>NC_138978.1:45153371-47553371 GCF_964341445.2 Mesoplodon mirus | reverse complement strand
TTTATTTATAATTGCCAAATTTGGAAGCAACCAAGATGTCTTTAGCAGGTGAAAGGTTAAATAAACTGTAGTAAAACCAGACAATGGAATATTATTCAGCACTAAAAAGATATGAGCTACCAAACCACAGAAAGACATGGAGGAATTTTAAATGTATATTACTAAGTGAAGAAGCCAATCTGAAATGGCTACATATTGTATGATTCCAACTACATGACATTTTGGAAAAGGCAAAACTATGGAGACAGTAAAAAAAAATTAGTTGTTGTCAGGGACTGAGGGAAGGGAGGGATGAAGAGGCAGAGCAAGAGGATTTCAGGGCAGTGAAACTATTCTGTATGATGACGTAATGTATACGTGTCACCACATATGTGTCTAAACCCATAGAATATACAACACCAAGAGTGAACCCTAATGTAAACTATGGACTTTGAGTGATAATGATGTGTCAATGCAGGTTCACTGACTGTAACATATGTGCCACTCTAATGCTGATTATTGATAGTGGGCAAGGCTTTCCGGCAGGGTCGGGGGCAGTGAGCATGTAGGAACCCTCTGTACTTTCTGCTCAATTTTGCTGTGAACCTAAAACTGCTTTGAAAAATAAAGCCCTACTTTAAAAAGAGAGAGAGAGAGAGAGACTGGGCCGAGAAGACATGCACGTTAGATCATTCTAAATGCAATGTTGAGAAATGAATAACGGAGAAAGGCTGGAGGCAGTGAGACCAAATGGCATAATTCTGAAATAGCCCAAGTGAGAGTTAACTAAGATAGCAGCAGAAAGAATGGAAAGAAGCAGAGAGACTTGAGAAACATAAGTGAAGTAAAATCTACCAAATACAGTGATCAATTAGATAAGATGGAGTGGTCTGCTAGTCAGAGGTTGTGCTAACGTGAAATGGCTTTCAAAAATTTTTAACTGCAAACCACGATAACATACAACATGACCCAGTAGACACATAGTGAAGCAAAATTTTCATGAAATACTTATCCTTGTTATATTGATATTGATTTTATATATATATATTGATTATTGATATATATATTGATTTTTGACTCTATTTCAATTTTTTTACTGCTAGAGGCAACCTTCTAAACAGACGTCACTACCCCTGCAATGGATCACAAAACCCAGTTTGAAACACTGTACAGATACTAGACTTAAATGCCACACTTTATTGCACAGTGCCAAAATACATCTGCTGAACTGAACCAAAACAAAACGTTTAACATTTGTTCCTATCTCTTACCCACCCCAATTCTTCATAACTTCTGGATTAGGGAAGCCTTCATAATTCCCTAATTCAGCAGCCCCAAATTACCTATTTTCCCTGTAGTTACTCTTCAGTTCACTAATTACAATCAGAGCATGTAGTATAGAGAGCACGTACTGTAAGGAGAGAGTACTGTGCTACTAGGCTCCACCAAGTAATACCTATTAATAACCACATTATCATCCAGGTAGTGAAATGACTGCACTTTCTCATTTCTTACTGAAATCAAGGCAGTTTTTAAAAGATTAGTCGAGCAAATAAACACATACAACATTACTCCTTCAAAATGAAAAGCATGTTTAGGTGGAAACTACCTAATGTCCACTAACAATAAATTGAATATATTATGGAATGTTCACACAATGGACTATGTTACATCAATGAGAATGAACAATCTATAACTACACATAAAATTAAGGATGAATCCCAGAAACATAATGTTGAATGAAAAAGCCAAAACCAATCTATGATATTAAAGGTCAGAAGTCAGGATAATGGTAACCCTTTGCAGGCAAGGAGTCAGTGACTGGAAGAAGGCACAGAGTAATTTCTGAGGCGCTGGTAATGTTCTGTTTATATTTGCTTTTTAGTTTTTATTTTTTTAATCAAAGAAATGCAAAAAATAAAATAAAAATAAAAACCTACCTCAAGGTTTATAATAAAAACAGCAATCTTGTTCCACTACTCTCCACCCACTAGTCTTACTTGCTCCCAAAACATCCATTTTCAATTCTTTTAGATATTTCTTCTTTGACAAAATGCCATGTTTCTAAATATTCTTAACTATTATTTCTTTATCAATTTAAGAAATTATATCATAGTCTCTAATAAGGGCCGATGAGAATTAGGTCTCTCAGGCCACCTCACATATACATTTACAGTTCCCCCATCCTCCTTATACAGTTGAATCACAATTGTTTTTATTAAATCAGTATGTAGTGCTTACCTTATAAAGTTAATGTTTCTTAGTATTGGGCTAGGTTGTATACTATGATTACACGTGCTTTATTGTACAATTTTGTTTTGCTTTGTTTTTCCTGGAGTTAACTGCCTCATTTTTAAAGTTTTGACCTTTTTATTGTAAATAACAGAGATACAGAAAACCACACACACACACACACATATATATATCTCCTAATGAATTATTTTAAGGCAAACATTCTTGTAACCATTGACAAAGATTCTCTCCTTCACCAAATTCTAGCCAAGCTCCTCTGAGTCCTCTTCTCTACTAGGTCTCAACCTTGGCCTAAAAACTTAAACACTAACATAGTTTTTATGAGTTCTAACTTGCTCAAGGCCAGGTCCCTAGGAGGACCCTAGCCCCACTTAAAGCACCTGCCTGAGAAAACTCAAGGCTGTCAAAAGAATTTACTGCTTCTTCCAACCAACACCTGAATATAAGGCTGGTCTCCCAGTCTCTGTGGGAGGGTAGGAGCCTAAGCTTGGGTAAGCGCCAGTTAGCAAATCCAGATGGGTTTCATGTGAACTAGCCTCCCCTTTCCCCACTTTATATAAGTTTTCACTTCCCTGACCCTACAGCTGGCCCTCTGCATCCGTGGGTTCTGCATTCACAGATACAGAGGGCCAACTAAGGGGACTGAGCATCCATGGATCCTGGTATCCAAGAGAGATCCTGGAACCAATCCCCCAGGGATACCAAGGGACTACTGTACTGTGTCCCTACTCACCACCCTCCCTATTCCCTTATTATCCCTTTAAAATACCCAGTCACATCTGTATAAAGTTAGTTCAGTTCACACTGGACTTCTTCCCTTTTGCAATAGCATATTACTAATTAAAATCTGTCCTAACACTTTACCTAGTGTCTACCTTTATCTTTGACACCAACCACCCAGACTAAAAAATTGAACCCTGCCTGCCCCTCCACAAACTCCTCTAAGCACTCTGTTCCAATCTCAACCCCACTCCACCCCCAAAGTAATTATTATCCTGATTCTTACAATAATCACTTCCTTTTAGTATTTCATAGTTTTATCACCCAAGTGTCTATCTGTAGACACTATTGTTCAGCTCTTTTTTAAAGTGTTTATAGGCCTTTTAAATTCTCTTTTAATCTACAGGTTCCCCTCCACTACTTTCTTTTCCTCTCAATGTATCTGTTAAAGAACCCAGAGCATTTGGCCTGTAGCTTCCCACAGTCTGGATTTTGTAGATTGAATACTCATGCAGTTCAACATGTTCCTCTGTTCTCTTTATTTCCCACACATTGGCCGCTGGATCCAGAAGCTTGCAGACTCACATTCTATCTCCCTGACAAAACTATAGGTGGTAGTGTATTCTTTCATAAGGAAGCATATAACATCTGATTATTTTTGCTCTTTGTGTTTCTAACAGTTGTTGGTGCTCAATGACTAGATCCAGCAATTCTCAAAACTTCTCGGTCTCAAGACCACTTTACACTCACTGAAGATACCAAAGAGCTTTTGATTATGAGGATTATATTTACCAATATTTACCCTCTTGGCACTTAAAATTTGAAAATAACTTTCAATTCACTCAAAAAAAAACCATTACACGTTAACATAAATAATTTTTATGAAAAATAACTATATCCCTCCCTCAAAAAAGTGATGAGTGGCATCGTTTTGCATTTCTGCAATTCTCTCTTTTGTTTCTTTGGCTGTATTGGGTCTTTGTTGCTGCACACGGGCTTTCTCTAGTTGCAGCAAGCGAGTGGGGGCTACTCTTCGTTGTGGTCGCAGGCTTCTCATCGCGGTGGTTTCTCTTGTTGTGGAGCACAGGCTCTAGGTGCACGGTCTTTAGTAGCTGCAACACGCGGACTCAGTAGTTGTGGCACGCGGGCCCTAGAGCACGCGGTCTTCAGTAGTTGCAGCTCATGGACTCTAGAGCGCAGGCTCAGTATTTGTGGCTCGCAGGCTTAGCTGCTCCATGACATGTGGGATCTTCCCGGACCTAGAATCGAACCCATGTCCCCTGCATTGGCAGGAGGATTCACCACTGCACCACCAAGGAAGTCCCCTGCAATTCTCTTTATTGTCTGGTTTAACAGGAGGCAACTGAATTCTTACAGCTGATTCTTCATTCAGCGTTTGGCGTTATGCTGTTTTGGTTGACGTCTATGAAGTAAATCTGACCTCACACAGATATGTGATTGGAAAAGGGAGGAGCATTTTAATAGCCTTTTTAGATAATTGTGGATATTCTTTTATACTACACTAAAACTTGACAAGTGGGAGTTTCTTACAGGTTAGTTGCAATGTTGAATTTAAAACAATATCAATGAACTTTTCATACTCTTGTTATATTCAAGTCCATTAAGATCTTGCACTTTTTTTTTTGCAAAACCAAATTTTACTTAAAGCACAAATATGTTACTTTTTGCAAAGAGATTCATGACACAGGACTAGACAGTGAGGTCAGATAGCCACTTAGCACACATTTAAGTCCACAGCGCCTCCCAGGAACTGAGGGAGTGGCCCCATGCCCCTGGATACAGCTGTCTGGGCTGATTCTAGGGGGTGAGAGTTCAGGCTGAAGTTTAATGCCTTAAATACTGGCTTCACTTGAGTATCACACAGTGGCAGCTCTTGACATTATTAAAAAGGAAGCAACGCACTAAAGGGAAGGTACAGACGGGTTTGGTGAATGACTAATTCTCACTGCATAAACAGGCTAACTTAAGTTACCATATCAGCCATTCTAACATCTGTATAGAAATTCCCAGGAAGATGTGTCCCTCAAGGCTAATTGTAAACCAGGATGTACATTTTGGAAGCTGGTCCCTTGCAGTGCCTGTAACAGGAGTGTTCTGGAGACGCTGTTGTGGCAGGACAGGTCACTTTGCAGAAGAGATGCCTGGGGCCTAGCAGCTTCATCCTTCAAGCCCCACTTGGTGCACACTGGGTTTGGGGGCCGTCTTGGGGAGGACAGGGAAGAGGCACTCCTCAATAAATAAGGTCGGGAAACAGACTTGGGCTTCACACTCCATCCTGCAGTCCCCCTTAGCCCAAGCAAGTGACTGAGGAAGAAGGAACAGCAGCCAGCGGGGTGGGAGTGGCCGTCCCACACCCCTGCTGGGGTCTCAGCTGAGTTGCTGGTGGTTGAGTGCTCTGATGATGGCTGGCATCTCCTTTCTGCAAAAGCATCAGTCCACACGGGTAGGATGCAGGGTGGGGCTGTCCCGGAGCCCCTCCAGTGACAGGTTTATGGGACAGCAGTAGGGAAGCAGCTTAATGGCCCAGCCAACACGGTCCTTCTTGAGAGCAGCTGACCCGTGAAGGAGAAGCTCCAGCCCTTGGTCTTCAGTGTTTCTGGTGGGGCAGCAAACGGAAGAACTGGGCGACATGTAGCATGGAGAAGCTGATGTGCTGGGCACAGACCTGCCCAGAAGGACAATGACCAGCTCTTGGGGTCTGCTTGGTGTGGCGGGCTGCTCCAGCCAAGGTGGCTTCCACTTCCTGCCTGGGAGGAAGAAGGCGTGGGCTCCCGCCCCTGTGGGGAGGCAGGACTGTGAAGTGGTCTGTCCCCTACCTGCTGGAGGGTCAAGTGTGGTTCAAGTCACAACTTCAGCAGACTTCGTTTAACCAGTTTTTGTTCTCTTACAAAAAAAAAAAAAAAAAAAAAAAAAAAAAAGACCCACAGAACCAAATCCTACATGACAATAAATATGTTTTTTCTCAATAATATTGCTTAGGAAGATCAAGAGCCCACAATCCAGTCATCCTGAAGGTCCCAAATATCGCAGGCAAGTGGGGTTTTCCTGGTGAGACGGATCCCTGTGTGGGGTGGGCCGGTGTCTGTGCCGAGAGGCCTGCTGGGGTGCGTGACACCCGGGGCATTGATGTGATCCTCGGAAGAACAGAGGTCCGAGAGTAAAAAATGACATCAAAAGCAACCAGGCGTCTGCTCTCCTTGCCTTAGGCTGATGCCAGAGCTCTGCTTGTGGAGGTGGGCGGACACCCCCGAGAGGCTGGGCTGGGCTGGAGCCAGGCCAAGATGGGGCGGGGGTCCCACAGTGCGAAAACCCCAAATAGCCGAGATTGAGGCGCCAACAGGTTAACGCCAGCACTCCAGCGCATGCAGTGAGATCTGGAGACCCAGGTCTTCAGGAGACGCTGGTGCGGTGGCTGTGATGGCAGCGGAAGGCTGGGTGACGCAAAGAGGAGAAACGCTGTAAAGTCAGGATTCACCACCACGCATCGTGAATCAAAGTCCTGGTGCCAGACCAGTCGCAGGCATGGGAAAAAGGAATAACAAAACCCCACATTTTGTGCACGGAGGAATGCAGGAGGGTTCTCAGAAACACCGTGGTGGTCTGGTATGCTTTGGAATGGAAGCAGTATCCCTCCAAGGAAGCAAGAAAATCCTGCACTTTTGAGTAATCTGGCTTTTCTCTGGAGCCATTTCACATAATTTTCCAAACCTCTGCCAGGAAGCTGGTATGTGTCTGATTGCCAGTGTTCTGGGAACAGGGCTAGGAAGTACCATCATTTAGTATACAGAATTTCACTTGATTCCCTTTTTTTCAACTTGGGCCTCACTCCCGCCTTCCAGTAAGCCTAATGGTCAGATGATTCTAGAGACTCATCTGTTCAGTTTCTCCAGAGAACAAGCCTCCAATACCCTGACAAGGAAGGGATAGTCACCTAGTGGTAAAAAGGATCTTGGAATCCAATTATTCCATAGAAGTGTTTTCCTTCCCTCCTCTCATCCCCAACTTCCTTGGCATCTAGTACATGCAGGTTCTGAGCCTTCTGGAGTTCTGCAGGAAGACTCAGCCAATATAACCCCTCTTCAGGAACTTGGGTTGTGGGTTTCTCTGTTCTGAGTCAATGACCACTTTTCCATCAGCTTTTAATCATCCAATGTTTTTCTGACATCTTTCTGCTATTGTTTCCTCTCCTAGTCACTTCATCCTTACTGTCATTTTAGTGGTATTTGGAAAGCACCAATAGAGATAAATTCATATTTTCAACCTGCCATGCTTATCCAAATGTCCTAATACATCATATTTAAATTACCCGTTTATCCTTTCCTCCTCCATAGTATACATTCCTTAAGAACAGGAACCTTGCTTTTTTCATCTTTGTACTCCTAGCATATAGCACATACTATGTTTATTGAATATATGCTTAAATGATGAATTAACTATCCTATAACATTAACGTGTGTTAGAGATAGCATGGAAGAAACATGAGATTTTAAGTAATGCAGTTTCAAAATTTAGGAGCAGTATCAAGATAGATAAATTACTTAGCCCCTCTGAGCCACAGAAATGGACAATAAAATGTGGATAATAATAATCCCTTATGTGGTGAGGATTAAACACGATAATGTAATATTTTTTAAACCGTAGGTTTGTAGAAGGTGACAAAATTAATTTTAAGCGTTGTGGGTTGTGATCAGCATTTTAAAAAATGAAACAAAATACGAAATATCAAGAGTTCATCACACATAATAATAAGTGTTGCTTTAGCAAGCTTGTTTCAGTTTTGTGAGTGCATGTGTGTATGGAGTTGTGATGTAAGATATATTTCTTTCTGTGGGCTGTGGAATTATATATAAAAGTATAGAAAAATCAAATGCTTAATTATATGGTCCTGACTATAACGGCACCAGAATTTCCCCCCAAAAAAGTGGCCAACATAACTTAGAGCAGTCTGAGGAAGTTTTAAGAAAATACAGGACTTGGACTCTTGCTATAGACTGAATGTCTGTGTCCTCTCAAAATTCATATATTGATATCTAACTCACAAATCTAATTCTTCATTTTTGGAAGTGGGGCCTTTGGGAAGTCATGCAGATGGAGCCCTCAGGAATGGGACTAGTGCTCTTATTAAAAAGCCCAGAGAGTTCCCTTGCCCCTTCTGCCATAGAAAGCTGTCTATGAACCAGAGGGCAGGACTTCACCATGCATCAAATCAGCCTGTGCCTTGATCTTGAACTTCCCAGCCTCCAGAACTGTGAGAAATAAGTATTTCTTGTTCAAGCCACCCAGTCTAAGGTATTGCTGTTATACAGCCCTAACAGACTAAGACAGACCAGTTCTTGAAGATAGCCAGAATTTAAATTGATGAAAAGAGGGCATATCAGGAGGTAGGCAGCATACGCAAAGGGACTCGGCCTGCTGTCAGCCAGGTAGTAGTTGTGATTTAGTTGTGTTAAAACCTCTTGACATGCATCATGCGAATTCCAGTTTACCATAGGAATTAATTTCCTACACTGATAATAAAACCTCACTAAGAGAACTTCAAGTTGTCTAGGAATTCAGCTATTCAAATTAAGAACCACAACCAGTTGAGATCTACCAACAGAGCTTAAAGTATTATCTGCTAAATTTCTCCCTCTTCATTAAACCCTCCCCCAAGTTCCAAAAGATCAAACCCAGAGAGAAGTACACTGGCCTAGTAAGCACATCAATAAAGCTGCTCTCCATAGTCCCAATCTCTTCCCTGAAGATTGTAACTAACACCTCCCACACCTCCACCTCTCAACTTGAGGAAAAATAAATACATCTCCTACTTCCCAAAGCTCAGTGCTTTTCTATATAGCCAATTTAACCAGACATTTAACAGCCAGCGGTGGAGGATCTGACTGTATTTATACCGTACTTTAAAAGGTTTTACTGGGCTTCCCTGGTGGCGCAGTGGTTGAGAGTCCGCCTGCCGATGCAGGGGACGCGGGTTCGTGCTCCGGTCCGGGAAGATCCCACATGCCACGGAGCAATTAAGCCTGCGCACCGTAACTACTGAGCCTGTGGTCTAGAGCCCGCGAGCCACAACTACTGAGCCCGCGAGCCACAACTACTGAGCCCACGTGCCACAACTACTGAAGCCCAAGCAGCTAGAGTCCATGCTCCGCAACAAGAAGCCACCGCAGTGAGAAGCCCGCGCACAACAACGAAGAGTAGCCCCCGCTCGCCGCAACTAGAGAAAAGCCCGCGTGCAGCAATGAAGACCCAACGCAGCCAAAAATAAATAAATAAATTTAAAAAAATAAAAATGCAAAAAAGTTAACCAGTGAAGACAAAAGTGGTGGGGAAAACAGAAAGCAAAGCAACAGAGGCATAAAAAAGTTTGGGGTGAAACTAAAAGCAGTTTGGAGTCACTAGAGCACAGAGGTGGTGAGGATGTCAAGAAGTGAGACTGTAGGAGTCTCTGGCCTCCTGAGTACCAAGAAGAGAGAGTAACCACCTGAGGAACAACAAAGGTCGGAGGATCCAGAAAACCTGCCACCTGTGCCGAGACGCTGAGCATCACCAATGATTCTCCTCCTCACCTACACTGGAACTGTCCCTGAGAAGGGATCCTACAAGGAGTATTCCTGGAAGTGCAGAGCTGGCGACATTCACGACCTGCTTTCCTTTCGGGTGTGAGGCGGACCTTGCCTCCGTCAGAGGTCCACACATCTTAGGATTCCACCCAGATTCAAAGGAGGTGCGGACTTTGGGTCATCTTGGGGCGTCCTTCACAAACTGCGCCCCAGGGAGAAAAGGAAAAAAGGAGGAAGATATGGCCGCTGGAACAACCCTGCGATATTACGATCCCGCAGACACGCCCTACATCACAACCCACCCGAGTCGCCACTCTGATGCCCCCAGGGCCAAGAAGCCAAGCTGGGCGGTGGGATGCCCCGGGCGCCCTCCGGGTAGGAAGGACAGACCGACGCACAGCTCCAAATCTGATTCTCCCCCACCCCCACCCCCGGTTCCCGGTCACCTCGAATCTCCCCAGGCCTCACCCAGACACAGCAGAGCAGGGAGCCCGCCTCCGGGGACCCACGGCTCTGTTTACCTTGGTCATCCCAACGCCCACCACAAACACCCGGTTCCGGCGCGGAGACTGTGAGATGTCCACATGCATGGCTCGGACTCTTCTGGGCACGGGAGCCGCAGCTAACGTAAGAACGACTGGCCTAACGAGCGCGCAGACCTACTGAAACCTCTGCTGCGCCGGAGCAATTAGAACCGGGGGCGGGGCGGTAGGCGGCCAGGGGGCGGGGCGGGCAGGCGTGGGAGCGCGCGCGCGCGCGCGCGAGGAGCCTGCGACGTGGCCGTATGGTCTCCTGGTGGGGCGTCGCGGGTTAGGGAATCCTTTGGGGACAAGGCTGGGGTTCACTGGTGGGCTCGAGACCCAGGCCGCCTCAGCCCTTGCAAAAAAGCTCTATAGCCTGGAACCAGCCCCTCAGGTTTAGGTTATTTATGCTGAGAGGGAGTGTGGCCGAGAGCAAGGCCTGAGGCTGAGGGCAGGGCTTGACCAGAAACCGGACTCACAAAAGGGTAGCCTCAGGAAGAATTTCGGAGTGTTGGAGTTGTTCTGTATCCTGTTGGTCGTAGTAGTTAGAAGAGTCACTGCACGTGTAGAACAAATAGGACTGTACACTGGGGGGAGGGGGGCGGATTTTATTACATGAATGTCTAAAACGAAAACCAAAGTTCTGTCACTAGCTCTGTGACCTTTCTTAACCTCTCTGAAACTCATTCTCCTGTGTTGTTTTGTGAGGATTAAACGAGGTGACAGAAACAAAGCCTTTGGCACTGAATAGAAGGAATATGTATATATGTAGGTATACTGTGGATATATATAGTGGATGCTTTTTATTGGCTGGTTTTGAATTTGCAGATTTTCCTGCTCACAAAAATGTATTTGTAACCCCCACATCAATACTAGAAGAACCCTTGAGGTGGCAGAAAATGTGAGTTGCCCCACGTGCCTGTTCTCAGCTGAGATTAAACAAGAACCATGCTCTGTTTGTTTCAGCTCATGCTGTAAACCAAGGTACTTCTCATGATCTATTTAGTGCCACCTTATTCGCATTTTTGCGTTTTTTGTTGGTGATTTCACTGTTTACAAGTGGTCGCCAAGCATGTTGCCTGAAATGCTGTTTAGTATACCTGGATACAAGACGGGTGTGAGGTGCACCATGAAGAAAGTACATGAACTTAGTTCAGACATGTTACAGTGTTGTTGGCCCTGAGTTCAATGTTAATATATATATATGTGTGAACAATAAGATGTCTTTAAACAGAAACACACGTAAAAGAAGGTTACGTATTGATCAGCTGACAAAAAATGCTGTGGGCAGAAACTTGCAGGAGCCTAACCCTGTATTTCCCCTAGGAGCAATTGTTCAGTATTCACTAATTTGTGTTCACAGCAACTTTCAGAACATAAATACCACCAAAAACTGAGAACCGACTCTGCGTGTGTGTGTGTGTGTGTGTGTGTGTGTGTGTGTGTATGTGTAAAACTTCTGAGGGCCCTTCCAGTCCTAAGGGTGTGTGATAAGAGCCCCTCCTAGATCTCCATGGCATAAAGCATCAAATGCTGGAAGTTCACTCCCTCAGGAAAACTTCCTGTAATTGTTCCTAGCACTGGTAGAATTTAAGGCCAGATGTTCATTTAGCAGAAACTCCACTTGACTGCTGAGGAGGCTTTGGGCAGGAAGCGGAACAAGGAAGCTACACGGAAAGGCAAGGGAAAAACTTGGGGCAAGCAGAGGTGTTCTGAGACTGATCACACTATCTCTATGGGGACTGAGTAACCTGTCTCTGGGGGAAGAGACATGTTCGAATTGAGGCTGACTGGCCTTGGGGTTATTGCAGGAGACAGCCTTACCCCTGGAAGGGAAACTGAACCAAGTGGACCCTCAGTTCACAGGCGATTTTTATTATTTCAAAAGGCCTTATAGAAATTTCATATGTATATACACCATGCCACCCCCAATAAAAATCACCATAGGTTCAAAACATCCATATCCAGAGCCCACTCTCTACTGAATCAGAGCCTCTGGGAGTAAAGCCTAGGCATCAATATTTAGAAAGTTGCTCCTAGTTGATTCTAAAGAGCCTCCACTAGGCTGGGTAAAGAACTCCTGAGCTGAGAATGGGTCAACTTAGTAAAATCTTCACGTGATCAGAGAATCTCCCCTTTTCCTGCCTATTCCTAAAGTCCAGCATAAGGCTGGCACTGAAGAGGCTTTTACTAAGTGTAGAGTTGTTTCTTGAAACTCTGATTGGCTGATAAAGACAGCACTGTGATTGGTGGATAAGATAACCCACTAGAGCAAGAAGTCACAGGGTCCAGTTTAATTATTATGTAACAAATGCTGCCTGTCCCATGGATATTGGTTTCAAAAAAGGAGCCCATAGAGGTGGAGAGGGAGTAATAATAAACATTGCTGTTAATGCTGAAAAGATTGGGAAAGGACACTTCCCTTTCCAATGTGGAAGACTAGATAATCCAAAAATTCTCCTGCCACAAAACACCTAGAAATGCTGCATAAAATACAACAAATTTCTTTTAAATGCATGCAAGATGGAAGAGGCAAATTTTTTCTTTTAATTTTATATCCATCTGTACTGTTTGAATGTTTTGATCTTGTGTGTGTTACTTTTATTTTTGTCTTTACTCTATCATGTATTTATTTTAATTTTTGTTGTGTTTTGTTTTCATTTTAACTATTTATTTTTGAGTACATAATACTTAAAACATGAATCAAGATTCAAAAAGTACAAAAGGTCAAACTGTAAAAATTCTCCCCCCTACCCCTATTGCCAGCTTCCAGTTCCTCTCTCCTATCCTAGAAATATTTTATGTAACTACAACCAAGTGTATATATACCCACCTAAGTAATGCTGTCCCTCTTTATAACACAAATTTTAGCATTCTTTACACACTATTCCACATCTTGATTTCTTTTCCATACAAAAATAGATTTTGAAGATCATATCAGAACTTCCTATGTTTTTTCATAACTGCATAGTATTCAATTTACAGATGTACTATAATTTATTTAACCAATTCCCTGTTGTTGGATATCAACACCGTTTCCAGTCTTTTGCTATTATAAGCAATGCTGCAATGAATAACCTTGTACATATGTCATTTCACACCTGTGTGGGTATATCTGTAGGTTAAATTCCTAAAATTGGAATTTCACGGTAAAAAACAAAGAGGTGATTTATACTTCTGAACATATATTGCCAATTGGCCTCCATTAAAGACATTACTATCATCATCGTGAGAGTGCTCTGCATAGATCCTTTAATAACTAAAACAATAGTTAAATTCATATTATAGTTCAGAAGGGATTACTGAAGGATTTTTTGCTTAAAACCCTCAGGATTTAAAAGAAAAAAATGTTACTGCCTATGGCCATATTATTCCTACCGCTCTCATCCTACCTCCCTTGCTCCTTTGCTAAGCTTCCTTGGAATCCCAGAAATAATTATAACATAGAGAGGAGGAGGTGCACCTTGTTATTTTAAAAACCAGGAACCAGGGCTTCCCTGGTGGCGCAGTGCTTGAGAGTCCGCCTGCCAATGCCGGGGACACGGGTTCGTGCCCCGGTCCAGGAAGATCCCACATGCCGCGGAGCGGCTGGGCCCGTGAGCCATGGCCGCTGAACCTGCGCATCCGGAGCCTGTGCTCTGCAACAGGAGAGGCCACAACAGTGAGAGGCCCGTGTAGCCACAACAGTGAGAGGCCCGTGTACCGCAAAAAAAAAAAAAAAAAAAAAAAAAAAACAGGCACCAGATTTCCTCTTAGGAGAAGAACTTCCTTTACTTGGTGTATTAGTTTGTGAGGGTTGCCATAACAAAGTACTACAAATTGGGTAGCTTAAACAGCAGAAATTTATTTCTGCACAGTTCTGGGGGGCTAGAAGTCCAGGATGAAGGAATTGACAGGGTTGGTTTTGTCTGAGGCCTTGGCCTCTCCTTGGCTTCTAAATGGCCATTTTCTCACTTTGTCTTCCTGTATACCCATCTGTGTTAAAAAAAAATCTCTTCTGGGCTTCCCTGGTGGCATAGTGGTTGAGAGTCCGCCTGCTGATGCAGGGGACACGGGTTCGTGCCCTGGGCCGGGAAGATCCCACATGCCGCAGAGCGGCTAGGCCCATGAGCCATGGCCGCTGAGCCTGCGCGTCTGGAGCCTGTGCTCCGCAACGGGAGAGGCCACAACAGTGAGAGGCCCGTGTACCGCAAAAAAAAAAAAAAAAAAAAAAAAATTCTTCTTATAAGGACATCAGTCATGTTGGATTAGGGCTAACCCTAATGACCTATTTTAACTTAATTACCTCTTTAAAGACCCTATTGCTAAATACAGTCACATTGTGAAGTACTGAGGGATAGGACTTCAACACATAAATTTGGGGGGATGACACAATTCAGTCCATAACAGTTAGCATTAACCTCCTTAAGTGTCAGATGTGAAGTCCCACAATTGCTCCCCAACCTTCTGTAAACATCTTTCTCATGCAGCCTCGTGTCTGTGATTCTTTAAGCAGTGGCAGAATTGGAGTTGTGTCCAGTAATATGTAGAAAAGGGACAGGGAGGAATGGCCAGGTGATCCATAACCTGAATTCATTGGAAGCAAGAACAGGTCACGAATTACCAGGAGTGGCATAAACCCCAATTAATCTTGAGGGTCACAGAGAGGAACTTAAGAGTTTCCCACTGGACCCAGGAAGGAAGTTAAGATACCAGTTTTGTTTAAACCTTGATGGACATAGTGCTGACCTCAGCAAGCACCAGTGACTTCAAAAAGAGAGAGTTTTATTTCTAGATTGCCTAACAGCCCAGACATTCGTTGGAGGCCAGGATTGTTAGTGGCTTTGGGGTCTTCAACAAGTGGAAAGTGAAAGAGGGGAGAGTGTTTGCTGAACACTATTGATCCACCCAGAATGAACTAAACAAGGCCACTGATGATCTCTGCAAAAGCATTTTGGGTGGACAGTGGGGGCAGATGCTTGGGAATCTCATTCACAAATATTTTTGCAGTCCAGTTACTGAGCGTAAAATTGGGATGAATTAAGATGCAAATGGGAGGTGAGGTGGTGAAGTCCATGAATGTAGACACTATGTCCGAATGAATAAATGAAATAACATTTTTTAAAGTGAGATAACATTATTGAGCATATGTGTAAGCAAGATTCACACATCCCATCCAATCATACTAACACCACCACAAGGTAGTGACAAAGATTCTCTCCATCACCAAACTCTAGCCAGTGTCCTCTGAGCCCTCTTCTCTACTAGGCTTCAGCCTCCCCTATAAAGACTTAAAGGAACACTAACATAGTTTGTAACAGCTCAAGGACACATCCCTAGGATGATTCTAGCCCCATTTAAAGTGCCTCCCTGAGAAAACTCAAGGCAGCTGAAAGAATTTACTGTTTGTTCCAGCCAACACCTGAAGGTAGGGCTCCTGTCTCCCAGTCTCTGGGGGAGCCTAAGCTTGCATAAGTGCCAGTTAGCAAACCTAGAACGCTTTCGTGTGGACTAACCCCCTCTGCGCATTTTGTAAGTTTTACTTCCCCGACTGTACATAGTCCCCGCTCACCCACCTCCCTGTTCCTTCATTCTCCCCGTAAAACTCCCAGTCACCTCTACAAATACAAGTTGAGTTCAGTGTCACGCAGGACACTTCCCTTTTGCAATAGTATATTAACGATTAAAATCTGTTCTCACTACCTTAGTGTCCGGCTTTCTTTATCTTTGACACTAGTCACTTTTATATCCGCGCTTTACAGATTGACGCTTAGAGAGGTTGGCAGCCTTGTCCAAAATCACACAGCAGAGCTGGGTTTTCTCCTACCCAGGTCTTCCGGTCTCCCAAGAGCCTAAGAGAGCCGCGCCGGCCTCTCGGCCCATAGGCGGCGCGGTTTACGAAGGCCTGGGGCTGAGCGGCAAGCTATCAGCCGGAGAGGAGGGGGTGGTGGAGGGGCCGAGAGGCACCTTCCCAGACTGGTCCGGATGCTGCGCGCCCTGACCAGCGCCCTACGCCTTCGGAGCCCCCGGAGGCCCCTTGAGGCCCGTGGCTGCGCCGCCAATCTCGCGGCCGCAAACCGCGAGATCCAAGTGTGCGCTCTGGCGGGTCCAGACCAAGGTAAGTGCTCTGTCCTGGGAGGCCCGGGAGGCGGCTGGGGCGAGCTCTGGCGGGCTGTCGGAGGCCGGCCCGGGGCCTGGCACTACTGCCGGGGCGGGACCCATGACCAGCGCGCCCACTGCCCCGAGCAGACTGAAACCGATCTCGGAGACAGCAGTGAGCGGTCCTGAAGAGATATCTTAGTTCCCTGCCCAGGAATTGGGCCTGGGTACCTGGATGAAAACCAGGAATCCTAGCCAGTAGACCACCAGCGAGCGGTTAGAGGCTAGAAGCAAAGTGGCCCTGGCTCTTTCCCCCATTTGAAAGCAAGAATGTTTCAAGGAGGCAAAAACTGTAAAAACATGTACAAAGTTTATCATTAGAGACACAGCACAACATGGGAGCGCACACAGAGAAGCAGTTTATTTAAGTCAGAAGCTAGGCAGAAATACACAGAGAGAAAGAGTATGGGCTTCCTCTCTAATGAGGAGCGCAGTAAAGAGGTGATTTAAATTACTTATATAGGACAGTCCTTCCAGGTCTTTGTTTACATTTGGCCAATTATCTTGTTTCTTTTCCACACCTGACCTGCCCTAGGGCCCTCCCCAACACGCGGGCGCAACTTTTTGTTAAGATGGATCCCACCAGAGGCCTGTGGGTGCATGTCCACACGTATTATGGGGTGGCACCTCCTCCCTTTTTGATCCTCACGGAGCCTTCCTGCCCATGTGTAGACAGGGAAGTTTTCCTTGACCTCAGGAGTGGTCATCTTCTCTTTATTCCAGCAGAGCTCAGCTTCTGCCACTAGCTTTGTCCTTGGATTGTCTGGGTGAGAACAAAGCTTCAGTTTTACTCCACTTGACAAACACCAGCTATCTGGCCCAGGGGCCCATCTATATCCTACCTCAAATCCCCCCTGAGGGACGTGAACCCCGAAGAAATCTTTATTGGGAGGATGCAGGGCAATGGTCTGTCTTCTGTAGCTTCTGCAGGCATGAAAGGGGCTTGTAGACCCTACCTAGTTGGGGTCACGGAGCTCTCGCCCTATCTCACTAAGGGGCCCCAGGGCGACTTCTGTTGTTATTCCAGCAGGATCTGTTCCGGGGAGTGGCTGGAATCTCTGCATCACTGTCATCCTGATGTGAAACTATTGTAATCTGGAAGAGACAAACTTAACAAGTAGATTAAAAAGGCAGGAGCCACAGTAAAAGAATTATTGTAACCAGAGGCCCAAGCAGGAGTAAGAACCAGGATACATTTGGTAGCATTCCTTTAACTGTGGTCCAGACATAGTCGGCACTTAGGTTACCCTGTCCAAAGGAATGAAGACATTTAGCATGGTCATATATCTTTTGATGTTCTCTTTTATTAGCCCAGTGTGATTGATGTAGGTGTAACAGACTCAGAAGTAGTTGGAAGAGTGACAACCTGAACATTAATAGACAGAATAGATCTCATTTTTTTTTTCCGGAGAATAAGCCTGAATCCCAGTCTAGGCCTGGCACTTCGAGGAGACTTGGTAGCCAGTAGGTTTTAACTTTTGATGCGGTATTAACGTATAAACCAAAGCAGTTGTCACCATTAATAATTTTAGTGTTTCTCTAGGTATGAGAAGATGTAAGAATTTGGGCTTATAAAAATCCTTACCTGAAAATATCTAACTATCTGAAGGCCTGTTCTGCCAGTTTTTCCCGGAGCACAGAATGCCTGATTCCTGATCTCCACCCTGAATTCCTTTCAGGGGGTGTTGAAGGTCAACAGCTGCAGCAGCTCCTGATCTAATCTTTGTAGAGGCAGATGGCAAGTGCCAGTTTCCAGTTGGCAGGGCCCCTTCATGGCCATAAATTTGACCATGGTTTGGGGGGCATTTCATGTCCATTTTGTCCCACAGTGCTAGGAATGTTTATTTCCTCCGCTGATAGGCCACATAATGCGTTGTTACTGGACTAGGCCTCGTTAGTAGTAGCCAAAATTCTCTGGACCACCTGAGACTAGTCTAGTCTCTTATGGTCCAGGAAAATATTCTCTCTTGTTGCTTTTACCCATACCTAGAGTTACACCATTACAATCATTGACCTTATATGGGACTATCATTTTATCAGAGGCTCAGTCACATATTTGGTAATGTAAGAAATAACAATTTTGATAAGGCTGCTCAGAACCCAACGGTCTCCAATTTCTGGAGGGACCAGGAAGAAAGAAAAGAAAAATGTTTTAATTTTACCCACGGGTGTAAATTACCAAATTGTTGTAAACCATAAGTAGCTTGAGAAGAAGAGAATCTTTATATCTGAAAAACAAAGATTAAAAGCTAGCAATATGTCAGACAAAAAGTAATAAAAGAATTATAATCATATTTAGCAGTTCATTTAATCCCATGTAATTAATTTTTGTTCTGAGTCCAGTTTTTCTATTAGTTTTGTTAACCTTGCCTGATGATTGAGAATGATAGTGACAGTGATGGTTTTAAGAAGTTTGTGAAGTTTTTGTTAAGGCTTGTATGATTTATCCAGTGAAGTGGGTGTCTTGATCACTGGAGACTGTAGAAAGTATACCGCAAGTAGAAAACACTTTTTTTTTTTTTTTTTTTTGGCTGCATTGGGTCTTTATTGCTGCACATGGGCTTTCTCTAGTTGTGGTGAGCGGGGGCTACTCTTCATTGCAGTGCGTGGGCTTCTCATTGCAGTGGTTTCTCTTGTTGCGGAGCACAGGGTCTAGGCGTGCAGGCTTCAGCAGTTGCAGCACGCAAACTCAGTAGTTGCGGCATGCAGGCTCTAGGGCGTGTGGACTTCAGTAGTTGTGGCGCACAGGCTTAGTTGATCCATGGCATGTGGGATCTTCCCAGACCAGGGATCAAACCTGTATCCCCTGCATTGGCAGGCGGATTCTTAACCACTGTGCCACCAGGGAAGTCCCAGAAAAAAAAATTTTAATCTTTTATTTTCTTCATTGTGAGGGCATTAACCCTCCAGCCAGGGAAGGCTTTAACCCATCAAATTAAAAAATGAGGTTTGGCTGCTCGTGACCTTCAGTGTGCCAGATTCAGCACAATGGCGCCCTCCAGGAAGTTCTTCGTGGGGGGGAACTGGAAGATGAACGGGCGGAAGAACAATCTGGGGGAGCTCATCAACACTCTGAACGCGGCCAAGGTGCCGGCCGACACCGAGGTGGTTTGCGCACCCCCCACCGTCTACATTGACTTCGCCCGGCAGAAGCTAGATCCCAAGATTGCAGTGGCTGCGCAGAACTGCTACAAAGTGGCTAACGGGGCCTTTACGGGGGAGATCAGCCCTGGCATGATCAAAGACTGTGGAGCCGCGTGGGTGGTCCTGGGGCACTCGGAGAGAAGGCACGTCTTTGGGGAGTCAGATGAGCTGATTGGGCAGAAGGTGGCTCACGCCCTGGCAGAGGGACTTGGAGTAATCGCCTGCATTGGGGAGAAGCTAGATGAGAGGGAAGCTGGCATCACTGAGAAGGTCGTTTTTGAGCAAACCAGGGTCATCGCAGATAATGTGAAGGACTGGGGCAAGGTTGTCCTGGCCTATGAGCCTGTGTGGGCCATTGGAACTGGCAAGACTGCGACACCCCAACAGGCCCAGGAAGTACACGAAAAGCTCCGGGGATGGCTTAAGTCCAACATCTCTGATGCAGTGGCTCACAGCACCCGCATCATTTATGGGGGTTCTGTGACTGGGGCAACCTGCAAGGAGCTGGCGAGCCAGCCTGACGTGGATGGCTTCCTTGTGGGGGGCGCTTCCCTCAAGCCTGAATTCGTGGACATCATCAATGCCAAACATTAAGCCCTGCCCGTCTCTGCTACCCTTCCTGCTGAGACAGGGACTAGGTAGCTCAGAAGCCCAGTAACTGTACTGCCCCCCGACCTTCACACGTGCTTCTGATGGTGTCACCTGCTGCCTCTTGTGGCCTAATCCAAAGTGTACCTCTTCCTTTACCGTTTACACCCTACCCTGTAATGGTTGGGACCAGGCCACTCCTGCTTCCATTTACTGTATCAGTTGGAACTCAACCTGTCACCAAGGTGGCTTTAGCTTGGCTGAGCGGTGGGAGGGGTGTTTGCTTATGGGTCCCCTCAGTCCCCAGTGAAGGCAGGAGCAAGAACCCGTCCTGTCCCATCTCACGCCATGAGATCGGGCTGAGAGAAAGCCCTGTCCTCTGCTGAGGCCGGGGTGCTGCTCCCTCCCACGGTGCCGATGCCTGTGTGTGTTGTGTCTGTGAGCAGTCCTGCGTGTGTGGGAAATAAACACCTGGCACTAAAAAAAAAAAAAAAAAAAAAAAAAAGAGGTTTGTCAGGGAGCTGGGAAAAGCCAAGTGGCTGTCTTGGGTTTCCCATAGCCCTGTTTAATTTATAGTCATTATTTATCCATTTTATTTATTTATTTTTTAATAAATTTATTTTACTTTTGGCTGCGTTGGGTCTTCGTTGCTGGTCACAGGCTTTCTCTAGTTGCAGCGAGCAGGGCCTACTCTTCATTGCTGAGCGCAGGCTTCTCATTGCGGTGGCTTCTCTTTGTTGTGGAGCAGGGGCTCTAGGCACAGCAGGCTTCAGTAGTTGTGGCACGTGGGCTCAGTAGTTGTGGCTCGCAGGCTCTAGAGCACAGGCTCAGTAGTTGTGGCGCAAGGGCTTAGTTGCTCTGAGGCATGTGGGATCTTCCCGGACCAGGGCTTGAACCCGTGTCCCCCGCATTGTCAGGCGGATTTTTAACCACTGAGCCACCAAGGAAGCCCGTTTATCCATTTTAAATTCTTTTACTTAGGAATAGACCACTGCCATACTACAAGGACATCAGGATGGCAAAAGTCTGACAATGAGGGGTTAATCTTTGTAGAAGCAGAATGAACTTTATCTACATGTGCCATAATCTTCACAGATCATTGTGAAATATTTATTTACTTTAATAAAGTAACAGAAGATTTTAAAAACAAATATAAATCACTTAAATGTAAAGAAATTCACAGTCTATTATCAAAAGCAGCATTCCAAGAAAACTTTTTTTAAATTTATTTATTTATTTATTTATTTTTGGCTGTGTTGGGTCTTCGTTGCTGCGAGCGGGGGCTACACTTCATTGCAGTGCACAGGCTTGTCATTGTGGTGGCTTCTCTTGTTACGGAGCACAGGCTCTAGGTGCACGGGCTTCGGTAGTTGCAGCACGTGGGCTCAGTAGTTGTGGCTCACTGGCTCTAGAGTGCAGGCTCAGTAGTTGTGGCACACAGGCTTAGTTGCTCCGCGGCATGTAGGATCTTCCTGGACCAGGGCTTGAATGCATGTCCCCTGCATTGGCAGGCAGATTCTTAACCACTGTGCCACCAGGGAAGCCCAAAACTTTGTTTTCTTAACAGAGAGAGAGAACCAAATTTCAGTCTGGTACCAGCTTACTGTTAATCACAAAATTTATTTACCTAATTAAATTTAATCTAGTCTTAATCAATCTTAACAACGTACAAAATTCTATTCTCAAAGTTCCTTTTTCACAAACCTTTTATCACCTTTCAGATCCATATTAACTTGTCCCATCCATAAACAATCAGCTCTAGGACAAAATTATTTTCCTCTTTTTTTATTTTTAACAAAAAATATCTCCAGTCTTTATATATTCTTGCTGACAACAAATATCCTACTTGCTTTACACACTGAAATGCTTCCCTTGTCACTTTAGTAGCTTTGATTACATATTATAATTTTTAACCCTTAAAAAAATCTTAACTTCTAGTGAAAGCAAGAAGAAAGCAATTGTGAACTGCTTGTCATATTGGCATTCTCTGATTAGCAAACTTAAGAGCATATTGATTGAGCGGTGTTGGCTTTTGTTTGTTCGGTTGGTTGGTTTTATTTTGTTTCTGTTTGGGGGTAGTTTTATTTGCGGGGGTGGTGCTGGGGGGCGGTGGTTGAACTTTGCATTCAGTGGTGTTACACTCCACAGTCTGCTGCTCATTGCCATCAGGGCAAGGTCCTTCTCTTGTCTTTACTTTCTCCCCAGTCCAACCCCTCTAACCTTCCCTGCATTTTATGTAGCATTGTTTGTGTCTGAGTTTTAATTTACACAGAAGGCACTATTCTAGACATCTCATGTTTCTTCCTTTTTCCCACTTGATACTAAGTTTTGAAGAGCTTCTTTGCCATATAAATCTGTTCCTTGCTCCCTGCTGTTGTATACTACTCCCTAGTGTGCATCCCCCACTTTTGATGGACATGTAGGGGCTTCCAGTGTCCAATTACATCACTTGGTGAGAATTCTCTGGCCATGTGGGATTGCTGGTGTTAGAGAATACCCCTTACTCCCATGCTTAGTTCACTGCCAAACTGGCAATGGCGCTTGCCTTGAAATAATTATAGTTATTCTCCCAACTTTACAGATTAAGAACCTGAGGAACGGAGAGGTTAAGCAATTTGAACCATTTCTGATTTCAAAACCTGTGTCCTCAACTATTAGGTCATCACTACCTCTTCTGGTAATTCAGTGACTCAAAACACAGACTTGTACATTAGTTAAAAAACTACCACGGGTCATAGACCTTAGGGCTCACTTGTAAAAAAGGGGAATTTTTTATCCAGAAATAACAAGCATCAGGAGATTAAGCCTCTGCCCCTGCCAGAGGGCATATGGAAGGAATGAGATACGGAAATCGAGAAGCAGTGGAGGAGGCATGAGGAGGGGACCCACACACAGGAGAACCACCCCACCACCCTGTTAGAAGCCACCCGTTCTGCCTTCCACTTGTCATGATGTCACCAGAGCATAGTCACATTGTGCCTGTTGTCCTTGAAAATGGGATTGTTAACCCACTCTTGGTTAACTCTTGTTAACCCACTCTTGGTTAACTCTCGTTAACCACTCTTCACTCTTCCTTATGGCTCTACTCTAGCTCCTTAGCTGGATGTTCAAGTTTCTCCACCACAACCTGACACTGTCACCTCATCTCTTCTACCCATGTGTTTGTTCATTTCAAGCTGTCCCACCTCAGTGTTTTGTTCTAACTATGCCCCTGACTTGGGTCCTCTTCTTTCCTCTCTACCTTTGTAAATCCTTCTGGAATTACACACCCCCCCATTGTCCTTTTACATCCCTTGTGTCTGGACTTGTCTCCCTCATCAGTTGTTAGCTCTTTGAGAGGATTGCTAGCTGGGTCCACCTATCAACTTTGGCAAATTCTCTTCTTTTCTGGGCCTCAGTTTCCCCTTCTATATAGTAAGGGATTGTTAAACCAATTGGTCTCTATACTACTTTCCAGTAGTTTCTATTGACTTCCACCCACATCACCTTGTGATTCAAACCATCCAGTCAGATGTGACTCTAGGTCATCTGCTAAGGAAATCAAATCATCAGCCAGTGGTATGGGGGGGTCTGGTAAGAGTAGAGAGGGTGCAGTGCACTACTGGGGCCCAGCAAGGGCAAGCTTCCCAGAATAGGGGCTCAACTAAGAAGTCAGGGACCATGGCTGAGTCCTCTCTATTCCTCTGGGGCCTGGCATGTGGTAGTACAACTTGCACATTGTCAGGTGAATGAATTAAAGCCAGAGACACCCTGTCTGGCTCCTCAGGGTTCCCAGCTTAGATTCCTCACCTCATATGGGGCCCTAGACTTTCCCCAGCTTCTGTGCATTTTCCCCACTCACAGTACCCACAAACTATGTTTAAGCACTTGTGGGCATTATCTCTTTTAATCTTCATTACAACCTTTTTAGAATTTCTATTTACAGATTGGGAAAGTGAAGGTCAGAAGGGTAAAGTAATTTGCCCAAGGCCATGAAGCTGGTATGTGACTGAGCTGTGACTTGAGCCAAGCACCACATTTACATTCTGAAAGAGGGAAATAGAGATGAAATATGGGAGAGAGTCAGCCAGAGAAAATGGAAAAACAGAACAGGAAAGCAAAGAGAAGAGAGAAGAGTTTCTGTCAATCCCAAGACGTCATGACTGTATTAGTTTTCTATTGCCATGTAACAAATTACCACAAACTCTGTGCTTAAAATAACACACATTTATTTTCTCATAGTTTCCGTAGGTCAGAAGTCCAGGCACAATTTAGCTGGGTTCTCTGCTTCAGGGTTTTAGCAGGCTGCAATCCAGGAGCTGGTTGGGGCTGTGGTCTCATCACAGGCTCAACTGGGGAGAGGTCTGCTTCCAAGTTCCTCACGCTGTTGGCAGAATTCATCTCCTGTGGTTGTAGTACTGAAGTCCTGTTTTCTCGCTGTTGGCCAGGGGGCCACTCTCAGCTCCTAGAGGCTGACCACAGTACCTTGCTACACAACCCTCTCCATAGGTCCACTAGTTTCTCTAGTGTATGCTAGTAATAGAGTCTTATATACATCATAACCTAATCACAGAAGTAACATCTCATTACCTTTGCCATATAATTAGACCTAATCTTACAAGTGATATTTTATGACCTTACCTGTATTTTCTTGGTCAGAAGCAATTCACAGGCCCTGTCCACATTCAAGGGAAGGGGATTATGCAGGATGTGAACATGGGGGCCACTCTAAGGTCTGTCTGCCACAATGACCTTGGACCTAGACTGTTCTCAACCCTTCTGATGTGGTTTCTCTGTATCCACCACAGTTTCCCTCCCCCAAAGTTGCAGCATTTTCTCATCTGGAGAGGATCTTTGGGACATCTGAGTTCCTCAGTGGGACCTCCAGGCCTGCTGGGCTCAAAGAACTCTATGAAGGTTTCTGGGGAGGCTAAAGAAGCCCACCTAGCCTGCATGTTACAGTTCTCTGTCCTGGACCACAGTTCTCTGTGGCTGGAAACCCTGTCCCCTGAGAGCCCTGAAACTTTCATTGGCCCTTCTCCGTGTCTCAGATCAACTCACACTGAGAATGCCATCTTAATAAATCCTGCTTGTTCTTCAAAGCTAAACACCCTGAGAGGAAATAATAAGGGGGCTTTGATGCCCAAAGGATTGGTAAACACTCCTCTAGTCCATCCTGACATTTTACAGGAGGCGAAACGGCCAAGAAGGCATAAGAGTATTTGAGCCCCTGCCCAGAGCTGTTCTCTCTTCCCCACACCTGACCCAGATTTGGCAGGTGAGTTGAGGCCAGAGTGAGGTGCAAGGGCCAGATTGTAGGGGGTCTTTGGGATGGTATTAAGGATTTAGACTTAATTTTGATGAAAAGGGAAGGGAAGAATATGGTCAGATTTGGGTAGGAAAGATGACTCTGACCCAGATGAGGGAACAAAAGTGGAGGGGGAAGGGGAGGCAAGACTGAGGGCATAGGGCCAGTTGGGGGATCCATGTAAGAGAAGAAAGAGCCCACCAGGTTAGTGGCTGCAGGCAGCGATGTGAGCTGATAGGTATGAGATCTAAGAGGTTGAATTGGCCGCTTGGGAGACTGAGTAAACTTCAAGGGTGAGGAAGACAGAGGCAACATGACAGAACTCTGAGTTGATATGTCATTCGCTCACCAAAGGAGCAGGAGAAAGAGTGATCATTTCTTGACATGTTGGTCTAGATGTCAAGTGGGCAGCTGGATATTCAGGCTCGGAGCTCAGAGGAGAGCTGGCCGGGTGTGCAGGGAAGTTCTGGGTGTACAGGAGGTAGGCACACGTGAGGCGTGAAGGAGAGGTGTGGATGAACAAGTGCAGCCCTCCTGACTCTTCTGCCTTGCCTCACGCTGCTCTCCCTTTGCTCTGAACTCCTCCAGTTCTGGAAGGCACTAAAAGGTGGCACAGTGCGTCCCCCCCAAAAATATATGCCACATTGGTATAGGGATTTTTTTTTTCGAGCTAAAGACACTTGAAAAAAACAGCAGATGCAAGAAGGCCATTCTAATCTCCCCTTTGCTTACTGAAAACAGGAGATAAAAACTCCCATGTGAAAGATGCCCTCCCTGAACCTGGAGAAAAGAAACATTCTTCAACAGGGAGTTGAAGCCAAGAGAATTCTGTACAGACAGACAACTGTGTACAAGCAGGCCTTATCTTCCTTTAGCCTCCCACATAGTTAACTCTTCCACAACTGACATTCTTTCTTCAGCCTACTATAAAAGCGTGTAGGTTCTACCATTTCTGGGGGTTTTCATTTCCTTTTGAGGGCTCTCATGTTACGTAAAACTTATACAAATTTGTGTGCTTTTCTCCTCTTAATCTGTTTTATGTTGGTTTAATTCTCAGGCCCAGCCAAAAAACATTAAGAGGCCCAGCTCTACAAACCCTATAGTACCCTGCTCTGCTATACTCAGGGCCCTCATCTGCACCATTCCCTCTGTCTGAAATGGGCTTTTCCCCACCAACACACAAACACACACACACTTTTGCCTGGCTGACTCCTATTTGTTCCTCAGCTCTCAGCTGAAAGGTCACTTCTTCCTCTGGGAAGTCACTGCTCACCTTCTACACTAGGGGCCCCCTCTGCCCACTCTATACCGCTCACCTCCTTGTCCTTTTCCCCCCATGTTCTCATCACAAATAGTAATTACTGGTTGAATGTCTGTCTGTCTCCTCTGTAGACTGTAAGATCTAAGAGGAGAGGGACTGGGTCTGCTCTGGCCTCTGACATCAGTGTCTGGTACAGAGGCCAGCATGTGTTAAATTCGTAATTGTACAAATGACTGAATAAAGAGATCTTGGATTGACCTTTCAGGAACTTCAACATTAAAAAATTGAGTACTCTCATAGAGAACAGACTTGTGGTTGCCAAGGGGGGGGGATGGATTGGGAGTTTGGGGTTAGCAGATGCAAACTATTATATATAGAATGGATAAACAAGGCCCTACTGTATAGCACAGGGAAATATATTCAATATCCTGTGATAAAACATAATGGAAAAGAATAGGAAAAAGAATATATATATACACACACACACACACACACATATATATATGTATGAATCACTTTGCTGTACAGTAGAAATTAACACATTGTAAATCAACTATACTTCAATAATTTTTTAAAAAAATTGAGTAGTCTCTTACCTGTAGTATTTTCCCCATCATACCTCACTCTTCAAATGAAATTTTTTTTTTTTTTTTTTTTTTGCAATACGCGGGTCTCTCAACTGTTGTGGCCTCTCCCGTTGCGGAGCACAGGCTCCGGACGCGCAGGCTCAGCGGCCATGGCTCACGGGCCCAGCCGCTCCGCGGCACGTGGGATCTTCCCAGACCGAGGCATGAACCCGTGTCCCCTGCATCGGCAGGCAGACTCTGAACCACTGCGCCACCAGGGAAGCCCCAAATGAAAAATTTTACCTATTCTCACCTTGCTCAAATGCTTCCATCTATGAGCTGCCATCTGTAATCCTATAGTACTTCATGTGCTTACTTTACTTATGACCTCATGTTATCATTTACTTGTATTAGGCTGTAAGCACATTGAAGACAGGGGCTGTTACATAACTTATAACTCCCACAATTTATTATATATCATAGTTGTTCAATAGATATGTAAGGGTTTTTTTTCATAGCCAATACTTGGTTTTTATTTTCAGTCTTCTTAGTTTTAGTCGTTGTACTGGGTGCTATGCTTTTCTTAAACTCTTATTTATTTGATACTAATAAAATTAAACATCTTTTCATGTGCTTATTGGCCATTTGTATGTCTTCTTTCATGGAGTTACCTTTGTGTAAGAGTTGGCTTTTTAATTAAAATATAATTGACATATTAGTTTCAGATGTACAACAAAATTCAGTATTTGTATACATTGTGAAATAATCACCGCAGTAAGTCTAGTTAAGATCCATCACCACAGTTACATTTTTTTGTATGTGATGGGAACTGTTCTTTTTTAAGTAATTTTAATTAATTAATCTTATTTTATTTTTGGCTGCATTGGGTCTTCGTTGCCGCGCATGGGCTTTCTCTCTAGTTGCGGCGAGCGAGGGCTACTCTTCATTGCCGTGCGTGGGATTCTCATTGCGATGGCTTCTCTTGTTGTGGAGCACCGGCTCTAGGCACGCGGGCTTCAGTAGTTGTGGCTCGCGGGCTCTAGACCGCAGGCTCAGTAGTTGTGGCTCACGGACTTAGTTGCTCCACAGCATGTGGGATCTTCCCAGACCAGGGCTCGAACCCATGTCCCCTGCATTGGCAGGCGGATTCTTAGCCACTGCGCCACCAGGGAGGTCCTGTGATGGGAACTTTTAAGATGTACTCTCTTAGCAACTTTCAAATATACAATATTGTTAACTAAAGTCACATGCTGTACATTACATTCCCAGAACTTACTTATTATAGATATATGTTGAATAAATGAATTAAGAATTTTAAAATTGGGTAGAAGAAAACCTAGAAAAGTGCAGAGGCATCATCTGAGAGGTAGGAGGAAGACCAGGAGAACATGGGGCCACAAGGCAGATATACGTTACTACACATCTGTCAAAACCCACTGGCTGTACAACACTAAGAGTGAACCCTAATGTAAACTATGGATGTTGGGTGATAATGACGTTTCCATGTAGGTTAATCTTTTGTAACAAATATCCCACTCTGGTGGGGATGTTAATAGTGGGGGAGACCATGTATGTGCAGTGGGCAGGGGATTTACGGGAAATCTCCGCATTTTCCACTCCATTTTCCTGTGAGCCTAAGCTGCTCTGAAAAAACTAAATCTATTGGGCTTCCCTGGTGGCGCAGTGGTTGAGAGTCCGCCTGCCGATGCAGGGGACACGGGTTCGTGCCCCGGTCTGGGAAGATCCCACATGCCGCGGAGCGGTTGGGCCCGTGAGCCATGGCCGCTGAGCCTGCGCGTCTGGAGCCTGTGCTCCGCAATGGGAGAGACCACAACAGTGAGAGGCCCGCGTACCGCAAAAAAAAAAAAAAAAAAAAACAACTAAATCTATTAAAAAAAAAGCCAAGGCAGAAAATGTTCAAGGAAGAGCATGTGTATTGTCAGCAGAGTTAACCGTTGCGGAGCCTGGGACCAGGATGGAAACATGTCCCTTGGTTAGTGATGTGGTTACATTGGTCACTTTGGTGAGAATGGTTTCTGCTGAGTGACGGGGTGGGAGCTAGATCGGAGAAGGCTTAAGTGAATGGAAGGCAAGAAAGTGATTAATTGAGTACAGAAAACCCTTTCAAGAAGCTTGACTGTCGCGGGTGAAAGAATATCACACGGGTAGGGCAAATGTTATTCTCTTGCCAAAGGGGACGGAATGTGAGTGTGCTCAAGCCTCTGGATTAGTTGCTAAATTCCTGTGACAGAAGAACCTGGTCACTTGCCCCATGAGTGTCCAATCAGTGAATTCCATGCTGCAGGACACCTTACAGGTCAAATGCCCCAGGTTCTTTAATAAATAACTTGTTTTTTTCCTCATTGTTATTATTATTTTTGGCTGCATCGGGTCTTACCTGTGGCACCCGGGATCTTCACTGTGGCGCAGGCTCTTCATTGTGGTGCACGGACTTCTCTCTAGTTGTGGCACGAGGGTTTTCTCTGTAGTTGTGGCGCGAGGGTTTTCTCTGTAGTTGTGGCGCGAAGGCTCCAGGGCATGTGGGCTCTGTAGTTTGGGGCATGCAGGCTCTCTGATTGAGGCTCGCAAGCTCAGTAGTTGTGGCGTGCTGGCTTAGTTGCCCCGTGGCATGTGGGATCTTAGTTCCCCGACCAGGGATTGAACCCGTGTCACCTGAATTGGAAGGCAGATTCTTTACCACTGGACCACCAGGGAAGTCCCAACAAACAACTTTTGAGGGAAAGACAGGACTAGAGGCAGAACCTAAGGATTTTAACAAGCTTTTAAAAGACACATCAATATTTTTGAAAATTAGCAAGTCTAAACTCTGAAGTCTAGAGATGCACATTTGTGTGATAAAACGAAAGAAATGCATGGAAGTGATCACCATAAAAGTCAAGAGAGTTGTTACTTTTGGGGGGAGGAGGGAACAACGAACGAGTCAGAGCACACGAGGAGGTTTCTGGGTGGTGATATTATTATAACTCATTCAGCTCAAGAGGACGAAGTCCGGCTATGGAGAAAAGAAGAATGGAGAGATACGTGAAATTGAAGAAGGGGTGTGTGGTGTGTGTGTGTCTCACAATGGCAGAAGCAGGCAGGAACCACTGTGGCAGTCATTCTTGTCCCTCTCCCCATGTTGCACCAAGGTTCACAAGCCCTTCTATTTCTTCTGTGAGGCAGAAGGGGCAAGAGTTATTCTCCCCATTTTATGGTTGGGAAAACTGAGGCCTGGTGTATGAGACTTGCCCCAAGTTACACTGCTCATCGAGGGTAGAGGCTTCCCAGATCCCAGGCCCCAGCCCAGGAGTGAGCAGGGCAGCTGGCTCACCCAAGGCTGCCCTGTCCCCTGCAGGAATCACTGAGATTTTGATGAACAGACCAAGAGCCCGCAATGCCCTGGGGAACGTCTTCGTTAGTGAGGTGAGAAAGGGTGGGCACGAGGGTGGGCTGGGGCTGGCTTGGGAGGTACCTGATGGAGTCTCCTCTGCAGCTGCTGGAAGCTCTGGCCCAGCTGCGGGAGGACCGGCAAGTGCGTGTCCTGATCTTCAGAAGTGGAGTGAAGGGTGTATTCTGTGCAGGTGGGTTTCCTTTCCAGCCCCTATGCTGCGGCTCAGCAGGGCTCCCCCGAGCCTGCAGGGCATTTGTGGGGGGGGGGTCCTTAGGTCAGCTCCAGCACAGGACTCATTATTCCCATTTTAGAGATGTGAACTCAGCGGTAAAATTCCTTGCCTAGGGTTACACAGATAGTAAGAATTCAGTTTGAACTTGGCCTCTCTGACCCCCAAATCCTTGTTCTTCCTGCTGCACCACCCACTGTTCTGACCCTTCACTGAGGAAATGAGGAAGCTGAGTCCAAAGACATTCACAAGGTCTGTGGCCAAGGTGGGACTCTGTGCCCCTTTGCCCACCTACAAGATCTCAGTCCGTCAAAAAAACTCTTCAATGTCTCTGCACCATTTGGTCCTCGCCACGCACTTCATTTCAAAGATGAGAAATGCCGCATCCCAGGCCCACAACAAGCAAAGGAATGAGAGCTGAGCTAAGAACTGGCACTGGGGAGGCGGGAAGACGCTGTGGAAGGCTAGGGTGGGAGGAGCGTGATGCTTAGGAGTTTTCAAGGAGATTTGGCTCAGTCCCTAGGTCTCAGCTGTCCAGATCACGGTGACCAGCTCGGGGTCTGCCATGGCAGGATAAGTATGTGGACCAGTCTGCCTGACCCCGCTGCCCTGGCTGAGGCCCTCCTCCTCCCCTGGCCTCTTCCTCTGGCTCCACCTCTATCTGACCTCTTCTATCATGGTCACTTCATGCCCCTGTTAGCCCCACTCCTCACTACCCCAACTAAGGACAGGGAAGTAGGGGAGCTGCAGGAGGTCTGCCCCTGACTTGCTCTGGAATCCTGGGCTAGTCCCTGTCCCTCTCTGGGCCTCAGTTTCCCCATCTCTCACTGAGGGGCTGGAACTAACCAAAGAATTCCAAGGGCTCTCCCAACTGACTTTCGGATAATCTAACATTGCGAAGGCTATATTCACCCCTTACTCCCGCCTCAGGCCCCTGCCATCTGGCCTTTGATGACGCCTCCATTGTCACTACTCTCACCAAGGTCCCTGCCCACCTCCATGCCACTGGGCCCTGCACTCACTCCTCAGTTCTCATCTTACTTGACCTCTCAGCCTCCTTGGACCCCACCAACACCTTCTGTTAAAAAAAAATAATTATACAGTGATGTATGTCAATTATTTCTCAATAAAACTGGAAAAAAAATAACTAAGAAATTTTTATTTTATTACTATTTAACATAGTTTTTGAATTGTCAAATATATATATATATTACACAAAAATTTACATTTTAATCATTTTTAAGTGTAAAATTCAGTGGCATTAAGTACATTCACAAGGTTATTCAACAATTACCACTGTCCATTTCCAGAAAATTTTCATCATCCCAAATAAACTCTATACCCATTAAGCAATTCCTCCCCATTCGCCCAACCCCCAGTAACCTCTGTTCTACTTTCTATCTTTACGAATTTGCCTATTCTAGGTACCTCATACAAGTGGAATCATAAATTTGTCCTTTCATGTCTGGCTTATTTCACTTAGTATAATGTCCTTCATGTTCATCCATGTTGTAGCATATTGCAGAATTTCTATCCTTTTAAAAAATGAATATTCCATTTTATATATATATATAAATTATATATATATATTTTTTTCCACATTTGTTTATCCATCTGTTGATAGACCTGAGTTTGTTTATACCTTTTGGCTATTGTGATTAATACTGCTATGAACATTGGTGTGCAAGTATCTGAGTCCTTGCCTTCAGTTCTTTGGGGTATACACTTAGGAACAGAATTGCTGGACCATACGGTAATCCCATGTTTAACTTTTTGAGGAGCCACCAAAATATTTTTCACAATAGCTGCATCATTTTACATTCCCACTAGCAATGCATCAGGGTTCTCCACATCCACGCCAACACTTTTTTGTTTTTGTTGTTGTTGTTTATAATCACCATCCTAATGGGTGTAAAGGGGTATCTCATTGTGGTTTTTATTTGCATTTCCCTAATGACTAACGATGTTGAGCATCTTCTCCTGTGCTTACTGACTTATCGTCTTTGGAGAAATATCTATTCAAGTCCTTTGTCCTTTGTGGGTTTTGTTTTTGGTTTTGTTTTTAGTTGTAGGAAGTCTTTATATATCCTAGATATCAATTCCTTACCAGTTATATGATTTGCCAATATTTTCTTCCATTCGTGGGTTGTCTTTGCTCTCTTGATAGTGTCCTTTGATGCACCAAAGTTTTAAATTTTGATGAAATCCAGTCTATCTTTTTGTTGTTGTTGCATCTCTCCTTTTTTTGACCACCCCCAGCCCCCACCCCTGGCTTCCCTAACCATGTTTTCCCAGTGTTTCTCTTTCCTCTCTGGCTGCTTCTCTTCAGATTTCCTTTGCTGGATCCTTTGACAGCCCGGAATGCAGTAACGGGCTGTCACCCTTGCATCTGCAGGTGCAGACCTGAAGGAGCGGGAGCAGATGAGTGAGGCGGAGGTGGGGGTCTTTGTCCAGCGGCTCCGAGGCCTGATGAATGAGATTGGTGAGGGTCCTGGAGTGCGGAGGAGGAGGGCATTCCGGGGCCCTGCTGGCCCCAGCCTCACCCCACCCACCACTCTACTCTAAAGACAGAACAGTTTCTGTTGTGAGCTCTGTGGAGAGACAGATGATTCTGGGTGTTGGGGGGAAGGGGCGGGGGCAGGGAACAAGGAATTCTACAAGGGGGAGGGTGTGACGAGGGTTCAGAGGGCATTTCTCCCAGGGGGAGCCCTGGCTTCTCAGCCTTTGTGCCCTGCTGGTTATGACCCCCAACCCCTGTGCCCTCAGGGTGCAAGCCTGGCCTTTTCAGAGTCAGGTTTCACCAAGCATGCTTTCAGGCTTTGACAATGGCTGTTCTTTTAACTGGAATATCCCTCCTTGGCCATCTGAACTTTCTACTTGTTCTTTAAGACCACCAGTGCCACCTCCTCCAGGAAGCTGTCCCTGATCCATCCTCCAAGCTTCCTTTATCAGAGCACTGATTACCTGGGTCATCATTGCCTGTTTACAGGTCTGCCTTCCCCACATCTGGTTCAGTTGTGTTCCCAGCACTCAGTATGGGGCTTGGCACACAGAATGAGAAGGGAGTGCAAAAAGGCTGGTCCCAGGGAGGCCAGCAGGAGATTACCCTGCCCATCTCCCCACTCCCGATCCCCAGCTGATGGCACAACTCTCCCCAGTGGGAAAACCAACCTCTAAGGTAACCTGGCTGAGGTACCAGGTAAGGTCCCCAAACCTGGGACCAATGAAGCCCTCTGTCCCAACCAGTGAGCTCCTCCCCTCCCTGAGACACTGTCCTGGTCCTGCCAGGGCCTCGCAGGCTGAGCCTTTCTTCATCTCCACAGCAGCCTTCCCTGCGCCCACCATTGCAGCTATGGATGGGTTTGCCTTAGGTGGAGGCCTGGAACTGGCCCTGGCCTGTGACCTCCGAGTGGCAGGTACTGGGCACGGGGAGAGGTGGGGTAGGGTGGGGAAGGAAGAGTGAAACAGGCTAATTCTGGGGATTCTGCAGTCAGCCACTGCTCTTGGCTTGCCAAGCAGCCACAGAACTAAAGGCAAGGTGGGGAACAGGGAGCTCAGGCAGCAGCTGGTTCCCCTCCTGGCCTGGCCTGACTGCGGCAGTACCCATGCTTCTCAGTCAGCTGCCCTCCGCTCAGGACTGCTCCTACCAACCCCAGAGCAACTGCTAACATGACAGCAGAAAGAACACAGAGAGGGAAGGCTGGGGACAAAGACTAACTGTTCAACCTTCCGGTTCTGTCCAAGCCAGCTTTTTCAATCACGTTCTGAGCAAAGGTGAGCCGTGGGGGCGGCCTGTCACCTGCCCAGCTAATCACAAACATGCCTGGGCAAGAACACTGCCCTCTGGTTCATTGGCACCCAAAAAGGTTTGCGTTACTAGTTCAGAGAAATTGAGCTTTGAAGAGTGGAGGGAGGGGAGGATGAAGATGATCGATCACTTTTTAACCTTCCTGTCTTGGTGGTTAGGTGCGCCCTTCTTGGAGGCAATCAGAGAAAGTCTGAGTGCCATCACGGTGCTACTCTCTTCCCCTCATTGCTTTCCCCCGCCACCCAGGAAGAACATTTTTTAAAAATGTGTAACCCCAGGCACAGAGGGAGCTTATATCTACAAGATACGTATCGAAGAGAAGGCATCAAAATACCAGATCAGGTCACAGCCCTGAATCTGCTTCTCACCTGCCTATGTTTAGGGCAACTAACTTGCAGGGTTTGGTGGACAGGAGGGTGAACGTCACCTCCTTCCTCCCACACTGCATGGTTCAGGTAGCCTGTGCTGAGGGAATTCAGGAGAAGCCTGTGTGGTGGGACACCTCAAGGAGGGCTTGTCAGAGGAAGCAGAACTGGGGAAAGAGGATGTGGACCGGAATACAGGAAAATTTCAGGCTGACAAAAAGCTGGGAAAAATAACTGGTAGGAGCAGGAGTCAGCAGCACTCGAGGCCAAACCTGAGCTAAGGATGTGTGAGACAGAGAATCCATTAGCTTACAAATAGGTATCGGGCACCTTCTAGGAACCCCTGCCTTGTTCCAAGCACCATTGCCTCACTTGATCCTTAGCAGCTCTCTGGAGTAGGCAGAAGAGGGGTAGTCGTCTTCTTCCCACCCATGAGGCTCAGAAAGGGTAAGAGACTTGCCTGGTGAGTAGGGGAGGTAGATGAGTGCCTGGGCCTGCTGGCTTCCAGGCTAGGGCTCTTCCAAAGGCAGCATCTGGGGGAGCCTGGCTGTGGCCACACCACGAGGGAAGTGGCTGGCTGGAGGAGCGAGCAGAGCCCACAGGCGGTATCTCTTCTCCTTGGGGATTGGCGCTGGAAGGTAGGGTTGGGGATTCATTCTGTTTTGTGTAAGCAGCTTCCTCAGCTGTCATGGGGCTGATTGAGACCACCCGAGGACTCCTCCCAGGAGCAGGTAACCTCAACCCACAGCATCCATCCTTCTTTACCTGTCCAACTCCAGTCTATCCAGCATAATTCCCTACTTTCCTCTTTTGCCCTATGTTCTGGGCTCTGCCCTGCCAACCTAACTCAGTTTGCTCTTCTGAGAGGTCTTGGCTGACTCCCAGCCTGGGCCTTCTCTGGCCTCCCACTTCCCATGCAGATTCACCACCCCTACTCCATCCTGGCAGGAGGGACTCAGAGGCTGCCTCGATGCCTGGGGGTGGCCCTGGCGAAGGAGCTCATCTTCACAGGCCGACGACTGAGTGGGGCACAGGCCCAGGCTCTGGGGCTGGTGAACCATGCTGTGGCCCAGAATGAGGAGGGCAACGCCGCCTACCACCGGGCACGAGCGCTGGCCCAGGAGATCCTGCCCCAGGTTTGATGATCACCCAGCACAGGAGGGCCTGTGCCATACGGGATGCACGTGTGGAGAGGCCAGGGGGCAATGGTGTCTCATGCGGCCACATAAGATCCATTTACCCAGATTTATAAAATAACCCTCTTTGGAGTTTTAGCATCCATTCAGCCATCCAGTAAATGAAATCAGATTTTAAGTTAAAATGAAAATTACGTTCTGAGGGACTGGAATCAAATAGGCTTGAAAATCCTCAGAACAGCACTGTAAAACAGAACTTCCTGAGATGATGTAAACATCCTCTACCTGTGCTCTCCGCTAAGGCAGCCACTAGCCACATTATTTAAATTTAAATTTAAATTTTAGTTTCTCAATTACACTTGCCACATTTCAAATGCCAATAGCCACATGTGGCTACTGGCTACTGTATTGGACAGTACTCCATTAAAATGTCCCCAAATTGAAAAAGCAAGATTCTAAAGCAGATAGAGAACTACCAGCTCAACTTTCCGACCGTACTACATGGGGGAAAAGTGCTTGAAATACATGATGTAGGACGTGTTAAGCTCCATTAATTTTTAAAAATCCTCAAAATAGCCTATGAGCATAGTCTCCCAAAAGGTTTAGAGACCCAGGGAGTAGGTTTAGGCCCTGCCTACATGTAAGCTCCAAGTACCTGAGAGGCTCTGCTGGCTTCTCACTCCTCTAAGAGGACCCAGAGGGAGGTCCCAAGTTTCTGCAAAGATATGCAAGCAGCTGAAATGGAGCTAGGTTTTGCTAATTTATAATACTGACTTAGCCCATACGGAGCATCTCATCCATCCGACACAATCCAAGGTATTTTAATAGTGTCCCAACTATTAGGACAATCCAGCTGAGCTGATTATCCCCATTGTATCTATGCTATAACAGACCCAGAAAGGTTAAGTGATCGTTCATCAAGGTCAAACAAAGTGACTGCAATACCAGAAAGAAAAACAGTAACTGCTATTTTGGCATTAATTTTGCATAATAAAAAAACTGGTATTTTATTTTAAAGAGTGCAGAACGTGTACGATTTTTTAAAAAAACAAACTAAATAATGCATTTCAAATACAAAAAATTACAGACGTTATAAAACGAAGTTAAAATATAAGCCTATAAAACTGTTACCCATACTCTATCATTTTAATATTATTAACAGAGAAAAGTATTTGAATTAATCATGAAGAGTAAAAAAGAGGTATTTTATTTTGGGAAAAAAACACTGTCTTCCTTAAATAATCCTGCCTCTTTTTATAACTTCGAGGTCTTCTTTGAGGGCAGGGACTATAAAAAACTGATAGTGAATTTGGTTTAAAAGAAAGTATTTCTTTTGTCTTCATTTCTTCTTTTTATTGATAGTTTCATCACATATAAACGGAGAGTCTGATGCTGTTAATTTTAATGCTGTCATGTTTCTGTTATAGTTGGTCAGAAAGTCTCTGAACTAATACAAAACTCTGAATGACTCAGGATAGTAGCTAATTACACTTCCACAGAGGGGGCCTATCCAGCAAGACTTGTAGACTACAGGGCTTATCTTTTTGCATAAACTAAATAACTGGGTCTTTGAGCTTGATCTCAAGATGATTCAGGCTTCAGATTTTTCCGTATATTGAAATAACGGTATTCTACTAATATAATTACTAGTATTTCAGGATTTAAAAGCAGCTTTGTATACCAAAACACGAGCATACCAAAAATTAGTACTAAAATCACTAATGCAAATGCTAGGACATTTTGATGCAACCTGAAAAACGAATCTTTAACTTCCAGCTGAGTAACTGGGTGCCAAGGATGAAAGGGTTCTTGGATGGGGTGAGCACAAAGGGTGGTGTGGTAGATGGCTGCCCTCTAGTGGACAAACTACTAAGACTAGGGAGTCAAGTGGCTGCAGAGATTAGAGCCCAGAAAAAACTGTCAATAAACACAAGGTCCACAACTTAACACTCAGATCTTCCCTTTAAATAATAAACATACCTTATCCTTTGAATATGGATTTGGCTACATTTTCCACTTGAACAACAAAGGGATGGAACATACTGTGGCCAGTGTGACTCACTGTTCTCATTCCAAATAACATGAAATGATCAATCATATTTCTAATAATTCATACACACACACACACACCCAGTGCACCCTTGAACAACACAGGTTTGAACTGTGCAAGTTCACTTATACATGGATTTTTTTCAGCTAAATACATACTACAGTACTACACGATCCGAGGTTGGTTGAGTTCGCGGATGCAGAACTCTTTATAGGGAGGGCTGGCTGTAAAGTTATACGCAGATTTTCCACAGCATGGATGGTCGGTACCCATAACCCCTGGGCTGTTCAAGGGTCAACTACATATATATATGTATATGTATATACACATACACACACACATACATACACACTCAGAAACATAAACGTGTGTTTTCAACACAGTACACATAGCTATGTAGTTTTTAATGTTCTGTGATGAGAAATCAGTAGTTAAATAACATATTCATGATAAGCAAATCAAACGGAAGAATAAGAAGGACATAAAGTAAAAATCAAAAGTAGGGTGACCCTGTTTACCTGGGGCTGTCCAGGTTCAACGTGAAAGTCCCATGTCCTAATAACCCTTCAGTCACTGGCAAGCCGGGAGAGCTGGTCACCAAAACATCGCTCAGGGCTTCCCTGGTGGCACAGTGGTTGAGAGTCCGCCTGCCGATGCAGGGGACGCAGGTTCATGCCCCGGTCCGGCTGCGGCTGGGCCTGTGAGCCATGGCCGCTGAGCCTGCGCATCCGGAGCCTGTGCTCCGCAACGGGAGAGGACACAGCAGTGAGAGGCCCGCGTACCGCAAAAAACAACAACAACAACAAAAAAACATCGCTCAATTCCCCAATCCCTCTCCCCAGAGATGACCACTGTTAACAGTTTGCACATTCTTCCAGAAATATTCACTGTATGTACAATATAAATTATGCATATACTCATATCTAAATGACTAAATTCTTTTTAGGATGGTTTAGGGGACAAGGAACACACCTTTAGAGGCTAATCCAATTCTACCAGACATTTAAAAAACATGAAATTAAAATATGCATAGAAAAGAATTCAGGCAGTATGGAAAAGTATAAAACAAAAAAGTGAAGTTCTCCATTCTCTTGACCCTTCTCCCCAAAGGCACATCATACCAACACCTTTTACACAAATGGAATAATATACAAACCAGTATGCACCTTTCTTTTTTACCTACTACCTTGGAGAGTTTCCCATTTCAGCACATACTTATCAACCCCATTCTTTTAAACAGCTGCACACTTTTTCATTCATGGTATGGATGTGCCATCATTTAACCAGTACTCTAATGAGGAACATCATGTTGCTTACATCTTTATGCTCCTGAAAAATAGCTGGAGTGAATAACTTTGTACACCTTAGTGTACTTCTGGAAGTAGATGCCTACCTGGAGGTACAACATGAAAGAGCATGTGCATCTAATTTGCCAGTTCTTGTCAAACTGCCTGCCCGAAGCATTGTACCAATTTACTCTCCTATCAATTATGTATGCAAATACCTGTTTCCTAAATCTCAGCTCTAATGGGCATTACCAACACTTTACAATTTACCTAGTCTGAGGTGAAAAGGAGCACCTCACTGTTCTGATTCACGTTTCTTTAGAAGTAAAGCTGAGCATACCTTGTGCCTGTATTTCTTTTCTGTGAACTAACTTTTCATACTGTTGTGAATGTTAAAAAAACATTATACCACCTTTTTGTTAAGGAAATTCTTCTGTCACAGTATCACAAATATATTTTCCCAGTTTTTGATTTTTGTCTTTTATCTGTGGTATTTTTCAGTCTGAAGTCCTTCATTTTTATGTAGCTTTTTTATTTATGGCTTCCATGCTAACAGACTTTTTAAATCATTCTTTTTCTGATAAAGTCTTACTTACACAAACTTCAAATAATATGAATAATATAGGCGGCAAAAGCACTCCTTGCCTGGAAGTGGGGCTGGGGATGGAGTGCCAGGCCTGCTGTGGCACAAGCTAACTGGAAGCAAGGCCAGTGAGGCAAAGACAGCCACTTGGATGCTCTTGCAAAATGCCCCCTCAGGATTTCAACCCAGGCCTGTCAGACTCCAAAGCCTGAGTTCCTAATCTTGACCTTTTTTCACCCTACTGGGGGAAAACCTGCTTGCAGTAGAGGCTTGAGATGAGAGGGGTAGAGGAAGGGAGCAGCAGTGGGAAAGGTGACTGGGAATCAGATCTGAGCTTCACCACTGACTCACTGGACAAATGTGGCCAAGTGCTTCACCACCCTGAGCCTCAATTAAACATGGCACCATCCTGGAAGGATGAGTAGCACCATTTGACCATTAGAGAAGTCTGTGGGCGGGAAAGTATTTGGAAAATGTTGTACATGTTGGAGGGATGGATTAAATGACAAGAACCTCGGATGGTCAGGATTGGGAGGGTCAGGGATCAGTTAGGCTTCCTCCATTATAGAAAAGGAACATCAGCTGAGAAGTAGCAGGTACTAAAACTAACGAAACTTAACACTGTCAGTCAACAGCTGGATCTCTGTGCAGACCTCTTCCCCCACCGTGGAGCTGTGTGCCTAACTATGAGCACTGATCCCCTCCTCAACCAAGCTTCTTCTTTTCCCTAGGCCCCCACTGCTGTGCGGCTGGGCAAAGTAGCCATTGACCGAGGAACAGAGGTGAGAGGGTTTTGGGTTGGAACCTGGGCCCCACTAAAGTCAGTGGGGCGGCTGGGAGGTGGTGCTTTCATGGCAAACAGATGGACAGCACAGCTGGAAAGAGCTCAGGAACTGGACTCTTCTAACAGACTTTGAGTCTGACCTCTCTCTTTGTGCCTTGCTTTTACCTACCTACAAAATGAAGTGTGGCCAGGTGATATTCCAAATGACATTTTATCCTCATCTCTCTCCCTTGGAGAGAGAAGGAAATTGAGGTTCAGAAAGGGTAAGACTTATCCAGGGTCACAGAACAAGGGAGTAACAAGAACCCAGGTCTGCGTGGCTCCCAGTCCATGTTCTCGGGTTTGTGTTGGTGGTCAGTAATGTGGCCTTGTGGACCGGGCTCAGGTGTGGTGCCTTGGCTGCAGCTAACCCATCCTAGACATCAGCTTATTCATTTATTCATCACACACTGAACCTAGACCTGAATTGGGACACAGAAATGAGTCAAATATGATCACTGCCCCCAAGGTGGGGAGGGGGACATACACAAATCACTAATAAAAGATCAAGGGTACCAAGCAGACACCCTGGAAAGGTTAGAGCTGCACTGTCCATGTGGCTACTGGCTACGGTACTGGACAGTGCTGAGTTGGAGAACGTTTTCTAGAACTGGGGCTTAGGGTGAATGAGAATTCCAAAAAATAGGGAAAAGTGTGAGGAAAAACACAGAGGTGTATAAATAAGCAACTTGACAGAACAGGACGAAGGGACGAGTGAGACAACATAGCATGGAGGTTGGGGGCATAGGCTCTGGTGCTGGACCGTCTGGGTTCAAAGACCTGCTTTTCCACATACTGTTGAGCCCTTAGACAAATCATTCCACCTTTCTATGCCTCAGATTTTTCAGCTGTATAGTAGGGAAAATAACCCCGGTTGTGAAAGGTACTTCTCTTAGAATAGTGCTTATAAGTGGTAGTAATAGCAAGTACTGGGCAGTATAGGCTGGGAAGTTGCCAGGGGCCAAGTCATAAAGGCCTTAGTCCTCAGGGCAATGGCAAGCCAGCAAAGTTCACTAATAGGGGTGACGGGAGGCAGCCAGATGGCAAGGAGGGAACACTGGCTGTGCAAGCACAGCTCAGGCACACCCTCCTCAGCTCTACAGGCTATGTGTAATCCTCCCCACTGTTCTCGCAGCCCGCATTCGTCCCAGCACTGTTTCACCACTGTTATGAATGGTATTCCCTCTCCAGGTAGGGGATTCTTTATCTTCTCATCTCTCTTCATACGGGCTGGCATACAGTAAGCCTCAATAATTCTTTGCTGGAAGAATCCATAATCAGTAAGAAGTGGTGTAGGAAGCAGGGCAAGCTGGCGCCCAGTGCTGATGGAGATGGGCAAGGTCAGGCTGATCCAGGCACAACTTCTTTCTTGCAGGTGGACATTGCATCAGGGATGGCCATTGAAGGGATATGCTATGCCCAGGTATGTGTCTGCCACCAGTCCTGCATGCTTGTAGCAGAGGCTGGGCCAGAGTGGGTGGCCTTAAGTACTATATGACCAATTCAGTAGGTGCCTCCCAACCCAGAGAGTCAGTCTTTGTGCCATTCCTTCCTCAGTTAGCCTGGGGTGATGCCAGGGGAGCCACACTGCTCCTCTCTGGGACTGTTTCCTCAGCCATCTAATGGTGGTGTAACCTGCTCTACTTGGGTGCCCAGAGAATCACAGAGGAACTTGAGAGAGAAGAATAGCAGCTTATGCGACCTCTGTACCAGTGGCTACTGTAGAGGCCAGGCTGGAGTGGGACATCAAAGCCTTGGTTTTCACCTGTAGGCTGTGTGTGTTCAATGGTGGGGCAGTAAACCTGGGGCTGACCTATTTAGCCCCTCACTCCTGGGTGAGTCAAAAATATTAATCTCCAGGTTAACAAATAATGAAAATACTCTTAAACAGGGGGTCCTGGGATTTGTAAGACGTAGTGTGAACCAACTACACACCAGGATTCAAAGCCAGAGTTCTTACCGCAAAGCCTAATCTATCTTCTCTACTGAGTAGCCTCATTTCAAACTGTTGCACGGGACAGTGAGCTCTCTGGAGGCATGCAAGATGTGTGCAAAGAGAGGCTAGTGTGACAGGCCTTGGGTGCTGAAGAGGCAGCCTGCCTTCCCCCAGGAGACCAAGGAGCCATCGAGGCCCATACTGCTGCATGGCCCAACACCGGAGTCCAGAGGCAGTGAAAGACTTGGATTCTGTCCTTGTCATGCGTCGAACAAGCTTCAGCGAGTACTGGCCTCTGGTCCTGCTCCCATAGACTGACACTCTGTATGTTGTTTCAGAACATCCCGACCCGGGATCGGCTGGAAGGCATGGCTGCCTTCAGGGAGAAGCGGCCCCCTAGATTTGTTGGCGAGTGACTTCCTTTGAACCTTAAGCATGGGAGATGCACACCTTACAGGGAAGGATCCAGAAGGAAAATGTGCAGCGCGCCTGCCCTCATCATTTCACCTCTCTAGGCTTCAGTTTCCTCACAAGGACGATGATCGATATAGAATGACTGGCATGGTGCCTGGCACTAAGGTGCTGGCTATGCCACCTATTGCTACCTTCGTCATTCCTCACCCAGGCTAGACAATCACTGGCGTCGGGTTGGCTTTGGAGAATACCTGTCTCTCCCTAGTAGAACGATCAACTAAGGACAAAACAGACCCCTCTGGGCCTTTATATCGCTGGCACTCAAGCCTGACCTCTGCATCTCAGTTATTAGGTGCTCACCAGAGATGACAGGAGGTTGTAAGAACCACCCCAACTACCCTGTTTCTTCCTCCGTACAGCAGAGATAATAAGGAAACCCTGGCAGTGGTTGAATAGGTCCAGCTCTCTGCCAGTTACTCACTGTGTGCCTCAGCCTCCTCATCTATAATGAAACTGTTGGGAGGACTAAAAAAATAATAAAATGCCTGATGTTCAATAAACGTGAGTTATTATTCATGTAGTGTTCTTTTAAGAACCAGATGAAACCACTGCTGTGAAAACCTTTTGTAAACTGTAACGTGGCAGGCAAATCTTTGATGGAGCATTAAATGGCTTTCAGCAGTACTGAGAAGGGAACGATTAACTCTGATGGACAACATGGAAGGTCAGGAAATGGGCAGGTAACACTGGAGTTGAAAGCTGAAGGATCAATAGGCATTTGAGGCGAAAACGAGGAAGCCTGAGGGGAACAGCACGAGCAAAAGTGAGCAAGATGACGACACTCAGAAATAAAGGGTGGCTGATATGCACATATGCACACTAGTCTCAGGAGCCCTCCTGTGTACCAAGGCAGGGGAAGAGACAGCCACGTGGTCATTCTTTAACTGATCTGAGCTTTCTGAGCCTACGCCTGGCCAGACTCAGAAGTCACTAAGCCATGGGCATGGACACATACCAATAACATTGTTGACTTGCTGCTAAATACAAATGTGCCCCAAAGTTGTGCTCACTTCCTGAAAAGGAGAGTAACACAGAAGAGCCCGAGTCTTAGAATCAGCAGCAACCGCATGAGCAGTATCTATCTACTCAGGAAAGTAACCTAACTTCCTCTTTCTCATCTGTTAAATGGGGAGGATAAAACTCAACTATCGCAGAGGATTGTTGTGAATGAGACAAAACTTGGAGAGGTGCCCAGTGTAAGCAGTGGACCTCAACAGGCACTATTTCCCACCCACCCTCCTCACATTAGCCTAAGCTAGTATCTGGTAACAGCACGTTCCAACGTACAGAACTCCGGTCAGGAAAGTAAGACAGCCTTTTGAATCACGCAAAAGAGTGAATGAGAGAAAATACTGTATAGTTGCAGGACTGTAGAAGGAAGCAGGTTACAAATTCCTCTTATCCAGTCACCAGTGAGCAATAGTTTGAAATATGGTTTAGAATAAGAATAAGCCTCATCTGATTCCAAATGAAGGTATATAGCATTCCAGTTAAGAGTCTGGCCAGCTAACAGCACAAAAATCTAGTCCTAAAATAAGCTACTAACTCAGAAAGGAATTTATTTCTCTGAAAAACTTAAACAGATGAATGGTAAAACGTGTTTTGTTAGCTGTCAATAATAAGGTGAGGAAGGACTTCACACTCTATTCCATAGACGGGTTTGCAGAGGACACAAACCAAAGCTTCTGAGAGTTTATACTGTGAGTGAGGCTGGTTCTCAGAAAAGCTCACTATTTTTCTCATCTCCATATTAGGTAAGAGCACCTCTTTGCATCTGTGGCACAACCCTTCCTTTTCCTCTCAGTTTTGGTCACAGTCCTAACTCAAATTAAAAATTTGAGGGACTGAGGGTTTGAGATTTATAATCCCCATATAATCTTCCATCTGAACACTCTATTCTCAGTCCTAACTTTGACCGTGCCCCACCAGCACACCCAATTACCACAATGTTATGCTTACTCAGTCTAATGCGTAACGCTGGAGGGAGAAAGGTCAAAGGTAGACTACCCCAAATCATAAAAATATATTTCTCTTCCCTCCACCCAACAAGTGGAAGGTACTCTGGTATCTATTAAAAATAATTTTTTCCCTCCCCTCCAATAGAGGTTCTGCCTTCCAAACAATACATTTATACGTGTATGTTTCCTAGAACTTTTTCATGTACTTCTTTTCCAGTGGCTTCATATAACCAGGAATAACAACTTAGGAGATTCTTTCGAACATGAAATTTAACATAAATATCACAGCTTCCCCGTAAGTCTTTCTTTTTCCTTTCCTCTGACAAACACTCAGAGTTAAGAAATTGGCCAGGGCTAGAGAAAAGTAACTGGCATAGCTGTTCCAACACAAGCTCAGAGGTCTTCACACAGAGTCCAGGGCTTGATTTTTCAAAACTGCTGAAGGGGTATTCCCAGAATGATTCCAACTTGATTTGGGATCATGGCTATCATACAAACCCAACCTTCTTATAACTTACAGAAAATCAACCAAAAAAAAAAAAAAAAAAAGGCCAAGAAGGCAGTCAACTCACAAACTCCAGTGACAACTTGTTTCAATTCAATTCAACATTCAATTGGTGACAGGGCAGAAGACCTGACACTGAGCAACAGAGCACCTCTGAAGCCCCTGAGGATCAGAAGAGCATTCAACAGAGACGGGGTCTCTGATAATTCATGAAATGCATTCTGAAGTCATCTAGAATGGAGGTTGCAATGTGCTGTGCTTGGGGGTCTGCCTCACTGTGCTTCTGGATGTCACACAAAAGCTGCAGTCCTTCTTCTTCAACTAACATTTTGCAGTATTTGCTGGCTGAAAGAAAATCAAACAAAGAAACCTGATGGACAAGTTGGCATCTTAAATATTCCCAAATTACCACATTCACCATTTTGAAGAAAGAGTACAAAGTTTTAAGCCCTGTGACACAGGAATTAACAGATAAACTGTGTCAATTTAGAAGAAATATGCCAGTTAATGCTTGGCCTGTGTAATGAGATAATGGATGATTCTTTTATTATGTTTACTTCTGGACAACTCTATGCTTCAAATGTCTCTAATCCTAGCTAAAAGGATAAGAACATCTTTTATTACAAAAATAGTACAAATTTCAGGTTCAGGCAATATGCTGAGCTAGACAACCTAAAAACACCAGAGCTGGATACAGTATAATTGAAAAAAATTTTAATTCATAGTTGAGTGCACAAAGTAAAGGAATTGTCCAGGAGTCAGACACAAAGAGCAAAAAGCACCTAAAGCTCATGTAACCTAACCTGTAACTATCGTGAGGCAGAAAGGGACTATCAGTTTCAGTAATCTAGGAATTTAGATTTTAACTTAGGAAGTCAGAAGCAAAATCAATGCATAAAGCTGGCCCCTCAAAGGGCTAGACAAGACAACGGACAAGACAATGAAACATCTGCATTTAGCCTGGGCTCCTGGGGAGAAGTCTTTCCTGAGAATTTATAACCAGTCCCAAGTTGGTATAGGGTTTGAATTTACATTACCCTAAATGTTCTGGGAACCCTTGAGCTGAGAAATTAATATAAGAATTAGTCCAATCCCAGGGAAACCTCTAGAACACTTGACAGAAGCAAATACAAAGCTGTACTGAAGGCACATGTCCACAAATCAGTCTGAAAGGATTCTCTTAATCAGTCCAAGAGTCTATTAGACACAGAAACAATGATCCAAAAACACATCTAAGGCAATTACCAAGAATGCAGTAAAAAGAAACAAAGATATGGAAACATTTTTTTTAAATGGTTACAAAATACGTAGGACAGATTCAGAGAAGGTATAAGATACTTCTGATAGATGTTACAAGAAAGGAATAGAGAGAATAGGTGGAGGGTAATATTTTAAAAGAAAATGGCTGAAAATTTTCATCAATTTTGTAAGGTATAATCATGGCCTGAAACCCAGGGGCCATATAACAAAATACTGACTTGTAAAAACAATGAATAAAATCAAGACAATAAACTGGGAAAAAATATTTTCAAGAGTTTCTTCAAATTAAAAAGACCAAAAAACAGTAAACAAAAAGTGAGCAATGGAAATCAACAGACAATTCAAATATAAGACAGTTCACCTTACTTAAAATAAACGTCAACTGAGACTCTCTTTCACCTTAGACTGACAAAGATCAAAAAATTCAACTAGGGCTTCCCTGGTGGCACAGTGGTTGAGAGTCCGCCTGCCAATGCCGGGTACACGGGTTCGTGCCCTGGTCCGGGAAGATCCCACATGCCGCGGAGCGGCTAGGCCCGTGAGCCATGGCCGCTGAGCCTGCGCGTCCGGAGCCTGCGCTCCGCAACGGGAGAGGCCACAACAGTGAGAAGCCCGTGTACCGCCAAAAAAAAAAAAAAAAAAAAAAAAAAAAATTCAACTAAACCTTTTTGCAAGAATAAAAGGAAACTGGAAGCTCTAATATATTGCTGATGGGAATGCAAACTGGTAATCAATTCTCTGGATGACAGTTTAGCAATACCTACCAAAACAAGCATTCATAACACTTTGACTCAGTAATTCTAAAAGTATTCTGCAGATTATGCTTGCAAAGTGATGTCTTTTATTTTAACAAATGGTATGCACTACGCTTGTACTAATACTGTGCTATATACAAATGCTCGTACTATGAGCCAAGCAATGTTTAAATGCTTTGCAAATGTTACCTCATTTAATTCTCATAACAGCCCTATGAAATAGGTACTTTAATCCCCATTTTACAGATGAGGAAACTGGAGCACAGAGGGGTTCAGTAACTTGCTCAAGCTCCCACATGGGAGCAAAGTACAAATAGTCTGATTCTGGGGTCTGTCCTCTTAATTAGCACATATGTTCATCTTTCCTAAATATATAGTATGTGAGTGAGGGTGAGAGAGAGAATGTCATTATTCATTGAACCAGTGTTTATATTGTGATAGAAAAGACTGGAAACAATGTTAAATAAATTGTTACATCATATAGCAAAGAAATACGGAGGAATCTAATTAATAGTGGTGATCTGGAGTCAGATCACTAGGTTAGAACCCTATCTCTGCCGGTGCAGGCTGTTTTAACTTTGGGCAAGTTACTTTACTTCTCTATGCCTCGTTTTCTCATCTGTAACAGATATACAATAAAATGCTACCCGTTCTATCTGTTGTGAAGATTAAATAAGTTACACATAAATAGCTTACAACACTGCTTGGCACATAGTAAATATAAATACTCAACTAAATTCTAGTTTTTGTTACAGTTACTTCTGTTGTAATTGAATATATCAGAGTCTATTTCAATGCCATTCAAACTGATTGATCTGCCTCCATCTATTCATATGCCAGTACCATTTAAAGAGAAGTGTTAGAGACTTCTCTGGTGGTCCAGTGGTTAGGACCCCATGCTTCCACTGCAAGGGGTGCCAGGGTTTGATCCCTGGTCTGGGAATTAAGATTCTGCACGCCGCAGGCACAGCCAAAAATAAATAAATAAATAAAGAGAAGTATTAGGGCAAGCTCCTAAAAACCATTTTTCTCAGTCAGTTCTTTCCTGTTTATCCTGCCACTTTAACTTTAAAATAATTTTCAGATTCCTCAACTCTTACTCATTCACTTGAATTGTACTATATCCGTGAATTGAAAAGAATTGAGTATAGTATGTCTCACAATTATTTCAGGCTTTTAAATTATTTCCTATAGTTTTTTTTGCATATAGGCCTCAATACTTGTTAAAGCCATTTTAAGATAGCTTATGCTTTTGATAGTTAAACTTTTAATTAATTCTAAAAGTTATATCTTAGGTTTTTTAATATAAAATTATAGCCTGTATTTCTTTTATAATAAAAGCAAAAATTTTAATAATAATGCTTAACAAAGAATAAAAGCCAAAGGACTTCCCTGGTGATGCAGTGGATAAGACTCCACGCTCCCAATGTAGGGGGCCTGGGTTCGATCCCTGGTCAGGGAACTAGATCCCACATGCATGCCACAACTAAGGAGCTGGCAAGGCACAACTAAGGAGCCCTGGAGCCATAATTAAAGAGCCCACCTGCCGCAACTAACAATCCCATGTGCTGCAACTAAGGAGCCCACAAGCCACAACTAAGACCTGGCACAACCAAATAAATATTTTTTTAAAAAAAGAATAAAAGCCAAGAATTCCCAAGGGGAATTTAAAACAGCAAAACATGGAAAAAGATTTAATCTGCCTGGGACCAACTCCTGACATCTGGCTCCCCAGCCTCCCTCAAACCATTACAAAGAGGCAAATCTATGTATTACTATAGGAAGAATAGTATTCATGATAAACTACTGAGTGAAAAACAGCAAGCTATAGGATAGTATGCACAGAATGAGCCCATTTTGTCTAAAAACATTATCCTATTCGCATATAGTATATACTAACTATAGCATGTATACAGAAAAGTATCTGGAAGTATAGTTATAGTTATCAACTTATGGACAGTGCTTGCCTATGGGGAATAGGAGTGGGAGCAAACTTTCACTTTCTATATTGCTTGACAACCACCCCCAATTATAATTCTGTAGCATTTTTTATACTAATACAAATGCTTTTCAGTTTCTTTTTTTAAAGTGTTAAAATCAGGACATAGGTGAACAATTTTTCAAAATTCCACCTTGAACTTAATCCTTATACAGAAAAATAGCTGGAAAACTATTCTTTTTAATTACATACGGTTTTTACTGCAGACATGATACATGGCCCATAGTGCCCAGAGCTGAACCTCTGGTTGAGAGACGTTGCCAAGGAGTGGGAAAAATGCCTTGAAGGATCTAAATAAGTACAAAGAAGATGTTTCTTCAGAACTCAAGCTAACATCAGGGATATAATAATAATTTTCAACATTTTCCCCCCAGGGTCAATTCCTCACCAAGACAGATATACTGCTGAGCATATAATCAGAACTAGCATTTAAGAAATTATACTCTGTGTGAGACATTATACATTCAATATCTGATTCCACCCTCAATCTTGCATACTGCCAGCCTCATTTTACAGATGATGAAAACTGAGTCTCAGAGATTTTCTAAAAGTGATTTTCCCAATATCACAAAGAAACAGGATTTGAACACAGGCTATTTTATTCTAATATTTTATCACTGTACCATGGCCTCTACATAGTGAGTAGACTGAGGACAAGCTTTAAGAAAAGCACTATACCATCATGAAATTACCTGTAGGTCACCAATGCTGTCATCTTACAACTTGAACTTGGCCAATTCTGGATGGTTGTATACTGTACAAAAAGACAAATCAAGATTCTGGTATTGTTTCATGTCATTTATAATTACATATATATGAAACAACATAAGTTTTCAAAATATGGGATTGATTACTCAAATTTAGGATACCTAACCTGCCAACTATCAATTAAATAAGCATTATATATGTAGAATATAAACAAAGTCATGTGGAAAACAATGCAATAAAAAGGGGCTCCTGTTTAATGATGGAAGATTGAGCATGCACCCACTCCTCTCCTAAATCCCATGAACAGAATGATACAAACGGTTTAAAAGAAGACAAATACACATAGAAGAAAGCAGAAGAAAAATGGTAACTAATTTAATAGATCTAGCACTGGGGAAGGTTAAAAAAACAAACCATTTTGAACAGAACACCCAAGAGACTTAAAAATTTGGCAAAAGTATTACTTCAGGAAGTGAGATTAGAGGTGGGGTTGAAAATAGGAGGATTGGTTGAAAGTATCAAAGAATCAAGACTTCAAGATTTCCTCTAACACCCCTTACAAAAATTTCTGGATTGGGCAATCCCATGAACAACTGAGGCTGGGAGTACCATGCTAGAAACAGGGGGCTAAAGTGAAAAATCTAAATACTAAATGCTGAGTCTCCTTTACCCCCCAACTCTCTTCCTCTAGTGGGTGTTTAGCCTGTTGGAAGCCGACCTTATAATCTTCAATCAGAAGAACAGAAATTAAGGAAGGGAGGGACGGGACTTCCCTGGTGGTGCAGTGGTTAAGAATCCACCTGCCAATGCAGGGGACACGGGTTTAAGCCCTGGTCCGGGAAGATCCCACATGCTGCAGAGCAACTAAGCCCGTGCACCACAACTACTGAGCCTGCGCTCTAGGGCCCGCGAGCCACAACTACTGAGCCTGTGTGCTGCTACTGAAGCCCACATGCCTAGAGCCCGTGCTCCACAGCAAGAGAAGCCACTGCAGGGAGAAATCCGTGCACCACAACAAAGAGTAGCCCCAGCTCGCTGCAATTTGAGAAAGCCCATGTGCAGCAACAAAGACCCAATGAAGCCAAAAAAAAAGGAAGGGAAGGAAGCAGGGAGAAAAAAGAGGGAAAAAAAAGGAGGGATGGAGGGGCGAGAGGGAGAGAAAGAAATTTCCCAGAATTGAAGGAAATGAGCTTCCAGAGCAGTAAGTAGCCAACGTAGCAGATGAAAATGAACCCACATCAAGGCACATCACTGTGATTTCCAAACACTGAAGACAAAGGTCTTAAAGCTTCCAAAGAAAAATGGCACAGGACTTCTCAACAGTGATACAGAGAAATAAAAGACAATGGAGCAATGACTTAGAAATTGTGAAAATATTTCAAAACTTAACTTTTATACCTAGCCATTTGATCAACTAAATGTGAATGTATAATAAAGACCGTTTCAAACATAAAAGGTTTCAAATTTTCTTTTTCATACATCTCTTAGGAAGCTACTGGAGGATATGACCCAAGAGAATGAGGGAGTACACCAAAAAATAGGAAGGTACGCAATCCAGGAAACAGGGAATCCAACACAAGAGAGCAAAGAGAATCTCCAGAATGATAGTAAATGAATATCCTGGAATGACAGTGGTCTAACAGATATACAAAAAAGCAAATCAGATAGAAAAAAAAAACAGAAGGCTTAGGAAAGTAGTCTCCGAGAAGTTGAAGTAGACAGGATGTGCTTGAATGTACTGAAAGGAGATGTATACTTGGAGTATAGGAAAAGGTGTGCATTGGGACAAAGAGAAAAAGAATCTTCATTTTCCAAAGTGGGAAAATAAATTGATAATGTCTTAAACTACAAAGTCAAGAAATAACAACATATGTTAGAGATATGGAGGTAAACACCAAAAGAAATAGCTTTAAAAAGAGCTGAGAGTGGGAAAGAGAATTAGAATCAGCCATATAAATGGTTTGCATGTATAACTTTTATAGAAGGAAAGTTATCAGAAGGAATGCAACAAAATGTTAATAGAGATTAGCTTTGGGTGGTAAGGTGTGGGTGATTTATAATGTTTTCTTTATATTTTTCTCTATCTTTCCCATTTTCTACAATGAACACATATTTCAAAAATTCTTATGATCTAGAAAAATAAGTTTTCTGCAAGAAGAGATGACTCTGGGTTTTGTAAAGAGCAATGGTTCTCATACCAGATCCTGGAGAAGTGCTCTCCTCTGGAGGTCATGGGATATCCAGGGCTGTTCGTCAGATGTCAGGTGGGCTATGATGCCTGCAGCTAAATAGCTGACTTCCAATTCCTTACTATGCAGCAAGCTGCTGACATGCTTTACCACATCTTCAGTCATCAGCTTGGAAGAGAGTTCTCTGACTTCAGCTATGTTGTTCTATGGGTCAGATGGAGCAGAGAATATCAGGGACAGGAAAGGAGGGGAGAATCAGGAACTGGTTCCTCTCCCTCTCCGACTGCTCAGCTCATATACACACAAGAACACTTAGTCCCATCCTCCTCCCTCTGATTTAGCCTAACACCTACAATCCCACCCCCTTGATGATGAGGATGATCAGTAATAACAAATCATCGAGTAAGCACTTACTAAGTGCCAGGCACTGAGCTAGAGAGACTGAAATGTCTTTTTATCTGCCTTATCTCACTTAATCTTTAATAGTCCTACAAAGAAATTCGACACTCAGCAAGACTGACTTGTCAGGTTCACACTGCTAATAACTGGTTGGACTAGAATACAAATCCAGGTCTGACTAAAAAACTTAACATTCCTGAGGGCCCACTATATGTTACATTAGCTTTAAGTTTAACAGTAACAATGAAAGGCAGGAAGTATTTTTGTTATTTTATGTACTGTATTAGTTTTCTATGTGTGTAACAAATTAACACAAACTTGGTGGCTTAAAACAACATACATTTTTCCTCTCCCAGTTTCTGTGGGCCTCGCTTAGCTGGGTCTCACAAGCCTGCAGTCAAAGGGCTGGCTGGGCTGCATTCTCATCTGGAGGCTCCAATGGGTGAGGTGTGGGTGGGGAGAATACTTCCAAGCTCACTCAGACCTTGGCAGAATTCATTCCCCTGTGACTGCAGGAAGGAGGGTTTCTTGCTGGAGGCCACCCTCAGCTCCCAGAAGCTGCCCATAGTTTTTTTTGCTATGTGGGCTTCTCCCTTCTCCAACCACTCACTTCTCGAGTGTCTGCTAGGAAGAAGGATTTTATACATATTGTAATATAATCACAGGAGTGATATCCTATTATCTTTGCCATATTCTGTTAGTTAGAAGCAAGTCACAGGTCCTGCCCAGACTCTGGGGAAGGGGATTACACAAAGACATGAACACCAAAAAAAAAAATATCATCACTGGGGGTTGGTCACTTAGGGTCTGTCCACTACACAGATGAAAAAACAAAGGTTTAGAGGATAAACACACAGTCAAAGCGACCACAGCAGTTGCTGCTCCTTCTCAAGCAGCTTTCAGAAAAGTATACCCTATAGACTTAGTATGTTGAAAAAGGCATAAGGCACTCTGCAGAAAATTGTACTGTTTTGAGACCCACCCTGCCCCCTTTTCCCAAGACTAGCTATACCCCTCTTGTCAACAGCATGATTTCAGCAGAAATTGCACTGTTTTTAGATCCCCTGCCCTTCTTCCCTGGGCCAGCTACACAATTAGTCAACAGCACGACTTCAGCATTGAGTCTATCAGATGGCAGCCCCAAACAAGAAGAGACAAGATGATAGACAGGATCCTTAGCAAAACTGAGAGGGACACCTCAGTTGAGTCCCAAGTTCCTCTTGTAATCCTGGCAGAGGCTGTTATATTAGCCTTTTCTTCCCAAGAGTCTATGGAATAAAATACTGAATGGGAGCTACAGGAGAATGTGGGTCTTACTCATACAGAAAAAGGAAGGAAAAGGAACAACCTCCCTAATCCTCAGTATTCTGAGAGGCTCTCAAAAGGATAAAAAGTAGGATACTTAGCATTGTATAGATCTATGAGGCTTCAAACCACCCTTCTGGCCTGATTTCCCATTGTTTTTCTTCTTCCCACCTTCTCCCAAAATTCCAGACACTCTATATTACGGTGTCCCTCAAATGATTACATTTTCTCATCCTTTCTTAGCCCCAAATGACCTTTGTTCCTTTCTTCTACTTTTCTGTACCTTCCAGGTTTCCAATACCAATCATGTATTCCTCTCTAGGAAGCCTTTCACATCTGCTCTGTCCCAAGTCCTGTATGTGTTAGGGATACAGAGGGAAAGACACAGTCCCTGCTTTCAATGAGTTCATGATCTAGAATCAAAGGCTCCCACTGGACTTTGTGCCTCTTTTCCAGCACTTACCACAGTCAATCATGAATTAGAGAGGTATGTGCATACCTGTCTGACACCACCTCCCAACATTATTAGTACTACCGGCTTGCTATGTTTCATGTATCTGTGGCTTCCGAAGCACCCGCACAGCAAACTGCAGGGGCATACAGTAGTATGTCTTCGTTACTTTTTGTAAATCTTCACCTTTATCTTTAGGAAACAAAGAAATCTCTCAATAACAAATATCCTGATTGGGAGGTAGTATAAAAGTATAAACAAAGATATTTCTAAAAAATTAATTCAATTGTTAAAGAGGAAGTATAGTAAAGTGGCTAATATCAGAGGGTCTGGAGCCAGACTGCCTGAGTTTGAGTTCTGATTCTGCCTCTTACTATCTAGGTAACATAGGGTAAATGGCACTTCTGTGCCTCAGACTGAGTATCTATAAAATGTAGACGACGATGTATGGGAGAGTACAGAACATAACGCAATTTCCCCATCCCTGTGTATATGCCCTTTAACAATGTGACTGCTGCTCTTCCCATCAAGGGGTGGCCACCGCCTTTAATCTGGGCTTATCCATAGGCATAAGAAATACCTGGTCTTTGTCCCTGGTTCCTGACTCAGAGCTCTCAAATCCCTTGGAATTTCTGGAGTGATTGGAGCATCTTTGTTCTAATGAGGTGACTCTTGGCAGGCACCTAGATAGCTTCTGGATGGGGGCTGGATGCCAGAAAGACCAAACCTTGATTAGAAGCCTGGAACTTTCAACCCCATGCCCCCAACCTCAGAGAGAGAGGAGAGAGGCTAAAGATTGAATTAATAATCAATCATGCCTGTGTGATGAGACCCCCCCCACCCCCACATAAATACCCCTAAATAATGGGGTTTGGAGAATTTCTGGGTTGGTGAACACATCAAGCTGCTGGGAAGGTGGTGTATCCAGAGAGGGCATGGAAGCTCTGCACACATCCCTCCTTCCTTGCCCTACATATCTCTTCTATTTGACTATTTCTGAGTTGTATCCTGTAATAAACTGAAAATAGCAAATAAAGTGCCTTCCTCAGTTCTGTGAGCCATTCTAGCAAATTATCGACCTAAGGAGGGGGTCGTGGAAACCCCCAATTTAAAGTCAGTCAGTCAGAAGTAGGGGTGGCCTGGGCTTAACAGTTGGCAACTAAAGTGGAGGCAGACTTGTGAGACTGAGCTTTTTAACTTGTGGGATCTGATGCTAACTCTGGATAGCTAGTGGCAGAATTGAACTGAATCGAGCTGTAGGAAACCCAGTTGGTGTCAAACAAGTGGCAAAGTGGTTGTTGGAAAATACCCCGGGTCTCATAACCTACTTTGACCTGTGAGACATTAGAAAATCTGATATAAGCAGAGGTTTAAGAAGCACTTGTACAGTGCACTTGCCTTCTATTGCTGCCCAGAAACTGCCAAGTGAAGAAGCTCATGGAGACACAAGGCCCAGCTAACAACCTGCACCAACGGTAAGAGTTGAGAGTCAGGCCATCCTAGAGCATCTAGGCCTAGCTGAGCCACCAGATGACTGCAGCGACATGAGTAACTCCACAGAGACCAGCAGAAGAACTGTACAGCTTGGCTGAGTTCAAACTCTTGACCCACAGATTCATAAGTGAATAAAATGGATGCTGTTTTAAGCTGTAGTTTGTTTACAGCAATAGATGACTCATATATAATGGTATTTACTTTATAGGGATAGTGTGAAGATTAAATGAGTTAATGCATGTAAACTGCTTACAAAAGTGCCTAGCACATAGTAGGTACTACATGAGTGTGAGCTTTCTATTTTTTTAAGTAATTAGAATTAACTCAAAACAATTCACCTTACCAAAAGACCAAGTACTTTTCTTTGTATTGTTGACTCTGAAAAAGTCTGTGAAAAGAATATACAGGTTTTATCATGAAGAAAAGAACTTTACAGGGACTTCCCTGGTGGTCCAGTGGGTGAGACTCCGCACTCCCAATGCAGGGGGCCCAGGTTCAATCCCTGGTCGGGGAACTAGATTCCGCATGCGTGTCACAACTAAGAGTCTGCATGCCACAACTAAGAAGCCCTCATGCCGCAACTAAGAGTCTGCATGCTGCAACTAAGAAGTCCACATGCCACAACTAAGACCAGGAGCAGCCAAAATAAATAAATAAATAAATAAATAAATAAATATTTTTTAAAAGGACTTTACATATAAACTCAATCCTGTCTTCCCACCTCCAAGACCTGGATGAAGATTGCCAATCCTTGATTTTCAATAACGTGCTTGCAGGCAGCTGGAGATTCATCTGTAAGATTCCAAAGTGCTTTCAAAGTAAACAAGAAGGTGACATCATCTAAATTCTCAGTAGTCTTTTGTTTTACTATTGCTAGAAGTTCCTAAAAAACAAAGAGACAGGGAGTAAGATGCCCTAGTGACTGACTCAATTCCAGTATAAGGAAAGAAATGGTTAAGAAAAGCTTTAGAATCAAACCTCGGTTCTAAACCCAAGTTCTACCACTTAATAGCTTTGTGACCCACTTTCTCTCTATAAAATGACTTACACCTATTTTTTAGGGTTTTTGTGAGGAAAAAATATTAAAGTTTATCAAGCACTTAATCTAGTTCTTGGTGCTTGTTAATAAACCTCATAATCAAGTACATATCAGCTATTCCATTATTCACATATTGACAATGTTTAGTCAACACCTTTTGGAAGTCAGGCACATATTCAGATAAGAGTGACGGATTAAAAAAAAGTTTATCTCAACTAAATAAAATAACTTTTAGTTTTGGTAAACGCTCTGAAGGAAACACATAAAAGCCTAAGAACTTTCTTTAGAAAAGGTGGGAGAGGGAAGACTCCATACAAAGGTAATATGTAAAAGAGACCAAAAGAAAAAAAGGACAAGGCAGTTAAGCAAGGAATGAGGACATAAAAAGGGGAGGGGGGCAGATACTCCAGGCAAAAAAAAAAGTTTGCTGTTCTACACCACTGAGCAGGTTAGTATGGCTACAGGATAACATTAATTTGTAGTATAATATGTCCTAATAGCTTGAAGAAACCACTGACTTATTTAACAGAGATTCCAATATACCATTTCAAATCAGAATTTTTCTAGACAAAAGTTAAGCCAGTATTCATGGTTTCTTTCAAACATACTAGACTGTCATGTGAAAGGAAAAAGACAGCCATTTCCACTTAACCAGCTAATGAAAAGATACATAAAATATAACAACGCTAAACAAACCAGATTATGTCTGTTTTCAGGAGGAATGAGACCATCTCAAATATTTTACCCCATCAGGAGAGAACATATCAAGAGAATTCACAAAAATAAAGCTGTTAGAGCCAAAAGAAGAATATGAGTGCACACCACGCTGGTAGCAATCACCTAGACAGCCAATGGTGTGAGTGGCAGCAAGGGAGGGAGCAGAAAGCGAGACTGACCTGGAAAGCAATGACAGCTGTGATCAGGCCCATGGTTAGATGCTTTACACATTTTATCTTAATAATACTCAAAATAACTGCAAAATATTACTCCCATGTCCAATGCCAGTTTTTCAGATAAAGAATCTGAGGCGCAGAGGAGATAAGTAAATTACCTAAGGGCTATGGCTAGTTAGTGGCTGAACCTAGTTTGTTTTAATCTAAAGCCTGAACTTTTTTAATTTTTGAATTTTATTTTATTTATTTTTTTATACAGCAGGTTCTTATTGTCACCCATTTTATACACGTCAGTGTATACATGTCAATCCCAATCACCCAATTCATCACACCCCCACCACCAACCCCCGCCACTCTCCCCGCCTGCTGTCCCTACGTTTGTTCTCTACATCTGTGTCTCAATTTCTGCCCTGCAAACCGGTTCATCTGTGCCATTTTTCTAGGTTCCACATATATGCGTTAATATACGATATTTGTTTTTCTCTTTCTGACTTACTTCACTCTGTATGACAGTCTCTAGATCCATCCACGTTAAAGCCTAAACTTTTGGTACCACTACCTAAAATGGTTTCTCCAAGAACTACAGGGCTACACTTCCCTCCGTGTTACTTTAAGTACTTGTTCTCCATATCAATACCTCTCTCTCTCTACCTCTATCTATTACTGTTAGCATTCCCAGTAACTTCAGTGTTCTTCCACCACATCATCTTGGCAAAACTCCTACCTTAGTTAAACCCTACTTCATGCCCCACCTCCAAAATCTGAATATGGAAAAAGACTGTGCTCGAGTCTCACTCTTAATATCTGCCTCAAAATTTCAAAAGGGCATTCAACTGTACTGGCAATCCTACTATATTTCTCAATGAATTCACTCCAAAGACTACTATTTCATAATTCTCACTCCCCAAACTTTAACTGCCGTCTTCTTGTTCCTCTCATTTGATCAATTCATCTAAGTTTTCACTGGGAACCATAGCTATTCTTCCTAACAAAATCTAACAACCTGCTTGCTCTTGCATCAGTGTACTCTACCTTCCTTTCTGCTCCAATCTAAAGCCAGCATCTGGGGACTTTCCTGGTGGTCCGGTGGCTAAGACTCCACGCTCCCAGTGCAGAGGGACTGGGTTCGATCCCTGGTTCAGGGAACTAGATCCTGCATGCACGTCGCAACTAAGAAGTCCACGTGCCACACAAAGATCCAGCGTGCCGCAACTAAGACCCTTTGTAGCCAAAATATATAAATAAATAAATAAATATTTTTTAAAAACCCAATGACAGGGGCTTCCCTGGTGGCGCAGTGGTTGAGAGTCCGCCTGCTGATGCAGGGGACACGGGTTCGTGCCCCGATCCGGGAAGATCCCACATGCCGCAGAGCGGCTGGGCCCGAGCCATGGCCACTGAGTCTGCGCGTCCAGAACCTGTGCTCCGCAACGGAGAGGCCACAACAGTGAGAGGCCCGCGTACCACACACACAAAAAAAAACCCAATGACAAAAATTTCTCCTTTAAAAAAAAAGAATAAATTCAACAATATAAATTTTTTTTTAAATTATTGCATACCAAATCATGCCATAAATAAAGTAAAAACAGACTAACAGCCAACTGGGGAAAAATTACATGCATCTTATAAACATAAAGGAATCCTATAAATTAGAAAAAAGCCAGCAACCCTAAAGAAAAACTAAAGGCCATGAACAGACAATTCACAGGAATTATAAATGACTCTTCCAAAAAAAAAAAAAATGGCTCAAGCCTCACCTCAGAATAAGAAAAGTGCAAAATAAAACAATGATGTACATTTTTTCATGATCAATGTTAGCATAATCATAATGTAGATACTGATTTATTAAAACTTGTAATATAAATTTATTGGGGGTTGGGAAAGGAGGTAATTTGTAGAGATATATGTAGGAGAGCCAAATTCTTATTTACCATACCAGCAGAATCACGATATAACATCTAAAACTGATAAATCTTTTTTCTCTCTTTTTTTTTAGTTGGAATATAGTTGCTTTACAATTTTGTTAGTTTCTGCTGTATAACGAAGTGAATCAGCTATATGTATACATATATCCCCTCCCTCTTGGACCTCCCTCCCACGCCCCACCCTGGCCATCCCACCCATCTAGGTCATCACAGAACACCAAGCTGACAGCTCCCTGTGCTATAAAGCAGGTTCCCACTAGCTATCTATTTTACACATGGTAGTGTATTTATGTCAATCCTAATCGCCCAATTCATCCCACCCTCCCCGTCCCCTCATGTCCACATATCTGTTCTCTATGTCTGAGTCTCTATTCCTGCCCTGGAAATAGGTCCATCTGTACCATTTGTCTAGATTCCACATACATGCTTTAATATACGATATTTGTTTTTCTCTTTCTGACTTACTTCACTCTGTATGACAGACTGAAACCGCAATTATAAGCATTTTATTTAGAGATATGGAGAAGAAATAGCTATATGAGTACAGAATAGTTTCTTCTGGGTAGCAGGTCTTACAGATTGTTCATTTTATAAGCTTTTTAAAATGATTTAATTTTTTAAACTATGTTCACAAATTACTTTTATTGAAAAAAAAAAGTTATAAAAGTGACAATTAACCTACCTTAACTGCCATGAAGAGCTCTTCTTTAAGTTGTGCAGTTTGATCAGGTGAAAGCTATAAACAAACAAAAAGCCGAAAGTGAAATGTTAGACCTCCATCAAAGCTCCACCAAGACTAGGGAGAGAGAAATTTTGCATTTAGCGATCACATACCTGCAGGGCTAGAATAGAGGTTATGCTCACTGCCATTGTTTGCATCTTGGGGTTTTCATGCTTACAGAGCCATCTCATAACAAATTTGGCAGCATCGAACCTAAAAAACAGTATTTTTCTCACAATAAAGTTTGTGAAACTGTACATGAGAAGTGAAGAAATCAGTTAGCCTCCCCAACAAATCTTGTTTAACAAAAATAGTCTTGGACTTATAAAGCCTCAGCTATGAAAGCAAAGAGCATTTGGCAAAAAGAAGAGAAAATCAGAAGAGGAAAAGGAGAGCATGCAAAAATGAATGTGAGTCGGAATTCCACAGCAGTCCAGTGGTTAGGACTATGCATTTTCACTGCCAAGGGCCCGGGTTCGATCCCTTGTCAGGAACTAAGATCCCACAAGCCACGGGGCATGGCGAAAAAAAAAGAACATGAGCAAAATGCACAAGATACAAAGACTGACAGACCTAAAAAAGACTTATTTTTGGCACTCAGTTCCAACTATGATGGGTCTGAAAAAGGAAATAAGTTCCCAAGAGGTAGTAATTTATAATCTGAATTGCAGACAGTGCTAAAATGCCACAGCAAACAAATCACTTAGCTAGACAGAATTCATGGCCCTTTATTCACGGCTTTTACTCAGCTCCAACAGATGATTGCTATACAGGAATGAAGACTAGTTGAAAAAGAGCTTCCAACTTGTCAAAAGAAAGTGAAAATACAGATTCGTTTTTTTTTTTAATGAGGAAGACCACCTTCCCTACTGTACTTTTAAAAGTCAACTCTCATGTTAAGTACACACTTTAATTAGATTTGACAATGGCTTAGCCTACAACCTTGCATGCATAAATCATGGGCTTTGTTCATATCAGACTGTGGCTAATTTTCCTGTTGGCAGCAACTATTATTAATGGCAACTATTATTAATGTTTTGGAACTCATGAATCTGAGAGATTACAACGGCCTCAAGAGGAACCCCTCTGGAGTCTACAGTGATGTTTTGTGTTTGTTTTTTTTAAAAAAAAGCATTATCAATAAAATAATAACAAAAAGAATGGTTAATATTTAGAACAGCCTGCACTCTTATGCTAGGCACTGTGCTAAGTACCTTACAAACATCATATCTAATCCTCGTAAGAGTCACTATTTTACAAATGAGGAAACTTACGCACAAAGATAATGAAAGGGCGAGAACTTGATTCGATGCTTTACTCTCTGTAGCCCATGTTCTTACCACCCACTGCCCTAAACTGGAATCACACTTTGGGAGACAACACCTGCAAGTATAGTACTTCTGAACACCTCTGTGGAAAAATCTCAACAGAACATTCTCCCCCAATACTTCATCCCAGCCTTAAGCAGACCCTTGCTAGGCTAATAACCAAAAGCCAACAATGCTCAGAGTCACACTGGTCAACACCCCAAAATCAGATAATCCAATTTTATACTTGCCTGTCAAATGGAACATCCACAAGAATCCTGGCATTGGTTAAGGAGAGAAGGCAATTCTTCTGTAACTTAACGGAATAAAGAAAAGTAATTCTGAGCAAATGTATACTCATTCTAAATAAAGGTTCTAATTAAACATTTGGAAGGTGCTACTAATAAGCTTTTCTTATTGAGAGCTTGTTGTGTACCTGGTCCTCTCCAAGTTCTTCATTTAATCTTACTATTAAACTCTGTAACATTCACCTTTGCCTAAAGAACAATCTTTCCCTTTTTTGACAAAGAGGCAGTCTCCGTTCTCCCTGAACCCTAGAAGGATCTATGTGGAGAGTTGCCTTCCTGTGTGTCAGTCCAAATCAATTACCGGAAGTCTGGCCCATCTACTGAATGATAAATGTCCTTACCAGATCTCATAACTGATTCTGTGATAGAGCTTCTACTTTCTACCTATGATTGGTAGGGATTGAACTATGCCTTTAAAGATAGGAAAGAAAGAGAAAAGGCCTTCTAGGAAAGCTTTAGGAATAGAAAAATATAGTATCTCTTTGAAAGGCCATGAGTAGGCCAGAGACATGCACTGCCATGACAGCAGTGTATGAGGCAGGGATAGCAAACCTGAAATGCCAGCAGGAAATAGGCAGTAACATAAACAAGTGAAGAAAGCAGAGTACGAAACAATAGGGCAGTGGTAGGAATTATGGCAAACTGGAGAATTCATACCCTTCTATAGGGGCAGTTGTTACTCAGCTCCAACTGATGACTGCCATGCAGGAATTAAGACTGAATTGAGAAGGATCATCCAACTTTTCAAGAGAGTGGAAATACAGATTTTTTTTTAAACAAGGAAAGACCACCTTCCTTGTTGTATTTTTAATAAATTGATTCCCATTTTAAGTACACACTTCAATTAGATTTGACTAATTTATAAAGATGTGTAACTAATACCACCCACCACCACCACAAGCAACATAAAAAATATTTCCATCACCCCAAAGAGTTCCACTGTGCCCCCTTCCACTCAATCCCAACCCTGCAAATTCCAGTCCCAGAAAATTATACTGTCATTACAGATTAGCCTTTACTAAGATTTCACATAAGTAAAATCATACGGTATCTACTCTTTTGCATCTGGCTTATTTTGCTCAGCATATAATGTTTCTGAGATTCATCCATGTTGAATATGTATCAGTACTTCATTCTTTTGTATCACCAAGTAGTATTTTCTTATATGAATATATCACAATTTGTTTTATCTACTCACCTGTCGCTGGACATTAAGTTTTCAGTTTGGGGGGGATTATGAATAAAGATATTATGAGCATTTGTGTATAAGTCGTTATATGGTTATATGATTTCATTTCTCTAGGAGTAAAATGACTATGTAGCGTGAAAGAGGACTTTCATGTCTAACTTTCAAAGAAATTACCAGACTGTCGAACTGGTGGTTTTATCATTTTACCTTCTTAACATCAGTATATGAGAATTTCAGTTTCTCTACACTCTTGTCAACACTTGGTATTGTCCGTTTTTTTATTTCAATCAATCTAGGGGGTGTGTAGTGGTATCTAGGTGTGCAGTGGTATCCAAATGTGCTTTTAATTTGCATTTCCCTGATGGCTAAAGATACTGAGCATCTTTTCATGTGCTCATTTACCATCTGCCTATCTTCTTTGGTGAAGTATCTGTTTCAAATCTTTTCCCTTCTTAAAAAATTGGTTTGTTTGTCTTGTGTTACAAGGCAAACAGTTCTTCACATACTGGATAAAAGTCCTCTGTCATATACATAAAATGAACATTTTCCCCAGCCCTGGATTACCTTTTCATTTTTTAATGTCTGTGTGCGTTTGAGCAGAAGCTTCTAATTTTGATGAATTCCAATTTATTATTTTTCTTTTATGATACATGCTTTTTGTATCCTAAGAAAACTTTGCCTACTCTGACATCACGTTTTCTTCTAGAAGTTTTATGGTTTTAGCTTTTATATTATTTAGACCTTTAATTTAGCTTTTATATTTAGGTCTATGATTCAATTCAGTTTAATTTCACACATGATGTTAAGCCTATAGGATGTGCTAAAGTGTTAATAGTAGATGTTTCTGGGTAACTGGTTTCTGATCAATTTAAAAATTTTAAACCCTATTACTTATTTATATTTCTTATTTTTTCTATAACAAACATGAATTCCTTACCTATTTCTCTCTCTCCCTCCCTTCTTCCCTCCTTCTCTCTCTCTCAGGATGAAAAATCAGAACTAAATAAGAAATACTTTTCATATATTTGTCCTCAAGTAAGAAGCAGTCAAATATTCAAACCAAATTACCTGCTGGTAATAGGGGAAATTTTTCAGAGCCTTGAAAAGTAGACAGGTAACCTCTGACAACAGACGAACAGGCATGCCCCTGGCTAGGTCCTGGCGTGTTAAGTTGAGGGCACAAGCACTGGCTGTGAACTGCACTGGCAAATCCAGTGGATGATTCCTCATTCCTATAGCCACAAGCTGAAGACGAACTTGTTTTTAGTGGCACGTGACAACATTAGCATTCTTTACACAGTCTTATTTTTGTGTTAGTTGTCAAAAATATTTGCTCATTGGGACAAAAAGTAACAGATTTTCCCCTTCCTCGGCATTTATTTTTTAGGACACCAGCAATACCTTTCAATCCAAATGTAGCCATTAACTAGCTGTGTGACTTTAGGTAACTCACTTCCTTTCTCTGGACCTCTGTTTTGTCATCTGTGACTTCACAGTCATTTACTGAGCCTCAATCCACCCAAGACATTATGATAAGCACTACAGGGGACACAACATCAATCACTTATACCCTACTCCTGAGCATAAAGCCTTATGAAAGAAATAAGGTATGTTAACAAATAACATTGTAAGGGAGGTCAAAACATGAAGCTGAAAAAAAGCACCAAAAAAGAGGTGTAAATAAAGTGCTACCTAAGGTGGTTATGCAGGGAACAATCATTTCTGGTATGGAAGTCAAAGCCTTCATTCAGAGAACGCATTTAGGCAGGGTCTCAGATGGGATCTGGATAGGAGATGGAGGTAGGGGTGGAATGGAGAGGAATTACTAGGGAAGGGAAATGTGATAAGAAAAAACATAAAGTGGACAAAAAGATGGGATGAATCCACCAAGAGAAGGGGAAGAAATCTGAATTTGAAATAATCTGAAAAGTGGTAAAACCTAATATTAGGGAGTTCCCTGGTGGCCCAGTGGTTAGGATTTGGTGCTTTCACTGCTGTGACCGGGTTCAATCCCTGGTCGGGGATCTGGGATCCCACAAGCCACGCAATGCAGCCACAAACAACAAAAAAACCCTAACATTAGAAAGGCAACTAGAAGAGAGACTGCGTAAAACCTAGAAACAAATGTAAAATGAAGGTGTTATACTAAGCTTAGACCATACCTGCTCTAACATTCAAGGACAACGTGGTCTGCTTTGTCTATCGAATAGGGATAATCATCCTTACCCACCTCAGAGACCAGTCTGCTGATACACGCATGAACCATGATTTTATGAACTGTTAAGAGACCAGAGCCCCTTACTTTGACACCTATATGAACTCAGACCTGGGATACACTTTTCCAATGGAAAATGTCTTTTTTCTGTATTGCTAAACTGCTCTTAGGATTTCACTGGATTGTCATCATCAACAACATAAACATGTATGAAGTAAAACAAACATGATTTTCAAAATCAAAAATCACACAGTCTTAGATATGAAAAGGACTTTTAGAACGTCTAATTCAACTTCCTCCTTACAGATGGGAAACAAAGATCCACAGTTTTTTCCTTTATACAGTACCATTTTAAAGTTATGAATAAATCTAATCTCCCGTGGTACAGAAATAGCCCTAGTTTTATGGAACTACAAAAAATTACAAATGATAAAAACAAGGTGACCTTAAGACTCTTCATTTTTATGTTACATTTAATTTTAAATAATTGCAGTTTTCCTTCCCAAACCACTTAAAACTTCCAATTACATTTAAAATAAATTCCTTCTTCCGTAAACCAAAGCAAAGTTGGCCCGGTCGATACTGGTAATTTTACTTTATTCACAAAATAACTTTAAACGGTAGACTTGGTTACCTTCAATTATTGTTATTTTGTTCTGTTCTTATTGTGGATACTGTTGTTGTTTTCTTTCAGAAAACCATATCTTAGATTTTAAAGAGTAAACAAATAACACAATGTTTAGGCAAAGTGAATTCATGTTTAAAGATCAAGTCCTGCTTTAGACAAAATAGTGCAATGCTTCTAGAATCCCCTGCTCAGACCAAATTCAAAAATTTGAATGATTCAGGGCTTCCCTGGTGGCGCAGTGGTTGAGAGTCCGCCTGCCGATGCAGTGGACACGGGTTCGTGCCCCGGTACGGGAGGATCCCGCATGCCGCGGAGCGGCTGGGCCCGTGAGCCATGGCCGCCGGGCCTGCGCATCCGGAGCCTGTGCTCCGCGACGGGAGAGGCCACAACAGTGAGAGGCCCGCGTACCGCAAAAAAAAAAAAAAAGTTTGAATGATTCAAATTGATTCAGATGCTCAAAAAAAGAGATGTTCTAGCAGTTTAAGCCTAACACCATTCTCCTCTGTCTGTGAGGGCACTTTGACTCACAATAGAATAACGCATATAAGTTAACCGTATTCATTGTGTTTGATGAACAACTTTAATTGAACCAAATAATAATAATAAAAACTACATTTCTGAGGAGCAGTTACCTTTAAAATAGCAGGCATGGCTACTTGCATTGAAAATGTCTCTGTGAAGAGCCTGTAGAGGGCTTCCTTCATAAAACATGACCTATTCCTGTATCGGCTCAGTGCTTCTGAAATCTGACTCATATTGGCTCCTCCGGCAACCTGGAAAACAAGGGTGTTACCAATAGGTTTCACCATTCACCTTCAAGCACAGGCTTTTAGAGCGTGTCAAGTATTTGAAACAACAGATTTTCACTTAAATGTTTTAAGAGCTTTACAATCTTGATCTCATTCAATCATAATTCTAGTAGGTAAAAGTTCTTCTCAACCTCATTTCTACATGGTGGGTCCAGAGAGGTGATGGACATTGTTAAATGTAACAAACCAGTTAAGTGGTGGGGCCAGATTCAAATACCATCTCCCTACAACTATATTACAGTTGAGACTGCAACTGCATACTAGCTAGCATGTAAATTCTTAAACAACCAATAAATAACCATGAATGCACGTCTTCTAAGTACTCATACAGAATGAATTAGACAATAAAAGACAGGGAAAAGACCACGTAAAATAACTAAGATGAAAAAGGAGTTGACCAGTTATAGAATTCATTAATTAATATTAATATAATTCTTCCTTGCTACCACTGAAGTAATAATTTCAGAAAGTCTATAAGTAGACTTTGGGTCTGGAGGATAATGGTATCCTCCTGATCCAAACCATCAAGTCAACAAAGAATGTAGACAAAACTAGATATTACGCAGTTTTCAGCATTCCTGGGTGGTGAAGAAAAAGAAGAAAATAAAGGGGTAAAATTCAGGATCCTACAAAATGAAAAGAAAAACAACCTCTTCTCCACTCCACCATGACCAGTAGTCACATCACCCATTGAAGAAACATCACATCATTAAATTGACAGAAGAGTGCTTTTGAATTAGGAACCCTGTCAATTAAATGCCAATAAATAAAAAGATTCAAACCAATTCCATAAAAAGCTACTGTAAGAAACTTTTTAAAAAGCAAATCTACACATTTCAGCTGAGAAAAATTCTTCCCATAAACCAACAACAAATCAGAAGAAAACTGTAACACAGCACTTTAAACTGAATTAAATCTTCTTAATCAGCATGTTAGGATGTGAAAAAATACGTTCAACAGAAAGATGAAACAAGGGATGATTAAACTCAGGAAAAAGACAAAATCATATCAAACATAAAAATTAAGTTACAAAGTACCCAAGGAAGAGTAGAGTTGAATAAATATTTAGTAAGGAGAAGAAATGCAAGAAATAAACAAGAGAAAGAAATTTTAAGAAAGAAGAAGTAAAAAGGAATCTAAGATTGAGTGCTTATATAGAAAAAAATAAAGAAGATCCAACACACATATACTTGAAGTTCCTGGGGAAGAAATGAACTAACATTTAAAACTACTACTAAGAAAAACTTTCCAGAAATTAAAAAAAGACCTAAATCAATACACTGAAATAATCCACCAGCTACCTGGGAAAACTGACCCAGACCAAGTCTGAGACATAGCACAATATAAGGATTAAATTTAAAGATAAAGAAAAAAATCTTCAGGGCCTTCACATAAAAAGATCAAACAAATTAGAGAATTAGATTGTCAGCAGACTTAACAAGCAACACACAAAACAATGTAACAGTGGACAAGCATTTTCAAGAAATAAGGAAAAAAAAAGGTAAACAAAGGAGTTTATATCCATGCTTGCAACTTCTAGAGGAAGTCTGGACAGTAAATTGTGTTCAATTCCATAAATTTCAGCTCTTACCACAGTAACAGTTGTCCATGCCCCAACCCACCCCCCAGCCACCAGCACATGCTCCTAGAGCTCCCTGCACTTAGCTTGTGAGAGCCCATGTGGGAAAAAGGACCCTGCCCTCCAAATATCAGGCATCTATGCTCTCTGATCACTGCTTGCTGCTTCTGAGAACAGGTACAAAGAGGTGAGCAGCCACTGTTGTTACACCCCCATCCCACCAACTGTTCAAAGCCCCCCTCCAACAGATAAAGTGACTACCAGGGGATTTAAAGGGCTGCCCCTTCATTGTTTTCTTTTTCCCCTTTATAGACATTCCCCATTAATAGACATTAATGACTATGACATTCAAAACAACTGCATATACAGAGAAAATTTCAAAGTGACTGCACATGCCCAGGAAAAGGCTCAAAAAAGACCTAAAAAGACCTTAAAGTTTATATTTCAGGCTGATCCTCAACACAGACCCAAAATACAAAAACAATAACAAAAGCATCAAAGCCCAGGAAAGGAAAAAAACCTGATTTCCAGAGTTGCAATATTATTAGTTTCAAATGTCCAGTTATCAACAACAAAAACAAATCATAAAGCATATAAAAAGATAGGAAAACATAGTCCATTCAAAAGGAAAAAGAAGAAAAATCAAAAGACACTGTCCCTGGGGCTTCCCTGGTGGTGCAGTGGTTAAAAATCTGCCTGCCAATGCAGGAGACACGGGTTCGAGCCCTAGTCCGGGAAGATCCCACGTGCCGCGGAGCAAATAATAAGCCCATGCGCCACAACTCTCAAGCCTGTGCTCTAGAGCCCGCAAGCCACAACTACTGAGCCCATGTGCCACAACTACTGAAGCCCGCACACCTAGAGCCCGTGCTCTGCAACAAGAGAAGGCACCTCAATGAGAAGCCCATGCACCGCAATGAAGAGTAGCCCCTGCTCGTCACAACTAGAGAAAGCCCACACGCAGCAACAAAGACCCAATGCAGCCAAAAATTTTTTTTAATTAATAGTTTTTAAAAATCTTACAATAAAAAAAATGAACTCAAAATGGATCAAAGACTTAAATTTATGACCTATAACTATAAAACTCTTACAAGGAAACATGGGGCAAAATCTTCACAATATTATACTTGGCAGTGATTTCTTGGATATGACACCAAAGGAACAAGCAACAAAAGAAATGCAGACAAACTGAACTTCATGAAAAAAGACAACCCAGAGAATGGGAGAAAATATTTGAAAATCATATATCATAAGGAATTAATATCCAGACTACACAGAGAACTCCTATAACTCAACAACAACAACAACAAAAAAAACCCCAAGCAACCTGATTTAAAAGTTGGCAAAGGACTTCATCAGACGTTCTTCAAAGACATACCAATGGTCAATAAGCTCCTTATAAAAGATGCCCAATATCACTGATCAGTATGGAAATGCAAATCAAAACTTCAAGGGATTTCTCTGGCGGCCCAGTGGTTAAGACTCCATGCTTCCAATGCAAGGAGCGTCGGTTCGATCCCTGGTCAGGGAATTAAAATGCCACATGACGCACAGTACAGCCAAAAAAATAAATAAAATAAAAACTAAAAGGGTTATCCCTGTAAAAAGAAAAAAAAAACTTCAATGAGATACCACCTCACATCCATTAGTATGGCTACTACTAAAAAATTTAAAAACAGGGATTTCCCTGGTGGCGCACTGGTTAAGAAACCACCTGCCAATGCAGGGGACATGGGTTTGATCCCTAGTCTCAGAAGATCCCACGAGCCATGGAGCAACTAAGACCGTGCTCCAAAACTACTGAGCCTGCGCTCTAGAGCACGCAAGCCACAACTACTGAAGCCCGTGTGCCCTAGAGCCCGCATGCCACAACTACTGAGCCCACACACTACAACTACTGAAGCCCACACACTCTAGGGACCACGTGCCACAACTACTGAGCCCGCGTGCTGCAAATACTGAAGCCCACACGTCTAGAGCCCATGCTCCGCAACAAGAGAAGCCACCGCAATGAGAAGCCTGTGCACCAAAACAAAGAGTAGCCCCCCACTTGCTGCAAATAGAGAGAAAGCCCATGTGCAGCAACAAAGACCCAACCCAGCCAAAAATAAATTTAAAAAAATTTTTTTTAAGTCTCTGCTGCTATTTACAATAGCCAGGACATGGAAGCAACCTAAAGATAAAGAAGATGTGGCACATATATACAATGCAATATTACTCAGCCATAAAAAGAAACAAAATTGAGTTATTTGTAGTGAGGTAGATGGACCAAAGTGTGTCATACTGAGTGAGGTAAGTCAGAAAGAGAAAAACAAAGACCGTATGCTAACACGTATATATGGAATCTAAAAAAAAAAAAAAAAAAGGTTCTGGAGAACCTAGGGGCAGGACAGGAAAAAAGACACAGATGTAGAGAATGGACTTGAGGACATGGGGAGGGGGAAGGGTAAGCTGGGACGAAGTGAGAGAATGGCATGGACATATATACACTACCAAATGTAAAATAGCTAGCTAGTAGGAAGCAACCGCATAGCACAGGGAGATCAGCTGGGTGCTTTGTGTCCACCTAGAGGGGTGGGATAGGGAGGGTGGGAGGGAGACGAAAGAGGGAGGGGATATAGGGATATATGTATACGTATAGCTGATTCACTTTGTTATACAGCAGAAACTAACACATCATTGTAAAGCAATTATACTCCAATAAAGATGTTTAAAAAAAATTTTAATGTCTCTGCTGACCTTTAAAAAATAAAAAATTTAAAATTCAAAAACAGAAAATAATATATGTTGGCAAGTATGTGAAGAAAATGGAACATTTGTGCACTGTTAGTGGGAATGTAAAATTGTACAGCTGCTGTAGAAAACAGTATGGCAGTTCCTCAAAAAATTAATAGAATTACCATAAGATCTAGCAATTCCACTTCAGGATATATACCAAAAGAATTAAAAGCAGGGTCTTGGGAGTTCCCTGGTGGCCTAGTGGTTAGGATTCTGGGCTTTCACTGCTGTGGCCCAGGTTCAATCCGTGGAACTGAGATCCCTCAAGCTGTGTGGCACAGCAAAAAAAAAAAAAAAAAAAGGCAGGGTCTCGAAGAGATATTTGTATACCCATGCTTGTAACAACATTATTCACAATTACCAACACAGCCAAAACATGGAAGCAACCCAAGTGTACATCGATGATAAATAGACAAGCAAAATGTGGTATACACATAATGGATGTTATTCAACCTGAAAAAGGCAGTATGCCACAACATGGATGAACCCTGAGGACACTATGCAAAGTGAAATGAGCCAGTCACAAGAAGACAAGTACTGTATGATTCCACTTACATGAGGTAGTTAGAATAGTCAAAATCATAGAGACAAAAGTAGAATGGAAGTTGTCAGGGTCCAGAGAGAAGGGGTAATGGGAGTTAGTGTTTAATGGGTATAGAATTTCAGCCTTACAAGATAAAAAGAGCTATGAAGATGAATGGTGGTGACGGTTGAACAAAATTATGAATGTATGTAAAACCACTGAACTATATACTTAAAAAAGATTAAAATGATAAATTTTATGTTATATGTATTTTACCATCCCCTCCCAAAAAATGGGAACATGAACTGACACAGGGTGATTTCCAAGACATACTGCTTAGTAAAAAAAGCAAAGTGCAGAGTACATATACTATGCTACCTATTGTGTAAGAAGAGGAAATTTAAAAACCTAAATATATGTGCTTAGTACTTTGACTATACTCTCAGTCAAGAGGGAAAAGAAAGAACTGCAAACATATCTTCAACTTTTTTTAGTAGGTTTGTGTTTCAAAGTAGTATAGGTGTGGGACTTCCCTGGTGGCACAGTGTTTAAGACTCTGCACTACAATGCAGGGGGCCTGGGTTCAATCCCTGGCCAGGGAACTAGATCCCACATGCATGCAGCAACTAAGAGTTTGCATGCCACAACTAAGGAGCCGGAGATCCGCAACTAAGGAGCCCTCCTGCTGCAACTAAGACCCTGTGCAACCGAATAAATAAATAAATAATGTAAAAGATGAAAACAAGTAGTATAGGTGTAGCAACTCTGAAACTATTTTATATGTGTTATAGGATTAAGCAAATGTGCTGACGCTTTTGAGAGCCAAAGTTCTCACTGTGGGAAAGAGAGATACAAATACAGAATGTGGAAGGGCAAAGAACAGTGTGAGGATGGTCATTTGGAAGTATCACTTTTAAACTTACTTCATCTATTTCTTGGCTCTGTTTGCTGAAAGGGCTTAAAAACACATCTAGTACTCAGATATTGGTTTCCTCCTAAAAGGAACCAGGGCTTCTGGGAGAAATGTCTAATTCCAAGGCCAAAACAGAGAAGTATAAGAAGCCTAGAACATCTTAGTTTGCCAGAAAGTAAAGAAGTACTCAAAATAATAACAACAACAAAAATGGGGGCATGTAAAAACTGACACGGGAGCTCTCACTGGCCAACCTGTGACAAACTGAGCATCAAAATAATTAAGAAGAGTAATGAATTATAAATCATTGAAAACATCAGGAATCAATGAGTCCACACTGAGGATACGTTAGACTTGCTAAATGTAGAAAGGAGAGCTGGAGTTGGAAAATCACCACTTTGCAACCACTGCAGTAAAGATTGGTTCAGGTAAGAAACATCAATGGATGCTATATCTAGATGAGAACGTTTGATGAGGACCAGGATATTGGCATAGTCTTCTAATATCTTATATATTGCTTATTAGTTTCAAGAGGAATAGTATTATGTAGTGTAGAAACAATACAACAGTATATAGATAATATAGATAATATTTTATCTGCACCTGGATATTTTACCTAGTACCTGAACAATACTTTGACCAAGTGATGAAAAGTAACTTCACTAATGAGGGGCACTGTGTGCTTCATGTTGTAATACACTTGAGAAGGACACAACGACCCTTATGTGGTATTCCGAGCAGAGATGGAAGAACCTGAATATAATTATGAGGAAGCATCAGACTAACCCAAAATGAGGAGTATTCTTCAAAAAAGCCAACAAAACAATGCTGGTCTGTATTCTTCAAAAATATCAATGTAACAAAGGACAGGAAGGACTAAGGAACTCTTCTAGTTTAAATTATAAAGAAATATAACAACTGAATGCAAAAATAATCCTGGACTAAAAGGAAAAATATTTTATAAAGGGCATTACTGGGATAATATATATAGTAGATTATATAAAAGCATTGCATCAATGCTAAATTTCCTGAAATTTGATAGCTGCACTGTGGTCATCCCTGAGGCTATCCTTGCTCTCAGCAGAGTCCAAGAGACTATCCTTGCTCTACGATATACAAACTAAAGTATGTTAAGGGGCAGAGGGGCATGATGTATGCAACCTACCCTCAAGAAAAAAACTCTGTGTGTGTGTGTGTGTGCACATATGTGTACACGTGCATGCAGAGATAAAATATGAAAAAACAAATTTGGAAAAATGTTTAAAGTTAGTGATCTGCAAAGTTTAAAATTATTTCAAAATAATTTTTCAAGTACTATACACAGATCAACTGCCCAACGACCTACACATTATTAAGAATCTAAATGCTGGATATATTCTAAAATTTTTTAAAGTTTTGTTAACATCCAGATGTAAGAGCTGAAAGAGAAACAAAGGATAAGCCCTAGTAAGGCTAAGCAGAAGACCAGATAGCTGTTGCATCACCCTCTCTCTCCAGGGCTTCCTATAGATGCCATTACAAAACAATCCTCAAAAGGGATTCTTGCTACGCCCCACCAGTGGATCAACAAGGATTTCTTAGCAAATGAAAATGTTACATGGCTTTTAATACTAATGGCGGGTGCCCTTTCCACCCATTTTAAAGCAATTAAGTACACGTTGCCCACTCTAACATTGGGTGCAGGAAATAACACATACTTGTTCTGTTAGGTTTTCACTAACACAATTTTATCCATTTTAATTTAAGCAAACTTTTTTTTTTTTTTTTTTTTTTGCGGTACACGGGCCTCTCCCGTTGCGGAGCACAGGCTCCAGATGCGCAGGCTCAGCGGCCATGGCTCACAGGCCCAGCTGCTCTGTGGCACGTGGGATCCTCCCGGACCAGGGCATGAACCCGTGTCCCCTGCATCGGCAGGCGGACTCTCAACCACTGCGCCACCAGGGAAGCCCCAAGCAAACTTTTGATTAACCTAAACAACAAAAATACTTAGTATATTTTGCATCTGATTCGAGCAATACATATTTCTCTTAAATATAAGATTTTCTGAAACACACCTTTTAAACTTACCATAGCTTACACTTCACGTAAGTCTAGATTAAGATCTTTAGAGTTTCTTAGTACTAGGAAGATTATGGTCTCTCCTCTCCATCCCCACAATATCCAACACTGTATATAAGGCATAATTTAAAATTTTCAAAATAAACTAAACTTACATGTATACCAGATAAAGTTTACTGAAAGAAAACGTCTCTCATTTTCTTTTGGTGTACCCACTTTGACAGTATCTTAACAATATGCATAATCTGTCTATAGCACTTGTCCAATATTACTGTATATATCAGGAGTTGATGTGTTAAAATCTATTTTTTTTAATCACTGTGGTCTTTTGATCATTGTGACACTAAATGCCATTAATCTGAAACTGGCCTAGGTGTTCATTCACGGTAAACAATTCTCTACTATACACATTTAATTTGAAAGTTCAAATTATCTATCTGTAGCCTAATGATGTAACTGATGGCTTCCACCTTCATTAACAAGCCAGAAAATTAAAAGGACTTTAAAATACAACAATTGCTATTTTCAAATCAAAAGAATAAAAGTGTGAAAACAACTAATGACTGTAAATCACTTTTCTCTCTCACCCTAGGAAAAATTACATAAGGTATAATTATTATTATTATTATTATTTTTGCGGTACGGGGGCCTCTCACTGTTGTGGCCTCTCCCGTTGCGGAGCACAGGCTCCGGACGCACAGGCTCAGCGGCCATGGCTCACGGGCCCTGCCGCTCCACGGCATGTGGGATCTTCCCAGACCGGGGCACGAACCCGTGTCCCCTGCATCGGCAGGCGGACTCTCAACCACTGCGCCACCAGGGAAGCCCCGGTATAATTATTTTTTTAAAAGGGTTCTTTTAAAGTGGTGGTTCTGAACTTTGGCTGCACACTAGAATTATGTGCAAGCTTTCAAAACCTTGATGCCCAGAACAAGTCCCAGACCAATTAAATCAGAATCTCTGGGGAATGGGACACAAGCATCAGTGTATTTTAAAGCTTCCAAAGTGTTTACAATGTAGAACTGAGGTAGAAAGCCACTGTTTTAAAAGAGAAATATTCTAGGACATATATGCTGCTTTAAAAACAGCACCATGAGAGGCTATAAACATATTTCAGCAGTGTTCAATACTTTTTCTTAAGACTCTTTTAAAAATCGCTTTTTGTCATACCTTCACCAAAAATGGTGTTAGGCATATTGATCACCTGCCTTATTCGTTATATTTAGCTGTTACTAGAGGTGAAAACACTAGTTTTAGAGTCACAAAGACCAGGATACAAGTCCCAGCTCTATCATTTAATACTTCTATGACTGTGGATAAGTAGCTTAACTTCCCTGAGCTTCCATTTCCTCATCTGTAAAAAACAATGTGCGTGACATCTGGCACATAAGAGGTAATGTATAAATGACTCTGCTTATCATTATCAAACCAGAGTAGAAGACGTGGAGGCTAGGACTGTATCTTGTTTAAGGTTATATGTTCACAACCTACCACACAGGAGCTACACAATAATTCTTCATTAAGCTCCTTAAGAATTTTTTAATCTGCCTTTGTAACCCTAATGCCTAGTACAGATTCTGATATACAACAAAAACTTTAAAATGTTTTGAACAAATGAAACGAACTTATTTCAGTAAAGAACAAACCCTCAAGTCTTGCGCTGTAGCAAAGAATTCAGAATAACCAGCATCCGTAGCCAAGAGTCCCACAAATTGCATCGCAGGCCGCTGCTGTATAAACAGTTCTACAGCTTCATCAGTGATGCAACTGCCCCCAGAAATGTCCAGTGACACAATGTTAGGCAGAATATCCTTCTGCTGTAGCAAATGAAAAGCTAGATCTGACTTGAGTTGCCTGTGATCAGAAATATCAAGGTGAAGCAGACATTTAAGTTCTCTAATGACTGCGAGAATCTGAGGTTTGGTCATGGTCAGGCATTTTAGATAGTGCATCGTGAGAGATCTGAGTCGATCCTTACAGGTAAGGAGTGCAGAGATGTTAGTGACCATAGTATTAGAGATATCCAAGCTTTCCAGTCTGGGTAACTGAGAAACATTAGCCAGGTCTTCACTATGAAAACAAACACTGAAAACACTTAAGATGCGAAGACCAGTGAGCTGACCAAAGAACAACAGTCTTGAATTTTGAGGGATGCTTGTTGAGTCCAACAGGAGACGTCGGAGGTTTTGCTGGATCCAGCTATTGCTGCAGAGTCCATTTAGGATGTCTGGAACTGAGAGGTCAGTGTGTACGGCAGTAGCATCCAGTTCAATGAGTTTGTGATGGCAGAAGGCTTTTATGAATGCAGCTGTAGATATTTTAGCTTTTTGAATATTGACCAGCTTCAGTTTCATTTGGTTGCCTCGGAAAATGCTTGCCGTTCTATCAGTCAGCTTGCCTATAAGAGAACCAGAACCAGCTTGTAATAACAACTAAATCTCATGCCTTTTCCAGGAGGTGTTATGGCCAAAGAACTTTGACAGATGCTAATAATAACAACAATAATGACCTACATTTACTGCTTACTCTGTGCCAAGCGCTGTTCTAAACCCTTTACTCAAATTATCTCATTTACTCTTTACAATAACACCATAAAAGAACTATGATTATTACCATCTTATAGCCGAGGAAACTCAAGCTTAAAGAGGTTAAGTAACTTGCTCAAGGTCAAAATGTGTGGCAGAATCAAGAATCAAAACCAGTTTGACTCCGGAGCCCACAGTTTTAACCACAGCAACCTTGTTCACAGAAAATAAAGAACAAAATAAAAGAAGTAGGTAAGTATAGGGTATATAATATGAAAACAGCACTAATGATTACTTTTAACCAAATTAGTGCATGGCCTTTGGTAAGTCACTTACCTCTCTAGGCCTCATTTTCCTCATCTGTAAAATGAGTGGGTTATACTAGATTTCATTTAGAAACGATTTACTAAGCATCTTCTATGTGTGAGATCCCATGTTAAGTAATAGGCTCACAAGGTAATTAGACACGTGTGACCATAAAGAATTCAGTCTAGGAAGCATGTCAGGCAAATAAATTATTATAATAATGTATTATATCCAATGGTGATTCATACCAGGTATTGAATTAATACAAATGAGGTTAACATCGGGGAAGGTTTTTAAGATGGAATATCAGTTTCCCAGGGTGAAGGTGAAGGGTGGAAGAACATGCCAAAGACATGGAGGCACAGAACAACAGATTTTTCAGAATGACCCTAAGTAGATCAGCACTACTGGCCCATAGCATACAAGGGGAAGCATGGCTGGAAATGAAAGTGGAGAGGGAGGTAAAAGGCAGATGGGGCCTGTAAACAAAGCTAGGAAACTCAGACATTTACCCTATAAACAATAATGAACAACTCAAAATTTTTAAGCAAAAAAAAAAAGAATGGTCACAATTATATTTTTAGAAAGACCAATTATGTGATAATGTAAAAGAATTAGGATGGTATTTGATGGGAGTGAGATGGGGCAAGAGATTATTAATGATTTTAATGATGAGAAATGAAAGTTTAAACTGACAACATGGTAGCTGAATAGACTAGGGGAAAGAACTGAGGAAAACGTGTATAAGATGATTCACAAGTTCCCAGTTTGAGTTGGGCTGTGCTACTAAGATAGGAAAAAGGAAACCCCAATATTCAAGGCTTTGAGAAGGAACTTATTATATTTATTCAACAAATATCAAGTGCTCACGGTATGCAAAGTGCTATGCTACATGCTGAGAATGGTGAATGAGACAGACATGGCTCTTGCCATCTTGGGGTTTATTTACATCCTAGAAGGAGAACACAGATACAAAAGAATATAAAACAAGCAGAATACTACTAACATTAAAAATGTAGTTAAGTGTTCGAAAGGAAACAAACAAGAATATAATATAGGGGTGGGGAAAAGGAGGAGGAGGTCAAGAATCTTCTGTCTCTCGGTGAGGTATGAGGAGGCGACATTTAAACTGAGACCAAAAGGATATGAAAAGCAAAGGCAGCTGTCATTCCAGACACGAGGAGTTAAAGACCTGATATGGGAAAGAGCTTGGCTTTTTCTGTGAAATAAGAGAAAACCAATGTGGCTGAAGCATAGTTGGTGAAGGGGATACCGGCATCTGACAGGGTAGAGACAGAGGCAAGAGTCAGACCTTACAGGCCAGGGTAAATAATTGGCATTTTATCCTAAGTACAAGGAGAAGCCCTTAAAGAGTGGCAGAGGTGTATACAGATCTGATTAAGGTATAAGAGGACTGCTCTCTGCTGTGTGGCAGAGCTTGGCGAGGGGCAGAACTGGAGGTAAGGAAACCACTTGGGAGACCAGGGGAGAAGTAAGAGAAAGGTGTCAATGACAGGGGCTAGGAGGATATGTATTTTGAAGACAGAAAATGTGCCAACAGAATCAATGGTAGAGGGAGGAGGAATGAAAAATGACTCCTAAGTCACTGAACAACTAGGAAGATTTTGAGATGGGAGGAAATGGCAGTGTAGCAGATGCTGTGATGTGACACCAGATCACATTTAGAGATAAAGGACTTACTACTTGAGCTGCTGGGAATACCACCAACTGACAGCCCTCATCTATGGGGACTGCATCAGCTGAAAAGAACTGCTTCACCCATGGTCATACCACTTTCCCATGGAAACCCATATCCCAAGACTGTGTTGGGAGGTATAAAGATCCAGCCCTCACGCCCTAATGCAACACAGATCTGGGTAGTTATTCCACCTTCAGGACTTCCCATAAGATCAGCTGAGGTCTTCTCAGTTCTACATATTTTATATCTAAAAGACTGAAGCATAAACATTTGGAATTAATCAGCATAGAGACAGTATTTAAAACCATGGGAATGGATGACATGAGAAGGTAAGAAGAAAAGGAACAAGGACCAAGTACCAAAAAGCATCTACGTTTAAGATCAAATAGCAGAATGAGGAATAATAGCCATGATAATAAATAACCATTTTTGAATGTTCTGAACATTTTAGATATACTAACTCCCTGAATCCTCATAAAACCCAATGAAGTATGTATTATTATTAGTCATACTTTACAGATGAGATGAGGCATAAGGAACTTAAGTAACTGGCCCATGGAAATGGTGGCAAACCCAAATAGTCTGGCACCAAAGCCAGAACTCTTACCCTTTCTGTACTACCCTTCAAGGGAAGCTAGATGAGCAGACAGATAAGCAGCAGCCACTGAGGTAGAAGAAAACCAAAAGAAGATGATGATTCAGCAGCCCAGAGAAGAGTTATAAGATATGTAAGAGGCATCCTGGATATGTGGTTCTGAAGCTTAGAATAAAGACCTGCACTGGAAACTCTGGGAAATTCAAGAAGTGGTAGCTAAACCAAACAAAATTACCCAGGTAGTGTACAAAGTGAGAAGGGTACCCAAGACAGAAACTTGAGAAACATAAAACATTTAACGTATATACAGAGAAACAGAGGCATACAAACGAAATTGTGGAATAGTAACCAAGGATAAAATAAAAAAACAGAAAAACAAAGTACTCTAAGCCAGGAAAGTTGAGAGTAATAAACATTAAGTCATACATACAAGAACCCCTGATGATTTAATAAATCTAGGAAGGTAATAATCATCTATGGCCACCAAAAGTGAAAAACAACCAGGCAATCAGACTTTATTAACACCCTTAAGAAGTATAGGGCACTACCAAACATCAAACCTGAATCTGATCAAGCCTCTACCTCGAATTTCCAATTTATAGGAATTACAAGGATCAGAGAAACATATCAAATCATTGCAGTCAAACAATGGTAAAGTCCAGATTGTAGGACACTTTACAAAACAAATGACCAGTTTCTTTAAAAAAAAAAGAAAATAACTGGAAAATCCCAAAATACATGGAGATTAAACAACACACTTCTAAATAACATGAGTCAAAGAAAAAATCTGAAGAGAAACTGAAAAATATTTTGAATTAAATGAAAATGAAAACACAACTTATCAAAATCTATGGGATGCAGCAAAGGCAGTGCTTAGAGGGAAAGTTATAGCCCTGAATGCATATATTAGAAAAGAAAGATCTAAAATCAATAATCTAAGTTCCCATTTTAGGAAACTAGAAAAAGAAGAGCAAATTAAATTCAAAGTAAGCAGAAGAAAAGAAATAAGAATTAGAGCAGAAGGACTAACATCAGCAACATGGTAGAGTGAAACACTACCGTGGTCTCTCCCCTTCAATCTACAGCCAATAAAACATCCATCCACAATGCACATATAAACAGCTCATACAACTCAATATCAAAATAACAAACAACTCAATTTAAAAATGGGCAAAGACCTAAAAAGACATTTCTCCAAAGACATGCATATGCCCAACAGGCACATGAAAAGATGCTCAACATCCCTAATCACCAGGGAAATGCAAATCAAAACCACAATGAGATGTCACCTCATACCTGTCAGAATGGCTATCATCAAAAAGAACACAAATAACAAACGTTGGCGAGAATGTGGAGAAAAGGGAACCCTCATATGCTGTTGGGTGGGAATGTAAATTGGTACAGCTACTGTGGAAAACATCATGGAGGTTTCTCAAAAAAACTGAACTACCATATGACCAGCAATTCCACTCCTGGGTATATATCCGAAGAAAAAATGAAAACACTAATCTGAAAAGATACATACATCCCAATGTTCATAGCAGCATTATTTACCACTACCAAGGTACAGAAGCAGGGCTTCCCTGGTGGCACAGTGGTGAAGAATCCGCCTGTCAATGCAGGGGACACGGGTTCGAGCTCTGGTCCAGGAAGATCTCACATGCTGTGGAGCAACTAAGCCCGTGCACCACAACGACTGGGTCTGCACTCTAGAGACCATGAGCCACAACTACTGAAGCCCACGCGCATAGAGCCTGTGCTCCGCAACAACAGAAGCCACCACAATGGGAAGCCCATGCACTGCAACAAAGAGTAGCTCCTGCTCTATGCAACCAGAGAAAGCCCGCGCGCAGCAACGAACACCCAACACAGCCAAAAATAAATAAATAAATAAATAAAGATGTGGAAACAACCCAAGTGTCCATCAACAGATGAATGGATACCAGCCTTACAACAAATGTTAAAGGAACTTCTCTAGGCGGGAAACACAAGAGAAAAAGACCTACAAAAACAAACACAAAATAATTAAGAAAATGGCAACAGGAACATACATAAAGATGAATGGATAAAGAAGGTGTGTATATGTATGTGTGTGTGTATGTGTATAACATTTATATATATTACATTTTTATATATGATTTTTATATTTATATATTTTATATATTTATATTTATATAAAATGGAATACTACTCAGCCATAAAAGAGAACAAAATTTGCCCATTTGCAGCAACATGGATGGATTCAGAAAGCATGATGCTAAGTGAAATAAGTCAGACAAAGAAAGACAAATACTGTATGATATCACTTATATGTGGAACTTAATAAAAATACAACAAACTAGTGAATATAACAGAAAAGAAGAAGACAGACAGATATAGAGAACAAACTAGTGATTACCAGTGTGTGTATGTGGTCAATAATAGAGGTAGGGGACTGGGAAGTACAAACTACTGGTGTAAGAAAGGCTACAAAGATGTACTGTGCAACACAGTAAATATAGCCAATATTCTGTAATAACTGTAAATGGACTATAACCTTTAAAAATTGTATACAAATTTGAAAATTAAAAAGATAAAGAGGATGAATGATAGACCAAAAAAACCCTATTATCAAAATGGCAAGAAATAAGTACTGGCAAGGATGTGGAAACCCTCATACACTGTTAGTGGGAATGTAGATTGGTGCAGTCACTATGGAAAGCAGCATGGAGAGTCCCACAAAATTACAAATAGAACTGCCATATAATCTAGCTATCCCACTTCTGGGTAGTTATCCAAAGAATACAAAAACATTAATTCAAAAAGATACATGCACCCCTATGGTCAATGCAGCATTGTTTACAATAACAAAGATATGGAAACAACCTAAGTGCCCATCAACAGATGAATGGATAAAGAAGATGTGGAATATATACAATGGAATACTACTCAGCCATTAAAAAAATGAAATCTTAGCACTTCTGACAACATGGATGGACCTTGATGGTATTATGCCCAGTGAAATTAGTCAGACAGAGAAAGACAAATACCGTATAATTTCACTTTTATGTGGAATATAAACAAACAAAATATGAAAAACTAAACCAAACAGAAACATGTAGATAGAAAAAACAGAGTAGTGTTTATCAGACAGGAAAAAGTGGGGGGGAGGGCAAACAGGTAAAGGGGATCAACTGTATGGTGACAGAGGAAACTAAATTTTTGGTGATGGGTACACCGTATTTCTATACAGAGGTAGAAATATATTCTGTACATGTAAAACTCATAATGTTATAAACAAATGTTACCCCAGATCAATAAAGGAAAATCAATAAAACCATAAGCTGGTTCTTTGACAAGACCAATAAAATCAGTAAGATTCTAGCCAGACTAAAATAAAGAGACAAATTACTAATATCAGAAATGAGAGAGAGGACATCACTACAGATCTCATGGACATTAAAAGGATATGATGGGGCTTCCCCGGTGGCGCAGTGGTTGAGAGTCCGCCTGCCGATACAGGGAACACGGGTTCGTGCCCCGGTCTGGGAAGATCCCACATACCGCGGAGCAGCTAGGACCGTGAGCCATGGCCACTGAGCCTGCGCGTCCGGAACCTGTGCCCCGCAACGGGAGAGGCCACAACAGTGAGAGGCCCGCGTACCGCAAAAAAATAAAAAAAAATAAAAAAAAAAAGGATATGATGAAAAAAAAAAAAAAAGAAAAAAAGGATATGATGGGCTTCCCTGGTGGTGCAATGGTTGAGAAGCCGCCTGCCAATGCAGGGGACACAGGTTCGAGCCCTGGTCTGGGAAGATCCCACATGCCGCGGAGCAGCTAAGCCTGTGCACCACAACTACTGAACCTGCGCTCTAGAGCCCACGAGCCACAACTACGGAGCCCATGCGCCGCAACTACTGAGCCTGCAGTCTAGAGCCCGTGAGCCACAACTACTGAGCCCACATGCCACAGCTACTGAAACCCACACGCTTGGAGCCCGTGCTCCGCAGCAAGAGAAGCCACCGCAACGAGAAGCCCGTGCACCACAACGAAGACCCAACACAGCCAAAAATAAATAAATTTATTAATTTTTTTAAAAAAGGATATGAAAGGAATACTATGAACAGCTCTATGCCCACAATTTTGATAACCTAAATTAAATGGACCAAATCCTTGAAAGGCACAATCTACCAAAACTCACACAAAAGAAACAGACAATGTGAATGGATCTATATCTATTAAAGAAATTGAATCAATAATTAATAACCTTCCAAAACAAAAAGCACCTGGATGGGTTCACTGGTGAATTCTACCAAACATTTAAGGAAGAAATTGTACCAGTTCTCTACAATTTCTTTCAGAACATAGTAGCACAGGGAATACCTCCTAACTCATTCTTTGAGGTCAGCATTACCCTAACACCAGAACCACAGAGCACCTGGGACTTTCCTGATGGAGCAGTGGATAAGACTCCACACTCCCAATGCAGGGGGCCCAGGTTCAATCCCTGGTCAGGGGACTAGATCCCACATGCATGCCACAACTAAGAGTTTGCAAGCCACAACTAAGAAGCCTGCATGCCGCAACTAAGGAGCCTGCCTGCCGCAACTAAGGAGCCTGCCTGCCACAGCTAAGACCTGGTGCAACCAAATAAATAAAAAATAAAAAAATAATTTTAAAAAAACCCACAGAGCTACTATGAAAGAAAACTATAGACCAATATCTCTCATGGACACAGATGCAAAAATCCTCAACAACAACAAAAAAACCTCAACAAAATATTGGCAAATCAAATCCAAAAATGTATTTTTTCTTGGGGTGGGGGGGCTGCATTGGGTCTTCATTTCTGCACACGGGCTTTCTCTAGTTGCAGAAAGCACGGGCTGCTCTTCGTTGCAGTACGCGGGCTTCTCACTGCAGTGGCTTCTCTTGTTGCAGAGCACAGGCTCTAGGCACGCAGGCTTCAGTAGTTGTGGCATGCGGGCTAAGTAGTTGTGGCTCACGAGCTCTAGAGCACGGGCTCAGTAGTTGTGGGACACAGGCTTAGTTGTTCTGCAGCATGTGGGATCTTCCCAGACCAGGGCTCGAACCCGTGTCCCCTGCATTGGCAGACAGATTCTTAACCACCGTGCCACCAGGGAAGTCCCAACAATGTATTTTAAAAGTATACATATATCCTATTTAGCATGAATAACAAAAAGGATTAAAAAACTATTTTCTATACAGAAAAACTACAAAAGATTGACAATGAAATAGAAGATTAAAACAATTATAAACCAACTAGATCTAACAGAAATCTACAGAACAACTCACCCAATAATGGCATAATCTATATTCTTCTCAAATGCACTTGGAACATTCTCCAAAATAGAGCATATATTGGGCCAAAAAACAAATCTCAATAAATTTTTTAAAACTGAAATAAAACAAAGTATGTTCTCAAAGTACAGTTAAATGAATTGAAAAACCAATAACAAAGAAATCTGGAAATTCAAAAGTATTTGGAAATTAAACAATATATTTCTTAAAACCCAGTGGGTCAAAGAAGAAATCAAAAGGGAAAAATCAGAAAATAATTTGAGATGAATGAAAAATAAAGACAACATACAAAAACTTACAGGATGCAGCTAAAGCAGTGCTTGAAGGAAATGTATAGCTCTAATTGCATATATTTAAAAAAGAAGCTCTCAAATCAATAACCTAAACTTCTACCTTAAGACACAGGAAAAAGAAAAGCAAACCAAACACAAAATGAGCAGGAGGAAGGAAATAATAAAAATTATAATGAGAATTAATGAAATGGCGGACAGAAAAGTAAATAAAGTAAAAAAAAATCAATGAAATCAAAAGATGGTTTCTGAAAAGATCGACAAAATTGACAAAACTTAGCTCAACTGACCAAGAAAAAAAGAGAACTCAAATTTCTAGAATGAGAATTGAAAGGGACAGAACTACTGACCTTGTAGAAATAAAATGAATTGTAAAGAAATATCATGAACAGACTGTATGCTGATAAATCAGATAATTTAAATGAAATGGATAAGTTCACAGAATAACACAAACTACCAAAGCTACTGAAGAAGAAACAGACAATATGAATAGACCTATAACAAGTAAATAGATTGAATTCATCATCAAAAAACTATCCACACAAAGAGGCCAAGAGGGCTTCACTGTTGAATTCTACCAAACATTTAAAGAATACATACCAATTCTTCACAAACTCCTCTAAAAAAAAAGAGAGAACACCTCCCAATTCATTGAGGCCAGTTTTATCCTGATGCCAAAAATCCATATACAGACATCACAAGAACAAAATATCACAGACCAAAATCCTTTTAAATTATAGATGCAAAAATCTTCATCAAATTACCAGCAAACTGAATCTAGTAATATATAAAAAGATTTATACAATGTGACCAAGTGGGATTTATCCCAGAAAAGCATGGATTGATTAACATCCAAAAGCAAATTAATGTAATACACCACATTAAAAGAATAAAAAACAAAACCCACGTGAACATTTCAACAAATGCAGAAAAAGCCAACACCCTCTTCCTGATGAATACATTCAACAAACTAAAATAGAAGGGAACCTCCTCAGCCTGTTAAGGGCAATTACAAAAAACCCAAAGCTACAATCATTCTTTTTTTTTTTTTTTTTTTTGCGGTATGCGGGCCTCTCACTGTTGTGGCCTCCCCCGTTGCGGAGCACAGGCTCCGGATGCACAGGCCCAGCGGCCATGGCTCACGGGCCCAGCCGCTCCGCGGCATATGGGATCCTCCCAGACCGGGGCACGAACCCGTGTCCCCTGCATCGGCAGGCGGACTCTCAACCACTGCGCCACCAGGGAGGCCCTACAATCATTCTTAATGGTAAAAGACTAGATGCTTTCCCCCTAAGATCAGGAAAAGAAAAGGGTGAATGTTTCAATACTTCAACTTTGTATTGGAGGTTCTAGCCAGGGCAGTTGGACAATAAAATCAAATAAAAGGCATCCAAATTGGAAAGGAAGAAGTAAAACTATTTCCATTTGCAGATGACATGATCTTGTATACAGAAAATTCTAAGAAATCCTTTAAACTATTAGAACGCATAAATCAATTCAGTAAGTTTCCAGGGTATATGATTAACATTAAAAATCAATTGTAGGGACTTCCCTGGTGGTCCAGAGGTTAAGACTCTGTGCTTTCAATGCAGGGGGCACGGGTTTGATACCTGGATGGGGAACTAAGATCCTACATGCCACACAGCACAGCCTAATAAAAATTTTAAAAATAATTTTTAAAAATCAATTGTATTTCTGTACACTAAAAATGAACAATCCAGGCTTCCCTGGTGGAGCAGTGGTTGAGAGTCCGCCTGCCGATGTGGGGGACATGGGTTCGTGCCCCGGTCCAGGGGGATCCCACATGCCGCGGAGAGGCTGGGCCCGTGAGCCATGTCCGCTGGGCCTGTGCGTCCGGAGCCTGTGCTCTGCAACGGGAGAGGCCACAGCAGTGAGAGGCCCGCGTACCGGAAAAAAAAAAAAAGAAAAAAAGAACAATCCAAAAATGAAATTAAGAAAGCAATTGTGGGCTTCCCTGGTGGCGCAGTGGTTGAGAGTCTGCCTGTCGATGCAGGGGACACGGGTTCGTATCCCGGTCCGGGAAGATCCCACATGCCGCGGAGCGGCTAGCCCTGTGAGCCATGGTCGCTGAGCCTGTGCGTCTGGAGCCTGTGCTCCGCAACGGGAGAGGCCACAACAGTGAGAGGCCCGCGTACCGCAAAAAAAAAAAAAAAAAAAAAATGAAAGCAATTGTGTAACTGCATCAAAAATAAAATACTTAGAAATAAATTTAACAAAGATGTAAACTTATACCCATAAATTAGAAAATATTGTTGAAATAAAGATGTATTTTAAATAAATAGAAAGCTCTCCCATGCTCATGTATTAAGGATTTCAGATTATTAAGATGGTAAAACATTGGTGAAAATAACTAAAGATGATCTAAAGAAATAGAAAGACATCATATTCATGGATCAGAAGACTTAATGCTGTTAGGATGGCAATAATCCCCCAACTGATTATACATATTTGATGCAATTCCTATTCAAATCCCAGCTGGACTGTTTGTAGAAATTGACAAGTCAATTCTCAAATTCACATGGAAATATCAGGAACCCAGAATAACCAAAACAATCCTGAAAAAGATGAACAAAGCTGGAAGACTCACACTTAACAATTTCAAAACTCACTACAAAGCAAACAGTAATCAAGCTACTTGGTGCTGACAAAAGGACAGACACATCAATCAATGGAATAGAATTCAGAGTACAAAAATAAACCCATACATCTATGGTCAACTGATTTTCAACAAGGATGCCGAGACTATTCAACACAAAAAGAACAGCCTTTTTAACAAATAGTGCTGGGACAACTGTACAGCCACATGCAAAATAATGAAGCTGGACCCTTACACCTCATGCCAAAAATTATTTCAAAATGGACCAAAGTACTAAACATAAGAGTGAAAGCAATGAAACTCTTAAAAGAAAATATAGGTGTAAGATCTTTAGGACTTCGCAATGGCTTTGGCAATGGATTCTTAGATATGATACCAAAAGCATAAGCAACAAAAGATAAATTGAACTTCATCAAAATTAAAAACTTTTATGAGTAAAAGGACACTATCAACAAAGTGAATAGACAATCTATAGAATGGGAGAAAATAACTGCAAACCATGTTTGATGAGGGACATATCTTACAACTCAATAATAAAAGACAAATAACCTAATAAGAAATAGGCAAAAAATCTGAATAGAGCCTTCTCCAAAGAGAATAAACAAATGGCCTTCAAGGACATGAAAAAACGCTCAATATGATTAGTCACTAGGGAAATGCAAATCAAAATCACAATAGATGCCACTTCACATCCACCAGGATGGCTATCAAAAAGTCAGATAACAAGTTTTGGTGAGGATGTGGAGAAATCTGAACTCTTGTAACACTGCTGGTGGGAACATAAAATGGTGCAGCCACTTTGGAAAAGAGTTTGGAAGCTCCTCAAAAAGTTAAACACAGAGCTACCATTTAATCCAGCAATTCCACTCCTGGGTATACACCCAAAATAAATAAAAACATATGCCCACACACAAATGTGTACACTAATGTTTATAGTAGCATTATTTATAATAGCCAAAATGTAAAAACAACCCAATGTTCATCAACTGAGAAATGAATAAAAAGGGGTATATCAATACAGTGGAATATTATGCAGCCATAAAAATTCAATAGTGATTGATGTTACAACATGGATGAACCCTGACAATACTATGTTGAGTGAAAGAAGACAGACACAAGAGGCCACATGTTGAATGATTCCATTTATATTAAATGTTCAGAAAAGGCAAATCCATACAGGTAGAAAGTAGATTATGACTACTTAAAATTAGGGTGGGATGGATACGGAGATTTTTTTTAAGGTGATGAAAATTGACTGTGATGATGGCTGCACAAATCTGTGAATATACTAAAAAAAATAAAAACTGAATTGTATACTTTAAATGGATGAATTATATAGTATGTGAATTTTATCTCCAATAATGTGTTACCCCAAAAAATTTTTCATTAAGAAAAAACTGTAACATCGTAAATTAAACATAGCTCTTTGAAAGCCCCACTACAATAGGAGGTAAAGGAAAAAAATTTAAAGGTTCATGTTCACAAAGAAAAGAATGGGAGATGAGACTATAGCAACACCAGGGCAAGCCTAGACACAAGACAATTTCCATCAAGGGATCCCAGAGAGATTCGGAGAATCAACCTCCACACAAATAAAATGGGAATAACTTCTATATTTCTCACCGGGTTGTTGTGAGGAGCAAAACAGTAATTATATGTGAAAGTGCTTTTCAAACAGTAAAATGCTATAGAAGTACACTATAAAGGAGCTTTATCATTACCTTGCCAAGTCATGACCCCAATGAATTGATCAGCTAATTCCTGAGGGAAACGCCAATGCTCCGGAAGACAAAGTGTTCCATCAGATCTTTCAGAACACAATTTCTCCAGGTTAGCAACCAGGACGTTCAGGCAGATGTTGACCAAAGAGTAGGGAGACGCCTCCTCCTAGCAAACAAACCCCCAAACAAATTTGTTAGAACACATCTATAAAAATACAACATAAAAGTGGTCATGCCATACATCAAACTACTTAATGAGGATATCTTAAGCTACATTTTCCTCACTCTAATGATTTATATGTAATGAAACTACCTTATTCCAACTATTAACTGAATGGAAGACTTTTATCTGTTGTAGCTTCTGTTGTATCTTAAAAAAAAATTAAGTTCTCTCAATCCTTCACTTATCTCCTGTTCTGTGCCAGCCACTAAAAATACAGGGATGAGTAAGATATAGTTCTAATCCTTTTGGAGCTAACAGTTCAGTGTGGAATACATCCAATAAATCTGACAATTTCATACAACGTAAGGGACTAATCAAGCAGAAATCACATGGTCATTCATTCAACAAATATTTATTGAATGATTACTACATGCCAGAGGATAAGAAGGCCTGCCTATTCCCACCCTCATAAGTGTTCACACTGTAAAAGGTTGCTATACCCAGGAGGCTGTAGAAGAATTAGAACTGACAGATGTAAGACATCTTCTCTAAGAGACTGGCATTTGTTCATTCTACAGATATTTGAGGGACTTCCTGGTGGTCCAGTGGCTAGGACTCCGTGCTCCCAATGCAGGGGCCATGGGTTCGATCCCTGGTCAGGGAACTAGGTCCCACATGCCTCAACTAAGAGTTCTCATGTTGCAACTATAGATCCCACATGCCGCAACCACGACCCGGTGCAGCCAAATAAATAAATAAATAAATTTTTAAAAATATATATTTGAAAGGTATGGCACTCAGACATGAAGAGAGAGTGATTAGCCAGAGATTGCATTTTTTTTTTTTTTTTTTTTTTTTTTTTTTTTGCAGTACGCGGGCCTCTCATTGTGGCCTCTCCCATTGCGGAGCACAGGCTCCGGACGCACAGGCTCAGCAGCCATGGCTCACGGGCCTAGCCGCTCCGCGGCATGTGGGATCTTCCCAGACCAGGGCACAAACCCGTGTCCCCTGAATTGGCAGGCGGACTCTCAACCACTGCGCCACCAGGGAAGCCCCAGAGATTGCATTTTTGTCAAAGGTTTCAACATGCAATACATTCACCGACCTCCACCTCACTTTTAACTGATTAAATTCCCTCCATAGTCCGAAGTATAAATTACTCCTTTACAAATATCCTCAACTCCTTGTTCCCTCTCCTCCATTACACTCTAAGACATTCTCCTTGAAGAACTTCACTATTCACCTTTTTTATGGCAACACCCAGCAACTAATCATCTATGAAGAGGGGAAGAGGGGACTTCCCTGGCGGTCCAGTGGTAAAGAATCCACCTTACAATGCAGGAGACCTGGGTTCAATTCCTGGTCAGGGAACTAAGATCCCACATGCCACGGGGCAATTAAGCCCACACACCACAACTACTGAGCTCGCGTACCTCAACTAGAGCTCACGTATCCCAAACTACAGAGCTCACGTGCCCCGAACTACAGAGCCCACATACCCTGGAGCCTGCAGGGCAAAACTAGATAGAAGCCCGTGCACCATAATGAAAGATCCCACATGCCTCAATGAAGACCCTGCGTGCCGCAACTAAGACTCAACAGAGCCAAAAATAAATACATAAATATTTTTTAAAAAAGAAGAAGAGAAGAGTATGACAACATAGTATGTCATGGAAAATTCATAAACATTAACTTCAAATGAGCCCTCCGTAGCTGGAAATCCTTCAAGGTCTCTTTAGACAGGGCACTTTCTCACCATCAGGCAAGAATTATTTCATGCCTCTACTTGTTCCTCAAACCCATTTCATGCTGGTAACAGAATCTGACTCACTTCAGTGAGAAAAATGAAGCCACCTCACCATCAAATTTAGTTCGGAACTGCATGCATCTTTTCCTTGGTCTCCTCTTATATGGAAAACACGTACCTCCTTGCAAAGACCAACACTTCCACGTGTGAAGGTTGGATTTCATCCCTCCTGCCTTGGCCCCTCCTTGTTATTTCTTCATTCATGCATATCTTCAAACTCTCCTTCTCAAATGGATCATTCTTTTTTTTTTTTTGGCCAGGCCACACAGCTTGCAGGATCTTAGTTCCCTGTGCAGGGACTGAACCTGAGCCCAGGCAGTGAAAGCACCAAGCCCTAACCTCTGGACCACCAGGGAATTCCCATCAAATGGATCACCCTTTTTTTTTTTTTTAATAAATTTATTTATTTATTTATTTTTGGCTGTGTTGGGTCTTCATTGCTGTGGTGGGCTTTCTCTAGTTGCGGTGAGCGGGGGTTTCTCTTCGTTGCAGTGTGCAGGCTTCTCTTGTTGCGGAGCACAGGCTCTAGGCACACGGGCCTCAGTAGTTGTGGCACGTGGGCTCAGTAGTTGTGGCTCGTGGGTTCTAGAGTGCAGGCTCAGTAGTTGTGGCGCACAGGCTTAGTTTCTCTGCAGCATGTGGGATCTTCCCAGAACAGGGCTCAAACCTGTGTCCCCTGCATTGGCAGGCAGATTCTTAACCACTGCACCTCCAGGGAAGCCCCTGGATCACTCTTAACATACAATTTATGCTCTATTATTTGCCTTAAAAACAAAAGCCTTCTGTTGACCCCCACATCCTCTTCAACCATATTTCTTCAGTAAGTTTAATCTGCACGCTGTAATCACTATCCTGTTATTCATTTTTGTTTTTCTTTTAATTGTGGTATAATTTACATACAGGAAAAAAATTACTTTTTGGTGTAGTTAGTTCAACGAGTTTTGACTGATGCATACAGTCGTGTACTACCACCATAATAAAGATATAGAACAGTTCTATGACCCAAAAATTCTCTAGTGTCCCTTTGCAGACAATCCCTCCCACCAACCCCAAGCAACCACTTATCTTCGTTCTGTTCCCAGTGTTCTGCCTTCTCCAAAATGTCATATAAATAGAATCATTAAGTAATTGGGCCTCTTGAATCTGACATCTTTCATTTTGCATAATGCATTTAACACAGATTCATCTGTGTTGCTGCATGTTTTTGTAATTTGTTCCTTTTTATTGCTGAGAAGCATTCCACTGCAATGAATATATCACAATTTCTTTATTCACCAACTGAAGGGCATTTGGATTACTTGAAGTTTTTGACAATTTTGAATAAAGCTGCTATAACTATTCACAAAGTTTTGTGGGAACATAGTTTTCATTTTTCTTGGGTAGTTACCTAAAAATGGGATTCCTGGGTCCCTGGAATTCAACACTTCCTACATGTTAAGCATGTATTTAACTTTACATAACAAAGTGCTAACCCGTTCTTACAACGTGGCTGTACTATTTTGCATTCCCAAAAGAACATATGAGAGTTTCAACTGCTCCAAATCCTCGCCATGTCAGAATTAATGTCAGAAAGGAGCCAACGAAGCAAAAAAATTCCCTGAAACAGTCTCAGCAGACTTTTACTTCGGTCTCATAACCAGAATTGGTTCATATGCCCATGTGAAAATGGAAATTATGCTTCTTGTGGGTAATTTCTCTAGATCTATCTTCCAGGTTACTATTTCTTTATTCTGTGGCATTTAGTTCTTCATTGTTGAATTGTATATTGTTCTTTTTTCATTTTTATTTCTTTAATAAATTTTAAATACACTTATTTTATACTGTTTCAATAATACCATTTTCTGAAGTCTCTGGGAATCTAATTCTGTTAGTTATTGATTCTGTTGATTTTTTTTAAGATTTTTTTTAATGTGGACCATTTTTAAAGTCTTTATTAAGTTTGTTACAATATTCCTTCTGCTTTACATTTTGGTTTTTTGGCTGTGAGGCATGTGGGATCTTAGCTCCCTGACCAGGGATTGAACCTGCACCCCCTGCATTACTACCTCCAGGTCAGATCTCTCTTTAACCACTGGACCACCAGGGAAGTCCCTCTGTTGATTCTTAATCATAGAGGTTCATGTTTTATAATTTAAGATTGTGAGCTAATTTTTTTTTTTTTTTTTTTTTTTTTTTTTAGGCCACGCATCACGGCATACAGGATTTTAGTTCCCTGACCAGGGATCGAACCCGTGCCCCCTGCATTGGGAGTGCAGAGTCTTAACCACTGGACTGCCAGGGAAGTCCATGAGCTAATCTTTAGTGAGAGTTTACTGCAGACTCCTGTGAACCCTGGGCAGAAGATATGTCATATCAGAGAGATTATGCTAAATGCTACTTACTTAGGGGCATCACCAGGGGCCATTTTGATAATTTCTCAGCTACACATTTCCTGAACCAAGCTAGAAATGTCAGTTAAAACCCTTAGTCTGTATGAGGACAGACCTGTGATAGCAAATTTTTAGGACATATTTTTCTCACTCAAAATCCAAGCCAAAACTGACAAGCTTCCCTGTTTCCCTTTCCCATAAGCAGATTTTTTTAGACCTACCATTTCCCTGAAGCATGACCAGCCTTTGTTAACCCATGTTTACATATACATATACATATGTATATATTACAGTTCACAGTCTCCATTCAAACATCCCGCTGGCTTTTGGCAAAGGTCTAGTCTCTAATCTTTGGTTATTTTAGGGCCTGCTTACAGTGGTGATTTCCAGCTTCTTTGAATTGGGTGGGGATGCTGGGGATTTTCCTTACTTTGCATTTGAAAGTGTTTGTTACATTTTATCCAGAATATTTCCTTTTAAGACTTTATGACATTATATGCCATATTATTGGACATGGCAGCCTCATTTTTAAAATACAGTAAAGGGGACTTCCCTGGTGGCACAGTGGTTAAGACTCCATGCTCCCAATGTAGGAGGCCTGGGTTCAATCCCTGTCAGGGAACTAGATCCCACATGCATGCTGCAACTAAGAGTTCACATGCCACAACTAAGGAGCCCATGTGCTGCAACTAAAGACCCAGCAAAAACAAATAAATAAATATTTTTTAAATACAGTAAAGATTAAATCCATATAAAAGATGTTTAGAACATATGTAAAATATTTAAATAATATAATAAAATAGAAAACAATGTAAATATTTTTAGATATGGGGATATATGTATAGCTGATTCACTTTGTTATAAAGCAGAAACTAACACACCATTGTAAAGCAATTATACTCCAATAAAGATGTTAAAAATAAATAAATAAATAATAAAAAATAAAAAGAACTCGAACACAGTAAAAAAATATATACATATAAATATTTTAAAAACATTCTTGTATTCACCACACAGCTTAAATAGAATATACCAAATTTTTGAAGTTCCTTATACAGCCTTCCCTGATGCTACTTCTCATCCCTTCACCCAGAGGTAATCATTATCCTGAATACTGTTTAGTTCTGCATGCTTTTGAACTTATATAAATAGAATTATACTACAGTATTCTGTTACTTGTTTTTGTTTTATAAATCAGTAGCATGTTTTAGAGATCGATTTCCCACCAAGACCACTAATGACTAATGACTCTGCCTCTATAATATCTAACTACTGATTTCATGATTCTAAATATTATCTATAAATCCAATGAATTCTAGATTACTACCTCCAGGTCAGATCTCTCTTTAAGCCACAGTGTTAGATAACCAGTTGTCTCCTTGACATATCTACTTAACTGTGTCACAAATACTTCAAACTCACCATGTATGAAACTGAACTTCCCCGGTCTTTCCCTACTCAGTAAACACCATCACATCTATTCAGCTGCTTAATCTTTACTGACATTTCCTTACCCTTAATCAACATCCCACACAAGACAGACATCCAATAAATTAGCAAATCCTGTTGGTTCTACTTGTGCCAGATATCTTCCATTTGCTACCTACCTCACACCCAGACCCACTCCTTAATCTTCTCTACCTCTACTCTGAGGCGACTTGTGTGGAATCACTACAGATAATTTCCCCAGCTCTTTCTCTTTTAAAGTACCCTGGGCAGGCTATGTCTCCCTCATCACTCCTCTAAAATCAGTCCTCTCTCCTTGCTACTGACTAAATGTTTGTATTCTTCTGAAGTTCTTTTTTTTAAAAATATTTATTTATTTTATTTGGCTGCACCAGGTCTTACTTATGGCACGTGGGATCGCCAGTGCCGCCTGCAAGATCTTCATTACAGCATGCGGGATCTTTAGTTCCGCATGTGAGATCTTCGGTTGAGGTCAGTGGGATCTCCCCTTTGGCATGCAGGCTCTTAGTTGCATCATGTGGGATCTAGTTCCCTGACCAGGAATTGAACCCAGGCCTCCTGCACTGGGAGTGTGGAGTCTTAAGCACTGCACCACCAGGAAAGTCCCCCCAAAATTCTTATGTTGAAATCTAACCTCTAATTTGATGATGTTTGGAGGGAGGAACCTCAGGAAGTCATTAGGTCACGAGGGTGAAGCCCTCACTGAATGGAATTAGTGCCCCTATAAGAGAGACCCCAGAGAGTTCCCTTGTCCCTTCTGCCACGTGAGAATACAGCAAAAAGATGTATATGAACAAGGAATTGGGCTCTCACCAGACACCAAATCCCCCAGCACCTTGATCTTGGACTTCCTAGCCTTCCAGAACAGTGAGAAATAAATTTATGTTGTTTATAAGTCACCCAGTCTACAGTATTTTAGTTATAGCGGCCCAAATGAACTAAGATATTCCTTCTGAGAGGTCCTTTGGGCCTAGGGGTGGCAATAGCTACTGTTACCGGACATTGAGTAGTATATTACTATGGTTTTCCATACCTCTCCCTTATCTTTGCAAGTAGTCCCTTAATTAAACTCTCATTAAATTATCCCTATGCTGAGTGTGTCATCTGTTTCCTGCTGTGAGTATGACTGTTAAACCTCCCAAATAAATTTCTAGTTCATCCCCTTCTTTCTAGCTCCACTACTAATTTCTAATGCAAGTCACTACCATATCTTTCCTAGAATATTAAAAAACTCCAAATTAGTTTCTCTACTTTCACTCTTAATCCTTTTCCAATCCATCTCTACCCAGAGTTTAGACTCATCATTTCTAAAATATAAACAGTACTATATAACTCTCCTAATGAACATGTTTTAATGGGTACAAGGTAAAAAAACAAAACAAACAAAAAGCTGTATTTTACATACAACCGACAATTAATTAGAAAATTAAATTTAAAAAATTTACAATAGCATCTTTGTTTTGTTTTGATTTGATTTTGGCCACACCACATGGCATGCGGAGATCTTAGCTCCCCGACCACGGATCAAACCTGTGCCCCCTGAGCTTGGGAGCACAGAGTCTTAACCACTGGACTGCCAGGGAAGTCCCTACAGTAGCACTTTAAAAACCTCAGGGGGGACTTCCATGGCGATCCAGTGGTAAAGAATCTGCCTTCCAGTGCAGGGGACCAGGATTCAATCCCTGGTCAGGGAACCAGGATCCCACCTGCCAAGGGGCAACTAAGCCCGCATGCCACAACTACTGAGCTCGAGCGTCTCAACAAGAGAGTCTGCGTGCCCCAAACTACAGAGCCCACGTGCCCTGGAGCCTTCGTGCCACAACTACAGAGAGAAAACCTGCATGCCACAACTAGAGAGAAGCCCGTGTACCGCAATGAAAGATCCCACATGACTCAATAAAGATTGTGTGGGCTTCCCTGGTGGCGCAGTGGTTGAGAGTCCGCCTGCTGATGCAGGGGACACAGGTTCGTGCCCCGGTCTGGGAAGAGCCCACATGCCGCAGAGCGGCTGGGCCCGTGAGCCATGGCCGCTGAGCCTGCGTGTCCGGAGCCTGTGCTCCACAACGGGAGAGGCCACAACAGTGAGAGGCCTGAGTACCACAAAAAAAAAAAAAAAAAAAAAAAAGATTGTGTGTGCCGCAACTAAGACCCAATGCAGCCAAAAATAAATAAATAATAAATCTTTTAAAAAATAAATGAACAAAAATTTAAAAATTAAAACCCCAGGGAATTCCCTGGCAGTCCACTGATTAGGAACACGTACTTCCACTGCTGGGAGCACGAATACAATCCCTGATCAGGGAACTAAGGACCCGCATGCCACAAAGCATGATCCCCCCTAAAAAAAAATCTGTTTTAAAAACCTCACATATAGGCCTGACTCAGGAAGACAACAAAAATCTAAACACAATAGTATCCATAAAGTTTAGCTTACAATAAAATATGGTAAGAATCAAGACAGAAAATAAAATTAGTCAACAGAAACAGACCCAGGGAATCCCCTGGAGGTCCAGTGGTTTGGACTCCATGCTTTCACTTTCACTGCCTAGGGTGCTGGTTCAATCCCTGGTCAGGGAACTGAGATCCCACAAGCTGCGCAATGCCAAGAAGGGAGGGAGGGAGGAAGGAGCCCAGAAATAACACAATTAGCAGATAAGAACTTTAAACAGATATTATAATTCATGGATATAGAGGAGAATATGAATATAATGAGGGAATAAATATGCAATCTCAACACAGAAGTGCAAGATCCGAAAAAGACCCAAATGGAACTTTCAGAGTTGAAAAATACATTATTTAACGTAAACAACACATTAGATGATATTATCAACAGATTAGATACTACAAAATTAAAGACAAGTGAAGCTGAAGGTAGTGCAATAGAAACTATCTAAACTGAAACAGAAAAAGTCTGGGAAAAAAAAGTGGAGAAGCATAGAACCCCAAGGGTCAATCTTAAGCAGTTTAATACAAATGTATTATTGAAACTCCAGAAGAGAGTTATTGGGGAAGAAAAAATATTTTAAGAAATAATGGTCAAGGAGGACAATGTCCTACACTTGGAATCTATGAAATTATTTTACAGTTTAATATTTTTTGAATTACACAGTTAATTCACCAGGTAGAAAGAACAACAAGCTTAATAGCTTTCTTTTTTAAAAAGTCAAAAAATATTGACATTAGATACAAAATATAAACCCACTGATCCCAGAAGCAAAAATGGACCCAAAGTGAAATAAACAAAAGATACCACAACATAATAAATGTCTAGAAACCAACAATAAAGAGAAAAACCTTAAGACTGGGGGAAAGGGAACCAGAGGTAATGTGGACACAGTTTTTTTAAAAAAAAAAAGAAGTATGACCACTAAATTTTCATCAGAAGCAATACTAGCCAGAAGACAATGAAATAACATTTTCAGGGATTTCCCTGGTGGGCCAGCGGTTAAGACTCCACGCTCCCAATGCAGGGGGCCCAGGTTTGATCCCTGGTCAGGGAACTAGATCCCATGTGCCACAACTAAGAGTTTGAATGCCACAACTAAAGATCTCGCATGCCACAACTAAGAACCAGTGCAGCCAAATAAATAAATAAATAAATATTTTTTAAAAAAAGAAAAACTAAGTGCAATGAAAATATCTTTCAGAAATAAAGGTAAAATAAAGATATTTTCAGACTTTTTTTTTCTTATTTCCTAATTCCTTTAAGAAATAACTGATTGGGCTTCCCTGGTGGCGCAGTGGTTGAGAGTCCGCCTGCCGATGCAGGGGACACAGGTTCGTGCCCCGGTCCGGGAAGATCCCACATGCCGCGGAGCAGCTGGGTCCGTGAGCCATGGCCGCTGAGCCTGCGCTCCGCAACGGGAGAGGCCACAACAGTGAGAGGCCCACGTACCGCAAAAAAAAAAAAAAAAAAAAAAAAAAAAAAAAGAAATAACTGATTGATCAAAGAAAAAGTAAAAACAATATATTGTGCAATTTCTAACATGGAGAAGTAAAATGTATTATTTCAAAAGTACAAAGTACAGGAAAGAGGGGAGAAAATTAAAGAATACTGTTGTAAGGTGAAGCGATATATTTAAAAGTAGACTGTGGTAAGTCAAACATGTATATTTTAAAACCTGGAGCTGTGACTCTCAAACTTAGGACCACTTTATACTCTTAAAAATTGTATTACATCTTTCAACATTTACTGCATTAAAACTAAGAAATCTTTAAAATATGTATTAATGCATTAGAAATAATAAAAGTTAAAAAAAAATCAAATGTTGACACAAAGAACATTTTTTTTTTTTGGCCACACCGTGTGGCTTGCAGGATCTTAGTTCCCAGACCAGAGATTGAACCCTGGCCTCGGCAGTGAAAGCACCAAGTCCTAACCACTGGACCTCCAGGGAATTCCCAAGAAAGAACATTTTTTTAAAACAGCTATATTTTCAAAAAGAATTTTTAAAAGTTTAGTGACAACGGCAGCACTGTTTTACATTTTTGCAAATTTATTAATGTGTGGCTTAATGAAAGAGAATGCGGTCTTAGAGACCCCAGAGGTCTTGAGTCCACATTTAAAAAACTGCTATCTTGGGCTTCCCTGGTGGCGCAGTGGTTGAGAGTCTGCCTGCCGATGCAGGAGACACGGGTTCGTGCCCCGGTCCGGGAAGATCCCACGAAGATCCCACATGCCGCGGAGCGGCTGGGCCCGTGAGCCATGGCCGCTGAGCCTGCGCGTCCGGAGCCTGTGCTCCGCAACGGGAGAGGCCAACAGTGAGAGGCCCACGTACCGCAAAAAAATAAATAAATAAATAAATAAATTAAATAAAAATAAAAATAAAAATAAAAAACTGCTATCTTTGAGTGACCATTAAAGAGAGTTGGGGTGGGGCAGGAAAGGAGAGGAACAGAACTAGTAAGTCAACAGTAGAGATAAAATGAAACTTTAAAAATATTCAACTGAGGGAATTCCCTGGCAGTCCAGTGGTTAGGACTCCATGCTTTCATTTCTGAGGGTGCAAATTCAATCCCTGGTCGCAGAACTAAGGTCCCGTGAGCTGCACAGCACGGCCAAAAAAATATATGTATATACTCAATTGAAAAGAAGCCAGGCAAAGAAGAAACACAACAACAAACACATAGGACAAATAGAACACAAACAGCAACTTAAACACAACAATTTTGATAATTACATTTACTCTAATTTAAAAGGCACAGATTGTCAAACTGGATTAAAAAAGCAAGCCTGCTGTTTACAAGAGATGGGCTTTAAACAGCGTTGTTTAAAAAACACTAATCATAAGGACACTGAAGTGACTATGTTAATGTCAGAAAAAGAAGGCTTCAGGAAAAGAATATCAGAAATCAAGATGGATATTTCATAATGATAAAAGGATCAATTCATCAAGAAGACAATTCCTAATGTATATGCACTTGCTAACAGCTTCAAAATTCATAAAGTAAAAACTGAAAGAACAAAAAGAAAAACTGACAACTACAGTTGGAAATTAACACTTGTCTTCAGCAACTGATAAAAACAAGTAGATGGAAAATGAATAAGAATATAGATTAACATTGGGAAATCCCTGGCAGTCCAGTGGTTAGGACTCTGCGCTTCCACTGCAAGGGACATAGGTTGCATCCCTGGTAGGGGAACTAAGATCCTGCATGCCACACTACGTGGCCAAAAAAAAAAAAAAAGAATATAGATTGACATTCTCAATCAACTTGACCTGACATTCATAGAATACTATACCCAACTACAGAACGCATACTCCTTTTAAGTGCACATGAACGTGCACCAAGATAGATCATATCTGAGCCATAAAACAAATCTCAATAAATATAAATGGATTGAAATCATAGAGCATGTTCTCTGACAACAATGTATTTGCATTAAACAAAAAGATATGTGGAATATCCCCAACTATTTGGGAATTAGGCAGTACACTTCTAAATATCCCATGGGTCAAAGAAGGACTCTTAACAGTAATTATAAAATATTTTTAACAATATATCAAAATTTATGAGCATTTTCCCCCAAGAAGTAGATATAGTTTAAAACCTTCCCTCAGGGGGGAGGGATAAATTGGGAGTTTAGGATTGACATAACACACTACTATATTTAAAACAGATAACCAACAAGGACCTACTGTATAGCACAGGAAACTCTGCTCAATATATTCTGTAATAACCTAAAGAGGAAAAGAATCTGAAAAAGAATAGATATATGTATATGTATAACTGAATCACTTTGCTGTACACCTGAAACTAACACAACATTGTAAATCAACTATAGTCCAATATAAAATAAAAATTTTTAAAAAATCCCCCAAAGAAATTAAAGTCTCAATGGCTTCACTGGTGAATTCTGTTAGACATCTAAGGAATAAATAATACCAATATCCCACAAACTCAAAAAACTGAATAGGGAACACTTCCCAACTCATATTTTAAGGCCAATATTATCTAGAGACTAAAACCAGATAATTTTTTTTTTTTTTTTGCCCATGCCACGTGGCTTGTGGGATCTTAGTTCCTCGACCAGGGATTAAACCCGGGCCCACATCAGTGAAAGCACAGAGTCCTAACCACTGGACCACCAGGGAATTCCCAGATAAAATATTTCTAAAGAGCAATCTGCCTCATAAACATAGACATAAACAATATTTCAAAAATATTAGCAATAGAATTCTTCGATATATAAAAATAATACATCATGACCAGGTGGTGTTTATTCCTAGAATGTAAAGTTAAATTCACAATCAATAAAATCCACCACATTAACACAATAAAGAACAAAAACATCTTATTAAATGCTGAAACAGCATTTAACAAAATTCAACACACATTCATGATTTAAAAAAACAAAAACAAAAAAACTCAGCAAACTAGGAACAGAAGAAAAATTCCTTAATTTGACAAAGGGCATCTAACGGAAAAACCTATAGCCAGTTATCATACTTGGAGGTGAAAGATCTAGAACAATACAAAGATGTCTATTCTCACCACTTCTACGTTCTACAAAAGGTCCTAGAAAATGCATTTTTAAAAAAAGAGAAGAAAAAGCACAGACTGAAAGAGAATAAGTAAAGCTGTCTTTATTTGCAGATGACAGATTGTAAAGAAAATCTTAAGAAATCTTTAAAAAACTGGAGAAAATAGGTGGCTTTAGCAAAGTTGTAGGATACAAGATCAATATACGCCCCCCAAATTATAACCTTTTAAAAAATATTTACGGTACTATCAAAAACAGGGATAAATTTAACAAAATATGTAAAAGACCTTTACACCAAAAACTACAAAACACTGCTAAATAAAATTAAGAACAGCATAGAGAAATTAGATCTAAAGGAAAAGTATTCAAGCATTGTACAACTTTTAAAATTAATTAAAAATAAAATCTTAACCAAAAATACCAGTGTACATAGTACAGTATGGAACCAGACAGAAAATGGATTAGTCTGATCACTTTTCTAAAGAAAACCTTGCTTTTCAATTCCAGTCAGCGCCAACAAAAAATGTGCTTGTCACGCTGTGCTAGTACATACATTAAAAACGCAGCTTATCGGGCTTCCCTGGTGGCGCAGTGGTTGAGAGTCCGCCTGCCGATGCAGAGAACGAGGGTTCGTGCCCCGGTCCGCGAAGATCCTACCTGCCGCGGAGCGGCTGGGTCCGTGAGCCATGGCCGCTGAGCCTGCGCGTCCCGAGCCTGTGCTCCGCAACGGGAGAGGCCACAACAGTGAGAGGCCCACGTACCACAAAAAAAAAAAAAAAAAAAAAAAAAAAAAACGCAGCTTTTCCGTTAGCTACAAACAAATTTACCAATTATTTAGGGAGCTTTTAAAAGTGAGTTCAAAAGGGTCTACAGGAATACAGGCTAGATCTTTGAAGGACACAAAAGCCAACACGTCGTCAGCGTGTAAAGTACAACCTCAATCAGGATATTTCCTCCCCCCCCCATACTAATTGTGGGTAGAGCGTTCAGTAGATTTTGAGTTCTTAGACCGGTAGCCCTTGGGATGTTGTAGAACATGGAGTCTGACATCAGAACAACTGATGTCAGGCTCCAGATCATGAGCAAGTCAAGGAAGGGTTCTCAATTTCCCTATACACCAGTAAAATGCCTACAAAAAAATCCGAGATTACTCTAGAAATGCAATACCTGACACAGTAGGCGCCAAATACAAACTCTTTTGGTTTGCATTTTGCTCAGTTTAGTCTAACAGGCATTCCGAGGGAAAAGAGGGGGAAACAAACACGTGGAATTTAAGGAATTTCAGCCTTCGGGGTTCCAGTTCCCCCCCCGCGGGCTCAGAAGGTCTTCCTGTTAACGATCCCCGGACCGACAGGTCACAACCTCTGGGAAGCAACAGATCCCCAACACACGTGGGGGAACGGTCGAGGTTTGAGGCATTTGGGTGCATCATGACAAAAAGCGCCACCGTCTACTACGGGCCAAACCTAAAGCAATGCCCAGCACTTACGTCTAAATTTACACCACCCTGCAAAATAGCTGCCGCCCTCGCAGGCACAGGTGAGCATCAGAGACCAGAGCAGGGGACTCGCCCAGGGTTACGCGGGAGGCGGGACTCATCCCGCCGCTCCTCCTCTCAGCTGCGTAGGGTCTGCTCGCTCGGCTCCAAGGCTGGGACGCCCTGGGAGGAAAACTCCTCTCCGGCATGCACTTCCCTTAAAAGGCAGAAGCCTGGCAGGGGCTCAGCCTCTTCAGACTTTACCCCCGCGTCGGTCAAACGAGCCAACAAATGCCTCAGCACAGTCCCCGACGACTCGCCGCGCTCGCCAGGGGCCTGGCGTCCCGCCTAGGCTCGCGTTCCCCCCTCCCCCTCCCCGGTGCTCACCTGCGCCACGCCGCAGCCCAGGACTTCCTTCTGAGCGTCCGGAGGGACGATGGTCCGGGGCGAGAGGCCTGGGTGCAAGAAGTGAACCATTGCGACCCCCGCCTGCTAGGCGTCGAGGAGAGAGCGGCCGTCGAGCGGGGCCCGGATGCCGCGAGAGGTGGTCTCGACCGGCACCGGAAAGCAGCTAAACTGCGCCCGCTCGGCGGGCAGGCACTCAGCACCGTTGCGGAAGGTTTGGGCTTTTGAAACGCTCAGCGTGGCGACGCGCACTCCTCCGGCGCAGACCCCGCCCCCAGGACGGCGTTCCCCACCCACACCGGAGTCGACCACCACTCCACGCCTTGAGGGCGCAGCCGCCCTCCTTCCGCCTTCTTGACGCCTCAGAGACCACCTTAGGCCTGCCGAACCACTCACCCAACTCCTACACATCCCTCTGAGACCGTCTCCCTCCAACCGACACCATAGGGCTAGGTACCACATTCCTGTCGCCGGTCAAAGGCATGGCCACCGACCAGCTCTGTGGAGTTGGGAAATAGAATATGGTGGGCCCTCCGTGTCCCCAGGGACATTGGTTTCAGGATCCACCATATGCAAATCCTCTGAAACTGAAGTACCTTATGTAAAATGGTGTAGCATTTGCATATAACCTAGGCACCTCGTCCCCTATATTTCAAATCACCTCTAGAGTGCTTATACTAATACAATGTAAATGCTGTGTAAATAGCTGGTACTGGCAAATTCAACTCTTGCTTTTTGAAATTTTATGGAATTTTTTTCTGAACATCTTCCATAGAGGTTGAATCCAGGGATGGAGAGCCCGTGGATAAGGAGGAATGATTGTATATATTTTTAAAAATTATTTATTTATTTATGGCTGCATTGGGTCCTCGTTGCTGGGCACAGGCTTTCTCTAGTTGCGGCGAGCGGGGGCTACTCATTGCGGTGGCTTCTCTTGTTAAGGAGCACGGGCTCTAGGGCGTGCAGGCTTCAGTAGTTGTGGCTCACAAGCTCTAGAGCACAGTCTCAGTAGTTGTGGCGCACAGGCTTAGTTGCTCCGCGGCACGAGGTATCCTCCCAGTCCAGGGATCGAACCTGTGTCCCCTGCATTGGCAGCGCAGGCGGATTCTTAACCACTGCACCACCAGGGAAGCCCCTACATTTTTGAAATATATTTTTTAAAGTCCTTTCTCCTACAAATCTGGCAACAGCACCTCTCTTATATCAGACCTCTGTTTCAACTTCTACTGACATTGGATGAATCAAATATCAAAACCACTTCTGATCTAGTAAGTACACAAACTGAACTGCTCAGCTTTCTTGTGACGTAAAAAGTATGGAGAAGACCCTTCTAACCTGCTCCAAGAAAGAAACCCTGAGAGAGAGTAGTGAATTAGTACACTTTAGCTAATTTAAGAGAAAATATGTCTTGGAAACGGATAGTTACTAAGAGTAGGAGGCTTGGATTTGAATCCTGCTTTGGAATGCCTGCTCAGCCACCAGGCCTACTAACTTGTGAACCTTGGACAAGGTGTTTTTCTCTGAAGCTCAACTTCCCCATCAGTAAAATGGGATGAGAATGCCTTATCTCACAGGGTTAATGTAAGGATTAAATAAGATAATGTATGTAGGGAGTTCCCTGGTGGTCTACTGGTTAGGATTCCACGCTTTCACTGCCATGGTCCAGGTTCAATCCCTGGTAGGGGAACTGAGATCCCTCAGCTGCACGGCAAAAAAAAAAAAAAATAGAAAAAAAAAGATTATGTAAAACACATGAAAATGAATAATGGAACAAGTCCTTGATAAGCAGATTCAAATATTAAAGTTATTTTTCAAGTTCAAATAGCTGCAAAATGCATTCCTTTCACATTTATTCTTTTATTTAATCCTCATACAAATAGAAATCCCAGGCCTTAGGTATCTCCATTTTACCCATAGAGAAACTGAACTACCTGAGGGATTGAACAGACAAGTTAAATTTTACCTACCTGATGAGTGGAAAACCTGGGAGTCAAAACTGAGTTTTCTAAATCCAAATCCAATCAATATTCTTTTTTAAATTTAATTTTTATTTTAGATTGGACTATAGTTGACTTACAATGTTGTGTTAGTTTCAGGTATACTTTTTTAAATTTAATTTTTATTTTATATTAGAGTACATTAAATGGACTATTTCCTAACTTCTATCCTCAACTCTCCAACACCTCTTCCCCCAACCATACTGTCAGTTTCCTCTTTCACTGAAAAAAGAAAAGAATCAAAAAGAACATTCCAAGCTCCCCCCATCACATCTACCCACCTACCAGTATAGGCTCTCTGTCTTTGCATTCCCCCCTATTACTATGAACTATTTATACCCTTATCTAAGGCCAACTCTGGACTTGTGCAATAGATCTCATCTTCTCTTGCTTAGTCAAAGACATCATCCAGCAACATCCTTTCTTTCTCCTGAATTATCATTTTTCCCCCTCCTTCTTGGATCATTCCCACCAGCTGATATTTTTCCCATAATTTAAAAAAAACAAAAAACACTTCTTTTGACCTAATTTCCCTATTCAGGTATTGCCCTCACATCTCTTCCATCCTTTAGAGCAAAACTTATCCAAAATGTGGTCTGCACTTGCTGTCTCCAATTTTTCTCTTACCATTTTCTTTCACCTCTGCCACTCTACTAACCGTTCTTGTCAACTTCAAAGTTGCTAAATTCAGTTGTCACTCCTCTCTCATCTTATTTGTTCAGCAGCATTTGACCCAAGTGATCATTTCTTCTTCCCTAAAATACTTCCTTCATTTGGCTTCCAGGATGCATCTTCTCCGCCTCCTCCTCCTCGCCTTCTTCCTTCTTCTTTCTCTTCTCCTCCTACCTCATTGTCTGCTCCTTCTCATCCTCTTGATTTCTCATCACCCAGAATTCTAAATCTTTGTGTACCCCCAAGACTCAGTACTTATATACCTCTTCTCTATCCATTCTCTCTTACTTGTGGTAATTTCATCTAGTTTCATAACTAAAAGAAATCTATATGCTGATATATCCCTATTTTATGTGTCTATCCTGTACCTTGCTTTTGAACTTCAGACTGATACATCCAGCTGTCTATTCAACATATTCATCTGGTTATCAAAGTAGCCTTAATGTGTCCAAAAGTAAACTCCTGTTGTCCTCCCCCTAACCTGCTTTTCCTGCCAGTCTTTCCTTTTTCAGTATATGGCAACTCCTTCCTTTCAGTTGCTCATGACAAAAACATTGGAAATAATTTTTAACCCCTCTTTTATTCTTATATCCCATATCCTATCTCTTAGGAAATCCTATTGACTGTGCCTTCAAAATATATCCAGAGACTCTCTATGTCTTATCTCTTCTACTGCTACCCTGGTCCAAGCCCCTGTCATAACCCACTTGGATTCTTACGATATCCTCCTATCTGGTTTCCCAGCTTCCAGCCTTTTTTCATTAAAATCTATTCTCAACATAGCAGTTAGAGTGATCACTTTAAACAATCATGTCACCCTTCTACTCAAAAGCTATCTCCAATAGCTTCCCATCTCAGGCAGAATTTAAAAATTCGTAAGGATGGTGCTCTACAAGGTTCTACATAATCTGTTCTTTCCACACCCTTCTCTCACCTTATCTTCTGCCACTCTCTCCTTTGTTTATTCTACTCCAGCACTATTGGACTCCTTGTTACCCTCATGGATGTCTCTCTTATTTCCTTCAAGTTTTTGCTCAAATGTTGCCAAGTTTTTGCTCAGGGCTTACATTAAATAGCAATCCTCACCACCATCACCACACCCTCCCCATACTTCTTGTCCCGTTTGTCCTGCCTTTATATTTAACGTTGTCATGCTGTATATTTATTTTGTTTCTGTTTATCTTCTGCTCCCTCCCACTAGGAAAAAAATATAAGCCACATGAGGGCAAGGACTTTGGTATCCCCAGGCCTAAAACAATGCCTAACTTATAGAAGGTGGTCAATAATACTAGTTGAAAAAAATGCATGAAATGGCTACCTGGAAAAAATGAATTGTAGTTGTAAAAGGAAGTTTGTCTCCAAAATCAGAGGCAAAGTTGCAGCTATTCAGAGAAGGGCAAATTTTTGTGACAAACTTTGCCTCCACCTCTTCTTCCCCTAATCTCCTCTATGCCCATCCGCTACTTATTCTCCAGTTTTCCACTTCAATTTAACAGTTTCTGAGGATTTAGTTCATGCTCCTAATTGACCCATTACCAGACTCATCCCTTCCAGTCTTTTACCCGCCTAAAATGAGTATTCTACCTAAAACACAAATCTGATCACGTTTCTCCCCAGTTTAAAACACTTCCATGGATCCCCATTTTCCTCAGAATAAAATCCAAACATCTTAGGATGGTTTTAGATGGTCCTTCATGATCTGGCTCCTGGTTACATCTCTAGTTTAAACCCTCGGTATTCTCATTATAACATTATGTACTGGAACTTGCCTGGTGGTCCAGTGGGTAAGACTCCACACTCCCAATGCAGGGGGCCTGGGTTCGATCCCTGGTTGGGGAACTAGATCCTGCATGCATGCCCAACTAAGAAGTCCACATGCCGCAACTAAAGATTCCGTGTGCCGCAACTAAGACCGGGCGCAGCCAAAATAAATAAATAAATATTAAAAAAAAAAATAGCTACTGGGCTTCCTTGGTAGAGCAGTGGTTGAGAATCCACTTGCCATTGCAGGGGACACGGGTTCAATCCCTGGTCCGGGAAGATCTCACATGCCACGGAGCAACTAATCCCATGCACCACAACTACTGAGCCTGCGCTCTAGAGCCCGCAAGCCACAACTACTGAAGCCCACGCACCTAGAGCCTGTGCTCTGCACCAAAGAGAAGCCACCACAATGAGAAGCCCACACACCACAACGAAGAGTAGCCCCCACTCGCTGCAACTAAAGAAAGCCCGCACATAGCAACAAAGACCCAATGAAGCCAAAAATAAATTTAAAAAAAAAATTAGGTACTGAAATTGTTTCAGTTCTAGAAATGTATCTTTGCATTCATTGTTGTCCATGCCACCTCCCCCTACTAAGTAATCCCTATTAATCCTTCAGATCTCACTGAGATGTCACTTTCTTTAGAGAGCCTTCACTGACATGCCCCACCCTTTTCCTGAAAACTCTGAATAGGTAGGGGAAGGATAGTGCAGAAACATAGAAATTGGGAAGTTTTAAGAAATTAAACTTCTGAAATGAAATTAGAAAACCATAGTCAAGATTTCTTTAAATCATGGTTGGATTTCTTTAAGGACTTTGTAAAATTTCTTTAGCTTTGTTGGCATGAAGTATAGGGGAAAGATCATGAGCTCTGATGTCAAAAAAAGCCTGAATTCAGATTCCATCTCCACCTTACCTTTCGGTAGTTACTTAACCTATAAGCCTCAGTTTCCTCTTCTGGAAAGTGAGATAAATAAAGAATAATACCAAACTTGCAGAATTTCAAAAACTAAGAGATTGTTGTCTAACACCCCATGTGTTATTTTTGTGTTCTCAAGTAGACAGGATGATCTCTAAGGGTCATTTGAAGTTCTGTGACTTTTTTTTTTTTTTTTTTGCAGTATGCAGGCCTCTCACTGCTGTGGCCTCTCCCATTGCGGCCATGGCTCACGGGCCCAGCTGCTCCGCGGCATGTGGAATCCTCCCAGACCGGGAGCACGAACGTGTGTCCCCTGCATTGGCAGGCGGACTCTCAACCACTGAGCCACCAGGGAAGCCTGAAGCTCTGTGACTTTGAGCAAGTCTTTGTCTCTTTCTGGGCATCAGAAACACAAAGACTAGCTACTAAGTCTTTGTCTTATCTATGTCTGTAGATTCGGTTTATTTCTCCTACTGTAGTGATCAGCAGTAAAACCTGTATTATCACAGAAAGAGCCTGCTTAGGAAACAAAGAAACTGGAACCACAGAGGAGTACAAATCATCAATGGCCCTAAAGAAAAGGTTGCCTCTATTTAGGGAGGGGCAGCCTAGAGTTCAGAGAGCCCTCTTGACTAGTCTCCTTCTTTACTAACTTAATTAGTAAAAGGTAACACACTGAAGTAGTGAACTTGAAGAAAGAGAAACCACTCCCGGGGAACCAAATTAACTAAGGAAATGGTTCCCTAAGGCTGATCCAAAGACTCGTGTTGTCTTTATCACAGGTGGTTATCAAAATGAGTAAAATGAGGACAAGTGATACATATAAAACTACATGCATCCATTTAAAGTACTGTCCTTTATTCTGACATTATGTCTTCCTATTTATTGGTTTTAACGATTTTTTTTTTAATGAACTTACTGTGAACCCTGTTGGGAGGAAAAACTGCTCTACCAACTTAGGTCCGATTGTTGGAAGTGGAAGGAGACCTGTAAATTAACTGACAACAGATAAACCAGAGAAAAATTTATCACACACAGTGGAATATCCTACATAGAAAGTAACTCCTCAAACAGCTATGGGGAAAGGTTTACATACTGGCTTAGTAAGACAGGGGAGTTGGTTTAGGGCTTCAAAGGATGGAAAGTTATGAGTGTTGTTTGTAGTTATTTGGAAATGTCCTGATGCCCAAGGTCAGTGCCTCTCTGATTGGAGACCTCCCTAGAAATGGGGTCTGTGGCAGCTGACTCTCCTAAAGCTCTATACTAGTTAGATAAGCCATGTTCAGATGTTTTCACATTGAAGTAATCTCCATCTATATCAGTTTCATGGGTTGTTGGTCTCGTTAGCCCCATTATTTTGGGGAGGAAATTTTCTCCCCAAATTTGTAAAATCTTATGTTTTATTGTAAGAGCCACTACAATAATGACACTGAGGGCCAGTGAGGTTGAAAATCATAAACTTGGAAAGCTGTCAATGGTCTCCATTCTTTGAGACAGGCCAAAAGTGTGCATGGGAACGGCCTTAATGGTTAAATTGGATTGGGGATTGTCCTTAATGGTAAAATTGGTTTTTCCCCTTTATAGCACAGTGATTAAGAGCATAGATTTCAGAGTCTGACAGACCTAAGTCTCTGTGTGTGTGACTCTGAAACCTAATAACTTGTGACCTTGACAAAGTTATTTAATAGCTCACAATTTCCTTATCCATAAAATGTAATGATTACCTTCTTTACAAGGCTGTTGCAAGGCTTAGTTGAAAAAATATACATTAAAAAAAAATGCTTAGCATAGTGCTTGCTTCCATATATTTTCTGACTGCATTGGAATGTACTGAATAACTAATGCTATTTGAAATTGTAGACCCCTTACAATAGAATTTGGCACATAGTGGCAATTGATTGACCCCAAATCCTAAACTATAGTTGATCTGTTCCCATAGGTCTTTAAAAGAGAAGACTCTAAATCCATTGCTAGTACCCACAAACAATAATGTGGTTTATTTCATGAACCAGTTTCAGAGGGCTTTTGATTATACATTTGTCTTTTTATTCAAAGACATCACTACTGAGATTGTACAAAGCAGCAAAGATTCTTCAGAGTGGGGACGCTGGTGCTAAAACAGTGTCTAGGTTGAATCTACAAATTCCTCTACTTACTATCTGGGTGATGTGAGGCAAGTCATTTGACCTCACTAGGCTTCCCCTCATTTGTAAAATAGGGGATAATTATCTTCCCTTACAAGATGTTTGAGGGTTAAATACAGCACTTGGCTCATTACTCATAATCTATCCAATTTCGAAGGGCTTTATTTAAGACTGAATTGATGAGACCAAGAATTAGGTTAAAAATGTGTTTGGTAACTCCTTAATCTCCACATTCAAATATGACAATCACACTCTAGATAGGTCATTGAAAATAGTTCCTTTTATAATGTGTTTTGATGTAAAGTAACAGGAGAGCTGGGGGGGGGTTGTTTTTTTGTTCTTAGCTCTTATTGCCTCATCACAGTCTAGGAGAGACAGTCTTTAGTGACAGTCCTTGACTGAGTCATTGCAAGATGATTTTAAACAGCTGTCATACTGAATGCACAGGAGTAAGTAAGCCATTCTTCATCTGCAACATCTGGCCACTGGTGTCATTTTCCCAAACCTGCTGTGAAGTCTGGCTTCTGGAAGCCAAGAGCTCAGTGTGCCCACCCTATGACTTGCTCTTTTATAGGCTGAATTTTCAGCCTGCATTAGAATCTTAAATTATAAAAAGACAAAAATGATTAATGTGAGTGCTCATGGTTTCTGCCATTCACCTACTCCTCTCAATTTGAGGAGTTATGCAGTTACTCAGAGCTGTGCACTGGAGTCTTATGATGCAGATTAAGAATGGGGAATAGGAGATGGAAAGATAATCAGGAGGAAAGGAAGAAATTTAAATTTAGCCAAGAGACTGGGTTGATCTACATAATAAAAACTGTGAGAAAGGGTGGGGAAGGGGAAGAATGGAGGAAGATTTGATTTTGTCTTTTTGAAGATAGGCTATAGACAACACAGCTCAACAACTTGTTTGGTTAAATATCGGCCAAAGGTATTTATCTTCCTCAATATGTATGGCCCATAGTAATACCATGTTAGTATTGAGTGAATTATTGGGACAATAAAAGGTTAAGAAAAGCTGGGCTTCCCTGGTGGCACAGTGGTTAAGAATCCGCCTGCCAATGCAGGGGACACGGGTTCAAGCCCTGGTCTGGGAAGATCCCACATGCCACGAGCAACTAATCCTGTGCGCCACAACTACTGAGCCTGTGCTCTAGAGCCCGTGAGCCACAACTACTGAGCCCACGCGCCACATCTACTGAAGCCAGCGCACTCTAGAGCCTGTGCTCTGAAACAAGAGAAGCCACCGTAGTGAGAAGCCCACACACCACAACAAAGAGTAGCCCCAGCTCGTGGCAACTAGAGAAAGCCCGTGCACAGCAACTAAGACCCACCAACACAGCCAAAACTAATAAATAAATAAACAAAAATAATAAAATAAATAAATTTTTAAAAAGCTAATAATTATTATAAAAATTATAATAAAACTACTATTAAAAACCCTATCACTCTAACATATCTAATCTCATGTTTGTATTTGTAGTGACCATTCATTAACAATTCTATAGCATCTAAACACTAATGTTGCCCTACACCATCTGTAAGGATGGTCAACCTCCACTTCTGACCATCTGGCGCATTCTTTTCTCTACCATTCATTTGATGTTTAATCACATATTGCCTAAGAGCTAAGCAATCTCATGCGATTATGCAATAATAGGGGCAGAGGGGACCCATTGGATTGTAAATTTGGAAATAAGAATTGTAATGCAGAGTCTGTTACTAACTTGCTGTGTGATTTGGGCAAGGTCATTTTACCTAAGACTTAGTTTCTTCAACTATAAAATGACGTTTCTGAAACTAAAGTCACTAAGAATTCTTCCTGGTCATGGGGTTCTTATATTATACTTTGTTTTTTGGTAACCTCCCTCACTAAATGCACTTATACAATATATATTATATCAGTTAATTGTCTCAATAGTTGTGTGAATGACTGTCAACCTAGATACGCTCTCTAGGAAGTGTTCTTGGGCTGTCTGATGGGTGCCCAGTCTGGATTAGGTATAGTCTCTGTGGCTTTATAACAAGTACCGTGGACTGGTCTGTAATACAATGTTATGTAATATTTATGTTTATTTGACACTTCCTCTTCTCCACAAAACTGTTAAGTTCTCTGAAGGGTTTATAAATTATGCAAGTTCCAACACATAAATAGTACCTAGCATAGGTATTTAATGAAATGAATGAATGGAGTTCCAGGTCCTGCAAAAAAATTAGAAATTTCTGCAGTAAAACCACTGGCCTTTTCCAGAAAGCAACTTACAAACAGATGACCAAGGAATCTGAATCTTGCAGCATTAGTTTTAAATTTTAAAGCAAATGCCCAGAATAAATATAGACAAGACACACTTTACATAAAATTTGTAACATTTATTTAGGCAAAAAAAAAAAAAAATCCCCCAAACAAAAATCTGTATACACAACATTAATACCTAAGTGATGTCCTGATTTAAAACAGCATGATTCATGTACAGGACACTCCCATTCATCTGGCCACAGTAAGAACAGTGCCTTCAGTCCAGACAATTGACAACCTTTGAAATGTATACACATTACACTTTCCAATGAATTTTTCATATCCTTTGAAAGGAGTTAAACTCTTATATCAGAATTCAAGCAAAAGATAGCTTTTTCCATACTCACAAGTCAGTGAGAATTTGACAGTGGGAATTCTACAAAAGTCAGGGATTTAAAAATTTTATTCTTACAGATTATCTGAAAGTATAAATCTTGACATAACATCCTCCCATTTTTAAATGCTCTCAAGAATTTCCTGCTTTTATGAAAGTATGTCTCAGCTTTCATTAGCAAAGTAGCTTCTTGCTTCTAAGCTGATTAAAGTAAGCTTAAAAGAACCCAATTTGAACAATTTTCCAAAATAAGTTCAAAATTAAGCACATATTAATGAACTACATTTATGATTTCTCATAATTTGATAAATTTGGATTTTCTAAATATTCTCGATAGCCATTCTGTCTAGCTATGAAGTTAGGTTGTGCTGTCCAAAGGAGCTTTGCTTCATCCAGAGAAATGAGAAATAGCATTGATTTTCCCATAATTCACCAAAAAAAATTGGGGGAGGGGAGAAACAGGCAGAGAAAGTTCTCTCTTAGGCTATCAATCAGTTAACGTAAGAATGTCTTAGGTTAAGATATGGAAACCAAAGAATGCATAATTAGGAGTGTACATGTCACACAAAATCTATGAAATACTAAAAAGAGATAAAGCAATTACTCATTTAAAGCACACTCAGCAAAATTTCCTATCATACCGCTATTTTCATCACTGGATGAAGTCTGGATTTGCATTATTACTTAAATAAACAGTTTGTGAGTTAATACAAAAAATGAAAAATGTGTCAATACAAAGCAAGTGGTAAAATTTAAATATCCAATATCCACACACAATCATTTGAAACTGCTACGATGGATTTGAGAGGGAAACCATAAGTTTGCAAACCTCTCTGTAAGCTATCTCGGAACACTACTCTGAAGCCCTAGCCATATAAAGCCCCCAAATAAGTAACATACAGATAAAACTGCCCATGTCAGCCAACAGTATGATACTGCCTTTAACTTACACCTTCAGTTTAATAATACTGTTTATATCAAGATAAAAGTTGCACAATAACCAAATAATGTAAACATACCATTAGAGGGCAGGAGAAGGGTGGGTTTCAACATATGCAACACAGTAAGTTTATTTTCCTGGCTACTCATGACCTCTTTTCAACCTTGGGTATTGCTGCACCTTGTTCTATGGGGGGACAGGGTGGGGTGTCAGGCATTTTAAAGCACTAAGCCAAAACCACGGTTCATTAATCGATTCTACCCTAATTTAGCACATAATGAACCATAATAAAATATGTTTTCATCAAAATGTGCTCCAAAGGTCTAGATGATGGCCTAATACTATCTTGAGCATGGCATAATTTAAAATATAGCCAAATGAAAGTGACTGGGGAGAAAAAGGGCCAACTCAAAAGGTCCCACTAGCAAGATCACCTTCCTAGGCTGGAAATACAGCACTGATATTTTAAAACATGAATCCTTGATTCTTTGGAAGCTTGCAAACAAAAGATATCATGAAATTAAGTTCCCATAGTTGCTTTGTGGGATTCACCTCTACCTTGGGTAATTCACTTAAATTGACTAGTGCCACTAAATGGCATTTCTGTCCAAGGGTGAGGAGCAGCAATATTTAAGGTCAATTCCTGGATCTGTGAGTCTGACATGACTTTTTAAATTCTCAACTAAGATCAGTAACCACTGAGTCCTTGGCCAGAGAGTAAATTAACCCCTTATTACTACTTGATTTGATTTATGTTCCTTTTCAACTGCAAAAGGAAAAAATGATTTTTTCGAGTATAAAGAGAACAGCAAAACGTACCTGATGGAAAGAATGAGATACCTTAATTATTTTTGCTCTAATTTCAGACTGTTCTTGTTTTACTCAATAATACCCACATGCATCATTATAGTTTAAAAAGTCTAATTCCATTTCCTTTTTCCTTTAGTAGATCTAAACCTTGCTGTTGCTTGTGGACTGATGTAGTGATAATTTGCAATATCTGAGCACACCAATGATTTGAGCAATGAGTGGTTCAACCCTAGTCTAAATTGTGCTTGAAGCAGCACCTCTAAGCCACTGAAGAGGTAACCCTTGAAGGCACCAAGTTCTGTTACATTCTAGTGTACAAATGCAAATAGGAGGCCTAATAGATTCTTTCTGTAGAGACAGGCCAGTTACACCTCATAATTTCAATTTATATATATGTATATATACATATACATATATACTGTATTGTAGCCAGATTCAAGACCTTATAGACAATTCAGTGCCATAATTAGATACATAATTTTAAGAGCCATCCCAACCACAAAGGCACTAAAATTTTTATATATTTGGGATGTGCCTAATTATTTTGCTTTTAAGACTCAAAAGTATCTGGCCATTACCAGTGCTCAAAGTAGTAAATTTCAATTTAAATTTAAATATATTTGAGTCTTCATCTATCAACAAGTTATTCTGAGTAATGAAGGGATTTATTGTTTTCCATACATTTTTAGCCATTTTTGAAAACAATTTATAAAGACAAGAACCTAGGATTAGCCTAGAAGGAACATGTACTTTTGTCTTGAATAGGATACAATAGAAACTTGAAGCCAAACTTCTCAAATAGGCTTTTCCTTAACTACACAAGCTAGAAGACCTAGAAATGGTCTACATAGCTAGCGACTCCAAGCTTTTGTAGACCATCCTATTTTCTACATTTTGCCTTAGATATTTAAGACCCAGAAAAAAGGGGGAATTTTTAAAAGAATTTTCCATTTCCTCTGAAATAGAAATAATCTGTGAAAATTTATCTCACACCTATAAAAATTCCTTAAACAGGTTAAGTCAGAATTAACCCACAATTTAATATGGTTTTTAATGATTCTAAATATCTATTTTCATTTAGTTTAAGTTTTCACTCCTGTGAAGGAGTACCAAATAATTCAAGTATGACTACTGCGATAGTGGTATGAAATGTGTATGTCAAAAACATTATCAGAATACTAATAAGCCAGCTCCTTTCTAAATAAAAATGCTTCTGAATAATCACCATGATTTTAAATGTATTATTTAAAATCTCTATTGAAAACATTTTGGCCATCTATGAAAAAGATGCAGTCATCTAAGACTGCAGGTTAACTTTATTCACAAACTAAAATTTAAGATGGATACTCTGGTTTCTCTTTAGAGCGTATAAATCTTTCACCTTTTTTTTTGTTTAATGGAAAATAACTCTCTTGGTGACTTGCTGCCTCCCAACTGCCGTTATTGATAACTGATTCTTTACTCTACTGTAACAACTCTCCTAAAGGAAAGGCAACTGTCTAAAAAATTACCCATCACAAAATATTTCCTTTTATGCACTGCAACTAGAATCATTACATTTAACAATAGTCTAATTCTTCTTGTTTACTTTTGGCAGTGAGATGTGGATATCCTTCCCCAACATGAAAATATTAAGATACATGTAGTCTTAAACAAAAGAAAATTAACTTCTCATGGCCAAATTTACTGTTGTTAATTGTATTTTACGTGAGCAGGTAATACCATGTATAGTCTCTATTCCACTGAACAAAAATGACTTTGAAATAGAGGGAAAAGGATGGTCTGTTTGAGCAAGAGACAATTTTTGTAAAATTCACATTTTCACAACAATATGACATAAAGAAATTCAGACAGTTAATCTCTAATGCAGAATGCTGTAATATTTTATACTGTGGTGCTTGGGGAAATATTTCTAGAGAGTAACCAGCAGTCTGCGTAGGAAGCAGCAGCCCATGCCTCCAGGAATAAATACGAACAAGCTACTGTGCAATGCCTCAGGAGAGGTGGGCTCCAGAAGATTAGCCAGTCCCAGTTTAAAAACTATATACCACAAGAGCAGACCTTTTCCCAGTTCCTAAACTCTATTTTCCCTTAGTAGTTTTTCTTTTTAATGTATTTTCTGCCAGCCGTCTGGGCACCAGCCAATGAGTAGCTTTCACAAGGAGAGGACTCAGATTTCCATTCTTTCACACTAAGAAGGACATCTTATAAAAGATACACAGACAGAGAATAAAGGCATTTTATACAGAAGCAATATAAAATTTACAACTGAAGTAGTGCCATAAATCAGGTTAACAGCTTATTTAAAGCTGCAAATTGACTGAAGGGACTTTAAGATAAGAAAAGTCTGGCCTAAGGGTCCGTGCAAACTTCCTCATAAAACTGTAGAATTTTAAGCACAAGTAAGTTCAAACACTGAAGGATGTGGAAATTTTCCTAAAAGGCAATGATGAAGGAAGAGACTCTTCTCATCTGATAAGTCAAAAATCACAAGACAAATCAAAGACTGTTCACATGGGCAGTACTGTACATTATCAATCCCATACTCACTTTATGACTCTTGCTGTAGAAACCCCCAAAACATCAGAGAGGGTAAGATATTCCAAGTGAACCTAACACAAAAAGAATTTCTGTGATTCAATTATCCAATTACCTATAGCTATCAGTTAAGTCTGGCCTGGGGCTGCTTTTTACAGGGAGGTGGTCTTCCATGGCGTACAATGTGTTTCTCTAAGCTGTCCAGAATGGCCACAGCAATCTGTTGGACATGAGGATCAGTCTGTTCATGTTCTTTGATGTTGTATAAATGCTGCAATCCTCCTTCCTCAATCAGCATGCTGCAATACCTTGAGGCTGAAAGAAAATAGGAGAAAGAGCTTTCCTTAAAAAACTTAGTTTGTTTTTTTGTGGAATAATTTTTATTTTTTTGCTTAAATTTAACCTGTTTTGTTATTGCTCACTAACATAAGTTAGAGCTTGAAAAATATCTCTGTAATGATGTTATGCCTACACTACAAGGCCCACACATAGATCATAGATAATACACATACCATTATATATATATATATATATTATACATTATATAAAAATCATAACCATAAGACATAGACAATCTTCTTTGACCTCAAATCATGAGTAAGATGGGTACTGTTACACTTTTATGCATTTCCTATGTTAAAAAAAAAATTGAGGGCTTCCCTCGGGGCGCAGTGATTAAGAATCCGCCGGCCAATGCAGGGGACACAGGTTCGAGCTCTGGTCCAGGAAGATCCCACATGCCGCAGAGCAACTAAGTCCGTGTGCCACAACTACTGAGCCGGCGCTCTAGAGCCCGTGAGCCACAACTACTGAGCCCACTCGCCTAGTGCCTGTGCTCTGCAACAAGAGAAGCCACCGCAACGAGAAGCCCGCGCACCGCAACGAAGAGTAGCCCCCAATTGTTGCAACTAGAGAAAGCCTGCATGCAGCAACGAAGACCCAACGCAGCCAAAAATAAATAAATAAATAAAATTTAATAGCAGTGATGTTGTACATGCAGTATTCATTATTTTTAAATATATTTTTTCCTTTTGCCTTTTTCTTACACATGCCTTTTAAAGTTTATTTTTTTAGTTTTAGTCATATTTATTACAGTCTAATTTACACACAATAAAACGCACCTAATTTAATCTATAGTTTTATGAGTTTTGCCAAATGTATACACTTGTGTAACCACCAACACAATCAGGATATGGAATATTTTCAACAACTAAAAAGTTTCCTTGTGCACCTTTGAAGTCAATCTCCCCTACACCCCTCATCCCAGGTAACCACTGTTCTAACTTCTGTGATATAGACTTTTGCCTACAACTTCATATAAATGGACAGCATGTAACCTTTTGTGTCTGTCTACTTTTGCTCAGCATGATGTTTTTGAGATGTTTCCAAGTTGTTACCTGTATGTAATCTTTTTTTGTTGTTTTAAGCTGAGAAGTATTCCACTGCACTGAATACGTCACATGTTTTTAATGTTATTGTACTGATGGACATTTGTTGGATGTTCTCTCTCCCTGAGCATTTCATTACAATGACTAAAAATGCTATAATCATTCTTCCAAAAGTTTTTTGGGAACTTTTCATTTCCTGGATCTTGAGAAAATACCTAAAATGCTAAATGTATGTTTATTTATTTTTATTTTTTTATTTTATTTTTGAATTTTATTTTTTTTTATACAGCAGGTTCTTATTAGTTGTCCATTTTATACACATCAGTGTACACGTGTCAATCCCAATCTCCCAATTCATCACACGCCCATCCCTCCCACCACCACTTTCCCCGCTTGGTGTCCATACATTTGTTCTCTACATCTGTGTCTCAATTTCTGCCCTGCAAACCGGTTCATCTGTACCATTTTTCTAGGTTCCACACATATGCGTTAATATACAATATTTGTTTTTCTCTTTCTGACTTACTTCACTCTGTATGACAGTCTCTAGATCCATCCATAAATGTATGTTTAACTTTATAAGAAATCACCAAATTGTTTTCTGAAATGGTTGAATAATTTTTCATTCCCATCAGCAATGAATGAGAAAGTTGCTTCATGTCCTCATCGACACTTGTCATTGTCCATCTTTTTGATTATAGGCAGCCTTCCTATCAGGTGTAAAGTGGCTTACATCTCACTGTGGCTTTAATTTATATTTTCTAATGACTAATGATGCTGAACTTTTTTTTTGCCATCATGACAGTATCTTTATTTTTTTAATTTAATTAATTTAATGAATTTAATTTTTTGGCCACGCCCTGTGGCATGCGGGATCTTAAGTTCCCCGACCAGGGATCAAACCTGTGCCCCGTGCAGGGGAAGCATGGAGTCTTAACCACTGGACCACCAGGGAAGTTCTGAACCTCTTTTGATGTGCTTATTGGCCATTTGTATAATTTCTTTGAAGAAATGTCTATTCGGATCCTTTGCTAATTTTTAAACTGGGTTATTTTCCTTTTTACTATTGTGTTTATTATTCTGAAAACAACCTCTCATCAGGTATATAATTTGCAAATATTTTCAACCGTTCTGGGAGTCGTCTTTTCACTTTCTTGATGGTGTCCTTTAAAGCACAAAAGTTTTAAAATTTTTTATTAAATTCAATTAAACTAGTTTTCTTTTGTCACATGCTTTTGGTGTCCTATATAAGAAATCATTGCTTAATCCAACATCATAAAGATTTATACCTATGTTTTCTTTTAAAAGTTTTATATGCTTATGTATATGTAAATGTAGGTCTTATACTTAGGCCTGTAATCCATTTTTGAGTTAATTTTTGTATGTGGTATGAGGTAAGGGTCAAAGTTCTTTCTTTTACATGTGCCTACTCAGTCTTCCCAGCACCATTTGTTTAAAAACCTGTTCTTTCCCCACTGAATTGTCTTGGCACCCTTGTCAAAAATCAATTAACCATAGATGCATGGTTATTTTTGGACTCCCAGTTCTATTGCATTGATCTATACATCTATCCTAATGATGTTGAGCATCTTTTCATGTGCTTATTTGCCATCTGTAAATCTTTGGTGAAAAGTCTGTTCAACTCTTTTGTCCATTTTCTTGTATTGTTTTCTTATCATTAAGTTTTGAGAGTACATGGTATATTTTGAACACAAACGCTTTATCAGACATGTGATTTGAAAATTTTGACCCAGTATGTGCACTGACTTTTCATTTTCTTGACAATGTCTTTCAAAAAGCTGAAGTCCTTAAGTTTGATTTGTTCACGTCCAATTTAGCAGGCTTTTCTTTTTCTTTTCCTTTTTTGGCTGCTCCGTGTGGCTTGCGGGATCTTACTTCCCCAACCAGGGATTGAACCCACATGCCCTGCAGTGGAAGTGTGGAGTCTCAACCACTGGACCGCCAGGAAAGCCCCCTAGTTTTTTCTTTTGTAGATCATACCTTTGTGCATATTTAAGAATTTGATCTCAATAGATGCAGAAAAAGCTTTTGACAAAATTCAACACCATTTATGACAAAAACCCTCCAGAAAGTAGGCATAGAGGGAACTTACCTCAACATAACAAAGGCCATATATTACAAACCCACAGCCAACATCACTCTCAATGGTGAAAAACTGAAACCATTTCCACTAAGATCAGGAAGAAGACAAGGTTGCCCACTCTCACCACTATTACTCAACATAGTTTTGGAAGTTTTAGCCACAGCAATCAGAGAAGAAAAATAACAGGAATCCAAATCGGAAGAGAAGAAGTAAAACTGTCACTGTTTGCACATGACACGATACTATACATAGAGAATCCTAAACATGCTACCAGAAAACTACTAGACCTAATCAATGAATTTGGTAAAGTAGCAGGATACAAAATTAATGCACAGAAATCTCTCGCATTCCTATACACTAATGATGAAAAATCTGAAAGAGAAATTAAGGAAACACTCACATTTACCATTGCAACAAAAAGAATAAAATACCTAGGAATAAACCTACCTAAGGAGACAAAAGACCTGTATACAGAAAACTGTAAGACACTGATGAAAGAAACTAAACATGACACAAACAGATGGAGAGATATATCATGTTCTTGGATTGGAAGAGTCAACATTGTGAAAATGACTATACTACCCAAAGCATTCTACAGATTCAATGCAATCCCTATCAAACTACCAATGGCATTTTTCACAGAACTAGAACAAAAAATTGAATAATTTGTATGGGAACACAAAAGACCCAGAATAGCCAAAGCAATCTTGAGAAATAAAAACGGAGCTGGAGGAATCAGGCTCCCAAACTTCAGACTATACTACAAAGGTACAGTAATCAAGACAGTATGGCACTGGCACAAAAACAGAAATATAGATCAATGGAACAGGATAGAAAGCCCAGAGAGAAACCCACACACCTATGGTCACCTTATCTTTGATAAAAGAGGCAAGGATAGGGCTTCCCTGGTGGCGCAGTGGTTGAGAGTCCGCCTGCCGATGCCGGGGACGCGGGTTCGTGCCCCGATCCCGGAGGATCCCACATGCCGCGGAGCGGCTGGGCCCACGAGCCATGGCCGCGGAGCCTGTGTGTCCGGAGCCTGTGCTCCGCAACGGGAGAGGCCACAGCAGTGAGAGGCCCGCGTACAGCAAAAAAAAAAAAAAAAAAAAAAAAAAAAAAAAAGAGGCAAGGATATACAATGGAGAAAAGACAGTCTCTTCAATAAGTGGTGCTGGGAAAACTGGACAGCTACATGTAATAGAATGAAATTAGAACACTCCCTAACACCATACACAAAAATAAACTCAAAATGGATTAAAGACATAAATGTAAGGTCAGACACTATAAAACTCTTAGAGGAAAACATAGGCAGAACACTCTAAGACATAAATCACAGCAAGATCCATTTTGACCCACCTCCTAGAGAAATGGAAATAAAAACAAAAATAAACAAATGGGACCTAATGAAATTTAAAAGCTTTTGCACAGCAAAAGAAACCATAAACAAGACAAAAAGACAACAGTCAGAATGGGAGAAAACATTTGCAAACAAAGTAACTGACAAAGGGTTAATCTCCAAAACATACAAGTAGCTCAGGCAGCTCAGTATCAAAAAAACAAACAACCCAATCCAAAAATGGGCAGAAGATCTAAACAGGCATTTCTCCAAAGAAGATATACAGATTGCCAACAAACACATGAAAGGATGCTCAACATCACTAATCATTAGAGAAATGCAAATCAAAACTACAATGAGGTATCACCTCACACCAGTCAGAATGGCCATCATCAAAAAATCTACAAACAGTAAATGCTGGAGCGGGTGTGGAGTAAAGGGAACCCTCTTGCACTGTTGGTGGCAATGTAAACTGATACAGCCACTATGGAGAACAGTATGGAGGTTCCTTAAAAAACTAAAAATAGAACTACCATACGACCCAGCAATTCCACTACTGGGCATATACCCTGAGAAAATCATAATTCAAAAAGAGTCATGTACCACAATGCTCACTGCAGCTCTATTTACAATAGCCAGGACATGGAAGCAACCTAAGTGTCCATCGACAGATGAATGGATAAAGAAGATGTGGCACATATATACAATGGAATATTACTCAGCCATAAAAAGAAATGAAACTGAGTTATTTGTAGTGAGGTTGATGGACCTAGAGACTGTCATACAGAGTGGCGTAAGTCAGAAAGAAAAACAAATACCGTATGCTAAGACATATATATGGAATCTAAAAAAAAAAAGTGGTTCTGAAGAACCTAGGGGCAGGACAGGATAAAGACGCAGACATAGAGAATGGACTTGAGGACATGGGGTGGGGGAAGGGTAAGCTGGGACGAAGTGAGAGAGTGGCATGTACATATATACACTACCAAATGTAAAAAAGATAGCTAGTGGGAAGCAGCCGCATAGCACAGGGAGATCAGCTCCATGCTTTGTGTCGTGTCCATCTAGAGGGGTGAGATAGGGAGGGTAGGAGGGAGACGCAAGAGGGAGCAGATATAGGGATATATGTGCATGTATAGCTGATTCTTTGTTATACTTTGTTATACAGCAGAAACTAACACACCATTGTAAAGCAATTATACTCCAATAAAGATGTTTAAAAAAAAAAGAATCTGCCTAAGACAAGGTTACAAATATTTTGTCACATTTTCCTCTTGACACTTTTAATAGTTTTTGGTTTCATATTTAGACTTATGATCAATTAAGAGTTAAATTTTTAAAAATTATTTATTTTGGCTGTGCCAGGTCTTAGGTGCAGCATGCAGGATCTTTGTTGTGGCATGAGGGATCTTTAGTTGTGGCATGTGGGCTTCTTAGTTGTGACATGTGGACTCTTAGTTGCAGCATGCATGCAGGATCTAGTCCTCCATCCAGGGATCAAACCTGGACCCCCTGAACTAGGAGCTTGGAGTCTTAGCCAATGGATCACCAGGGAAGTCCCAAGAGTTAACTTTTGTATACAAGGTATGAATCAAAGTTCTTTTTTTTTTTTTTGCAGATAGAGATACACTTGATGCAGTACTGTTTGTTGAAAAGACTCTTATTTCTCTATTGAATTGCTTTGAACTTATGTCAAAAACTAACTAACCATATGTGTATAGGTCTGTTTCTGTACTCTCTGGTCTGGTCCTTTGAACATTCTTTGTCTATGTTTATGCCTGGACTTCCAATTGGAGTCTGAAGTGAGGGCAGTTTTGTGGGACTCAGCCCTTAACTTGTGGAATCTGACACTATCTCCAGGTAAATAGTGTCAGAATTGAACTAAATTTGTAGGACACCCAGTCAGTGTCAGCTGAGAAATGGAGAACTTTTTGGTGGGATGTGGAAAAAACACATATCAGAATTGGTGTCAGAAGTGGGATTTGCTATCCTGGTCCTGGCTTATGGAAACATGTGGTTAGGGAACAGAAAGGATAAAAAGGTGAGGGATAAGGAACCTTTGGTTCTTGGGTGGCTACTCCATGATGTGGAGTAGGAGCTGTGCTGCAATCAGTTACTAACAGTAAAAGTTACCAATGGAATTTATTTTTTTATTTATTTATGTTTTTAAGAGTTTTGTTAAATGTTTGTTTTTATTTATATATATATTATTTATTTATTTTTGCTGTACGGGGGCCTCTCACTGTTGTGGCCTCTCCCATTGCGGAGCACAGGCTCCGGACGTGCAGGCTCAGCAGCCATGGCTCATGGGTCCAGCCACTCCGCGGCATGTGGGATCTTCCCAGACTGGGGCACGAACCCATGTCCCCGGCATCAGCAGGCGGACTCTCAACCACTGCGCCACCAGGGAAACCCAATGTTTTGTTTTTTTAAAAAAAATATTTATTTACTTGGCTGCGCTGGGTCTTAGTTGCAGCAGGCAGGCCCCTTAGTTGTGGCATGCAAATTCCCAGTTGCAGCATGCATGTGGGATCTAGTTGCCCAACCAGGGATCAAACCCGGGCCCCCTGCACTGGGAGCATGGAGAGTCTCAACCACTGTGCCACCAGGGAAGTCCCAGCCAATGGAATTTAGAGATGAATCCAAACCTGACCAGCAATTGCTTTATCTAATCAAGGCAAAGATTGACAAAAGGCCAGGATTCCTTGGCTTGACTCCTCACTGGGGACTTAAAGCCTTTTGCACAATAGTGGGTAACTTAGGAAGTGGAGAAGTTCCTGGTGAAGTCCTAATGTGGGCTACAGTTAGAGAGTTTAAAAAAAAATGTAAGGATTGACAGGATCATGAAAGTTGGGAGTGTTTTTTTAAAAAAAATTATTTATTTATGTATTTATTTGGCTGCATTGAGTTTTAGTTGCGGCCCACGGGCTCTAGAGCCTGCGGGCTTAGTTGCCCCGAGGCATGTGGGATCTTAGTTCCCCGACCAGGGACCGAACCCACGTCCCCTGCATTGGTAGGCAGATACTTAACCACTGGATCACCAGGGAAGTCCTGAAAATTGGAATGTTTAAACAGACTTTATATAAAGAAGTTATGTCTCCTTTGCCTCAGTATTTTATGGGAATGAGTATTATGTCTGGCTGGGGAACACTCTCCTACCTAGTACTGTAAGACCAAAATCTGTGGATGATTACAGTTAGGAATAAAAGGGTTAACAGAATTAAGGTAAAAGTTTGTAGGAGAATTGGTATGGTTGAACAGACTTTATGTGAAGTGGTTACATTTCTTTTACCTGATGGTATTATGAGAATGAACATTTTATTGACTGGGAAATGTTTCCACTACCTAACATCATAAAACAGAAAGCATGTAAATCCATCTTTAAAGCAATGTTAATTGACATGCTAAATGGGAACCAGTAGGACTGCCCAAGCCAATGCAATGTAGAATAGAAGCTGGAGTGCTGGTAGGGACAAATTCTCTGTGCCATAGCCCTATGTGAAGGACTGACTGGGGTTTATGGCAAAAGCCTGTGAGTGCCTACCAGAGATGATTACTGGGACTTTGGACTTGAGAATTTCTATTTGAGGGGCATTTACTACCTTGTTATTTGACATTAATTGAAGCTACCCTCATGACTGAAGGACAAAAAATGATCTTCAAACCTGAAATACCCAAGACGTTTTGAGTGACGTCAGAGAAACACTCTAATGGGGATGGCAGTGCCCAGAAGAGTTCCATAATAAAACGAAATTGGTTTATATAGGATCGTGCTACCTGGAGAACACAAGGAGGAGATACTCATGAGCAGGGAGCCTCTTTCACCCTAGTCAGTCCCTAGGACTGACTTTGGAACTGCACAAGGAGCTGCCAGATTGTATAGTCACTTGGACGGTGCCCTATAAACAGCTCTCCAACAACCAACAAACAGCTGCTTGGTTTGTGGATAGCAGTTCCAAGGTAAACAGGCAACATCCTGTTTGGAAGGCCACCATTCTGATTGAAAAAGGTAAAACCAAAACAGCTCTGTGGACTGAACTGCATGCTGTTTTCCCAGCAAGGATGAAAAACTGAATAGTGGTAAAAGCCTCTGTTTGGGTTTCTTCATGGGCAGTGGCCAATGGTCTAGCCGTGTGTGTGGATACAAGGGCAATGGAAACCTGGTCATTAAGGCAGGACATATCTGTGCCCATCAGAAGAACTCTCTTCCATGTTCAGAAGCTGACTGGAACTGACAAGCAGATATCCCAATGCTCTTGCTTGAGGCGGCCACCTGAGTCCATGAGATGAGTGGATATGGAGGAACTGCAGCAATGCAGAAATGGACTGAATCTAGACATATTCCTCTTGCATTTTGAGGCACAAAGTGCCAGAGTCAAGGAAAACGTTTTCTATCCCTACAATGTCCAGCAATGGGCAGAGAGATATCCTCCTCAGAGTAATAGTTTGATAGAGAATTGGAATGGGCAATTAAAACATTAGTTATCTAAAATCGGAGATGGGAGGGAGTGGGGAGATATAGGCCTGAAGGGCTAGCTTTCACACCTTCATGAGTATATGTATGCTCACACTCAATTTGAGTGGAGCTAAAAGAATGTCCCCACTAGGGACTTCCCTGGTGGAGCAGTGGATAAGACTCTGCACTTCCAATGCAGGGGGCCCAGGTTTGATCCCTGGTCAGGGAACTAGGTCCTACATGCATGCCACAACTAAGAGTTTGCACGCCACAACTAAGGAGCTCACACGCCGCAACTAAGAAGCCCTGGAGCCACAACTAAGGAGCCCACATGCTGCAACCAAGGATCTGGTGAGGTGCAATTAAGACCCGGTACAACTAGATAGATAGATAGATAGAACGTCCCCACTAGATATTCTCCTGTTTTTCTGGGGAACCTGGGGAAGAGGGAGTGGGAAAGGATGTTGATATGATTATGTAATTCTTGCTAAGGGAGGATTCTGGTATAATGACTATACTTTTTTCTTCTTCCCCGTATCACAACGATTTTTAACTCCCCTACCTGGTGCAGTGGTCACAGAACCAGGGCTGCAACTACAAATGCTGGAAGCAGGGATGATTCCTAAGCAAGAAACTGTAACTAAGTTGTAAACTCTTTTTGTCAGGATTCCCAAGGGCCTAATGGGTTGGGTTATGCCTTAACTCCATCTGGCAAAATTGGGAATAACACTGAATGCAACTATATTGCCTTGTGGTAAAAACAGCCCACTAGGGCTTCCCTGGTGGCACAGTGGTTGAGAGTCTGCCTGCCGATGCAGGGGATGCGGGTTCGTGCCCCAGTCTGGGAAGATCCCACATGCCGTGGCGCAGCTGGGCCTGTGAGCCATGGCCACTGAGCCTGCGCGTCCGGAGCCTGTGCTCCACAACGGGAGAGGCCACAACAGTGAGAGGCCCACGTACCGCAAACAAAATAAATAAATAAATAACAGCCCACTAGTTCTGCACCTATGTAATCTTACCCTATCTGAATGACAGCGGACTGAGGGGGAGATACTTGCTAGACTAGTATTGCTGTTGGCAATCCAGACCAACACAGTGGCCAAAATTAATGTCCCTTCCAAAGGTGGAAAAGTTTGAGAGTACATGAAGAGAAGGAGGAATAGGAGCTGAGGGTACAGGAATGAATAAATAGGCTATGTAATAAGAGAAATTCAATATGACATTAACACATCAAAAAAGGCTCAGAGCAAGAGATGATATTATCTCTTAGTTAAAGAGCAATATATGGCTTCACCCTAAGACCACTTCTGCTTTTGGAGCCATACAAAATCTACTGGAAGCCTGCAAACCTCAGTGGCCTTGCCCTGGGAGACATCCCACTCTGTCACCTCATTACCGTATGTCAAAAGGGGATCCTTATGAATGACAAAAGACACTCCTATCACTCAGGAAATTATAAAGGTTTGAGGAGTTCTGTGCTAGGAACCAGGAACAAAGACCAAATATAGTTCTTATTTTATCTTCTGGTCTTTGATGACAGATCCCTTAAAACAAAATGATTGTAACAGTTAACAGATACTAGCACATTACTAGAGACCCATTCAGTCATTAATAATTAGTCCAGTTTATCATATGAAAATGTCTCTCAGGGCAAGGGAGCATTCACCATGTTGGTGAATGCACTCACATACCTGGATGGTGGGAAAGCCTAGTTCCATGGGGACAGAAGCTCCTGTGCTCAGAATCCCTCAGAACCCTGCCCTATGTATCTCTTAATCTGGCTGCTCATCTGCATCCTTTATAATAAACTGGTAAATATAATTAAATGTTTCTGAGGTCTGTGAGCTGCTCTAGCAAATTAATTGAACCAGAGGAGGGGGGGTCGTGGGAACCTCAGATCTACAGCTATTCAGTCAGAAGCACAGGTAACAACATAAACTTGGGATTGGCATCTGAAGTGGGGACAGCAGTATTGTGGGATTGAGCCCTTAACCTGTGGGATCTGACACTATCTCCAGGTAAACAGTGTCAGAATTGAGTTAAATTTGTTGGACACCCAGTCAGCGTCTGCTGAGAATTAGAGAACTGCTTGATGAGGTATGGAAAAAACACACATTTGGAGCCACAAAACACCTGTCTTGATTACTGTAGCTCTATAGTATGTCTTGAAGTCAGGTAGTATAACTCCTCCAATTTTGTTCTTCATTTTTCTAAGTTGTTTCAATATTCTAGGTCCTTTGCATTTCTGTAGGAATTTTAGAATCAGCCTGTGAATTTCTCTTCTGCTAAGACTGCTAAGATTTTGACTGGGACTATATAAATCTACAACACATTTGGAGAGAATTGCCATTTTAACAATAGTAAGTCTTCTAACTTGTAAGTGCCCTCCTTCTCTCTATTTGGTTAGGCCTTCTCTAACGTCTCTCAGCAATGCTTTGTTTTTCTCAGTGTACAGGTCTTGTACATCTTTGTCAGATATACCCCTAAGTATTTCATAGTTTTTGGTAAAACTGTAAATGTCATTTTTTCATTTATATTGGTTGTGGCTAATATAAAGAAATGCAACTGATTTGTGTATATTGATCTTGTATCCTGGAACCTTGCTAAACTCACTCATTAAGTCTAGTTGCCCTCTTGTAGATTTCATGGGATTTTTCTACACAGATATCACGTCACCTGTGAATAAAAACAGTTTTACTTCATTCTTTCCAATCTGCATGCCTTCTGTTTCTTTCCTGATCACACTGGACAGAACCTTCATTACAATGTTCAATAGCAGTGAGGTTGGACATCCTTGCCTTGTTCCTGATCTTAGAGGGGAAACAGTCACATTTAATTTTTCACTATTAATTTTGATGTTAGCTGTAGGATATCCCTAGATGCTCTTTCTGCATCTACTGAGATGATCAGATTGTTTTTCTTTCCTGGTCTGGTAATAGGATGAAACACATTGATTTTCAAATGTTAAACCAACTTTGCATTCCTGGAATAACCTCCTTGGTCCTTTTTATATACTGTTGGGTTCCATTTGTTAAAAAATTTTAAAGAATTTCCTCAACTATGCTCATGAGAGATATTGTTCAGTAATTTTCTTTTCTTATGTCTTTGCCTGGTATTGATATCAGGATAATTCTGGTGTTCTTTCTTTCTAATTTTTTTTAAACCAGCTTTCTTTCAGTTTGGATATTTTCTATTGCTGTGTATTCAATTTCACTGACCTTTTCTTATTTGTATCTACTCTTAAGCTCACCCAAATATTTTTCATGACAAATTTTTATTTTTTTTTAAACATTACTTTTCCTCCTCTTAATTTCATGTTTTCTTTAAAATCTTGGATCATATCTATAAAAAAAGTTTGAATTTTTTTTCCTGCTAATTCCATCATCACTACCACTTCTGGGTCTGTTTCCATTGTCTAATTTTTCTCCTGGTTATGGGTCATATTTTTCTGCTTCATCTTTCATCTAGCAACTCTTACCATATAACTAAACATGTTGTTGAGTGTATAGATTTTGTTGTCTTTTTTAAAAGAGTGCTAGTTTTTCTCTGACAGACAGTTTACTTGCAGAGCAGCTTGATCATTTCAAGACTTGCTTTTAAGCTTCACAGGGTTGCCTTAGAGAAACCTTTAATTTAGGGCTAGTTTAATCTTTTCTGGCATCTGTAGTGAATGTCCTGGGTATTAAGTTCTTTCCACTGTTTGGAATTCGAATATTTTCTAACCTGTGTAAGCTCCATGTGTTGTTCAGTTAGCAGCTCCTTGGTATTTGTACTTTCTCAGGCCTCAGGAAGTCTCACCCTAGGCATGCACAGCCTAAGACTCAAGAAACTCCTATGAAGATTTCTGAAGTTCTTTCTTAGAACAGTGTAAGTCTCATTCACCACTGTCATTGATTTCTAATATTGCCTAGCTCATTCTGAAAGTATAAATTTAGTTCATAACTTAAGATTCTCTTTACACTGTATTTTTAAAAGTCTGTGTCCTTAAAAATCAAACACAATTTAGAAATGGCTTTCCTGTGCAAGGAGAATTTCACTTGAAAAAGAAAAACACAGTTCTCTTTTTGGTACGTACGATTCTTGCTGCAGACATGCTGCATGGCCCAAACCGCCCATAGCTGGACTCCTGGTGTTGTGAAACAGCCAAGTAATGGGAAGAATGGATTAAAGGACCTAAAAGTTCAAAAGAAAAGAATAAAAGTTACTTCCTATACTTAGTGTCATTTTTTAAAGCAATGATTCCTGAGCTTTCTGCTACAGAAATTTCATCCTGCTATTTTTAAACTATATAATATAAATGAGCTTCTACAGAACATCTTTTCTTTGTCTTAGCCATTTGATAAACGAGTATATTCAGACAAAAGTCTTAGTACAGAAGATGGAAGGTAATCAGAACAACATACTTTTTCTCAAAAGCACCTGTTGGTCTTGAAGATACACATTTGAAGAATAGCAGCCTTTGGTTTGGAACTTAGATAAGGAGAAGTTAGTTGATAACTAACCAGAACAACACCATGTCGGAGCTCTAGAATTAGCCTTTCTACTTCTACAAGTCTTCTGCCCAAAAATGTACAGAACATAAGTTGGAATCAAAAGTGGTGGCAGCATCAGCATTTATAAAGTAGACAACAAAATAAACTGCAATAATAATATTTATGCAGCGATCTGGAATACTTCTGGTATATTAGTAACTTATCTATCAAGTCACCTAACTGTCATTATTAGAGTTAGAATCCAGTATGCCCTTTAGTAAATTATTATAAACTGTTTCCCTGAACAAATCAGGTGCTACTTCTAGTTCTCTCAATGTGTTCTCGTTTTAGACCTCCTTGCATTAATACTCTACCTAAAACCTTCTGTCTCTACTTAATTATCTCTCAAAACTCAGCTCACAATCTACTTCCTCTGGAAGCTTTTTTTTTTTTTTTTTTTTTGCGGTACGTGGGCCTCTCACTGTTGTGGCCTCTCCCGTTGCGGAGCACAGGCTCCGGACGCGCAGGCTCAGTGGCCATAGCTCACGGGCCTAGCCGTTCCACGGCATGTGGGATCTTCCCGGATTGGGGCATGAACCCGTGTCCCCTGCATCACCACTCTGCCACCAGGGAAGCCCACCTCTGGAAGCTTTTTACCATTTTCCAATGCACATTCAGAGCATTCTATGTACGTAACTAGCATAGGAGTGAATTATTTCTGATTTACATTTGGTTTCCATCACTAGGCTGTAAAGTTCTTGTATGGAGGCACCATATCGTACTCATTTTGAATTTCAAAAGCATAGAACAAGACCGTGGCACCTGTTTTCAATAAATGTAGAATGAAGGAAGGACTGATGAATGATAGGTGGCAAAATAAATTTAAAATACTTTGTTTATTTTAAAGCCATTACGAAGACAGATGCCGAAGGGTAAAATCTACATCTAATAGGAATGATCTCTACCCAAGCAAAATGACTAGATTACTGGCTTAATATTAATTATCTTGCTAGTTACCTGTATGCTACCATCTCACATTCTGGAGTTGGCCATTTCAAAATTGCTGAATGCTGAAAGACACAAAGCACACAAGAAAGGGTTACAATATTTATTTAGCATTGCATTATGAGGGTTTGACAGTTTAACCATTATGAATGTTGTTTGTATGCTTCCAAAAAACACCAAATTACCCTACCAGATCATCCAGAAGAGAATTCCTCTGGCTACGACTCAATGTCCAAGCTTGTTCTCCTCTAGATATTAAGTGGGCAATAATCCCAGCTGCAAAGTAACTGACTTCCACTTCAACACTATGTAGAAGGCTACTGATGTGGTCTATAAAATCCTTCCACATTAATTCAGAATGCAATTCTTGTACTTCAGCTATATTGTTCTGGAAAAAAAAGAAGATATAAAAATTAAAATAATATGTATAATAAATGGCTAAATGACACTGCAATGATTTAAATATGTATGGACAAAAGCAAATATTGTTGCTATGTTAGCACAGTGGGATTACAGGTGATTTTATTCCTCTCCTCCCCAAACAATAAAATAATAAAGAAACAGTAGCAAGTTCTGTTTCAGGTAAAACAGTAAACTAGATAACCTAAAAATTTCCTGCTATAAAATATCTAGAAGTGCTGAGTAAAAACAGGCAAACAAACTTTAAATATGTAACTTTTTTGGTGGGACAAAATGTAAACAGGGAATCAAACTAGAGCATAACAGGCTATCACTGGCCTGCAGGGGCAAGAGAACCGGGTTTTAATAGACATACAAGGCAAGAACTTTCAAAGCATTACACCTCAGTAAAAGAGTGGATTGACATAAATACATAAAAAATAAGTAATCTGGGCTCTGGGCAATTTAGATTGTGCTTGATCTTCTCCAAAACGATCTAAGATTCAACTTATCTCACTACTCTGAAGATTAATCCTCATTCTTTTTTTTTTTAATTTATTTATTTTTGTCTGTGTCAGGTTTTAGTTGCGGCACGCAGAATCTTCATTGAGGCATGCGGGATTTTTCATTGTGGCGTACGGGCTCTTTGTTGCGGCGCCTAGGCATCTCTCTCTAGTTCTGGTGAGTGGGCTCAGTAGTTGCAGTGCACGGGCTCTCTAGTTGTGGCACACGGGCTCCAGAGTGCGTGGGCTCTGTAGCTGTGGTGTGCAGGCTCCAGAGTGCATGGGCTCTGTAGTTTGCAGCACGTGGGCTCTCTCATTGAGGCACATGAGCTCAGTAGTTGTGGTGCATGGGCTTAGCTGTCCCATGGCATGTGGGATCCTAGTTCCCCGACCAGGGACTGAACCTGTATCCCATGCACTGGAAGGCAGATTCTTAACCACTGGACCAGCAGGGAAGTCCCTAATCCTCATTCTTAAAACTTCATTTGATCTACTATGAAATCATAATTCTCTTCCTAACACATTGATTCCATTTCTTAGGAACCAAAACCTCTGGCCTTTTCGTCAGTAAGAAACTATTCACTCCCTAGCGTAAGTCATTCTATAACAAATGAAAATGAAAGCTATCGTGTCCAAACGTATTCTCTGTAACGACTAACAAGTTTTCTTTTCCAATCATGGAAGAGTGAGGATGGAAGAGACAAGTGTAACTTTACTCACTACATGAATGTGTATAATCCTGTGCCTTTCCATCAGCATTAGTGATAAATCAATGTCTCCTATGTCCCTCTCTAATCTCATATATTCAAACAAGAAAAGGCATTTCACATTCATTTTTTTAAATTAATTAATTTATCTATTTTTGGCTGCATTGGGTCTTCATTGCTGCATGTGGGCTTTCTCTAGTTGCGGCGAGCGGAGGCTACTCTTCGTTGTGGTGCTTGGTCTTCTCATTGTGGTGGCTTCTCTTGTTGTGGAGCATGGGCTCTAGGCACACGGGCTTCAGTAGTTGTGGCTCGCGGGCTCTAGAGCACAGGCTCAGTAGTTGTGACGCACGGGCTTAGTTGCTCTGCGGCATGTGGGATCTTCCCGGACCAGGGATTGAACCTGTGTCCCCTGCATTGGCAGGCAGATTCTTATCCACTGCACCACCAGGGAAGCCCTCACATTCATTTTTTATACTCTTCCCTATTTATGTTTTTTAACACAGCATGTATCATTTTATAGTGACAAGAAAAGGAAAGATAGATATGTCTTTTAAAATAACAAATTAAAAAAAGATAGTTCTCTGTCTCCTTCAAGCTTGGGGAAGCTTGATAGAAAGAAATATAAAGACCCTCTGAGAAGGACACACCTTGTACTCAAAGCCCCACAGATGGTGATAAATTACAATTCACAATGAAAACAATCCATAATGAGTGAAATCATCAAATACAGTAGAAAATTAGACTCTCCCAAGAACCTCATGTAATCCAAGATAGTACCTGATTTTAAAAAGTTAAACACACACACATACACACGAAAATGCAAAAGACAGCACCATTAAAACAAAAAACAACAGATAAGGAAAGATTTGGAATAGAGCATCAAAACAATTATGGCCATTCTTTCTTGCCATAAACAACTTACTGGAAAATCAGACAAAATATATGAGAGAACTGTTTTCTGACAGCAGACAACTAGCTATACAGGAATGTGATCCCTGAGAGAAGATATTCAAATGGGGCAGTTTCTAGATTGTTATGCATATAAGGGGAACCTAAAGAGTTGGCAGTTTTGCTGAGTTGAGGAGACAGAGATCAGTCTTCAGGGTGGCCAAGGCAGCAAAAATTTGTACAACAGAGCAATGTAGAGGAAAAAGTTCCAAAGAAAGAGAAAGAAAGACATCTGCAGAGGGATCCCCTGAAATCTTTGGCTGAGTACTGATACGGAGTGAAACTCCATGAGGCCAGGGAAAGAACCACCAGAAAGCAGTATGTGAACAAATCCCAAAGTCACGCAGGGTTAGGAATAATTCACATTCTCACCAGCCAGAGTGAAGAGATCTCATAATAAACAAAACATTTGATAGTAGTGGGGTAACTAGGATAAAGTAGTAGGGTAAAGGCTGATCTGAAGCCACTTTAACAAAGCAAATATAGGCATACCTTGGAGATATTGTGGCTTTGATTTCAGACAACCACAATAAAGCAAATATCGCAATCAAGTGAGCCACACAAATTTCCTGGTTTCCAGTGCATAAAAAGTTATGTTTATACTATATTGTAGTCTATTAAGTGTGCAAAAGCATAATGTCTTTAAAAAAATGCAAATACCTTAATTAAAAATATTTATTGCTCAAAAATTCTAACCATTATCTGAGCCCTTCAGCAAGTTACAGTAGTAACGTCAAACATCACTGATCAGAGATCACCATAACAAGTATAATCATAATGAAAAATTCTGAAATGTTGCAAGAATTATCAAAATGTGACACAGAAACACAAGGTGAGTTAATGCTGTTGGAAAAATGGTGCGGACAGACTTGTTCGACACGTAGTTGCCACGAACCTTCAATTTGTAAAAAACACAGTATTTGTGAAGTGCATAAAATGAGGTATGCCTATAAATAAGCTTTGAATGGAACAACTTGATCCATGAGTAGCTTAACTGAATGCCAGCACAAAGTCCAAGATTTTTTGAAGGAAAACAACAAAACTACTAATCAACAAAGTAAATTAAATTTCACAATGACTGCAACCAATTAAAACTTACCAGGCATACAAAGAGTCAGAAAAACATGATCCTTAAACAGGAGAAAAGTCAATCAATAAAAATAGACCCAGAAATGACAGGGATAATAGAATCAGTAGACAAGGATTTAAAACAGTTATTATCGGGACTTGCCTGGTGGCACACTGGTTAAGAATCTGCCTGCCAATGCAGGGGACATGGGTTTGAGCCCTGGTCCGGGAAGATCCCACATGCCATGGAGAAACTAAACCCGTGTGCCACAACTACTGAGCCTGTGCTCTAGAGCCCGCAAGCCACAACTACTGAGACTGCATGCCACAACTACTGAAGCCCACGTGCCTAGAGCCTATGCTCCGCAACAAGAGAAGCCACAACAATGAGAAGCCCGAGCACTGCAACAAAGAGTAGCCCCACTCACCACGACTAGAGAAAGTCCATGCGCAGCAACGAAGACCCAACACAGCCAAAAAAATAAAATTAATTAATTAATTTAAAAACACAGCTACTGGGCTTCCCTGGTGGCGCAGTGGTTGAGAGTCTGCCTGCCAATGCAGGGGACACGGGTTCGTGCCCCAGTCCGGGAAGATCCCGCATGCCATGGAGCGGCTGGGCCCGTGAGCCATGGCCGCTGAGCCTGCGCGTCCGGAGCCTGTGCTCCGCAACGGGAGAGGCCACAACAGTAAGAGGCCCGCACAATGCAAAAAAAAATAAAAAATAAAAAAATAAAATAAAATAAAATAAAAACACAGCTATTATAAATGTTATAAATATGATACAAATGAAAGAAAAATATAAGAAGCCTGAGGAGAAAAAAATGAAGATATAAAAAAGATCTAAATGTAACTTCTAGAAATAATATATACATGTACCTGAAATGAAAAATATACTGGATGAGATTAACAGCAGATGATATGCTGCAGGAAAAAAATAATCAGTGAACTAAATAGAAAACAGCAAGGTCAAAACACAGAAAGAAAAAAGGAAAAAAACCTGCCAAAAAAGCCAGCAGAGTACTTCTGTGACTTTTGAGACAATTTTAAGCAATCTAACATACTTGTAATTGGAGTCTCAGAAAGAGAGGAGATAAGAGAGGGTACAGAAAAATATATTTGAAGAAATAATGGCCAAAATTTTTTCAAATTTATGAAAATTATAAACCTCAAAACCCAACAGAAAAATATCCACTTGGACTTCAATAGTGAGCAAAAATTTATCTTTGGAAAATTAAATCATAGACTTTTTCACATAAACAAAACCTAAATAAAATTCATTGCCAGCTTACCTACACTAAAAGAAATGTTAAAAAAAAAAAAGAGTAGTACGAGAAATACATGGCTAAGTATAAAAGCCAAATTTCTCATTCTTAAATCTATTTAATGAAAGATTGATGAGGACTCTTGCTTCTGGTCAAGATGGACTAAAAGGGGCCAGATTTACTCTCCATTCTAAAACACCTGAAAAAACACAACATGAAACAACAGTTTTCAAGATACTAGACATTAGGTAATAAAGAACAGTGACCTTTAGAGATGGAAAACAAACAAGGTGAGATGCTGCCTTGAGAGAGTTTCCAGGCTGTGGCACAGGGATACAGAACTAAAAGCAGAGCCCAGTGGGCTCAAGGAGTTGAAGAGATGGAGCTGAGAGTCCAGAGAGACCAAGGCAATTCATAGGACTGAGTACTAGAGAGAAGACAGTGTACATGGAGAGAATCCAGAGAGCTGCAGGGAGTAGCACTCTACTCAGCAGAGTACTGATCAGAGCATGACTGTGAGAAAACTATTTGAAGGAAGAAAAAGAGCCATCAAAGTAAAGAATATACCAGGTCATTTCATAATGATAAAGGGGTCAATTAATTAAGAGGGCATAGCAGTTCTGTTTATGAACCTAATAACAGAACTTCAAAATATAGGAAGCAGAAGCTGATAGAATATAATTGCTAGAACAAGTAGGCAGAAAATCAGTAAGCCTGTGGTAGACTTGAATAATATCAACCTACTAGACCCAACTGACATTTATAGAATACTCTTAACAATAGCAGAATATACGTTCTTATCAAGTGCACAGGGAATACTTAACAGGATAGACCATATCCTGGGCCACACACAAGTCTCAATAACTTCAAAAGGACTTAAAGTATGTTCTCTGATCATGAAAAATTAAATTAGAATCTATATCTCAAAATAAATTATTGAAAAAAATTCAATCACAAAGTAATAGAGAAAGATATGGAAGGAAGCACACCAAGTTGTATTAATATTAATTACCTCACAGAGATGAAAATAAAGAAATGCTGGGGACAAAATCTTAACCTTTTTAAATACATTTTGCACTGTTTCACTAGCTAAAATAAGCATGTATTCCTTTTTTTAAAAAAAAAAATTATTTATTTATTTGTTTTTGGCTGTGTTGAGACCCATTGTTGCTGCGCACAGGCTTTCTCTAGTTGCGGTAAGGAGGGGCTACTCTTCGTTGAGGTGCACTGGCTTCTCATTGCGGTGGCTTCCCTTGTTGCAGAGCGTGGGCTCTAGGCACGTGGGCTTCAGTAGTTGTGGCATGCGGACTCTAGAGCGCAGGCTCAGTAGTTGTGGCACACGGGTTTAGTTGCTCTGCGGCATGTGGGATCTTCCCGGACCAGGGTTCGAACCCGTGTCCCCTGCATTGGCAGGTGGATTTTTAACCAGTGCGCCACCAGGGAAATCCCCAGCATGTATTCTTTATGAAATTTTTTTAAAAAGCATTTTTAAAGTCCTATAAGATCTCTCTGAATATTTAAAATCAATTCCCTTTTTCCTTTTATAATGACTTGAGTCAAATTCTGTATCTAATAATCTACAAACCCAGAATAAAACAATCAAATACTATAATTTACTTAATACTCTATTACTGGGCATTTAGGTAGTTTTACATTTTCTGCTTTATATAACTAAAACTACAGTAAATAGATAGTCTTCCTAAAATGTCAGCCCTCAGCTTTCCCAAAAATCCATCTTTCATACTCCTGCATCTAGAAAACAAACACTAATCTATGCCTCCTGTGATCTAATTCCTCAAGAGCAGAGGTCTGCTTTGAAATGGGCTTTACCATATTGGGTACTTTTCCTGTTGCAGTGATTAAAGGTGTTAAAATAATCTGATCCTCACCTTTGTCTCAAAATCCTAGAGGGCTCACTTTAACATATATCCAGTATATTTATGGAATATCTGATTTGTTAAACAGTTGTTTAAGTGGTAATTATCAATCACCAAACATAGAATCTAAGGACACTTGTAGGTTAGTGACATTTTTCATGAGATCTTTTTTTTCTGATTATACAAGTAAAATATGCTCACACTGAAGCTTTGTACTATACCAAAATATATAAAGTATGTAATTTATATTTTTCCTTTTAGTGTGGTGAAAATCTTAATATGTATGTATAATTTTGTAGCCTGCTTTTTTCACTTAATTATATTATATATATTTTCTAATGTCACTAAGTGTTTACAAATAGAGTAGCATCTTTCTATGTATTACCTCAGATGGAAAATAATTACAGCTTGAAATTAGCAGGAAATGCTTATATCTTACCAAAAGTCCTAGGACTTTCTGTTGAATGGATGACTCAGTTGGGAATGACTGTAAAAAAAGAACGAGAAACCTATAACTAAAGAACCAAATATAATAAATAAATGCTCAAATCAATCAATAAATGAATGTCAAAAACTGTAGGCTAAATTCCCATTCTAACCTCTAGAACCCTCATGAAGAGTTCCAACCCTTGATTTTCAATAAAGTGTCTGCAAGTGGTTGGAGATTCATCTGTGAGGTTCCAAAGTGCACTCAAAGTAAACTTCAAAGTAGTGTCCACTGAATTTTGATTGGTTTTCTGCTTCACTATTTGAAGAAGTTGCTGAAAGGAGGAAAATAGAATTAATTTCTAATTACTGAATTGTTATTATAATTACTGGTAATAACACTGACTAACAAGTCCATGAGGATTAGTTTCATGGCTTCAAACATTTCCTATGAAGGTTCTTACAAGGACAACAAACAGCCTCTTGGATCAGACTTTTCCTTCAACAAGAAAAAAATAGAGGATTTTCATAAATACTTTAAAAATATTCTTATCATACCTATAATCTAATCACCTGTAAATAAAATGAAACGCAAGATGATTAAAGCTTAGGACCAACTATCTTACCCAACGGGTCACAACATATACTCATTTCAGATCCTGGCATAAAAAAGGTGGAGGGGTGAAGAGGGAATGAATCTAATATTTACTACACATCAGCAAATCATATCCTATATTGTAATATTGTCATCCCCATTTTTCAGGAGAGGAAGTTGAGTCCGAGAAATATTAAGTAATTTGATCAGAGTCAACTTAGTAAGAGAAAGTAAGAACTGGAAGACCTAATTCTCTCTAACTCCAAGTTTTCCTTAAGAAAAAAAGAAAGGGCAAACTACATACAATAGTAAGAGAATTAAAGTCTAAATTGGATTTAAATAAGACAATAGCTTTGAAATTCCATTTGTAAATTACTTCTACCATAGCTTTAACCTAAGAAATTTAAGCTTGAAAAAGAAATATTTTAAGACGTACATGGGACATACATAATTCCATTTTTAGTTTACACTTTTGAGGGTAAAAGGGAGCTCTGCAACAACAGATACAAGTAACATTAATGAACACTATCACTTAAAGTTATGTACAATTCAGGAAAAAATTTTTAAAAACACAAACATCTAGTTGCAATTATGTAACTTAATAGCATAGTGGCTAAGAGTGTGGCACTAGAATTGGGCTACCTGAGCTTAAATATAATCTCTGCATCTGACTAACTGTGTAACCTTGTTTGCCAATTTAACTCTTTGTTTCCTCATCTGTAAATTGTGGGTGATAATTAAGGGCTTAAAAAACAAAGTTAGCTAGCATCATCATTACTACTACTATTAATTCCTGCTAATTCCTACTTAAACTAAACAATTTTCTCCCACAGCATATGAGTGTACTACTTCCTTAATCTCTTTGAGTACACCTCCCGCCAAAATTACTGAAACACATGTACAGCAATAAAAAGCCATTTTTAAAACTAAAATGTCATCCCTAAAAGAGTAAAAATAAATAAAATCAGCATCCTTTTCTACTCATCTAACATACGTATCATATTTTGTGCTAGGCACTTAGCATATTCCTTCAATTAATCTTTTTTTCCTTTTTATTTAATCTTCATAACAACTGTATAAAGCATTTTATCATCCCTAAGAAAATTTAGGTGACTTGTCTTAAATCACACAGCTAGTAAGTGATAGAACTGGGAATAAGCCCAGATATATTGACTACTCCTTCCTTTATACCATCACAGCCTTTTCCTCTTTTTACACTGCTTTTTTTACTCATATCACTCTTATTATTACATATTTATTAGACTGTATTACTGTATTACGACCAGGTCTACATAACTATTTTCTCTACTATACTGTGAACTTCTTATGGGCAGGAATTATAGATATAATTCAGTGTAGATCCCTAACACCTAGTAAGGTGGTAGGTACCTGATGAGTATCCTATACATATTTACCAAATGAGTGACTTACTTTCTCATTACATACATAATTTGTAAGTTATAGAAAAAGGGAGTCTCTCATTTGACTTTTCCATCTACTATTATTATTCAAACATCTCACACCAGGATTGTAACAAGCAGCTCCTAAGTGGACTTTTTCCTTCAGTCCTCCCTAAGGCATGGTTTAAATTTATTCTCTTTAAAGCTTTTAACTTTTCACTGTTCACTATATTAATTCCTCAAGTGAAGCAAGTAAATCATATATCAGCTATTTACATTATCTTCTTCCCTGAAGCATCTAGCACGACCGTATGCTTAAAATAGACTCCACATTTTCTTCATAAATAACAAAATCACAGAATTTTAGAACTAGATAGGATCTTAAGGTTTATTCAGGTCGCAATGGTCCAGGTAATTTATCTAAATTCACAAAGTGAGTTTACAAGTTAGATCCCAGGTCATCTGACTCCTAGTTCAGGGCTCTTTCCATCTCTGTTAAGGAGTAAAGCTGCCTCAGTGAAGAGAAATTAATTCAGTCACTTAGAAGTAACAAAAATAATCTTTTAAAATATAAAATGTCAGAAGATACACAACACTGCCTGAAAATAATGCAAATGCAAACTGTTTAGGAGTCTGTACAGACTTACCCTGACAATGAAGAGTTCAGCACCAAGCTGTGCAGTTTGTTCTGTAGAAAGCTGCAAGCAAGCAGAAGACAAAGTAAATGTCCAAGAATTCACCAGTGTGAGTTTAGTATCATTCACTGTAACAGACTCCAAAGGTCAGACTAAAATCTCTGATCAACCTGGAATTCCACAATACCGAATACAGCTTGAGTAAGTTACCTGGCTTACTAAAACCCCACTGGCACACAGATTTGGGGAAAAACAGTAACTGTCATGGGAAACAGTTCCCTACAGAAAACTATTCAACAAGAGTTCAGGCACCTTGGCAGCCAGAATGGAAATGATTGCAACTGCCATCCTTTGCATGTTTTGATCCTCATGGTTGCAGAGCCACTGCATGACAAGCTTGGCTGCTTCAAACCTGAAAACACACAAAGAGTGTCATGAATTAATCCTGGAGGCCCCAGGCATAGTTTCAAAGCTCCAGCTGGGAACTGATGCTACAATTTAGGTAGGTGAGAAGGAAGGGGAAAATTCCTCCTAATTGATAAGAGAATAACAAGTGCACTTAGTGTTGTGGAGATGGTGTCATTAATTCTGACAACACTTTGTAAAGGAACAAGAGTTTGGAAAATATGGTCAAAAATATCTGGCATTCATCTTCTAGAATTACAACATATTCCTATTCTGTAGTGATTTCTATATTATAGTAATAATTTAAAGTACTTTCTGGGTTCCTCCCAGTACCTAGCACAATGGGAACATTCATTCATTCACTCCGAAACATTTATTGAGCTCCTGTTTTGTGCCAGATACTGTTCTTGGTGCTGGAGAGAGGGTAGTGAACAAAACAAAATATCTCAACTCTCATTAGAGCTTACAGATAGTGGGAAGACAGATAATAAATAAATAAGTAAAATATATGGTTTGTTTAGGTACTGACATATGCTATAGAGAAAAAAAGAAAGCAGGAAAAGAGAGGATATGACATGTGGAAACTTTATCGTCCCCAAACATGCCCATAATTGGGTGGTAATATAGCCTGGTAGTTAAGAGCAGATTCCAAAGTTCTTTGAATTTTGGGGTTGGAATTCTAGCTCTATCTAAAGCTAATGACAATAATAAAATAAACTATTTTATCATGTGAGGCAATGCAGTCAGGTCATTAAGAACATGATACACTTTGGAATCAGCCTGCATTCAAATATCACCTTCACCATTTATTAACTTTGGGGCCCTGGGCAACTTCCTTAATCTCTCTGAACTTCAATTTTCTTGTCTTTAAAATAATATGATCTATTCCATAGGACTGTTGTATATGATATCACACATAAAGCTCAAGACTTAGTACAGAACTTGGCACATACCAAACTTTTGATAAAGGTTAATTTTTTACTAGTATTGTCTTCCTCTGTGCCTTTACCTGTGCAGTTCCCAAAACACAAAACAATCAACTCAACCAGCTTTCATTTTCAAGGCAATATGGCATGGATATAAAAAGTAGAAGCTCTGGAGTCAGTCTGGATTTAAATCTAAATTCTGCTACTTACTATCTTATCACCTTGAGCAAGTTACTAAACTTCTCTGTGCCTCTGTTTCCTCATCTGTAAAATGAAGATTACAAGAGTAACAATTTCACAGGACTGTTGTAAGGACTGAATAAGCATATGTAAAACACTTAGCACAGTGCCTGGTAAGTGCTTCATACATTAGTTATCTTTATTATCTTAAATACCATCACTAACATGAAATCTTTAATGATCACCAAGCAGATGGAATCTTTCCCTCTTTGCTTGGGGGCCCAGTACATTCTGTCATCCCCTTCTATGAATGATTGTCTTCTATTATACTCATAATTCATTCATTCATCCATCCATCCATTAAACATCCACTTAAGTACTAAGTACTAGGGGCAAGGTGAACCAATCACCATTTCTTACCACAAAGAAGCTCAATTCTAGCAGAGTGCACGGGCTACATCAAGGGCAAATGATAGCCTACCTTGAATGATCTTAATAGCTGTGTGCCCAACTGCCTGTTTTCTAAAGTTTTATTGGAACATAGTTATCCCCATTTGTTTATAAAGTGTCTATGGCTGCCTTGGAGGTACAACGGCAGAGTTAAGTAGGTCCAACAGAGACCCAATGGCTCACAAACCTACAACATTTATTATCTGGCCCTTTAAGAAAAAGTTTGCCAACCCTGGGGTAGTTTATAATTTTCTTTAGGAGATTATGTCTTTTCTACCTATGACTTCATATGATCAATACAGATGCTCAATATATTTATAAAATAAAATTAGCAATCTACATGAGATATATGTAGTTATATTTTTATCCAAATTATTTATTTCAAATAGTAAATGGAATACTTCATTGACTCAGCCATGCCAGATAACAGTGTACTGTTACCCAAATAAAAGTAATTCACAGTAAAATTACTGCTTGAGAAAGACATTTTTCTCATTAAATCATAAAGTATAAATTTCTTCTTCCAAATACCATCATTAAAAAATTATACTTTAAAGTAGTAAAATGAGGGCTTCCCTGGTGGCGCAGTGGTTGAGAGTCCGCCTGCCGATGCAGGGGACATGGGTTTGTGCCCCAGTCCGGGAGGATCCCACATGCCGCGGAGCGGCTGGGCCCGTGAGCCATGGCCGCTGAGCCTGTGCGTCCGGAGCCTGTGCTCCGCAACAGGAAAGGCCACAACAGTGAAAGGCCCGCGTACCACAAAAAAAAAAAAAAAAAAAAGTAGTAAAATGAAAAAAAAAAAACCTGTTTAGCTCCCAAATCACATCTTAGAAAACAAGGAAACCCTTTATACTTACTGGAATCCAGCTATATGGTCTCCCTTAACCTCTGCTTAAAAAGTTTCTTCTATAATTAAGTATCAAATAACAATAATAATGAGGTATGATACAGAGAAAAGAACACTGGACCCAGAAGACTTGAGTCTTTCTAGCTTAGCAGTTACTAGTCACAAAACCACGGGTAAGACACTGAATTTCTATATGCCTCAATTTCTTCAGCCCACAATATTGTGCAGATATTCTAAAAACTATAATCAATATAAATTCTTATGCAAAGGGCTACGAAAACAGGGGCCAATCTGTTATCATGAACGTCAAAGCACTAAATTAGAGAAAGTAGATTTAGCATTCTATAAGGCAACGCACAATCCCACCCACTTGACTAATTGTACACCAGGAATACCCTGAATGGTAAGAAATGACCCAAGACATATTTCTAGAATTCCATTTTGCCCCATTTTAAGTTCTAGTGCTATCACTTGCCTGTTAAATGGAACATCTTGAAGAATTCGGTCACTGCAAAGTGAAAGGAGGCAATTCTTCTGTAACTAAAGAACCAAAAGGAGAAAAAAAATCCTGAATAAAATATTATTTTATTTTTTAAACAGGGGTAGACTCTATTAAAAAAAAGAAAGATTGATAAAACACCACTTATTTCTTAAAACCTTTATTCTGCCCACCTACTGTTCAAAGACTGACTTCCACTGGGCCCATATAAGTTTACTTGCACATTTTAAAAAATCTTTTCTATTACGTGAGAAATAGGGTAATAAATAGGATAACTCCAGCCAATCTCCCTCCCTTCTGGTGGCCTTTGGGTGGGTCCTATTTTGTCTTCTGTTCACCTGGCTTCCAGAGTCCATGAACACCAAAGCCTAAAGTTCATCTACTTTGGCAATTGCTCTCAATGAGGGAAGCTGGCTTTAATGACCCACTCACCTATCTGGGTTGCCATTTTTACTTGGTTTTGCACCTCTGAGTATTTTGTACTAACTTGCCAACTCACTGTTAAATTTTAAGAGTTAAAAATGTAATTCAAGCAGCATTTTTAGTTTTCATCCTGAGGACAGGACAGGTTTTGTAGTCTACCTATACTGCTAGAAATAGAAAATCCATGTCTTACTCATTTCTCTATCCCAGTACTTAAGTATTGAGTACTTGAGTACTGAACCAGTACCTGGTTCAGAACAAAAGCTCTAAGCCTATGCCTGTTTGATGAAATTATCACTAACTCAAGGTCTAGGTGCAAGATGTTTTGTATGGCTTGCTTTATTTCCCTCAACATTTGGACTGAAATACTTTTAGGCAAGGAAAGCATTCTCTAGTTTTCTACTTCTCTATTGTCCTGCACTCAGTCACACCATAAAGTTATTACTTCACAGCCTCCAAAGGCATTTGAATTTCCAGGCTTGGTCTACTAAAATGAACTGTATGGAGGTGGGAGATGGGTAAGAGACACTAAAAGGAGTATTTGAATGGGAGTTCCCATATGCTTACCTGCTGGTGATTGGGAAAATGTTCCATGGCTTTGAGCAGCAAATGGGTCACATCAGCCAGGAGTCGCACAGGCATTCCTGCAGCAAGATCCTGCTTCGTTAAGTTAAACACACAGGCGCTTGCAGCAAGTTGCACTGGCAAATTCATAGGGTGGTTTCTCATCCCAGTAACCACAAGCTGGAAAAAAAAATTAGTTCTTTTGATCCAACTTATAAATATAAGCTCTCTTCATATAGCAACATTACTTTGTTGATCTATAATAATTTCTAAGATGTCTTACGTATCTTTTTTATCCTCACATGCAGAGCCTAGGACATAGCAGTTACTCACCAATATTCAGTTCCTGTTCACCTGGTCAAGGTAGGTATCAAGTTGTTCATGTCCAGAGATTTTTCTATAAGGCTAAAGAATCTTTTCTATTCAGGGAAAACATCTTTGTATTTCCAAGACCTAGTTCAGGGCCTATTATATGCTAAGCACTAAACAAATTCTTACTGACTTGAAGAGAGTAAACCAGTAGCAAACTTCACTTTCAAATCCCAACAGTCAGTTCCTTAAGAACACTGCTAAAGTTAGAGTACCATAAAATCCATTCACTTCCCTCTGGCTGACATAACTACTTCTCTCCTTTTCCTCTCTCCTCAAATCCCCAACAAATCCTCCCCATTCCTCACTACTGGCTGAAGACCTTGCTTCCAGTTACCTTGAGAAAACTGAAGCAATCATAAAGAACTTCAGATTCTCACTTCCACATGTACCTCCTTACCAGCATACACATGCGCATATGCTGTCTTCCTGCCTGTTACCATAAATGACCTTTGGGGGCTCCTCTCTAAAGGTAATCCCTCCACTTATATGCTAGATTCTTCCCTTCTTGTCTACTCAAGGACACTGCTTCAGCTGTTCTCCCCCTTTCACTCCTGTATCAGTTTTTTATTCTGTACTGGATCATTAATATCATCATACAAACAAGCTATTTTTTTCTCCCATCCAAAAAAAGAAAAAAAAAAAACCCACACACTTCTTCAGCCAACTACCACCTTTTTTCTTTGCTCTCTTTTGCAAGAATCACATTTCTGGGCTTCCCTGGTGGCGCAGTGATTGAGAGTCCGCCTGCCGATGCAGGGGACGCGGGTTCGTGCCCCGGTCTGGGAGGATCCCACATGCCGTGGAGCGGCTGGGCCTGTGAGCCATGGCTGCTGAGCCTGCACATCCGCACACTGTGCTCCGCAAAAGGAGAGGCCACAGCAGTGAGAGGCCCACGTATGGCAAAAAAAAAAAAAAAAAAAAAAAAAAAAGAATCACATTTCTCTCTGCATCATTCTCTGAATGAATGAATGAATGAATGAATGAGTAAATATTTCAGATCAGGACTAGAGGTCTGGTCCTTTGTTACTCAGGTTCATAGTAACCAAAACCAAAAAATGATAATGCATATACCAAGTGCCAACATCCTCTGGTATGTACATAGGAGGTGACAGATGTTGGGGGTAACACCTTAGGACTTAAATGTTACTGGTTCCTTTCCAAACACCCCATTCTCAAAATCTAAGAAACTGGGAGGTTAAGGCATTTCTGGCTCTGACACTAACTTTCTGTTACTTAACCTCACAGACCCTCAGGTACATAATCTGTAAAACAGGAGATAAAACTTATCTCTTGGGATTGTCGTGCCCACTAAATGAGGTATCAAATATAATATAGTCCTATACTCATTGGTTTCTAAACTGAATGTGCATAAGGATTATCTTGGGGGATTATTAAAATGCAGATTCCTGTACCTCACGAATTCCTGAGGTACTCTAATTTTCCTTATAATTCCTGTACCCAGCCCTATTGAAACTAAATTTCTTGGCATGAGGTTCACAAATATGCTTTTAATTTTTATTTTATTTTTTAAAGATTTTTTAAAAAGATTTAATTAATTAATTAATTAATTAATTAATTAATGTGTTTTTTGGGCTGCGTTGGGTCTTTGTTGCTGCGTGCTGGCTTTCTCTAGTTGCAGTGAGCAGGGGCTTCTCTTGTTGCAGAGCACAGGCTCTAGGCGTGCAGACTTCAGTAGTTGTGGCTCGCGGGCTCTAGAGCGCAGGCTCAGTAGTTGTGGCACACGGGCTTAGTTGCTCTGTGGCATGTGGGATCTTCCCAGACCAGGGCTCGAACCCTTGTCCCCTGCATTGGCAGGTGGATTCTTAACCACTGCACCACCAGGGAAGCCCCTTTTACAGATTTTTTTTTTTTTGATGTGGACCATTGTCAAAGTCTTTACTGAATTTGTTACAATACTGCTGCTGTTTTATGTTTTGATTTTTTGGCCACAAAAAATCTGTGGGATCTTAGCTCCCCAACCAGGGATTGAACCCGCACCCACTGCATTGGAAGGCAAAGTCTCAGCCACTGGATTGCCAGGGAAGCCTCTCATGAATATGCTTCTTAAAATAAGCAGTATCCCAGACTTCTGATGGATAGAGGACCACATTCTGACAAACAATGTCCTAAGTAATCAACAAAATTAAGAATCCTCCTTTTTTGCCTTTCAAAAGCTATCTTGGTTAAAATATCTTAATTGAGGAATAACGCAGATTAGTTACAAAAGCACAGGAGGTTCATAAATTGCATGGAAAAGTGCCTTATAAAATTCCAATATTGTATTTCTTAAAAAAGCCTATATGAAAGCAATACAGGGGTAATATACAAAGCAGTGTCCTGATTCCAGTCATATATTCCATTTTCTACTACAGCTGGTGAAAACATATCACAGTGATTACTGGTTTTAGATAGTTAAATATGAACTTGAAGGCATTTATATTGCTTAAATGAGACTACTATAAAACTTCAGTAACACTATGCAACTATCTCCTCTCATTCTCATTTATGGCTAATAACTGAAATTATACATTATCAATCCCATTACAAAAAACCAGACTAAATGCAAATTTTCACTGATTTTCTTCACAAAACCATCATCTATCTAGGAAGACAATTTCAAATTTCTCATATGCAGTTTCTTATTCTTACCTTTAAAATTTCTGGTTTTGTTTTTTCCATCACATGAGTCAGGCTAAAAAGGTGAAATAGAGCTTCCCGGACAAAGAATGCCCGTTCACTGTACCGCTTCAGTGCTTCTGCAATCTGAGTTTCATTGGCTTCTCCAGACACCTTTGAACATAAACAGAAGATGAGTTTTTAGGATTCTTTTCAACCCTCTGTCTCTATCCAAACATCATTTGTGTGGATAGCATCCAGGGTAGCTTTGCAAAGCCTGAAACAAATGGGAATGATCACTTTCCAATCCATCCAGAAAAGTCATCCTTTGGAGGTATACATATGCTAAAGAGATGTATATTAGATAGGCTAAGACCCTACTATAAGTCTATGGGTAAAATTTTCTATACTGTACCTAAAATAAATCTCAAGATATGTAACACTATTTACAAGGTCTTACTACCCATGATTAGGCTCCTACTGCCTCTTAAGGTAACCCTCTCCCCCTAACTCACAATGTTATAACTACAGTGGCCTTTCTTTTTTTTTTTTTTTATAGCAGTGTGTACACGTCAATCCCGAACTCCCAATCTATCCCTCCCCCGCACCCTATAGTGGCCTTTCTTTCTGATCTTTCAATAAGCCAAGCTCTTTCCCAGGAAAAGGCTACTAAATATAATATCCTCTCTGAGTGAAGTCTTCCTCTCTTTCTCTACCTAATTTCTATTCATCCTTCCCATTTCAAGTTAAATGACACTTCTCTAGAAAGGCCTTCTCTGACCCACCAATCTAAATCAGGTCTCCCTTGAAACACCTCCTTCATAGCCATTATCATAACCCCCCTAGTAGACTGACCTATTAACCACTGTACCTCAACAGGGAGCATTGTGTGTGGCTCATAATAAGCACTCAATAAATACTTATCAAATAAATGTATTAATTAATTTTCCCAGATTTATCAAGCTCCCACTCAGCATCAAGAGGTGCTGTTCAAAAGTAAGTTTACCTAGGAATTTCCCATTTATACAGGTCAATATCCTTAAACTGTGGTTCATATACCATTGGGTAATGAAATGTATATTAACAGGAAGTGGCTTCTTAGAAAAGTAATCCAACTAATGAGTAGTAAAAAAAAGAGGGCTTCCCTGGTGGCGCAGTGGTTAAGAATCCGCCTGCCAACGCAGGGGATATGGGTTCGAGCCCTGGTCTGGGAAGATCCCAAATGAGGCGGAACAACTAAGCCCATGCGCCACAACTACTGAGCCTGAGCTCTAGACCCCGTGAGCCACAACTACTGAGCCTGCATGCCACAACTACTGAAGCCTGCATGCCTACAGCCCGTGCTCTGCAACAAGAGAAACCACTGCAATGAGAAGCCTGTGCACTGCAACGAAGAGTAGCCCCCGCTCGCCACAACTAAAGAACCCCATGTACAGCAATGAATACCCAATGCAGCCAAAACTAAACAAAACTCTTAAAATAAAAAAAAGAAACTTCTAGAATATCACCATGATCCCCAATGAATAACTAGGTGTTGAGTGTCAACAACTGCTAAAAATCACAGAAAGAAAAACAACCAGACATTATGTACTTCCTTAATGAAAGAGCACAACACCTGAGGGTCCTGCCAAAGGGATCAAACGTGAGTTTGATTAAGTCACTAAATCCAACTACCAATTTGCAGAAAATACAAAGTCAGTGAAATATGCACTACAAGCATACAGTCAAGAAAACCCAGGTTGAGGGAGACTACAAATCAAAGGGCTGGGTTCGTTAATACACAAATTATAAGGAAAAGAAAGGGATGGAGAGGGAACTTATAAAAGATACTCAAAAGACATATAATTTTGAAAAATGGGTAAGATTAACTAAGTGCCTAGAGGTAAACAGTTGGATGATAAACTATTTAAAAGAGCAAGGACATGATTATCATTAAAGTCTGGACAGAGATTACTTTTGTGGGGAAGGAGGGAGTTGTGATCAGGTTGTAGCTGACAAGTTCTATTTATTAACCTGAGTGATGGTTTCAAGTGTGTTCATCTTATTTTCACTCATTAAGGTATACATTTGTTATTTATGGTCTTTGCATCTGTCTTATTTTACAAAAAGGCAAAAAAACGCAAAAAAAACAAAAACAAAACCCAAAACCCTGCTGTTCAGAGAGAGATAATCTTCTCATTACGGTGCAAGACTGTCTTTTTTTGGCAGTACCATTATAAAAGGTGACACAAAAATAAACACTTTTAAAATATATTACTCAGAAACTAGGTTTTATATGAACATAGAGTATTCAGGCGGGAATATGCAGCTTTGAGGAAATGAAGGGCTGCATCATGGCTGACATTTCAAACACTGATAGGATATGCTACAAAGGTCTAATAAGAATTAGACTACAGTACAGATGTGTACCAAGTGACACAAAGGCAAGTTTTGAGCATTTGTAAGATTGTAGGAATAACAGTGGAAGTTTCTTTACAAAATGCTTTTTAAACTATTTATGTATAACATACATTCATAAACATTGGTCTTGACTATGTATTCACATATATAAGCAGTTATTGAATAATAAAAACTTTCCAAGTGTTCAGTTCTTTTGGAATCACCCTGAACTTTTTCTTAGATTTTCTTAGATTTGGAAAGACACTGAATTATTACATGAGATAAAAAAGATTGTATGAGGGAAAACACATTAACAATAATCTTCATCAGACTTCATCAGTCCACATTTGGTTGATTCCAACAGCTTTATATTAACTTACATGAAATGTAACCTCAAGTTACCTTTAAATATAAAATTAAAGAACTTTTGTTACTGGAATGTAAATACTCTAAACCAAATTTCATTGCCTGTATGTTTATTCAGTGATCAACACTTCTCTAGCCAGTGATAAACCCTCAAATCAAGCAATCTGGCTCCTCAAACTATATGCATCTTCAATTCAATCAATTTCGTATGCTAGATCAAAAAAAAAAAAAAACCAAAAACGAACAAAACAAAACAAACAAGTGTCTGTATGCATTAGTTTCTGCAAACAATTTAAAACAGAGAAAATATCCCTAACCACTAAATTAAGCCTTACTAATATTTAATATATGGATTAAAACTAAAATGTATATTCTAAGGAAAAACTTTCTTGTAGCACTCAGTATATAACTCTATTATAGCATTTCTTACAATGGATTAAAGCTATTTTTAAATTGGTCTGCCTCCTCTCCACGAGACTATAATTCCTCAAGGGCAGAGGCCTTAGCTCAGACATCTTTAAAAAGTTCTTAGTGTTTTTTAAAATGGATCGACTCCTTTGCTTAAAAAAACTTATTATGTACCTTCACTGGATGTTGATTACTGCCATTTAATATAGGAGTCTTAGTTCTCAAGGGAGAAGTCTAGGCTAGAGATATAAATTTAGGAGTCATTAGCATATAGGTTTAGGGCCTGGGAGATTAGGAAGAACCAATAAAGGAAATTGAGGGTGAGTCCAAAAAGTAGGGAAAAAACAAGACCAGTCTGATATCCTAGAAACTAAGTAAAAAAAAGTATTTCAAGAAGGAGGACAAGATCAACTGTGTCAAATGCCACTTTAGATCAAATAAGATGACAACTGAGAATATTGGGTTTAGCACACAACCAGTGATTCTCAGGAACTGGGAACCACAGCTTGGTAAATAACCCCCGAGTCTAGGAATGAGGCAGCCAAAAAACATAAGAGTCCTAACTGTGGAGAAGTGGAAGGTTCAAGAAACTGATGCTTACAGACGAATAAATTGGGTAGGGAAACAGGTGACAGAGTTGGTAATTCTGTGGTAAGAAAACCATCTGTGTTGGGACTAGAAACAGAGAGGAAAGGAAAGAACTAAGATTCTCAAATATAGCCAATGAGATGTAGTAGAAAGGACACATACCAGGCTCATCAGCTGGCTGCGACCCTTAAGAAAGCCATTCCCTCCCACTGAGGACAATACTTCCCACACAGAGTCAAGAGATCAAAATAAATAATATATATGAAAGTGGAAAAAACAAAACCTTTGTTCTTATAACCACCCACTAAGAGTATAATAGAATGCCTCATAAGGAATACTGGGGAGTCACACTGTCTCTATTTCCTGTATCTTTCAGTGTGGTCTAAAAAACATGTAAAGCCCAAAATGTCAACCTAAACTAGTTTAAAGCATCACAATACTAAGACAATCATTTCAGACAAGTTTTTCATCAACTTTGCTAACTTGGAAAATTCTAAAAAAGGAGACAGAGCAATCTCAGCTCTCTTCCCTTAACATGACCTATTATTTTTCAGCTCTCAAATTAGTAGTCAAACAAATAATTTAAAAGAAACGTCAACTTTTTGGCCAAGAGGTACATGAAAACATGCTCAACATTACTAATTATTAGAGAAATGCAAATCAAAACTACAATGAGGTATTACCTCACACCAGTCAGAATGACCATCATCAAAAAATCTACAAACAATAAATGCCAGAGAGGGTGTGGAGAAAAGGGAACCCTCTTGCACTGTTGGTGGGAATGTAAATTGATACAGCCACTACGGAGAACAGTATGGAGGTTCCTTAAAAAACTAAAAATAGAACTACCATATGACCCAGCAATCCCACTACTGGGCATATACCCTGAGAAAACCATAATTCAAAAAGAGTCATGTACCACAATGTTCATTGCAGCACTATTTACAATAGCCAGGACATGGAAGCAACCTAAATGCCCATCGACAGACAAATGGATAAAGAAGATGTGGTACATACATACAATGGAATATTACTCAGCCATAAAAAGGAACGAAATTGGGTCATTTGTAGAGACGTGGATGGACCTAGAGACTGTCATACAGAGTGAAGTAAGTCAGAAAGAGAAAAACAAATATTGTATATTAATGCATATATGTGGAATCTAGAAAAATGGTACAGATGAACCTGTCTGCAAGGCAGAAATAGAGACACAGATGTAGAGAACAAACGTATGGACACCAAGGTGGGAAAGGAGGGGTGGGATGAATTAGGAGATTGGGATTGACATATATACACTAATATGTATAAAATAGATAACTAATGAAAAAACAAAGCAACATCAACTTTTGTGTATAGTTGAATAAAAGGGCAAAGTTCCAATGATCTCTATTTTTAAAAAATTATTTTAAAACAATGATTCTCCATTTTAGCTGCATATTACAATCACCCAAGGAGCTTTAAAAAATACTGATGTCTGGGCTTCCCTGGTGGCGCAGTGGTTGAGAATCCGCCTGCCGATGCAGGGGACACCGGTTCGTGCCCCGGTCCGGGAGGATCCCGCATGCTGTGGAGCGGCTGGGCCCGTGAGCCATGGCCGCTGGGCCTGTGCGTCCAGAGCCTGTGCTCCGCAACGGGAGAGGCCACAACAGTGAGAGGCCCGCGTACCGCAAAAAAAAAAAAAAAAAAAAAAAAAAAATACTGATGTCTGGGTCCCACCTCCCTGTGGTTCTGATTTAATTGCTCAAGTTCCTCAGATGATTTTTTTAATTAAAATTTTTTTCCAGCTTTATCAAGATGTATAATATTATACATGCATATATCACAAATACATCATGTAAGTTTAATGTGTAAAATATGATGAGTTGATACATGTAAATATTGCAAAATGATTACCATGATATGGTTAGTTAACACATCCTTCATCTCAAATAATTACACTCCAGGTAATTTTAATTACAGTCAAGGCTCAGAATCACTGCTTCAATGTTTACAGAGGTGGAAACTAGATGATAGCAAATAAAGTAGGTGTTTCCTAGAGCCAAGATTTCAAAGTAATAACAGTTCCATTGTGAAATCAAACTTGTTTCACAGAGGCATTGTGGAACACAGATGTCCTACTAGCCTCAACTAAAAAACTTAGGCTAATTCACTCTAGGGTCTGTTGGTGGTAAGAACAATCAGCAAAAATTGTACTGCTCAGGAATCACAACTATTAGAGGATCTTTGCCTTGAGAAGATTATTTAGTGCAGTGTACTAGGGACACATTCCTTTCATCCTTCAGGACACAGGTGAAGCTCACCTCTTCTGGGAAATCCTTCCGAAACTTCCAGTACACAGAGATTAAGAATTCTTTCCCTTTGATTTTTACAGTTCTTTACTGTCTGACCCACTTCTTAGGGAGTTAAGTAACACTAAAATAGTAATTTACATGTTTATATTTCCTTTACCAACAAGCCCTGTGCTAGAAATCTATCTTGTTCCATAACAAGTTGTATATAAGTTCCTCAAACTTCTTGCTGCCCTGCACCTGGCTTATGTGACCTTGCGAAATCTGGCCCTGGCACCTACTTCTCCAGCCTCACTTCATCGCTCTGCAACTTCTTACTCTGGAACTCTAGCCACAGTGGCCTTCTTGCAGTTCCTTGGATGTACCATGCTCCATCCTACCACACATCTTTTGCATATATCATTCTCGCTGCCTGGAATTTCCTCTACCAAGCTACTCATCCATAAGATCTTCACTCATTCATCAAGTCCTCAGAGAAGCCTTAAACTAAGTCGAGTCTCTCTGTTAAATATTCTCAAATGTAGTACTGTATATCTTCTAGATTCTTAGCACTATGCAGTTTAAAGCATATGTATGGATGCATATTATATGTTAATATATGTATATGAGGACTTCCCTGGTGGCTCAGGGGTTAAGAATCCGCCTGCCAATGCAGGGCACATGGGTTCGAGCCCTGGTCCGGGAAGATCCCACATGCCGCAGAGCAACTAAGCCCATGTGCCACAACTACTGAGCCTGCACTCTAGAGCCCGCAAGACACAACTACTGAAGCCCACGCACCTAGAGCCCATGCTCCGCAACAACAGAAGCCACCACAATGAGAAACCCGTGCACTGCAACAAACAGTAGCCCCCGCTCACCACAACTAGAGAAAGCCTGCGTGCATCAACAAAGACCCAATGCAGCCAATAAATAAATAAATGAATAAATAATAAAATATTTAAAAATATGTATATGAAATGTAAATATATATATTTAAAGCATATACCCATGACATATGAAACTTCATTGTTTGACTCCCTCACTAAATTACAAGCTCCATGAGGGCAAGAGCATGCCTGTTTCGCCTCACCATCAAATCCCCATGTCCAGCACAGTACAGAGTATGCACTTAATAAAATATTTATTGAATGAATAAAAAAGAGTGACTCAAAATAATTTCTTACATTCTATTTTTTTTTTTTTTTTTTTTTTTTTTGCTGTACGCGGGCCTCTCACTGTTGTGGCCTCTCCCGTTGCGGAGCACAGGCTCCGGACGCACAGGCTCAGCGGCCATGGCTCACGGGCCCAGCCGCTCCACGGCATATGGGATCCTCCCAGACCGGGGCACGAACCCGTATCCCCTGCATCGGCAGGCGGACTCTCAACCACTGCGCCACCAGGGAGGCCCTTACATTCTATTTTTTAAAGTCTACATTTACAAATAGTCTAAGAACTGAAATGTTTTAAAATGTTTATAACTAAACTTTCCTTCTCCTTTTTTGAGATCAATAATGGTTGCACAAAAAAAAAAAGAACCCTCCTACACTGTTGGTAGGAATGTAAATTGGTGCAGTCACTATGGAAAACAGTATGGACGTTCCTTAAAATACTAAAAATACTGTTACCATATGATCCAGCAATCCCACTCCTGGGCATATAACTGGAGAAAACTATAATTTGAAAAGATACATGCACCACAATGCTCACAGCAGCACTATTTTACAATAGCCAAGATATGGAAGCAATCTAAATGTCCATCGACAGAAGAATGGATTAAGAAGATGTGGTATATATACATGATGGAATACTACTCAGCCATAAAAAAGGAAGAAATATTGCCATTTGCAGCAACATGGATGGACCTAGAGATTATTATACTAAGTGAAGTAAGTCAGACAGACAAAGGCAAATACCATATATCACTTATATGTGGAATCTAAAATATGAGACAGGGGCTTTCCTGGTGGTGCAGTGGTTAAGAATCCAACTGCCAATGCAGGGGACGCAGGTTCGAGCCCTGGTCCAGGAAGATCCCACATGCTGCAGAGCAACTAAGCCCGTGCACCACAACTACTGACCCTGCACTCTAGAGCCTGCGAGCCACAACTAATGAGCCCACGTGCCACAACTACTGAAGCCTGCGTGCCTAGAGCCCATGCTCCACAACAAGAGAAGCCACTGCAATGAGAAGCCTGTGCACAGCAATGAAGAGTAACCCTCGCTCGCTGCAACTAGAGAAAGCCTGAGCGCAGCAATGAAGACCCAACGCAGCCAAAAAATAAAATAAATTTATAAAAAAAAATAAAATATGAGAAAAATGAATTTATGTATAAAACAGAAACAGACTCACAGACATAGAAAACAAACTTATGGTTTTCAAATGGGAAAGAGGGAGGGATAAATTAAGAGTTTGGGATTAGCAGATACAAACTACTATATATAAAATAGATGAACAACAAGGTCCTATTATATAATACAGGGAACTATATTCAATATCCTGTAATAAACCATAATGGAAAAGGATATGAAAAAGAATCACTTTGCTGTACACAAGAAACTAATACAACACTGTAAATCAACTATACTTCTATAAAAAATAAATAAAATAATGGTTGCTCAAAAAAGATACCTTGTAATTTTGGTCATAGTATTCATTTCTAGGCCATCCCTAACTCTGCCCCCAGTAGGATCAAATGATACTTCTGCTTAAGCGGTGTAGGAAGTAGGGGGAAAAAAAATGGGGCTCTGGAATTAGACAGATGTAGATCCAAATGTTGGTTCTAACTAATAGTAAATCATGGGCTTCCCTGGTGGTGCAGTGGTTGAGAGTCCGCCTGCCGATGCAGGGGACATGGGTTCATGCCCCAGTCCGGGAAGATCCCACATGCCGCAGAGCGGCTAGGCCCGTGAGCCATGGCCACTGAGCCTGCGCGTCCGGAGCCTGTGCTCTGCAACGGGAGAGTCCACAACAGTGAGAGGCCCGCGTACCGCAAAAAACAAAAAAAAAACAGTAAATCATATAATTTCTATGACTCTGTTTCTCACCTATAAAATGGAGTTAATACCTATCTATAGATATTAGCATATACAATATAAAGCACCTATAGGATATAATGTATGTTAGAAGAATATTAGTTTTCCTTAACTTGTTATAATTCTATCCTTCAAAGTCTGATTCAGATACCATCTTCTCTCTATCAAGTCTAAAACTCTCCAGCTAGAAAAAATTTCTTCTACTTTCTTACAGCAACTACACTGATCCTTGGCTTTATAGTTATAACATCACTACTACTATCAGGCTCCTTGGAGGCAAATCCTATATCTTTTTCATCTTTGAATCCCAAGCTGTACCAAGTCCAACAGATGTTTCCTAAACTGAATTTAAACCATTAGGCATGGAGAAACCTTAAGAAAAGCAAAATTTTACCATTTCTACAATAGAGATCTCCTTGGAGAACTTGCTCTCCCATCAGATACTCAATTCAACAAGGAGCATCCCTAGTTTCTTTGAAGTGATCCTTTAGAAATGGTATGTTTAAGTGGTTCAAAATATCTAAACATTATCATCATGTGAACTATCATTTATCCAGGGCCTACTATATGACTTCCACTTTACATATATAATTATTAATCTTCAGAAGAATTTTGCAAGGTACGAATCATATCTATTTTATAAATAAATGTAAATTCAAAAAAGTTACAGCATAGCTTGCTTTGGGTTGTGAAGCAAGTAAGCTGGGATTTTAATTAGGACTCTAACTCTAAAGCAAGCCCTTTCCACTATATAATGTCCTGTTTCATGAACATGTTCCATATGTTATTAGACATTCACCTTAATGGAGTCTTATGCAACATTGGTCAGCCAGACAAAGGAATATATTTTTAAAGTCTAACCTTCAAATGTCCTTCGCCTGTGAGGAATTCAGAGTAGCCAGCATCAGTGGCCAGCAAACCTACAAACTGCATGCTGGGCCGTTGTTGTATAAAGGCTTCAACAGCTTTATCTGTCACATGCTTCCTCCCAGAGACATCCAGGGAGACAAGGTTGGGCAGGATGTCCTTTTGTTCTAGTAATCGAAGAGCTATGTCTGATGTAAACTGTTTATCATCTGAAATATCAAGATGATTCAGATGTCTTAGTTCCCGAACAACATCCAGTATCTGGGTAGTTGTCATTTTTAAACATTTCAAGTGATGCATGGTTAGAGACTTGAGTCGGTCTTTGCAGGCCAGCAGAGCCGTGATGTCTGTGATCGAGGTGTTAGAAATATCCAGGCTCTCTAATCTTGGCAGTGAGGCAACTTCAGCCAGGTCTTCATTATAAAAGAGAACGTTGGTGATGCTTAATGCTCGAAGGCCAGAAAGCCGGCTAAAGCACCGCTCATAAGGATCTTCGAGTGAGAGAGTTAATGAGTTCAGCACTAGGCACTGGAGATTTTGCTGGATCCATTTGTTACTGCCAAGCCCACTGATAATGTCTGTAATTGTGATATCAGCATTCACACCTGTGGCATCAAGTTCCACTAACTTGTGGTGGCAGAAGGCTTTCCGGAACGCAACGGCAGAGATCTTGGCTTTGCGAATGCAAGCTCGTTTTAAGCGCATCTGGTTGCCCCTAAAAATACCTACAGTTGCATCATTCAGGAGACCTAGGAAAAAACAAGCAACACTTTAACTTCAAAAAACGGTTAAAGGATAGCTAAAATTTCCAAAGCAGTCCCATGTAAAAATATTTCATTTAATTGACATACAATTCAGTGAGGTAAGAATACAATTATCTACAATTTACAGATGAGTAAACTGGGGTTCAAAAAAGTGGCCTTCCAAGAGCACAGAAATAGCACATGGCAGAATCAGGACTGTGGTAGACACTATTGATATTTATTAACATCTGGTTCTCCTCCCCTTCCTGGACACACGGACAACTACGTTTCCCAACCTACCCTTGGACTTAGATGGGGCTATGTGCCTAGATCTAGCCAATGGTATACCAGAGCCAAGTACAAAGTATCATGAAAGCAAAGAAAAGGAAATAATCCATGATGCCTGGAGATCTGAAAAAGACTTCATGGAAAAGGTCATCTTTGAGAAAGTCCTTCAAAGATGAAGGAAAAGTTCAAAGATGGAGAAAGAAGGTGAGGGGAATTAAAGGAAGAATAAACAGCATCAACAAAGCCTTAGAATACCTATGGCAAATCATTATGCTGTACACCTGAAACTAATATAATGTTACGTGTCAATTATATCTCAATTTAAAAAATGGAAAAAAAAAAAAACAGCCTTAGAGATGTGAAAGCCCAGCACACAGTTAGAAAACAACAAGTAGTTCTACACTGCTTGAACATAAGAAACGGCTAGAGCTATAAGGTGTCTCCCTGGTAAAGAGAGGAAAAAGAATATAGGGGAAAACCTAGATATGAGTGAGAACATGGTACATTTCTGGAAATTTAAGTATGGAAGTGGGAAGAGATAAGAAATGAGGCTAGATCACTCTGAAAGGTGAAGAGAAGAAACCAGACCAGCTAGGGGTCTTTGGACACAAAGAACAATTCGTTGGATACTGGGTTTTTTCCTTGCACCATACATCCCAGGCTTAAAGTCAAAGAAGTGGGCAATTGGTAAATACCAACAAGCACACACAAAAGTAGCTCCCCCCCAAAATCTGATCACTCTAGCCAAAGTACCAGGAATGGGGCAGCCTAGCAAGGCAGGCAACTTTTAGACAGTAACTACTTTACTTCAGTCAAACACCAAAGAAAAAACTGTGGCCACACCCTCACCCACACCCACACCAGCAAATGCCAAGAGGGGAACCTAGACTTTCAATCTTGCTGTAACTAGTTGCCCCAGTCTCCCCACAGGGAGGTGTTACAGAAGGCTGAGTAGGAAGCCAGGACTTTCATGTCCATCTGGCAGTAATGAGATGCTCCTCCCCCTCAGTGCTGGAGTGGTGTCAAAGGAAGCCTAGTAGAGAGTCGAGACTTCATCACTGCCCAATAGTAAGTAATGAGGTCACCTCACCCCAACATGCTGTCAGTGGAGGCCAACTGAAGAAGAGAAATGAGGTACTTGTACCTCCCTCAGCTAGGGCAGTATCAGTAGAGACCTAGTGGGGAAACAGAACGCCAATCCCCTGCACAGCAATAATGAGGAGCCCCAAGTCTTGGGTGTCAACAGAAGTCAAGTGGGGAACCAGAATATTATCCCAATCTGGTGATAACAAGGCAGTGCCTCCACCTTCCAGTGCTAAAGTGGTGTCAGAGACACAGACTAAAACAGTAGTCTCATGTAGTCTCCAAAACAGTAGTCTCCAAAATGTCCAGATTTCAATAAAAATTCACTCATCATACAAGGGACCAGTAAGATCTCAAACTGAAAAAAGACAATCTATAGATGTCAACACTGAAATAACAGAAATGTTAAAATTATTTTATGAAGATCTTAAAGGAGCCATCATAAAAATGCTTAAGTGTGCAATTACAAACATGCTTGAAACAAATGGAAAACAAAAAGCCTCAAAAAAGAAATAGAAGATATAAAGAAGAACCAAAGGGAGGGCTTCCCTGGTGGTGCAGTGGTTAAGAATCCGCATGTCAATGCAGGGGACACGGGTTTGAGCCCTGGTCTGGGAAGATCCCTCGTGCAGCGGAGCAACTGAGCCCGTGCACCACAACTACTGAGCCTGCACTCGAGAGCCCATGAGCCGCAAATACTGAGCCTGCATGCCACGACTACTGAAGCCCGTGCACCCAGAGCCCGTGCTCTACAACAAAGAGAAGCCACTGTAATGAGAAGCCCACACACCGAAACTAAGAGTAGCCCCCACTCACCGCAACTAGAGAAAGCCCACGTGCGGCAATGAAGACCCAATGCAGCCAAAAATAAATAAATAAAATAAACAAAGGAAAATTTTAGAATTGAAAAATACAGTAATGGTTGGGCTAAACAGCAGAACAGAAGGAACAGAGGAAAGAATCAGTGAACTAAAAAATAAAAAGATAGAAATTACCCAAACCTAAAGAACAAGAAAAAAAAATAGACTAAAAAAAAAAAAATTGAACAGAGCTATTTGTCCCAGAGAGGAGAAACAGGGTAGGGTTGAAAAAGTATTTGAAAAAATAATGGCTACATACCTATTAAAATGACTGAAATAAAAAATAGTAATAACACCAAATGCCGGCAAAATGCAGAGGAACTGGGTCAGTCTTATATTGGTACGAGTGTAAAATGGCGAAGCCACTTTGGAAACAGTTTGGCAGTTTTTTAAAACCTAAACATGCAACTACCATAGAACCCAACAGTAGCACTCCTGGGTATTTATCCCAAAGAAATTAAAACTTATGTTCACATGAGACCTGTACATGGATGATTACAGCATTATAATATTTATAATATTAGATATTATATTCAAAATAGCTAATAGATATTATATTCATAATAGCTAATAGTTAGATACTATATTCATAATAGCTAAATAGCATTATCATTAGGTGGTAAAATTCTTATTCTGATTCCTAGCTTTTATCCACACATTTCCTGGAAGATTTTTAGCTTTGAGACAACAGACACAATGAGCAAAGATTATGACAAGAGAATCACAGAACCAAATAAGTAAAACTCTTTAGTATCAGTCTTATTTTAATAAGGATTGCCACCAATATCATTAATCCTTTGAATCGGGTAAATAAGTAAAAATTTTTTAATGTAAACAAATTATTTTTTAAAATCATTATGCTATTAGAAAAAATATATTATCAATTTTAAAAGCATTCATAGGGAATTCCCTGGTGGTCCAGTGGTTAGGACTCCACGTTCTCACTGCCAGGGGCCTGGGTTTGATCCCTGGTCAGGAAACTAGGATCCCACAAGCTGCGTGGCACAGCAAAAATAAGAAAAAAAAAATTCACAGAACAACTTTTTTCCCATTTTATTATGAAAATTTTCAAACACACAAACATTTATCAAACAACTTTTTAAAATTGTGACAAGAATTTGTTCTTTTGCATATTAGCAGTATCCACTCCTGACTGAAGGTGGATATGATTTTTACAAAGAGATTAAATAATTTCAGAACACTTTTTGGTGAAAAAGGCAGGTAATCACACTGGGGAAACACAAATGGGGGCAGCACATTGTTTCTCTGACTCTCACTTTCCTCATCTGAAGGCAGTTTGAAACAAAGAGGTAGAAAACACATTTTGATCAAGCATATAGCCTCCCCAAGACATTACTTTGGAGGACAATTATTTAGTTACATTTACTTAAAAACTACTTTCATTATTTTATCCATATAAAGCATTTGCCACAGTCCCTGGTATATAATAAGCATTCAATAAATGTTAGCTGCTATTATTAAGCAATAGTAGTCATATTTCAAAAGGAATCTGGCAAAGTTAAAACTTCAGTTAACATTTATTCTTTTGATTGACAAGACCAGTTATATATATAAATATTTAAATTGAGCTTGGTAAGTGTAATCATTCAATTGAGACCAGAAAGAAATGTTAGCACTGGCATGATCTCTTAAATTGTTGTGCAGCTTTGTAAGGGACCTTTAACTTTAACACGGATAATATCTATTGAAATTTACCCTAGTTCCTTTGGCAGGTTGGAAGAATTCAAAGACACTACAGACTTGAGCAGCTTAGTGAAAACCAAGGAATGTAGATGTCTTCTTCTTCCCTAAATTATTCCAAAATACCTCAATTACAGCCTTATTTCTCCCACCTTTCCTTGGAATGCATTATCTGCATTTGTGTTCGCTCTCCTCCTTCTCTCCCTCTCTCTCTCTCTTTCTCTCTCTCTCTCTCTCTATATATATATGCCAAATAATGGTATACACTTTTGCTGTGACTTTAAGTATACATAATAAATTTATATATTTATATTTAATATTTAATAAAATATAATATTTATAAATATATTTATGTTATTGGATTGTCCAAAAAGTTCGTTCGCGTTTTTCCATAAGATGTTTTGGCCAACCCAATAGATGTGTATGTGTCTGTGTGCATATACATATCTAAAGTCACAACAAAAGTGTATACCATCATCAGGCATCTAGGAGCAGGAATACCTCTAATGTAGGTGTAGGAAGGTTGTGTGGCAGTGAAAAGAACATAGATTTAGAATCAAACAGATCTGCATTTGAACCACGACATTTATTAACACTGTGACTCTTAACAAGTTACATCTCTGAACCTCAGTTTCCTTATCTGTATATAAATTGGATAAAAATAGCTACATTATAGGTTTTTGAGAAAAGTCAAATTCAAGAAAAGCATATAAAATGCCTGGCATTATTACATGCAAGAGGCAATCAATAAATGATAATTATCATTACTGCCACATTTTCATTCTATTTTATAGTTGTGGGAAAATTGTGTTTCTTACTTGTAAGAGTTTATACACCCTAAATATATAAAGGCATTATATCTCTTTCAACTTAAAACTTATATAGAGGTAACAAAAATTATCAATATACATAACCAGAATTTCCCAGATAAATCTTTCATAATTTATTTTCAGAATGTGTTTGAAAACAGAAGTAATAAACTAGCTATGATTTCCCATTTCAAAGGTCAAAAGCAGAAACTAGTTTTTCCATAGTAGTATTTATTGATTTTCCTGCTGCCAAATGGTAATGTAAGGTGTTTTAGACCAGCAGACTTCTAAACTGCTATTTTGGAAGAGAAATTATTTTTGCCCTGAGAATGGCTCCTCAGAACAAAACAATATAGAAGAAACGAACAAAAAAATGATTTGCCACATTAGAAAAGAAAAATGCTTATCAGAAATTACAAAGTAAGTGGCAGGATTGGCAAAAATAAATGAATTCCTCTTCCTAGAATTAGGGTTTTCTGTTATTTCTACGAAAATCATTAAATGGCCACAGTAGCACTTCAAAATCCAATGCCAATTAACAGCACATAATTTTTGTTTCCTCTATTTATTTCATTTCTTACCATGAAAAGCCATGGTCTGAAGCAGCCGATCAGCCACCTCCTGTGGGAATACTCCAGGTTCCTGCAGACACAGTGTTCCATCTTGCCTTGCTGAGCAGAACTTCTCAAGGTGAGTAGTCAGGAAATTCAAGCAGATATCAAGTAAGGAATAAGGAGATGCCTCCTCCTTGGATCCCAGGAAGAAACAAAGGGAAAACAAAAGTCAACAAGTTAGTTTCCAGAAAAGTGGAGAACAAAATATTCATTTCCTTGTTCAACAAGTACTTTTATTCAAATGTCTACCTTGTGCTAGATATCATGTTAGACAGTGGGAATACAACATGTGGTCCATGTTCTCAAGAAGCAGGAAAAGAGAAACATTTAAACAAATATTTACATAAAGTCTATTAAATACTAAATATAGAGGATATATTGGGTAGTCACATAAGCACACAGCAGAGTACCTACCCTAATCAGTCAAGGATGGTCAGGGAAGACCTCAGAGGCACAGCAGATTAATCTTACTAATTTACCAGCCCTAAATAACCCCGTACTGCTCAAAATGTCAATGGACTTCATGGGGCTGAAGACAAAAGACAAAATTCTTAGATTGTTAGAATGACGATGCCTGAGTCCTTCCAAAGTCTAGCCCCAATTTACTTTCCAACTTAATCTCCCACAAAATTCGTATCCCAACCTAATAGTTCAAATATGATCAGTTTATTTGGGTAAAAGAATGTGCTATAGGTGTTATCGTCAAAAAAGAAAAAGGTTAACCCAGTTATTCCGATCTGAGGAACAAAGAACTAATCAAATAAGCACAAAGATTAAGTATAAGCGTTTTAATTACAGAAATAAACACTCTAAGTGTCCCCAACAACAATAATATAACTAAAATATAATTACAGTAGCTACCATCCGTTAGGTGCTTTCTATATGATTCTGCTGAGTGTTTAACATGAATTATCCATTATTTCATTTATTCCTCACCCCTACTTTACAAAGCAGTGAAGGATTATCTTCATTTTTGCATAACTGAAAACTGGCTCAGAAAACTAACATCTTTCTCAGTATTCTACACACAGTAAGTGACAAAGTGTAAACTAAGACCTGGAGCAACACCAAATAAATAAATAAATAAATAAATAAATTTTTTTAAAGGTAAGTTTTAAAAATTACATAGTTTATAGAACTTCCTCAACCTGATAAAGGTCATCCATGAAAAACCCAATTAGTATCATACTTAATGTTGAAAGTCTGAATACTTTCCCCCTAAAATCAGGAACAAGACAAAGAAATCTGCTCTCACCACATCAATTCAACATTGTACTGAAGGTCCTAGAATTAGGCCAAAAAAAAAAAAAAAAAAAAAAAAAACAAAAAGAAAGAAAAAGAAATAAAAAGCATACAGATTGGAAAGGAAAAGTAAAACTGTCTCTAATTGCAGGTAACATAATTTTGCAAAAGAAAATCCTAAGGAATTCACACCAAAAAAACTATCAGATCTAAAAAAGAAAAACCAAAAACAAGTTCATCATGGTTATAGGATATAAGATCAATATATAAAAATACCTATATTTCTATTCACTTACAATGAAAAATATGCAAATGAAATTAAGGAAACAATTCCATTTAAAATAGCACTGGGACTTCCCTGGTGGAACAGTGGTTAAGAATCCACCTGCAAATGCAGGGGACACGGGCTCGATCCCTGGCCAGGGAAGATCCCACATTCTGCAGAGCAACTAAGCCCGTGAGCCACAACTACTGAGCCTGTGCTCTAGAGCTTGAGTGCCACGACTACTGAGCCCATGTGCCACAATTACTGAAGCCCGCACACCTAGAGCCTATGCTCCACAACAAGAGAAGCCACTGCAAAGAGAAGCCTGCACACCACAAGGAAGAGTAGCCCCCGCTCGCCACAACTAGAGAGAGCCCACGTGCAGCAACGAAGGCCCAATGCAGATAAAATATAAATAAATAAGTAAATAAAATTTTAAGTTCTTAAAATGGTTACATACTTCACAGTTTACAAAGCGCTTTCACATTGACACATTTGATATTGTAATAACTGAGTAAGATGGGCAACAAAGACATTATTTTTTAAGATGAGGAAACAGACTTCACAAAAGTTAAATGGTTGGCCCAATGAAGCAGAGACTGTGAGCTGCCAACCCTAAAACTTGTTCTTCTTTTCTTCCATGTTAATAAAACCTTTTATTTTTACCTGGGCACAGGACCACTTGTAACAAAGACTATATATCTCTGTATCCTCTGCAGCTAGGTGTAGCTAGGACACATAAGAAAAAGTTCAGAGGAAGTAATTCTTCAAATTCAACTTCCGCATCACAGAACTTTGCCTATTCTGTCTTATTTCCTGTGTTCTAAGTATGAATTCTTTCTGCTTTTTCTACTCTTCATTGTACCATCTTTCTAAATGTCTAAAATTAATCACCCAGATGAAACAAGATGCCCTTTGACCTCCGTTGGTAAGTTTCAAAATGATCTATTTATTTTACAAAAGAGAAAATAAATGAAAGTTGGGTAACTATCAGAGGGGAGACATCTAAACCTTCTGAGTACATAATTTTTAGAAGTCATTTTAAAAGAACAAACCCAGGTAGTAACATATGGACATTTATAATATTTAATTAATCATTCTAAAAAAATTTTTTCCAATTGATAAAATATGTCCACAAACAAAAACAGGTTTTTAGACCCCACAAATTTTTCCTTTTCAAAGAAAACTTCCCCTTATCTCTATGTTAATTCCTATTAGTAAGCATAAGACTTTTCTAGTCAGCTGCTCTTCTATTGGGAAGTACATGTGCCTAATAGTTAATCCACCTGGGCTTTGGAGCTAGAGTGCAAATCCCAACTTTTCATTTACTAAGTGTGTGACATTACACAAGTTACCTATCCTTTCTGCTCTTAAGTTTTCTCATCTTACAATGTAGGTAATAATAATACCTACTTCATAAAGTTGCTGTGAGGATTCAATGAGATAAAACAGGAACCAAAGAACTTAGAATAATGGCAGTGCGTCTGGAAACACACTTGTAAGGGTCAGAGGCAGGATTCAAACCCAGGAAATGTAGCTCCAAGAGCTTATGCCCTTATCCACCAAAATATACTACCTTTTCAACTTTATATACAAATTCTAAATATGTTATCTCACCTGATACTCAAAGGTCTGTGATGTGAACAAGGATAATCATCTCCATTTAAAGAAGAAAACAGAGACGTTATATATCAAGCCAGGGACAGGACTAGAACTGTACTCAGATTATCTGAGGTCTGCTCCAAAAACTATACTGCCATCTGTGACTCTCCAAATTCCAGTACTTTAAGCTAACACAGAAGTATTGAGAGATCAGTATTTCCTATTTTAGTAGTAGGAGTAGTAGTAGAAGCCGTGCTGCAGCTTGCAGGATCTTAGTTCCCTAACTAGGGATTGAACCCGGGCCATGGCAGTGAAAGTGCCGAGTCCTAACCACTGGACTGCCAGGGAATTCCCCTTATTTTTAAACACATAGCAGCAGCACAGGAGGACTAACAAAGAAAGGACAAAAGCAGAAGCTGGAATTCCATGTCTAAACAATTCATCTCTTGGAAATTCCTGCTCAGAGAGATTTTTCCCTTCACCAATTAGGAATACCCTAGGCAAGTAAAAACAAAGTTCCTACTGAAAAAAGCAGAAGGGAGAGAAGGTCAAGTCTGATTTCATTTGGATCATAAGGAAATCCACAGTTCAAAGACTAAATAATTTCTAGGAAGAACAAACAGGAAAGTTCTTTCTAATTAATTGAAATGGCTTCTACTCAATCTGGACCAACACAGCTCTTCACTGCACAGCTTTTATCCTATCACTCTCCTAAAAAAAATTTCAAAGGCTCCATATCATCTATAAGCACAGTTCTCACGCTGGGAACACATTCAAGGGGTTCCTAGCAGAAGTGTGCCAGGGGACTAAAGCTACAGTATTAACTTGGCACATTTTAGGATAGCAAACACACTCAAAGCTTATTTGAGGGGATGAGAGTATGGGAGGTTGGGGGAGAGGGAATCAAGTTATGCAACCAGTAAATAACTTAAAATATTTTTGTACTGAAACAAATATATTATGTAAAAGGCAAACACTGTATGAATTTTAAGATAAAACACAAGATTACCAAGAAATTCCTATTTGTAACACTGGTTTCAAGTAATTCCCTTTTCTATCCCACAGCAAATTAGTTCCCTCTGCTGTTAGAAGTTGGAAAAACAGAGACCTAAAGAATAAAGTGTGGGCCTCCCTGGTGGCGCAGTGGTTGAGAGTCCGCCTGCCGATGCAGGGGATACGGGTTCGTGCCCCGGTCTCGGAGGATCCCATATGCCGCGGAGCGGCTGGGCCCGTGAGCCATGGCCGCTGGGCCTGCGCGTCCGGAGCCTGTGCTCCGCAACGGGAGAGGCCACAACAGTGAGAGGCCCGCATACCGCAAAAAAAAAAAAAAAAAAAAAAAAGAATAAAGTGTAAACAATTTAGTAAGGTATTCGAAACGTTTAACTAACTGGCTCCAACCTTCCTTTCTAGCCGCATTTTCCACTTTTCCCTTCTCCCTCCAAACATGCTACCTACTAGATACACTAAACTGTGTCTTCCCTAAAGCAACCTACTATTTACCACCACTCCCTAAGCACTTTAACAGGCACTTTCACACCTCTGAGCCTTTTTTTAGATTAGTCCTTCTATGTGGCAAAATCTCACACATCCTTCAACATTCAGTTCTGTGAATATCTTTCCTAATTTCCAGGGCAGAATTAATTTGACCCTCAGCACCTGGGTAATTAATCTTCACCATTAACAATTAGCTATTATGTACTGAATGGCAGTTGTGTGGTACCAGGCACCAATCCAGCAACTTTATATATACTTGGAATCTTCCAGACAACCTTGTTTTGAACAAAGTAGGTAAACTAAGGCTCAGAAAGATTAATTTACTATGAAAGATAACAGAGCCAGCAGATGGCAGAGCAAGAATAAAAATTACAAGAGTTATCATTCATGAAACACTATGTCTCAGGTCCTGGGTCAGAGCTCTTTAGATACATGAGCTCTTTCAACTTCTAGATTCTATGAATCAAGCACCATTACAATATGCATTTTAATGAGGAAACTGAGGTTTAGGTTAAATATCTTCCCCATATACACATGGTTAGCATGTTGATAAACTGGAACTCCAACTCAAAAATGAGGCCAAAGCTTATATTTTTAAGCTCTTAAGCCACTATACTATAATAATATCATAATCATAATTATTGGGCTCATTATTTGTTAACATATGCTATGAGCTATATGCAATAAACTATGCTAAGTACATTACATATATAATTTCATTTACTTCTCATTAAAATTCTGTAAGTTCTATCAGTATTCCCATTCTATGAAGATGAAGACACTGAGGCTTTAAGGGGTTTATTAATTTGCCCAAGATGATACAGCTAATAAGTGCCAGAGCCAGGATTAGACCCCAGGCAATCTGATTCTAGAGTTAAGTCTGTGCTTTTATGACTACATAAGCTGCCCTTTATATCTGACTCCAAAGCTAGTTTTCTTTTATAATTCTATGTTACACCATAGTTACTTATGACTGTATCTGTCTCCCCCACTAGACCATGATGCTGTTCAAGTTCAAGGAACATATTAACCCTTTCTGTATATCCTTAGCAGCCAAAACACTCCCTGATATTTACCTGTTAAAAGAAAAAAAGAACGAGTTCAAATTAGAATAGTGGTAAAGATACTTGCCCAGAGTCACAGTATTTGTAAGAAGTGGGGCAAAGATGCAAACCTAGGTCTACTGATTATGAAGTCCATATCTTTTCCACTATACTGTACCATACCTCAGGACAATTATTAGTTTGTCACTGACATAAATGCCAAAAAACAACTTGGAGACCTGTTGGTTGTTGCAGTGACTCACACATGAGGTGATAATGCTATAGATTAGGGTAGAAGCAAAGAAAATGGAAAAAAAATCAAAAGTGAAAAATAATTCGAAGGAAGAATTGACAAAATACAGTAAGTGACCAAATAGGAAATAGATGCTGATTTTTTCTGAATCCCCAGTACTTAGCACAATGCCTGGCACTGTACTAGATACACGAGTATTCTCTGAAGGACTGACCAGCATTCATACAGCATACTTTTGACATACATTAGCTCATTTAGCCGTCACAACAGTTTTGTGGAGCTGGTATAATAGACACCATTTTGTATATGAGGATACTGGAGATCAGAAAGAACAGTGTACCCAAGTTCATCTAGTTAAAAATGTGGCAGAACTGGGCCTTGAACCAAAGTATTTAATTCCAAATATCAGGTCCTTTTTCCTATCCCATATAGGCCGCTCAGAAGAAGGAGGGAAAAGGGTAGAGGAAGGAGAAGTCGAGATTTAAAAAAAAAAAAAAAAACCTCCATGATTTAAAGTAGTAGTTAACCAGGGGTAAATGTGTGTGTGTGTGTGTGTGTAAAGAGCACAGTTAAGCACACAGGATAAAATGCTAACATTTGGGGAATTTGGGTGAATGTCTACATGAGAATTCTTCGTGTTATTTGTGCAACTTTTTATAAGTCTGAAATTGTCAAAATAAAAAGTTAGAAAATAAAAATAAAAAATGAAATAGTAATTAATACTCCCATGAGGTCACATGACTGATAAGGACAAGACTGATACTCCCATGAGGTCACATGACTGATAAGGACAAGACTGATAAGAAGACAAGGCAAGGAATTATTTCTTCAGGGGAATTTGTTAAGGCCGTGGAAAGTCTGCCTGCTTAGGCAAGTACAGAAAAGGAACTAATAATGCTTCTGTGAGAGAATTCAGCTGAATATACAGATTAAAATATCATCCCCTACTGGTGACAGTGGAGTCATAAGAGTAGATAAATTCTCAGGGGAAGTGATCAGAAGCAATAACTAAGCCCTGTAATTAACTATCACATATACAGCAGGCAGAACGACATGGTCCCTGAACAATGGCTGAAAAAATATCCTATGGAAAACAGCAAAAACAGCACCAGTCTGAAAGAACAGCACAGCCCTTTATTTAATTTTTTTGGTTAACACAGTGTTTTCTAGGACAGGATATAATCCTGACATTGTGAATCATTCAAATCAAGTGTACCCAGATTAGTCCTCTCAAATACTACTGGTCAAAGTATAAATTGGCACAATTTTTCTGGATAGAAAAGACTTAATTACAATCTTAAAAACACCCAGTCTCTGGATCTAGTACTTCATCTAAGAATTTACCCAAAAAAAAACAAAAAAAAACAAGCAAAGGGAAATAATCAGAGATATTAACAAAGGTATTTACACAAAGGGATTAATCACAGTTTTTCTGACCCCCCCTAAAATAAACCCACATATAGAAATGTCTAAAACACAGGGGCAATGGCAAGCAAATTATGGTATATCAACTCTATAGATAATTACATAGCAATATGTATGTTTCTGAATAACTTTTAAAGACAGTAAAATGCTAAGAATAAAGTTAGTCTAAGCAAAATAAAAACTGTACGTGCAGCAGGATTTCACTTAAACATCTATACAGGCATAGGAAATGATATTGTCTGAAAAGTTATTTCAGAAGATTATAAAGCTCCCTCTAAAAAAAAAAAAAGCTACCTCTAAACTAAACAATATGTTATGATAAATCTATAGAAAAAAGCAAGGGAAAGATTTAAAATAAAAAAGGATGGTTGACAGGACTTCCCTGGTGGTCCAGTAGTTAAAGAATCCGAGCTTCCAATGCAGGGGGCGTAGGTTTGGCAAGGCCCCCCCCCAAAAAAAATGGGTAGTGAATACCTTGGATACCTTGGGGGTGGGTGAAGTGGCACAGAAGAATGGGGCACACAAGGGAAAAAATGGCAGTGGTTATCTTCTATTTCTTAAGTTTGACGCTGGTCTTTAGATATTTGTTTACTATGTTCCATGGCTTACGTGAATGTTTCATATAGTTTTCTAAATTATCAAATTATTAAAAATGAAAAAAGACAAAAGTAAAAATTTGTGGAAATGTAAATAAAGCTATATTCATGTTTCTGCTTTTCAAATATTACAAGATAACCAAAAATCAGTGTCAATTGAATCAATGATAGCCATACTTTTCAATAATATATGTATTCAAACTAGTAAAAATAGACATTTTTTATTAGACTCAATAAAACGATTTTAATTTTGAATGAAAACATGTGCTTGTGTATTTATATAGACACACTTTTATTTTACCTAAATTGGCCATAATGTAACTTCTTACCACTGCTCCTATACCCTTTCCCAGTCTTACATTCTCCAGAGGTTTTACCATCTAATAATGGTGGACTGTGTTCGAAAAGGAGTCTTGGCAGGGTTTTCAGGGGAAAGGCAAGGGACCAGCTATGATGTATAAAGGGAAGTAGATAGGAAATAAAAAGGGAATTTTAAGAAGCACATCTGTGAATCCTATTCTATTTTACAATGTTCAAAAATCTGCAAATAAAGACTTTGAGTTATGACAAAATGATTTTTGGCTGCAGGATTATGTTCCATGGATTATGACACTGCTCTAAACTACATGGAACACAGCGTAAATAGTTGTACATAAGCAGTTAAAGAATGTCTCCTGCTATTAAAGCCAGGTATATACACAAATATCTGCTCCTCTGCTCCTGCCTTTAGATGTCACAAAGCAGAACCCTGAAGGAACAACAAAACAAAAGAAAAGAACAACTAAGCTGAAAGGTTAGGAGAGGTCTTGAAATGACACCACCTAGGGGAGACACAGAAGGCTTTCAAATGTTGAAGGAAAAAAAAAAGTAATAATGAGAACCTTCATCATTAAACATCTGTCTAGCACTTCTGTTTATAAAGCCTTTTCAAAACAATCATTATGGCTCTATGAAGTGAGGAGAAAAGAGATTATTTTTGTTGAGGAAGCTGAGGTTCAGAGAAGGAATGTTACCAGTGGTAGTTATGCCTCCCCTTCTTTATATATGCTGTCCCCTCTCCTTAGAGTGCCCTTTCCTACCTGTCCATCTATCAAATTCCTACTCACACTACAAGAGCCGGTGTATATGTCCACTCCTCCAGGAAGCTGTCCCTCATATTCCAAAACACAGATTTAATCACACTACATTTTGTATATAGTTCTATTACAATTAGCCACTGTATGACTTATTTGTTTAGATGGCCGTCTTCCCCTCAAGACTATGAATTCAAGGAAAGTTAGTAGTTTTCAAATGCTTTTTGTCTATGGCCCACTTAAGTGGGGCAAAAAAACCTCACAGCCTACCCATCCCTCTTGGTTCCCAAGTTCCAATGGAGAACCATATTAACAAAGAAGTATCACTACAAGGGACTTTTGTAGACATCTGCTTTAACAATAAAATGGATGTTTCCTATTTGAATAACAATACATTGTCAAAGTCTAAATTTGGAAAATTTTATGTCAAAAGTTCTATTAATGCAAATTTATATCACCACACACTAGATTAATAATAAAGTTAAATCAATGATAATTCACAATTAAGATACAAAACTAGTAACAGGGCTTCCCTGGTGGCACAGTGGTTGAGAGTCTGCCTGCCGATGCAGGGGACACGGGTTCATGCCCCGGTCCGGGAAGATCCCACATGCCGCGGAGCGGCTGGGCCCATGAGCCATGGCCGCTGAGCCTGCGCGTCCAGAGCCTGTGCTCCGCAGCGGGAGAGGCCACAACAGTGATAGGCCAGTGTACCGCAAAAAAAACCCCAAAAAACTAGTAACAACAAAAAAACTACTATCAACTCAAGACAACATTGCTGAGGCACTGATTACAAAGCTCTCTTCCAAGAAATTACTGGAATTCCAACAAACTAAATTTGTATCGTACATATTTAGTAGGAGCTTTGCAACACTTCCAATTATCAGGCAGACTTCTTCATGAGGAGTCTCTGTGGAATCATACATTGATACTCATTAGCTCTTCCTAACCTTCTTCTCATGGCTTTGTTTTAATCCTCCTAAATTTTAAATTTTCTTTCTTATACTCTCCTTCCTTGAAGTATTTAGTCATCTATGCAATACTCAGCTAGAGGCATACTCAGTCACTTCCCTGTGACTTAGTTATATAATTTGTTGGTTGCTTTGTTTTATATATTTAAAAGCTTCATTCTGTGACTATATTGCCAGGGTCATGACAAAGAAGCATTTCAGCATTCTGAGCAGTGGGCTACTTATTTCTAACAAGTGGGAAGGTGGGGGACACTGAGAATTGACTACATATTGCAATTGTAGTCTACTGTTGGAGGAGACTGGGGCTTCCACTGTTGCTGGTATGATAAAAAATGAAATAGATCCTCATAGATCAGGCATCTTTTTTTTTTTTTTTTTTTTGCGGTACGTGGGCCTCTCACTGTTGTGGCCTCTCCCGTTGCGGACCACAGGCTCCAGATGCACAGGTTCAGCGGCCATGGCTCACGGGCCCAGCCACTCCGCAGCATGTGGGATCCTCCCGGACCGGGGCACGAACCCGTGTCCCCTGCATCGGCAGGCGGACTCTCAACCACTGCGCCACCAGGGAAGCCCCAGGCATCTTTTATATTTGGGAACTAAAGTCCTCAAAAATGCATCCAATAAATTAATAGTTGAATGAATTAGTAAGTTACTAGATGGTAACTTATCTCAAAATTCATTTTATTTCTCTCATGAAACTACTTCAGGAAATATCTGACACAAAAAGTATTCAGATTGCCTTAATTTCTCAAGACAGACCTTGTGGACTTCAAAATTGCTGAATAATGAGGTCTCTCTTTCGCTTAATTAAAAGGAAAAATACACTTTACAGATGATGCCAGTAACAGTAGCTTACAATGAATAAAGCAAATTCACATCCTTTAGTTCATTTGATAACTTTATGAAGTAAAAAAGGAACTTTATGAAGCAAAAGGAAGTAAAAGGAAATATATTACAAATTTCATTTTACAGTTAAGGAAGCTGAGGCACAAAAATGAAGTGATGCTTCCAGAGGCATTGTGCTTAGCAGGAAGAATACTGGACCAAGATTTGAATTCAGCGCTGTTATACTGCAAATTACCTAGCTCTTCTGATCCTCAGTCCTGTCCTTTGTAGAATGGGGATAATATTAGTACTTATCTCATGATGCTACTGTCAGGATGAAGGGCAAAGATGTGTTTAAAGCCCCCAGCACAATGCCTAACACAGTAATTACTCAGTAAATGTTCCCTTCTCACTTAATAGTCATGATCTTGCACAAGTTATATAAATTCAAGTTTCAGACACACAGGGCAGAAGGTTCATGATTGTAAATTCTCAAGAGAGAATTTTCCCATCCAGAGACCACGTCAAGATAAATAAGTTCCTGTGTTTCCCTACACCATCAGGCAGATATTTTTTAGTCTACATTTTCACCAACGGTGTGGTGTGGGCATTTTGTTAGGTGTTAGGGTCCTGGCTTTATGTAGTTGTCTCAGTTCCTACTCATATGACAGGCTCAAAAATCTCATCTCCTACCTGAAAGGCTCCTAGGACTGACAGATCCTCCCATAGAAGGTAACGGCTCTGAAAGTGCTCCTTTTTTTTGTAACCCTGGATGAGTTTTTCCTAAAGATTGGACCAGAAACCAGGTGACTACAAAGATTACAAACTTGACAATTTCAGTATTAGAAATAAATTTTTTTACTGACATCTCTCTGAAGGACTATGAAACACTGCAGTGAAAAGCATGGGTTTGGGAGTCAGACTGCCTGGATTAAAATGCCAGCTCTACCACTTACAAAACAATAACTTTAGGCATAAATACTTAATCTCTCCATACCTCAGTTTCCTGATCTGTAAAAATACAGACAATAACAGTACCTACATTACAGGATTGTTGTCAGAATTAAGTAAATTTTAGGTGAAAGACACTTAGAACAGTGACTGGCATATATTAAATGCTCAATAAATGTTAGCTACTACTACACAATATAAACTCCATAGAACAAACACTATGTTTTGTTCACTGCTGTATTCCCAGAGCCAACAAAATGCCTATTACGTATTAGGCACTAAATGTTTGTTGAATGAATAAACAGTCAAGCACAAATTTATTATTAGGTGTATTTAAAATACTTATTTGCTCCTAGAGAAAGAGACTATATGTCTAGAGAGAAATATTAAGTCCCAAGTCTAGCCTTGAAATTAAACAATGGGATTGAAAGACAAATGTCATTTGAGTTCATTTTGATATAAGAAACTTCCGATACTGGAACAATCTTTGATTCCTCATTTTAGTAGTATTCCATGGGAAATCTCTTTTTAGTTTATGGGGTTTTTTTTCCCCTTGTATTTTTTACTACTGATTCAACCAAGTTAGACTTCCAGGAATAAACACCTAATGTAACCTTAGATTTGATTTAATCCCTTTACCTTCTCTTTCCCCAAATACAATCATTTTACGAATGAGGGAGAAGGTCAAGAAGGTAGTACCAAAGGCACAGATATATTGTGCTCAAGGGTACAGATCTTTTGAATTATTTGGCATGGACTGAGGGGAATTATTTTTCTTTTTAAAAAAACCCACCAACTAGGGAATTCCTTGGCGGTCCAGTGGTTAGGACTCTGCGCTTCCACTGCAGGGGGCATGGGTTCGATCCCTGGTCAGGGAAACAAGACTCCACATGCCATGTGGCGCAGCCAGAAAAAACAACAACCACCAAAAAAAAAACCACCAACTACTCTTCAGAGATCCCTAGACACCAAATAAAAATGCAGGTAAGGCAAGCTTCTTGCATGTGTCACTTCAAGGCTTGGGCAGTGTGGCAAATGGCTGTGTGTTAAAGGGCAAGGAGCTAGATTTCTATCTAAAAAAGATCAAGGCCTGCAAAGGTAAACAAATCCCCTTCCCTTCCATCTTAGCTCATGTAATAAAGCTATTCTAAGAAACAAAACAAAAATTCAGGTCAGTAATCACTGAGCAGATGAGCAGATCATAGGAATCAACAACTCAAAGATATACTTTAGCATTATTTTCCTCTAAACTACTAGCATTAGTTTTTTTTTTTTTTTCCTAGCATTAGTTTTGAAATATAATATGGTAAACAGAGAAGCTCGGTTAATAATGGAAAGAGCACTGGGCTTGCAGTCAGTCCTGGCTCTGCTACTTAATGGCTGTGTGTCCTTAGGCAAATACATTAACTTCTCAGTTTTCTTATCTGTAAAACCAGTGCTAAACCTCCATCTCGACTACCTCACAAAATGGCAGTGAGGAATAAATGGGATGTGTATGAACGTGTCTTTAAAATACTAAAGTACCATGGAAATATTAACATAATTGAATGAAGGGTTTCTGGTGTGAAAAATTGGGTAATATATGGAGTTTACACAAAATTAACACCTATAAAAGCAGCTTGGGACTTCCTTGGTGGTGCAGTGGTTAAGAATCCGCCTGCCAATGCAGGGGGCACGGGTTCGAGCCCTGGGCCGGGAAGATCCCACATGCCCCAGAGCAACTAAGTCCGTGTGCCACAACTACTGAGCCTGCACTCTAGAGCCCGCGAGCCACAACTACTGAGCCCGTATGCCACAACTACTGAAGCCCGTGCACCTAGAGCCTGAGCTCCACAGCAAGAGAAGCCACTGCAATGAAAAGCCTGAGCACCGCAACGAAGAGTAGCCCCCGCTCACCAAAACTAGAGAAAGCCCGCGCACAGCAACAAAGACCCAACGCAATGAACACTCAATGCAGCCAAAAATAAAACAAATAAATTTATAAAGAAGAAAGAAAGAAAAAAAAGCGGCATACCCTGATTCCACAGTACTATAGGTAATAGAATATATCTACTTTACTAAAATATTTACCTTTAACATGCTAGAATCTTACTACATTTTTTTAAGCGGTGGAAGGGATCACAGAGAGGATTTAATACAACCTTTTCACTTTAGAGATTTAAAAATGGAGGCACAGAGAGGTAAAACGATTTGCCATAGGTTAAAAGGCCTATGAAAAGAATATAACTGATATTACGTAACTAAGAACATTGAAACTTTTTTTAAATGCCCTTAGAAAAGGAGAATATGACATTGAACAGGCATTAAGATGCTTTTGAGAGCTAAGAAAAGTGTTTATACGAGGGAGAACTGGAGATAGGAAAAAAGAAAAAAGATCTGTATACAGAGCTAACAAAATGTATAATTAACCACCCCTCTACATTTACCAGTCACTGATTCTTTACTATCTGTATTTAAATATTCTGTTCTCCAGAAGGATACCTCCACAAATTATAGACAAATAATTTGCAAATTTTTATACAAAGGGATATTGCTTTGCAATTCATCTTGAAATCATTTGGCTTCTTCCCCAACTCTTTCTGATGAACTCTTCTGGACAGAAATGTTTATCCTAGGTCAAAAGTATCACTTAATGCTAGTATGAGAAACTATCTGATCCAAAATTTCTTACCCATCAAAACTCTTTTTCCCCTCAGGGGACCTGTACAGAGTGTTCACCTTTTTTTCCCCTTTTTCATGACTCACGTCTCAGTTAACATCACGTTATGCACTTCTCTACAAAATACACACATTCTTTCATTGAACAAATATTTATTTACTTACTGTGTCTCATGCATTATGCCAAGTGCTTAAGACATGAAGCTGAAAAAATACAACTCTGTTCTTACCCTCAGGAAGCTCCTAATCTGGAGAGGGAGCCAGTCTCCTTAACAAAAATACCACCACCACCGGGTAACTGCTGTAACCAAAGCACATACAATGTACAGGGGAGGCAAACAAGAAAGGAGGAACCCAAGGCTGCCTGAGGGTAAATGAAGGCTTCACAAGGAGGTAGGGTTTAAGGGGACACCTGAAGGTTAAATAATCAAGAAGGGCACAGCATTCTAGGCTAAAGTAACAGTGTAAGCAAAACTAGAGGCACGATAAACAGCATGTGTGCTCAGTATTACTGAGCAGGAAATGCAACGACTTTTTCTCATAAAATGATTAGCTCATTAAAGAATTAGATCTTAAGAATCCTAGTATACTATGCAAAACTATTTGCTGAGCCCCCACTATGTGCTAGATGCTGCCAAGTACACAGGATCTTTGTAGACCCATTGCTGGCCATATGTACAGCTGCCACCTGAGTTGTGCAGTACAATCTGTGTGGCTGCGGCAGCGCTATAAGACCACTATAAACTAGCGGGGCCTAAACTGCAGGTTCCTTAAGCGTAGTGAAGAGTCCACAAATTTACATGCATACCAGGTATGCTCTGTCCACAATAATATCTTGAAATGTACACTTTCAGTGCACAGTAGATGCTGTTAGAATTAAGAGTGCAGTATCACTTTAAAATAATACTTAATTTCTACCAGCCTTTTGGTTTTTACCCCCAACTGATGTATTCTAAAAGCATATTCCTGTCACGTGTCTCAAGCTTTTCAATGTTAAAAAGGTATCTAAATGCTAAACACAGAATGCCACCAACATCTGATACTCTCCAAATGCTTTGTGGAAAGACGATTTGGCAATATGGATCAAGAACCATAAAATTATATATACCCTTTGACATATTCAATAAATATGAATTACTCTTATAATGGAAACAACGGTACAAATATTTTAAATGCCTGTATTCAGTTTATATTCCTACAGTCTCATAGAGTACAGGGAAGGTGTCTGAAGTAGCAGACTTAGCGGTTGGACAAACCTCTGCTTGAATCCTGTTCTGTCACTTATTAGGTATATGACTATAGGAAAGTTACCTGATTTCTCAAAGCCTCAGTTTTCTTAACTGTGCAATGAGAAAGCATCATCAACCTCATGGAACTGTAAAGATTAATTAGTATATCATCTGATACATTGTGTGCTCACTAAATGCTTGAGATCATGCTCTCTAAATAAATGTCCCAGCATTCAAGAATTTTGTTTTGGGCTTCCCTGGAGGCTCAGTGGTTAAGAATCTGCCTGCCAACGCAGGGGACATGGGTTCAATCCCTGGACCGGGAAGATCCCACACACTGTGGAGCAACTAAGCCCGTGCGCCACAACTACTAAGCCTGCGTTCCGGAGCCCACATGCCACAACTACTGAAGCCCATGCACCTAGAGCCTGTGCTCCGCAACAAAAGAAGTCACAACAATGAGAAGCCCGCACACTGCAACGAAGAGTAGCCCCCCCCCTCCGCTCGCCGCAACTAGAGACAGCCCGTGCACAGCAACGAAGACCTAACACAGCCAAAAATAAAAAAACAAAAACAAAAAAAAGTTCTGTAAAAAGAAAAAGAATTTCGTTTTAACATTATTTTCCCATTTTAATTATTAGCATTAAAAATGCCTTTTATTCTATTGCAGATAATGACTATTTCTGCTACTTATTGGTTATATGTTTTTAAGGGTTAGCTTTAGAACCTATGCAAAAAGTAGTGTTCTAGCCAGCATTTCCTAATTCATGGATGATTCAATCATTAAATTCAACATTGATATCTATTTCATTTTGTATATTTAAAAATATTTTTTGGGCTTCCCTGGTGGCGCAGTGGTTGAGAGTCCACCTGCCGATGCAGGGGACACGGGTTCGTGCCCCAGTCCGGGAAGATCCCACATGCCGTGGAGCGGCTAGGCCCGTGAGCCATGGCCGCTGAGCCTGTGCATCCGGAGCCTGTGCTCCACAACGGGAGAGGCCACAACAGTGAGAGGCCCGCGTACCGCAAAGAAAAAAAAAAATTTTTTTTAATTGAAGTATAGTTGATTTACAATGTTGTACCAATCTCTGCTGTACAGCAAAGTAACTCAGTTATACACATGTAAACACCGATTTGTATATTTTTGACCATCTAGTAAAATAATTATTTAAATTTTTCTCCTGTAAAAACAGAATAGTTGAGAGTATCCAAAAATTTATCCACTGAATATGTGTGAATCAGTGGAAATGAGAAAACTGGCTCATCATATTATAGTCACTCAGTTGTTATAACTTCATCTGAACACAGAACAACACAGTAATTTTAAATTATTTTTGTTCTTAGAATGAACTGTTGGTTAAAGACAGGAAACACAAGCTGCACTGATGATGAAATAAGAGTAAATGAGTGAATTTATCTTATCAGGATTCTTAAATGGTACATCAAGGTATCTCAGTATTTTTTTTAAGTATTAAAAAAAGAAATGTGATGTTAGTTATATCCAATTTGGATTTTCAATATTAGAAATAAACTATCCGTACCTCCAATGTTTTATTTGTGGAGACAAGCTTGCAAGCAACAGCCTAGAACCATTCTTTTTGTTTTGTCACTTAGAAACAAAACAGAAAAATTATAAAAACCTACTGATTTTTATTGATCCACCTCCTAGAGTAATGAAAATAAAAACAAAAGTAAACAAATGGGACCCAATTAAACTTAAAAGCTTTTGCACAGCAAAGGAAACCATAAACAAAACAAAAAGACAACCCACAGAATGGGAGAAAATATTTGCAAATGAAGCAACTGACAAGAGATTAATCTCCAAAATATACAAACAGCTCATGCATCTCAATATCAAAAAAACAAAGAACCCAAACAAAAAATGGGCAGAAGATCTAAATAGACATTTCTCCAAACAAGACATACAACCAAAAAGCACATGAAAAGATGATCAACATGTCTAATTATTAAAGAAATGCAAATCAAAACTACAATGAGGTATCACCTCACACCAGTCAGAATGACCATCATCAGAAAATCTACAAGGCTTCCCTGGTGGTGCAGTGGTTGAGAGTCTGCCTGCCAATGCAGGGGACATGGGTTCGAGCCCTGGTCTGGGAGGATCCCACATGCCACGGAGCAACTAGGCCTGTGAGCCACAATTACTGAGCCTGAGCGTCTGGAGCCTGTGCTCCGCAACAAGAGAGGCCACGATAGTGAGAGGCCCGCGCACCGCGATGAAGAGTGGCCCCCGCTTGCCACAACTAGAGAAAGCCCTCGCACAGAAACGAAGACCCAACACAGCAAAAATAAATAAATAAATAAATAAACTCCTACCCCCAACATCTTAAAAAAAAAAAATCTACAAACAATAAATGCTGGAGAGGGTATGGAGAAAAGGGAACCCTCCTACACTGTTGGTGGGAATGTAAATTGGTGCAGCCACTATGGAGAACAGTATGGAGGTTCCTTAAAAAACTAAAAATAGAGTTCCCATATGATCCAACAATCCCACTCCTGGGCATATATCCAGAGAATAATTCAAAAAGATACATGTACCCCAATGTTCATTGCAGCACTATTTACAATAGCCAGAACATGGAAGCAACCTAAATGTCCACTGATGAAGGAACGGGAATGGATAAAGAAGATGCAGTACATATATAAAATGGAATATTACTTAGCTGTAAAAAAGAATGAAATAATGCCATCTGCAGCAACATGGATGGACCTAGAGATTGTCCTACTGAGTGAAGTAAGTCAGACAGAGAAAGACAAATATCGTATAATATCACTTATAAGGAGAATCTTAAAAAACGGTACAAATGAACTTATTTACGAAAGAGAAATAGAGTCACAGATGTAGAAAACAAACTTATGGTTATCAAGGGGGAAGCAGGGTAGGGGGTTGGGAGATTGAGGCTGACATATACACACTACTATATATAAAATAGATAACTAATAAGGACCTACTGTATAGCACAGGGAACTCTACTCAATACTCTGTAATGACCTATATGGGAAAAGAATTTTAAAAAGAGTGGATGTATGTATGTATAACTGATTCACTTTGTTGTACACCAGAAACTAACACAACATTGTAAATCAACTATAGCCCAATAAAAATTAATTTTAAGAAAACCCGCTGATTTTTAAAGTACAAAAAAAGCAAGAATTCCTAATTTAAGGTTAAAAAGTCAGTTCTTATCTATTTTGATGCCATAAGCATAATTAATTTCAATCTACACTGTTATTATATTCATTTAAAAATATGCTTTATCTTATGTTAATGTGTCATTTGTTGAACAGTAATGGCTGAAATTTGTTTTAAGGTATTTTGTTCAGTATATTATTAAATAACCTATATATATAATTCAAAAATAAAATATATATATTAAATATATATATATTAAAATTACTCCTTTCTCATATCACATAAAAACTATTTTAAAAAATTAAATAAGGTTGGGAAGTGCTAATTCTCCCTCTATATGACCTAACATATGACCTTTGGGAGACTTACTGTTTGTAAATTAAGGACTTTGGTATGGTAAATTTACCTTGTTTTCATATTCTCATAAATCCCTAAAGGCAGCATAATATATGAAAACCGAGGCCCAGAGAGCAAAATTGCAAAGCTGTTAGTGATTCTATAACTCCTTAGTAATGCCTCTGTGGAAAATTCACTTAGCCAAAAAGTGGTGTGTCAGATCTTCCTATTCCATTTCCCTATACTCTCCTTCCTCCAATTTAAATCATCACCACCACCACCACAAGGTAAGGGTGAAAGTTCACACACTTCCTTTTCACCCAGACTAGTGCAACAGCTCTTGACACTCCAAATCATGTTTCATATTGATTTGGAGTGATCATCCTCAAAATCTCTTATGATAATTCCTTCACATCTTTCAAGGTACCCAAAGTTTTTACAATGAGGCCCAAACTCCTGAGCCTGTGATTCAAGGTCCTCCATAATTTGACCCTAGGCTCACCTAGTCTTGCATCCTATCACACCCTTAATGCTAGAATCATACATTTCCCTGCATACATCCTTCAGTTTCAGCTTCTATGCTCAAGCTAGTCCCTTTGCCAAGAATGGCTTTCCTTTCCAAACTCTTACCCAATAAAACCCATAAGTTAAAACTCCAATTCAAATGTCCCTTCTCAACAAAGCCTCCCTGGCTTTTTCTGACCCTCCCCAAAGTCATCCATCCATTCAACAAATATTTATTAAGCACTTATTATGCACCAGGCACTATTTAGGTGTTAAAGATACAATATGAGCCAAACAAACCCAGTCTCTACCTTCAAAGAGCTAATACTTACCTCATTGGGTTGCTATGAGGATTAAATGAGATAAAATATGTAAAGCATTTAAAACAGGGCCTATACACAGTCATGTTCAATAAATATTAGCTATTAGTGTTGCTGCCTAAACATACTATTTAAAGTAGTTGCCATACACAAATAGATGTCACTTTATACCTTACCCTGATTCGTTTCTTCTTAGCATTTATAACTATTCTCATTATACATTTGTTTACTATCTTCCTTACCCCAAGGGACCATGTCTTTTTTTTTAAACCGCTGTGACCACAATGCCTAGAACATCACCTGGCCCTCAGAAGCTAGTCAAAAGCCACTTCTGTATCATTGACTTTTATGGTCTGGGGGTAGAGACAGACATTAACCGAAAAGTCATAGCAAGAAATACAAAATTACAATTGATGTGTATTCTATGAAGGAGAGTTACATAATGGAGGTGTGTGACTTAGGGTTGTTTGGGAGTTTTTTCTGATGAGTAGGCAGGGCAGTTGGGGTTTCTCTTGACTTCCCTGAGCTGAGAACTCCAGGATATGCAGGGTTAACAGGCAAGAGAGAGTACTATCACAGGTCATTCACATGTGCTATTTGTCCTATCTGGTTTTCCACAACACAACTCCTGTAATTTAATCCTTTAGGTTTCTTCCTGAAAGTAGGACCCTTTGGGAAGCCATCCCTAGCTATTCAAAACACAACATAACAATGAAAATTTTGAAAAATATAAAATACGAAGCTTTATAATAATGTTTGGTTCTATTTATTGAGTGCCTACTAAACCTGTTGCACAAGGAAATTTTTTAAAGTGGCCTCTACGAATAATTCCTAGCTCATAATAAGCTACTATTTTGCCTTCTCTTCACCTCTCCCATACATATACTTTTACACTGTGTGCATGTGTTTTAACAAGTAAGGAGAAATCCAGTCAGTTGGAGACAAAGTCTACACCATAACCATGTCTAATGTCTTTCTAGTCTCAGTTCCTACTACACATCCTCATTCCTGCATTCTTCATGTCACATAAAGGTAATCCTGCTACCTACAATACATCCTAATTACTTTCTACTCACATTCACAACAAAGCATTCTTCCCCTACCCAAAATGATCTATATAAATCCTATTCACCTTTCAGGCCCAGCTCAAATGGCACTTTTGGATCCTAAATACCCAAAAAGGAGTTCATAACTCCCTCTACTCATACATTCATTCTCAGTGGGAAGGCTAACACTTCCAAAAATCTAGCCATTTGGTGTATTTGATGGGACAGCTCTTTATTCTGAAAAGAAGATCACATCTTACTAAATTTCCTTTTTGCACCAAAAATAAGATTCTCAAACTCACTCTTTCTGTGTAGCCCACTAGTCGCCTCAAATTTCAGTTCAAGATTATATTTGTCAGATAGGAAAATGAGACCATAAAGTGAAATCATTCAAGCACCTACTTGGCCTGGGCACTGGTAGTAACAGGAGTTAAGTAAGGCATAGTCACTGCCTAGAAGAACTCACATTTCAGGGGAAGAAACAGGTTAACATACAATGAGTGTGATGAGTTGTGAATGTGAAGGGTTGTTGTGAAGGCAGACACTGGAGAATGACAACCTAAAAATGCAGAGTCAGTGAGTTAGGGAAAGTTCACCGATTAAATAACTTTAAAATAAACCACTCTCCAAAAAAGCAGATGGGGAAAAATCAGAAATTAACTAACCTCCTAGGAGAACATAATTACCAGGACTTCGTTTTGACTAGAATGTCTTATTACTCCCAGAGATCAAAATTTAGATTGCTGCATATAATGGAGCAATGGGTTCATTAACTGAACTGCAAACCATGTGGAACCCAACTCAATGAAAAACCCACTGAAGCTTCAAACAGGCAAGAGAGAGAAACAGGAAGGAGAGAGAAAATTTGCAAATGTAAGGCTCTCCCAACTAAAAGCAGAGAGGGCAAAACAAATGAAGATAATACAAGGTATTAAAGAGACTGTCACAATCTGACTGCCAAGCTGATTTTCGGTCTCCAGATGCTCTGGTCTCTGCCTCCAAACAAAAACCATTTGTTCTGAGTAATAGTAAAGCTTGTAAATAACTATTTTTAAATTTCCCAAACTGTAACTCCACATTAAAAGATACTCAAAAAAATATTCATTTTAAAACGTTTTAAGTTATTTCTGTCAAAAGGCTAGATATCTCATAAGGCCATAGTATGCACGCCGGCCCTCACCCCATGCCTCACTCCATCACTCCAAAACACACTATCACTCAGGTTTTGCACTGACATTAGGTAATAAGGCTTGCAGCCTCTCTCCAACACCTCCAAACTCCCTCTTCCCTCTACAAAAAAGAAAAGGAAGAAGAAAGCCTGCGACCCCCTATCTGCCCGCCCTACAGCTCCTGGGAAGCAATCGTCCTCAAATTGTTCCTGCTTAGACCCTTGAATCCCGTAGAAGGAAATGGGGACAGCTGTGAGAGCGGGGAAGAGAGGACATCCGATAAGGGGGAGAGGAAATGTGGATGGTGGAGGACGAAAAGGAGAAAGAATACAGAGAGGAGAGGGCAGTGTAAATAAAATGGTGAAAGGGGGTAGGAAGCGAGAGCAAAGAGCAGGAGCGAAAAAGAGAGAGGAAAAAGAAGGACGGCGTAGACTTCCCAAAAGAGAGAACAAGGCAAAATGGTAGAGGAGAAAAGGAAGGTCGGGTTAAAGGACGAGGAGGAATAGGCAAAGGGGAACGCGAAAGAAGCTGTCACTGGGGGTGATTTAAAAAAAGGGTGTCACCGAGTGGAGAGAGATTAAGGGGGAAGGGCTGTCACCCCAGTAGGTGGCCGGGGACCAAGGGGAAGAAGGAGTCGGTCACCGAGGGGGAGGTAACAAGGTGGGGAGGTAAAGGCAGGAGCAGACGGGGCATCAGAGCTGGGGAGGGCAGGGCCGCGGGGGCCAGGGTGGCTGGCGGCTGCGGCTCAGGCAGGCCTCGCTCCCTCACCATGGCTGCGCCGGACTGGTCCTCGGGCATGCAGCCTCTGTCCTGGGCTCCGCGGCGGGCCGGGCCTGAGCCCGCCCCCAGGCTGAACTTGCGCGGGGGCTCCAGGAGGCTCCGACGAACAGCGGCTCCGGGCTTGGCCCAGGCCTCGGCCTCCCTGCTTCACGAGCTGGAAGGGCAGCAGCTGAAGCCGCAGCCAGACCCGGAACGCAGTCTCCGCCCCCGAGGCCCCGCCCGCGCCGCCAGCAGGAGCTTGGCCTCGCCTCCTCTCTCTCACTGCGCAGACTCGGCGGAGGGGTCCCAACAATAACCCCCCCATCTGCCCCGCCCCCGATTTCTGGCTTCTCCCCCTCCCAGGCCCTTAAAGGAGCCACACTTACTCAAATAACTAGAGCTTATAAATAAGAGCTTTAAACATACGACGTAACAGGAGACTAGAGCTATCACTCCTTTCGGTCACCTATGGACCCCTGTGCTCTGGTTTATTGTCATTCATTCTTATTGTCATAATTCTTGGTGATTTCAGTTGTTTTAGATGATTCCTCCAATGCCCTAACTTCTCAGGTTCCTCTCCTCTAGGGATCACCCTTGCCTCAGCCTCTCATTTCCTTGCTCATACTTTAGGTCTTCGCATTTCCAGTAACTATAACTCCTCTATAATATCAGTTTTAATCACCCAACTCTCCCACCTCAACCTCCTTCCTTTCTAGCTCACTTCCTGTAATACCCAACTCCAAAAATTCTTCAGCTCCACCAAAACTCAGAATCTTACCTTTTCACTATTCTTCACACTATCCTATGTCCTCATTTCCTTTCATGAACAGCTTAGCTTCTATGTCCATTATGAAAATCAGTCCTAGGTATTCACCTTCATTTCTCCAGTCCTTCTTTCCTTTCCCTGTATTCACCTGAGGAAACTGTAATCCTGTAGCAAAAGGGGGTAGAGTGGAGAAAAATGCAATATCATACTGACTGGCCTCCACCTACATTTGATATCATTATCATCAAATAAGCCCTTAATGCTTGGCTATCCTACTACATTTCTCCAGTTTCATCACTCCCCTACCCCACCAGATAACTATTTCATCTCTCTCTCTTCAAACTTCCAATACTTCTTTGTTTTTTAATAAATTTATTTATTTTATTTATTTTTGGTTGCGTTGGGTCTTCGTTGCGGTGCGCGGGCTTCTCACCGCGGTGGCTTCTCTTGTTGCAGAGCATGGGCTCTAGGCACGCAGGCTTCAGTAGTTGTGACACGTGGGCTTAGTAGTTGTGGCGTGCGGGCTCTAGAGCACAGGCTCAGTAGTTGTGGCACACGGGCTTAGTTGCTCCGTGGCATGTGGGATCTTCCTGGACCAGGGCTGGAACTCGTGTACCCTGCATTGGCAGGCAGATTCTTAACCACTGCACCACCAGGGAAGCCCCCAATACTTCTCACTTACCTGATGATTTCGCTTCCAGTTTACTGTGAAATGAAGCAAACAAAAGAGAACATCTATAAGTTACCACCACCACTACCACCACCACGACTTGCAACCTACCTATAACTCTGCTCTGCTTGTAACTCTGCTCCTATACTCTGCCTTCCTTTCCTTACTACAAACGAACTATTTGCCTTCTAGCTAAGGTCAAACCCTCCTCAGTTCTTCTCAAACTGTGTGCAAAAGGACTTGTTTTCTCCCTGCAATTAGCCATAAACCTATATTTTTGTAAAATGCAATAAAACTTACTAGAAAATTAAATTTAAAATCAGACATACAAAATGCAAGCCCAAGTATAGATATAGATATAGATATAGATTTAGTTTTTTTACCCTCCTATCCATTCTTAAGTGTACAGTTCAGTGGCATTAACTACATTCACGTTGTTGTGCTACCATAACCACCATCCAACTCCAGAGCTCTTGTCGTCCTGCAAAACTGAAACTCTGTATCCATTAAACAATAACTCCTCATTCCCTCCTCCCACCAGATCCTGACAACAACCATTCTATAATACTTTCTGTCTCTATGAATTTTGACTACTCCAGTCAGATTTTTTGTTTGTTTTTTATTAGATCCAATAGACATAAAATTTTTCTGTCAAATTGCTATAAAATCTCTAAATATTTACTCTTGATTTCTGTCACAAACTGGTGACAAACTTTTGTGGACCATCACTAGTATACAGGTCACACTTTGAGTAGCACAGTGCTAGGTTCCTACCATTTCACTTTCTCAGAGACATCTATCCAGCAATTCTCCTCTCTTCTATGTCATGATTTTTCTGTTTTTCTTTCCCATTGGCATACCAAAATGAATGTATTTCTTCCATCTTAAAACAAAACAAAACCTCTCTTGACTGAGCTTGACCCTCCAGCCCCCATTTCTCTGCTCTTTTTTACAGCAAAATATCTCACAAAGGTGGTCTGTACAGTACTTGATGCCTTCACTTCCTTTTTCCCATTTCCTGTGGAACCCTGTCCAGCTGAGCTTTCCCCTCACCACTCCACTGAAATGCTCTTGTCAAGGTCAGCAGTGATGTCCATTTACTCACAGCGATCAGTCATCAGTGTTACTTGACCTACCAAGAGCACTAGACACAGCTTATCAATTCCTCCTCCTTGCCTACTATGACACTCCACTGCCCTGTTTCTTCTTTGTCTTACTGGCTGCTCTTGGTCTCTCCACATTTCTCTGACCTCTAAATACTGCAGTGTCAGGAATTCTCTGGTGGTCTGGTGGTTAAGACTCTGTGCTTCCACTGCAGGGGGTACGAGTCAAGGGAACTAAGATGTCTCACTGCAGCCAGAAAAAGAAAAAAACACTAAATACTGCAGTGCCCCAGGGCTCAATACTTTGACCTCTTTCCTTTTCCATTTATACTCACTCCTTAATGATTTTATCCTATCACATTACTTTAAATACGATCTATGTAATGATAATTCCCCAAATTACACCTCTATTCCAGACCTCTCTTCTGAATTTCAGACTTATATATCCAACTGCCAACTTGTAAACATCCCCCTTTGTATGTCTAATAGATTTTTATTATTCCTAGTAGCCATTCAGTAGAGTTCCCCTCAAGTCTACTGGCCATGAATAAACCAGCAAATAGCAAAGGGAATAAGACCACTAATATTAGCTTAGACCAATATGATTTACTGTCTGTGTCTGAACTGAGAATCACTTCCCCTGTGGACCTGGTGGTAGTGGAGGAAAATCACCATAAAAAAACCACTACTCTGCCATCAAGAAAGAATGGAGCACAGTTGACCTGTAATCAATGAAATAGAATAGAAAGGCCAAAAATACCTCCAAATATACATGAGAATTTTGTATAATAAAGGTATCAAATCAGTAAAAAATGTGGCATTACATTTGGTGTTAGAATAACTGGATAGCCAGTTATTCTAGAAAAATGTAATGTGGTTCTACACATCACACTGTTCACCAAGAGAAATTTCAAATACATCAAAGATTTAAATGTTAAAAAAAAAAAAACAACTTCTTGAAGGAACTATGGGAGTTTCTGTAATCTCAAAGTGAGGAAGGTCTTTTAAAGTATAAAACAAAACTTAGATGCTATAAAAGACTGATAAATTCAACTATGTGGAAATAAAAAATATCTGTAAAGCAAAAGCCACCATAAGAAGAGTCAGATGAAAATGACCATACATATATATATATATATAGATATATATATATATATGTTTGCATTTTGTATCATAGGAAAATGGGTAATTGTCATATTTATAAACAGAGGTGAAATCTATAACAACCAAAATCCATGGGGAAAAAGTGCAAAAGACATGAATTAATAGTTCACAGAAAAAGAAATAGCAATGGCTCTTAAATGCTCATTCTTGCCCAAGATAAGAGACATGCAAATTAGAATTTCTTTGAAATACTATTTTTCACGTGTCAGATTGACAAGGATTTGTAAGACTGATAAGACACTGCGTGATGGTGGTTTTAACAGGTAGTCTCACATTTTGTTGGTGGGAGTGTAAATTTGAACAACTTTTATGGAGGACAGTTCGGAGGTGGTATTTATCAAATTTTTAAATGTACCTTCCCTTTGACCCAGAAATTCTACTTCTAAAAAAAAATTTTTTTAGAATGTTTAAGTCACAAGGAAGTTTAATTTTTTTATTATTAATTTTTTAAATTATTTATTTATTTATTTTTCGCAGTGAGGCATATAGGATCTTACTTCCCCTACCAGGGATCCAACCCGTGCACTCTGCAGTGCAAGTGCGGAGTCCTAACCACTGGACTGCCAGGGAATTCCCTCTACTTCTAAAAATTTTATCTACACGTATGCTCAATCATATGTACAAGTTTTGTTTGTAATAGCAAAAGAGTGGACACAACTTAAATGTTTATTCATAAACATTAATAGAGTTTATTAATAAACTGGTTAAATACGGTAATAGTGTATTCCTACAAAGCTTACTCTGCATCCATAAAAAAGAATAAGAAAGTTTTTTGATATAGAATGATCTTCAAGATCTATTGTTAAGTGAAAAAGCAAGGTCCTAAACAATGTATACTGCATACTATTTTTCCTGTAAGAAGTGGTGGTACTAATATGTATTCATGGTTGCTTGTATATGCAGAAAATATCCCTGGAAGAATTTAACAGAAACTGACATCCTCGATTGTCTGATTGCTGCTAGGGAGGACAAGTGGATGGCAGGAGACAGGTAGAAGAGAGACTCTTCATAGACTAGCCTTTTGTATCTTATGATTTTCTTAATCATGAGAATGTGTTACCTATGCTAAAAGTAAATAAATAAAATTTAAAAGATTGAACCGCTTATTTATTTTACAATTAAAACAATTTTTTTACAATAAGGAATGACTTTATCAATGTTCCTAATTTTAAGAGATTCTGTACAATCTTTTATTATTGTTGAGTTAATCAGAACTAGATCAGTAGTTACTCATCATTTTTGGTGAATATAATCAACCTCCTCTGGCAAATAGAGTTTGTAACTTTAAGTGAACAAACTGTCGTCTTCTACAACAGAGGTAGTTTCCTATAACAACTCGTAATCTCAAGATTACAAATCAAGAGTCTTTGGAACTATCAAAATAAACCTTTTGGTATTATTGGGAAGGTCTGTTCCTTTTATAAACATAGAAATTCAATTTCATGAGAAAAGATTCTAAGTATAGCTTTAACTTAAATTCAGTGATAAATGGCATATAATTAAACACTATTCTTTCCTTTATCTATGTAAACAGAAGTTAATGGTTAATTCAGTGAGTGCTTCACCCTCTCAAAAACACTTGTATCCTTTAAAAATTCCTGCTATTGAAGCTTGTGGCCTTTGGTCTCTGACTATAATCAAGCCTGAATCTAAGGTATTCAGGGTTTATGCTAATTTCTCTAGAAAGTCAATTGTTTACAGAATTTGGAAGATTCCTTTATTCTTTTTTTTTTTTTTTTTTTTTTGCAGTACGCGGGCCTCTCACTGTTGTGGCCTCTCCCGTTGCGGAGCGCAGGCTCCGGATGCGCAGGCTCCGGATGCGCAGGCTCAGCGGCCATGGCTCACGGGCCCAGCCGCTCCGTGGCATGTGGGATCCTCCCAGACCGGGGCACGAACCCGTGTCCCCTGCATCGGCAGGCGGACTCTCAACCACTGCGCCACCAGGGAAGCCCTCCTTTATTCTTAAATGATAACTGTATTGCTATTATTATTATGAGGAGAATATCAATTTTGCTCTAGAAGGCAAAGCTAGAGGCAAAGAGAGGATGGGACACTATTAGAAGGTAGATTTTTAGCTCAAAAAAGGGAAGAACATTCTGAGAGTAAGAACTGTCTCACATGGAATGGGCTGTGTACTTGTGGGGCAGTAAACTCTCGGTCACCAGAGGTGTACAAAAAGGGGCTAAGAGACAAAATATTGGGGATATAATAGACGGGAGTTCTATAATGAGTTTTAAACTGGATTTGATGGTTGTTTAGTTTCCTCCTAATTCTGAAAGTCAGTAGTTCAAGAAAGTTAAATGGGAAAAGACAAAAGCAAAGAATAGGAATTTCATTACAACTCACTTATTTCCAAGGCAGTATTTCCTGTTATTTTTAATAGTCAGTGCCCTGAATCTTTAAGGGAGGGGACCATTATAAAGGCCTACTGCCTTTTGTACTACTCTGTTGGATAATGAAAAAGACTCCCAGTTAGAAATAAACAAGTTCCTCCTTAACAATATGAGAGAAAACAAACTTACTGGGTATGATGAAATTTCAGCTCCTTACTCCTGAGCATGAGGTGCTGAGCTCCATTCCAACCACTCATCAGAACCCAAGACTCAGGGCAAAAGTTTCCAGTAAGCATTATCTATTAAGAGAAGTCCACCCTAGTTGGTGGGCTGGCTATTCTCTGTGTAGAGCTAGGTATCAAAGGGATTTTTTTCAAGCTGAAAGTAGCAATACAAATATTAACTCTAGCAATCTCTTACAAAGTCACAGCAGTGTTTTAGAAAGCAGTTTATCAGCCAGCCTCACATTCAAGCCTCATAACAATCCCCTGGGGCTGGTAAAAGCGGTGACTATCCCATTTGATAGGTGAGAAAGCACAGGCTCAGAGATAGGAAACCTCACAAGTCAGCCATGTAAGAACTAATTCTGACCCCAGAGCTCATTCCACTACCTCAGAGCCTTGGAAAGAATTGGAATTTCTCTATAGGATAGGAAGGACCTGGTAAACAGGAGGTCTTTCTAATGTGGAATTAATTTTCTATTAGAATCCATTGTAAACTTTAGTGTCTATCAGAATCAGCTGGAGCACTTGTTAAAGTAGTTTGCTATGTGTCTCCCCCAGAGTTTCTGATCCATTAGGTCTGGGTTGGGGCTCAAGATTTTGCATCACTAGCATGTTCCCAGGAGATGCTGATGATACTGGTACAGGAAGACACTGGGAAAGTCCTCTCCCACTCTATCCTTCCTTCCTAGTATCTTCTATCAGATGTCAGAAGGCAAATGAAGGTGATTTGAGGAGAAAAACAGAATGATTTTATAGCTCTCTGTGCTGCTGAGACACAAGTGTACGCTCAGGATAAGACTGAGGAACACTATGCCAGAAGTCGGAAGGGTTGATTTCCAGTCCTTGGCTCTGACACCGGGGAGGTGGGATTTGATACCTTTATCAAATCCCAGTTTATCATTTCATTTGGAACCCTGAAATGCTGAGGCCTTGGGCAAATCTTTCCTCTCTCTGGGGCTTAATGTGATCATCTGTAAAATGTCCTGAGGGGGTACATGGTCAGGAAGGGTGACCTCCCAGGTCCCTCTACCAGTTCTAACATTCTGGCTCCAAACTTACCTAGCCAGAGTCTTGATTTCCCTAGATACCTATGCCACCAAGGTGGACAAAGAGTAGGTAGTATTTAATGGGCCACAGGAACTCTGAAAAATTAGAATGTACATGAGAAATCCTCTTCACATGATGCTCCAAGCCCTCATGGGGGAACTGCTGAGCATTTCTGACTGTAGAATCAGAAGTTATGTCTCCAGAGAAGAGAAATGTGGATTAAAAATCAATTAAGTATTTCTTGTCTTGTCTTAATTAAAAAGGACAGAGGTTTTTGTTCAGAAAGAAAACAAACTCCTTGGACCTATAAGTACAATGATGTAAAATAAGCTTTCTTATGTAACTAACCAGTAAGATTACATTTCTTTCTCTTTCTTTCTTTCTTTTTTTTTTTTTGGTCTCGCTGCATGGCTTGTGGGATCTTAGTTCCCCGACCAGGGATTGAATTGACCTCAGCAGTGAGAACGCAGAGTCCTAACCACTGGACCACCAAGGAATCCCCTACCATTCTCTTCCATTAGAAGTTAAGAGTCCTTCCTGTATTTTCCTGACCTTTAATGTGAATAGATAAGATTAACTTCTAAAGCTTATAAAATATGTTTCAGAGAGTTGCATAAAGGCACAAAACATGTTTATTGTGAGAAAGAGCATTAGTTTGAGAAATATGCCAGCTATTATTCATGTAATCTATAAATGGCCTCTGTAGTGTTTTCTTTTCCTTTTCTTTTTTTCACTCCCCAACACATAGTGAAACCTCTGGGGTTAGAAAGCAGTTTGGCAGTTCAGTATTCTTTTTTTCCCTTGAAGTTGCTGGTGTTAGAATAAAGGTACCTCTAGCTACTTCTGATCCAAACATCAAGGTGAAATGTATTCTGTGCACTTGTTTGATTCAAACAAGAAATCAAAGCCCTAGGAGGTAGAGGTTAAAACTTTAAGGCCAGGAAGGGGAGACAAAGGCTCCCCAAACTTCTGGTATAGGTGGTAGGGAGAAATATATGCCCAAGATGGGCAAGGAACTGACCATCAGGTGAAGTGTCCAAGTGTCAGGACCACATTCTAAATCAACTGTTTAGGGTTGGTATCACTCCCTCTTCATTGCTCTCACCAACTAAACACATTCACAGAAGACCTTGACACTTGACCCAGTCTTCACTCTATTGCAGCAATTGTCAAAGTGTGGTCCTCAGACACCAGTATCAGCCTCACCTGGGAACTAGTTATAAATGCAAATTCTTGGGCCACTGAGACCAACTAAATCAGAAACTCAGGGTGTGGGACCCAGAAGTCTGTTTTATCAAGACTTCCAACTGATTCTGATCCACACTAAAGCTTGAAGTCTACTAGGCTATTGCAATCCTACAACAACATGGGTGACTTCAACATTCACCTTCATGACCCATCCAGCTCTCTGGCCTCTCTACTCCTTGACCACCTCAGTTCTAATGACACCCCCTTCCACTTCAGCCACCCACTCTTATGACTGCACCCTGAACCTTGTCAAACTCAAAATTCCTTCATGTGTGAAGTCTGAAAACATCCTACACATGCATCACAATCTCTTTATCTTTGTACATCTCTATGCTTTTCTTGAATGGTGACAAACTCTCCAATGGCTTTATACAGACAAGGAGACAGCCCTGTATTCTGATGAGTCCAAAATTTTTCTCTCAAATCTTTTTTCCAAGCTCCAGGCTTCCACATCTAATGCCAAACGCAGACTCCACTTGGATATCCCACTGATATCTCATAGCCTCAGACTCAAAGATTAATTCCCTATCTTTCCCAAAATCTTATTCCCCTTCTTGTGCTCCCTATATCAGGAGCAGATGCTCACAAATGAGTTTTTAAGAGTGACCTGGGGGCTTCCCTGGTGGCGCAGTGGTTGAGAGTCCGCCTGCCGATGCAGGAGACACGGGTTCGTGCCCCGGTCCGGGAAGATCCCACATGCCGCAGAACGGCTGGGCCCGTGAGCCATGGCCGCTGATCCTGTGCGTCCGGAGCCTGTGCTCCACAACGGGAGAGGCCACAACAGTGAGAGGCCCGCTACCGGAAAAAAAAAAAAAAAAAAAAGAGTGATCTGGGTGTCATCCTTGACACCTTCCTCTCCTTCACCCTTTACAACCAAGCAATCACCCAAATTCCACCAATTTAGCTCCTACAGGGTCATATGTAAATTATCAATTTATTCTTCAATGAATATTGAGGCTTTGTAAGGCCCTTCCCAGACCAAGAATTCCATGGGTGATTTCTCAAACCTGTTCCCACCTCCTTGATATCCCTATCACCAGTGCCTATGTGGTTCTCAAGCCTGACTTCACTTCAGAATCACCTAGGAGGGTTTCAAAACTATAAGGCCTTTGCTCACCACCTAAATAATCTGATTTAACTGGATTGGGATGGGCCTCTAGAACAGGAGACTGTTTTTTTTTTTTAAGACTTTTTTGGTTTAGGGAAGTTTTAGATTGACAGCAAAACTGAGAGAAAAGTACAGAGATTTCACAAATACCCACTGCCTCTGCATATGCATAGCCTCACCGATGATCAAATCCCACACCAGAGTAGTACGTTTGTTATAACTGATGAACCTACGTTGACACATCATAATCACTAAAAGTCCATCGTTTATATTAGAATTTCACTCTTGGTGCTGTACCTTCTATGGGTTTGGACAAATATGTAATTAGATGTATGGACCCTTATAGTATTATACAGAGTAGTTTCACTGTCCTAAAAATCCTCTGTGCGCTGTCTACTTATCCTTCCCTCTCCTCAACCCCTGACAACCACTTATCTTTTTACTCTCTCCACAGTTGTGCTTTTTCCAGAATGTTGTATAGTTGGAATCATACAGTATATATAGCGTTTTAAGGTTGGCTTCTTTTACTTGATGAAAATGGTAAGTATTTACATTTCCTCCACGTCTTTTCATGACTTAATGGCTCATTTCTTTTAATACTAAGTAATGCTCCATTGCCTGGATATACCACAAAACTGGAGTTTTGAATGTTAAGCACCCCAGGGGATCCTAAGGTAAAGCTAATTCTAGATTTTATCCTTTGGTACTCTCCAGAAGAATTTTGAGAAACTATGGTCCTCCTCATACATTTTTAATTTGACATCTATCTACATTTTTATTATCAGTTTAATTATTGCTTACTGAACACTCTTGCTTTGCTGTCCTGGAACTCTCCATCAGAAGGCCTGTATATTCAAATCATCCTTTCAATGATGCTCCAGACATTTTTACTCCCAGGGCAGTACTCTCATAGTAATAGTCAAGATAGTTCAGTGGCATATCTTTCCTTTGGAGATGAGAGAATAGCTATTGTGAAAGAGGAGAAATAAAAGGCACATTATCAGGCAGATTAGTTTTAGAAAAGAATGTACACATAAAAGTTGGGGATGTAGGAATTATTTTTGCTTGTGTGGCCCCTGGAAAGTCTTCATGAACCTCCAGGGGTGTAGATTCCCCTGTTTGAAGTCTGCTGCTTAGGCCATTTCAGTAGCCTCACTGGTCATTCTGCCACCAGTCTTTTTTTTTTTTTTTCTATAATTCACATGCCATAAAACTTACCCTTTTTTAATACAACTCAGTGGCTTTTAGTATATTCAAAAACTTGTACAACCATCACCACTAATTCCAGAGACCTGCACTCAATAGCAGTCATTCCTCATTCCTTCCTACCCTCAACCCCTGGCAACCACAAATCTATATCTCTATGGACTTGGCTATTCTGGACATTTCATATAAATGGAACCATATGATATGTGGCTCTTTTGTCTGACTCCTTCCTCTTAACATTATGTTTTCAAGGTTTATCTATGTTGTAGCATGTATCAGAACTTCATTCCCTTTTATGGCTGAATAGTATTCTATTACATATTCCATATGGGTGTAGCATATTTTGTTTATCTATTCATCAGCTGATGGACATTTGGATTGTTTCCACTTTTTGGCTATTATGAATAATGCTGTTATATAACTGTATGTAGGGGCTTCCCTGGTGGCACAGTGGTTAAGAATCCGCCTGCCAATGCAGGGGACACGGGTTCGAGCCCTGGCCCGGGAAAGATCCCACATCCCATAGGCCACAGAGCAGCTGAGCCCATGCGCCACAATTACTGAGCCTGTGTTCTAGAGCTCATGTGCCACAACTACCGAAGCCTGTGCCCCTAGAGCCCGTGCTCCGCAACAAGAGAAGCCACTGCAATGAGAAGCCTGCGCACTGCAAGGAAGAGTAGCCCCTGCTCGCTGTAACCAGAGAAAGCCTGCACATAGCAATGAAGACCCAATGCAGCCAAAAATAAAAATAAATAAATGAATTTATTTATTTATTTAAGAATAAATTTATTTATTTATTTATTTAAGAAAAAAGAAACTGTATGTAAAAGTTTTCACGTGAATGTATGTCTTCATTTCTCTTGGGTATATAACTAGGAGTAGAATTGCTGAGTCATATGGTAACTCTATATTTAACCTTTGATGATCTGCCAAACTGTTTTCCAAAGCAGCTGCGCCATTTTACATTCCTACCAGCAATGTATAAGTGTTGCAAATTCTCCACATCCTTGCCAACACTTGTTGTTGTTCATCTTTTTTCATTACAGGCATCCCAGTGTGTGAAATTGTATCCATTGTGGTTTAATTTGCATTTCTCTGATGACGACTGATATTGAGTATCTTTTCATGTGCTTAAAAGCTGTCTCTAGTCTTAAACGTCTAATTTAACCCCCTTTTGCTACCAAGATTATCTTTTAATGTTATACTCTTTTTTGGAACTTGAGTCAGTGGCTCTACATCACCTATAAGATAAGGGTTAAACTCCTTAATTTATCAAGTGAGGCACTTCCCCATTTGGCTTCTGCCTATGTCTTGGCACTACCATTTCGTGTCTCCTGCTCTGTTCTAACCATACTGAACTACTTGTAGTTCTTGGAATATAGAGTGCTATTTCAAGCCCCTGTGCATTTGTTCATAGCATTCCCTCTGCCAAGAAACTCCTTCTTGCTTTCTTCAAATATGTCTTCCACTTGCCTTTTGATACTAGATTCATGTGTCTCCTCCTCTTCCGAAAAGCCTTTCCTGATTGCTGTGTCCATAATTAAGTTACATGTCCTTTACGAGCTTCCCCCCACAGCAGTGCTATACTGAGATGGTCTCTTTTGTTTGCCTTCCTAATTTGTTTGCCTCCCTACAATGAGTTCCTTGAGAGCATTGACTGGATTCAATTTGTCTCTGTCTTCAGGGTCTGATTGGGGGAATTAATTTCATGGCATCTTCATGTCCCTCAAATACCCTCTGGCTGAAGTGCTAAGAACTTGTTCCAGTTCCTCAGGAGAAGGCAAAGCCACCTTACCTTTAGGGCATCTTAAAATAGCCCAAACTGTTTATACAGAAAACCTTCTTCCAATCTCAGGAATATGTAACAGTTTAAGGATAAGACATTTTTTAAAAGAGTAATAAAAAGAGTAATAAGGTAATATTGTACCTCTTAATATTAATCCATTTTATGCTATCTCATCAACTACAGGTACTGGATTACTTTGCTTATTGTCATTGTTTCTTATGTACTATTATGGGCCAGACACCTTCACTCTCACACAATTATCTTACTGAAGAGGAAAATAGAGTACAGTACTTGTTAAGAGCACAGACTCTGGAGCAAGCCAATATGCCTTGGTTTTACTCCCAACTCCATACTTACTAGCTGTATGATCTTGGAAAAGTTATGTGACATTTCTGTGTCTCAGTTTATTTATTTATAAAGTTTGCATGAAAGTTGTACTTACCTCACAGAGTTCCAGATTCATTGAGTTACTATATATGTGTATATATACATTTCATATATATATATATATATATATATATATATATATATATATATATATATATAAAATATGCCGTAATGTCTGTATTAGAACAGGACTTGGCATGATATGTTATATAAGTATTAACTATTATTATAAAATCTTCCTGCCAATTCTGCAAGCTAGATATTATTAATCCTATTTTACAATGAGGAAACTGAAGCTTAGATGAGTGAATTTCCCCAGGTTATAGAACTAACTTAATTCCCGGGTCTGGTAACTGATCCAGATACCATACTTTGGGTGCACATTTTCTTGTCTTTAACCTTTCTGCCACTCTCTGCCAGGGAAGGGTAGGAGAAAGGAAAAAGTGGCAGCTAGCTTGGAAGTCACTCCAGTCAGACTGTTGGGGCCTGTCTCCACTGCATCTTTCTGTAGCGGGTCATTTGTCCATGTCCTTCTACTCATGCATCTACCATGGACATGGCGGGGGTGGGGGGGGGCGGTGGTGGTGGTGGTAAAATTCCACTTCCCCAGGCATCCCAGCCTGTCATTTACTACTCACTGTCCTAGCCCTTTTCTAGGAGGTCATATGCATGTAAATAATTTATTCTTTAACAAATTTTTTTTTTCCGGTACGCGGGCCTCTCACTGCTGTGGCCTCTCCCGTTGCGGAGCACAGGCTCCGGACGCGCAGGTCCAGCGGCCATGGCTCACGGGCCCAGCCGCTCCGCGGCATGTGGGATGTTCCCGCACCGGGGCACGAGCCCGTGTCCTCTGCATCGGCAGGCGGACTCTCAACTACTGCGCCACTAGGGAAGCCCATCCTTAACAAATATTAAATAATGAGACTTTGCAAAGCCCTTCTTAAACCTGCAATTCTATGGGTGGCAAATTTCCTGACTAATGATAACTGTTTTACTCTCCATTCTTTCCACTGGATAATGTACCCAGTAAATATCTCTCCTTTGTGTCATGTCATATGCTGGACACTGAGGACACAGAAATAAATAAGACCTAGTCCCTGTCCTCAAGGTGCTCAAGTCTTTGGGGGGAAAAGGTAGACAACAGCAAAAGTCTATGATCAGTACTCATAAAAAGAAGCATGGCACCTACCAGAGCACAGAAGAGGCATCTAGCCCCTTTGAGGGGTGAGAGCAGGCTTCCTAGAAGAGGTACAACTTAACCTGGTCTTTGAAAGACAAATAAGAATTACCTAAATTAAGTGGGGGGGGGGAAGTACTCTAGGTATAGAGAAACATGCATGCAAAGGCACTGGGGCATGAAACCAGATGACATGTTTAGGGTCAACAAATCATTTGGGATGAGGCAAAAAGAGTATGTATGGTAGGGGAAGAGGCAAAGCTGACAAGGCAGGCTGGGCCAGATTACACCAGGGCTTGTGGGCAAAGGTAAGGAACTTATACTTCATCTTTAATGCTATGTGACCTTTGGTTATAACTCTCTCCCTGCACAACTGTTTTTTTATTTTTGAGAGCATTTGTTTATTTTTAGAAGTCCAGAACAACTTACCCATTCATTCATTTATTCACTTATCAACATGTACTGAGCACCTACTTGTATCAATTTGTATGTAGAGACAGGAGCCCTCAGAAATTGACTTTTGGGACACAGCTTGAAATCTTGTGAGGGTTTGTATTTTTTATTGTATTTATTTATTTTTGTAAAGTACATAATTTTATTTTGTACATTTACTTTTTTATTTTACTTTTCTAATTGAAGTATAGTTGATTTACAATGTTGTGTTAGTTTCTGGTGTACAGCAAAGTGATTCAGTTATACATATATATATACATGTTCTTTTTCATATTCTTTTCCATTATGGTTTATTACAGGATATTGAGTATAGTTCCCAGTGCTATACAGTAGGACCTTGTTGTTTATCTATTTTTATATATAATCGTTTATGTCTGCGAAGGCCAAACTCCCAATTTATCCCTCCCCCACCCCCTTTCCCCTTTGGGCACTGTAAATTTTTCTGTCTGTGAGTCTGTTTCTGTTTTGAAAATAAGTTCATTTGTGTGATATTTGATCTTTTTTTTTTTTTAGGCCTCACTGCGAGATATGCAGGATCTTATTTCCCTGACCAGAGATTGAACCTGTGCCCCCTGCATTGGGAGCATGGAGTCTTAACCACTGGACTTCCAGGGAAGTCCCTTGTGTCATATTTTAGATTCCACATATAAGTGATATCATATGGTATTTGTCTTTCTCTTTCTGGCTTACTTCACTTAGTATGATAATCCATGTTGCTGCAAATGGCATTATTTCATTCTTTTTAATGGCTGAGTAATATTTCATTGTGTAAATATACTACATCTTCTTAATCCATTCAGCTGTCAATGGACATTTAGGTTGCTTCCATGTCTTGGTTATTGTAAATAGCACTGCAATGAACACTGGGGTGCATGTATCTTTATGAATTATAGTTTTCTCCAGATATATGCCTAGGAGTGGGATTGCTGAATCATATGGCAAATCTATTTTTAGTTTTTTAAGGAACCTCCATTCTGTTTTCCACAGTGGCTGCACCAATTTACATTCCAACCAACAGTATAAGAGGGTTCCCTTTTCTTGTGAGCATTTTTATTTTTTTATTTTTTATTTTTAATTTATTTACTTTATTTATTTATTTTTGGCTGTGTTGGGTCTTCGTCGCTGCGCGTGGGCTTTCTCTAGTTGCATCGAGCAGGGGCTGTTCTTCATTGCTGTGCACGGGCTTCTCATTGTGGTGGCTTCTCTTGTTGCGAAGCATGGGCTCTCGGCACTCGGGCTTCAGCAGTTGTGGCACGCAGGCTCAGTAGTTGTGGCTCGTGGGCTCTAGAGTGCAGGCTCAATAGTTGTGGCACACATGCCCAGTTACTCCATGGTATGTGGGATCCTCCCAGACCAGGGCTCGAACCCGTGTCCCCTGCATTGGCAGGCGGATTCCCAACCGCTGTGCCACCAGAGAAGCCCTTGTGAGCATTTTTAGAAGGCACTAAATCTCAGCCCAGAGCTGAAATGATTTACTCTGAAACCTGATCCCTTCCCTACCCTTGGTGTTGCAACCCGTTGGGTCACTTGGACTTCCCTGAACATGCTGCAGTGAACCAGGTCATGGGGCACGTTGTGGGAATGACTTCTATCGCAACAGCTGAACCAGTCAGCCTGGGTAGTGAATGAGTGCCTGCTGTGCTCATGCACATGGAGGCTCATGAGCGAGATGGAACAGGAAGAGACTATCAAGTCCCTGCTCTCTGGAGTTTCACAGTCTAAAAATGCAGAAAGTTAGACCTGGAAGACACATTAGAGATCATTAGTCATATGGGATAAATTGAGCTCTTACAAAGTGCCTGACTCTGTGTTGGGACCTGAAACCTGGTTTCTACCCTTAAGGAGCTCGCAGTCTGGTAAAACAAGTAATGTAAAAATAGATAATGACCACAGTGCTTCAGGAGGTAGAGATCTCAGCTGGCTAACCATGCTCACTGTCAACCAGTGTCCTAAATAAATACCAGGGGTGTCATAGTCTGAGCTGCTGTCAAGAGGCTGGAGAGAAGTGGGAAGGGCAGCTCACACTGAGAAAATAGCCTGAGGAGTTCAGAGCAGAGGAACGGGGATCAGAGTGATTCCTTTGTCTAGCATCTGTGGGGAAGTATTAAGTGGAGCGGTCAGCAGCAGCCAGATGAGAGGACCTTAATTGCTGAGCTAAGGATGTGGGCAATGTGGAGCCATTGGTTTCCAACGTGGGGGGGTGACACAGTTAGATCTGCCTTTTAGAAAATGTCCCTTTCATTGTAGGGCTCCAGTGTACTCATCTGTAAAATGAGGGAGTTGAAGATGATCTTCAAAATCTTTTCAATGCGTAGGTCCTATGAGTCTGATTTAGAGCAGTGCTTCTCAAACTTTATTGTGCATTGAATCACCTGGGGATGTTAAAATGAAGATTCCGGTTTAGTTGGTGTGGCTGGGGTCCAAGAGTCTGCATTTCTACCAAGATCTCAAATGCTGTCAATGCTGCAGATCACACTTTCAGTATCAAGGATTAGGAGTTGTTTCCAACCTATAATCTATAAATTGTAGATTATCTGATTTGAAATAGTATCTTATTTAATTTTTACAGTGTTTTAAGGTTTGCAAAGAGATATACAAAGAGATATACTTTACTGTTTTCAGCAATTCTTCTTGAGCAGTATGATAAGGAGACAACACATTCACGGTTGTGTGAGACATCCTTAAAACTTAGGTACCAAAGTTAGTCTGTCTTCTTCCAGCATTGTGGTGGGGTAGGGATTGTAAGCCCCACTTTACAGATGGAGAGACTGGGGATCTGAACAGAAAATGGATTTAGCTAAGACCAAACACTATAGAAGTGGCAGAACCGGAATTATAATTGAAACCTCCTGACTCCTATTTCAGTGCTATTTCCAGTATATTTCTGTGCTTCTCCTGGCATCCACTCATTCACTCTATACAGATTTATCATAGAACAACTAAATTTCAGACCCCATCACAACATGTTAATGTGGAAAGAATTCCCTTTCAATAACTGGACCAAGTGAAATATACAAATATAGGGAGAGAGGAAGGTTTATGTAGGGTATGGCTTACTGGTGAGCCATCAACTCTAAAGGATTATAAAAGAAACCCATTCAGACAAGAGAGATATCATTAATCTCTGACTTTTGTACATACATTTATCAAATATTTACCAAGCACTACTCAGCTCCAGGTCCTATGTTAGATTTTTTTTTAATTTTAACATCTTTATTGGAGTATAATTGCTTTACAGTGGTGTGTTAGTTTCTGAGAAATATGGAACGCTTCACGAATTTGCGTGTCATCCTTGCACAAGGGCCATGCTAATTTTCTCTGTATCATTCCTGTTTTAGTATATGTGCTACCAAGGTGAGCACGCTATGTTAGATTTTGATGACATAGGCATGAATCAGACAATTCTTAGGAGTTCACAATTTAGTCTAATAGAGCATTTCACTGCTTACAAGCAATTTCTCCATCATTTATAATAGCTGTGATTTGCTGAATGCTTAATATGTGCCCATGTTGTACTAAGCTTTATACATTATTATAATTATATTAATTAATCCTCAAGGTCTCATTAGAATGTACATTACATGAGGTCGGAGATTTTTGTCTGTTTTGTTCACTGTTGTATCTCTAGAACCTAGAAGAATGATTGCCACATAATAGGCACTCAAAAAAATTTTGTTGAATGAATAAATAAACAACACTGTTATGTAGACAGAACCATTACTTCCATTTCCCAGATGAGTAAACTAAGGAGCATGTAGGTGAAATGCTTCGCTTCAGGACTCCCAAATAGTAACAGGCAGAACAAAGACACTTTTAGAAGAACCCATAACTGCCCGACTCCAAACCCAAGAGTCTTACCCTTTGTATACTGGTGGTTCTCAAACTTTAGCATGTATCAGAATCACCTGGAGAGTTTGTTAAAACATAGATTGCTGGGCCCCAAAGTTTCTGATTCAGCAGATCTGGAGTAGGGTTGGGGAATATTCATTTCTAACAAATTCCCAGGTGATTCTGATGCTGATGGTCCAGGGATCATACTTTGAAAACCACTAAGTTATCAAACTGCCTCCCAATGTCTCATTTATTCTTAAGGTAGAGTAGAGATTAACATCCCATGGCAGAGAGGAAAATAAGGCTAGGTAAGTCCAAGGTCTTACAGCAAGTGTGGGATTCCAAGGTTAGTGTGATTCTAAAGTCCTTATCGTTCTTGATAAACCTTGCTGCTTTAGGTGATGCTTTACAGGCATGAGACACAGAGGAAGCCAGAAGCAGAGAAGAGTGAAGGTATTTGTTAGGAGGAGGTGAAGGTAAATTTGGAAAGTTTACCATCCAATTTACTGTCCTGAAGGAGGGGTCTGTGGCTCTGTCATTAACTTGCTGTGTACTCTGGGCCAAACCCCTTCCTCTCTCTGGACCTCCCTCCTTCTTTTCCTCTATAAAGCAGGGCCTTCTCCAGCTTGCAGCACAGCCTGGGACCCTCAAAGACAGGCAGGGAAGTAGAGGTTGCATGAAGCCTGTCTCTGATCGCTTGTGCTGGCTCCAGGCAGGTCATGCGGGGACTTTATGACATGCAACCACCGCTGCTGAAACGGGAGTCTGAGCAGGACTGGCACCTGGCACGGCCTTTTCCTGCGTTGGGTGGGAGAGATGCAGAGAGAGCAGCTGCAGGCTAGGCCGGCACGGGCTGGGGGGATTGACTGGCAACAGCAAGAAGGGCAGGGCATCTCCACGGCTAACCCACCCAATGCTGAGGGTCCCCAGGGGACCTACAGAGGACAGAACTAGTGCTCCCGGAACAACCCCAAGAAGGCGTAATCATCCTGAACCTCCTGCCACCCGCAGTTGCATGGGCTGCTGACTGCCGGCTCAGCTTAGACAGCAGCGCCAATCCCAGGCCTTCAAAGTGACCTCACAGCAGATGTGATTGGTCCTCTCTCAGCACCGGGAGCGTCCTGTCAGCTCACTGTCAACTGACCTCTGGGGGAGAACTGGTGGGTTGTGTGACCTTGAAGAAATCACTTTACTTCTCTGAACCTCGTTTATAAAATGGATATATTAATACCTATCCTGAAATGACCCATAAGACAGTGAACATGTCCAGAAAAGACATCATCTCCATAAAATTTTCTTTTATTGTTTTCTTCTGCTTACAAAAGTAACATTATAAAAATAAAGATAGAATACAAACACTGGAAGTTCCTTGTGCACTATTTCCTCCCTTTCTCCCAGCTCAAAGTTAACTATTAACAGTTCAGTGTATTTTCTCTCAGGTTTTTTTTCTATGAATACAAAAAGATTATTTTTAAACAAAAATTAAGTTATTCTATACAACTTTGTTCTCACTTAATAATATATTTGAACATCTTTCAAGGTTGGTAGAAAAGACCTTTCTCATTTTTTAAAAATGTCTACATTGTAGTCAAAGCCCTTATCCTTGGATATTTGTTGTTTCTATTATAACAGCAGCAGCAACAACAAAACCTGCAGCAAATTTTATTTATTTGTGTAAGAATTTCTGTAGGATACATTTTTAGAAGCTGAATTTCTGGGTCAAAAATGTAAGCACATTTTAATGACACAAAAAGCACAGGCAACAAAAACAAAAATAAACACGTGGGACTACATTAAACTGAAAAGCATCTGCACAGCAAAGGAAACAGCCAACAGAATGAAAAGGCAACCTATGGAATGGGAGGGAATGTTTGCAAACCAGATATCTGATAAGGGGTTAATCTCCCGGATATGCGGGGAACTCCTACATCTCAATAGCAAAAAACTTATAACATGATTTAACAATGAGCTAGGGACTTGAGTGGTCCTTAGCTCACAAAGATGTGCAAATGGTCGACAGGTATGTGAAAAGATGCCTCAGAAGTCACTAATCATCAGGAAAATGCAAATCAGAGCCACAATGAAGTATTGTGAGTTATTGCCTCACATCTATTGAGATGGCTATTATGAAAAATAACAAAAGACAACAGTGACATCGAGGATATGGAGAAATTGGAACCCTTGAACACTGTTGATGGAAATGCAAAATGGTGCAGCCATTATGAAAAACAGCATGGAGATTCCCCCAAAATTTAAACATAGAATTATCATATGATCCAGTGTTCTCACTTCTGAGCATTTATCCAAAAGAACTGAAATCAGCCTCTTGAAGAAATATTAGCACCTCCCCATGTTCATTGCAGCACTGTTCACAGAGTTTGTTTTTGACTATTCAGTGTCAAAAATCAAACCCTGCATACTGAATAAAACAAGGCAGAAAGATAAGTTTATTGCAAGGCTTTCAACCTGCAAGTGAGGAAACTCAAGGCTACAAGGAGCGATGAGTTCTGAGTTGCCCACAGATTAAGGGATTTTTATGGTGTAAGTGTGGAAGTTATTTGGTTTTTTTTCAGCTGATTGGTTGCCTAGTGGTCTTCTTTCTTATTTGGATCAAGGTAGCTGAGTCAGGGGAACAAAGTCTAGAAATAGTGTGAACAGACTTGGTGTTTGAGGATTGGGTGGTATCCTCTGCTGATTTCTGAGAAGAGCTGTAAATTCCAGTAAGGTTAGATTAAGTTTTCTTTATGTGCTTGCTTTGACCATCTCCATTTTGTCCCTGACATAAGTGACTCATTTTACTTTGGTTCCACAACACTAACCAAGATGTGGAAACAACTTAAATATCATTGACAGGTGAATGGATAAAGAAAGTGTTATATATATATATATATATATATATATATATATATATATATATATATATATGGGATACTACTCAGCCTTAAAAAAGAAGGAAATTCTGCAATATGCTACAACATGGATGAACTTTGAGGACATTATGCTAAGTGAAATGAGCTAGTTATAGAAAGACAAATACTACATAATTTCACTTATATGAGGTACCTAAAATTGTCAAATTCATAGAATCTAAGAGAGGAATGATGGTTGCCAGGGGCTGGGCAGTAGGGGAAACTGGGAGTTACTAATCAAGGACATAAAGTTTCAGTTAAGCAAGATTAACAAACTCTTAGAAATCTGCTGTACAACACTGTACATTGTACACATAGTCAACGATAATATATTTGTACACTTAAAAATTTGTTAAGAGGGTAGATCTCATTTTAAGTGTCCTTAAACAAAGTAAAATTCAAACAAACAAAAATACAAAGTGACTGCAGCATTTTACATTCTGACCAGAAACATATAAGGTTCCAGGTTTTTTTTGCATCCTCATCAACACTTGCTACTGTTTGTCTTGCTGATTACAGCCATTCTAGAAATTTTATAGTGGTATCTCATTGTGGATTTTTATTTGCATTTCCCCATGCTGGGTGTCTTTTTGTGTGCTCGTTACCTATCCATATGTCTTCTTTGGTGAAATGTCTACTCAAATACATTGCCCATTTTCTTAAATGTCATCTTCTTATTGTTGAGCTGTAGGTGTTCTCTATATGTTCTGAATACAAGTCCATTGTGGTAAAGACGGCTTGCAAATATTTTCTCCCACCCTCCCCAAAATATATAAGCACGTTTTATTTTTAATTTTTATTTTTTTAACATGTTATTTTATTTTATTTTTATTTTTGGCGGCATTGGGTCTTCATTGTGGTGCACAGGCTTCTCATTGTGGTGGCTTCTCTTGTTGCAGAACACGGGCTGTAGACACACGGGCTTCAGTAATTGCAGCACACGGGCTCAGTAGTTGCGGCACACAGGCTCTAGGGAGCTAAGGCTTCAGTGGTTGTGGCTTGCGGGCTCTAGAGCATGGGCTCTAGAGCACAGGCTCAGTAGTTGTGGTGCACGGGCTTAGTTGCTCCATGGCATGTGGGATCTTCCAGGACCAAGGATCAAACCTGTGTCCCCTGCACTGGCAGGCAGATTCTCAACCACTGCGCCACCAGGGAAGCCCACATTTTAAATGTTAATAAATATTATCAAATTGCTCTCCAAAGAGGAGGCATCAATTTATTTTCCCACCAACAGCGTATGGCAATGCTGGTTTCTCAGCACCATCACAAACACAGGATGCCAATCTTTGTTAATCTGAGATGAAAAATATTGCACCGTTCTAACTTTGCCTTCCTTTAATGATTAGGAGGAGCATCTCACAATATGTTTGTTGACAAGTGCTTTTGCTCTTCTAAGAATTGCATGTTCTTGTTGAAATCTTGCATTCTTCAATTTTGCATCCCTTAAGCCCTAGTCATTATATTATTAAACACCCAGGGAATGTTCGTTGAACGAACGAAGTGTAATGTTGTGAAGAATAAATGAGATAATATACCTAAAGTACTAAACTCATAATTAGTGACCAGTTAATATTATTAGTTGAATCTAAGTCTGGAGTCAGGAAGTGAGAACTATAATGCCCTTGAATTCTTTCCTCTAGGATCTGGGATGGTTGCTAGGATTCCAAGAGGCCTGGTTTCTCCTGGTCCTCTCACTGTGTGTTTTAGGGTAAATCACTTAACTTCTCGGACCTTCAGTTTCTCTGCAACAGTCTACAAGCTGTATTATGCTTATCAAAAAGGGTTATTAGGTGAAAAACATAAGATTAATTTACAATAAACATATATTCATGTATCACTTGAATAATTAAAATAAATATTTTAAAAAGTAAATGCAAGCATTTATAAGAATAGAGGGGAATAAAACTACAGAGATAAGGACAGGCCTAAAAAAAGAAGCTAGCTGCCCTTTTGATGACCTTATATTTCATTTAAAAATATGTGACCGACTTGGCCCAGCCTCTCTTCCATCTTTTCTCCAACTCTCTATCGCCCTCTACTGCTTAGGCTCTCTCATTTCAATGCAGTTCAACTCAGCAAATATGATTAAGGAAAAAGTATTACATATTTGTGGCCCAGTCCCTGACTTTAGTTATCTACATCACCCTCAACCAAGTTCTGCTCTATTTTTGGTCCTGTGTCCAGCACAACAGATATAGAGCTCACAGTCTGGTTGGGACACAGACTTTTATGACTTTTGGGGCTTGACAAGAAACATTTCTAGAACAGGAATGACTCTGAGCTAGGCACTGTGCTAAGCATACTGCATACATGCAGTTTTAGTCCTACTGACAGCCATACAAGGGATCTTCTTTTTTTTAATTTATTTTTGGCTGCATTGGGTCTTCATTGCTGTGTGTGGGCTTTCTCTAATTGTGGTGAGCAGGGGCTACTCTTTGTTGCAGTGCGCAGGCTTCTCATTGTGGTGGCTTCTCTTGTTGCAGAGCACGGGCTGTAGGCACGCGGGCTCAGTAGTTGTGGCTCACAGGCTCTAGAGTGCAGGCTCAGTAGTTGTGGCACAAGGGCTTAGTTGCTCTGCGGCATGTGGGATCTTCCCCGACCAGGGCTCAAACCCGTGTCCCCTACATTGGCAGGTGGATTCTTAACCACTGCACCACCAGGGAAGCCCACTAGGGATCTTCATTTACAGAAGAGGAATCAGGCTCACAAACGTGATTGGGTCAAGGTCACAACTTAGTAAACATAGGACATAGACTGACTGAGATCTGTCTGCCCTCCAAAGCCAGTCATCCCCTACTACATTATATCAGAATAGACCAAGTGGGGTGGAACACTGAAGTCAGAGGATCTAAATCTACTCTAGGAGTGTATGGTTGTTGCATCTGGGACGACATTACAGAAGAGAAGTTCTCTGATTTGAGAAGGGTAGTCCACGCATCAAGAGCAATAGTAAACAGGGACACAAACCTGGGACCGATCCAGAGAACAGAAAGTTGGGTGGGATATGGGGGAGGAGAGGCAGGAGATGAGGCTAGAATCAGATTGTACAGGGCTTTGGAGGCCAGCCAAAGGAAGGTGAACTCAAAATCAAAGGTCAGGCTTCTCTATCTGAGACATGTGTAATGAGGAAATCTCCCAAGGTGATCGGGGGTTTGAGAAACCACTAGTAAATGTGGCATAGCAACTGGAATGTGTGATGCTACGAAGGATGTATTATGGAATTGAATGTAAAAACAAATGAACTTTTAAAATAAAACTGGGATTTCAAAGACATTTCCCACGTACAGTAGGCTGCTCTACAATAAGGACGTGGTTGGAAGTAGTCCACTCTCTGATGCCGTTAGGGATAGGTTAATAATGAATCCATTTGGGAAGCATTGCTATAGGTGATGGGAAACCATGGATTGAGCTCCACTGAGGGCTCTAGAGGAGGAATGGCTGGGACTCAAAGAAGAATAGGAACTGACTGTCTTTGGAGAGCTTTCAGTCTAGGCTCTATGGAACCAATGATTCTGAGCAGGAGAAAAAGCAAAAACCAGCTGAAGTTCCTCTCCTCTTTCCCATGTCTTTGACATGTTCCTCTTGTACCTCATTCTTTTATTTTAAAAAGATTTACAGCACAACTCTCTCACTTCCTGTGTAACCTTGGACAAGTTAACCTCTCTGTACCTCAGTTTCCTCATTGGGGGAATGGGGATAACAATAATTCCTACCCCATAGGGTCACAATGAGTGCCATGAGAATTAGTATAAAGCTCTTAGAATAGAATCTGGAACAAAGTTCAGCACTGTTTAAGCATTAGCTATTATAACAGTATTATTACTGCAACCAGTACAGCTACTGTGGTCCAGTTATCATCTTCCATAGCCATTCATTCCTTAGGTCATTCATGTTGGAGGCACGGGGTACGTCTGGGAGGAAAGCAGAGATGAACCAGATTTTTCATTGCACTTGTACAGACTTATGAACACTGGTTTGTCTAGCTACACCTGGCACATAGTAGGTGCTCAAAATACTTGCTGAATGAATAAACAAATGCCTTCCTACTAAACTGCAAGCTCTTTAAAGGCAGGGACCATACTTCCTAGCTGTTGTATTACTAAAACCAAGCACTTGGTGACGCACACAGGGGCGCTTAGGGAACACCGAATTAACGAACGAATGGAATAAATGCAGGCAGAGAAGCATTAAGACCACAAGGCTGGGACAAAGTGCTGCAGAAAGACTGCTACCACTTTCAGGAGTGGGCTGACCAGAGGGAAAGATGGGACGGCCAAAGACTAATAGCATGAGGACAGAGAAGAGACTAGGATCCGGGAACGGTGCCTTCCGGGCGCCCGGGTGACCGCGGACCTCGGCGGCACGCCCCTCCCAGGCCCCGCCCCTCCGCCGGCTCACGTGACCGTGGGGCGGGGGGGGCGAGCGGCGTGGCCGGGGCAGACTGGCTGGGTGATTTTGGCTGGGCGAGCAAGAGCGATGGCGGGCGTGGTGGACTTCCAGGACGAGGAGCAGGTGAAGTCCTTTCTGGAGAACATGGAGGTGGAGTGCAACTACCAGTGCTACCGCGAGAAGGACCCGGACGGTGAGCGCCGCCTGCACGGCCTTAGGGACACGTGAGGGCTCGGTGCGCAGGGGCGGGGGGCTGGACGGGTCACGCGAGCGACCTCTGAGAGGATCTGGAAGGGGCCGCGGGCCGGACATGCGGGGTCTGTAGGACGCGGACGGCTCTTTGTGTGTTGGGGAGGGGCGGGATGGGTTCCACGTGACTTGCGGGGCTCGCCGCCGGGGCTTACTCTGCCGGCACCGAGCCTGGAGGCCGGGCTGGAAGGGAAGAGAAGCGCGCGGGCGTTTGGAGTAGAGGGACTGGGGCTACATCAGTGAACTGATAAAACGTCCTGTCCTCGTGGAGCTTACATTCTAGTGGGGGTATTGGACAATAAACCTAAGAAAATAAATGAGATAGTGTGTTAGAAGGTAGTAAGTGCAATGGGAAGAAGAACTGACTGAGAGGTATCAGGAGTTCAGGGGGGGCAATTTTAAATTGAGACGTCAGGGAGAATCATTGGGAGAGTGGCATATGAACAGTGTTGAAGAAGGTAAGGGAGAATCATGCCAGGCAGAGGTAAAAGCTAGTGAAAAGGCTCTGAGGCGTGAGTGTGCCCCGTGTGTTCTGGGAACATTGAGTTGACTTAAGTGTGTGGGTGGATGGTGATGTCCAGAAGGGGCCACCACCCAGAGCAGCCAGTACCTTTGGGTGGTTTTCTTCTTCTTACTTCATTTTCATAAAGGGAGGGAAAAAATGGCACTGGCCCTACCTTCAAATAGCTTGCAGTCTAGCTTGAAGCTGACCAACTACACAGAGTTGCTCTGCAGTGTAAGATGGCTTAAAAAGAACCCAGTGTTGTTCTTTGAGGGCTGGTCTATGCCCTGAGTGTAGGGAGATTTCACAGGAGTTGGAGTCACTGAGGAGCAGAATGGTTGGGGAAGACTTCTGGAAGAGATCAGGAGGGATAGGCAAGTAGTGTTGATAAAATGGAGCAGAGGAAGAGAAGAAAATGCACTTTTGAAAGGTTGAAGTCAGAATGTAGTCAGAAATAAGATTGACGGGGACCCTGGGCCACAGTGTGTCAGACTTTTTTTTTTTTTTTAACATCTTTATTGGAGTGTAATTGCTTTACAGTGGTGTGTTAGTTTCTGCTTTATAACAAAATGAATCAGCTATACATATACATATATCCCCAAATCTCCTCCCCCTTGCGTCTCCCTCCCACCCTCCCTATCCCACCCCTCTAGGTGGTCACAAATCACCCAGCTGATCTCCCTGTGCTATGCGGCTGCTTCCCGCTAGCTATTTTACTTTTTTTTTTTTTTTTTTTTTGCGGTACGCGGGCCTCTCACTGTCGTGGCCTCTCCCGTTGCGGAGCACTGGCTCCGGACGCGCAGGCCCAGCGGCCACGGCTCACGGGCCCAGCCGCTCCGCGGCATGTGGGATCTTCCTGGACCGGGGCACGAACCCGTGTCCCGTGCATCAGCAGGCGGACTCTCAACCACTGCGCCACCAGGGAAGCCCCTATTTTACATTTGGTAGTGTGTATAAGTCCATGCCAGTCTCTCACTTCGTCCCAGCTTACCCTTCCCCCTCCCCATGTCCTCAAGTCCATTCTTTACATCTGTGTCTTTATTCCTGTCCTGCCCCTAGGTTCTTCAGAACCATTTTTTTTTCTTAGATTCCATATACATGTGTTAGCATATGGTATTTGTTTTTCTCTTTCTGACTTACTTCACTCTGTATGACAGACTCTAGGTCCATCCACCTCACTACAAATAACTCAATTTCGTTTCTTTTTATGGCTGAGTAATATTCCATTGTATATATGTGCCACATCTTCTTTGTCCATTCATCTGTTGATGGATACTTAAGTTGCTTCCATGTCCTGGCTATTGTAAATAGAGCTGCTATGAACATTGTGGTACATGATTGTTTTTGAATTATGGTTTTCTCAGGGTATATGCCCAGTAGTGGGATTGCTGGGTCGTACAGTAGTTCTATTTTTAGTTTTTTAAGGAACCTCCGTACTGTTCTCCATAGTGGCTGCATCCATTTACATTCCCACCAACAGCGCAAGAGGGTTCCCTTTTCTCCACACCCTCTCCAGCATTTACTGTTTCTAGATTTTTGGATGATGGCCATTCTGACTGGTGTGAGGTGATACCTCATTGTAGTTTTGATTTGCATTTCTCTAATGATTAGTGATGTTGAGCATTCTTTCATGTGTTGTTGGCAATCTGTATATCTTCTTTGGAGAAATGTCTATTTAGGTCTTCTGCTCATTTTTGGATTGGGTTGTTTGTTTTTTTGATATTCAGCTGCATGAGCTGCTTGTAAATTTTGGAGATTAATCCTTTGTCAGTTGCTTCATTTGCAAATATTTTCTCCCATTCTGAGGGTTGTCTTTTCATCTTGTTTATGGCGTGTGTCAGATCTTGAATGCTACGGAAAGGCATTTAGACTTTATTCTGTAGGCAGTGGAGAGCCATACATGCTTTTGTACTCTGGAGATGTACGGAGCAGTGAAGTAGGGGAGGGTGGGCATATAAGAAGGGCAGGCTGCGGCACTTTAGAAGGAGAACCCGAGAGGAGGCTGTAGTTACTATAGCTACTTCTATATTAGTCTTCAAAATCATCATTTCTCACCTGGATTACTGAAATAGCCTTCTAACTTGGCTCTCCATTTGCACCGTCACTCCCTTAAAATCTATTCTCAACTCACAGACTGATATTTAAATTTTTATTTTGTTATTTTAAATGTTTATTAGTTTTTTAAATGACAAAATAACACATTTTTGTTATTATCAGTGTTGGAGTGTGTCCCTTCACACTTAACTTCCTCCATATTCATCCAGACCCATACAAACATATGTATTAGAATGACCTTTTAAAAATGCAAATCGAATCATATTGCTTCCCTTCTTAAAACCCTCCAGTGGTTTGCCTTTGACTGGGAGTAAAATCCCAGTTTCTTCCTATCTTCTACAAGGCCCTGTGATTGGTCCCTGCCTTCTCCTCACTTCCTGCCTCTTTCTTCCTGGATCCAGCCACATTATACCTTATTTGTGCCAAGCTTATTCCCTCTTTTGGGTCTTTTTATTTATTGTTCTTTGTGCCTGAGACTTTCTGCCTCCTTCCCATTTCATTGTCTTTAAATAGCTAGTTCATTCACGTTATTCACATCTCAGCTTACACATCGAAGTCCCCAGTAAAGCCCTCCCTGATCACCCAGTCTATGTTAACCATTCCCCCAACGTGCACAACGAACTATCTTATCATCCTGTTTTAGTTCAGTCATATTTGTTTATTAAGGTTTGAATGCATCTTGCTAACCTATTTACTTATTTATTGTACTTCCTCCTCTACAATGTAATTTTTAGGCAGGCAAGTGACTGTATTCCCAGCAACTAAAGCAGTGTCTTGTACATTGATGCAGATAGCTGCTCAAATATTTGTTGAATGAAAATGAACAAGAGATGGGATGGGTGTTATTGTGGATGAAAAAAAGGGACAGAGGAGAGAGATGTTAAGGAGAGGCTGGCTGGGACTAGAGACTGCCAAGGAGAGAGAGTCTACTTCCAACTCCTTTGGTAGCTGCCATTTCGACTCTTTCTTCTTAATGCACTCAGCCTGGCCAAGGATTAAGGTATAGTCATCAAAGCATCCCTTTCTTGCAGCTATGAAGACTAGCCCGTGGACCCTGATGGTTCTCAGTGTTTTACTGCTGAACTTCCTGAGAAGTCCCAAAGCTAGCAAAGTTTCATTATGGAAGCCAGTGCGTCTTTGGGCCTTGCTGACAGGGAACAGAGGGCTGGTGAGTGGTGGAGCCAGTGCGGGGCCAAGGTCTCCCCAGTCTGTACATTGCTCAGTCCTAGGCTGAGGGCGGACAGTGCCATTTGTAGGAGTGGCTGAACACTACCTGCGCTCTTTGTGGCGAGGTCACCTTTAGGAGAGAGGCTGGTCCTAAATAAAAGGCACCTCTGGCCTGCCACACCTGGACCCTCCCCACTGCCCTAGACTTGAACAGCAGCTTTTGCCCTTTCCTCACAGGTTGCTATCGGCTGGTGGACTATTTGGAAGGGATCCAGAAGAATTTTGATGAGGCTGCCAAGGTGTTGAAGTTCAACTGTGAAGAGAACAAACACAGTGATAGCTGCTACAAACTGGGGGCCTATTATGTGACTGGGAAAGGTAAGGAGGGGCCTGCTTTCTTTGGTCCTTATCATTGATGGTAGTGCTGACATCACATCCTGAGACTCATACTGAGCCCTCTTTCCAGAAGGGTCCTCACAGGCATTGGGGAAGCATGTTGTAGGAAAATTTGGAGTCAAGAGTTTAGCAAAGTGATGGAGGGACGAGCGCAGCCTTTCAAGTCAGGCAGACCTTAAGGAATGCTGTTTGCAAGTAGTGGGACCTTGAGCCGGTCACGTTAACTCTGTGCATCAGTTGTATCACCTGTAAAATGGAGAAAAAAATAGTACTTGCTTCATGGGGTTGTTGTGAGGATTAAATAAGGTAATGTAGGTAAAGGCATCAGCATGTGCCTGGCACAGAAGAGGGGACCAATAATTAATTCCTTTCCATCTGCTTTTCTCCTCATGACCTAAATGCAGTTGGTATTCAGTAGTGTTTAAGGTATCTATTGCTAAATAACAGATTATCCCAACAAATCTATCATTTCACATAGTTTCTGTGGGTCAGGAATCTGGGAGTGGCTGAGCTGTGTGCCTCAGGGTCTCTCGGTGAGGTTGCAGTCAAGACATTAGCCAGGGAGCCAGGGCTGTAGTCCTTTGAAGGTTCGACTGGAACCAGAGTTTCCAATCCTAAGCTGGCTCACTCACATGGCTGTTGGTGAAAGCTTCTGTTCCTTGCCAGCTGTTGTCAGGAGACCTCAGTTCCTTGTCACATGGATCTCTTCATGGGCTACTTGTATGTCCTGGTGACATGGCATCTGGCTTCCTCCAGAGTGAGTGATCCAAAGAGGGAGCAAGATGGAATCCACAGTGTCTTTTATACTATACCCTTGGAAGTCACACACTTTTCATTTCTATTCCACTCTGTTTATTAGAAATGAGTCAGTAAGTTTAGCTTACACTAATTGGAGAAAACTTAAATTCCACCTGTTGAAGGAAGGAATATCAAGAATTTATGGGCTGGGACTTCCCTGGTGGTGCAGTGGTTAAGAATCCGCCAGCCAATGCAGGGGACACGGGTTCAAGCCCTGGTCCAGGAAGATCCCACATGCTGTGGAGCAAACTAAGCCTTGCTCCACAACTGCTGAGCCTGTGCTCTAGAGCCTGTGAGCTACAACTACTGAACCTGCATGCCACAACTACTGAAGCCCACACACCTAGATCCCATGTTCCACAACAAGAGAAGCCACCGCAATGAGAGGCCTGCACACCACAATGAAGACTAGCCCCCACTCACCACCACAACTAGAGAAAGCCCACGCACAGCAACGAAGACCCAACGCAGCCAAAAATAAATTTATTTAAATAAATGAATTAAATAAATTTAACAAAAAAAGAATTTATGGGCATATTTTAAAACCACCACAAATAGGGAATATGACTTTAGACAGGCAATTCTTTTTTTGCTCACTAGATCATGAGCTTCTTGAGGATGATCCCTTGTTCCCAGTACCCAGTGAAGCCTGGTTAGAAGGATGTTCAGTGAAAGTTTGATGAAGAGGATGTCTTTTTAAATCTCTGGAGCTGTGTGGGCTACTTCTCCCTTCACATGGGACATGGGGTCTGTGGTAGTCTCAAAGCTGAAGAAAGTTTAGCATTAATAGGAATGTCAGGTTCCCTTGTTTGAGCAGAGGAGCGTTTCTTTGGCCTAGTAACTCTTCTAGTATTTTTTCCTAAGGAAATAACTGGAAATGCAAGTAAAGATTATATGCAAAGATTCTCACCCCAGCATTATCTATCTGGCAGAATTTTATTTTCACTAATTTATAATTTATAAGTAATATATAACTGCATTATGTTAATTATTTTTTAAAAAAATCTGGGCTTCTCTGGTGGCACAGTGGTTGGGAGTCTGCCTGCCGATGCAGGGGACACAGGTTCGTGCCCCGGTCCAGGAAGATCCCGCATGCCGCAGATTGGCTGGGCCCGTGAACCATGGCTGCTGAGCCTGTGCATCCGGAGCCTGTGCTCCGCAATGGGAGAGGCCACAACAGTGAGAGGCCCGTGTACCGCCAAAAAAAAAAAAAAAACTATGTGCCAACAGTAGCAGTTTAGTTAAATAAATAATGTTACTTCCCCCAGCTGGAATGTTATTTTACCCATTAAAAAATAATGTTTTGGGACTTTGCTCGTGGCACAGTGGTTAAGAATCTGCCTGCCGATGCAGAGGACACAGGTTCGAGCCCTGGTCTGGGAAGATCCCACATGCCGCGGAGCAACTAAGCCCGTGCACCCCAACTACTGAGCCTGTGCTCTAGAGCCTGCAAGCCACAACTGCTGAGCCTGCGTGCCACAACTACTGAACCCGCACGCCTAGAGCCTGTGCTCCGCAACAAGAGAAGCCACCGCATTGAGAAGCCCACGCACCGCAACAAAGAGTAGCCCCTGCTCGCCGCAACTAGAGAAAGCCCGTGTGCAGCAATGAAGACCCAATGCAGCCAAAAATAAATAAATAGGACCTCCCTGGTGGCGCAGTGGTTGAGAGTCCGCCTGCCGATGCAGGGGATACGGGTTCGTGCCCCGGTCTGGGAGGATCCCATATGCCGCGGAGTGGCTGGGCCCGTGAGCCATGGCCGCTGGGCCTGCGCATCCAGAGCCTGTGCTCCGCAGCGGGAGAGGCCACAACAGTGAGAGGCCCGCATACCGCAAAAAAAAAAAAAGAAAAAGAAAATAAATAAATAAATAAATAAATTTATTTAATAAATAAATAATGTTTCTACATAAGCAGAACACTCTTACTGACATAAATCACAGCGAGATCCTTTTTGACCCACCTCCTAGAGTAAGAGAAATAAAAGCAAAAATAAACAAATAGGACCTAATGATAGTTAAAAGTTTTTGCACAGCAAAGGAAACCATAAACAAGACGAAAAGGCAACCCTCAGAATGGGAGAAAATATTTGCAAACAAAACGACTGCAAAGGATTAATCTCCAAAATATACAAGCAGCTCATGCAGCTCAATATCAAAAAAACAAACAATCCAATCCAAAAATGGGCAGAAGGCCTAAACAGACATTTCTCCAAAGAAGATATACAGATTGCCAACAACACATGAAAGAATGCTCAACATCACTAATCATTAGAGAAATGCAAATCAAAGCCACAATGAGGTATCACCTCACACTGGTCAGAATGGCCATCATCAAAAAATCTAGAAACAATAAATGCTGGAGAGGGTGTGGAGAAAAGGGAACCCTCTTGCGCTGTTGGTGGGAATGTAAATTGATGCAGCCACTATGGAGAACAGTATGGAGGTTCCTTAAAAAACTAAACATAGAACTACCATATGACCCAGCAATCCCACTACTGGGCATATACCCTGAGAAAACCATAATTCAAAAAGAGACATGGGCTTCCCTGGTGGCGCAGTGGTTGAGAGTCCGCCTGCCGATGCAGGGGACATGAGCTTGTGCCCTGGTCCGGGAGGATCCCACATGCCGCGGAGTGGCTAGGCCTGTGAGCCTTGGCCGCTGAGCCTGCACGTCCGGAGCCTGTGCTCCGCAATGGGAGAGGCCACAACAGTGAGAGGCCCATGTACTGCAAAAAAAAAAAAGAGAGAGAGAGAGACATGTACCATGATGTTCATTGCAGCACTGTTTACAACAGCCAGGACATGGAAGCAAGCTAAGTGTCCATCAACAGATGAACGGATAAAGAAGATGTGGCACATACATACAATGGAATATTACTCAGCCATAAAAAGGAATGAAACCGAGTTATTTGCAGTGAGTGGATGGATGCAGAATCTGTCATACAGAGTGAAGTAAGTCAGAGCAAAAGAAATACCATATGCTACACGTATATATGGAATCTAAAAAGTGGTACTGGTGAACCTAGTGGCAGGACAGGAATAAAGATGCAGACGTAGAGAACGGACTTGAGGACACGGTGGGGAAGGGGAAGCTGGGATGAAGTAAGAGAGTAGTATTGACATATGTACACAACCAAATGTAAAATAAATGGCTAGTGGGAAGCTGCTGCATAGCACAAGGAGATCAATTTGATGCTTTGTGACGACCTAGAGGAGTGGGATAGGGAGGGTGGGAGGGAGGCTCAAGAGGGAGGGGATATGGGGATATATGTATATGTATAGCTGATTCACTGTTGTACAGCAGAAACCAACACAACATTGTAAAGCAATTATACTCCAATAAATATGTGAAAAAAGAAAAATAATGTTTTTAAATAATTTTTGTTGACATCAGGAAAGGTTTATGATACAATGTTCAGTGAAGAAAGCTGAACACAAAATTATGTATGATGTGAGCTCAGCTATATAATACACTGTGCAAAAATAAAAATGTTCCTAGCTGTTTAGTCTCTGAATTTGTGTCTTGATAAAGTTTTGGGTTCCTTTTGTCTTTGTATCATATTTTACTACATTTTCCACAGGGACTTTGAGTTTCTTATTGAATTAAGGAGAACAAAAGAGGTTGTGGAGGTTGTGAAATTATTTTCCCTTCTCTTTGACAAACTTATATGATTAATGATTGTGCACTGAGACTTTTTTCTTTCTTAAGTGCTCCTTTGTTGAGCAGATTTTTAGTATTTACTCTGTACAGTGAAGCAAAGATGGACCAGTGTGGGGGAAGAAATGTTTTTTTTCCACCCCCTCCCCAGGGAAGAAGTATTTATACTAATACCTGTTAACCTGGGAGAGCTTGGTAAGTATCGTTATGTTGTTGTTGTTGGTTTTTGCAGTACGCAGGCGTCTCACCGCTGCGGCCTCTCCCACCGCGGAGCACAGTCTCCGGACGCGCAGGCCCAGCGGCCACGGCCCATGGGCCCAGCCGCTCTGCGGCATGTGGGATCTTCCCAGACCGGGGCACGAACCCGCGTCCCCCGCATCGGCAGGCGGACTCTCAACCACTGCGCCACCAGGGAAGCCCCGATAAGTATCTTTATAGAGAGACATGTAAAGTACTTTGGGGGTTCAGTTCTGGGAGCATGTCATCATCAGGGGGTGCTGAGAGGAGGAGGCATTGAAACTGGTTCTTAAAGGACAGAGCAGATTTTATCTGCTGGAGGTAGAATAGAGTTATGTCTTCTCTTCAGAATAGAGAGCCGGTAAGCAGGTGAAAGAACACAGAGTGTTTAGAGAATAATACTTAATCCTCTGTTAAGCTAACATTGTTAAGTAATTTTCTCGAGGTCAGGTGTCCTCACAGGAGATCCCATTAGCTGATCTTTGCTACTCAGGCTCTTTTGGATTGTTAATTAGGAGACCTTGGGCCCTGCCCTGTCTAGAAGCCAATACTGTTGACCCCCCTGCCTAGTTCTGAGCCTAAGAATTTGCCCTCTGTTCTGAAAACACACCCAGTGTCCTTTCTTGACAAAGACTGGTTAATAACTCTCCTTTTATCAAGGTTAGCTTGGGGCAGGGGGAAGAGTGGGAGGTCACTTTTCATCCTGAGCACTAATTGACAGTGTGGTATCAGGCAAGGTATTTTCCTTCCCTGAGCTACAAATACCTCAATGACAAAATTGGAGTAATAAGGTCAGCTCACACCTTATTCATAGGATTTTTCTGAGCATCAAATGAACTCACATGTGACTGCTTTGTTAAATTGTAAAATATTCTATCAGTGTGAACAGGTCTGGTTTGTGTTGGTTGCTGCAGAAGTTACCTTGGATTGGTTGGACACTTAGAGTGACCCAAGCAATATTTTGCCCAGGTGTTTTCATCAGTGAAATCAGCTTTGAACTATTTTTGTGAAGCCATTTAAATGTCTTATGAAAGGAAGTGGAAAGTAACTCTGATATATCTCTTTGATGAAATATTCTTAATAAAACATATGAAGATGGGTTTCTAATGGGGAGTGAAGAACAAACACATGATTACAACATGTAAAAACAAGACCAAACTACATTGAAAAGGTAATAGGAGGAAATACACCAAAAAATAATAGTGGTGGTCTCTAGGATGTGGCAATGAATAAGTTAGTGATGATAATTGCAAACAAACATTTATCTCTAGGCAAAACCACTCCAGACTGCATATAGTTGACTGTTTACTGGAAAATTTGACTTGGAGTTCTTACAGGCACTGCAAACTTAACAAATCCAATATAGAATTCTTAATTGTTTTCCTTTTCTCCCAAATATTGCACCCCTGTTGTCTTCCAGTTTAGCAAGTGGTATCTCTCCATACCTAGTAGCTTGTGGCCAGTTTAGCTCTAAAATATGTTTCAGATCTGTCCTGTCTCTCCCTTTCCTGCTACCATATTTATGCAAGCCACCTTCCTCTCCTGCTTCATTAATGCAGGTATCTAATCTTTCCATAAGGCAACTAAAATGAACTTTTATAAGGATATAAACCATGGATTCAATAAAATATATGAAGCAACTATTTTCAGATATTGGAAAATGGGCAGTGCAGTACAGTGATCCCTGAGAAAAGGGAAACACACAGGATGAGCCCCATGAATGATTGCTTTGGCTTTTTGCCTGGAGGTACTTTTCAGACTAGGCACAAAGAGGTGGAAGCCAAGTAGAGTATGATAGTCTTGCTGAACGGATGAGGCAGAGGTCAGAGTTTCTGGCCACTGAGGCTGCCAGAGTTTGCAGGACAGGATACCAGAGAAGAAGGAGCTACACAGAGAAGGAGCTCCAGATAGCCACATAGGGGTGCTCTTAAGTCTTTGGCTCAGTGTTAAGCTGCACATGCATAGGAGGAAACTCTGAGAGACCTTGCAGTGAAAAGCTACTGGGGAGGTATGAACTGAAAAGAGACTCCAGAGGTTTCACAGTGTTGGGAGTTGTTTGAATTCCACAAGCCAGAGTGGGGAGACCTCATTGAATACAGACTGCAGAAAGGTTCCAAAACTTAGAAACAAGCCTCAAAAGGATCAGGCTGATTCACCAGTGAATTAGTTACTTGTGAGAACAAAACTCAAGTCTTTAGTAAAAGGTGAAAGATTTATGTGATCTGAAGAGAAACCAGAGTATAACAGTCTTTAAATGAATATAACAAAACCAGAGTGAACAAAGTAGCATCTACAATGTCCAGCATAAAGTAAGAAATTGCTAAACAGAAAAAAAGCAGTCAATAGAAACAGACCCAGATGTGACAGGGATGTTGGAATTAGCAGTCAAATATTTTTTTTTTTTTTTTTTTTTTTTTTTCCCGTACGCGGGCCTCTCACTGTTGTGGCCTCTCCCGTTGCGGAGCACAGGCTCCGGACGCGCAGGCTCAGCGGCCATGGCTCACGGGCCCAGCCGCTCCGCGGCATATGGGATCCTCCCAGACCGGGGCACGAACCCGCATCCCCTGCATCGGCAGGCGGACTCTCAACCACTGCGCCACCAGGGAGGCCCAGCAGTCAAATATTTTTAAACAAGGAAAATAAATTTATTAAAGGGTTTAAATAAAAGATGGACACAATGAACAGATGGGAAATCTCATCACAGAAATTGAAACTATTAAAAAGAACCAAATGAAATCCTGCAATTGAAAAACGTAATATTTGAAATGAAAAATTCACTGGACAGGCTTAATAGCAAATTGGACATATCAGAAGGAAATAATCAGTGAATTTGAAAGATCGGTGAACTTGAAGACAGGATTGAAGATGTTATGTAAACTGAAGCACTGAGAGAGAAAAAGCAAAACAACAACAACACAGAGCCTCAACCTGTGGGGTTCACTATCCCTTAATCTAACATAACGTGTATTGGAGTCCAGAAAGAGAAGAGATTGGGGCAGAAAAAAGTATTTGAAGAAATAACAGTATAAAATTTCCAAATTTGATGAAAAATATCACTCCACAGATCCATGAAGCTTAGTGGATCCAAACAGGATAACCAATGAAATCATACCTAGACACATTATTACCATTTGCTGAAAGCCAAAGGTAAAGAGAAAATCTTAAAAGCGGTCAGAGAAAAAGACACATTGAGGGGAACATTGGTGAGAATAATCACTGACTTCTCATCAGAAGTAATGTAAGCCAGAAGACAAAAGAACATCTTTTAAATGCTGAAAGAAAAAAACTGTCAAACTTGAATTCTACTTTATTGAAAAAATTTTTTTAAATGAAGATGGGGAATTCCCTGGCAGTCCAAGGGTTAGGACTCCACGCTCTCACTGCCGAGGGCCCAGGTTCAATCCCCGGTCAGGGAACTAAATCCCACAAGCTGCGTGGCACAGCCAAAAAGATAAATAAATAAATAAATGAAATAAAATAAATTCATTTTCAGATAAACAAAAGCTGAGTGAATGAGGCGCTGGCAGACCTACACTACAAGAAAAGTTGTTTGGGTAGAAGGAAAATGATAAAAAGGTGGACACTAGGATCCATACAAAAGAAGAAAGCACACTGGAATATACATGTAAATGTAAGAATTTTTTCCTCATTTCTTAATGTCTTTAAAAAACTGAAGCAAAAATAATAGTTATGTGTTATGGGGCTTACACTATATAGAGGTCAAACAAGTAATATATTTAGAAGTAAAACATGACAGCAGTCGTACAAAGGATAGAAATGTGGTAAATGAAAGTGTATTATTGTAAGGTTCTTACATTATATGTGAAGTGCTGTAATATTAATTCTTGGTAGATTGTGATTAAGTATACATCGTATTTTCACTAGGTAAACCACTGATAAAAGAAGTATGACTGAAAAGCCAATGATGAGAGTGAAATGGACTATTAGAAATATACAATTCAAAAGAATTGTAAGAAAGGGAAAAAGGGAACAAAAACATTTGGGACAAATGGGAAAGAAATAAGGTTGTAGACTTAAATCCAGCTATGTCAAGAATTGCATTAAATCTAAGTAAACACTCCAGTAGAAGGCATAGATTTACCAGGCTGGATATAAAAGCAAGACCTAATTATATACTGTTTAAATAGAAAGGTGATAAGAATGCATTCTCAAAACTGAAAGAACTCAGAGGCTGTAGAATCTATATGCTTTTCTAGAAAAATCTATCTGATAACCAGTAAGTAGGTGAATCAAGAGAAATAATTCAGAAATGGAGGAGCTCTGATGAAAAGACTGGTGATGAGCAGAATCGCATTTAGAATGAATGTTGGGCTAATTAGGGTTACGGAATAGAATGTAAATAATATAAACCTTTATGACATAAAAATGCTACAGCATTTACTGAGCACTTATTATGTACTAGGCTCTCTGTAATGACACATTTAAGCTTCCAGAATATGAAGTAGATACTATTGTCCTTATTTTACAGATGAGGAAAACTGAGGCTTTGTAGAGTTTAAGTAACTGGTCTAAGGTCACATTGCCAGCAAGTAATGGAGCCAGAACTGGCGCCTAGGTTTTCTGGCTACAGAGCCCAGGCTTTGGTAACCACTGTGCTCTGTGTCTCCCGAAGTTGAAATAACATATCTAACAAAAAATAGAAGGCAGGGCAAGAGAGGTAGGGAGAAGTGTGAGGTGACAACATCCTCATGAGTTAATACTGTCTGAAATTTGGTTAAAAAACAAAGCAGTGATGCTAACCTTTTAATAATCTATAACTCTAGAGGCTCATTTAGGAAATTTCTCTGTTGAAATATTCATTTGAAGTTAGCAGTTTCTTCAGTTTCACTTCAGTTTGGTTGTCTTAACGATAAATACAAGTAAAATCAAAGTTAAATTTTTTATTTACAAGTAGCATGTGTAATCCAGTTTTTCAGAATACACCTGATCCTTGAACAACATGGGTTTGAACTATGCAGGTCCACTTACAGGTAGATTTTTTTTCAATAATTAATACTACAGTAGTACTACACAATCCTCTGTTGGTTGAGTCTGCCAATGTGGAGGAGCCACATTTAGGGAGGGCTGATTCTTAAGTTATTCTTGGATTTTTGGCTGTGTAGAGAGTGGGCGCCCCTAACCCACATATCATTCAAGGGTCAACTCTACTTCTGTCTAGCTGTCCATTCAGCCAGCCAACATTTAATTCGAACACATGCTATAGAGATGACTGGAATGGTGTCCTCTTAATGATAATGATGGTTATTTCTAGGTGGTATGTTTGGAGTGACTTTAAAAACTAAACGTTGAGATACTTAAAATGTTTCTCTTTTTGAGAATGGAGATTTGAAATGTTCCATTAAAAAACAAAACAAAGGAAAAAGTGAGCCCTGTCACCACCTCTCCTTAAAATGATCCATTAGCAGTTTCCCATTGCTCCTAGGATTAAGTGCAAGGTCCTTAAGGAGACCCATCAGACACTCCATGATCTGGCCCCTGCCTGCCTCTCCAGCCTCCCTTCCTTAGCGATTTCTGGGTTCTAGCCACATGGGCTCCTTTTCTCTTTGTATCCTATTCCTGCTGCCTGGAACAATTTTCTTTGCCTTTTTCTTTTTTTTTTTTTTTTTGCACTACATATTTTATTTTCTTTTTTCCATTATATCACAGCTCAAATGTCCCTTCTTTGGGGAAGCTTTCCTTTTTTTAAATTAAATTTTATTTTATTTTATTTTTGGCTGTGTTGGGTCTTCGTTGCTGCACGTGGGCTTTCTCTAGTTGTGGTGAGCGGGGGCTACTCTTCGTTGCGGTGCGCGGGCTTCTCATTGCAGTGGCTTCTCTTGTTGCGGAGCACGGGCTCTAGGCACGCGGGCTTCAGTAGTTGCGGCACATGGGCTCGGTAGTTGTGGCTCGCGGGCTCTAGAGCACAGGCTCAGTAGTTGTGGCACACGGGCTTAGTTGCTCTCAGGCATGTGGGATCTTCCCAGACCAGGGCTCGAACCCGTGTCCCCTGCATTGGCAGGCAGATTCTTAACCACTGCGCCACCAGGGAAGTCCCTGGGGTAGCTTTCCTTGACCTTGCCTCCTAGTTCAGAGCCCTGATACATTCTCATAGCATTCTGTACTTTTTCTCCATATGCTTGTCACACTTATAATCATACATTTACTTGTGTGCTTGTTTAATGTCTGTCTCATTAGACCACAGGATTCACAAAGGCAGGGACAGTATCTGTTCCTTAGAACCTAGCATATTAATTGGCAAATAATACACATTCAGTATATATTAAAATTAAGTGCTTAATGAAGTGCTTATAAGATGCTATGATCTTGCTGTTACCCCCAGAGGTAGATATTATCATTTTACCCTTTTTACCTGTTTAAGCTTCCTTACAAGATACCATTTGAACAGAAGATTCCATGGCTAAAAAAGCTGGAAAGTCTGTGCAGTATACCAGGACATCTTCTTTTCATGCTGCCTTAGCTCAAAGTATATAAACTATATTCAGGAATTGCTCCCTGACTTTGGCCTGAGACATTCAGGTTCTGCCCTGGCTCAGGTTGACTTTTTTTTCCTTCCTCCCAGGTGGACTAACCCAGGATCTGAAAGCTGCCTCCAGCTGCTTTCTGATGGCATGTGAGAAGCCGGGAAAGAAGTCCTTGGAGGCATGCCACAACGTTGGTCTCCTGGCACATGATGGACAGGTCAATGAGGATGGCCAGCCCGATCTGGAGAGGGCCAGAGACTACTACACAAGGGCCTGTGATGGCAGCTATGCCTCTAGCTGCTTCAACCTCAGTACCATGTTCCTGCAGGGCGCCCCCAGCTTTCCCAAGGACATGGGCCTGGCATGCAAATACTCAATGAAAGCCTGTGACCTAGGCCATGTCTGGGCCTGTGCCAATGCCAGCCGCATGTACAAGCTGGGGGATGGTGTCGATAAGGACGAAGCTAAGGCTGAAGAGCTAAAAAATCGGGCCCGGCAGCTGCACAAAGAGCAGCAGAAAAACGTCCAGCCTTTAACGTTTGGGTAGTGTGGCCCACCCTCCTAGTCAACAGTCAGCTTGAGGCTGGCACCTCCTATTTCTGATGCAGCCCTTGGAGGTCGACCTGCTGGAGCAGAAAGACTTGGGATTTAATATCAGTAACTCTGATTGTATAAACCCATTGCCCCAGAGTGTCACCTACGGGGATGTAGTCTGAAATGTGTATTTCAATCAGTATTCCTTTATCTGGTGTGATCCACATTTATGGGATTTGGGTTCTCAAACTCTTGCAGCTCTGTGAAAAACAGCAAACCAGTGAGCCATAGAGATTGGAGGGGTGGGCAGGAGAGACAGAGCAGGGAGTTGGAAAAATCAGCAGCCACGGGGCCTGAAAGAATCAGACATCGTCATCATTATCATCATTATTTTAGTCGGGAGGGCTTAAAAAATCAGAAAGTATCTTGATTTACATAATAGCGGGTTTAAGGAGCTAAGAACAGTTAAATCGTCATGACTGCCACCCTCTGACTTAATCATTGGTGTGGGCTTCCTTTTTTCTTTTAGAGTCAGATCTTTCGGCAAATTCAGAGATTGGGAGTTACGTGTGACGTAACAGTTAAAGGCCATTATGCTTCAGGGTTGCTAAAGAGGATACAACATAAGCCTTCCTTTAGTGGAGACATTCACACGTTAAAAATTAACATCCCCAGGCTACTCATCTGGCACAGCTCATAAGGTAACCTCAGCTAGGGATTTGTATGCAAGGGTTGGTGATACGTTTTGTCCCTCAGAACTGAACCTTTTTAATTGTCCCTGTGAATAAACTATTTTGATTGATTAGTAATTTGTGTTATTAGTATTCGCTCCAGATTCTTGGTAAGGTAGAGATTATGTTCTTTGTGGTGGTTGTGCCTTTTAAGAATGTTTGCTTTTTCTGTTATCTTCCTTACTTGACACTAGGGGGCGAGCTTGTTATTTGCCTGCTGATGACATGATCATTATTTCTGTCATCACAGTGTTTTCGGGCTTTCAGTTTTGCAACATGTATTGGAGAGGATGTGGAGAAATTGAAAGCCTTATACATTGTTGGTGGGAATGTAAAATGGTGCAGCCACTATGGAAAACAATATGGCGATTCCTCAAAAAATTAAACATAGAATTACCATATGGTCTAGTAATTCTACTTTTGGGTATATATCCAAAAGAATTGATAGCAGGGTCTCCAAGAAGTATTTGTACACCCATGTTCATAGCAGCATTCACAAAAGCCAGAAGGTGGAAACAGGGACTTCCCTGGTGGGACAGTGGTTAAGAATCCACCTGCCAGTGTAGGGGACACGGGTTCGAGCCCTGGTCCTGGAAGATCCCACGTGCCGCGGAGCAGCTAAGCCCGCGTGCCACAACTACTGAAGCCCGTGCTCCGCAGCAAGAGAAGCCACCGCAATGAGAAGCCCGTGCACCACAACAAAGAGTAGCCCCTGCTTGCTGCAACTAGAGAAAGCCCACGCACAGCAACGAAGACCCAACGCAGCCAAAAATAAATTAAATTAATTAATTTTTTTAAAATGCAAATAATAATAATATCTTGTCCAGCAGGGTCCAAGGCCATTTCATATCCAGGTTGCTATGAGAAGGAATAGGTTGATAAGAGCCAGCATGGTTGAGTTTCTCACTTCTTTGCAACCTTTGAGGTAAGGTTTGAAAATGGGTTTTCACACTCTGGTCTCAGCAAACAAGATCATTACTCTGTCTTCTGGCCAGCAGGCAACTATATCCAACATTTTTCCTCCATCCCAGCCTTGAGCTGGATGGTGTAATAGGGAAGAAGTTTCATAATTGACCAGTGGTTTGTGTTCTCGTTAGTGTTCTCACTAAAATCTCAGTATAGTGCTCAGGGCTGTGAGAAAGGGAATCAGGAGTCCCAGAGAGAGAGGAGGAGGCTGGGGAGTCTGGAGATTTGGGTGTTGTCATACAGAGTCACTGATGGGTTTTGAGCGGGAGAATGAAATGATGACATTTGGAAATTAGATCACTGTAGTGTGGAAAATGGATTAAAGAGCCTGTGGGAGTAGGAGGAGGGTGGAGTCAAGCATGGGGTTAAAAAAAATCCTGATTTATAGCCTGGGCACATGGATGGATAGGGGAGCCACCCATATTGATTTGGAGCCTTTGAGATCAAGGGGAACAAAAAAACTTTTTTGAGCTGTTTGCTAATTTTTAAAAAATTTAGAAATACTTTACATTTTAGTTTGTCAAAGTTTTATGAAATTGCTTGAAAAATTTTGTGAGAGGCAGCATGGCAGAGGGAAAGGGCCTAGACTTCAGGCCCTACAGATGTGGGCAACTCTGGCTTAGTCAAAGAATTACTAAGTGCGAGTGTTAAAGAATGAGAGAATACAAATTAAAAAATAATTTTATGTATTTAAAAAGCATTAAGTAATCACTTTGGGGGAAAAAAAATCAAAACTGCCTTGGCTTCCTGACATTCGTTTTGCAGTTTAGATCTCTTGTTTTGAATTCTGCATTGAGGTTGGTGGCACCAGACTCTTTCCAGTTCCTAGGTCTGAAGGTCTTAACCTGGGTACTAATGTGGGTTTTGCCTTTTATTAGCTGTGCCATCCTGGGCAAGTTACCCAACCTTCTGGGTCTCAATTTTGTCACTTCTCACATGGGGATAACAATGCCTTCTCCTAGGGTTGTTAAGAAGATTAAATAGTAGCTCCTATCACAAATGGTAACTGTCCCTTTAGAAAGATTTTTATGGGACCAGATTTTACAATTAGATAATTGTTTTCTCTCCAAGTGGCAATGTTTGCTTGTGAGGTATAGTCTAGCTTCTAAAACAGCTGCCTTTGCTGCCATTCTTTTCACATCCAGGGAGCTGATGGGCCTTAGCTCTCTAGGGATGTGCAGGCATCAAACAGCTGCAGGAGGCAGGCCTGATGAGGGGCTGGGGTGGGCCCTGCCTTGCCTCCTCCCTTCTCTTGCTGCCCCAGTGGTGAGAGTCCCTGAGAAGACTTGCACCTGCTGGGGGCCCAGAGTGGAAACTATTCCCAGCTGGTGCCCCTCCCCAGGCTTGAGGAATGGTGATTGTGTTACAGTTTATAAATCAGGCCTCCCCACTGTCTAAAGGGGAAAGGCCAAAATTCTTTTCCCAACACGTATCCCCACCCCCATGATACAGTCCCTCCTCTGTATTTAGCCCCATCTTGTTCCTAACAGGCTTCTGCAACAGCGAACTGCTTGTACTTTCTGCACTCCCCCCCGACCCCCCGATCCCTCCCCACCGCCACCCCCCAGCCAAAAAAAAAGTAATAACAAAAACACCCAGGCTGGTTTTTTACTGCTTTGATTTTTGTTTTGCTGGTTCCTCTGTCTGGAATGCCCTTCTACCTATTAAGTAGAATGCCTTTCATCTTTTTTTTTTTTTTTTTTTTGGTGGTACGCGGGCCTCTCACTGTTGTGGCCTCTCCCCTTGCGGAGCACAGGCTCCATACGCGCAGGCTCAGCAGCCATGGCTCACGGGCCCAGCCGCTCCGTGGCATGTGGGATCTTCCCGGACCGGGGCCCGAACCCGCGTCCCCTGCATCGGCAGGCGGACTCTCAACCACTGCGCCACCAGGGAAGCCCGCCTTTCATCTTTTAAGGTTCTGGAAGCATTCCCTTCATCCCCCAGGTCAGGATAGAGGTTTTCTCTATGCACTAGTGCCCCGAGTTTCCATCTGTCACAGTGCTGATCACACTGTGTTATTTGTGTATTTATGGTCTCCCCGTCCAGCAAGACGTGGAGTTCCTGGAGAACAGGGACTTGAGCCTGGGTACATGCTAGGCCAACAGTGGCTGCTTGCTGAGATGAACAGCACAGAGTGGCATCTTAGCCAACCACCTCAAGATAAATCAGGCTCAGGCTCCTCTCTGCACATCCAAGAGCCGGTATAAGCTGCAGGACTGTACTGGTTTTGAAACTAACTGCTTATCAAGTAAAGCTCCTGTCTAAGCCGGAGCTGGCACATGAATGGATCGGTACTCTTTCTTGGATTCTATTCAGGAAGATGTCTTTTAAAAAAAGAATGTTTTTGAAACAATGAAGGAAAAGGACCCAACACAGGGCCACCCTGGCACCCCAAAGTACATGCTCAGTAATGTAATGCCAGCAAACCAGTATTAATATCCTCATGACTAAAGAATCACAAGTCCAAGTATGCCACACTTTTCTTTTGGAATACTAAGAATATCTTTCTTGAAATTCTAAGAATTAATGGTCTTTGCTCCTCATTATAATTACTTATTTTCCTGTTTGTCTCCCTGGTTAGTCTATGAGGTTCCAAAGATAGGGACCAAGAATTCTGTCCTCTTTGAAATCCTTCAAAGACTTTGGCCCTTAGAGCAGTGGTGACCCCCTACTCCTCAGTCTCTTGGGGCACCTACTTAAAACAGAGATTCTTGGGTCCACTTAGACGTACTAAAAGAAAATCAGGATTTTTTTTTTTGGCTGCACCACGTGGCTTGCGGGATCTTAGCTCCCTGACCAGGGATCAGACCCAGGCCCCCTGCAGTGGAAGTGCAGACTCTTAACCACTGGACCACCAGGGAATTCCCGAAAATCAGGATTCTAAATAAGCAAATCCCAGGAGATTCTTATGCACCCGCTCAAGTGGTATATAGTCTGAGCTTCTTGGCATCAGGTCCCCCGTGCAGTCTGGGCTCCACAGCTTCAGCTCTTTGCACAGTAGTTCCACCAAAACATCCTGCTTTCTTGCCCTACTTGGGACAAGCCTGGCCAACTCCTAATAGCCCTTCAAAACTCAGTTCAGATGTCACATACTCCAGGAAGCCCTCCTGGACTTCCAAGGTCTGTGCTGCTCTGACAGTCCTTGTGCTTCTGACTCTAGTTCTTTTCACATGGTTTGGAGTAGGCTGTAAGTGTGCCAAGCACATGGATTATGTCTGCCTCATCTCTATTCCCAGGGCCTAGCTCAGGACCTCACAGATAAGGTACTAAATAAATCTTTATTGAAGGAAAGGGAAGGGAAGGGACTCTGGGAATCTTATTTTCCAGTGGGCCAATTGAGTATTGAAAAGGTAGTGCTTTGGAGAAGGATCTGGATTTAAATCATTTCTCTGCCACATACAAATGTGTTACGTTACGTCTCTGAGCCTCATTTTTCTCATCTCTGAAGTAGGGATAATATTTACTTTTCAGGGCTAATGAGTGGGTTAAAGGGTTAAATGAGATAAAGTAAGTGAGGTGCTTAGCTGAATGCCTGGAACATTCTAATTGTGTAATAAGTCGCTGAGGGACTCTCTTCTGGAAGTAGAACTAGGCTTACTCCGTACAGCTCCAGAGAGCAAAACTAGGCCCAGTGGATGGAGGCTGCAAGGAGACAGACTTCAGTTCATAGAGGTCTGAATAGAAGGAAGAACTTTTTACTTGACAGAATGTAAAGACATGGGAAGAGGTGAACTTCCCATCATAGGAGTGTGCAAGCCGAGGGTAAATGCTCACCTGTCAAGGCTGATGCAGAGGTGACTGATTCTACATGAGGTTTGGGGTGGGGGTGGGTTTGAGTGTGGTGATAGATGGGACCCCCATGAGGCATTGCCATTCAGTGCCTCTGTAACTCATTATTCTTTCAACCAACACTGAGAGTGTCTTCTTGGCTGGGCCCTCGGTTGGGCACTGGAGACATAGCCGAATCTGACAAGTTCCCCATCATTTAGGAGCTCACAGTCTAAATAATTATCATTTACTGAGCATCTACTATGTGCCAGATGCTCTCATCCTCTCAACAACCCTCTAAGGAAGTTTTTATTCTCACCATTTTTCAGACAGACTGAAGCCCAGACAGAAAAAGTGGCTGGCAAAGAGACACACAAACCCAGAAAGTAGTGCAGCTGGGTTTAAAATTTAGTCCTGCCTGTCTCCTAATCCCTCTTTCCTCTGTCTAAGCCTGCTTGTCATCCAGATGTTGAGAATTCTTTGCAGTCTCTGGGAGATTACCCAAACAGCACCCTTCTGGGCACCAAGTAGATGCTAATGAACATAGTTAAAGGCTGAGGTCAGCTTCAGGAGGACGTGGTCTCCCCGCAGCACACTCTGCCCCAGGGTTCTCTCCAGCCTGGGCCATGTGGAGGGCCCGGGAGAACATGCTGAGGTCTGAGCTCATGGCTCACATGACCAGCTGAGCCGCCTGGGTCAGGGCTCCTTGAGGGAACTTGAAACCTGGCCGGGTTCCATCAACTCCAAGAATAGCAGCTGACCCTACTCTCCCCAAGCCGGTGGCCTCTGATCAGGTTCCAGGAGGCCCCAACAGACTCCGGCCATCAGTGGCAGCAAGCTTTGACCTTGAAGCTGCTCTGGGGTGGGGTAATAACGGCCACGTTTATTAAGGGCCCACTGTGTGCAGGGCACCTCCTGGAGGAGGGGACATCCTTGGAGGAAGGTCTAGGAAGTATGGAACCCATTTTACAGATGAAGATGTTGTGGCTCACAAATGTTGAGAACTTGCCCAAGGTCACAGTGAGTATGTAGCAGAGCAGGATTTGAGCCTGGTGTGCCTTTGCCAGTGGCCCTGCTTCTGTGAGAAGAGAAAAGTACTCTCTAGACCCCTGAAGTGTCCTAGGCAGAAGGGACAAATGACATCAGCTTTCAAAGTGATGTTATTACTGCAAAGTGGGGCTCGTGTGCTTAGAAACACAGGATTTGAGAGGCAGCAGAGATCCCCATTCACTTGAGCCTATTTCGTCATCTATAAAATGAGAATCACACCCACATGTTAGGTGAATAAGCATAAGCATAGACTTTGGAGCCAGGAAGGATTAGAGTCCTGTCTCTGGCATTTCCTAATGATAAGACCTTAGACAAATCACACCACTGCCTCTCTGAGCCTGTTTCCTCATTCATTTGTTCCACAAATAGCTTTTGAGCACCTACTGTGTGCCAGGCATTGTTCTAGTAGCTGGGGATACATCAATGAAAAAAGCAGACAAAAATCACTACCCCTGTCAAGTTTATATTTTAGAGTTCTGGAAAATACCTCAGGATTGTCATGGGGATTAAATGGAGAAATGTACAGTGGTATCATATGTCTGGTAATGTAATGGTGTCTGGCAAATAATAAGTAGTTAGTTTAATGATATGATTATTATAATGCGAACTTGCCTGGTCAGTGCTCCGTGAAAAAACATTTCATTTGATACTGAATTTAACCATTTAATTTAATAGGTAAAGAAACGGACACCAGAGAGGGCATGACATGCCTCCAGTGGTCTAGCAAGGCAATGGGGGTAAGTTCGCAACTCCTAGTCTGGTGTTTGTACCACCATCCACTAAACCCAGAGGGCTGTCTCTGACAAAGGGAGCCAAGGAGGGAGGGGGGAAGACTGAGTCTTATAGCCAGTGAGGTCCAAGGTAGGTGTTTAACTAACTGATAGACTCCAGAGCCCAAGTGGGCTTTAACTCTCTTGGTGCCAAATTCTTCCTGTGTTTCTCAGGTGTGCCAGGAGCTTCCCAGGCCCTGCCTCCACATGGGCATATGGTAGGATGGGCTGAGGATGGGGTGGGGCGATGAAGAGCTGAAGATGCAGGGTGCTTTTCAGGGCCAGCTTCATGGATGTGCCACCCATGCATTTGCACAGGGCCCCATGCTCAGTTTAATGCTCTGCCATCACCGTCTTGAAATTCTTAATAATTTTTGAACAAGGGGCCCTGCATTTTCATTTTTATTCCACTGGACCCCAGACATTTTGTAGTTTATTTGTGTAGGTGCTGTGCTCTGGGGTGGGAGGCAACCGCCCCCAGCCTGCTGTGGTCCTGGGACTTGTCAGAGGCTCATCAAATCCTATGGGCCAATGGCTGAGTCACCAACAGACAGGAAAGAAGCCAGACCAAGTCCCACCATAACGGGTCTGACCTGTGACTGCAAATCTCTAAGAGGCTATAACCGGGCAAGGGAAAGACAGGCTCTAAGGAGGTTCTGGGGATACAACAGGAACCCACAGAGAAGAGGCATGATCTGAGGGGGGTTTCTGCTCAGTGTGAGAAGGGCTTTTCTAATAGTCAAAATATAACCCCAGGGCCTCCCTGGTGGCGCAGTGGTTGAGAGTCCGCCTGCCGATGCAGGGGATACGGGTTCGTGCCCCGGTCTGGGAGGATCCCATATGCCGCGGAGCGGCTGGGCCCGTGAGCCATGGCCGCTGGGCCTGCGCATCCGGAGCCTGTGCTCCGCAACGGGGGAGGCCACAACAGTGAGAGGCCCGCATACCGCCAAAAAAAAAAAAAAAAAAAAAAAGAAAAGAAAAAAAATATATATATAACCCCAATATATAAAGCATACCTCAATAAAACTGTTAAAAATATAATCATAATACTGGCAGCTAACTGGGTGCTTGACTGGGTGCTTACAATGTGCAAGGAGTTGTGCTAAGCACTCCACTGAAAACATAGAGGACAGCAGAGTGGTTGAGAACGCAGGCTCTGGAGCCATACTGCCTTCTTTCAGTCCTGGCTCCACCACTTATTAGCTGTGTGACTTGGAGCAACTTAATTGACCTCTCTGTGCCTCCGTTTCATCATCTGGAAAATGGTGATAAGAATGGTATCAATGTCCTGGCGTTATTGTTATTAAATGAGTTTACAGTTTGAATAAAAAAAAACCCCAAAAAACAAAAACAAAAACAAAAAACAAAAAGAATCTGAAAAAAATAGATTTATATATATACACATACACACACATACATATATATGTAATATATGTATATATATGTATGTATAACTGAATCACTTTGCTGTACACCTGAAACTAACACAACATTGTAAATCAACTACACTTCAATTAACGATAAAGGGAAAAAAGATTCAGTTTTCTAAAAAAAAAAATGAGTTTACATATGGAAAACACTTAGAACAGTGTTTGACATATACTTGTATCTAAGTGTTTGTTAGTTATTGTTTTATTTAATCTTCAAGACAATCCTGTGGCATAGCTATTATTTAGCATTATTCCCATTTAATAGATACATAAACTGAGCCTTAGAAAAGGTCAGTATTTGCTAATCACAGAGTTGGTAAGTGGTGGAGCTGGGATTTGGCCAGCAGTCAAGGAAGTTTCACCTTCCACCTTAGGACTTAGGTCAGACTTCATAACAATTAGCCCACTGTTTAGACCAGAGTAAGCATCTACTCTTTGTTAAATTAATCAGTTAGTCATTATTTCTTTCATCTCTGAGATGCTAAGCCTCTGGGAAATGTGTGCTCTGCTGGAGGAGGATTCAGGAACCCAGCTGTCTTGGGATTTCTTACCAATTGTTGACCTCCACATAATTAAATATCAAGTATGACCCACGCTATGCCTTCTGAATTAATTGCCTAGGTGTTCCGTCCTTTCTTCCCTATGGGCATTGCCCAAGCTCCAGTCTCATTATCCCTCTGGACTCTGAACTTAGCACCACTGTATACTAACCCTGGTCTCTCACATCTGCATAGCATTTTGCATTGTGCAGGCCTCTGAACAGATCCCAGCCAGCCAGGGCTACCTGCCCTAGGACCAGAGCAGACTGCATGAGAGCAGTGTGCAGTCTGGACCATGGGGGAGCTTGGTGAGTTGCTGCTTTCTGGGTGGTTATTTGGGGATCTTCTAAGGCAAGGAGTGGACTGAAAGGGGCAAGGCCCTCACCAGTGTTCACCGTCACTCACGCTTAAGATCTTGGATTCAGAACCAGTGCTCAGGGAAGATTGTCTGAAGGCAGGCAGTCCTCAGCTCCTCTAGAAGTTTAGAAATTATCCCTTCATGAAGTTCCAACTACAGAGGGCTGGGGCCCTAAAACTGGTCCCTGCCACAGAATATCTTTTTCCCAAATTGCTATCAACTTATATCCAGGATTGCTGTAGGACACACAGTGAAGTGCCACCATATCTATATTAATAATAAGAGCAAACACTCACTCTGTGTCAGGTACTGTTCTAAGTGCTTTGTAAATATTAACTCTTTTAATTCTCACACAAACCCCATGGGGTGGGTACTGTTTTTATTTAACTTACAGAAATTCAATTTTACTTGCTGTTAATAAAAAGAGATGGAAAGAGAAAGCCCAATAATATATTAAATATTTCACCCACTCAGCATATGCTGCAGGATGAGTGTGTCATGGGAGAGGTAAATCTGCTGTTCCTTCTGTTGGTATCAGTCCCTACATGCCTCGTACAATCCACGGTGTGTGCACATTTCACCACACTGAGTGCGATTCTAGTATTTCTTGCCCCCAAGCAAGCCAATCTCTTCATCAGAAACCTCCCCAAAGAAACAGCAACCTGTTCCATTGCTAGAGGACAAATTGGCTGTGCTGTTGAGAGATGGTTCTATACTCCTACTTGATGGGTGATTGAAAGGCTTTCCAAGGATAATCTTGACTACACACAATTCTGTAGAACCTTAGCCCAGGTAAGCTTTGACTGACCTTTAACTCACAAATAAGGTGACCAACCAATCTCAGTTTGCCTGGGACTAAAGGGTTCCTGGGACGCGAGACTTTCAGTGCTAAAACTGAGCAAGTCCCAGGCAAACCGGAATGAGCTGGTCTCTCTATTGCGTAACACATCTCTGGGGCTGCGTGAGAGCCCTGTCGAGGTCATGGTCCATTCTGTCATTCTTTGTGAGGCTCTCAGGAGAAATTCTTGTCTGATCTTCATACCAAGAATAGTTGTGTGTCTCCTGAGGAGTAAGTGCTTTGTTTTTATCTCATGTACACAGTGAACAAACAGCTTTCCCCTTTTGCCTTGGCTGCTGGAAGTCTTAGAGCTAAAAATGTGTGATGCAAATTTAGCTGTGCCCGTCACTATGTTCTGCACTTTTTGCATCATTCCAGGCTCCACTTTGTCCCTATTTTGTTTTTCTCAAACTTATCTTGTCCTGTCTTAAACTTAATGATCTTGTTTTACTTAAATGTCTTTCTGGATTAAGATAGGGTAAAAGTAAACAGTTCTTAATTTAGAGTCTAGACTATCTTGCCCATAGTCATTGAAAATCTGCAATGATCTGCAAAATTTATGTGCACATACATTGTTTTTCTGGGGAGAAGGGGCCATGGATTTTAATTTTTCAAAGGAGTCTGTATTCCCCAAAATATTAAGAGCCATTGGTATAAGTGAACCAAAAAACAAATAAATGCTTTTAGTCCAGGGAAGTTGGAAGGTTGAAAGTTTCAATTGGTTGAAAGTTGAAAGTTTCATAATGGTCTTTTAAAATGTTGGAGTGATGGTATGGAGGAATGTTGGTAGGGTAGATCATTGGAATGGCAGAGAGAGGAAGGCTGGTGGGGTGGAGTGGCCCCCCATAATGGAATGGCAAGGTGAAAGAATGTGGTGTGCTGGGACATTATTGTGTTAGAATATTAGTATTTCTGGAATGTTGATGTGACTGGGTTCCTAGAACACCTCCTTCTAGATGTCCTGGCATCCTCCTTGCTTAGTTTTACCTTAGGGTTGGGCTTCTATCTGATTCAGCCTCTATATCTTCCACATCTCCTACTCAGTGTCCTATTAAGAGCCCAGTGAAGATTGGTTGCTGGAGTCTTGTGCCAATGGGCACCAGGCTGGCCTATGGGCTTCTGTCAATTTCACACTGAGATGCCTATTCCTTTCTGACTTTGCCTATTCTTCTTTGAGATATATCTCAAATACCTTGCAGACTCAGGACCCCAGTAGACCACCTTGTCCATTTCTCTGTCTTCAGTGCTTGTCTCAGGGTCTGCCCAGAGGGCATGCCCAGTTTATAGCTACTCTAGGGCATGCCAAGCTGCTGGCCATTGGGCCACCTGCAGATGGGGCTCTCAGGACTGGAGTTCAGCTTCTGGGGATGTTAGGCTGAAGGCAACTCAGGATCCTTGGAGTTGGTCATGAGAAGGGGAAGCCAGGTCAGAATAAGTTGTGGGGGAGTTCCATTACCAGAGGAACCTGATCTAAAGGCCAAATTCAGGTGTTGGGTTAGGACAGAGACTGCTGCCCTTAGCCTGGAGTTTAGACTGGAAATGGAGAAGGAGTTGGGGTGAGGGCTAGCTTCTTGGATGTTCTCTCCTCCTTTTCTCCATCCATTCATTCAATTAGCTAACATTCGCTGAGACCCCTCAGTGGCAGACCATGTCAACTCCATGCCCTGGAGTTGACAGTCTGTAACGGAAGAGACCAGCACGGACACTGACAACCCAGTGTGGTGAGGGCTGCGACGTAGGGAAGTTGTAGGGGCTGTGGAAGTTCAAAAATGTTCCTAGAGGAATGCTGTCTGAGCTGACTCAGGAATCAGGATGCAGTTGGGGGACACGTGTGGTGGGAAGGCTGCCTCAAGGGCCAAAGCACATGGATATTCCCTAGCATCTAGGTGGGGGCCTCAGATCAAGGACGATTGCAGACTGTCCAGTTCTTTGGGCCCATGAGTTTGATCTGTCTAGGTCTAATATAGTTGCCTTCAGACCCCTCTCCCCAGCTATTCCAATAACTGACAAATTTAAGTCTCTTGCAATCATTTCCAACCAGGAGAAGATAATTGATTCTAATGTTTGGAGACATTTCCTGGTTACGAGAGAGCAGGATGTTCTGGAGGTGCAAAGCCTCCTACCACCCAGCCATCCTGCTGCCATGCCCTTTCCTCCTGGCCCACACCTTAGCCAGGCCCTCATCCCAACAGCTGGGTGGGCCACGTATTCTCCTGCTGTCCATCTCAGTTACAGCAACTTTAAAATGAGCTCCAGAGTGGTGTGGGGGAATGCTCACTAAACGGGGAGGCAAGGGAACTGCATTCAAACCCTGGCTCTTGAATGAGGCTTCATAGATGGCACTGTGTGAGGTTGGGGAGGGCACTTCCTCTCTCTAGGCCTCGGCTTTGCCATCAGTGAAAAGAGGGAAAGGATGCAAAGATTGCTAAGACGTCTTCCTGCCCTGACATTCTGTGTCTCTGTTGAATCCTGGATGTCCTGCTTTCAGCCTGCTCCTTTGAAATAAAGGCCATGTGACAGAGCAGACTCTGGAGACAGGAGACCTAGACATGATTTGGGTTCTGACTTGCTTTGTGAGCTTGGGATAATCACTAAACCTCTCTGAGCCCCAGTTTTCTCATTTGGTAAACTGAGGTAATACCTACTTCACAGGGTTTTGTAAGGCTCCAATGAGCTAAAAGGACTATGATGATGATGGTGGTGGTAGTGGTGATGATGAGGATGGTGATGATGATCTGTCTGCATTGCAGTCAATCTCTTGGAATAAATTACAATTGTACACATAGCCAGAAAGTTTGGGGGAGAGCTCCAGAGTCATAGGGGATATGAACAAGGTTTTAAAATCCTTCCCCAGGACTTCCCTGGTGGTCCAGTGGGTAAGACTCTGCGCTCCCAAGGCAGGGGCCCTGGGTTCAACCCCTGGTCCGGGAACTAGATCCCGCATGCATGCCACAACTACAACTCGGTGCAGCCAAAATAAATTAAAAAAAAAAAAAATGCCTTCCCCATGGCTGAGCTATTACTGAGGAGGAAAGGGGGATTCATCTTTGCTAACTACCCACATCCATATTTTTTTCCCATTCCTACGAGGTGGGTGTTAGTGTACCCACTTATTAGCTGGGTGACCAGTAGATAAACCCTTCAGAGACTCAGTCTCTTCATGTGTAAAGTGTAATATTACCTGACTCAAGATTGCTGACACCTGTAGTGGACACTGCCTACTTTTGGCTGCTCCGAATCCAAACACTTTGCCTACTTGGAGGAATTCCAAGCTACATGGAAGCTGAAGGGGGCAGCTGCTCTTCACCTGATCCCTGAGGGTCTGGGCTCGGCCAGGTTGGTGCCACAGCTGGGCCTTGAATCTGCTGGGAGTTAGAGGGGTGAGGACCGTCAGAGATTACTTCAGGAGGAGGCTGCAGTGGGGACCAGAGCCCGACATTGCGGTGGTGAGCCGCAAGAGGCTGTGTGGCTTGAGGTGGAGTCTGTCCTAAACAGTTCCTAAGGCAGAACGTTGGCTGTGCCCAGCTGCCCCTGATTCATGCCTAGTTCTCCAGTCTCCCCATCATTTCAGTGAGCCATCCAGTAGCCTTCTGATAAAGCTCTTTTTTGCTTAGTTTTGCCAGAGATGGTTTCAATAGTTTGCAACTGCGAATCTTAACTGGTATGGAGTAAATCATGTAACATGCCAGACACAGTGCCTAGCATATAGTAAGCACTCAAAAAAACTACCCAGGGCTTCCCTGGTGGTGCAGTCATTGGGAGTCCGCCTGCCGATGCTAGGGGACACGGGTTCGTGCCCCGGTCTGGGAAGATCCCACATGCCGCGGAGTGGCTGGGCCCGTGAGCCATGGCCGCTGAGCCTGTGCATCCGGAGCCTGTGCTCCACAACAGGAGAGGCCACAACAGTGAGAGGCCCGCGTACCGCAAAACAAAACAAAACAAACAAAAAAAAAACTACACACACACACACATGCACACACAAACTAAGGTTCAGAAAAGTAAAGTAAGAAAATTCCCTGGCGGTCCAGTGGTTAGGACTCCATGCTTCCACTGCAGAAGGGCACGGGTTCGATCCCTGGTTGGGGAACTAAGATCCCACAAGCCACATGGCGCAGCCAAAAAAAAAAAAACAGAAACAGAAGTAAAGTAACCTGCCCAAGGTCACACAGCAAGGCTGCGGTGCTGGTATGGGACTGACCATGAACATCTTAGTAGTACAGTGTATTTATATATCACTTTCCATCACACATTATTGTTGAACAGTTCATTGTTGATACGCTGGTTCAAAAGCCTCAAAACACCCCATGACCATAGGACCAGAATCCTTTCTTTGGATAGAGAGGAAGGTACTGCCTCAAGGTAACCCTGTAAACAGTAGTAGCCTGGAACTCGGGTCTCAAGTTTGCAGCCCAGCACTGGTGCTCTGGTGGTGTCCACGCATGTGAGGTCACATGTACATATGCTGCTGCATCCTGTGAAGCAGACCCATCTGAATACGTGGATCCCTGGCACATTAGAGACCTGGGGTGAGTCAGAAGCTGCCTGTGAGGCCAGCAGGGAGGGAACATCATGTACCAGAACCTAGAGAAAGGAATGCTCCTTAAGCCACTATGCTGATCTGGGGTGTGAGGGAATAAGGGTGTTTGGGGTACAGGGTGGGGGTGGGGAGGTGGGAGGTGGAATCATCCTAAACTGGGGCCTCCTCTGCTGGGCCTCCTAATCAAGGGGTTTTGATTCCTGTAGTGTTGGCAAAATGGCTTAATTGGACCTAATGGGAGAAAATGTGTGGTGAATATGGATAATACAGGAAATGAGGCCCCAACAAAAGCTGGCTGGAGGAAGGCTGATGAACTGAAGACAGGTCTGATGGGAATTAGGCTAAGGCTCCATGGGTGAGCCCAGAAGGTGAACAGCAGGGACAGCTGCTCTGCCCCAGGGGCCTAGGACCATACTGCTCACCTGGGTCTCCTTCCTGCCCTGGCCTTCAGACCTTGACTTCACACTTGAATGGAATCAGAAAATGTCAGACTCACGGGGTTCTGGGATTAGAATCAGGCTCAGGATTCTAGAATCACAGACTTTAGCATCACATATGTTAGTCATAGAAAATTTTGGAACCTAATCATTTGACAATTGGAGACCCTTGGGAAAAATTTAGGAGATCCTTCTCCAACCTTCTTTTAATAACAATAAATAACATCTGTTGAACATATCACAACTTCCAAAGTCCTTTCACATCACTGCATCACACTGGAGTGGGTGGTATTCTACCTTCAGATTAAGTAATGTGCAGGAGATCAAAATGAGCCAGTTGGGACTGGAACCCAGCTTTGCAGAATAAATTCTATTTTTCATATGCCAAAGTTTTGATACCCTTGTCTTCCAGAGTTGCGAAAACACTTTTAACTACTTGGTATAATGTATCCAAATTTTTGGATGTTTGTTGTGTAAATTCTGCACGGTCATGTACCATTTTTCTTAATGCATTCTGGCATACTGCAGTGCTCTAAAATGTGATTATCCTTGTTGCATCAGCATAATCAGGGCTGGTACATCCTGCGATAGCTTTTTAGCAGCTTTTATCATCCAGCACTATTTTCAGTGAACAAAGGACTTAACCAACATATCCAAGAATAGATTTAAAGTCACTAACGTAAAGACTGAACTTCAAATCACTCTAGGTTTAGTCAGAACACGTTCTGATCTTCTTAGAATAAAAAGTTAAACTACCAAAAATGCAGAAAGAAGAAAAAAGGGAAAACAAACCTCCCTGATTAGGCGCACGTAAGGCCACACAGAGGGATGGTTGTGGTGAGGAAGGGGTGCCCCTCGTGGAGCAAAGCTGTGTTTATGATTCTGCCAGTAACAGGCTGCTGGTAACCTGCGGCAAATCCCTGCCCTTCTCTGGATCTCAGTTTTCCTCGATTTCAAATGGGGATAATAATTCCTGTCTTGGGAAAGTTCGGGAGTTTATCAGCCCTGGGGGAGATCTGCAGCCACAGGAGAAACAGCTTAAAGAGAGGGTGAAGGGGGAGGGGTGCGGAACAGCAGGGTGTTGCGCGGGGCTTACGGTCTCCATGGTAACGCACGGCAGCCAGGAGAGGAGGCGGGGCTTGAGAACCCGGAGCAGGAGGTTTTGAAAATGAAGGTTTGACAAAGAAAGCTCCCTCCTCCCTGGAGAAAGGCCTTCTCGGAGACAGAGCTCTGCACTCGAGCAGCCCTCTGTGCCGGGTACACGTTGCTTCTTTGCTCATGTTACAGACAGGTCCAGAGAGAGGTCGAGTGTCACCAGCAAGTCACTGGCAGGGCGGGCATTCGAACCCAGCTGTGCTGACCTCTGATCCTTGCTCTTCTCTGTACCAGAATGTTGTTTCTCTGAACCTTGGTCTCCCCATCTATACAATGAGACAGTTGAAAGGTAGGTTTCCAAGGGCCCTTTGAGCTCTGACAGTGTTTGATCAAACTATTAGTAAACACACCGGAGGTGGTGAATACTAAGAGGAGGATCATGCAGTCTGTGAGGCATGGGCTGATTTGTCTTTGCGTCCTCCACCCCAATACATGGGGAGGCACAGGGGAGACATCTGGTATTTGTGGAATGAATGTTTATGCAAACGGACACATTCTTCTGTTCCAGAAGGTTTAAAGAGCACCTACTATGTGCCAGGTACTGTGATAGTTCAGAGAAGGTCTCGCTCACTGAGGGCTGAAGGCTTGCCGGAGAAGGAAGCCCTGGGTGAGGGAGAGGTGAGGAAAAGGGTGCCCAAGTGGTCGCAGGTGAGGGAGAGGACTCTAGTGCCTTGAGCTGCCCTACGAAATGCCCTGCATTCATGTCCTGGGGCTTCCCAGCCAAGCATGATTTCTCTCCATCTCCAGTCTCCAGAAGGATGATTTCATTCTCAAGGCTCCTGCTGGGCAGCGAGGCAGGCAGCGGGGCCAAGACCTTTTCTTGGAAAAGGTGAAAAAAATCTGTTGAAGAAGAGGGTGGGGCAGGTGACCCCCTGCTGGCTTCTCCTAGGAGGGCCCACTTTGTTTTTGTTTGCTTTCCCAGCTGGCTTATAGGACAGAAGGTGTGTTGAGGTCATGCCTCTTCCTCAGCTGGTATGGCAAAAACAGCACTGAACTGGGAGTCAGAGACCTGGATTCAAATTCTGACTCTACCTCCAGCTCAATGTGTGGCCTTGGGCAGGTTGTTTTTGGTTCCTTGGTCTTACTTTGCTAAAAAAATATGGGGATAGTGATCTTCAGAGTGGTGTAGTGAAAATCAAATGGGAAAATGGTTATGAAATCCTTCCTACCTCCTCACCAAAGTCATACTTATCATTTACTGTGATCCACAGGTTTTACAAACATTATCTATCAATACAATCTGAGCAACAATCCTGCAGTGTTGCTCTTTGTTATTTAACGTATGAGGAAACTGAGGCTCAGAGGAGTGAAGAAATTTGGCCGAGGCTACACAGCTAGGAAGCCACAGAGCCAAGATCCAGACTCAAGTCTTTCTGACCGAAGTATAACTCTAACAGCAGATCGCTTGGAATTTTTATTCCTTCACCAAATGACATTTATTGAGCATATACCATGAGATAGCTGGCAGCTGGGATAGATTAATTAATACAACACTATCAATCAGGAGGAAATAGATGGCATTTCTCAAATTGGGTAATTTGGGTAATTTGAGAAGTTTAATAAAGGGATTTTGTATACAGGGACAAGGAATAGGGCAAGTAATGTTAGGGCACTAGTTACTACCCTTAGGCCTAAAGGAGTAAGGAGGGAGAAATTACAAGAATCTGGAGTCAAAGAGAGCTGTGGTAAGGACAGTGTGACAGGAGCTATGTCCTTCCTACAAAGGTGCAGCCAGCCCAAGATGTAACTTCAGGGAGGAAGCTAGGGGAATTTATACTCTGCTGGGACTTTAGTTGACCAAACCCTAACAGAATCCAAAGGGCACAGTAGTGCCTTAAGGTAAATCATACAAATCATCCTTCTAAGATATGGAGAGTGGGTCTGGAGTGGCAAACAGAAGATGGCACAAAGACGTTTCTTTCCTCTAATGAGGGGCTTATCAAAAAACGGAGAAGACAGGTATATTCACAATTGTAATGAAATATGTGAAAAGAATTATACCAGTAATCTATTGCTGTGTAAAAAACTAGCCCAGGGCTTCCCTGGTGACGCAGTGGTTGAGAGTCCGCCTGCCGATGCAGGGGACGCGGGTTCGTGCCCTGGTCCGGGAGGATCCCATGTGCCACGGAGCGGCTGGGCCCGTGAGCCATGGCCGCTGAGCCTGCGCGTCCGGAGCCTGTGCTTCGCAACGGGAGGGGCCACAACAGTGAGAGGCCCGCGTACCGCAAAGAAAAAACAAAAAAAACCCCAGTAACCACTTATTTGCTAATGAGTCTGTGGATTGGCACTTTGGGCTAGGCTTAGCTGGCGGTTCTTCTGCTGATCTCACCTGGGGTCACTCAGTAGTTGCAGTTATCTGGTAGCTCAACTGGGAGCTGGTTGGCCCGGGGGCCTCAGTGGAGAGCTCACGTATATTCTACATGGTCTCATCTGCCAGCAGGCTAGCCCAGGCTTCCTTACATGGTGACATGGCATTCCAAGAGGGTGAGAGAGGAAGCTGAAAGGTCTTTTGAGGCCTAAACTCAAAATAGCACAGTGTCACTTCTGCCACTTGCTGTTTGTCAAAGCAAGTCGCAAAGTCGGCACAGAAACAAAGGATGGAAAAATACATTCCACTACTGGATAGGAGGGGTGGCAAAGTTACATTGCACTAATGCAACGCCATGTAGGCTTGTATAACCTATCTTAGTAGTAAGCCATCGTTCAACCGATGAATGAATAAAGAAATCATAGCACTTTCCAAACTATTGTAATTGTGTATTAACCTATCAGTCTTTCCCCAATAGCCTGAGAACTCCCCAAGAGCAGGAATTATGACTGATTCATTTCTTTGTTCCTAGAGCTCAGGGCAAGGCACACAAAACATATTAAGTGTAGTTTATTGAATGACTATGGCTGGGGTGGGGTGGTGAATAGTCTACTCGTCCAAAGCCCTTGGAGCCACAAGTGGTACCCTCTTTAAATATAAAGTTGACATTATGGGCCTCCCTGGTGGCGCAGTGGTTGAGAGTCCGCCTGCCGATGCAGGGGATACGGGTTCGTGCCCCGGTCTGGGAGGATCCCATATGCCGCGGAGCGGCTGGGCCCGTGAGCCATGGCCGCTGGGCCTGCGCATCCGGAGCCTGTGCTCCGCAACGGGGGAGGCCACAACAGTAAGAGGCCCGCATACCGCCAAAAAAAATAAATAAATAAATAAAGTTGACATTATAGAACACTTCCTCTACCTCACTGAGACCCTTCAAATATTGCCATGGTCCATCAAGGTCAAATTCAACCCCCTGTTCCTCCACAAAGGTGTCCAAACTACTTCTTTTCTCCTGTTTTAGAATCTCTGCAACTCTAATGGCCTTTTACCCCACAGCTTGGCATTTGCTTTCAAAAAATCTTATTGCTCTCTAGGGATTTCATGGGTCAAACCTACTTTTCATCCCTAGTGAGTAATTCCCTAAGGGCAGGGCTGCATCATCTATCCCTTAAGGCTTGTCACAGTGCTGGGCTCACAGTACATCCTCAGTCAACACTCCCTGGGACTTCCCTGGTGGTCCAGTGGTTAAGACTCCACGCTCCCAATGCAGGGGGCTCAGGTTCGATCCCTGGTGGGGGAACTAAGATCCTACATGATGCATGGTGCAGACAAAAAAAACCCAAAATAACAACAAAAACCACTCCCTGAGTGGACCACCCACTCTAGATGGCCTTGATCCTGTGAGGTATGTAGAAAGTGTGCAGGGAGCCACTCACACCCTTGTGAGTGTTCCACACATGAAAGCATCCCAGGTCTCTGGGACAGAGCAAGGCATGTTGCTCCCCTGGGCTCTGGCCTGTGCCCTGGGCTTTGGTTGCCTATACTCTGGCCCCCGAGCTAACTGGACATAAACCAGGAGGAGCAGTGTCCCAAAGGGCAGTGACATGGCCTCCTCCTGACAAGAGGAGAGATGTCCAAGGCTTGAGCCATTTCTTGTGGGCACACGATCCATCACTGTCCATCAGACTTCTGACATTTCAGGAACCAAAGGGGCAGCTGTTGAATAGGCCCTGAAAGCAGAGCTCCTGGGGCCAAATTTTACTTCAGGGTCATAAAGAACATAAAAAACTATCGCATAAGGTGCCGAGTTCCTTCCAATGCTTTAAACCCTTTCCTATGGCTCCTCCTTGCCAGGAGGATGAAGCCCAAGCCCCTTGATGGGGCAAAGACTTCAGGACTTGGCCCGTATATCCCTCCAGCTTCATATCTCACCATCCCTCACCTTGACTGTAGTGTTCACCAAACTCAACTACTTCTTTTTCCTTGAAATCATCATATGCTGTGTCTTAGCTCTGGGTCTTTTTGTATCAGTTCCCTCTGCCTTGAATGCTATTCTCCGTCTTGTACCACAAACTCCCGTTCCCCCATCAGTGGATCCTTCAAGACAATTCGGGCATCACTTTCTCCAGGAAGCCTTCCCTGAAGTTTTTGGCTGGGTTAGGGATCTCCCATAGATGCCATAGCCATGAACTCCTTGAGGATGGGGACTGGGATTTCATTTAGCCCAGATCCTGGCAGAGAATCACTGTCAATCAATGTTGAAGGAACAAACAAATGTGCATATTTGAGGACAGGCTAGAAAACCACCTGACAGGAGTGCCATAAAAGTGAGTGGAAGGTTCTAATATTTACAAGTTCTAAGATCCAAGAGTTCCCTAATTCTTGGCCGAAGATTGAGACTTGGGCTCCACTCCATCTAGAGCCCTCTCCCCAGTGAGCCACCTCCACCCCCCTGCCCTCTGAGTGTTTGTTCTCAGGCAGGCACACACACATGTTCCGAACATAACCAGGAAAGCAATTTACAAGAAATAATTGCCGGTCAATGTGTGCTTGGGAGCAGTGGTGAGCTCAGACTATTTCTGTCTGTGCGTCAGCCCACCCGGCTTCCTTCCTCCTTGGCTGCCTTGGGGGAGGGGGTTCCTACACCACCAGTTGGGCAGTTTGTTTCCAACCTAGGACTCAGGCAAGCCATTGTGAGCCAGCTCTGGGGGCTGACTGAATTCAAACGAGAGAAGCTGAACAAGGGCGATGAGGAGTAGATTTTTTGGAGGGGGGTGGGGGAGGAGCTTTATGGGACCTGGGATGTGTAGGTCAGCAGAGGCAGCACAGAAATCTACTTTCCACCTATCCCCACCCCATCCACAGAGGCTCTGTCTGGGGAAAACCTACCAGGCCTCCAGCCCTGCTCAGTGTGAGGTCTCCTCCTAGCCTCCCCAGCTCGAATTCTCTTTATTCTTCCAGGCCGGTCGTGCTCAAAGGGTGGTCCCAGCCCAGCAGCAGCAGCATCACCTGGAACGAGTTAGAAATGCAAATTCTGAGGACTTACTCCAGACCTACCCAATCAGACACTCTGAGGGCAGGGTGGGGTCAGGGAGCAACAATCTGTGTTTTAAACAAGCCCTCCAGCTGATCCTGATGCAGGCTGAAGTTTGAGAACCAGGGGTTTAGGCCACTGATGACCACTTGAGTTTTTAGAATTTACAGATCATCTCCCCCTAACAGACCATGAACAGCCTAAAAATAAGGTCTTTATAGGATTCTTCCTTGTAACCTGCCAGAAGACCAGCACAGAAAGTGTTCTGAGAAAAACTGAATTTTCCTAATGGGGGTACCAAGGAGAGAGACAGGATCTATGCTGTGAAAGGTCACATAGAGCATCAGTGACTAAATTTCCCACCTATCACCCATTCCTGCCACACACACACACACACATACACACAGGTACCCTAAGGTCTCTCTACAACAAATTACTTGCAATTCCTGGGCTGTGCTAGGCTCTCTCTCACTGTTTTTGAACAGGCTGTACGCTGGCCGTAATTTCTTCTGACTGTCTCACCTAGAAACTTTGACTCATCTTTGATGATTCAGCTCAGACATCACTTATTCCTCCCTCCAGCTGCATGAAGGGCCCCCACTGGGCCCACTGCCCTTTTGTGTGCCCACCTCACCCTCCAAATGAACCCCTTGAGGGCAGGAGCTGTGGCTGATTCCCTGTTGTTTCTGGTAACCTGCACAGGTCCTGGCACAGGATAGACACCACGGAATGTACAGTAAGGGGACAAAGGTGCTGGGTTTAGAGTGCTGAGCATAACACATACACACACACACACACAAGGCCACAAAAAAAGCAAGACCAGAACCAAAATCTCTCATTTTGCAGCCTAGGGCACTTCTGAGGTGACTCACCCTGCCTTGCTGCCCATCATATCCCCTTGGCTGGTTCAGGCCCCATGCACAGATATCTAAGAGTGACCATTTCACTGTTGCCAAATCCAACAGTGAGTCATATCACTGTCAGAAATGTCAAGAACCGCCTTCAGTGGCTACTGAGTCTCCCCATCTTTGCCTTGCGCCCCCAAGGCAAAGCCTAAAGCCATTGCCAAAATTAAGATAAGGAGAGCAGCTGGGAGAGAGGGGAGGCAGTCAGCATCCTGCCCTAAGATTCCTTTGCTATCAGACTAATAATATTTTAAAAACCCAATAATAATAGCTAACACAATGCTTTCCATTAGCCAACACTGTTCTAAGTGTGATGCTTTGCATGGACTCAGTAATTTAATCCTCCCCCAAGCCTTATGAGGTAGATATTACTGTTATCCCTGCTTGTACAGATGATTAGGCACAAATGTTACTTAGCAAGTAAGGGCAGCGACCAGATTTAAACTAGGCATTTGGCTCCAGAGTCCCTGCTCTTAATTACTAAGTTATATTGAAAAACACTCACCTGTAGTTTTTGGAGTTTTTGTAGCACTTTCATGTTCAGGAAGAGAGTTCATATCCATCAACTCATTGAACAGTCACCATGACCCTGCAAGGGAACTGAGGCTCAGATAGACTAAGGGACTTTATCCAGGCCACACTGTGGAGCCTATTAACCATTCGTTCCCTCACTCACGCTACATTCACTCTTTCATTCACCTGAGGAACTGAATGATATTAAACATGGCTGGGCCCTGTGTATGTACTCTACACTCCCTCTCCTCCTGTTCCTTGGCAAGGGACCCCCTCCAGGAGCGACACAGAGCTGCTGGAGGGGCACGAATCACCTGCCCCTGGGTCCTGGTCATCTTCCCTGGGCTTCCTAAGTACATCTGCTCTGTGGCAGGAAGACCAAGTCCGAATTCTCTGACTCCCCAGGTTAGGCGAGGGGCTCCTCTGAGTCTCCACAGGCCCCAGGCTTCTCCCTGATCGCCTGCAGTTGTTAGGACCATTTTACCAGGGACCCATGTCTAAACTCCCTTCGGCCCACAGTGGGCCAGGCAGAGCACCATGGCTGGATCCACAGTAAGACCTGAGTGGGTTTGCTAGGAAAAGCCCTCATTTATGCTGCTAGGTTCCAAAGTCCCTTTGATTATCCCCAGCCCCACCTTTTTACCAAGAAGAGAGAATCCAGAAGAGGATGGTGTAGAGACATTTATTGGGTGTTTATGGAGCTGGGTCTAGACTGGGGACAGGGGCCTCCTCAGGGCTGCCTGGAATGTCACCGGCTGTCACTGTAGCCATGAAGCAGTGCTGGAGGAGGCATTTGGGGTCCACAGCCTGCTCTTCATTGCAGTCCGGCCATGGGTTCAGGAAGGGTGACTCTGCCCGAGAGGGCTCACTCCCGGCACCTCCACTGAATTGCCCATGTTCCCACCTTGGCGGTCAGGCAGTACCTCATCAGGGTCTGGAAAACAGCAAGCCGAGGGCATGGGGCTTCCTCCTGCAGCCCTTCCTTTCCATCGGGATCATACACGCTGAACTTCCCTGAGTGCTTACCTTGGGCAGGATTGTGCTCAGAGTCTTAAATGCATCATTCATTTAACAAATATTCATTAACCATATACCACATCATGAACTAGGAGCTGTCAATGCTTCTCATGAACTTAACGTTTAATGGGGGAGACAGACAATAAACAATTGTTAGTACATATGAAGACTTCACCTTCACCATAAACCTGTGTGGTAGGTACTATTAAAAACTCATTTTTTAGGTGAAGATACAGGCTTACTACACAGCTAGCCTTCAGGGAAGTGCTGGAAAACTTAAAAACATATATTATTCTCTGCTTTAAGAATAGATTTCATGAGTCTCTTCAATGGCTGCTTAATCCTCTCCTCCTTTTATACCTGAGCTTGATAGGAAGCTCACTTGGCCTTATTATATCCCACTTCCCATTCATGACTTATTCTGCTGCAGCTTACTTGGTTTCTGCCCTCAACAGAACTTAAAACTTTTTGTCACTGAATCCCATGGTTACTTATAAGTTATTGTCTCCCTTGGCTTATCGGGAGCATTTCACACAATTAAGCATTCCTGCCTTCTTGGATAAAAAGTATATCAAGTGTTCAAGCCAGAAATGTGAGTCAACTCTCACACCTCCTACCCCTACCCCTTTCCAAAGTCAAGCAATTCACCAGGTCCTGTTGATTCCACCAAATCACTATCTGCCATATCCACCCATTCTCTCCATCCTCAAGGCCACCACACTAGGTCAGGCTTTCATGTTCTTCTGCCCAGGCAAAACGGCCTTTGGTTGGGTCCCCTCCAGGCCACCTTCCAGGCTATAGCTAGAGAGATCTTTTTATTTATTTTATTTTATTTTTTTGGCTGTGTTGGGTCTTTGTTGCTGCGCGCGGGCTTTCTCTAGTTGTGGCGAGCAGGGACTACTCTTTGTTGCAGTGCGTGGGCTTCTCATTGCGGTGGCTTCTCTTGCTGCCGAGTACGGACTCTAGGCACGTGGGCTTCAGTAGATGTGGTGCACAGATTTAGCTGCTCCATGGCATGTGAGATCTTCCCGGACCAAGGCTTGAACCCCATGTCCCCTGTATTGGCAGGCAAATTCTTAACCACTGCATCACTAAGGAAGTCCAGGGAGATCTTTCTGAGGTGAAGTGAGTCCATGTACTGCTCTTTCTCAAAAGCATTCAGTGTCTTCCCATTACCTGTGATCCTTGAGGTGCATTCAAGTTTCTTCATGTACTAGCCCCATCATCCCTTCTCTAGCTTTTTTACTACTACTCTTCCCTCAAGAACTCTATGCTTTATTATACCAAAATTTCATTGTTCCCTGAATGGGTCCATTCCTTCACATCTCTGGGTCTCCACTTTTACTGTTTCTTCTGCCTAGAATGACATTTTATACCTTCTTTGTCTAGAAAACTCCTATGCTTTAAAACCCATTGATGGAAGAGACCGAGGATGAACGGTGCCTCTGAAACCAAGGGAAGAGTGAATTTCAAGAAGGAAGCTGTAAGGCTTCTCTGGTGGCGTAGTGGTTAAGAATCCGCCTGCCAATGCAGGGAACACGGGTTTGAGCCCTGGTCCGGGAAGATCCCACATGCCGTGGAGAAACTAAGCCCGTGCGCCACAACTACTGAGCCTGTGCTCTAGAGCTCGTGAGCCACGACTGCTGAGCCCGCGTGCTACAACTACTGAAGCCCACGCACCTAGAACCTGTGCTCTGCAACAAGAGAAGCCACCGCAATGAGAAGCCCACGCACTGCAACGAAGAGTAGCCCCCGCTCGCCGCAACTAGAGAAAAGCACTTGCGCAGCAATGAAGACCCAACACAGCCAAAAATAAATAATTAATTAAATTTAAAAAAAAAAAAAAAGGGAGGCTGTATGAGACATTGGAGTTGGCTACACAACATCCATTCCACCTCTTCCCACCCAGTAATAGCAATTATGTTTGGGTAGGATAGGCCCCATCTCAGCTCCAGCAGGGGGGCCTCCTTGATCCCAGCCCATCAAGTAGTCCTGTTCCTTTGCTACAGGGATGAGAAATCAGTGCATAGCATTTCCCTGGGTTCAGTGATTGGTTTAGGGTGGGCACAGGACCTGAGGTAGTCCAATCAGGGTAGAGCTCAGGCCTTTTTTTTCCTCCTGATTGAAGGAAGAGATAGCTCCCTCTTTTTCCTCCTGGCTAGATGGGAACAAAAAGCACAGAGTCCCAGGGACTGCTGGCAGCCAACTTACTACCATGGGAAAAATCAGTCTGAGGAGAAAGCCAACACAAGATAGAGGGCAGAGCTGAGAGAATCTCAGAGGACAAAGCCGCAAGCATGAGGACATTGTGAACTTCTAATGAAACCATTCCTAAAGCTCATCCTACTTTTGGACTTCTCATCGACAGAGCCAACAAGTTCCTTTTTTGTTTTTTTTGTTTCGAACTTTCTATTTTTAATAATTTAAGGCTCACAAAAAGTTACAAAAATAGTAGAGAGTTCCATTGTACCATTCACCTAGCTTTCCCCAATGATAACATCTTACATAACCATGGAGTAATTTCAGAACTAGGAGACTGCCATTGACATAGTACAATTGACTAAACTACAGATCCTATTCAATTTTACCCATTTTTATATGGACTTTTTTTTTGGTGTATAGTACTATGAACGCTTATCACATGTGTAGATTTATATAATCACTACCACAATCAGGATTAAGGACTGTTCCATCACCACAAAGAAATCTTCTCATGCTACCCCTTTATAGTCATACCTTCCTCCTAAACCTAACTCTGGTAACCACTAACCCCTTCTCCACACTATAGTTTTGTCATTTAAGAAGTGTTATATAAATGGAATTATGCAGTGTACAACTTTTCAGATTGGCTTTTTTCACTCTGTTTAATACCCTTGCAATCTACTCAAGTTGTTATGTGTATTGACAGTTCATTCGTTATGAACATTTGTATATAGGTTTTTGTGCAGACACATTTTCATTTCTCTAGGACCACTTAGGAGTGTGATTGCTGTTTTGTATGGTATAGTGGATTGAATGGTGGCCCCCAAAGATATCAGGTCCCAATTTCTGGAATCTGTGAATGTTACCTTATATGGTTTTTGCAGATGTGATGACATTAAGGCTTTTGACATGAGATTATCCTCAATTATCTGGATGGACCCTAAATGCCACCACAAGTGCCCTTATAAGAGAAAGGCAGGGATTTCCCTGGTGGTGCAGTGGATAAGACTCCACAGTCCCAATGCAGGGGGGTCAGGGTTTGATCCCTGGTCAGGGAACTAGATCCCACATGCATGCCACAACTAAGGAGCCCACGAGCCACAACTAAGGAGCCTGCGAGCTGCATCTAAGACCCGGCGCAACCAAATAAATAAATAAATAAATAAATAAATAAATAAATAAATATTTTTTAAAAAGAGAGAGAAAGGCAGAGGGAGATAGACACTCACAGACAGTGATGTAAAGACAGAGGTAGAGATTGGAGTGATACAGCTACAAGCAAAGGAATGCTGGCAGTCACCAGAAACTGGAAGAGGTAAGGAACAGATTCACCCATGGAGCCTTTGATTTCAGCCCAGCAAAACTGATTTTGAATTTCTGGCCTCCAGAACTGTGAGAGAATACATGTCTGTTATGTTAAGCCACCAACTTTGTGGTAATTTGCTACAGTGGCCATAGGAAACTAATACATATAGTAAGTATGTTTAACTTTATGAAAACACCAAATTGTCTTCTGAAGTGGCTATACCATTCTAATTCCCACTAGAAGTATATAAGAGATCCAGTTGTTCCATGTCCTCACTTTGGATTGTCAGCGTTTTTACTTTAGGGTGCTGATAGATGAGAAGTGGTATCTCATTGTGGCTTTAATATGTGTTCTAGCTCCATTTATTTAAGTCTTCTTTGCTTTTCTTCATTAGCATTTTGTATTTTTTATCGTATAGCTCCTGTACATGTTTTGTTAGTTTTATACCAGAGTATTTCCTTTTTTTTCGGAGTGACTATACATGATATTATATTTAAAATTTTGGTCTCCAGTTGTTTGTTGCTGGTATATATAAATACAATTGATGTTTGGGTCTGACCTTACATACTATGACCATGCTGAATGCACTTATTAGGTCTAGAAGGTTGTTTTGTGCATCTCTCTGTGTCTGTTTTGCAGGTTCTTTGGGATCCTTTGTTATTTAAGCTTGCATTTTAAGGCATTCCATTTGGTATAGGGATTTAGTTCAATCTTCTATTCAATGCAAGAATCTCTTTCACTGAATCCCACATTTAGCCTTTTCCTGGTTACCTTCCAGGCTTGGGGGTGCTCTTTTTTTTTTTAAACCAAGAGTTACAATTGACGAACTAAATACGACCCATGGTGATGAGGGTGCACTTTACAAAAGTATTTCAGGTCTTATTCTAAGAAAGACCCAGCTTTATTGAATTAACATCTGCCTTCCTATGGCTTCCCCCACTGATCCTAACTCTGTTCTCTGGCTTCTCTCAAAATGTCTCTTCCTCGCGCCCCAGGGTAGCCTTGCAGAGACTGGAGGTCCTAGGCTGTGAACACTGAGACTCCTTTGCTTGAGGCCAAATGTCCCCAGCTCTTCAGCCGATACTCACATAATCTGGTTCTCAGACCAAGCTGGTCACCTGCCTCTGATCACCTTCTGATTGGTCAAAGTTCCTCTGAAATTGTGGGTCTCTGAGCAGCTGGCAGTCAGGGCTCAGGGGGAATCCTTGGGCTTCTAGGAGCTATAAAACCTTGGCTCAAATCCTCATTCTGATATTAAATCATTGTGCTATCTTGGGCTAACTTCTTCTCCTCTCTGGATCTCAGTTACTATTCTATAAAATGGGGTAGAAAGTAGGGCTGGTCTTGTTTTTCTCTTTCTTTTCCCTGGAATTTCAAATTGTAAAGGATTCTGTCTGTATAATAGACTGCCTTTATTAGGTACTAGCTCCCCCCTCCCATTTTCTATTAAAGAGTTCTGATTAGCAGGAAAGAGCCCGTGCTAATTACCCTCCTTGGACTAATATAATTCTAGCTCAAAACTAAGAAACTTGGTTCCAGTAAAACCTTTGAAATATTGGAAATTGCTCAAGAATCCTCATTGCTATATTTGGGGACCCTTCAGTGATATATTTGGAACACAAAGTTGGGAACCTGTGGAGTGGATGCTAAAATGTTACCTCTGAGCTGTGACAGCTGATGCATTCTATTCAACTGGGAGTAAAGAAGGACCATCATTCTCTTGCTTCCAGACTCTATAATTCTGTTATTGTAATCTGAGCTTCCACTCACCCTTTTTTGGCAGATACATCACAATGCAGGTTCATACTGAACTTGTGGACCCAGCATGTCTTTTTTATATGATTATCTTTCCCAGATCCCACGGATTCCCTCACATATGTATCCCAGGGCCTTCAGTTCCACAACCCTTCAATTCCCTTCCAGGGAAACCAGCAGAATAGGCAATGGTCCAACTCTTGAGTACACATATATATTTCTGCCTCTTCCTCTGGCTAATATATAATGAAAGTTATTAAAGTCCCTCAGTGGTGCCTGAAGCCTGGGGGAGGGAGTTCTATCTTATCAAGGTGCTAGTCAAGAGGCACTTGGAGAGGAGGATGCCTAAAGGCAAATATAAAAAGTTCAATTTTCAAGTTACAATAAGATCCATGTTTGGCTAAAACACGCTGGTACAACAATCTTACCTGATTCTCCCAAGAACTCTCTGAGGTAGGTGTTATTATTCCATGTTATAGATAAATAACTGAGGTCCAGACAGAGAAGGTTAGCACTGACACAGGTATTAAGTATTGGATCCAGGATACACTTTCCATTCTGCTTGATTCCAAAGCTTGGGCTCTTTCCACAGAGCAAGCATACCTTTAGTATAGGTTAGGAATTCTGTTAGGTGCTGGGGATACAAAGGCACTTAAGACATGGTTCCTATATTTGAGATATTAACAGACAGGTTGAGGAGACTAACATGTAAAAATCTAAGTGCCTAATAATAATAAAAATGAGGGTTACTCATCGATAAAAGTCTACCATGTATCAGAGACTAAGTAGCTCCTATGTAAACATCACCTCTAGGTTTACAGCTTTCTTGGTGGGTATTATTGTACACATTTTACAGAGTAAACTGAGTCCCAGAGAGAAGTGACTTGCCTAAGGCCACACAATAAGAGTGACAAAGCCAGGATTAGAGCCAGGTTCTCTGACACCCCAGCCCAGGGTTGTGCTTTCCCACCTTTCTCCAGGGACCTTTTGGCCAGTCCCCCCATTACCTGGGGTCTTAGCCTGTAGTGACCAGCCAGGAAAGGAGTTCTCAGATTCTCTCCCTGCTTGGAGATGAGTCAAGACTGACCCATCACTGAGGCTTGTTTGGGTCATAGGTACTACCTCCCCAAGCGTGGTTAATTAAAAAGCAGTGGGCTCTGAGGAAGTGGAACCCTTCCTGGAAGGTAAGAGGGCCTGCTACAGGAAAAGATCTTTGGCCCAGGAGGCAAAGGCTTGGCCAGATGCCTGGGTGACCTTGGGCACATGAATGTCCCTTTCTGGGCCTCAGCAACCCATTGATACAGTGAGAACATCAGACTTGATTTCTAGGAGCCCTATGAATTAGTGAGAATGGCTGATTAATGATATCCCCACCAACACTTTTCAGAGGAGGATGAGAACTGAACTCTTACCTTTCTTTTTTTTCCCCCCACTTTTTGTCTCTTATTAAATGTACCTAGGTTGGAATATCAATTCCACACTTACCTCACTCACCTCATCTGTAAAATAGGATTGATAATAACCACCTGGTAAGAGTAGTTGAACGGGTTAAATGGGATAATATGTTTAAAGTCCTTGGCATAGTGCCTAGCACAAACGTAGAAGCTCGGTCAGCCTTCTGATCAAGCTAGTTCCTCACAAAGTACAAGAATAAAAAAGTTTACGGTCTTTGTTGCATCCCAAGTTTGAGGGATGGGGTAGGGTGGGGGTAATGGGACAGTACAGAACATCTGGGCAGCAGAAGGAGCCTATTTTCAGAAGCTCTGTTCTATTTCCACTCTGCTCTTGCCAAGGAACTCCCCATCCCGTCCTTGCCCCCAGACTCAGCGATCAGGACCCCAGATACCATGTGCAGTGAGTGTGGGCTTTAGAGTCAGGAGATCGGGGTTGACATCCCAGCAGTACATGCTCACCAGCTGTGTAGACTTGGCCATTCACTTCCCTTGGCTGAGCCTTGATTTCCTCTCCTGTAAAATGGGGCTAATGATCTCTCTACATGTCCTGCCAGTGAAGGAGATGGAAACAGATGAAAGTCTGTGTAAGGGGGCAAGCTCTGATGAGTGTAAGGTAGCAGCCTGTAAACGTCTCAGATGCAGGAGGGACAAGAGGCTCCTGGGTTGATGCTGTGGGTTCAGAGGAAGGAGAGGACAGCACTTAATGAAGAAAAAAGGGAGGTGCTAAGAGCTGAGTTTGGGCAAAAGGCAGAGAGAGCCAAAAACTGTCATTTAGTGAACAGTCAGGAAATGCATTTTCCATCTGAAAAACAGGAAGCAAATAGCAAGAACACAAGCTGTGTCAAACCCTGGTGACTGAATAATTGAATAATCCAGCTAGTGGCTGAGCAGTGAAGAGCAGGAGGGTGGTTTTCATTCACAGGACCGACGGACGGGTGAACTGTGTTCCCTTGAGTTAGAAAGGCTACAGGGGATAGGGTGGGGAGAGATGAGGGGAGTAGGGCACAAGCAGGAGCACCCCACACACCTGGCCTGGTGAGGTAGAAAGAGTAGGACTTTGGAGGCAGAAAAACACACATGTTTGAATTCCAGCTCCACAATTTACAAACTGTGACCCCTTGGGCAAGTTATCTGACCTCCCTGGAAGCTGGTTTTCACATCTGTAACATGGGTGATAATAACACCTACCTCACTGGGGTAGTTTGGAAAATTAGACAAGACAGTGCATGTAAAGTTTCAAATGGTATCTGGCATAAAGTAGGGACTTCCCTTTCTCAGCACAGGGATAAGGAGAGGAAGGAAGGTGGAGGTGGAGTTGGCTCTGTCGCTCACTCACTAGGTGACTGAGGCCTCGGTTTCCTGATCTGTAAAATGGATAGTAATAAGTTCTGTACTCTGCCTGGTTATTGTGAAGAGCAAATGAGATAGTCTATATAGAGCTAATTCATTCCTTTTAACTGCAGTATCATATTTTATTATTCCTCTACTGATGGACATTTAGTTTGTTTCCAGTGTGACAAGCTGTCATGGAATCCATCTTTACAAGTCCTCTCCTAGTGCAACTATATCTCTAAAGCAGATAATTAGAAAAGTGGAATTACTGAGTTATAGGGTATGTACATTTTTAGTTTAAGTGGATAGTGCCAAATTGCTTTACAAAGTGGTTTTACCAATTTATTCTTATCAGTGGTATATGAGAGTATCCATTCCCCCCATGTAAACTTCTCACTATTAATGTGATCCATTTTTGGATTTTTGCCAATGTAATCATTTTTAAAAAAGGTATGTCATTCTTAAATTGCATTCTCCTGATTATTAGTAAGGTTGAACATCTTTTCATGTGTGTTGGGCATTTGTATTTCTTAGTGGATTATGTTTTTCTCACTTGTTCAAAGATATGCTTATATATTCTGGATATCAATCCTGTCTCTATTTTAGATACAGTTGATTCTCATTAGTCGCTGTAGTTATGTCCGAAAAAGTCACCACAAACACTGAATTAGTGAATACTGAATTATTGCTCCTTGGGGAAATACAAAGTTAGGTTCCTGTGAGCCTCTGGTCACATTTTTGTCAGTCGATCAATATATAACTTTGCTTTGTGTGTGTTTCTGTTTAAAAACACCTTATTTAATATATATTGCTAACTCATTAACATTTAACTCATGGCCAACAGCACTATACCTCCTGTCTGAGCAAAGTGTACTGAACACATGTATTTTTTCCATAAGGCACGTGACAGCCTTGTGCTGAGGAATACTAGACAGAACTTCAGCATTAATTTGGGGGTCATTTTCAACAGCGAAACCACCAACAAAAATCATAAAAATACAAAAACGTGGCACTAAATATACCACGAAGAGGACACTTGTTTACTGTATAAGAGCAGAAACAAGAAGGCAGAGCATGGCCTTCCTTGTTCAACCTCAGCTGAGAACGTGTGTGATAGGGCAACTCAAATTTTTTGTTGCTCTGTGCACATCCACATCTGCACATGACCTCAAAAACACTGAAAGTATTGATTTTTGAGGTTACAAATTAATTCTAGCAAGTAGGAAAATTCACAAGTATGGAATCTGCAAATAATTAGGATTGACCGTGTGTGTGTATTTATATCTTTGCAGTCCACCACTTGTTTTTTAACTTTATGTATGGTATCTTTTGTATTATTTGTATTTGATGTCTATTTGTATTTGATGTAGGCAAATTTGCCAATATTTCCCTTATTTTTAAAATTAAACATTTTATTCATGTTACTATATTCTTTAATTAGTCTGTTTCTGGAGTCTCTTTCTATTCTAGGGTTTCTCAACATCAGCACTATTGACATTCTGGGTCAGATAATTCTTTTTTTTTTTTTTTTTTGCGGTACGTGGGCCTCTCACCGTTGTGGCCTCTCCTGTTGCGGACGCGCAGGCTCAGCAACCATGGCTCACGGGCCCAGCCGCTCCGCGGCATGTGGGATCTTCCCGGACCGGGGCACGAACCCGTGTCCCCTGCATCGGCAGGCGGACTCTCAACCACTGTGCCACCAGGGAAGCCCTAGATAATTCTTTATTGTAGGGTGCTGTCCTATATATTGTAGGATGTTTAATAACATCTTCCTGTAACAAATAGGATGCTGACTATAATCAAATTATTTTGATTAACAATGAACACATGGAAGAGTTTGGGATGGAAATGTTCATATCATGAACCTCCTGAGAAATGTGCTGCTGCTTCAGAATATTCCAGAAACACTTTTGAGGCAAATGTTCCAAATATCATTTCTAAATATCTCCCCTCTGCAAAGGTGCTAACCTGCTGAATACAAGGAAATCATGTGACCTCTTTCTTACCTGTAGTCTGTAAGCTTAATCCTGGGTCCAACTTTGTGTGGGGTTTTGAGCTGATGAACAGGTAACAAAGCACACAGGCGGTGACAATGAAGGCTGGGAGGACCACTGCTGCTATGGACAGGCCCACAAGAGCACCAATACTGGGGAGAGAAAACCATAAGGGAGCAGAGGGTCAGGAAAGGACTTGGGAAGCAGCATGTTATAAGAGAAGTATTGTAAGTGTTATAGGAATCAGCCAACTTTAACTTTTGTTCTGTCTCTCCTTGCCTTAAACAGGCTTTCTGGGCCTAAGCATGGGAAAGAGCATCAACTATGTGGCCAGTACTCACCACATACATAACTTGACATGGCTCAGTGTCACCATGTAGTTGGGACTCAGTATGTGTTCCCTTTCTTCTCCTCTCCTTTCCTCAACCTGCTGCCACCCCAGGAAGCTAGAGATGATCTTAAAGAGCCCTCCCCACACTGCTGTTTCTTAAAAATCAAGGGACTTCCCTGGTGGCGCAGTGGTTAAGAATCCGCCAGCCAATGCAGGGGACACTGGTTCAAGCTCTGGTCCAGGAAGATCCCACATGCTGCAGAGCAGTTAAGCCCGTGTGCTACAACTACTGAGCCTGTGCTCTAGAGCCCGCGAGCCACAACTACTGAGCCCACGTGCCACAACTACTGAGCCCACGTGCCACAACTACTGAAGCCCGCGTGCCTAGAGCGCATGCTCCGCAACAAGAGAAGCCACCGCAATGAGAAGCCTGCGTACTGCAACGAAGAGTAGCCCCTGCTCGCCACAACTAGAGAAAGCCTGCACGCAGCAACAAAGACCCAACGCAGCCAAAAATAAATAAATTTATCAAAAATCAAGACACATAGCAGGCCTTAGTTCAATACCCGCTGTCCTTCCAGACTCAAGGTAACTTCTGGCCCAGTCTCTAGTGGGTCATCACACCAGTGTGGACTCCATGTCTAGAACACCTCCCTGCTGCTGGTCCCTCACCCCACAACCTCACTGCCTCTGCCCCAAGTCAGGCCTTGGTCACCTGGTCTCCAGACAACTACCTTCTGGCTCATTTTGGGGGGCCACTGTCTTTCCTGTTTCACATGATCTCTCCCATCATCTCCCCACATCAGAATTTCACCTGTCCTTGAAGGCCCATCTCAAATGTCTCCTCCTCAGTGCTTTCCTTGGTCCTCTTTCTCTCTCCTTTCTTCTTCCAGGCCAGGCCCACCCAGCCAGGACATCTACTCTGGGCCTTTAGCACTTCCTACTTGGTCAGGCAGCCCAATGTGGTAGGGAAAGAACAAAGAGCTTTGGAACTCTTACAGACGCACCTGGTTTAGGACCCAGGTCTGTACCTAACTCGATGTGAGATCTTGATAAAATTACTTAGCCTTTTGAGCCTCAGCTTCTTTGTTGGAAAAGTGAGAATGATCAAAACCCAGCACCTCACAGTTGGTGGTGAGGATGAATGATATATGTAATATTCTTGGTGCATAGAAGTTCAACATATTCCTCATGTGTTCTTTGTAGGGAGACTGAGACCATGTTTAACTGGCTTTGTTCTCTCCTTGTACAAGCTCCAGCACATAGTAGGCACTTAGTAACTATTATTGAGCACCTACTTTTTGTCAAACACTGTGGGATGTTCTCCCAATAGTAGGAGATAGGTAGCACCAGGGTTGTTTGTGTGTCCTTCCTGCCTGTGATTCCTGCAGCTTTTCTGCCCACCCCTCCCAGCCCTGACCCCAGCCTCAGATTCCTGCCCTTGCCATTTCTGTTGGATTTCACTCCCAGCTAGCTGATGGCTAACTTCCACTAAACAGAAACACCTTAGAGCTTTGGAGAGTCTGTTTTCCCAAAGCTAAATAAATTATTGGATATCCCTGCAGTGGAATAGTATACAGCTATTAAAAACATGTTTTCAAATAATATTTAAGATCAAGGATAAATTCTGATGAGATAATGTTAAGTGAAAAAAGCAGGACCCACTACTAATTATATAGTGTAGTCCTAACTTAAATAAATAAACATAAACATAACATATACATGCATAACATAACATAGGTAAGGTTGGATGTAAATACACTAAAATGCTAACAGGCTGTCTCTGGGAGTAGCACAGGCTGTGGATGTCCTGTCTGTGTCCCATTGGGTCTTACAGTTGTGGAATATTCTGGCCAGGGTTTCAAAAGCCCACAAATGTACCTCTTTGTCTGAGGGCTTTCTTGGGCCCAGAACAGTCTCTGTCTGCACGTTGAACAGGTCAAAAGTACAGGAAAATTAATGCCTCCCTTCTCCCACCAGCACACAGCCAATGACTGAAAGAAATTTGTATGTAAATACCCAGCTTCCTGGCCCTCAGATGGGATGACTCTGAGAGTATGTTCTACACTGGCTGGCAGAGTTCAGCAGTTTAAGCTCTGGTGGCCCTTGGTGGTGACTTGCTTGGTAACACCATCATTAGCTCCTTCCCTTTCCCATCTCACTTCCCCACCCTGTACCAGTATTTTCTAGGATTGCTTGTCATATAAACTACTTGCCCTCAAATCCTTGTTTCCAAGTCTTCTGGGGAGCCCAAGCTAAGACACTGGATTTCTCACGGATGCTTTCCTTTTCTGTTTCTCCTGTCCTTTCCACCTTGAGCATATAGTACTTTTTAGTTCTTTAGTACTAGCTTACTACTGTTTAGTTTACTGTTTAACTAAGTATTATTTCCTTTCTTGAGATATACTCACTGTTTATGAGGCTGTTATCTGGAAGACTCGTGCTCAGGTTGGGACCACACCCTTTACAAGGGACATCCATGGGCACCTAGCTGGAAAAAGCCCTGTAAAAATAGGATCCTTTGAGGAGTGGGTGAGAAAGCTGGGGGGATATATTCCAGATCAGCGGTCAGTCAGGTAGTGGGCACTGCTCTGATGGTCTGTCTGGGAACGGAGGAACAAGCTCCCAAGGACAGAGCTGGGAACAACAAGGGAGGGTCCAAGGGGGAAAATCTGTACTCAGTATAAGATGAACTCAAATGATCAGAGTTTTCCCATGGTGAATGTACTGCCTCAAGAGGTGGTAAGTTTCCTATTGTCAGACGGGTTTGCACAAGACCTGGATGAATCCACCTTTCAATGAAGTTAGAGATTCTTGCCTATGGTGGGAAATTGGATTGAAGAGCTGCTAGCCTTCTAGGATTTCACAGATCTATGACTCTGAAAGATAGGTAACCCACTGTGACTTCTAGGAAAGAACTGGAGGGATAGTCTAACATTTGTTAGGGTTTTTGAGTCAGACAGTTCTAAGTGTGAATCCTGGTTCTCTCACATATAAGCTGAAAAATCCTTCACCCTTTGAGCTTCATTTTCTTCATTCATAAAAGTTACTATATCACCAAGTGTCCATAAAGATTAAATGAGATAGCGTATATACAGTGCCTGACCGCCAGTCCTGATAAAAAACAGAACTACTGATAAAGGATGTTTGGAAAGTCAGCCAGACATGTGATAGCACCAGCTGCTTCTCCACAGGGAGTCTTCATTTCCTGAGACATGCTTTTTTTTTTAAATAAACTTATTTATTTTATTTATTTATTTTTGGCTGCGTTGGGTCTTCATTGTTGCACGTGCGCTTTCTCTGGTTGCGGTGAGCGAGGGCTACTCTTTGATGCAGTGCGTGGGCTGCTCATTGCAGTTGCTTCTCTCCTTGCAGAGCACAGGCTCTAGGCGCGCGGGCTTCAGTAGTTGGGGCTCACGGGCTCTAGAGCACAGGCTCAGTAGTTATGGCGCACGTGCTTAGCTGCTCCGCGGCATGTGGGATCTTCCTGGACCAGGGCTCAAACCCATGTCCCCTGCATTGGCAGGCAGATTCTTAACCACTGTGCCACTAGGGAAGTCCTGAGACATGCTTTTAAAGACAGCAATTCTTCTTGAGCACTATCCAAGGAAACAATGTTTACCTGCTGATTTTCATGTTTTTAAGGGCCAGCTTTCATGAAAAGGGCCAAATGGAGTCCAGAACAAAACAAGTTCTCTACCCTGCAATGGCGGGGCTCTGACATCCCATGCTGGAAGGGTTGTTTCAGGGTTTGGAGTATACTGATCACCTAATGTCCTGAGGACCCCAGTTTCCCTCCTCCACTTTGCAATTGTCTGTGATGTTTATGAACCATATTATAGCCATGCCTAGGAAGAGTCAGCCCTGCAGGCTAGAACCTTTCAGCTGCCCTTGGGGTCATAGAATGGAAGCATACAACATGCAATGTGACCTCAGAGATCACCCCATCCAACCCTCTAGCTCACTGTCTGAGCCACTAAAGCACTCTATGTCTCAAGAGGGTCCAAGGCAAAGAGAGGGACCACAAGGGGTGTATAGGGAAGGGGGTGGTAGTAGTGGGATGGGATCCTGGCTGGGTGCTGAGGAGTTTACTCATCTCTGTGTCTCCAAGTGCTACAACAGTGTCCAGAAGACAGCAGAGGGTCAGTGAGTATCTTTTCAAGTGATCTGAGTAGAGCAGGTTATGAGAGCCAGGCTAGATTTAGACATTTGTGCAGCAGGTCAAGCCTGGGCTTGGGACCAGACAGGCCTGAGTTTTCATCCCAGTTCTGCCACTTCCTCTCACTGGAGTACTCTAAGATAGTAACTTAACCTCTTTCACGTTTTCTCATTTGTAAGATGGAGAGAAGATGTGCCAGCGTTGTGAATGTGTGAATGCATCTAGCCCTTGGATGGTGTTAGGTAATGTTCTTTAAATCTCAGTGTACCATGACATTGCTGGAAGATCTTGGACAATTCACTTTTATATTCTGAGTTCACTTTCCCCACCTATGAACCAGGGAAAGGGAACTCCCTTTTATTGAGCACTTACTATATGCACTAGTCACTTTCACATGCATTACTGCACTTAATCCTCACAATAATTCCATGAGACAGGTATTACTATTGCCATTTTAAGGATGACAAAAGAGACTCGGAGATAATTTGCCCAAATTCACATAGCTAATAAGGGAACAGAGCCAAAGTTTGGACCAGGTTCTAACCAGCCCCAAAGCTCCACACTGCTTCCATACCTCAAAGGGAGGTCAGTGCTGTCATATTTCAATACGCAGCTCAGTACTAAGTACACAGTGGGTCTTCAACAAATACTCCATTGTTATATTTTAGATGCACGTCATATCTCTTTAAATGGACTGTGAGCTCCTCAGAGAGGGAATCATTGATTTCTGTGTCTCTAGTGCCTAGCCTAGCACCTGGCACAAAGCAAAGGCTATAATGAATGAATGAAAATATGGATGAACAGAGAATATATGAATATAATTCCCCAGGTGACAGCAACCAAATGTGCAGGATCTGAAAACCTGGCCATCTGAAAATCCTTTGGAATTACAGATTGAGCAGTCTAGAAAACCAATAATATCTGTAATTGTTAGTGGCATATGCCAAGTTGATTTTACCTCTTGATCTCATTTGGTCCTTGCCCTAGTCAGAAATCATCCTCCCCATCTGATAGATGAAAAGACAGAGGCTCAAAGAGGTTTTAGAGGCAGACTGTCCTTTCCCACCCAGCAGGCATACAGCCTCTGGTCACATACCTCCAGGGACAGGAAGATCACTGTCTACTGAGGCAGCCCACTCCATTTTCGTTGATGCCTGTTTCCCAGAGCAGGCTCAGGGTCAGGTCCTATTCTCTGGGTGAGGCCTTTGGAGACCCACAGAGATTGAGACCTGTTGCCCTCTCAGTCCCACACTTAGGTTCCAGGAATGTCAGCACTGGCCTAACCACCTGCTTCTCTGAACTAGTGGGGAAACTGAGGTCCTGTGGTGGGGATTCACCCAAATTACACTGATCTGGCTTCTGCTGTGGCATTATGTCATTGTCTCGTTATGCACTTGGAGACAACTCTGAGTCTTTGGTCTTCTGCCTTAGCTCAGAACTCACCACAGGGTCTGGCATTGCTAAGGCCTCAGGAAGGGGTGGCTGAAAGAATGACTAAATATGAGGGGGAACAAAAGAATTGAGGTTGGGCTGAGGCTCAGGTTGAGTTGGGGTGTAGCATCAGGTGAGGTATTAAGGCTTGAGAGTGAGGTTTGAATGTAGGTCTAGACAGTGCTTGGAGTTGGGGTGAGGAAGGAGAGCTGAGGTGGGGTTGCAGGGAGGACTGAGGTGGAGGTTAGGGCTGCTGATAGAGTAAGTACTGGGGAGTGGGTAAGGTCAGGGATGAGGCTGACGATGGCATTAGGGAGGGGACGCTGGTGGGTACTTGGATAAGGGAGGAGTCTGGGTATCCTGTGAAGGCTGCAAGATGGGAGTTTGCTGTTAGGCTGGGGCTTGTTATGTAGTTTGAGGTTGGGTTGAGGGTGGTGGATGATGATGTCTGGAGTGGGGATGAAGTGAAGGTTTTTCAGGGTGGAGTTGGTGTGAGGTTCAAGGATGGATCTGAATAACGGTTGGGTCAAAATGGGGGAATGGAGCGGAGAAGCGGCCGCAGGGGGAGCTGGGTTGGTGACAGGGCGAGAGCCTGAGGGGGTAACGACTGGGTGGGTGTCGGTGCTGACGTGGTGGTGGGCACCTGGATGAGGATTGAGACTTTAGCAGGCGGCCGGGCCGAGGATGGAGCACGGGGGCTAAGACTGGAGTGGGGTTCTAGGTGGGGTTAGGGCCAGGGTCAGTACCTGAGCCACTACATGTAGCTGTGCTCGCAGGGGAAGAAGCTGTGCGGGTCGTCGCAGCAGTACTTGTGGTCGCGGAAGCCGCAGCAGAAGACGGCCGCCGAGAGACGGGCGGACGGAGACAGAACTGAGCCCGAGAAAGATACAGGGAGAGAGGCAGAGATAAGCCGAGAGACAGAGATTGACGCAGAGACGAGGAAGACACAGCGAGGGGCGCGGAGACGCAGCGGTTAGAGACCTAGAGTCCCCGAGGACGGAGGGAGACGACCAGGTACGCCGACAGGGCTCGGCAGGAGGGGAGATGGAGGAGGGAGAGGGAGGGAGGAGGAGGGCGTGGAGAGCGGCGGGAAGGCGGGCGGGAGCCGGGAGGAGGGAGCCGCCCGCGCCTCTGCCAGCGTCCCCCACCGGCCCCACTACGTTCCCAGTTTATGCACTAGGGCGCTGGGTGCTCAGAGAGACAGCGCATGTCCGTGGTGGCAGAGCGGGAATCGAAGCCACCTGCTTGGATTCCACATCTGCGCTGAGCGCCCGCCCTTGTGCTAGGCGCTGTGCGGGGCAGTCCCAGGCTAGCGCAGGACACAGACAGGGGACCTGCCGTGGACCACACATTAGGGTCAGTATAGGGATGATCAATGCATGACCTCACTTAACGTTCACAACAACCCAGAGGACCAGGGGTTTTCATACTCATTTTATAAATGAGAGCTTAGGGTTAAATTAAAGTCATTTTCCGGGGCTCTTAAACCCATGGGATTTTACGTGGGTCTGTCTTGTTCCCAAGCCCTTGCTCTTTCTGGGGTTCTGTCAGCGCCTCTTTTCCAGTGACTTTTATATGTTGTCATCCTCTGACTTCCTTGCCTGCCACTTCCTTTCCCTGAGCAGCTAACTCATGCACTGACATGTTCACGCTCCCCTGTTCATACTCTCTGCCACACTGGCCTAGGACAAGGGGGGGCTAGTGGATGTCCAGATGGTAACTCCACCCAGCAGGAAGCAAAGCCAACACACCTCTCCATTCTCACACATCATTTCCAGATCACAAGGTTGATGTTCTCACTAGGATCAGAGAACCACAGTCTGAAGGAACTGTATGAAGCCTTTGGAGACTGCCTGTCTGTCCTCTCAGGGTACACTGGGGAAACCCAGGCTCTGAGAGGTGCACAGTATGGCCCAATTACACTGAACCAGGACTAGGGACTGCTGAACTTTAGTTGTCAATACTTCCCATTCAGCCAATCACAGAGTGTTGGGGCTGAAAAGGACCTCTGGGTCATGTAATCAGTTACTGAGTTACAGCTGGCATTAAAAAAAAAATTAATGGAATAGAAAATGCACACTGCAAATAGCAAAGTTAAGTATTCTTTCATAAAATGTTTGTTTCATTTACATGTGTCTCTATGTACTGTGGTCCAGATCACAATGTAAAATGCATTTCTTATTTTGAGTCAGGTCAAAAAGGTTTGAAAGCCACTGAATCTGACACCTCCCATTGTACAGATGGGCAGAGTCTCACTCAAGGTTACAAAATGTTTAGCTCTCCTCATTTCTCACAGCAGTGGGTAGAGTAGGAAATAGCGAATGTGATGCCTTGGGAGTCCCTAATTCCTCCATCCCTTGCTTTCAGTGTGTATGGGATAAATCATGGGCATCAGGGGATCTGGGCTCAAGCCCTAGTGCTACCCCTTCTCTGCTTTTTCTCTCTGTGCTTCAGGTTCCTTTTCTCCCTCCAGGTCAGCTCCTCAGATACCGATGTGTGCCATGCCCTTGACCTGGGCTCTGGGGCCCCTGAGACAGATCAGATCTGGGTCTGCCCTTGAGAAACACAGTATAGTGGGGGAGTCGGACAGATGATGACAGGACATGGCAGTGAAGGGGGAAATTCAGGGACCATGGCCACAGAGGGATCACCATCTGAAGGAGAAGGGAAGAGTTTTGAGGGGGTAGTGTCTTCAAGGGTCACTGTAAGATCAAATATGAAAACGGGAAGGAATTGTTATTATCCTCCAGAAAATTCCTCCCCTCAGCTGTGAATCTCTGGAAACTGGGAACTGTATGACTACTCTAATGGAGGTGCACTTTGGCCTCTTTATTAGATGGAGAGCAAAGAGAAAGGGGGCAGTCCTGTGGAAAGGATCGGGGTCTCCTGGAGACATGGAATTCAGCTGTGAGGTGCAAAGCACTCTGCTCTGGCTTTTGGCAAAATTGGGAAGCTGTCAACAGTTTCCAAAGCCCTTTTCCAGCCAAGAATTAATTTGTTCCTCCAGCAACCCTGTGGAGTGAGCCAAGCAGGGATGATCGTGCCCCTGAGAGAAATAACAAGGCCAATGTCACAAAGCAGCCAGTGGCCCAGGCAGGACTAGTATCCATGTCTGTCTAGCCAAGGGTCCTCTCTAGCAGTCTGATGAAGACTATGGTCCCCTATTCAGAAGAATATTTTTAACTACAAAAAGTAAATTACTTAGGATTACAAAGGATACCAATTATGTAGAATCATTATCAAAATAGTTATTTTGTGAATTAGTTCTTTTTTAACATTATGAGATTGAGAGATTCGTCTATTAACTATTGTAACTTTGAGATGGTGAATGAGTGTAAACAGTATTTCAAGATATTGCTACTATAATGCAATACAAAAATAACTGATTTCTATTGGTGACAAAGTGACAGGTTCTGCTAATACTACTGTGATTTGTTGCTTACATGCATGATAGAAGGAAATGCTAAATTTGACTTAGAGGTAGTGAAAACAAGGATGTAATCTTTTTCAATCCAAGTTCATGGACCTCTCCCATGCTGAACTCTATCAGTGGACCCCTTGGGCTCTTTGGAATCTATGCTAAAATCTTCTACCTCTTCTGCTCTAGAACCTACCCTAATGCCTGTTCCTTCATCATGTGCGTCATGTTTCTTCCTACAGACACTTACTGCAGACCTACTATGTGCCAGGCAGTTTCCCATCTTGCATGTCATGTAGTCCTTGAAAACTTTCTTTGAAGTAGGTGTTTTTCTTCCCATTCTGCAGGGAAGGTAACTGAGACTCAGAGAGGACAAGTGATTTATCCAAAGCCACACAGCTAGTAAATAGACCCCTCCTTCCTCCCAACCTGAGGTCTGGGGGCCAGAGTCTCCAACTAGAGGGGAAGGAAAGTGTAGGAGGGAAGAGTAAGCAGGGAGAACTCATATTTATGGAGAACACACTGTGAACTAGAAATTGTGCTCTGTGCTTTTCATAGTCTCCTTCAGTCCTCACAACTCTGTGCAGTGTTACTCTCTTAATAAAGATAAAAATAATTAAATATGTACATATTTATTATAAAACAACAAATTAGAAAATACAGATAAACCAAAAGAAAAAATATCACCCATTACCTCACCAGGTAGAAATATCTCTTAATACTTTGGTATGGAGTCTTCCAGATACACACATAATTTTGCACCCACCCTACCCATAGGAAAACTGGACCCAGAGAGGTTAAGTAACTTGCTTAAGGATATACAAGTAATAAGCTACAGTCACCTGCGGTGTGACCTTAGGCAGGTCACTTTCTCCCTCTGCATTAGGGCAGTAGTGAAGATGGAAGAGCATGAAGCCTGGCACCCAGTGAGTCACAGTAACTGGAAGCTCCTTCCGCGTGGTTCTCAAAACAATGCACTCTAGACCTGGCAGCCTTGCTCCGGAGCCCAGTCCTCAGGGGTTCGGAAAGAAACGTCCCTCGCTGTCGTGGGCCGCGCAGCTCGGTGACCGAAGCCCACGGAGGCTGAGAACCTGGGCACAACCCGCGGTGAGGACTCGGTTCGCTCACCGGGGGGTCTGCCCAGAGTCCTTGGACTCTGGACGCAGCGGAGCACCCCCCTCTCCCCTTGCCCTACTGCCTCCAGCTGTAACCGCCCGACGCCCCTCCCCGATGGCTCTCCCCATCCCTGACCCGGCTCCGGTGCCAGCTTGCAGGTCACCGCAGTTGGAGAAGCAAAGAAAGGACGCTGACGTGCATTAAGCGCAAGTGCCAGTTCCTCGCACGACCACTCCCTTGATGCCCAAGACTGATTCTTTCCCTTCTTTTCCAGAATGAGGCTCTTGCGTCTCATCCTGAGAGAAGTGACTTTGCCACGTTGGAACATGAAATCCAGGGACAAACCGGACTGAGGCTCAGATCTCCTGATACCAGCTAAGCTCTCCCCCAACTCTAAGTGGTCACTCTTTGGGTTTAGGTTTTCGTTAGTTTGCTGTTTGTTTGTCTTCCTATGAAATCTTTAAAACACACAAACAACATAAAGAATAATACAAGAACCACCCATGTACTACTCAAATTTAAGAAATGAAAAATTTGATCAATCCTGTTTGAAGCCCCACTCCTGCCCTCCATACTCCTCATTCCCCACATAAGTATTCTCCTGAATTTGGTGTTTATCATCCCCATGCTCTTATTCATGCATTTATCACATATGTATGGATCTTTGAACAATGTATGAAATTGCTTTACATGTGATTACATCTTAAATAAATAGCATCACATTGCATGTATTCTTCTAGAGCCTGCTTTTTTTCACTCAGTCTTATGTTTTTGAGTTTTGTCTATATTGATGTGTATGCTCAGTCTGGCTCATTCATTTTTACTGCTATATAGTTTTCCACTTAGTGAATATATGATAATTTATTATCCATTTTCTGCAAAGTTCAGATTCCTTCCAACTTCTTTTATTACTGTATAATGCTGTTTCTCTTGTGATTTTTTTTTTTTTTTTTTTTTTTTTGCGGTATGCGGGCCTCTCACTGTTGTGGCCTCTCCCGTTGCGGAGCACAGGCTCCGGACGCTCAGGCTCAGCAGCCATGGCTCACGGGCCCTGCCGCTCTGCGGCATGTGGGATCTTCCCGGACCGGGGCACGAACCCGTGTCCCCTGCATCGGCAGGCGGACTCTCAACCACTGTGCCACCAGGGAAGCCCTGTGATCTTTTATTTTTAAAATCAATTTTACTGAGGTATATTTTACAAACAGTAAAATATACCCATTTTAAGTGTACAGCTTGGTGACTTTATACTCATGTAACTACCACCACAGTCAGGATACAGCACATTTCCATCACTTGTCACCATCCATTGTGCCACTCTGCAGTCAGCCCTCCTCCCCACCCCTAGCCTTGCCTTAGACAACCACTGCTCTGCTCTCCCTTCCTATAGATTAGTTCTGCTTGTTCTTGAATTTTTGTCTTAATGGAATCCGATAGTATGTCCTCTTTTGTGCCTGACCTATTTTGCTCACCACAGTGCCTTTGAGATACACAGAAATTGTTGCATGTAGGAGTAGTTCCTTCCTTTTATTGCCGAGTACCTGGAAATATACTCATTATATGAAATACTGCAATTAGTCCATTCAACTGTTCATAGGCATTAGAGTTGTTTCCAGCTGGGTACTATCATGAATAAAGTTGCTATAAAACTTTTTGCATATATGCTTTTTTTGGGGGGGGGAGGGGGCCTATGTTTTCATTTCCCTTGGGTGAATCCTAGAAGTGGATTTTTGGGGTAATAGGGTGGATGTCTGTTTAACTTGATAAGAAGTTGCCAAACTGTTTTCCAGAGGGTGGTTGGAACCATTTTGCATCCCCACCAGCAATGTATGAGAGAGAGTCAGGGCTCTACATCCTCACCAGCACTTGGTATTGTCAATATTTTTTATTTTGGTTATTCTTATAGACGTGAAGTAGCATCTCATTGTAGGTTCAATTTGTTTTTTCCTAATGGCTAATGATGAATAACTTTTCATGTGCTCATTAACCATTCATGTATCTTCTTTGGCAAAATGTATGTTTTGCCTATTTTTTAAAAAATAAATTTGTTTATTTATTTATTTATTATTTGTGGCTGAGTTGGGTTGCTGGGTGCGGGCTTTCTCTAGTTGTGGCGAGCGGGGGCTTCATTGTGGTGCGTGGGCTTCTCATTGCAGTGGCTTCTCTTGTTGCAGAGCACAGGCTCTAGGCATGCGGACTGCAGTAGTTGTGGCACGTGGGCTCAGTAGTTGTGTCTCATGGGCTCTAGAGCGCAGGCTCAGTAGTTGTGACACACGGGCTTAGTTGCTCCGCGGCATGTGGGATCTTCCCCGACCAGGGCTTGAACCTGTGTGCCCTGCATTGGCAGGCGGATTCTTAACCATTGTGTCACCAGGGAAGCCCCATTTTGCCTATTTTTAAATTGGGTTATCTTCTTATTGAACTGTAACAGTTCTTATATATTCTGGATACAAATCCTTTATCGATATATTATTGTAAATATTCTTTCCCAATCTATAGCTTGACTTCTCATAAAAAATTTTTTTATTAAAGTATAGTTGATTTACAATGTTGTGTTCTTTCTCATTTTTCTTAATGGTGTTTTTTGAAAAGCTGAAATTAAGAATTTTGATAGTTCAATTTATCACTTTTTTTCTATTAAGATTACTGTTTTCTGTGTTCTATCTAAAAAAGATCTTTTCCAGGACTTCCCTGGTGATATAGTGGTTAAGACTCCATGCTTCCAATGCAGGGTGTGCAGATTCAATCCCTGGTCAGAGAACTAAGATCCCACATGATGTGGGGGGGGGGGCGGCCAAAAAAAAGTTTAAAAAAAAGATCTTTGCGGACCCCATGATAACAAAGATTTTCTCCTATGTTTTCTTCCAAAAGTTTTATAGCTTTATCTTTTACATTTATGCCTCTGATTTTTTTGAGTTAATTTATGTGCCAAATATGAAGTAAAAGTAGTTTCAAAACCATCCTTTGAAAGGACTATCCTTTCTCTATTGAATTAACTTGACATCTTTGGCAAAACTCAATTAACCATGTATGTGTGGATTTATTTCTGAATTCTCTATTCTATTTCATTGACCTGATCTGGATCTATCCTTATGCCAGTTCCACTCTGTCTTAATTACTGTAGCTTTATAAGTGAGTCTTAAAATCAGGTAGTATAAGTCCCCTAACTTTGTCCTTATTTTTCAAAATTGTTTTCATGATTCTGGATCCTTTGCATTTCCATATAAATTTTAGAATCCACTTGTCAATTTCTGCCCCCAAAAATCCTGCTTGGATTTTGTTTAGGATTGCATTGAATCAATAGATCAATTTGGAGAGAATTAACATCTTAATATTGAGTTTCCCAATCCATGAACATGGTATATATCTCTTCATTTATTTAGTTCTTAATTTCTCTCAGCAATGTTTTATACTATTCCATGTACACGTTTTATACACATTTTATAAAATTTTTCCCTTTTTCTTATTTTTGATGCTATTGTAAATGACATTTTTAACCTGATATTCCAATTGTTTGTTGCCAATTTATAGAAATACAACTTATTTTCCTATATTCACCTTGTATTCTGAGATCTTGTTAAATTCAGTTAGTAGTTCTAGTAGCTTTTTTTATAGACTAAGGATTTTTTTATGTTAACATGAAAAAAACATGATTTCCTCACAGGCAACATATTATGTTGCTTGTGAATAAAGGTGGTTTTACTTTTCTTTTCCAGTTGACACATTTTATTTTTTTCTTGTTTTGTTACACTGTCTAGGATTTCCAGTACAATGCTGAAGAGAATTCTTTTGACTTTTGAGGCAGAGTTATGTGATTCTTTTTTCTCTGCATTTGATTCTCTCCCATCACACACTTATCAACAGAGGGGTCCTCTGAAGGCTTCACCTGAGCTGTTGAAGTAGCCCCAGTGGTTCTAGTCTGACCTCTAAAATCTGAACTCTCCATACCTCTCCAACTATACCTGCCTCTTCTCTCCTACAGGAAGCCTCTGTTTCAGCCAATTCGACCTGGGAAGGGAGCCTCCTCTCCCAAGTTTTTGCTTATGTAGTTCCCTTCTTTTGCTTATCTAAATCCTCTATACTCTCTTGAAGACCCCCCGCCCCTGAAAGCACCATTGTTTATTGCAGCATCTGCTCTGTCTATGTGTACCATTCATTGAACACTTCCACGTGCCATCATCTCACTTAGGAACCACAACTTCAGTCTATGGGCTCCTCTAGGACAAAAGTTATACCTGCTCAGTGCTGGCTTCACCACATTTAGTCTAGGGCTGGTTCTCAAGCTGCTGCTTTGTGCCACCTTTGTTCTTTTGTGCGCTTTTGTGCAAATCAGAAACAAGTGCCCCTTGGGACTTCCCTGGTCGTCCAGTGGGTAAGACTCCAAGCTCCCAATACAGGGGGCACGGGTTCAATCCCTGGTCAGGGAAGTAGATTCCGCATGCATGCCTCAACCGTGAGCCTGCATGCTGCGAATAAGAAGCCTGCATGCCACAACTATGAGCCCGCATGCTGCAACTAAAATATCCCACATGCTACAACAAACGATCCCACATGTGGCAACAAAGATCCCAAGTGCCTCAACTAAGACCCGGTGCAGCCTAAATAAATAAGTAAATATTTTTTTAAAAAAGTGTCCCTTCCTCTGGCTTTATGTAGCTCTATGCCAAAGGCAAGGCTGAGTAAGTAGAGTTCAGGCTAGATTTCAACTCCTAATTGTCCTTTCTGCTGGCCACCTTCAAAATCTGCATAGCCATATAGGTTAAGGGAGGAGGAAGAACTAATAAATGAACGAAAGAATGGTTCTGATGAACCTAGGGGCAGGACAGAAATAAAGACACAGATGTAGAGAATGGACTTGAGGACATGGGGAGGGGGAAGGGGAAGCTGGGACACAGTGAGAGAGTGGCATGGACATATATACACTGACAAATATAAAATAGCTAGTGGGAAGCAGCTGCATGGCACAGGGAGATCAGCTCGGTGCTTTGTGACCACCTAGATGGGTGGGATAGGGAGGGTGGGAGGGAGATGCAAGAGGGAGGGGATAGGGGATGTGTGTATGCATATAGCTGATTCACTTTGTTATACAGCAGAAACTAACACAACACTGTAAAGCAATTATACTCCAATAAAGATGTTAAAAAGATAAAATAAATGAACGAATGATTCTGAATGGGTATTTTATATATAAAGATATTGAGCCTCAGAGAGGTTAAGTTCTCACCCAAGGACCCAGCCAGGAATGGCAGAAACTAGGATTTGTCCTGGGTTTGACAGTCCCCAAAGTTCAAGGAAACAAACACTGCCTTTGTCTACCTCCTTCTTTGGTCTCAACATGAGTCCAGCACTTTATTTGTTATTAAGCATTTTTCATATTCACAGTTCTTTTTCAGTCTGAGATCAGCCACTTCTGCAATTTACTCCAAGACTGCTGCACCATGGATTGAACGGCCTTCTCCCAGAATCAAAATCTCCAACCCTAAACCCTCCCTGTCCCTGCTGGAGTGTTACCAGAGTCTAGGGGGCAGAGAACAGAGGGAGAGGCAGGGACTTTGGTACTGGGTCAGCCTGGATTTCAATTGCTACTTGGCAATTGACTTGCTGGGAGACTTTAGACTTCTCACTTAGTCATATCTGTAAAATGGAAATCATAATACCTACCTTAAGAGATGAGATATAGGTTATGTGAGCACTCAGTAAAGGTTAGTTCTACCTTTTCCTTCCACTTTGCTGAGAGCAAGGATGGTGTCTCATGTTAGGTCCACACACAAGAAAACTGCAGCCTTTGTCTACAGAAGATTCTTGGTGATGTTTGACAACCCCATGACTAGAACTGCTTTTTCTCTTGACCTTGGGCAAGTCTGTTCCCCTCTCTGAGTCTCAATTTCCTATCTTTTAAGAGGGGACAGTAATACTTAAATAACTATAAGAAGAACTATCATTTACTGAATGTTTACTATGTATCAGGTACTCCAGTGCTTTATGGGTGTATTTTTATTTAATCATCAAAATAGGCCTATGAGGTAAGTGCTATAAATATCCCAGATGTCCCAGAAGAGGACACTGAGGCACAGAGAGGTAAAGTCCATGAGTCACCCAGCTGCTAAGTGGTAGAGCTGGGATATAAATTCTGCTTGGCAGTACTCTAGACCATGATTGCTCAGCCTACTGACATTTTAGGCCAGGTAATTCTTTGTTGTAGGGGACAGTCCTGTATACTGTAGGATGTTTAGCAGCATCCCTGGCTTCTACCCTCTAGATGCCAGTAGTACCCATTACCCAGTTGTGACAACCAAAATGTCTCCAGACCTCGCCAAGTGTCCCCTGGTGAGCAAAATCACCCTTAGTTAAGAATCACTGCTCTAGACACTAGAGTCCTAGACAATGTTTTTCCCCTTCAATATGACCAACTAGGGAAACTTCTTTCCCCTGAAGGTTTCAGTAAAGGAAATCAGCTAGAGATAGGTGCTACACTAATACTAATACTGTTTCACATTTGTTACAGCCCACCTCCACTTACAAAGGGCCTTTTCACACATTAGTTTGTCTGAACATTCCAGGGGAGACAGCACATATACAGAAGTGTCTAGCACAGTGCCCAGCATTTATTAGGTAAAATCTTGGTTTCCTTTTGTTGGCTAGATGAAGCAATGGAGGTTGAGGTAGATTAAGTGACTGTCCCAATGTTACACATCTAGTAAGGGGATATTGTCATTTGTTATGTAGATTAGCCTATTAACTATGTTCTTAGCTCTTTGACTTTAATCCTGAGTTTCTGCTTTCATTGGGAGTTACAAGGTGAATCAGAAGAGTTAGAAGCTTTGTTTCCTAGAGTTGAAAGGATCCTAGAGGCTATCTAGTTCAACTTCCTACTGCATGGTATTCAACCCTGGATTAGTGTTGCCAGATAAGATGCAAGACGGCTGGTTAAATTTGAATGTCATATGAAAAACGAGTAATTTTTAAAATATAAGTTTTTCCCATGCAATCATCACTAACACCAGGGACGATTGTAGCCCTGGGACCTCCTCTGGAGAATGACCAGAAGGGCGCAATTGGTCATGTGCTCAGAGGGGAGCACTCATATTCCAAGAGATCAGAAGGGGCCTTCTGACTGGGCTTTCCCATCTTACTGAGATTGGTCACCCCTTCCATGGGAGGATTTGAGCCTTTTACGGGGAACCTAGCTGATGCAGGGGCTGAGACAGTCTTTAGGACACTTAGAAACTGACATAGATGATGACAATGAGGTAGTCAGTCAATATATGACTTTTGAACACCTACTATGGACCAGGCATTTCTTACGTTCAAAGAATACAACAGAGATAAGGTGCATATGAGGGAAAGGAAGAGAATTTCTACCTGTGCAATGGGAGGAAGAAATGAGAGAGAATATAGCAAGCAATTTGGTGCTGTAGCAACACCAAAGGTGAGAAATTGAGGAGGATGAGGCGCAAGGACTTTGAATGACAGTTTAAAGAACCAAGCCTTTATTCCAAGGATAAGGGTTGGGGGGCACACTGAAGCAGAGAAGTGATATGCTCAGGTCTGCTTTATGGAACATCATTCAGCTTGTGACATGAAGGATGGATTGAAGGAGAGAACTGGGGCCAAGGATATGAGCCAGAAAGATGATAAATCCTGAGTTAGGATAGTCATAGCAGGAAAAAGGAGAGGAGAGAGATTTGAAAAATGTTAAGAAATAGCACAGAGATGGGTATTTGTCCCTGACCCCTGCAACATCTGTTCTCCCCTTCTATTATGTTAATGGAACTCAATTTTTATATGGGCACATGGCCATACAGAATAAAAACTTTATTTCCTAGTGAAAATAAATTATGTCTGGGTACGGCTATAGACTAAGTTCTTCTGACTTGTAGAATGTGATGTAGTCATGCCCTTAAAGGCATAGGGGTGAGGTGATCAGCTGTCTTGGGTCATGTGGCTGATGACAACATCCTAGGGATGCCAGAGCCATAAGCCCGGGCCCCTGACTAATTCATGGAGCAGGTAAAGGTCCGATTTTTACATGGTATAGAAAGAACTTCTACTTTTTTTGAGACTGTGTTTACTTTGGGTTCTTGTTACAGCTGCCAAATCTCTATCCCGACACAAAGTGGTAAAAGTCACAGGCAAGGGCTAAGATGTAGGGACTGAAAGAGATGTGGGGAGGAGAGGAAGCTGCAGAGTTTTTTTTTGTTATACCCAAGGCAGTGTTTCTTTCTTGAAATGTAGCCTATTGACCACCTGCAATGTAATCCCTCTGGGGCCCAGGAATCTATGCAAGCAGTTTGGTGATTTGTAGCAATCCAAGCCTCAGCAATTCCCTCCAGCAAACACCAGGCTGGCCCTGCTGGAGCTGGGAGGTTTCAGATCTGCCTGCCTTCCACAGGTGTCTCCATGCTGACCAGTGCTCGGGGTAGCCCCAGAACCATCTACTTCTCCTATCTGTAGTTCAGTGTCTGCCTCTGCACCAAGGGTTTATTTCTGACCTTCAGGTTTGGGACTGAAGACAGACTCTGTGATGCTAAGTCAAGTCACTATCATTTCTTACCTGGATCCCACAAGACCTTGAATGATCTGGCCCCTGCCTACCTCTCTGACCCTTCTTCCTATCACTTCGCTCCAAGCAGCACTGGCTCCATTCTGTTGAGCATCTTCCCTCATTAGGGTCTTTGCTCCAGCCACTGCTTCTGTTTACAAACCGTCCCCTCTACTTCTTTGCCCTCTTTTTTTTTTTTTTTTCGGTATGTGGGCCTCTCACTGTTGTGGCCTCTCCCATTGCGGAGCACAGGCTCCGGACGCACAGGCTCAGCGGCCATGGCTCACGGGCCTAGCCGCTCCGCAGCATGTGGGATCTCCCGGACCGGGGCACGAACCCATGTCCCCCGCATCGGCAGGTGGACTCTCAACCACTGCACCACCAAGGAAGCCTTGCCCTAACTCTTATTAAAATTTCAGCTCTCAGCTTAAATGTCATTTCTCAGGGAAGCCTCCACTGAACTCCAGAATATGTGCAATGCCACTTTTATACATGCTTATGGTTCCTTGTACTTCTTCCTGGTGTTTATCATAATTATAATTGTATAATAATTGGTGTAATTATTTGTTTAATGTTTCCCACTATTTCCCACTATTCTCTGAGCACCATGACAGCTGGGAACATGGGTGTTTTGTTCACTGATGTAGCCCTAGAACCTAATGCAGAACTTGACACATAGGCAATGCTCAAGAAATATTTGTTGATGAATGAAAGTCCCTTCCAACCATAATTTTCCAGAGATTCCCCTCATAGTCACGCTCTCCTCCCTCTACATTGAAGCTCAGCTCAGAGAAATATATAAGCAATTAGGATGGGTCCACCCTCTCTTTGAGGACCTAGGACCAGTTGATCGTGAATGAGAATCATCTGAGGGTGAAAAGAGAGCTCAAAAAAAGACAGAGGCTATTGCCGTATCGGCAGCCAGAAATGACCCCTTCTCCAAATTCCTAACTGGTGGTCCCAGGCTTGCTTATCACCTCTAAATATAAGAGAGCTTAGTGATCGGTAATATGATTTAAGCAGACAACTAAAATATTGATTAATAATTAAGTGTTAGCAAATACCTAAACTGCTAAGTGCTAAGACATAACCTAATAAATAAAATATTTGGCTTATAAGTAAAGTGTTAGAAGATAATTAAGGCATCAGTAGAAAATCAGATATTAACTATTCAAGTGTTAGATGATTACCGAGGGATTAATTTAAAACTAAGTTGTTAGCAGATATTGCTTAACCAATGACTGAGGTAACAGTTGATAACAACATAAAATGAGATTTTTCCTAGGAGGACTCTTGCACATTAGAGGGGACTTGGGAGCAGCAGAAAGCTGACACAGCCTAGGAATGAAGGTCTAACTTGGAGTGCAAAATCCTCAGCTGGACTCTAAACTGCTGGAGGGAACTGTTTGCTTGTCTTTGGTTTTCCAGATAGGGTCTAGGCAGGGACAGCATGGAGCCAGTGCTCAAAATGCTTCCCATGTAATTAAATTTAAGGGCCAAGGACTGTGCTGAGGAGAGAAAGGAAGGCAGTTGCTGAAACAATGAGAATGTGGTGAGTGAGTGAGTGAGTGGTGTGTGGAAGGAAAGGCTTAGGGGGTTTGTGAAGGCTGGGGATAAGGGAGAGCGGGTGTGTCAGGGAGAGGTGATGAGTTTAGTTCTGGAGACACTGAATTGAGGTGTCTCTAGTCATGCCCAGTAGGCAAGTGGGTATGAGTCCAGCATAGACACAAGGTAGAGATTTAGGTATCATCAGGGTGTAGACGGTGGTCAAAACCATGAGAAAAAATGAGATGGTTGTGGAAGAGTATATGAAGTGAGAAAAGGGACCTGCCTAAGGAAGCCTAAGGAAGACCAACAGGGAAGGAGTGGGCAGAGGAGGAAGAGTCATGGACAGACATCAAGAAGGAAGGAGCGCTCAGAGAGATGGGGGAAAGCCAAGAGAAGACAGGGGCAGGAAAACTAAGAAGGGAAGAGAATGTGTCAGGGAGAAGAGTCATACAATCAGCAATGTCAGAAGTGGCTGACAGGTCAAGTAGGGTGAGGTCAGAGAAATCTCCACTGAGAATGTGGTTCTGAGGTGTTCATCACAAAAATTTCTGTGATAGCTGGATTTCACTCTGTGTGTGTGTGTGTGCGTGCACGTGCACCTGCACACACGCGGAAAAGACCATGTTCAGAGCCAGAGCTTGGAGGAGGGTGTGTAAGGACAGGCTGGAGGCCACCACAGGGTGGTGTGTGGTCAGCCCACAGAAAGCCTTCATTTACTCTTGCAGCTTTTGGGAAGGATCATTAAGGGAGGCTTTGAGCACAGTTCAACCCTTTCACTGTCCAGTGGGAAAGTGGAAGACAGCAGAGAGGGAACAATTTGCTCAGCCTGTGAGTCAAGGGCACAGCCAAGACTTGAATCTGAGTTTCCTTCTTCTAGAAGAGTGACTTTGGGAGAAGTAGACATGAAATTCTCATTGGCCAATAAATTACCTATCAGTGACTCTGCTCATCACCTCTTTTCTATATTTATATAAAAGTGAAATACGTATTTTTACATACAAAATTCAAACATTACAAAACTACTTAACAAAGAAAGTGAATGACTCCTGTTATCCCACCCCACGCCCTCACAGACAACCACCATTAACAGTTTGGTCTACATCCCTCCCTCCCTCCTTCCCTCCCTCTCTCTCTCTCACACTTAACATTGTAAATTTTTAATAAAAATATTATTCTTGTTTGTACTGGGTGTTTTCTTGTGTGTGCATGTGTTCATTACAACTTGCCATTTTTTCACTTTTGGACAACATTCTATGGTAGCATAGAATTTAATTCATTCATTTGAATAACCATTATTATTATTATTTTATATATATTTTTATTATTTCCCTTTTTAAAAATATTTATTTATTTAATTAATTTATTTTTGGCTGTGTTGGGTCTTCGTTGCTGTGCACAGGCTTTCTCTAGTTGCGGCGAGTGGGGGCTACTCTTCATTGTGGTGCGTGGGCTTCTCATTGCGGTGGCTTCTCTTGTTGTGGAGCACGGGCTCTAGGTGCACAGGTTTCGGTAGTTTTGGCACGCGGGCTCAGAAGTTGTGGCTCGCGGGCTGTAGAGCGCAGGCTCAGTAGTTGTGGCGCACGGGCTTAACTGCTCCGCGGCATGTGGGATCTTCCTGGACCAGGGTTCGAACCTGTGTCCCCTGCATTGGCAGGCGGATTCTTAACCACTGCCCCAGCAGGGAAGCCCTGTATTAGTTATTATTATCATTTGGATTTGTACCGTAATTTGTTACCAAACCATACTGATGGACACAAGAATTGCATCGAATTTTCACCATTATGAACAATGTACATACATATTATTGTACACACATATTTGCACAGTTTGGGAGTTTTTTAAAAGTAGAAATGGTGGATCAAAGCATATAAACATTTTGTTTTAAAAGATATTGACAAGGGATTCCCTGGTGGCGCGGTGGTTGAGAGTCCGCCTGCCTATGCAGGGGACATGGGTTCGTGCCCTGCCTCGGTCTGGGAGGATCCCACATGCCACGGAGCGGCTGGGCCCGTGAGCCATGGCCGCTGGGCCTGCGCGTCCGGAGGCTGTGCTCCGCAGCGGGAGAGGCCACGACAGTGAGAGGCCCGCATACTGCAAAAAAAAAAAAAAAAAAAAAAAAAGATATTGACAAGTCATCCTCTAAAAACTTGTGCCAGTTTGTTGTCCCACCAACAGCTTATGCGAATGCCCGTTTCCCCACATCCTCACCAATGACACGTATTGTTTAACAAAATCTTTCCAACTTGAATGAGGCTGAACATCTTTTCATATCCTCATTATCCGTCTCTATTTCTCTGTGAATTATCTGTTCTTATCCTTTGCCTGTTTGTAATTGTGGTATACTTTTGGTCAGTGAATTCTTATTGGGCAATAATGATAGGCTTGATAAAAAAAAAAGTCTGGGAAGACTTGGTACCAAACTGCTAACAGTGTTTACCTCCAGGGAGTGACCATATAGGAAATGAGGGGGATAGTTTCATTTTTATTTTGTATCATCTTATTTTACAATGAATTTGTATTACTTTTGTAATTGAAAAAAACACATAGGAAAACAACAACAACAACAAATGTTTGGCCTGGATTCTCATGGCTGGAGATTCAGGTTGGGTTCAAGTTTTCATTGATCACAACTTATTTTTTGGTTCATATGCAAAAAACATTTATTGAACACCTCCTAGTTAGCTGGCACTGCCCTAGGCACTTTCATAGGCCTTTCATCCTCAATCTCACAACAGCCCTGTGAGGTAGGAATTGGCCTCATTTTAGAGAGTTCATAACAGGTAGGAGATTATTGCTTGTACCTCTATTTGCCACATGTTTTCAGGGGCTAGAGGTTCTTATTGGTTGTTGAGTCATTGGTCAAGAGCTGTCACTGGTCAGGGGTTCTTACAGGTTGCTCTAAGATTCAAATAATCAAACTACTAGAATTTTCCCCAGACAGGAGTGATGGGGTAGGTGGGATAAGAGTGGAGGAAGGAGAGTCAGTAGTCTCTCCCTTGTAGCACCATTTGAGTTTGCTTTGGTCACTCGTGAACAGTGAGGGGAGGGGACAGTGGGAGAGGAGGGAAAGTAGTTATAAGTCTTCTCGCTTCTTCAGGATGAGCTTCCTCACATGCGATGTAATCTGGGGCCTTATCTCCTCCACCGACACGGTTGGGTCCCAAGCCCCTATCACCTTTCCATCTGGGGCCACTAGGTACTTCCAGAAGTTCCAGGTGGGCTCCTTTCCAGAAGTCTCTAGAGCAAAGGAAGAAGGAGAGCAAAGTGTGCTTCCCTGTGTCCCCTCTCCTGGAATTCCACTATTGGTGTCCATCCCTCCCTTGAAGTAGTGGTTCTATTAGTTAGAACGAACTGGAGAGCTTTTAAAAATCCTGATGACCAGTCCATACCCCCAGACCACTTAAGTAAGAATATCTGGGGGTGAGACTCAGGCATCAGTATTTTTCAAACGCTTTCCAGGAGATTGCAATCTGGTGCCCAGGTTGAGAGCTACTGCTTTATGATTCTGTGAAGTGCTGGGTAAGGCAATATCAGATCTTCCTTAATTAATGACCTCAAACTACTACACAGTCTATATCCTGTTTTCTGATTAAATCTCAATGGCTTCCAAATGTTAGTCCATGGACTCCCTGCATCTGAATCATGGTGGTGGTGGTGGTGGAGGAGGGGGGTTAATATAAACAGATTCTTGGACTCTGCTTCAGTAGGTCTCAGGCTAATGCATTTTTAAGAGCTCCCCAGGTGCTTCTAAAGTACAGCCAGGTTTGATCTATAACTATGGGAACTGAGAAGGAACTAATAAAAACACACAGGGGAAAAAAACCAAATATTAGGATTGACCCACAAAGCAAAATTCAAATTGCCTCAGTAAGGGACCTTTTGTTTGCTACACTGTTGTTTGTTATTTACTCTTCCAGGTGAATGGATTGGCAGGGGGTGGTAGTGAGGGATATGAAGGCAACCAGAAGCATGGAATAGGAGGTGAGAGAAGGCAAAAATGGAACCCCCAAAGGAAGGGAAAGGCCTGAGAAAGGAAACAGTACTTAATGACAAGCTTGGCTAATGACCCCATTTTGTGGTTCTGAGCCTTCTGCAGAAGGAATCTATTTCTCAAATATTAAGATCTGTTTGGTTTTTTTTATGGCTGCGCCACACAGCTTGCTTGGGATCTTAGTTTCCCAACCAGCGATTGAACCCAGGCCGGGTAGTGGAAGTGCCGAGTCCTAACTGCCGCACTGCCAGGGAATTCCCAAGATCTGGTATTTTAGCTCAGAAGGTTTCTCTCCTGTGGCCTACACACTTTGCCTCTGACTCAGGACAGGAGATACGGGCCGGCCTTCTCCAGGCATGTGGCGTCCCCTGCCTGCAGCTAAGTCCATAAGCTCAACTAATTCACACTGACTAAAATCTGAGGGTCCAGTCTCCTTCTAGGAGCCCCTGCAGATGGAAACAGGAGCCCAGAGAAGTCTGCAAGAGTGACTCTGAGGGAGAACTGCAAGGCAGCAGGGGCGGAGATATTCTTAAGCAGGAACACTCCTCAGCTCATCCTCAAAGATTAGTGCTAGAACAGACCATCAACCCGCCTGTGTGGGTCTAAGGGGCCCCAGGTCATCCAGCCAGCCAGTAGCTTCTGCTGCCCAGGGAGCCACAGCCTCAGCCAGCTGAAGGAAGGTGAGGGAAAGGCTCAGGACTCACGGATCAGGTACTTGAAGGCAGGGTGGGCACCAGTGCCGGTGACTGTGATCTTGCTAAACATGGGGAAAGAGACACTGTAGGTGTGGCGGGCAAAGCTCTCAATCTCCTTGTTGCTGTTGGGCTCCTGCTGGCCAAACTGGTTGCAGGGAAAGGCAAGCACGTTGAAGTGGTGAGGCCCCAGGTCCCGCTGTAGCTGTTGCAGGGCCCGGTAGTGCTGGTCTGTGAAGCCACACTCGCTAGCCACGTTCACCACCAGGGACACCTGGGTGGCAAAAGCAAAACCCAGACACATACACAAACCAGTGAAGAGGCACACTCTTGTACATGGCCTGACATGCCCACATATGTGATGCCCCCTCAACAATTAATGCTCTCTCTCATAAACATGTAGGGTCTTATACATGTGTGAAACACATACATAAACATTCATGAGAATAAGTACACAATACACATGAATGGGTATTGCCTGTGCCCCACGACACAAAGATACATTAGCACACATCACACATACCCACAAACACACAGAACACCATGACAGAGAGAGGCACACATACTGGTGAACTCACATCAGGAAGTGATACAGGAGAGAGAAAAGGCAGACCTGGGTTCAATTTCTGGCTCAGTCAACTAGCGCTCATCATTCTACACTGTAGTTGCCTATACATGTGTTGGTCTTCCTTCTAGAATGTGAACCCACTGAGGGCAGGAGCTATGTTCACTTCATTACTGGGCCTGACACATGGAAAGGTCTCAGAAAGTATGTGCTGAATGAATAAGTAAGTGTGCACATATATATGATCACCTGAATGGGTACATAGACAGACATGGTTTTCTTGATAAAAGGATCCCAAGAACCTCAGGGCAATCCCTTTTTGCCCCTCTCCCTCCGGCAAACAAATACCACCACTTTCTTCTATCACTAGACTAACCCTTACATTTATGATTGCCTTATAATATATTTATTTATTGCCTTTCAGTGATAAATATAAATCTGGCTGATGGAACTTGATTATATTACTGCAGTTACAATTTTGGCACCAATGCTATGTTTTTAGCTTCTAGTTATATATTATTAAAGGATTTAAATTCTCACCCTGTGTTTAGGTAGCCAAGCCCTATCTCTCTGGCCACTTCTTATTTTATTATTTTATTTTATTATTATTTTTAAAATTTTATTTATTGATTGATTGATTTTTGGCTGCGTTGGGTCTTTGTTGCTGTGCGCGGGCTTTCTCTAGTTGCGGCGAGCGGGGGCTACTCTTTGCTGCGGTGCATAGGCTTCTTATTGCTGTGGCTTCTCTTGTTGCGGAGCATGGGCTCTAGGCGCGCAGGCTTCAGTAGTTGCAGCATGCAAGCTCAGTAGTTGTGGCTCACAGGCTCTAGAGCTCAGGCTCAGTATTTGTGGCACATAGGCTTATTTACTCCACGGCATGTGGGATCTTCCCGGACCAGGGATCGAATCTGTGTCGCCTGCATCGGCAGGCGGGGTAGGAGTTTATTAATTTATTTTATTTATTTTTGCTGTGTTGGGTCTTCGTTTCTGCGCGAGGGCTTTCTCTAGTTGTGGCAAGCGGGGGCCACTCTTCATCGCGGTGCGCAGGCCTCTCACTATTGCGGCCTCTCTTGTTGCGGAGCACAGGCTCCAGATGCACAGGCTCAGTAGTTGTGGCTCACGGACCTAGTTGCTCCGCGGCATGTGGGATCCTCCCAGACCAGGGCTCGAGCCTGTGTCCCCTGCATTGGCAGGCGGACTCTCAACCACTGCGCCACCAGGGAAGCCCGCAGGCGGATTCTTAACCACTGCGCCACCAGGGAAGTCCTGGCCACTTTTAAGAAGAGGCAGGATTATACCAGCTGGCTCCATAAAGAGGGCCACCTTCCAGGGGCAGCCTGGGGCACTGGACATACTCAGGCACAGACTGCTGAGGCTGGACAGGGTTTCTCGACCTCAGCACTACTGACACTTGGGGCTGGATAATCTTTGTTGTGAGGTGGCTGTCCTGTTCATTGTAGAATGTTTAGCAGCGTCCCTGGCCTCCACCCACTAGATGCCTAGTCTTAACAATCAAAAATGTCTACAGACATTGCTGAATGTCCCCTGGGGAAAAAGATCACCACCAGCTGAGAACCACTGACCTAGGCGATGAGAACCACTGTGCTGTATCTCCCCCACCCATTCCTTGGGGCCACAGGCTGTTAGAACAACCTCTTCCATTTTGTCAGCATATGCCATATTGCGCCTGTGGTGGTGAGAAACTGGGACTCGTAGCTCCCTTCACTAGTTAGAGGTCTTCCTCTTTCTTCTTTACTGGATTCTTGGGCATTGAGAGCATTAAAGGTTGTTTATTTCTAACCTACATCTTGTGTGTCTGTCCATACTTTTGGAAGGAGGGAAATCCTATTTCTATTTCCGTGCCTGAATCCAAAAAGCTTATCTTTTTTTTTTTTTTTTTTTTTTTTTGCGGTACCCGGGCCTCTCACTAATGTGGCCTCTCCCGTTGCGGAGCACAGGCTCTGGACATGCAGGCTCAACGGCCATGGCTCACGGGCCTAGCTGCTCCGCGGCATGTGGGATCTTCCCGGACCGGGGCACGAACCCGTGTCCCCTGCATCGGCAGGCGGACTCTCAACCACTGTGCCACCAGGGAAGCCCCAAAAAGCTTATCTTTAAAGTGACCAAAACACAGACAGATACACCTAAATACACACAGTAAATTTACATATACATATACCAGCACAGATGCAGACTCAGATGACTACACAGAAGCAAGCAAACAAATGAACCATTCACATACACACGACACTCAGGCCTATATGTACATAACCTCACAGTGTAGGCAAGGGCATTCCTGAGTGTCACCCATTTATCTACACTCAACACTGGTCTAAATGACTGTCTTCCCAGTTAGCGTGAGGGCACAAACCATACAATTTTGCTTGTGGCTATGTCTCCAGGGCTGGATCCAGTGGCAGGCATGTAGTGCCTATAAAGAAGCCAGTGCTTTTTGTTTCCAATTTTTAAAAAACCCATGGTAAAATACACATAATGAGCCAGTAGCTATTTGCAGGTGAATGAATGACCATATTGCCCAAGTGGCAAACCAAGCTTGGGTTAACACATAGTTTCACTTACAGGTTCCCTGGACTGACTGTTCCTGGTTTCCCTCGAAAGCTGGAAATAAGCTGGAAATTAAGACATGGGCTCTGGAACTGGACTGCCTGGGTTCAAATTCTAACTTTACCTCGTAGCAGGTGTGCGACTTCGTTTTTTGTTTTTTTGTTTTTTTTTTTTTTTCAGTTTCTTTCTGATTGATTTCTAGGCCTCTTGCTCCAATGCTTTTTAGGATTTACCAGTGACCTAGAGGATGAAAACACTCAGAATCCTGGGACTACTTTCCAGGTAATTTTTCTCCAGGATTTCTGTTCCTCACATCTTGGATGCCTTATTACTTCTGAAAACAAATAGCTTTTGTCTGTTTTTGTCTTAGCATCTATTACTATTAGGAATTACATTGTTCATTTCTCCGTTCCTTGTTTATTGCCTTTCTCCTCTCCACTGCATATAAGCTCTGTTAAAGGGGAAACTTAGCTGTTTTGTTCACCATTGTATCCCCAGGGCTGGCACAGTACTTAGTATACAGTAGGTGCTCAACAATAAATAATGAATTAATGAGTAGCAGAGCTGGTCAAGTGCTAAACCTGGGGCTCTCTGGTGAGCTGCACCAGAGGGAAGGGAAGGCCTGAATCGCAATGGGCCCTGCTCTTACTGGCCCTTTGCCCTGAGTCCTGGATGAGGTTCCTGCTGGGGCCCAACAAACACAAGCACAGAGCACTCTACCAAGTGCTTCCACATTGTCACCTCATTTGAAACTCACAATACCTGGAGGGGGTGCCAATCAGGACAAGGACTACTATCCCCAGTACTCCCAGGATAATTGAGAATTCCAAGGCTTAGAGAGTACTTTCTTCACTAAGGATGGCCTTGCTCCTGGGAGAAGAATGCTAACAGCCATTTGTGTGTGTTTGTGTGGTCCATCCAAATCTGGATGCTGGGCCTCCCTGTCCATTAGAAACCAACTCCCCGCACTTTCCACACCACAGCCTGAGGCCCACCTTGAGAAGTGAACTTGGAGGGCTCTTCATTACACACAGTGCAACATTTCGGTCTCTGAATGTAGCGTTCAAGGCCCCTCTTGGTCCCTCCCTAACCTCTTCAGCCTCATCTTTCACCCTCATGCTTTATACTCCTTCAAGCACAACTGCCTGAAGACCTCCCCACCAGCATCACCATTCTTGCTGTTTAGTTCTGAGTCTTGGCATTTGACAGTTCTCTTTGCCTGGAATGCTCTTCTTGGTCTTACTAAAACTCACTCTTGTTTCAGAGACTCACCCAGGCACACTTCCTCTCTCAAGTCCTCTCTGAGCTGAGATTCCCTCTCGGTAAGCAGGTAGCAGTTATACTGGATGACACTTAAATCTCAGCCTGAGTTGCCAGCTTAAAAGTTTGCCTAGAGTACGCCACGGATGGATAAGCCGTTCTCCTCCAGGCTCCGTGTTTTCTAGCGCTGTGTGACCTTTCCTGTCTGGGCCTTAGTGTACTACTCTCTAAAGGATGATCTGTGTAAGGTCCCCGTGCGTCTGAAATGATAACTCCCTCTGCACCGAGCTTTCATTTCCACAGTGTTCTCACTGGACTTAATATCACCAACTCCCTCTGTTCCGGACGCGGAAACTGGGGATGGGAGGCCCTAGGATGCTAGGGTTACTTTTTAGACCAGTGCGTGAGAGGCTGGGCCCCGTTGCCCAAAATCGCTGGGAGGGAGATCGGCGCCAGCAGCGAGAGTTTCGGGTTTCACCGCGCGCCGGGCCATGCCACGTAGTGGAGGGACAGACCCGGCGCAGGATCTGGGGGCGCCGCGCCCGATGGGATGTCTGGGTGGGGGTGGGGAGCCAGGGCAGGGTGGCCGGGCGGCCAGAGCCCCTCGGAGCCACACCCGGCAGGGTCCCGGGCCGCCGGGCGCCCCCGTCAGGCCCCGGCTGGGCGGCGCCGAGGCCCGGCGGGCGGACACTCACCGAGCCGCGGTACTTCTCCAGAGACACCAACTTGCCCCGGATGTTGACCGCCTTGAAGTTGTAGAAGTCCTGGTCCCGCTGCGCGCAGGCCGCAGCCGCCAGGAGCAGCCATGCTGCCGCCAGTCCCGCCACCATGACTCGCTCCCGAGCAGGCGGCGTGGCAAGGGCAAAGGCAGGGCTGGGGTCACGGGCGCGGGGGGCGGGAGGAGGCGGCCCCGGATCCAAGCGGCCAGCCGGGCAGGACGCGCCTCCTTCTTCTCCGCGGGCGGTGGACCGCCGGGTTCTGGACCTCAGTCTCCCTATCTGTACTGCGGGAGCGTTGGACTCCGCGCCCCTTCCCGGACCCTAGAGCCATTGTTTCAGGATTCAGCCCACTGAGACCGGAATTCATTTCGATGAGGCTCCCTCTTGCTCCAGGATGCAGCGACTAGGTAGGGAAAGGGAGGTGGAAAACTGCATCTGGGAGCTTAGCTAGTTTTTAATTAGTGCAGTGCCCTTAGGCTGGTCGCTGCACCTCTCTGGGCCCCAGTTTCTCCATCTGTTGCCTTCCTGATGCACCTAGACAGTACAGAATGAGAGTAATAGAAAAATGGATGTGAAACTTTTTGTCAGCTGAATGGTGCCTACGAACTTTAGGTGAATGAATGGACGTCCCCTGAAAGGGATGAGACAGAGGAGAAGAGAAAAGAGAGGGCCTATTTCAGGATGGGTTCCTGAGAAGCAGATTCTGAGATGGAGATTGCAGTGCAGGGTGTTTATGAGGGAGTGCCCTTGGGATCCGCACCTGTGGAAGGGAGGGGGAGGGAACAGGAGTGGGCAGAAGAAGTCCAGAGGGCCACGCAGGCCCAAGGACAGTCATGGCTGACCCCACAGGGGCTCTGGAACTAGAATGGCCCATCAGAGTTGTCCCCAGATGAGCTAAGATGACCAGACCGGGCCTCTAATATCCCTGCCTTCATCTTTCATGGGATGTGGGGCCATCTGGGAAGGGCTATGACAGGAGCCAAGGGGGCCCTGTCCCTGGGGGGCTGACAGTTAAAGGCTCTTCACTGACAGCATTCCCAATAGCTGGTGTTACAAGTCTTCACTGATGGGGGATCTGGGCGGCACTTCACAGTGTCTCCCAAACTTGGAAAACCGTTATGGAGCCCCACTAAGTGGCAAGCACGGTGCTGGGTGCTGACGCTGTACTAGTTCTCCAGGAGCTCACAGGCTGGCTTGAGAAAACTGGAGCTTTCATGTAATGCGGTACAGGCTAAGCACTTACACAGTCATTCAACAAACATTTCTTGATAACCCATTCTACACCAGCTTCTGTTCTAGGTGCCTCTAGTGCAGTGATGAACAAGACAGCATGGGGGAGACAGTTATCAAATCATTCATAAATAGCTCTAAAATTACTATTGTGGTAAGTGCCACCTAAACTAGCCTGGGGAGGGGGTACAAGGAGGGCTTTCCAGAGGAAAGAAGTTTTGAGGTGAGCTCTGAAGAATGAGTAGAAATTAGCCAGGGTAAAGCAAGTGCAAAGATCCTGAGAGAGAAACATGGTGCATTGAGAAACAAAGACTAGTTTGGCTGGAGCAGAGAGAGCAAAGGGTGAGAAGAGAAAGGTGGAGAGGCAGCGCAGGGGTGAGGTCACACAGACCTGGCAGGCCACAGTGAAGATTATGGTCTTTAAGCCAAGAAAGGAAACTTCTTTCCTTTCTTAAGCAGGGGAGAGGCAGTAAGTCCTATGTTGTAGAAAGATTCCTCTGGATAGTAAGGGGCAAGAGCAGATGTGCTCCACATGCTGGGATAGAGGAAGCTCTGGGGTTTTGTGGCCATTGCTAAACTAGCCGTCAGGAAAAGCCTCCTGGGGGTAGTCACACCAGAATCATGTCTTGAAAGAGAAATGGGAATTCTCCAGTTTGGGAAGGAGGAGGGGAAAGATGTCAGCTGAGGGAACAGTGTCTGTGAAGACACAAAGCCCAAGAGAAGTGCTTGGCTGTTGGCTGAGAAGGGGTTTGGGGTAGATGAGGCTGGAGGGATCATCAGGGGCCAGATGGAGAAGGGTCTTGAGAGCCAAGCCAAGGAGCTTGGACTTCACTCTCTAGACCAGCGGTCCTCAACCTTTTTGGCACCAGGGACTGGTTTCGTGGAAGACAATTTTTCCACGGGCTGGGGGTGGGGCGGGGGATGGTTTCGGGATGATTCAAGCGCATTACATTTATTGTGTGCTTTATTTCTATTATTATTACATTGTAATATATAATGAAATAATTACACAACTCACCATAATGCAGAATCAGTGGGAGCCCTGAGCTTGTTTTCACTTGCCGCTCACTGATGGGGTTTTGATATGAGTCTGCAAGCAATTGATTTATTATGGTCTCTGTGCAGTCAAACCTCTCTGCTACTGACAATCTGTATTTGCAGCCGCTCCCCAGTGCTAGCATCACTGCCTCAGCTCCTCCTCATATCACCAGGCATTAGATTCTCATAAGGAGCACACAACCTAGATCCCTCGCATGCGCAGTTCACAATAGGGTTCGAGCTCCTATGAGAATCTAAAGCCTCCGCTGATCTGATAGGAGGCGGAGCACGGGCGGTAATGCGAGGGATGGAGAGTGGCTGTAGATACAGATGAAGCTTTACTCACTCGCCCGCGCTCGCTCACCTCCTGCTGTGCGGCCCGGTTCCTGACAGTCCACAGACTGGTATCGGTCCGTGGCCCGGGCCTTGGGGACCCCTGCTCTAGACTGTGGCAAGCAAAGATTTTGAAGCTGAGCACAAGATTATACAGTTAACAGGACTCAAACCCGGGACTTCAGATTCAGAACATGAGATCTTTCTGTACTACCAATCAACCTCTCTCTTCAGAAGCAGATAACATTACACGGAGAGGTAGAGAATAGGAAAAAGGGTACCCTAGGCAAGGGCCAAGGCAGAAATAAAGTACTTCTGCTCTTCATACTCCTTTCTCACATCCTTCCTGTGGTAGTCTTGAGCCTCTGATGGGTCCTGTGGAATTAAATGGTCCGCTCTTCTCTGCTTTGCCCTTGTGAATCTTTTGGTCTCCTTTCCTTGGGTGTCCCAATAACCAGGAGTTCTCAAATTCTGCTCCACACAACTTGGAGTTCTGCAAGCTTGGCCAGGCTATTTCCTGTTGAAGTCCAGATAGGTAGGCATTTCTGGTAAGCAGAGGGGGAAAAATATTATAATGAAATGTCTCTCATTTGTACATTTCTCTCTGGGATTTTCCCTCCTCCCTAATCATGCTTCAGAACCTAGCTCAGATAACATCCCCCTCTGCTACTACACGTAAATCATTCTCTCCTCTCTGTTGCCTTTGTACTTAGGACATTTTCCTGTTAGAGGGATGATGATAATATTGTATAGTTGTCTGTTTCCATGGCCTACCTTCCCCATCAGACTGTGAGCTCCTTGGGGGCAGGCAGGATTGTACCTGAATCATCTTTGTGCTCCCAGGCACATACTAGCTACTCGGTAAATACTCATTCTTCTTAAACCTTCTGGTGACTTTTACTACTTGGCTATGTTGGAATCTAATATGAAATGTTGATTTTAGCCAACAGTGTATATTTTATCATTTTATTTTCAGTCCACTATGAATTTTTGGTGTTCCTGAAAGAGCACAGCTATTTCTAGGTGGTCCATCTATACAAACAGGAGACCTACAGGCACAGACAAATGCACACACAGTCTCAGCTGAGCACCTGGAGGAGTAGAGAACTCAATTGTGGATCCCCCCATATTCCTCTTTCCCATAACAAGCTCAAAGAAGCTTTTTATGGGTATTTAGAATACCTATTAATGTTTTGTTTGTTCAACAAATTGTTGAGTACCTACTATGTACAAGACACTAATTTAAGGGCCAGGAATATAGTAGTTAATAAAACAGACAAAAAATTCTTGAACTTACATTCTAGTGGGGACAGGAAAGGATAATAACTAAAATTTATAATATGGAACATATAGTACATTAGATGGTGATAAGCAAGAGAGAGGGATAGAGAATGTGGTGGTGGGTGGGAAGGGATTGCAACTTTAATTCAAGCGATCAGGGATCCTCACTGGGAAAGTGGCATTTGAGCAAAGATCAAAGAAAGAGAGCAAACAATGGGGAAAACTGGAAGAAAAGTAACATTACACGTAGAGGAAACAAGTAAAAGTCCCCGAGGCAGGAAGTGATGTGTTTGGAGAACAGCAAGGAGGCTAGTGTAGCTGCAGTGGAGTGAGGGAGGGGAACCGTAGCAGGAGATGAGGTTAGAGGGGTAATGGGATGGGAGTGGGGGCAGAGACTTATAAGGCATTTTAAAGATATAGGCTTGGAATCTGAGTGAGGTGGGAAGCCATTGAAGAGTTTTAAGCAGGGGAATGACACTTCTATTTTAACAGAATCACTCTGACTGCAGTATTGAAATAAGGAGACCAGTCAGAAGGCTATTGCAATCATCCACGTGGGGGAGCATGGAGGCTTAGATCAAAGTGATGGCAGTAGAAGTGGGATGTAGTCAGATTCTGAATGTATTGTGAAAGTAGAGGCAAAAGGATTTCCTGATAGGTTGGATGTAGGGTATGAGAGAAACAGAAGACTCATGGATGATTTCAAAGTTTTTGGTCAGAGCGACTGGAAGGATGAAGTTGCCATTAAATGAGATGAAGACACCATCTTCATTCAGCAGGGACAACTGGTTTGCAATGGGACATCAAGGGTTCACTTTTGGACATGTTAAGTTTGAGTTAACGATTAGCAGTGCTTTGCTGGTAAATGTTTAACAACTGGCTCCCTAGGGGAAAAAAGGTGTATGTGTGTGTGTGTGCGCGCATGTGTGTGTGTACCCATAGAAGTTTATTATAAAGTTTACTCATATAAATGATGCATAGCAAATAATTCACAAATGATAATAAAATATACAATACTCCTTATTGTGAATTCCACATGGCCAATTTATTCTCACAGAATGCTTTAATCGATTTTTCCCAAACTTGTATTGGCAGCCAACTAATGGCTGCAACTGCTGAACAAGGATAGTTCTAGGATGAATGTTTGTTGATATTTTCGTTTGCATTAATCGTAAGATGAAAGTGAAACAATAAAGACATGTTGGAACTTCACTAGTCAATGACACAAGTGTCTTCTTTGCTGAATTGGATAGCAGTTTTCCAATACTAGAAGGATATTTCCTCAAGTTTTTAATGTTATTTACAGTGTAATAGCTACAGACACAATACACTGTAAATTTATTCTGCATTATTAATATTTTTCCGTCACTTTCTTAAGTCTAAGCAGTCAACAAAACAATAAATCAAGCTCTCACTGGTAGCATTTGCCAGTTTCTGTGGTATAATACTCTCACCATGGTTGATTTCGAGCTGCCAACATGACGTCACTGAACATGGAGTTAGGAAGGGATGCAAGAGTAGCACACCGTAGTATAGTATTTCCATAATACAGACAGAATAGATGCAAATAACCCCGAGTATAAAAATAATAAAATATAGTAAAATAATTAGAAAGTGATGTTTTTAATATTACTTTTGCTTTTAATATAATTTATTTTATCTTTAAAGTTTACATAATTTAATTTTCAGTAGTGGCTGTGTTTAATACTCTGGTTCCTCTTCAGATCGTATGCGTCTTTCGCCCTTTTCAGTAATAGCTGTGTTTAACAAGAGGCTGAAAAAATTCCTGAAAATGTAACAATTGGCTGTAGGAGTTAGCTCCAGACACCACTGTTATCTCTAGTTAGGTTGGATATATGAGTCTGGATTTGGAGGAGAGATCTAGGTCAAAGATAGAAATTTGGGAGTGGACAGCATTGAGTATTTGAAACCATGACACTGGATGATGATGGAGAGTTAGTGTAAAGACAGTCCTTGGGACTCCAACGTTCATCTTCAGGGAGATGAAGACATCAGGAAAATGAGAGGGAACCAGCAGAGGAGACTGAACAAGAGTAGCCAGAGGAAGAACAAGAACCAAAAGAATGCAATGTCATGGAGGCCAAGTGACAAATTTGTCCCAAGAAGGAGAGAGCGCTAAATTGGTTAAATCCTGCTGATAAATCTAGTAAGAACAGGACTGAGAACAGAGCATTGGATTTAGCAATTTGTCCTCCACCAATAAAGGGAATTAAACAAACAAAAATACAGTATTTTCATACCTCTTTGCCGTTGCTCATGCTGCTCCCTCTGCCTGGGTTTTTTTTTTTTTCCTTCCTTATCCTTATAGGAAGCTCCCTTACTGCTTCTAGGCTTTTTCAGTCAGAGTGTCAGAAGGAAACAGATGACACACTGAGATTGGGATAATTAGACAAAGGTTTATTCACAAGGGGACTAATTTCAAACTTGTGGGTGGGGTGTAGAGGAAGACAAGGGATAGTTCAGGAACCTATCTGGGCTGTTAACACCCCTTGACCTGAATGGGTGGGGAAGTGGGGAGAAATTACAGAATCTGGAAAGAGTCCTGTTCATCAAGCCATCTTGAAAGGGGCAATTACCTTCAGAGGAGGTTCACAGCCAGCCCAAGGCAAACTTACAGGGAAGTAGCCAGGAAATTACTACCTGGCCCTCCTTCCCCTCTCTCTCACCAATCTCCTGCAAGGGTGTGGGCCCATACCTAAGGGGAAGCCAGGGAGCAAAGGAGCCCATTGACTTACTCTGTACAGCTTCAGTGTACTGGGCAGACAGTGAGTGGACAGTGGATCTAAAGGACCAAACAGAAGGTATTCAGCACACAAACTCAGCTCAAAAAACAACTTCTCTTTGAGGCCTTTCTCAATACCTTTAGATAGTTAGATGCCCCTATATTATGCTCCCCTTTAACGTAACACTTATGCTGTATTGCAGTGATCCTCAGTCCCAAGTGCACCTTAGAGTCGCCTGGGGAGCTTTTAAAAAATACCGATATCCAGGCCCCATCCCAGACCAATTGAATCAGAAAGTCGGGGAATAGAGCCTCAACATTAACTGTGCTTAAAAAAAAAAAAATCCTCCGGGTGATTCTAAGATGCAGCCAGAATTGAGAACCACTGCTGTGCTTTCATTGTCTATCTACCTGTGTTTCCTTAAGGAGTCTGTGAGTGCTTTGAGGGCAGGACTGTGTCTTGATTCAAACCTGTGTCTTTAACATGCAGCACAGAACCTGATACAGGGCAGTAAAGAGTATGATGACTTCCCATTTTGTGTAATTTTATTAGGATTGTGGTATATAGTCACCTAGGGCCTTGTTTTTCAAACTGTGTGTTGCAATCCATTAGTACGTCATAGAATCAATTTAGTGGCTTGGAGCAGCCTTGAAAAAAAAAAGAATTGAATAGAAAATACTGAGTGGGTCCTGTATAGTAAGGATTAGTATAATATTGTGAAATAGGTATGTGTGATCCAAACTATAATGTAAACAATGTTTCTACTATGGGTTGCATTCAAAATGCTTGAAATCCACTGACCTAGGACAAGTAATATAACTCCCTTTGCTTCTGTTTTGTTATCTTTAAAATGGGGCTAATAATAGTACCTCCTACCTCATGGGATTGTAATGAAGATGAAATAAGCTAACATACATAAAGTGCTTGGTGTCTAGCACAGAGTAAATAATCAACAGCAGCTGTTTTATTGTTCAACAACAAAAACATTTTTAAAAAGCAGAATATAAAATTTTGTTTATCCTGTGATTACTGCTGTATAATATTAGGCATACAGATAGATAAGGGCTTTTTGTCTTACTATTTCAGATCAGTTATTATTGGTAAATGCTATGGCAATAAATAACCTTTTACAAATAGGAAGCTGTGTACCCAAGCTCTTTCCTTTTCTTGAGTCCAGGAACACTGTGGGGCCTGATTGGGGCAGTGGAGGTACTGCCTTAGATTCTATCTGAGGCTCTGTCCTATTAATATCTCCACCACAAATGACCAGTGCCCACAGGCTATCTCTGCACCTGCTCTTGGAAAATTAACACAGCTCTGTTTAGAGGCCCCGGGAGGAGGGACTCAGCAGGGCTTACTTATTTAAGTACCCAAAGCACTTAGCAGCATGCCTGGCACTCAATAAATTTGGGCTAAATTGAATTGAACTATTGATAACTGTTGTGTGACCTTGATCAAGTCACTCCCACTCTTTGGCCCGGAGCTTCCTGTGTGTAAAGTAAGGGAGATTGCATGGAAGGTTAGAGGTAGAAGGCATCTCTGATTTTATAAGTGGGGAAGCTAAGACTCAACTAGGAAAAGGGACTTGCCCAAGTTCACACCACAAGTTAGTAGAGAGGCAGGGGCTATAGCCGAAGTCTCTCCACTCCATAGTAAGGCACTTTCTACGACATTGTATTGTCAATCCAATTCTTTAATTCTAGGAAACAGAGACAACAAACTAAAGGTACACATAGTAGCAGGGATAGATCTTAAAAAACAGGTACACAAGTGTACAAAGTAAGTTACAGAATGAGAACCATAATCCAGCACCATTTACATAAATGTAAACTGTGTGTACACAATATGAAAACACACATTTACAAGAACAATATAAAGTTACACAATAAATACATTAAAGAGTTATCTGTAGGGGTCGGGAGAGGAAAGAGGGTAGAAAGGAATAAATAAGTAGATAAGACAAAAGACCAGAGAAGACAACTGAATAATATGTTTAACTCAACTCTCTGCACTTGAAGTCAATAAAATAAAATAAAATAAAATAACCTCTGCTTTCTCGTGGATTTTATTTCTAGCAGTATGTGTAAAATACAAAGCACATAGGCTCCGTCATTGATTTCTAAAAATCTCCCTCCTCTCCCTGGCCTCTACCTTCATTTAGGCCTCAGCTTCTCTCACTGGGACTCCTGGAGCAGCTTTCCCCTTGATCTCCCGACCTCCACCCTTGCTCCATCCAATCCAATGCAATTTTCCACAGAAGAACCAGAATAATCTTTGTCACACAAAAAATCTGATCCTGGTTCTCCATTGTTTAAATACCTTCAGTGGCTTTGTGACAAAATGACCTAGGCAGCATGGAGCAGTGATCTAGCACGCTGGAGTTGTCCGAGTGGGTGTGTAGCCCAGTTCTGCCGTGTTCTGTGGGATCTTAAGCAAGTTAATTAACCCTACTGTGCCTCAATTTCCTCACCTATAGAATAGGAATAATAGGCACCTACTCATTTTGTGGTTGGCAGATTAAATAAATGTATATATGTAAAGTATTTCAAACAATGCCTGTTATACCACAAACATTTAGATATCATGATTGTCATTCCTAGGCTCTTGACAGTTTGGGTCTCATGTAACCCTTCAGTCTCACGTCCTGCCTCTTCCTTCTTGTTTCTGATGCCTGTAAGGCCTTGCCTCCTCTCCCTTGTCTGATAGACTCCCACTTGATTAGAAGTCCCTTTCTCTGGGAAGCCATGCTTCAGTCCCCTTGCCTCAGATGGGGTGCAATTGATGGGGAGTCCTTTCTCTGTGCTCCTCAGACACCTGTGTATTTACCCCTGTTGTGTTGTAAATTTCTCTTCAAGTGTCTGTTTGCCAAACACATAGAGCCTGGCACATGGTAGGTATTCAGTAAACATTTCTTTTTTAAAACTTTTTATTGATGAATAATATATGTACAGCAAAATTAATATATCTTAAGCATACAGCCTTAATAAATTTTTGAAAACTGCACACACCATATAACCTGCACCCAGATCTATAAACAGAACATTTCCAGGACTCTGGAAGCCCTCCTCATGCCACCTTCTAGTCACTGCCTCCCAAGTCCCCAATCCTGACTTTTGCAGCATAGATTACTTCTGCCTGTTTTTGTACTTTATCTAAGTGTAATCATATAGAATGTACTCTTTTCTATCTAGGTTCTTTCCCTCATCATATGTTTCACTCAGTCTTCAATATTTCATATTTTTGTGTATAGTTGTAGATTGTTCATTCTCCTACTGTGTGTATACTATTAAGTTGTATGAATATGCTATAACTTTATCCATTCTACTGTTGATGGGCACTCAATAACTATTTCTTGAATAAGTGAAGAAATCTGTCCATTCTGCTACATTTTGAATTTCTTGAGGAAAGAGACTGTATTTTATTAATCTTTAAGTCCCCAGGACCTAGCACAGGGCCTGGCACTTGGTGGGAGCCCAATGAGTATTTGAGGAATGAACTGATGCATAATTCCCCTGAGACTTTGTAATTAAACTGGTCACTTCCCCATCCTTGGTGGGGCCCCAGCTTCAGAGCCCTGGGTGATGCAGGTGAGTTGCTAGGCAACAGCATGAGGTTGGCTCCGGGGTCACAGTGGAGAGTATGCTGCGGAGGAGGCTGAGGCCGAGGTAATTGGAAACATTTCTATTCAGCAGCCTCTGAACTGCCTCTGGTTTCTCCCCTCCAGCCCATCCCCCACACAGCTGCAAGAGGGATCTTTCTAAAACAGGCATCGGACACAGCATGCTCTATTCCAAAACCTTTGGGATCTCAGTTGAGGGAACTAAGGTTCTGAGATTTGAAATAACTTGCCCAATGTCCACAGAACAAGTCAAGTGCAGAGCTAAACCCAGATTTGTCTGATTTTAAAGCCCAAGCCCTGGACTTTCCTGGTGGCGCAGTGGTTAAGAATCTACCTGCCAATGCAGGGGACACGGGTTTGAGCCCTGGTCCAGGAAGATCCCATATGCCATGGAGCAACTAAGCCCGTGCGCCACAGCTACTGAGCCTGTACTCTAAAGTCTGGGAGCCACAACTACTGAGCCCGTGTGCCACAACTACTGAAGCCCACGCGCCTAGAGCCCCTGCTCTGCAACAAGAGAAGCCACCACAATGAGAAGCCCACTCGCCACAACTAGAGAAAGCCCGTGTGCAGCAACGAAGACCCAATGCAGCCAAAAATAAATAAATAAATTAATTAATTAAAAAAACAAAAAAGAGCTTTAAAGCCCAAGCCCTTTCCAGTATTTTGATTTTGAACAAGTTGGATCTGGGGTGCCCACAGGTCATTAGGTGGAGTGATTCAGGAGTTCGTGGGTCACATTGATGCCCTCCCCCTCAAAGCCTTCAATGGGGTAGGTATTTCAGCAACAAGTAAGAACGAGAAGGCTGGGAGACCAGTTCTGTGTGGGAGAAGGATGACCTTGATGGTTCCCTCCAACTTGGTATCTGGGGTTCCAATTGGTGGGCTTTGATCCAGAGAACAGCAGCATCAGGACACCAGAGCTTCTCTGCCTAACCTCACTGACCCCAGAAAGGCATAACATAGTGGTAAGCGCTTGACCCAGACTGGAAGGACGGAGTAGGGCTGCCAGGAAAGGATTCTAGGACAAAGGGATTAATATTGAACAATGAGTAAGAGATCAGGTAGATACAAGGGGAATGTGATGAAGGCAGTTCAAATGGCTAGATGTGGGCTTCCCTGGTGGCGCAGTGGTTGAGAGTCTGCCTGCCGATGCAGGGGACGTGGGTTCATGCCCCGCTCCGGGAAGATCCCACGTGCTGCGGAGTGGCTAGGCCCGTGAGCCATGGCCGCTGAGCCTGCGCTTCCGGAGCCTGTGCCCCGCAACGGGAGAGACCACAACAGTGAGAAGCCCGCGTAACGCAAAAAAAAAAAAAAAAAAAAAAAATGTCTAAATGTATGAGTTTAGGAGAGATTTAATAATCTGGTTGAAGCCTACTTTCATAGGTGAAGTTAAAGTTCTTTCAAGCATTCATCCATTCCACAAATATTTCTTGGTTGAGCCATGTACCCTATGCTTTAGTCATACTGAACTCACTGCTCCTAACACAATAAACAAAAGCTCTGTGCCTCGCCAACGTTTGCATATGTACACAGTTCTATGGGAAACCATGGCAGTAATTCAGTCTAGATGTGGGATGGAGAAAGGGCATGTGAAGGAAGGCTTCCAGGAGGAAGTGTCATCCAAACTGTTACCAGAAAGATGTGTATTGTTAACCAGGTCAGGAAGGGGGAACAGGGAACTGGTTTAGGTAGAGGAACAACATGTGTAAAGGTTCAAAGGCAAGACAGCATGGACAATTGGAAGAAGCGTCTCACGGCAAATTCTTACACATTCTTCAAGTTTCCACTCAAACATGTCCCTTCTCCTTGTGGAGCTGTTCCCAGTTATTCCAAGGAGACTTACATCCTCTCCTGTTCCCTGAAAACTGACAATGTCTTTTCTTAGCAGATTCATTACATTATATTGTCATTTATCTGGATTGTAATATTTTGTACTTGTCTTTTCTCCTAAAGACCATACATTCCCTGAAGGCAGGGAACTATGTCTGATTCTGCTTTGTGACAGCAACTAGTAAACGGTGGTACTATCCCTTTATATCCCCAAATGAAAGGGGATTTTTTTCCACTCATCACTGGGAGAAGACTGGAGTGCTGTCCCTCCTACTCAGGGACCCCAGATTCCAATTTACAACCTACTGACTCAGTGTTACATGCTCAGTTTCCCTTAGACCTTCCCATTTTCCCCATCCTTTTGCTCACTGCCTTGTACCATCTGTACCTGTCCATCTCCTCCTTAGGCTGGAAGTCCTTGGAGAGCAAGGATCAGGGTGGATTAATACCTTGGCTCCTCAGTGCCTGGTACAATGCCTGGCACACAGGGAGTGCTTCTCATTAATCACATGTGAAGGAGAAATATAAAGAACAATGAGTTGAATAATACATTCAGGGTGATTACAGACTCTAATTTAACTCAAAGACATCCCATTAAAAAAATTCTTTCCTGGTAGCAATTTTCTATTTGGGGCCAGTGACTTGGTTTATTGAGAGACCTTAAAGTGCTGTCGATGTGAGCCAAAGAAGGTTCAGAAAGCCTTTTCTTGGCAGGGACTCAGTCCTTTCTATTATGTCAGTTTCTTTAAACAAAAAAGGATTTTAAAAAACCTTTTTTAATTGATTCTCTTCTAAACACTCAAAGAAAGAATGTCTGTCCTATGGCTGGACTGTGATTGACTCTAAAGAATAAAGTGGAGGTCTCTTAATTGTAAGAATGCGAAATGTCTGAACCTCCCCTACTACGTATTGAGTGTAATTAGCAATAATTTCCCCTTCCCCCACTCCCTGATTGAGAGACAGCTCACTTCGCATTAGAAGAAAACCAGACCACTAACCTGGGAACCTGAGTCTTGGAAAGAGTTTATTTTACCAGAGCATGCTTCCAGAGGGAGCAGAAAGCAGGAAGCCTGCATTTTCTCTCTGCTTCAGTCCACCTGGTACCTGGACTTATCACCACGCTTATGATTGGCCTCAGCTTTCCCTCCTCTCTCTTGGGACACTTTGCAGCCTTCGAAATATTTGGGCAGATGTTTCCTGTGGAAAATATTCCACAGGGCTGCCCTCTGTTATATGAGTTTCTGGTAGAAGTATCAAAGCTCTGAATCTGGGCCGCATATCGAGATCCTAGGAGGTATATTGTGCTTGTAAGTGATCTGTTGTAATATTAGAAAATTCCTTCTTAGAAATTTCTTCACATTACCAACAATTTAAAATCTCTTCTTCAGCAGGCAAACTTTGAAATATGTCAGACTCCTGGCCCTACCACTTATTGGCTGTATAGTTTTAGACAAGTTGCCTAACCATCTCTGAAACTTAATTTCTTTTGAGGAAATAAATTTTTTTTTTTGAAATAACAGTTTCCACCTCCAAGGATTGTTATGAGGTAGAGAGAATAGGCATGTGAAAGAACCTGGCACCTAGTAATCACTAATAAATTATAACCATTATTAGTGTTATACCTTGGAACCAGAAGCTCAGTTGGTTTCCATATAAACACTTCCACTGGAGTTAGGGAACTCCTCTAGGCTTCCCTTCCTACCTGCTGCTTTGCACCACCTAGCCCACTCTTTCCTGGGGTCCTGCTTGGCTTCACACCTTGACTCTTCTCATCTTGCTCTGTTTGCATATAGTAATTTTGTTCCAATGCCTGGTTTGTAACTGACCAGAAAATATTTGATCAATCACTAAATGCAATCAGGGTTTGTATTAGTTTGCTAGGGCAAAACACCACAGACTGGGTGGCTTCAAGAATAGAAATTTATTTTCTCTCAGTTTTGGAGGCTAGAAGTCTGAGATCAAGGTGTCTTCAGGTTTGGTTTCTCCTGAGGCCTCTCTCCTTGGCTTACAAGTGGCCACCTTCTCATTGTATCCTCACATGGTCGTCCCTCTGTCCACATATGCCCCTAGTGACTGTGTGTCCAAATTTCCTCCTCTCATAAGGATACTAGTTAGATTGAATTAGGCCCATCCTAATGGCCTCATTTTAACTTAATCACCTCCTTAAAGGCCCCATATCCAAATATAGTCACATTCTGAGGCACTGGGGGTTTGGGCTTCAACATATGGATTTTGATGGAAGGAGACACAATTCAGCCCATAACAGGGTTCTAAGTAGTAAGCAACAGAAATTGACTCATTGATTTTAGCAGGAAAAAAACTATTAAAAGGGCACTGAGGATTTTACAGAATCACAGGGAAGCCTTGGAAAATAGGCAGGAATGAGAGAGGGGAGGCAGTGAGTAACTAGACCACAACTCAAATCACATCACCAAACCAGTCTGGTGAGGGCATTGCTGCTGTGACCAGTGGAACTGCTGTCTCTGGATCCTGCATGCTGCCACTGCCCCACTGGCAACTCAGCATGCCTGCTGCTGCTCCCACTTTGCCACTAGAATGGATTCTCTATGGCCCCTACTCCTCTGGGTCACCAGCTCCTGATTCAAATTTGAGGTGGCTGTATCTGATGAGGACACATGCCCTTGCTTACTTGCAAGGGAGGCTGGAAAAACAATCAATCATCTTGTGTTCCCTGCTTCTCTATAAGGCTCTGCCTTCCACCAAGACTCAAGAAGTCTCTCAACATAAGGAGATTCAGAGCTGGGGCACTCAGAATTACGAGTGTCCACTACACTTAACAAACATTTATTGAACTTTTTTTTTTTTTTTTTTTCGGTACGCGGGCCTCTCACCGCTGCGGCCTATCCCGTTGCAGAGCACAGGCTCCGGATGCGCAGGCCCAGCGGCCATGGCCCATGGGCCCAGCCGCTCCGCGGCACACGGGATCCTCCCGGACCGGAGCACGAACCCGCATCCCCCGCATCGGCAGGCGGACTCCCAACCACTGCGCCACCAGGGAAGCCCTATTGAACTTTTAATATCATGCCTTGGGAATACAAAGGTGACCAGCATCTGCCTTCAAGAGTTCCAAGTCTAGTATGGTGGGAGACAGATGAGTAAATGGGCAATTTGAATACACTGCGATAATGGTCATGATGGAGGAAATCGGGAGGGGGCTGTTGAATTACAGAGAAGAGGAAATGACTCACATCAGGAGAAGTCAGGGAAGATATTCTGGGAAAGATGATGGCGTCTGAGACCTGAAGGACAAAGGAGTGCTAGCTAGCTAAGAAGTACATCTCCCTCCTACTATTCCAGGTGCCTGTTTTCAAAGCCTCTGATATGAGACACTGCTTGGCATTAGCATCCAACCTAGAGCTGTAGACACTATTGGCCAGGTACCCCAGCCTCCTGATCTAAGGACAGAGATTGGACACAAGTTTCCACAATACAGAGACATACCCCCATATGCATTGAATTCATTCATTCCTTCATTAATATTCTCAATCTCTTTTGGAAATTTCTAGAACTATCCAGCCCTGTGCTAGGCAGAGGTAGGAGATGAAAAAAGAGAAGCCATGGTCTGCTAGGCAGAGGTAGGAGATGAAAAAAGAGAAACCATGGCTGTGGAGAAAAACAGGCCTGCAGTGGGGCTAAGGATGTGGTCCTGGGGAAGGTCTGCTGGTCACTCGGACTCATTCCCACAGACTGGTACATTACCATGGTCCAGCATCCTGACAAGCTCAGAATCTTGATTTTTGTGGCACATGAAAAGTGGCTGCATCTCTCAGATTAGAGACATATCCTCAGACTCACATTAACAAAGGTCACTGTGACTGATGCATAAACCAAAAGTCCATTTATTAATTTGCAAAAAAGAAGCACTATTTGCAAGGCCAATTTAATTCCCAAAGCAGACCAGAACACACATCAGAATATCCGTGCATTTTCTCATGGGAAGCCAAGTATCTGGGGGTAGCCTGGTAGGCCTGGAATCAGAGCAAGGCGTGTGAGTCAGTCTCAAGAGAGACCTCTCCATCAGTGAACTTAGATACTCTACCTCACTTCAGCTGTTTCTCAACCCTGATTGCACATTAGAAGCATCTGGGGAGATTTCTTAAGCGCTCAAGCTTGGGCTCTCTCTTCGAGGTTCTGATTTAGTTGGTCACAGCAAAGCCCAAATGGGAATCTTCCTTTAAAAGTAGGGCTTCCCTGGTGGCGCAGTGGTTGGGAGTCTGCCTGCCGATGCAGGGGACACGGGTTCGTGACCCGGTCTGGGAAGATCCCACATGCCGCGAAGCGGCTAGGCCCGTGAGCCGTGGCCGCTGAGCCTGTGCGTCCGGAGCCTGTGCTCCGCGATGGAAGAGGCCACAATGGTGAGAGGCCTGCATACCACAAAAAAAAAAAAAAAGTAGCTGAGACTGGGACTTCCCTGGTGGTCCAGTGGTTAAGACTCCGTGCTCCCTATGCAGGGGGCCTGGATTTGAACCCTGGTCAGGGAACTAGATTCCGTATGCTGCAACTAAGAGCCCACCTGCTGCAACTAAAAGATGCCGCGTGCCGCAACAAAGACCCAGCGCAGCCAAATTAATTTATTAATTAATTTTTAAAAAAGTAGCTGAGGCAAGTCTAACATGAAGCAAAGGGCTGCTTTCTAGGTCTTGTCAAGGAAATCATGATGTTAATGTTACTTAGCTAAGACTTCTCATCCCAGGGCAGTGTCTGGAGAGATACCTATGACTTTCCCTTTTCAAGTTTCCATGGTTGACCATCCTCCTTTTTTTATTCACACAGATGTTCTCCAAACAGAATATGTTACAATTGATATGGTTTCCACTCATTAAATTGCAGTCAGTTTCTAGGTCTGTAGCTTTGAGAATACTTCCAGGTCACCTTGGCCACTTGGTGAGAGTTTTGAGTGTTCCCAAACTTCTCTGACAGTTTTACACAGGGGCTCTTAGCTTCCTACAGATGGTTAATTTCATTTATGGAGAGTGGATTTTATTTCAGGGGCAACCTTATTCTCACTCTTTTTGAGGATGTCCCACTGTTTGCCATCAAGCATCCAGAGATTAATCTGAGGCTGTGGAAATTCAAAGAGAAAGTTTAATTACGAGTTAACTCTGACTATTATGGACATAGTGGTGGCTCAATTGAAACAATCAGAGAGGTTTTGACATTTTCGGGGTATGCGACCTTGGGCAAAGGCTTTATCACCCTGAGTTTCATTTGTAACCTGTGGATTATCATGCCTAGGCTTTTTTTTAATATATATATATTTTGGCTGTGTTGGGTCTTCGTTTCTGTGTGCGGGCTTTCTCTAGTTGCCGTGAGCGGGGGCTACTCTTCGCTGCAGTGCACGGGCTTCTCATTGCAGTGGCTTCTCTTGTGGCGGAGCACGGGCTCTAGGCGTGTCGGCTTCAGTAAGTGTGGCACACGGACTCTAGAGTGCAGGCTCATTAGTTGTGGCACACAGGCTTAGTTGCTCTGCGGCATGTGGGATCTTCCTGGAAGAGCAGGGCTCGAACCTGTGTCCCCTGCACTGGCAGGTGGATTCTTAACCACTGCTCCACCAGCGAAGTCCTATCATGCCTAGGCTTTAGAGTTGTGGTGAGCAGTAAAGATACGATATGAAAAATCCTTGGCATGATGTAAGCACTCAATGAAAATAACTTTTAATATTGATATTATTAAAGGAATCTGTTTTTCAAAAGTTAGGGAGTATTTCCTCAGAACCAAACTCCTTCTCTCTTTAGTTTTTTAGAATAGTAATTTTATCATGCTTTAAAAATAGTAATACATGCTCATAAAAAATTCAAGCAGTACAGAAAAACACAAGGAAGAAAGTAACAGATCACTCTTAATTCTAACACTCAAAATAACATCTTTAACATATGGTGAAAATCATTCTGAACATCTCTATATGTATTTATACAGGATAATTGACACAGAGAAGTAATTTTAAAGGGCTCACACTGAGCAAGATGTTTCAAATAAAATATTTAATTAAAAAGCCTTATTGAAGTTAATTTAACAAATAAAAAATGATGAAAGGATTGATGAATGATAAGTTATAAAAAAGATTATGAAAATAATTGGAGTTGTCATTTTTTTAAGCTACACATTTTAATGTTAGACAATATTGACTATTGTCTATCATAAGGATGATTAATACTCTATATTTTTCCCATCTCCTCTCCTACTGTCTAATTTTTGTTATTATTTTTACTTTGCCAATATTCATAATGTTTACACTAATTCCTCAAGTTGTTTAGGCTAAGTTCTAGATTTAAATAGATGCAATCTTTGGGACTTCCCTGGAGGCACAGTGGTTAAGAATCCACCTGCTAAAGAAGGGGACATGGGTTCGAGCCTTGGTTCAGGAAGATCCCACAGGCTGCAGAGCAACTAAGCCCGTGCACCACAACTACTGAGCCTGCGCTCTGGAGCCCGTGAGCCACAACTACTGAGCCCCTGTGCCACAACTACTGAAGCCCACACGCCTAGAGCCCATGCTCCGCAACAAGAGAAGCCACCCCAATGAGAAGCCCGCACACTGCAATGAAGAGCAGCTCCCGCTCGCCACAACTAGAGAAAGCCTGGGAGCAGAAATGAAGACCCAACGCAGCCAAAAATAAATAAATAAATAAATCTATTAAAAAAATTATTTAAAAAAATAGGTGCAATCTTCATCACCAATGCTTCATGATAGCTTCTTTTCTTTATTTACGTTTGTGTCTTGATTAGCTGGATTTCAGCATCAAGAAATTTTTTCAAGAAGGATGCTGGATTCTTTAAATTTTTTCAATTTTAATAATAGTTTTAACAATTTAAAAATTTTAAAGCACCTGTTGCTTTTTAATTTAGCTGACAACATAGTTGGGTAAAATATTCATGGGTTACACTTTCCCTCAGAATGACATAAACTTTTGCTGTGGAGAAGTCTGATGTGAATCTGATTTTATTCCTTTTTATAGATAACTTGCTTTTTCTGTTTGAAAAAAGAATTCTTTCTTCATCTGTGAAATTCAACAATTTGACCAGTATTAATCTCTCTTTTGATAGTATCACTAGAGAATTTATTATTTGTCTGTAATTTGCTGAGTGACCTTAGGTTAAGACCTTGTCACTCTCTGGGCCTCATTTTCCCCAAATGTACAATGAGGGAGATAATGAGTCCTTTCAGCTTTGTCAGTCTATGCTCCTCTGATTGGATTCGTGAATGAGCAAGCAGGTAGTTTTCCTTTTATGGGTTGTTAGCAAAAAATATGTAAGAACTGAGTTTGAAGAGCTGCTTATGGAGGTTATTGCGGGACTTCAAGTTCTTGTGGGGAAGTGGACTAGAGCAACCATGTACAAGGTCCTTTTCCATGCAGTGAATCTTGAATAAAGATGCTTTGATATGTTTCTGTGACTGGGGGCCCAGTTGGCCACAGTCTGATGTTTCATAGAAGTTTAGAATAGGAATGTATCTTTCAGCCCTTCTAACCCTATGTTTATCAATGTACACATTAGCAACTGGATGCTCAGAGAGGGGGGTATGGCTTGTACAAGGTCACACAGTGAGTTAGTGGCACAGCAAGGACTTTATAATTCTCAACCTACACTTTCTCCTCTGCAGTGCAGTATGATGATGAGACTTAGAACAGATCTAGACCCCAGATGAGCCCATTAGCTTGACTCTGCCTTGCCATTGTTAATTGACACCAATGGGTCATCTATCTTTTTAGTGGGAACCTCTGGACATTTCAAGTGGCGGTGAGGAGAAAGGATGAGAGTAGACAGATGCCCTCCTCTTTCATTAATTCCTTTCAGGTCCTACCCATCCTTATAATGGCAGTTTCCATGTCCTCTATGAAGGCTTCTGATGCCAGAGTTTGAGGAGATCTTACCTACCTCTCCATCCATCCATTCATCCAGCCATCCAACCAGTCATCCATTTACTTGACAACTACTCACTGAACATCTTTTTTGTGCAAGGCTATTAGCTGGGGACTCATCAATGAATCAGTCATGTCGACACTTTCATGGAGCTACCAGGTCAGGAATAAAGGCAAATATGATGCAGTGCAATAAACAGGCCCTCAAGACTCCCAAAGCAACCTGGCCAGTTTTTCACTTTGAAGCTACTCTCGTCCTCACTTATGGTGATGGATTTTAATTAGAATTGGGGGTAAATTTTTGAATAAACAGTAAAGTGACAAATCATAAAATAGTTATGAATAGAAAAAATGTTAAACTATAGCACTTAAATTTCTACAATGTTTACTAGACTTATTGTTTTACCTAAATTATTTCCTGAATAGGTCTAAATTTAGAAAATTCAGAGTGAATTTGAAAAATAGCAAATGGCAAATAAAACTCTAAGGATATTAAGAGATTACAAAATGACCTCAAAAATAAGTAACTACAGGGAATTCCCTGGCATTCCGGTGGTTAGGACTCGGCGCTTTCACTGATGGGGCCCAGGTTCAATCCCTGATCGGGAAACTAAGATCCCACAAGCTGCGTGGAGTGGCAAAAAACAAACAAACAAAAACACCCACATAAAGATACATACAGTGGAAATGAAACTATAAAGAAAGTAACTGCAAAGGACAATTATTATGAAGCAGACTAGAAATTAAGAAACATAAAACTGGAACAAAGAAATAAACTAAAAGAAGACAACTTACCATGTTGATGCAGCTACACAATATGCAAGGGTAATTCACAAAGAACTGTTAATAGAGGAATTGAGTGGTTGGCTGTTCAATAATACTCTCCTACAGTTACAGTGTCCCTAAAGTATGAGCTGGGCAACCAACTTTGCTTTTTGTAGGGAAACTGCCTGCAATCTATAAATAACTATGAGTGACTAACAATAATCTTTACAGTTGGCAGCTCTATGACTCACAGAAAAAAATACAGAGAATTTATCACACAAAAGGCTACTAGTAAGATAACTGCTAAAGTGAACAAACCAGAACTATATGTATCAATATGGTTACATCTCAAAAATAAATGTTGAACAAAAAACCTCAAGTTGTAAAAATATATTTACATATGAAACCATTTATATAAAGTTTAAAAAATGCAAGTTATCAGTATCAACTCTTGTTTTGAAAAATCTCTTTCAAATACATGTAGAAATAAATATAGATGTGTATGTATATGTGGGTTAGTATACATATAAATATTTCCTAGCTCTGTCTGCTTCGAGCACTTAGAAGCAGTAATACCCCAGTAGCAATGATCACATCTAGTACCCAGATCTTTGTTTCTAATTACCTGTTTTCAATAAAAAGAATCAGTACTCCTTGGAGAAGTGATTGATTCCAGGGCTGGGAAAATACAAGATGAGCCTGGAGCATCTTGTGGTGCTAGGATAGAGACATATCAAAAAGACACAGAAACCAACCAAAAGAGTTCCCAATGGCCAAAACTTGAATAATTTGAGCAACAAAATAAATAATCATAGTTTGGATTATAACCCAAAGAATGAAACAAAATCACTAAGTCCTTATTGATATAAATAAATGATTGAATAAATAAACAAATGAGGGAGAAGGAAAATGTCTCCCTTACAGAGGAGTTTCGATAAATAAAAGTAGAAGGAATTAGGGAATTAGAAAATCACATTAGAATATCAAAGTATTAACTGCATCAAGCAAGGCCCACTAATAAATAGTGCAATTGGTGGGTTAAAATTTAAGATGAAACAAGGCATCTGCAGAGCTTCAAATTATATCTCCCCAAATATTTTTTTAGAAAAGGAAAAATAGTAAGTTTACAACGGAGAAACCTGGCAGCCCCATGTTAACCAAGTGATCAAGATAAATATCACAAGTAATAAGATGTATCAGTATGGTGTATGCCTGATTGGATGCATTGAAAAGGGCACATAGCTTTTGTGATACTCTTCCCCAATATCCATAGCCTTAATTGAATCATGAGAAAACCTTAGACAAACCCAAATTGAGGAACATTCTACCAAGACTCTTCATAATTCTCAAAGTCATGATAGAAGAGGAAAGACTAAGGAATTGTTACAGATTGAAGGAGACTAAGGAGACACGATGATAACTAAATGCCTATAGGGTCCTAGATTGGATTCTAGAATAGAAAAAGGACATTAGTGGAAAAGCTGATAAAGTCTGAATAAAGACTTTAGTTTAATTAATAGTATGGCATTTATGTTAATTTCTTACTTTTGATAATGATACCATGATTGTGTAGTATGTTAATATTATGGAAATTTGGGTATATTATTTTGTATAATTTTTTGTATATTTGACATATTTCATTAAAAATGGAATATAGGGCTTCCCTGGTGGCACAGTGGTTGAGAGTCCGCCTGCCGATGCAGGGGACGTGGGTTCGTGCCCCGGTCTGGGAGGATCCCACATGCCGTGGAGAGGCTGGGCCCATGAGCCATGGCCGCTGAGCCTGCACGTCCGGAGCTTGTGCTCCGCAACGGGCGAGGCTGCAGTGGTGAGAGGCCCGCGTACTGCAAAAAATAAATAAATAAATAAATAAAAATGGAATATATAGTTCAATGCCAAAATGAACATTTGTGATAAGGCCTTACCCTCTTCCCTTGCACTGAACAATAGCCAAAACTTGAGCTACCCTCCCCTTGCTCCTGCCTTTGATTTAAGGGCAGAAATGTGAGTTGGGGGCAGATCGTAAAGGACCTTTAATGCTTGCACTTTATCCTGGAGTAATGAGAAGCTGTTAAAAGGTTTTCAGCAGGAGAGAGATGTGGTCACATGTGTTTTATGAATACAACTCTGATGTGATACACAACATTAACAACTTAAAGAATAAAAACCATATGATCATCTCAATAGATGCCGAAAAAGCTTTTGACAAAATTCAATATCCATTTATGATAAAAACTCTCCAGGAAGTGGGCATAGAGGGAATATACCTCAACATAATAAAGGCCATATGCTGTGGTTGAGAGTCTGCCTGCCGATGCAGGAGACATGGGTTCGTGCCCTGGTCCGGGAAGATCCCACATGCCACGGAGCGGCTGGGCCTGTGAGCCATGGCAGCTGAGCCTGCGCATCCGGAGCCTGTGCTCCGCAATGGGAGGGGCCACAGCAGTGAGAGGCCCGCGTACCGCAAAAACAAAACAAAACAAAACAAATAAAGGCCATATATGACAAACCCACAGCTAACATCATACTCAATGCTGAAAAGCTGAAAGCATTTCCTCTAAGATTAGGAACAAGACAAGGATGCCCACTCATGCCACTTTTATTCAATATCATATTGGAAGTCCTAGCCACCACAATCAGACGATAAAAATAATCCAAAATAAAAAAGGAATAAAAGGAATCCAAATTGGAAAGGAAGAATTAAAATAGTCACTGTTTGCAGATGACATGATACTATACAGAGAAAATCCTAAAGATGCCACCAGAAAACTACTAAAGCTCAACAATGAATTCAGTAAAGTTGCAGGATACAAAATTAATATACAGAAATCTGCTTCATTTCTATACACTAACAGTGAACTATCAGAAAAAGAAATTAAGGAAACAATCCCACTTACCATTGCATCAAAAAGAATAAGAGGGGCTTCCCTGGTGGCAGAGTGGTTGAGAGTTCGCCTGCCGATGCAGGGGATGCGGGTTCGTGCCCCGGTCCAGGAGGATCCCACATGCCGCAGAGCGGCTGGGCCTGTGAGCCATGGCCGCTGATCCTGCACATTGGGAGCCTGTCCTCCACAGCGGGAGAGGCCACAACAGTGAGAGGCCCGCGTACCGCAAAAAAAAAAAAAAAAAAAAAAGAATAAGATACCTAGAAATAAACCTACCTAAGGAGGTAAGAGACATGTACTCAGAAAACTGTAAGACACTGATGAAAGAAATTGAAGGTGATATAAACAGAAGGAAAGATATACTGTGCTCTTGGATTGGAAAAATTAATATTGTTAAAATGGCCATACTACACAAGGCAATTTACAGATTCATTGCAATCCCTATCAAAATACCAATAGCGGGGACTTCCCTGGTGGTCCAGTGGTAAAAAATACACCTTACAATGCAGGGGACATGGGTTCGATCTCTGGTGAGGGAACTAAGATCCCACATGCCGCGGGGCAACTAAGCCCGTGTGCCACAACTACTAAGCTTGCGTGCTTCAACTAGAGCCCACAGGCCACAAACTACAGAGCCCATGTGCCCTGGAGCCTGCATGCCACCACTAGAGGAGAGAAAAACCCTCATGGCACAACTAGAGAAAAGCCCACGCATCACAACAAGAGCCTGCATGCCACAGTGAAAGATCCTGCATGCCTCAACGAAGATCCTGCATGCCACAACTAAGACCCGATGCAGCCAAAAATAAATTAAGTAAATAAATAATAAATCTTAAAAAAATACCAATAGCATTTTTATAGAACTAGAAAAAATAATTTAAAAATTTGTATGGAAACACAAAAGAACCTGAATAGCAAAAAACAATCTTGAGCAAGAAGAACAGAACTGGAGGAATTATGGTCACTAACTTCAGACTATACCACAAAGCTATGGTAATCAAAACAGTATGGTACTGGCACAAGACAGACATATAGATCAATGGAACAGAATAGAGAACCCAGAAATAAACCCACGCACTTATGATCAATTCATCTATGACAAAGGAGGCAAGAGTATGCAATGGAGAAAAGAAAGTGTCTTCAGTAAGTAGTTCTGGGAAAACTGGACAGCTACATGTAAAAGAATGAAATAAGAACATTCTCTAACACCATACACAAAAATAAACTTAAAATGGAGTAAAGACCTAAATGTAAGACTGGAAACCATAAAAATTCTAGAGGAAAACATAGGCAGAACACTCTGACACAGATTGTAGCAATATCTTTTTGGATTGGTCTCCTAAAGCAAAGGAAATAAAAGCAAAAATAAACAAATGGGATCTATTTAAACTTAAAACCTTTTGCACAGTAAAGGAAATCATAAACAAAATGAAAAGACAAGCTACTGAAGGAGAGAAAATATTTGCAAATGATATAACCGATAAGGGGTTAATATCCAAAATATATAAACAGCTCATACAACTCAACATCAAAACAACCCAACCCAATTAAAAAATGGGCAGAAGACCTGAACAGACATTTCTCCAAAAACGACATGCAGGTGGCCAATAAGAACATGAAAGGGTGCTCAACATCGCTAATCATCAGGGAAATACAAAACAAAACCACAATGAGATATCACCTCATACCTGTTAGAATGGCCATCATTAAAAAGAACACAAATAACAAATGCTGGAGATGTTGTGGAGAAAAGGGAACACTCAAACACTGTTGGTGGGAATGTAAATTGGTGCAGCCACTGTGGAAAACAGTATGGAGATTTCTCCAAAAACTGAAAATAGAACTACCATATGACCCAGCAATTCCACTCCTGAAAGAAACAAAAACAGTTCAAAAACAATCCAAAAAAACCAGAAACACTAGTTCGAAAGGATACACGCAGGGACTTCCCTGGTGGTCCAGTGGTTAAGACTCCCAATGCAGGGGGCCTAGGTTCGATCCCTGGTCAGGGAATTAGACTTCGCATGCTGCAACTAAAAGAAAAAACATTTTGCATGCCGCAAATAAAGATCCCGCACGCGGCAACGAAGATCCCGTGTGCTGCAACTAAGACCTGGCACAACCAGATAAACAAACAAACAAACAAACAAGCAAATAAATAAGAGTTAGCTGGTTGTATTGTAAAATATATGTGCTATTTTCCTTGTAGTAAAGTTTTCATACTTAAAATATATATATATTATTTTATAGCTCAATTTCAACTTAAGATATATGATTAGTGATTTTAAAATGTACCAAACAGATAATGTTAATATTAGACTCTATGAATTGATAAATTCAAATGTGAAACCTGTACTCATTTCTACATGAGAATACATATGCAAATTATTCATGAAATAACTTCTAAAATGGACTTGCTAAAAAACAAAAAGAGCTGGATGATGAGCTGGGGATATGAACAGGAAGAGACAGTTGGAATGGCATTGGCACGTGGAAAGGCCCACAGGCTTTAGGAGCCAAATGTTATTCAGGAAACTAAAAAGTGCATATTGACTGGAGCATACAGTATAGGACGTGAGACAAAGCTGAGAGACTGCTGGAGGTCAGCTCATTTAAGACTTTACAGTCATGTTGGAATACTCATAGATCCTCTCGCTGGGACTGGTTTTGTTCTGGGTACCAGGGATATACAGAATTGAACCAGACTTTAAAGTACTTTAACCCCAGGCCTTAAATAGCTCATCAGACGGGGTAGAACCACTCTGACAATGGCTGTGCAGCACGACAAATATGATGATAGAGGTAAGAAGAGATTTTCATGGGAATTCACAGAAGAGGTACTTAAAGAATAAAATTATTTCATCATATTGCCTTTTGAGTTATTGCATATTGCCTCCAAACTCATATTAGATTAGATTAGAGTAGATTAATCAGTTGTAGGATTAAGTTTAGATTAATGTTCTTTTTAGACACACAGAAAAATGGTTTAGCCACTTAGGCAACCAAGCAATTTCTAGTATAGCTCTTGCTTATGACCTCTTTCTTTCCTTTTCATAAACTCTCACTTACCCTTTAAGACTCTGCTGAACTGTCCCCTTCCCACTGTACTCCAGATAGAGTTAGAAATCTTCCCCTCTGTGTCCCTATTATAGCATTTATCATAATACACTATTTTTATTTTCTGTATCCCCACAAGACCCTTTCCCCCCCCCAACTAGACTTCTTAAGCATAGAGATTTCATCATGCTCATCCTTCAGTCAAGTCATTCAACAAATATTTATCAAGCACATACTATGTGATGGTCATCAAGTTAGGTGCTGCAGATTCAGTGATAACCCAGATAAGATTCAGTCCTTGCTCTCACAGAGCTTATAGTCTAGTGCAGAAGGCAAACAAGTAAATGGGCAAGAACAGTAAGTATGACAAATACTATGATAAGGAAAGTGTAAAGTGCCATGGGGAGCCCAGAGCAGGGGCACATAACTTACTTGAGGGGGATAATGTAAGGCTTGCAGAAAGAAGTAATTTAAGCTGAGAACTGAAGGATAAGCATGAGTTAGCAGGGCAAACCAGCAGTCGAGGTTCCAGAGCTGAGCAAGAGCACAACACATTAAAGAAACTGAAAGAAGTTCACAGAGCAGTGGAGTTTGGGGGGAGGTAGTGGCGATTGGGTGGAGGGGTGATGGGAGAAAGCGGGGAGCAATTAGAGATCAGTGTTTAACATGGTGGTATACACATAGAAAGCACTATGTAAATATTTGTTGGATGAAATGGCTCATTTACCTGAGGAAGTGAGACCTTTGGGAAAGCCAAGTTTGTGTGCAGTTGTTTGTCCTCTTGTTCTCTGGAAGGCATTTGTATTGGGTTGGTTAAAAGCCTGGTTTCTGACACCAACTACTTAGATTTGAATCCTGGCTTTGACAATTAGTAGCTGAGGTGACCTAGACAAATTACATAAATGCTTTTGTGTCATTTACCTTATCTTTAAGTTAGGGACGATAATAATACTACATAGGATTGTTGTTAAGATTAAAGATTAAGTTAGTATATGTAAAGCATTAGAACAGAGTCTAGAACTAAGCACTGTGTGTTTACTATTATTATTCCTACGTTCATCAAAACATTTATTGAGGGACAAGTACTGTGACAGCTGTGAAAATAAGATGTGGCTCCAGCCATGGAGGAGGACCAAAAAGTCTGGTGAGGGAGAAGATTCATAAATAAGTAATTACAACACTACATGATCAAGCAGGGTGATAGCAGTAAGTGCTACAGAATTAAAGAAGAGGGAGTGACTCATTTTCTCCGAAGAAGCCAAAGGAGAATACAGAGGGAAGGAGGCATTTAGGCTGGGTGAAGAAGAATGAACAATTTGCCAGCAAAGAAAGGCAATAGAGCTTATCAGGCCAAGGAAGCACCATGTTGCAAAGGTTTAGTAGCATGCAAGCCTAAGGCATGTTTAGCAAATGGCCAGGGACACTAGAAATCTTTTATGTTCCAGGGTCTATGTTAGGCACTTTAAAAAAGTTATTTCTTTTACTTTTCATAAGAACTGTGACATGTACCCACTCTACTTGATACTTACATAGTATTTACTGTTGCAGTCACCTTGTATATATTAACTCAATCCTTATGACAACTGTATGAAATAGGTACTATTATTATTCCCATTTTGCAGATGAGGAAGTTGAGGCAAAAAAAGGTGAAGTATCTTATTCAAAGTCATACAGCTAGGAGATGGCAGGGCCAAAATTCAAACCTGCAGTTTGACTCCAGAATCTGTGGTCTTAACCACTACTAACTTATTCTTCACCCCCGACTCCCACCCACTAGTTGTTGATTTTGATCTGCTATAGTTATGGAAACTAGATATCCAAACTTGTTGGAACTGCGTGTCAAGTAAGAGTTGAAAGTCACTTCTGGGAGAAAAGTGCATGAACTCTCCAGCATGTGCAGACTGCACAAGACTGTACATAAAAATGCTTGAACGTAACTCCTTCCCCTCTCTGACCCTCGCATTTGCTTTAGCCAGCAAATGTGGGTTGGGGGTAGGGTGGATATTTATTGGATTACACAGGATGTCTCAAGGCACACATGTTTCTCTGGGGGTCCATTTTAAACTTGAATCCTCCAACCAGCAAGTTGCTCTCTCTGGAAACAAAAGAAGTTTAAAATACTCCCTTCACTGTAGGGGAGGACAAAAGTGGGCAGAAAAGTTAGGATTTTATCTAGAGCTAGGCAGAGCCATACTAATTCACAAAGAGTAACATTTCAGGGGACCATCAGGAATAAGAAGAGAGAGTTTTGCAGGCTTATTAGAGGAAGCAAACTTCCACAGAACTATGATAGATTAAAACTATACCTAAAGTGAACCTTGAGCAAATACATCCATGGAGATTTAGATTAAGGGCTCCAGGCAGAAGAGAATTTATAGAAATTGCATAGTGCAAAAAGGAAAGTCGAAATTGGACCTGAGGAATTCATATTGGTTAAGAGCTTTCCCTAAGTTTTTTAGAAAGAAAGAACTGAAAGTTTAAACCAGAACCTAATAAACCACCTTTGAAGATCTTTATACAGATTTACGTGTAAGTCAATGGGTGGTAAACTGTACATTCTCATTTCAGAGCGTGGGCTCAGTCTTTCTCAGTGAACCCTTTTGTGACCTTCATAAAATCTCCAGTTAAAGAATCACTCTATGTATGACCTATAGATAGCAATCTGGAAGGCTAGACCTAACTCGATATGTAGTCAAAATTCTGTTTTCCAGAGTGGACGAAAAGAAGAGAACACTTCTTTTTTAGTCTGAGTGTAATATATAGAACACAAACTTCCTGACAACTTTGAGGATGTTCAGAGTTCTTCTTGCGTGTGAAACTGCTTGAGAGCTGGATTCTGGATAGGTGGAATTTATAGCAACATTATGTCCCAGATTTTTGAGGACAGCTCAGATTTCAAACATTGTATCTTGTAACTATAAGTAGGCTTATAAACCTGTGCTCTTGTGTATCCTAATTTGGATAGAGAGGAAAACATGGGCATAATATAAGTGATCCTTTCTTGGACTTTATGATAAGGATAAGTACCAGAAGGAAGTCATGTTTGGGTTAGAGAGGTAACAGTGCTCTTCTAAGAGTATTCCTTGGTAACAGGGTTACGAAAGCTGTCTTATGTGTGAAAAATGCTGGAAGAAACTCCTGCAAAGTTGAGGATGTGTGTGCCATTTGGAGAGAATAGAAAAGACTGGGGGAGAGAAGTCTGGGGACAAAACAGAGAGAGGCGGCTCCTAGTGAAGGTCAGCTGTGTCCCTGTTGAAGAGGAGGAAAGGGTTGAAAGTTTGAGAAAACTGGGAGAGGGAGAGGGAGAAGGAGAAGATAGCATTAAAAGAGAAGCTTAGAGAGAAACTTAAAAGACTCAGGAGAGTGAATGTGAGGAGAGAGGAGGAAAAGAAGAAAGACTAGGGAGAACAAGAGGAGAAAAGGGAGTGAGAATGTGCAGAGGAGAGCTACAGCAAGTAAGCCTTCATGGGTCAGAGAGACAAAGGGGAACCCTGAGGTTTCTCTCAAGGTTGTAGAAGTCTGGAGGGCCCCCCGGAGGAGCGTTGGGAGAGATCTAAGGCAGGGCAAAGATTCTGGAACTGGACCAAGGGCTGTCTAAACAAGAAAAATCAGAGCTGCATGTAAGATGAACTGGTGAACCCTCCAAGGATCCCTTTGACAGCCTGCCCTCCAAAGCGGTACGTGATCTTGGGTCGTATTCTCTGGGGAACTTTGGCGACACAGCAAGATTTTCCGTTGATGTTGTCTAACCTTAAGGAAATCTCTCTCTAAAATATTGTTGTCTTGCAAGGTGGGGGTACTTAGCTATTTAGAAGGTGTGTTTCTCAGGCTCTCAGAAACATCAAAGTAAGTGATGTGTGGCAAGTCTTCCCTCTCCCCAAATCTGGCACGTCTATGTTTCCAGTCAGTATTTTTTTTTTTGAAGGAAAATATATCTGTAGATACTATAGCCTTTGCTCAGAGACTCTGAGAAGCCTATCATTTTTAAAGTTTGAAAATATTTGGTTGGTTTTCTCTCCCATATAATAGTGGAAGTGGAATTTAGGACAAACCTCTTAAATCAATTTGGCAGTACACATCAGGAACATTTAAAAATTTCACACTACTTGATATAGAAATCCCACATCTGAGAATTTTCTCTGAGGAAATAATCTTATAGTGCTTTATACATTTATGCAAAAAGCATTATTTAGAATAGAAAAAAATTAGAAGTAACTTAAATGCCTAACAATATGGGACTGGTTAAGCAAACTCTGGCACCTTCTCTTATATAATATTTTGCAGTTGCTAAAGCTGTATTTACAAAGAATTCTTAATGATGGGGAGAAATACTTATGATAAAATATTAAGTAAAAATATATTATGTGCAAAGTGTGATCTCAACTATGCTAAAATGCATTAAAAAAAAAGACTGAAAGGAAATATGCCAAAAAGTTGTTTAGATTGATTGTCTTAAGACAGTGGGGTATGGTCTATTGTTATTGTTATTTTCTTCGTTAGGTTTTTCTAAATTTTCCAGATTTTCTGCAAAGGGCATGTAATTCTATTATAATCAGAAAAAATAAAAATTTGGTTTTAAAAGTTTAAGAAAACAGAGGACTAAATATTTACAAACATAAGTCATTTAGTCAAAAATAATTTTACAAAAGATTTAGAAGTTGTAAAAAAATGTTAAAGGAAATAAAGCAAAATTGTTAAAAAGAATAAAATGAAACTTATATTTAAAAATATTAATTTAAAATTTGTTTATTAAAAATAAAACTTAAAATGCGAGTGGTTATGAAAACTATATAACAACATGAGAAATGAATATGATTTAAGGTTAAAAGAAAATAAGACAAAATCATTAAGATTACAACTATCCAGTCCAACACTGGACTGTAGTAAGCAACTACATTCAGCTCACAATATGCAGTAGGCACCCAGTAAAAGGGACTTCTGCATACATACTGCCCTCCTACAGCGGCTAGCCCTTGAACCTTTCCACCCTTTGCACTCTTGCCCTTTGCCTCCTCATTTTAGACGCATATTTCTGACTTGGTTTTCTTTTAGATTCTGCCTTGCTCCTGCCAAAATATGTTCAGAGACTACTTTTAGTTATGCTTCTCCATATCTGACCTAGTCCTTGGTACTCTGCTATCAGCATAGGCCAGCTACCTTATCTTGAAGAGTGAAATGTTTTTTTTAAAAAAGGAGAAAGACTGGTAGGAAGTCCAGTATACCAAAATGCTAATAGTACTGTAGTAGGATTATCTATAGTTTATGCCACTTTTCTTTAGGTTTGAGATTTTTGCAATGTGGTTATGTTAGGTTTATTATTTAAAGTTTGAATTAAAGTCACTTGCCAAGTACTTTCACAGGTAATTATTGAATTCCCCTCCCTTTCATGATTTCCAAGGATGGATATAAAATTGATAAACCTTTAGCTAAGAAGATACTGGGTCTGAGATCCTAGCTGGGTCAGAGAAACTCTTCTTCACCTTTTTTCTCTCCAAAGCAGATTCTGCACAGCCAAAACAGAGATATGGGATTATCTAAAATTTTAGATACTCTTCAACAGCTGTAGGAACAAGTCCAAACTCTTTAATATGGCTCCCCAAACCCTTCACAATCTATTGCCATTCTACTTCCCCAACTTTTATATCCCAGTAATCTGCTAACCTTCTTCTTTCTTCCTTACCCTATGCTACATCAGACTACTTGCCATTCCTTAAACACATATTAACTTTTTTCACTTTTTAAAATTGATATATAAGATTCATATAGCAAGAAGCACAAAACTTAAGTGCACAACTCAATGGTTGTTCACAGATGTATACATGTGTGACCACCACCCAGATCAAGCCCTAGAAAATTTCTAATACTCTAAAATACTCCCCTGTACCACTTTCTAGTCTGTATCTACATCCCTACCCAGAGATTACAACTATTCTGTCTTCCATCAACAAAAATTAATTTTCTGTTTTTGAATTTAAAAAAATGGAAACACACCATATACATTCCTTAAAACACACAGTATATCTTAATGTTTCCTCTGAGAATAGGAATGTTAACTATCTGTCATGTGCTAGTGTTCTCCCATTCAGCATCCATGGCAGACATTACTGATTCATCATTCTTTCTTATTGCTCCTAGATTGAGTTTTAGGCTCCTTTACTAAACTGCATACCAGCAGTCACTACTGGTTGTTCAGAGTTGGCGCTAGTGAAACCTCCCTGGATAAGAATAACCTCTTCTACACGAGAACTTTTATCTCTGCCACTCACAACACAGTTAATAAGTCATTTAACTCTCGTTATCCTATCACTGTAACATCTCTCTGATCTGTCCCTTTTTTCTATTCCTACTGCTTCTGCTTATTTCAAGCTTTCATAATCCCTCACCTGATTTTCTACAATATCCCCTTAGTGTTTTCCCTGCCTTCAGTTTGGCTCCTCTATTCTTATCTACCCACTGCTAATTAATTTTTTAACATTGAAATATGACTACATCATTCTCCTGGTTGAAACCCTTTAAGGACTACCTTTCAGGTTAAGGCCAGGTGCTTAGCATGGTATTGTAGGCCTCATGATCTGGCCCTGCCCATCTGTCCAGTATCTCCTGTACCCTGCCCTCCAGTATGCCAGCTTCTTGCAGATTCCTGAAACATGTCCTGCCCTTTGCCTTCTCTACATCTTGAATGCTCCTCCTCTCCTTTAGATGGCTGTTTCACTCACCCTTCAAGGCTATTTCAAGAATATTTATTATCCAAACTTTTGTTGATCATTCTTTCCTAACAAAAGATTATTCTCTCCCAGACATAATTAGTTATCCCTTATTTGTGTTCTCATACATAACCTTATTATGGCAAGTATCATGTTCTATCAGTACCTGTTTACATTTCTGAGAGCCCCTTGAGGGAAAAGAGCTTTGCAGCTCCAGAACTCATCAGAGTGCATGTCATTTTTTTTTAACAATTTTTTAAAGCTCTGGTAAAATACACATAACATAAAATGTACTCTTTAACCATTTTTAAGTGTACAGTTCAGTAGCATTAAATACATTCATATTGTTGTGCAACCATCACCACCATTCATCTCCAGAACTTTTTTCATCTTGCAAAATTGAAACGCTATACTTATTAAATAGTAATTCCTCATTCTCCCCTCTCCCCAGCCCCTGGCAACCACCATTCTACTTTCTGTCTATGATTTTGTCTATTCTAAGTACGTTATGTAAGTAGAATCACACAGTATTTGTCTTTTTGTGACTGGCTTATTTCATTTAGCACAGTGTCATTAAGGTTCATCCATGTTGTGGCATATGTAGAATTTCCTTTTTTTAAAAAAAATTGGAGTATAATTTAAAAGTACAATATTGGAGTACAATATTGTGTTAGTTTCTGCTGTACAATGAAGTGAATCAGCTATATGTATACATATATCCCCTCCCTCTTGGACCTCCTGTCCCCCCTCCCGCCATCCCACCCATCTAGGTCATCATAGAGCACTGAGCTGAACTTCCTGTGCTTTATAGCACGTTCCCACTAGCTATATATTTTACGCATGGTAGTGTATATATGACAATCCTAATCTCCCAATTTGTCCCACCCTTCCCTTCCCCCCATGTCCACATGTACGTTTTCTACGTCTATGCCTCTATTCTTGCCCTGCAAATAGGTTCATCTGTACCATTTTTGTAGATTCCACATATACGCCTTAATATATGATATTTGTTTTTCTCTTTCTGGCTTACTTCACTCTGTATGACAGACTCTAGGTCCATTCAAATCTCTACAAATGACCCAATTTCATTCCTTTTTATGGCTGAATAATATTCCATTGTATATATGTACCACATCTTCTTTATCCATTCATCTGTCAATGGACATTTAGGTTGTTTCCATGTCCTGGCTATTGTAAATAGTGCTGCAGTGAACATTGGGGTACATGACTCTTTGAATTATGGTTTTCTCAGGGTATATGCCTAGTAGTAGGATGGCTGGGTCATATGGTAGTTCTATTGTTAGTTTTTTTTTTTTTTTTTTTGTGGTACGCAGGCCTCTCACTGTTGTGGCCTCTCCCGTTGCGGAGCACAGGCTCCGGACGCGCAGGCTCAGCGGCCATGGCTCACGGGCCCAGCTGCTCTGCGGCAAGTGGGATCTTCCCGGCACGGGGCACGGACCCGTGTCCCGTGCATTGGCAGGCGGACTCTCAACCACTGCGTCACCAGGGAAGCCCTATTTTTAGTTTTTTAAGGAACCTCCATACTGTTCTCCACAGTTGGTGTATCAATTTACATTCCCACCAACAGTGTAAGAGGGTTCCCTTTTCTCCACACCCTCTCCAGCATTTATTGTTTCTAGATTTTTTTTTTTAAAGAAGATGTTGGGGGTAGGAGTTTATTAATGTTATTTTTATTTATTTTTGCTGTATTGGGTCTTCGTTTCTGTGCCAGGGCTATCTCTAGTTGTGGCAAGCGGGGGCCACTCTTCATTGTGGTGCACGGGCCTCTCACCATCGTGGCCTCTCTTGTTGCGGAGCACAGGCTCCAGATGCGCAGGCTCAGTAGTTGTGGCTCATGGGCCTAGTTGCTCTGCGGCATGTGGGATCCTCCCAGACCAGGGCTCGAACCCATGTCCCCTGCATTAGCAGGCAGATTCTCTACCACTGTGCCACCAGGGAAGCCCTGTTTGTAGATTTTCTGATGATGGTCATTCTGACTGGTGTGAGGTGATACCTCATTGTAGTTGTGATTTGTATTTCTCTAATAATTAGTGATGCCGAGCATCTTTTCATGTGCCCCTTGACCATCTGTATGTCTTCTTTTTTTTGTGTGTGTGTGTTCACTTACTTTAATAACACTACATTTACCATGTTATCACCATGGAATGTAAATTCAGGTTAGACAAGAGAATTTCACAAGTACAACAAAGCATTCTGTAGTATACCAAAGTTTGTATAATGTCTGACCAAACCAGCTTACTCATAAATCACTTCCATTACAGGCAAGTTATTTAGTTTAACATTTATGATTCTTTCAGAGAAAATAAACAGACTGCACACATTTAAAGAGTATTTTTCATTTACCTTTGCATTAACACTTAAAATACACACTTCTATTTCAAAATTCCATTTAAAAATTATTCTAATATAACAGCAGCAAACTATAATTCTGCAATTACAAAACAGCTAAATGGGGATCTACAGTTAAGTTATTCTCATGTTTACAACTATGATTCTGAAACAGATACTACTTCAAAGCAGCTGTTACCAGGTCTTTAGGTTTGGTTTAAAAACACACACATAGTTGCTGGGAGGTTTATAATGTTGTATTCCGTGCACTGTTCTGAAAGAGTTCTTAAAGAGCCAACCAGACCTTAAAAACAGTACTCAGTCCACAAGGCAGTCAGAAAGAGTTAAATTACCCGGGGTAAATAGGATTCCTACATTACATCAAAAGTATATGATATTCTGCAGCAACTGGGAGCATTTTCAGGTTTGGCATGTTGTCCTCTTTACAACGAATTTTATCATAATAGTTTAAGAAGGTGGACACTGTACCACTATCAAGTGCATTTAAAAGTGACATGTTTTTGTGCTAATCTGACTCCCCTGAATGACCTAGCTAGTGAACTAGTCACTAGGCAAATCAAGCCTGCAAGAAAGGAAGCCAATATTCAAATTACCATGTTATTGTCTGACCCACAGAATTTATTTTCAACATAAACATATAACTTCAATATGAGATGTCTAACTAAGGCAAGCACCACCAAGACCAAGACAGCATCTCCTCTTCTAAGGTTTAGGTTTTGCCCGGAATTCCTGATACATGGAATAGCCCATATCAAGAGTCATTGCTCCCACAACAAAGCCTTGGGCTGCCACGCACATGTGGATCAGGTGAACAGACATTTTAGTATTGCCCCTGCTCTTCAATTTATATAATCCATATACAACGATTGCTGCAAAACCTGCCATTCCAATGGGGACAAATGGTGCCTCTCTAGCTTTATGGATAAGTTTAGATCCCTGATCTTCATCATATGAAGAAAGAGAAACATCTGTGTCACTTGACATAATGATTGAAGAATCTTCAGACAATGGCATGACGTCGCAGGCTCCTACTGGCTTCTCTGTATGTCTTCTTTGGTGAAATGTCTATTTAGGTCTCCTGCCCATTTTTGGATTGGGTTGTTTTTTTGATATTGAGCTGCGTGAGCTGTTTGTATATTTTGGATATTAATCCTTTGTCTGTTGCTTAGTTTGCAAATATTTTCTCTCATTCTGAGGGTTGTCTTTTCATCTCGTTTATGGTTTCCTTTACTGTACAAAGGCTTTTAAGTTTAATTAGGTCCCATTTGTTTATTTTTGTTTTTATTTTCATTACTCTAGGAGGTGGGTCAAAAAAGATCTTGCTGTGGTTTATGTCAAAGAGTGTTTTTCCTACGTTTTCCTCTAAGAGTTTTATAGTGTCTGGTCTTACATTTAGGTCTTTAATCCATTTTGAGTTTATTTTTGTGTATGGTGTTAGGAAATGTTCTAATTTCATTCTTTTACATGTGGCTATCCAGTTTTCCCAGCACCACTTATTGAAGAGGCAGTCTTTTCTCCATTGTATGTTCTTGCCTCCTTTGTCATAAATTAGGTGATCATATGTGTGTGGGTTTATCTCTGGGCTTTCTATCCTGTACCATTAATCTATATTTCTTTTTTTGTGCCAGTACCATACTGTTTTGATTACTGTAGCTTTGTAGTATAGTTTGAAGTCAGGGAGGTTGATTCCTCCAGCTCCGTTTTTCTTTCTCAAGATTACTTTGGCTATTTGGGGTTGTTGGTGTTTCCATACAAACTGTAAAATTTTTTGTTCTAATTCTGTGAAGAATGCCATTGGTAATTTGATAGGGATTGCATTAAATCTGTAGATTGCTTTGCATAGCATAGTCATTGTCTCAATATTGATTCTTCCAATCCAAGAACATGGTATATTTCTCCATCTGTTTATGTCATCTTTGATTTCTTTCATCAGTGTTTTATAGTTTTCTGAGTATTTGTCTTTTCCTCTTTAGGTAGGTTTATTCCTAGGTATGCATTTCCTTTCTTTTTAAGGCTGAATAATATTCCATTACATGTACATACCACATTTGCTTATCCATTCATCTGTCAATGAATACTTGGATTGCTTTCACTTTTTAGCTATTGTGAATAATGCTGCTATGAATATGGGTGTAAAATACCTCTTTGGTACCCAGTTTTCAAGTCTTTGGAGTATATGCCCAGAAGTGTAATTGCTGAATTATATGATAATTCTTTTTTTTGTTTGTTTTAAAAGAAGGAGTGTGTGTTTCTAGAATTTTTTTTTTTTTTGGTTGTGCTGGTCTTAGTTGCGGAAGGTGGGCTCCTTAGTTGCGACTTGCCAGCTCCATAGTTGCGGCATGCATGTGGGATCTAGTTCCCTGACCAGGGATTGAACCTGGGCTCCCTGCATTGGGAGCGTGGAGTCTTTTTTATTTTTTAATTAATTTATTTATTTTTGGCTGCATTGGGTCCTCATTGCTGCATGTGGGCTTTCTTTAGCTGTGGCGAGCGGGGGCTACTCTTTGTTGTGGAGCTCAGGCTTCTCATTGCAGTGGCTTCTCTTGTTGTGGAGCATGGGCTATAGGCATGCAGGCTTCAGTAGCTTTGGCACACGGGCTCAGTAGTTGTGGCTCACGGGCTCTAGAGCACAGCCTCAGTAGTTGTGGAACATGGGCTTAGTTGCTCCATGGCATGTGGGATCTTCCCAGACCAGCGCTTGAACCCATGTCTCCTGCATTGGCAGGTGGAGTCTTAACCACTGCACTACCAGGGAAGTTCCTATATGGTAATTCTATTTTTAATTTTTTGAGGAACCACTATACTGTTTTCCACAGCAGCTGTATCTTTTTACATTCCAACCAGCAGTGCACAGGGTTCTAATTTCTCTACGTACTCACCAACACTTGTTATTTTCTAGTTTTTTTGTTTTTTGTTTTATGATAGTAGCCATCCTAATGCGTGTGAGATACAATGGTATCTCATTATAGGTTTGATTTGCGTTTCCCTAATGATTGGAAATGTTGAACATCTTTTCATGTGCATACTGGTCATTTGTATACCTTCTTCAGAAAAATATGTATTCAGGTCCTTTGCCCGTTTTTGAATCAGCTTGTTTGTTTTTTTGTTGTTGAGTTTTAGTTCTCTCTATATTGTAGATATTAATTCCTTATCAGATATATGATTTGCAAATATTTTCTCCCATTCTGTGGGTTGCCTTTTTACTCTGTTGATCCTCTCTTTTGTGCACAAAAATTTAATTTTCTTGAAGTCCAGTTTGTCCATATTTTGTTTGTTGCCTGTGCCTTTGGTGTCATATCCAAGGAGTCATTGCCAAATCCAACGTTGTGAAGTTTTTGCCCTATATTTTTATCTAACAGTTTTATTATTTTAGGTGTTACACTTAGGTCTCAGATCCATTTTGAGTTAATTTTTTCATATGGTGTTAGGTAAGGGTCCAACTTCATTCTTTTGCAGTGTGACTATCCATGCACCATTTTCCCAGTCAAAAAGACTTTTTCCCATTGAATGGTATCAGCACCATTATCAAAAATCATTTGACCATATATGTGAAGATTTACTTCTGGACAGAATGTATGACATTTTATAGGATACAAAGATGAATCAGAGTGCAGATTGTCCTAACACACTAGAATTGGTCATAAGGAGATTGTTAGAATGGAGTTGGATCTTATTTTTGTTTTGGAGAAAAAGGGGGAAGAAGATTTGATTTAGAGAAAGTAAAACAGATGACTTAAAGGGAGTTCATGTCAGAATTAAAGACCTTTAGACTCTTTTCCTGCCCTAGTTCATCTAGTTCACATCCTTGTTTTTATATATGAAGAAAAAGAGACATGGTGTTACTCTTGAGGTAAGAATTACCAAAAAACAGACATTATAGTAGAAAGATTTCAGCTCAGTAAAGGAAGAACTTCTAACATCTAGCATAGATAAATGTGGGAAGAAATGAGCTCTCTATTAAGTACAAATATTCAAACAGAAATTGTGTTACCGAATTAGATTCGAGGCCCCCCTCTTGGGGCCCTAGCTGAACTGAAGATCCCCTGGCTCAATCAGGGAGCTCTTTCTCACTCAGCTTCACACTGCCAATAATGAAACTGAGTTTGGTACAAGCAAGACAGGCTTTTATTCAATGGCCAGAGAATGGAGAAGGGGAGCTCATGCTCTAAAAGCACCTCTCTCCAAAGGGAGAGGAGTAAGGGAATTTTAAGCAAACAGGTCAACAGAGTTCTAGGAAAGGAGCAGAGATTTTCATGGGCAGCCAGGGCATGCACAGTCTTTCATGTTCCTTTTCATGCACCAACTGTCCCTAGCAGAGTACAAATACCCACTTTGGGTGGAGATCTTAGCATCGTAATGAAGTGAAGGTAACTTTCAGATACCTCCAGGTTTCATCTGGGCAGGAACATTCCTGTGATCAAGTCAGAGCTGGTTAGGAGCAGTTGACCATTGTATATCTCTCAAAGCATGTATCTCTTAAAGTACAGCTGCAAAGCATCTCTGCCAATACCAGGAGGTATTTTGAAACAAACACAGAGATAAATCAGGGCAAGTGTATTTCAGCTCTCAGGGGTTGGTATGGAAACACAGAGATAAATCAAGGCAAGGAAAGCAGTGACCTTTAGCCTAGTTTGCCCACCATTTTGGATCTAGTCTTTTCAGTCTGGTTTTATTGTGGTCCTTTGTGGCATCCTGTTGATAAAATACAACTAGCTTGTATGGTTAAAAAATAAAAATAAAAATAAAAGTAACAAAACAAAAACCCAACAGTTTCTGTGCCTGGGGCCTGGGCTGCATAGCATGTAAGTTTTGCTGTAGAAAGCAGGTCTGATCATCTCTCTGCCTTGCTTGCAAATGTTCTGTGACATTAACTTCAGGAAAAAGGCCACTTTTTGAAATGGCATACATGGCCTTTATAATGTGGTCCTAGGCTACAATTATAGCATCATTTCCTGGCCTGTATCTATGTTCTTGATATATCCAACTATATGAACTCTAATGTCTTTTCTAACTCTCAGATCTTATTCACATTAAAGAAAAAGCCTCCTTGAAAAATAAAAAACAGACCTTTTTTTTTTTTTTTTTGCGGTACGCGGGCCTTTCACTGTTGTGGCCTCTCCCGTTGCGGAGCACACGCTCCGGACGCGCAGGCTCAGCGGCCATGGCTCACGGGCCCAGACGCTCCGCGGCAAGTGGGATCTTCCCGGCACGGGGCACAGACCCGTGTCCCATGCATCGGCAGGCGGACTCTCAACCACTACGCCACCAGGGAAGCCCGCATGCATGCTATTTTTAAGAATCACAATAATTTTAAACTTTGAATTTATCATCTGCTTTACAGACAACTTAGAGTGTCAACAAGCAATTTCTAGGTACTTTCTGAGCATCAGAATTGTTCTGGGTGCTGGGAATACACAGGTGAAGAAGACATGGTTAGGACCACATTATGGGACTCTTTTTGACTGGAGCTTATCATCAGCCAGGGTCTGTAAAAGGTCACCAACCACTGAAGTCTCTCTCCTTGAAGAAATCAGGTATATAGAAAAAAAAGGAGCCTCAGAAAGAAAACTTTAGCAGATCTGATCATATCTCTCCCTTACTTATGAATGTTCAGTAACTCCCCATTAACTACAGGATAAAACCTGTTTTTTTGAATAACATACATGGACCTTTCTGATTTGTTCCCTTTATGATTTACCAGTAGATCTTGGTTTCAGCGGACTTAACTCTAAGGTACCCTTTTTGTTCTGATTTAATTTACTCACCAAATCACCTTTTCATCCAATATGATGATTTTTGGATTGGGTTTTCCTATCACCGAGGAAGAGAATAGAATATGAATACTGATCCATTGGGCAATTATATTCCTCATTACATATGATGAAATAAGATTTTTGGTGTAAGTAATTTTCACCTGAGTTTGGGTGAAATTGAGCTCCCTGAACTTCTGAACTGGTAGGCTAAATTTGGAGACTTAACCACAATCATGAGGTCTTCCTTGCAAGTATCAGATATAAGTCCTTAGTATATATATACAGAGCAGTATCAGATACAAGTCCTTAGTGTATTTATACAGAGCCGTCAGATATTTACCATTCAATTTCTCATTAAGCTGTTGGTGATTCAATGGAAAGAACACAGAACTGGTATTCTAGGCCTGCCTGTGACTTACTGTATAACCCTGGCCACTAATTAAGTCTCTTATACCCTAAGTTCCCTCATTTTTCCCATAGAAATACTTGCTCTATACGTGTTCTATTGTGATGATAAGCAAGAGTATAGTTGCCAAAATTTTCCATTCAAGGAGTATGTAGGCATTATAAGGAATACAAATGCTAAGTATTTGCACTCAAGTTGATAATTTATTGGAGTCAGACTCATAAAAGTAATGTGTAGGGATTCAGAGAATGGAGGAATCACATTCAGTGATGTGTGCGGGGGTGGTGATCAAGATGATTTAATAAAGGAGGTAGGAGTTGAGCTGGATCTTGAGGAATAGGAAAGGTGGTAGAAGAGAGTTAGCTGGAAGGGATAAGAGCAGAGAGGCACTGGGATTCTCAGTCTGGCCCCAGCCTTTGTTTTCAGACTCATTATCTTCTGCACACTCCAGACAAAATGATGTTCTCCGAATCACAGACTTGTGTCCGGCACGTAGTAGGCAAACCTCCAAGGTTCAGCTTCTACCTCTTCCGTTAAACCCTCACCCAAGTGGAATTTATCATGCTCTCCTCTGCATCTTAATGTCTCTACAGGCTTTAAATTTGGGACCTGCTACTTTCCCTACATCCTCTCTGTCAAGTAGGTATTCTGCCGTTGAAAACTTACAGATAAACTCAGAGGGTGTATTTGGCCAAAGTCAAACAACTGATAAGTGCTGAAGCCAGGTAGAGCTCTTTTGACTTGAAATCCACTACTGTATGCCCTACACTGGAGCGCCCTGGCATGAAACAGGTGGAGTAAAATGTATTGATACTTAATTCTCAGAGCTCTAATTTTCTCATTTATAAATGGGAGCAGTAGCACGGACCTCATGGGATTGTTTTAATTTTTTTTTGGCCGCACCGCTTTTGGGATCCCAGTTCCCTGACCAGGGATGGAACCCGAGCCCCCTGCAGTGGAAGTGCGGAGCTCTAACCACTGGACCAACAGGGAATTCCCTGTTATAAGAATTAAATGGTAAAATATGTGAACTCCCTAGCTCAATGACTAGCATTTAGTGGTCCCTTCTCACCAAGCTTCAGATTCATGTAGGTATAAATACACAAATAAGAAATATCCAGTTCTGGGCTGCAAAGAAAACGGATTCTGCAGAGAGGCCTTCTGTAAACTTTTACAGGCCCCAGCCTCTGAGTCACGTCATGAGAAATTTTATAAGGCAGCATCTTGTAAAGACTTTAGATTTTGCATTTTCCCTCACGTCCAACCTATCATATCCTTTTCCTGCCTTAGCATGTGTCAAATGCAAGGACTGTAGTTGTGTGACTTGTCCAGCTTTGAGGTTAGAGGGTGGTTGAATAATCTCCAAGGCTGGGATCCTAAAAAAAATTAACCAAACCATTCTTTCCGATCGGGACTTTTAATTACTACGTCGAGGAACCTACATTAAAAGCAAGAGGGGGAGAAGGCTCATGGATGGTAGTTGATTCCAAACCCACGTGAACCTAAATAAATGATTTCTTAAATCTTTTACCGGGGTAGAGGGTGGGATACTCTTGTGATTTCTCTCGAGCTCCTTAACTCCAGAATTGGCTGCATTTTAAAAGAAAAGGATTCCAGCTTCGGTGGGCTGGTGGCAAAGTGAATAGGCGGGGAATGGTGGGGCGACCGGGGAGGATTCCTCTGTCTACCTACTCGCTGGTGTTCAGAAGCCCGCTCTAGCCGCCAAGGGTCCGCGGAGGCGCGGGCCGGGTCAGTTCCGTAAGCCAGGCTCTCAGAGGTGCACGTCCAAGGCCGGGGCTTCCTTCCCCTGGGGGACGGCTTTCGGGCCCTCTTCCCGCTTGGGGGCCTCCGTAGGGAGGTCCACAGACAAGGAAGCAGACCTGAGCGGCGCGGCAGTGCCCGCGACCCCGGCCTCCTCAAGCACGTCAGCGTCCTCGCGCCGCTCCCCGGGGAGCCCAGCGGGGGAGATGGACTTCGCGACCCTCGCTCGGTGGCCCCGCCCCTCCCCGCGAGCCCGTGGTGACTTCAACCTTCCCCCAACGCTAGAGGGCCCCGCCCCCTCCCCGCGGGCTAGAGTGTGCTCGCGCGCTCGCCCCTTCCCTCAGCGTGAGTGTGAGCGCGCTGTCCTCTCACCTCGGCGTTGTTTCCCTCCTCCCCATTGTTTCCCGTCTCTACCACAAGGCCACGAACGTAGCCCCTCCCCCAAGGGTGTTTACTACCCCCCACCCCAGTTTAACCGGTGCCCAGGGGACCCCAGAACGGAGGGAGGGGGCACCCCCAAACTCTTCCCCCTGCGCCTCTTTTCCGGGGTCTCCTGTGCATCTATTCCCTACCCCCGCCCGGGTCAGGACTCCATTCGGGGATCCGTCCCTCTCTCCCCTCCCCCTCTCCCCCGGCTCCCCTTCTCCCTCGGCCCCCTCCCCTCAGCGGGTCCTCCTCTTTCTCTCCCCCTCTCTCCTCCCCCTCCCCATCCCTTCCCCCCCACAATGCAGTTCGCGGCGCGGCGGACATGGCGGTGGAACCCTGAGCTCGTCGTGTCTTGGCCTCCAGCGGCGGCGGCAGTGACGGCGGCAGCGGGAGGCGGAGGCGGAGCGGGAGCCACTGAGATGAGGAGGCGCCGTGCGCGCCTGTAGCTCGCGGGCCTCGCAGGTACGGAGGTTCCGGCCGCGGCGCAGCACCCGGCGCCCAAAGGGGTGTGCTCGGCGCAGGCCGGGCGGCCCCCTCTTCGCCCTCAGGTGCCGCGGCTCGCAGGTGTCGCGGGCCCGGCCCGAGCCCGTGTCAGCCGCCCTCTTGGGGCCTGACACTTCTTTCTTTGCCGGAATGCGCTTCGGGTGTCCCAGGGGAAGGCAGAGATAAGGGAGGTAGGGGCGGCGGCCTGGGCTTCCTGAGGAGGGCATCGGGGAGCTTTGGGGCCGAACTCCACAGCGAGAGGCTGGGGCGCTCGGCCCCCGAGCTGAAACCTGTAGACCCGGGCAGCGGATTTTGAGTTAACGGGATAGGAGTGAACATTTTCTGGGGTCCAGTATGATTCCTTGTCATGTGTGCCTTTTCTTTCACCCCTGCTTAGATATAGACGTAAGTATATAACATGTAAATACACAAACACGCATATAATACATTAAACATTTTTTTCCGGGTTCGCCCTTGTCGGGATGAGAGAACGTAGAGATGTCTGTGAGGATATCGCTTCTTGCTCGCCCGCCTTCTCTCTCCCCCGCCCCCCGGTCGAATGGTGGTAATGAACGCGTTTGACGTGGGAAACTGAGATTCGTATTTGTAAACAGACAGCACTCGCCGAGTGTGTTGTACGCCTCCGCGAGAGGTTTCAGGTCCTTTTGGTATACGGATTGCAAAAGAATGAGATATCTAGACCTGAAAGAAAGATATCATCGGGATTTCAAGTCGTACCTGAATGTGGTGAATTACTGTTATTTTAACAACGTTGATTAAATACTTTCTTTTTAGAAGATTATCAAATTTTTAATCATGAATTTTGTACCTTCCGCGAGATCTTAGTTTCGGTATACCATGTTTCTTCGTTTCGATATATTTTTCATACAAAAGTAGTTCCTTACACATTTGACGTTCTACTCCCTTTTGTGATTTCTTTAGTGTCCAGAAGTGCAATTCGAATTGTGTATTGTTGGCATGCATTTAATAATTAGCTGGAGCGGATCAGGTTACCTTTTGTTTCCAAAGATCGCCCCCCCATCCAGTCTTGTAGTAGCGAAATGTGTAATACTTGGTGAAACGGAACATATCCTTTTTCTGTTTTTAAAATAATGAGAACTATTAGCTAATAAAATTGGATAATTGCAACTGGTTATGATAATTTAGAGAGAATGCCGTATCAAGGTGGTGAATTGTAGGATGGTTTTTTTAGAAAGTTTTTTTTGTTGTTACAATCAGTCAGCGTGTTCTGTATATGAGTAAAATGTACGCTGAAATTTTTTTTAGGCTCAGAACGCTTGTATGTCTCCTTAGAAATTGCTGCACTACATTGCATCCTAGTACTGATTAGTCACAACTTATAAAGTTTGAAATATTGATTCATTTAGAAAACTGTGCTTAAGATAATTAATGAATTCACTAGTGTCTAGTGTATTATGATCCTTTTATAAACAAATTTTAAAGAGTGCTTCTTAAAAACCGTATACTTTGGGGAAGATAAGAATTTTAAGTTGTTTTATGCTTTAAAAAGATGATATTTAATACAAACAAAATAGTTACTTTTTCAAAAAGAGCTATTTTAGATAAATTTTCCTGCTGGTTGTAATTTTTCATTTGACTTCTGTGGAAAATGAAAAAATAAAGCTTCCTTGAAATAATACAGAAGCGGAAGTGAAAGTTATTGACATTTAATGTTTTAAGTCTAGCAAATATCTAAATACAAAAAGGAAATTAAAGTCTTTTCATTGTCCTAGGTCAAGTTGTTAGTAATACAGATAAACTAACAAGATGTTATGATGCACATAAGTTTAGTTCAATATTGTAAATCCTAAATCACATCTAGAATTACATATATTTTTAGTTAATGTAGCTGGAACAGTATAGTGTCTGCATTATAATTTCAGACCTTTTAAAATAAAAATTTTTATTTGTAATTATAAATGTATGATTAATGAAAAGCTGTTTAAAGAGAATTTTTATTAGTTCTCAGAGTAGAGTCATTTTAGTAAGAGTAATTGGATGATTCTCTTTGACCTCGAAGTTAACCTTGACATGCACAATAAGCAGGATTAATTATGTTGTGTTCTTCATATAATGTCAAATCAGGATCTTTGGGTAGACAAAGGTGTATGAATTTTATTTCTGCAGAAAGTTTCTGGTTTCAGAGAAACTATAAATATGACTTACCTGTAAATGCCGATGCCAGTAAATTTTGTTTACCCTTAAAAAAAAAAGACCATTTTGATATAACAAATTCAGTGAGATGTGTTACTTCCTAACATAAACTACAAATGCTTGAATTCAGTTGATTGTTACTGCAGATAGAAATATGTTCTAAAAAAGAAGAGTTCTAGAAAGACAAATAGGCAAGGGGAGTAAAGCAGGATATATAGACTTTTTTCTTCTTAGAGGAATTAAGATTAATTACACTGAACTAAGTAAATTAGAATTTTTTTACACTAAACTAAGTTTTACCTGTTTTGTTTCAGGCATTGTGCTAGACACGTTTATGTATTTTTTTCACTTGTTCAGTGTAACAACCCTATGAAACCTGTTTTATAAATGAGGAATCTCTGACTCAGGTTAATTTGCAAAAGATCATAGAGTTAGAAAGATTGAAAGCAGCTCTGTGTGTTCTTCCTATTATATATGTCATGTTGCTTCTCAGATGTATCAAGTGTTCTCCCAATTTTTTGGGAGAAACTGCCTAAGGTTGCTTGTTCATTAATCATTTATTTCTTCAAACATTTGCATTTGTACTTTATGCTAGACATTGCTAGGTTTTAGAGATATAAAATTATTGAAGACAACCTCTTGCTTCAGGGAACTCAGTCATATAATATGTACAGATAAATTGCAACACACTAGATTATGGGAGTTCGGAGGGAAGATGCCGGCTCTTGAGGGATGAGTAGGAGTTTTCCAGGTGGAGAAGGGGATAGACTGGAGGCCATTCCAAAGTAAAGGAATAATATGTGTGAAGGTGGTAAGTTGTAATAGGGCTTGGTGTTTAGGGGAGAGTGAGAAATTCAGTGTGGTATGAATTGAGGAGTTAATGGATAGAGTGGTGAGAGAAATGGTTTGAAGTACCTGGCAGATTGTGAAGATTATTGTGTATGTTAAATGAAGAACTTCGGATTTTTATCGTGTAAAGTGAGATCACCAAGTGGGATAGTGGTTGAGCTGTAATTAAAATTATGTTTTTTGATTCCTATTTTAGTATTTCTTTCTCCTTGGCTTCTCCATCAATAGATTTACCCTTGTTTTCACTGGATAGTCAAGCCATCTTTTGTATGCTGCTCTCTTCTCCTCTCTCTAGTTGCTGTATTCCAGACTGGTTCTTTGAGGATCCTGTGATCCAAGTCTTATTGTCTAAGAATGTTTAATTTCTTAGAGGAGTCTTTTGAGGTAAAAATAACTCTGGGAGAAATCACCTTGTTATGGTTACACAGGAAGTGTTTTCACTCCTTGGCTTGGGTTAGTTGACTGCTTTCTAGTTTACCACTGGAAAGCAATAACATAGGGCATTGGGGAATGTGGGCTGGAAAGCAGAGGCAGGATTCATACAAGCTCGGTGTTCATCAGTAAAGATGTGCAAAGTCCTACTGATCTTTATACAAAGCAATCTGTATTTTCAAAAATTAGGTATTTTGTAAGACACAATAATCTGGTCATTTTAAATGGGTATTTGATTTACAATGATAATAGGTAACTTACTTCATAGTTACTATGTGTTAATTTATTGCTAAAGATCTTAGAAGTATTTATCGGCCCTCGCAACAACTCCTTTTATATTATCAGTATTTATAGGTGAGGAAAGTAGCTGCAGAAAAACTAAATACCTTGGATAAGATCTCAGAGCTAGTTTGCTGCTGAGCCAGGATTTGAACTCACGGTGTATGAGTCTAGAGTTAGAGCTCTTAACCACTATACTATGTTGCACCTCAAGCTTAGGTTGTCAAATTTTAGTATGCAGAGGATGTTAAATTCAGTCTAGTTGCATAGGTTGTCAAAAAATGTTTTGTTAAGAACATAAAGTATGAATTAAGATGATAATGAAATCTGATTGCATTTTGTCAGTCTCAGCTGTACACTGTAGTTTAAATAATTTAATTAACATTAAAATTGATTGGTCATTAACTATAAATAGCTCAGCTTGTGCTGAGGGTTAGTTTAGGTCAGCGATATTCAAACTATGTTTGGGGACCTTTTGGGGGTCTCTGAGTCATAACTGTTTTCATAATAATATTAAGAAGGTATTTACCTTTTCCCCTTTCATTTTCTCATCTGGAATGTAGAGTGATAGATATATGTGAAAACATTATTACTTTGATGGTACTGGAATGTGTAATAGTGTGTTCTTTTTTTCTTTTTCTTTGAGAGATAATTTACAGTACTATAAAACTCACCTATTTAAAGCATGCAGTTCAGGGACTTCCCTGGCAGTCTGGCGGTTAATACTCCGCGCTTCCAATGCAGAGGACACGGGTTTGATCCCTGGTTGGGGAACTAAGATCCCATATGCTGCATTGCGTGACCAAAAAAAAAAAAAAAAAGCATGCAGTTCAGTGTATATTCGTAAGGTTATGTAACCATCACTACTGTTTAATTCCAGAATATTTTCATCTTACCAAAAGAAACCCTGTGCCCATTAGCAATCACCCCGCATCCCCCCCACCTCAAGCTTTTGGCAGCCACTAAACTGCTTTCTGTCTCATTCTGTCTTTGGAATTGCCTATTCTGGATATTTCATGTGAATAGAGTCATATAACATGTGGCTTTTTGTGCCTGGCTTCTTTCACTAAGCATAATGTTTTCAAGGTTCGTCCATAATACATCATGTATTAGCACTTCATTCCTTTTTATGGCTGAATAATACTACATTCTGTGGAATGTATTCTATAGAGATACCACATTTTGTTTATCCATTCATCATTTGATAGACATTTGGGTTATTTCCACTTTTTGGCTATTATGAATAATGTTTCTTTGAACATTCATGTAAAAGTTTTTGTGAGGATGTATGTTTTCATTTCTCTTGGATATATACCCAGGAGTGGAATTGCTGAGTGTTTTGATACATTTATGTTTAACTTTATGGAGGAACTGCCAAACTGTTTTCCTGAGAGGCTGCACCATCTTATATTTTCGCTAGTAATGTACGAGGCTTCTAATTTCTCCACATCCTCACCAACACTTGTTATTGTCCATCTTTTAAATTATTGCCATCCTAGCTGGTGAAGTGGTATCTCATTGTGGTTTTGATTTGCAGTTCCCTAATGACTAATGATGTTAAGCATCTCTTCATGGGTCTGTTGGCTCTTTGTATATCTTATTTGGAGAAATGTCTATTTAAATCCTTTGTTCATTAAAAAAAATCGGATTATTTTTATTGTTGAATTGTAAGAATTCTTTATATATTCTGTATACTAGACCCTTATCAGATAAATGATATGCATTTTGTGGGTTGTCTTTTCATTTTCTTTTTTTAAATTTAAAAATTTTGGCAAAATATATATATAAGATAAAATTTACCATGTTAACCATTTTTAAGTGTATATTCACAGTGTTGTGCAACCATCACCACCATCCATGTCCAGAACTTTTTCCTTTTTCCCAAACTAACACTCTGTGCCCTTAAGCAATAACTCCTCATTCCCTCCTCCCCTCAGCCCCTATCAACCATCATTCTACTTTCTGTTTCTATGAATTTGACTACTGTATGTAATTAGAGTCATATAATATTTGTTCTTTTGTGACTTACTTCATTTAGCACAGTGTCTTCAAGGTTCTTCTGTGTTATAGCATGTGTCGGAATTTGCTTCCTTATTAAGGCTGAATAACGTTTTGTTGTATTTATATACCATATTTTTGTTTATCCGTTCATCCGTTGATAGACACTTTGGTTGCTTCTGCCTTTTGGCTATTGTGAATACTGCTGCTGTGGATGTGGGTGCACAAATATCTGTTTGAGTCCCTGCTTTCTGTTCTTTGGAAATGTACCCAGAAGTGGAATTGCTGGATCATGTGGTAAATCTATGTTTAGTTTTTGAGGAACTGCCATTTAATTCTTTTCATTTTCTTGAGTATGTTTTTTAAGCACCCAAGTTTTAGATTTTGATAAAGTCCTATTTATCTACTACTTCTTGCGCTTTGGGAGTCATATCTAAGAAATATAAGCCAAAATTATAAAGATCTACACCTGTGTTTTTTTCTAACAGTTTTATAGTTTTAGCTTTTACATTTAGGTCTTCGATCCATTTTTAGTTTATTTTTATTTTTTTATTTTTTATTTTTTTGCGGTACATGGGCCTCTCACCGTTGCGGCCTCTCCTGCTGCGGAGCACAGGCTCTGGACGCGCAGGCTCAGTGGCCACGGCCCACGGGCCCAGCTGCTCCGCGGCACGTGGTATCCCTCCAGACCGGGGCACGAACCCGTGTCCCCTGCACCGGCAGGTGGACCCTCAACCACTGAGCCACCAGGGAAGCCCCATTTTTGGTTAATTTTTGAATGTGGTGTGAGGCAGAGGTCCAACTTCATTCTTTTGCATGTGGCTATCCAGTTATCCTAGCACCATTTATTGAACAAGACTGTTCTTTCCCTTGTTGAATGATCTTGGTGTCATTGTTGAAAATCAATTGACCATAAATGTCTCTGTTTCTGACTTCTCAATTGATTCTGGATTCTCCATTGATTTGTATGTCTGTCCTTATGCCAGTAACACCCAGTCTTTTTTCTTTTTTTTCCCTTTTATTTATTTATTTATTTATTTTTGGCTGCGTTGGGTCTTTGTTGCTGTGCCTGGGCTTTCTCTATTTGTGGCAAGTGGGGGCTCCTCTTCCTTGTGGTACGTGGGCTTCTCGTTGTGGTGGCATCTCTTGTTGGGGAGCACAGGCTTTAGGCGCGAGGGCTTCAGTAGTTGCGGCACACGGGCTCAGTAGTTGTGGCTCACTGGCTGTAGAGCGCAGGCTTAGTAGTTGTGGCACATGGGCTTATTTGCTCCGCGGCATGTGGGATCTTCCCGGACCAGGGCTCGAACCCGTGTCCCCTGCATTGGCAGGAGGATTCTTAACCACTGCACCGCCAGGGAAGTCCCATCACCCAGTCTTGATTACTGTAGCTTTGTAGAAACTTTTGAAATTGGGAAATTGAAGTTGAAGTTGTGAGTTCTCCAACTTAACTTTTCCTTTTCAAGATTATTTTGACTGTTCTGAGTCCCTTGCACTTCCGTGTGCATTTTAAGATCCACTTGTCAATTTTTGAAGAAAATCTTGTACTTCTTTTGTTATTACTTTGATGGTATTGGAATGTGTAATAGTGTACTCTTTCTTTTTCTTTGAGATATAATTTACAGTACCAATTGTAAATGGAATTGTTTTCTTTTTCTTTCTTTCTTTTTTTTTTTGCAGTACGCAGGCCTTTGACTGTTGTGGCCTCTCCCGTTGTGGAGCACAGGCTCTGGACGCTCAGGCTCAGCGGCCATGGCTCACAGGCCCAGCCGCTCCACGGCATGTGGGATCTTCCCAGACCGGGGCACGAACCCGTGTCCCCTGCATCGGCAGGCGGACTCTCAACCACTGCGCCACCAGGGAAGACCCTACAATTGATTTTTGTATATTGATATTGGATAGTAATCTTGCTGGACTAATTTATTAGCTCTAACAGGTTTTTTGAGGATTCCTTAGGATTTTGTATATATGGGATCATGTCATCTGCAAATATAGGTAGTTTTACTTCTTCTTTTCCAGTCTGGATGCTTTTTATTTCTTTTTCTTGCCTAATTGCCCTGGCTGGTACAGTGCCAAAGAGAAGTGAAGACAACGGAATTCCCTGGAGGTCCAGTGGTTAGGACTCGGTGCTTTCACTTCTGCGGCCCGCGTTCAATCCCTGGTCAGGGAACTAAGATCCTGCAAGCTACGCGGCCAAAATGAATAAATAAATAAATAGATAAATGTTAAAAAAAAAAGTGAAGACAGCATATCCTTGTTTCTGTTCTTAAGGGAGAAAACATTTAGTCTTTCACCATTAAGTATGAAGTCACATGTAGGTTTTTTGTCAGATTGAGGAAAGTTTCTTTTGATTCCTAATTTGTTGAGTGTTTTTATTGTAAAAGGGCGTTAGATTTTATCAAATGCTTTTTTTGTGTCACTTGAGCTGACTGTGTGGTTTTTGTCCTTTATTTTATTAATATGGTGTATTACATTGATTGATTTTCATATTGAACCAACCTTGCATTCCTGGTATAGAATACACTTGATCCTGGTGTATAACTTTTTGTTGCTGGATTTGGTTTGCTAGTATTTTTTTGAGGATTTTGCATCTGTATTCTTAAGACACATTGGTGTATATTTTTATCATAACGTCTCTGTCTGGTTTTGGTATTAAGGCAATACTGGCCTCATAGAATGAGTTAATAGTGTATTCTTGTATTTGAAAAATTTCTCAGTTTTAATATCTAATGATGTAAGTGTCAATAGCTATAACTCACAAAAACAAAAGTTCTTGGGATTCTTGGTAATTTTTAGGAGTATAAATGCATCCTGAGGTCAGAAAGTTTGAGAACTGCTGGTTTAGGCTAAGGACATACCTTAGTGCCTAAGCATTGAATCAAAAAATATGTCTCTTCTTTCTTGTCATAAACCAATCCCATTTGTGTCATTTTAGGCAAGTCATACACTCAGCATGCCTCATTAATATATAAAGTGGAAATACTGCAAGACTGTTAACTTTACAGATGTGAAAAGATAAATGAATGGGCATGTTAGGCATATATTAGCTGATACTATATCTTCAAAACAAACCTGTTTTTAAAAAATTTTTAAATTTTATTTAATTTTTTTATACAGCAGGTTCTTATTAGTTATACATTCTTTGCATATTAGAGTATATATGTCAATCCCAGTCTCCCAATTCATCACACCACCATCCCCCACCACCACTTTCCCCGCTTGGTGTCCATACATTTGTTCTCTACATCTGTGTCTCTATTTCTGCCCTGCAAACTGGTTCACTTGTACCATTTTTCTAGGTTCCACATATATGCATTAATGTACGATATTTGTTTTCCTTTTTCTGACTTATTCTGTATGACAGTCTCTAGATCCATCCACGTCTCCACAAATGATCCAATTTCATTCCTTTTTATGGCTGAGTAGTATTCCATTGTGTATATGTACCACATTTTCTTTATCCATTCATCTGTCGATGGGCATTTAGGTTGCTTCCACGACTGGCTATTGTAAATAGTGCTGCAGTGAACATTGGGCTGCATGTGTCTTTTTGAATTATGGTTTTCTCTGGGTATATGCCCAGTAGTGGGATTGCTGGGTCATATGGTAATTCCATTTTTAGTTTTTTAAGGAACCTCCATACTGTTCTCCATACTGGCTGTATCAGTTTACATTCCCACCAACAGTGCAAGAGGGTTCCCTTTTCTCCACACCCTCTCCAGCATTTGTTGTTTGTAGATTTTCTGATGCTGCCCATTCTGACTGGTGTGAGGTGATACCTCATTGTAGTTGTGATTTGCATTTCTCTAATAATTAGTGATGTTGAGCAGCTTTTCATGTGCTTCTTGGCCATCTGTATGTGTTCTTTGGAGAAATGTCTATTTAAACAAATCTTTTTTTTTTTTTTTTTTTTTTGTGGTACGCGGGCCTCTCACTGTTGTGGCCTGTCCCGTTGCGGAGCACAGGCTCCGGACGCGCAGGCTTAGCGGCCATGGCTCACGGGCCCAGCCGCTCCATGGCATGTGGGATCTTCCCGGACTGGGGCATGAACCCGTGTCCCCTGCATTGGCAGGCGGACTCTCAACCACTGCGCCACCAGGGAAGCCCAAACAAATCTTTTTTTAAAACTGAAAAATTTGTAAGGGCTCCAGAGCTTTTTGTAGGAACTTATGGTATTGTTATGAGACAGTGTCTTGAATTCTGTCATACAGGTAAAAAGTTGTTAGTTTGTGTTTGGAACTTGTATTTAAGCTTTCTGTGATAGTACCAGTTTTAAACCAGTGATTTTCATTATATGAGAGGTACATCTCCTTAGGAAGGTGTTTCATAATCACTTTGGAAGGTCTTTTAAACCACTCACAGCTAGCCTCTCCCACCCCCCATTCTTGTGTTCCTCTTTATTTCTGTTGGCTGTGTATTCTGTTTCTCAGATGGGTTAGAAAAATGATTGAGAACCATTATTCTGAATCCTCTAAGGGGGTTTGTAGCTTGTTCCCTTCACACCTCCTTCCTCAAAGCCAGAAAACCAGACCCATGTTTTTCTATATAGTGTCTGTCTATTCTTCTATTCTCCTCTAAAATTCTTCTTTTAAGACTGGTGCCCTACTGCCAAGGGCGGAAAGCGGCAGGGGGGTGGTGGTGGTGGTGTGATGAATTGGGCGATTGGGATTGACATGTATACACTGACGTGTATAAAATTGATGACTAATAGAACCTACTGTATAAAAAAAAAATAAAATTCAAAAATTAAAAAAAAAAAAAAAGACTGGTGCCCTACTGGCTGTTTCTTACCTGACTTTGTTATTTCAATCTAGGAACCTCTATGTCACTCCCTTATGTTCACTGATACTTTGGTATAATTCTTGATATCATATCAGGCAGTTGGAAGCATAATACTGAAGGTTACCTAACATCTTAACTTTATTTTTCCTTAATTTCTGTATTCCAGTGATATTCAACTCTACTTTCCTTGACACACCTACTCATATGGTTCAAAAATGGTTCTACTTCTGACCAAAATCTCCTTAATATCTGTATGTGCATCTTTCTCATTTCTTTAGTTTTCTCATCTATCCCTAATCTCTTTGAATATAACCTCTTTTGGGCTTTATCCTTCCCCCTCACCAGTACCATTACTGTTGTGTTCGCTTACCCTATTGAAATATTCATTTTGTCAATCCCCTACCCAGTATGAATTTAAATATCTGTAAATTGTATAAACTAGTAGACTGGTGTGTTATATATGTAGTTAGGTCTTTAACACAGCTGGGCAGTATTTTAGTCAGATTTCTTTCCTGTTTCTCACATTTAGTGTTGTTTTACCCTGGCCTTAAGCCCTCTACTGCCCTCTGCCTTTTTCAGTCAGTGTTGGCTTTCTGTTTCATAGAACAATGTTATAAAACTTGTGTTCCTCACAGTCCTTTGAGATACTGATAGGTGGTCCTGGTAAAAAATGTTTCTTTAGTCAAGTAAATGTGGGAAATGTTGCAAATTAGATCTCGCTCTTAGAGATTTACAGTGCTTATTAGGATATTGAAGCATCTTCTGGGAAGAAACCCACTTAACTTTAACACAACTTTTCCCTCTCCGCAATCCCACTAAAATTGCTTGTATTAAGGCCCTAAATAACCTTTTAATACTTTTTACTATTATTGATAAGTATTCTTGTTTACTTCAGTGACAGCTCCTTTTCCTCTCTTCTCTGTCTTCCTGTTCTGCAGAAGTTAATCTGAAGCAGAAATTGTGCTACTCTTCTGCTTGTCATCTATGGCTTCTCTTTGCTAAAGTCTAACCTTGAGTTGGTGTGCAAATATGTGTACCAATTTACATTCCCAGTTCATCTCCTGTATTCATCATGCATGCTATTTTACATCCTAAAAAACTTGTCAGAGTTTTAGAAATATATCTTGTCTACTACATACAAATCTTGCCTTACTCCTTCTCTTAAGTGAGAAATTCTTTCTCAGCTCAATATTATCTCCATGTAGAAGGCTTTTTCTTCGGCTCTTTCCTCAGGGTTTCCTTAGTATGTGTCACATAATATTGTCATTATTTGTTTATATGACTATATCCCGTTTTAGACATGAGCCTATTATTTATCTTTGTATCCCCAGCTTTTAACTGAGCACCTTATATGTGAATGTTGAAAATTAATCTTTGTTAAAACTAATTCCAGATTTATATTTGTTTACCTGAGCAACTAAAAGCACAGCTACATAATTTGCAGGGCCTAGTGCAAAATAAAAATGCAGGGTCCCTAGTTCAAAACGCAGGAAAAAAAGTGCTGTTAAAGTTACTAAAACATAAAGTTTTTTTCTTTCTTCTTTGATCTCACTCTCAGCTCGTTTTGTTTATTTTCTTTTTAATGTCATTGTAAATAAAGAACATTGAAATTGTTAAATAAGCGTGAATTTTACTGTTCAACTTTGTATTGTGCAATGCCAGATTTAAATGCAAATATATGATTATTTAACTCTTAGGTGGAATTGCTCGAATTTCATAGCTTGTACATATGTATTTCATTCTTACCAGAACAGGGAAAACACTGCGCAAAACTTACTCGCTGTTTTTATTTCATTTCTTACACTTGCACATTCTACCAACAGTTTTTACCTTTGATTTGGCAGGACTGAAAGGAAAAGGAACTGTGGCTTGCTCTATCTTTCCCTTTCCTTCTGTGTTGTCACTTTCAGCATAAGTGGTTGGTTAATACAGGGAAGTAACATGAGTAAGAAAAGACATGATAGGCTTTTTGATCATTCATGTTTCTTAGAATTCCATTGCCTTTCCTCTGTGTTTGAAGCAAGTTATGGTTCAAACAAAATGTGGCTTCTTGGGCTGTTAGTACCCTTGCTTACTTAGTTGTAGACAACATGTTTACTTAATATTCACATTGAGTGTTGCTGAACTCCCCACACATCATGGATCCACCGACATTCTGTGTTCACAGGGCATCACCAAAGCTATATGAGAATGAGGTGGAAACGAATGACAAGGTATACATTTTGCATATATCTCCTGCTCCTGTGCATGTTCTATTGTCCTATTAGACTTCACTACAAAACACAGATTCACAGGTAAAATTATTAAGAATTTCAAGTTGGTGACAGGAGAACTTTAAACCAAGCACAGCGTCTTTCTGAGCATGGAGCCCTCTGTAACTGCACAGATCACATGACCATGAAATTAGCCGTGAACAAAGGGATTGGAGGGAAATAGTAACATGGATCAAGACAAAGAGACTGCCTTATTTCACCTTGTACTAATGTGATAAGCCTTGTTACTACTCCTTTATTTTGAGGCATTCTGAGTGTTGTGTTCCTTATTGCCTTGAAGTTAGGTGCAGCCATGTGGCTTTTTTTGGTAAATGAAATGTGAGCAAAGGTGACCAGTGCTATTTCTTCTCTCTCTGTATTGCTAATATGGGAGGTAACATAAGATTAAAGCAGCTTGGAATGCTGAGCCAATGCATAAAGGATAGCTGCCTTAGAGAGTTACCTTAATTCACAGAGGATTTTGCATGAGTTGTTAAATCAGTGTATGTTGTGATAAACATTGAGTTGTAGAGGTTGTTATTGCAGCATAACCTGGCCCATTCCAAGGGCTACAGTATATGAAATTTCAAAATGAGTGTGATGTTAGTAGCGCAAGCATTGTAGGACCAGCACGGTTACATATCACAATTTTTGGACCTATGGGACAAACTTTGTCTCCCCAACAAACAAGTAATACTTAAAAAGTGTTAGCTACATTGTTATACATAAATACCAAAGAGCTGCCTGATATTGGAAGAATCAAGAACTTTCTAGTGAATCTTGCATCACAGAACTCTTCATATAGGTAGAGCTTGTTCTTGATTATTTGTTTATAAGGTAAAAGAGGAAAGTGTGGCTTGGATAATTAGGGGATCCAGATGATCTCCATATCTCATTCGAAAAAAGCCCAAAAAACAATTGGCAACCTCAGGCTGTTTTAATCAACAAATTGCTTGTGAAAAGAAGCATGACTTAAACTAAACTTCTTTGACCAGTGGCCAAAAAAGCTTTACCAGACGAACACAGAAGGAAAAGGCTTGAGTAATCCAGGAAACCTAGCTAATTGGGCTTTAGATGAGGATCTAGGTAATTTAGTTTGGAAATCCCATTTATTTACAAAACTGGATTTGAGAGAAGAGGGCACAGTTCTACTTGCCTTTGATCATAAAAACTTTTGTCAGTTGATTTACCCATATAAAAAGTTATGTTTTTTTAAACCTTTATCTATTTTAGAGAATGATTGACATTTAAAATTTGAGGTTTGTGATACTTTATATAAGCTTAATACACATTATTTCGATTAAATTTTTTGAGTTAAAATTTTTGTAATTGTGGTAAGGTATACATCACATTAAATTTATCGTTTTAACCTTTTTAAGTGTACAATTCAATGGCATTAGTACATTCACAATGTTGTGTAACCATCGCCACTATTTATTTCCAAAACTTTTTTATCATCCCAAACAGAAACCCTGTACCCATTAAGCAATGACTTCCCATTCCCCTCTCCCGCTAGCCCCTGATAACTTCTGTTCTACTTTCTGTCCCTGTGAATTTACCGATTCTCAATATCTTATATAATTGAATCATACAATATCTGCCATTTTGTGAGTGACTTATTTCATTTAGCATGATGTCCTCAAGGTTCATCCATGTTGTAGCACGTGTCAGTTTCCTTCCTTTAAATGGCCGAGTAATATTCCATTGTGTGTATCCCACATTTTGTTTATCCATTCGTCTGTTGATAGATGCTTGGTTGCGTCTACCTTTTGGCTGTTGTGAATAATGCTGCAGTGAACATGGTGTACAAATATCTGTTTGAGTCCCTATTTTCAGTCTTCTGGATATATGCCTACGAGTAGAATTGCTGGATCATATGGCAATTCCATGTTTAACTTTTTGAGGAACTTCCAAACTGTTTTCTGCATCAACTGCATCATTTTATTCCCACCAGCAGTTGCATGAGGAGTCCCACTTGGATTTTTGTTTTTTTGCCTTGGTTGCCTTTGCTTTTGGTATCAAATCCAAAAAAATCATTGTCAAGATGGATGTCAAGGATGAAATTTTAAATTTTGGTGAAGATCAATTTATCTGTTTTTTTCTTTTGTCGTCTGTGCTTTTGATGTCATATTTAAGAAACTGTTGCCAAATCTGAGGTCATGAAGATTTATAGATTTTATGCAGTTATATTTATGTGTGTGTTTGTATAGAGTATAAGGTATAGTTTTAGTATAGATATTAAATTTAGGTCTTTGTTCTTTTATTTTTGTTTTTATCCTTGCATTGTTTATTTCTGAAAATATAGGTATATATATATTCTCTTCTTTCTTACAAAAAATTAGCTTACTACACATGCCTGTGTATATTACTTTTTTTCACTTAACAGTATATCTTCACTATCACTCCATAACAGAATAGAGATTTCCCCAGTCTAGTTTACATCTGTATGGTAATATATTTTATTGTTTTATGATAGTTTTTCTATAATTTTTCAAAAGACTCAAATGGTCATTTGAGCTTTTTTCCTGTCTGCTGCTTTTATAATTAGTGTCTTGTCTTATCTGATCCATTTTGAGTTAATTTTTGCAACTGGTGTAAGGTCAGGGTCCAGCTTCATTCTTTTGAACAGGTGTGTTCAGTTTTCCAGCACCATTTATTGAAAAGACTGTCCTTTCCCCCATTCAGTACTCTTAGCACTGTTGTCAGATCGAATGACCATGTATGTAGGGCTTATTTATGGGCTCTGTATTCTGTTCCATTGATATCTGTCTTTCCTTATGCCATTACCAGACTGTTTTGGTTATTGTAGCTTTGTGTAGTAAGTTTTGAAATAAGAAAGTGTTACTCTTCCAACTAATTTTTTCCTTTTTTTAGATTGTTTTGCCTATTTAGAGTTCTTTGAAATTCCATATGACTTCTAGGATGGGTTTTTGTTTCTGCAAAAAATGCCATTGTGATTTTGATAGTGATTGCATTGAGTCTGTAGATCATTTTGGGTAGTATTTTTTTTTTTTTTTTTTTTGCGGTACGTGGGCCTCTCACTGTTATGGCCTCTCCCGTTGCGGAGCACAGGCTCCGGACGCGCAGGCTCAGCGGCCATGGCTCACAGGCCCAGCCGCTCCGCGGCATGTGGGATCCTCCCGGACCGGGGCACGAACCCATGTCCCCTGCATCGGCAGGCGGACTCTCAACCACTGCGCCACCAGGGAAGCCCAGTATTGTTAACAATATAAGTCATTGGCAATGACTTAAGTGAAGGAAACAAATGGGTGAGTGCACAGTGGGCTGCAGTTTATGAATTCTGCCCAGTCTCCAGCTTTTGGCAGCACTGGGAAAGCAGACTAAATAATTTTGAGGACTCTTGATGTTGATAACAGTAAGCAAGGGGTGGAGTACTTAATTCTCTTAAGGTGAATGATAAACATTGTAAAAGGTGTGTTTTCGACTGTTCTGCTCCCTTTGGCTGTAGGTCACATGAACTTAAAATACTTCCTGCTTCCTCAGTTACCCATAGGCAGTGACCAAAGTCTGAAAAGGGAAGAGCAAGAAAGAGGTAGGTAGGGAAAGTAGACTGGAAAGAATCTATGAACATGGGATGTCGCTGCATTTATTTATTTAATTTCTTTCAGTAATGTTTTGTAGTGTAATGTTTTCAGGGTAAAATTTTTTTTGCCTCCTTGGTTAAATTTATGCTTTTTTACTTTTTTTTTTTTTTTTTGCGGTACGCGGGCCTCTCACTGTTGTGGCCTCTCCCGTTGTGGAGCACAGGCTCCGGACGCACAGGCTCTACGGCCATGGCTCACGGGCCCAGCTGCTCCGCGGCATGTGGGATCCACCCAGACCGGGGCACGAACCCGCGTCCCCTGCATCGGCAGGCGGACTCTCAACCACTGCGCCACCAGGGAAGCCCCTAAATTTATTCTTAAGTATTTTATTCTTTTTGATTCTATTGTAAGTGGAATCATTTTTGTAATTTCCTTTATGGATTGTTCATTGCTACTGTAAAGAAATCTGTGTGTTGATTCTGTATCCTGCAACTTGTTGAATTTGTTTATTAGCTCTTTTTTGTGTGTATTCTTAGGATTCTGTTACATTTAAGATCATGTCATCTGCAAACATAATTTTACTTTTTCTTTTCCAGTTTGGATGCCTTTTATTTCTTTTACTTGGCTAATTGCTCTGGCTAGAACTTCTAGTACTGTGTTAAATAGAAGTGGCAAAAGCAGACATCTTTGTCTCATTGTGGGTCTTGGGGAAATTTTTTTAAGTCTTTCACTAATGAGTATGATGTTAGCTGTGTGTTTTTCGTTTTGTTTTCGTTTTGGGTGTTTTTTTTTTTTTTTTTTTTTGTAGATGGCCTTTATTATGTTGAGGAAGTTCCTTTCTGTTACTAGTTTGAGTGTTTGTGTCATGAAAAGGTGCTGGATTTTGTCAAATGCTTTCTTCTGCATCAGTTGAGATGATCACGTATTTTTCTTTTCCTTTAGTCTATTAATGTGGTTTATCACATTGATTGATAATTCATATGTTCAATCACCCTTACATTCTGAAGATAAATCTCATGTGGTCATGGTGTATAACCCTTTTAATATGCTGCTGAATTTGGTTTGCTAGTACTTTGTTGGTGATTTTTTGCATATATATTCAGAGTATCAGAGTAATGCTGGCCTCATAGAATGAGTTAGGAAGTGTTTGCTCATTTTCAATTTTTGGAAGTGTTTGAGAAGGATTGGTATTAATTCTTTACATGTTGAGTAAGCTTCTCCAGTATAGCCTTCTGATTCTGAGCTTTTTTTGTTGAGGGGTTTTTGATTACTGATTCAATCTACTTATTTGTTGTAGGTGTATTCGTATTTTATATTTGCTCTTGACTCAGTTTTGGTAATTTGTGTGTTTGTAGGAATTTGTCCATTCCACCTAGGTTATCCAATTTGTTGATGTACAGTTCATAGTATTCTTTTATAATCCTTATTTTAAAAAATTATATCAAATATCCTTTTATCTCCATTTAAAAATTGTGGTAAAATAATACATTGCTTAAAAAAATACATTGTTTTCATTTGTCTAAAGGTATTTTCTGATTGCCCTTGAGATTTCTTCTTTGACCCATTGGTTGTTTGCATGCATTGTTTAATTTTCACATATTTGTGAATTTTCCAGTTTTTTTCCTGTTATTGATTTAATTTCCAATTTCAGTCTACTGTGGTAAGAAAAGATAATTTGTATGATTTCGATCTTTTTAAATTTATTAAGACTTGTTTTGTGGCCTAATGTAATAGTCTATCCTTGAGAATGTTCCATGTGTACTTGAGAGGAATATGTATTCTGCTGATGTTGGGTTGAGTCTTCTGGATTTATCTGTTAGTTCTCATTGGTGTATAGTGTTATTCAAGTCCTCTATTTCCTTATTGGTTTTCTGTCTGGTTGCTCTAACCGTTATTGAAAGAAAGGTATTGAAGTCTCCAACTATTTTATTTATTTATTTAATTGAAGTATAGTTGATTTACAGTGTTGTGTTAATTTCTGCCATACAGCAAAGTGACTCAGATGTATATATATATTATATATAATATATATAATATATGTATACATTCTGTTTAATATTCTTTTCCATTGTGGTTTATTGCAGGATTTTGAATATAGTTTTCTGTGCTATACAGTAGGACCTTGTTTTCCATTCATTCTGTATGTAATAGTTTGCATCTACTAACCCCAAACCCCAGTCCATCCCCTCTCCCCACTCCCTCCCACTTGGCAACCACAAGTCTGTTCTCTATGTCTGTGTGTCTGTTTCTGCTTCATAGATAGGTTCATTGTGTCATACTTTAGATTCCACGTATAAATGATATCATATGGTATTTGTCTTTCTCTTTCTGACTTACTTCACTTAGTATGATAATCTCTACTTATGTCCATGTTGCTGCAAATGGCCTTATTGTTCTTTTTTATGGCTGAGTAGTATTCCATTGTATATATGTACCACATCTTTTTTTGTTTTTTAAAAATTTTTATTGGAGTAGAGTTGATTTACAATGTTGTGTTAGTTTCAGGTGTACAGCAAAGTGAATCAGTTATACATATATCTACTCTTTGTTTTTTTTTAAGATTCTTTTCCCATATAGGCCATTACAGAGTATTGAGTAGAGTTCCCTGTGCTATACAGCAGGTTCTTATTAGTTATCTATTTTTTATATAGTAGTGTGTATATGTCTGTCCCAATCTCCCAACTTATCCCTTCCCCCCTTATCTCCTGGTAACCATAAGTTTGTTTTCTACATTTGTGTCTCTGTTTTGTAAATAAATTCATTTGTACTCCTTTTTTTTTAGATTCCACATATAAGTGATATCATATTATAGATGTCTTTCTGTGTCTGACTTACTTCACTCAGTATGACAATCTCTGGGTCCATCCGTGTTGCTGCAAATGGCATTATGTTCTTTTTTATGGCTGAGTAATATTCCGTTATATATATGTACCACATCTTCTTTATCCATTCATCTGTTGATGGTCATTAAGGTTGTTTCCATGTCTTGGCTATTGTGAATAGTGCTGCTATGAACATAGGGTTCATGTATCTTTTTGAATTATAGTTTTGTCCAGATATATGCCCCAGAGTGGGATTGCTGGATCCTATGGTAGCTCTGTTTTTAGTTTTCTAAGGAACCTCCATACTGTTCTCCATTGTGGCTGCATCAATTTATATTCCCACCAACAGTGTAGGAGGGTTCCCTTTTCTTCACACCCATTCCAGCATTTGTTATTTATAGACTTTTTGATGATGGCCATTTTGACTGGTGTGAAGTGGTACTTCACTGTAGTTTTGATTTGCATTGATCTAACAATTAGTGATGTTGAGCATCTTTTCATGTGCCTCTTGGCCATCTGTATGTCTTCTTGGGAGAAATGTCTCTTTAGATCTTCTGCCCATTTTTCGATTGGGTTGTATTTGTTGTTGAGTTGTATGAGCTGTTTGTATATTTTGGAAATTAAGCCCTTTTCAGTCTCATGGTTTGCAAATATTTTTTCCCATTCTGTAGGTTGTCTTTTTGTTTTGTTTATGATTTCCTTGGCTGTGCAAAAGCTTGTAAATTTGATTAGGTCCCACTTGTTTATTTTCATTTTTATTTCTATTGCCATGGGAGACTGACCTAAGAAAACATTGGTACAATTTATGTCAGAGAATGTTTTACCTATGTTTTCTTTTAGGAGTTTTATGGCGTTATGTCTAATGTTTAAGTCTTTAAACCATTTTGAGTTTATTTTTGTGTATGGTGAGAGGGTGTGTTCTAACTTCATTGATTTACACGTGGCTGTCCAACTTTCCCAACACCAGTTGCTGAAGAGACTGTCCTTTTCTCATTGTATATTCTTGCCTCCTTTGTTGACAATTAATTGACCATAGGTGTGTGGGTTTATTTCTGGGTTCTCTGTTCTGTTCCATTGATCCATATGTCTGTTGTTATGCCAGTGCCATGCTGTTTTGATTACTGTAGCTTTGTAGTATTGCCTGAAGTCTGGGATGGTTATGCCTCCTGCTTTGTTCTTTTTTTTTCAGGATTGCTTTGGCAGTTCTGGGTCTTCTATGGTTCCATATGAATTTTAGGATTATTTGTTCTAGTTCGGTGAAAAATGTCATGGGTAATTTGATAGGGATCCAGCTATTATTATAGAATTATCTATTTCTCTTTTCAATTTCGTTAATTTTTGTTTCCTATTTTGGGGGCTCTGTTATTAGGTATATATATGTTCATAATTGTTACATATTCTTGTTAGACTAAACTTTTTTTTTTTTTTTTTTTTTTTTTTTTTTTTGCTGTACGCGGGCCTCTCACTGCTGTGGCCTCTCCCGTTGCGGAGCACAGGCCCCGGACACACAGGCTCCGCGGCCATGGCTCGCGGGCCCAGCCGCTCCGCGGCATGTGGGATCCTCCAGGACCGGGGCACGAACCCGTGTCCCCCGCATCGGCAGGCGGACTCTCAACCACTGCGCCACCAGGGAAGCCCAGAGACTAAACTTTTTTATCAGTGTATAATGCTCTTCTTTGTCTCTTGTAACCGTTTTTGACTTAAAGTATATTTTTTTCTGACAGTCATGTAGCCAACTCAGTTCTCTCTTGATATCTTTTTCCAGCCTGTATTTTCAACTTCTTTGCTTCTTTGTATCTAAAGTGAATCTCTTGTAGGTAATATGATAGATGGATCATGTGTTTTGTTTTTTTTTTTTAAGGGTACTTTAATTAATTAATTAATTAATTTATTTATTTTTGGCTGTGTTGGATCTTCGTTTCTGTGCGAGGGCTTTCTCTAGTTGTGGCAAGCGGGGGCCACTCTTCATCGCAGTGCGCGGGCCTCTCACTATCGCGGCCTCTCTTGTTGTGGAGCACAGGCTCCAGACGCGCAGGCTCAGTAGTTGTGGCTCACGGGTCTAGTTGCTCCGTGGCATGTGGGATCTTCCCAGACCAGGGCTCAAACCCGTGTCCCCTGCATTAGCAGGCAGATTCTCAACCACTGCGCTACCAGGGAAGCCCCGATCATGTGTTTTTTAATCCAGTTTTCCAATCTCTGCCTTAAGAGTCTAATTCATTTTTGAATTGGCCAAAAAATTCGTTTGGTTTTTTCCATAGGATGGCTCTAGTGGTCCTTCGTTGTCTTTAACTTCATTTGAAACAATTTTGTTAGATTGTATTGTGACAGCTGTCATATTAGTGTGCCTTTAAAAAAACTTATCAAGGGCTTCCCTGGTGGTGCAGTGGTTGAGAGTCCGCCTGCTGATGCAGGGGACATGGGTTCGTGCACTGGTCTGGGAAGATGCAACATGCCGCGGAGCGGCTGGGCTCGTGAGCCATGGCCGCTGAGCCTGCGCGTCCAGAGCCTGTGCTCTGCAACGGGAGAAGCCACAACAATGAGAGGCCCATGTACAGCAAAAAAAACCCCAAAAAACAAAAAAAACAACTTATCAAAATTGGTGAGTTTTTGTGTAGCCATTTTAAAAGTTGAAGGTGGAAGAAAAAAGCAACATTTTTGGCATGTAATGCTTTATTATTTCAAGAACAGTAAAAACACAACTGAAATGCAAAAAAAGATGATTTGTGCAGCGTATGGAGAAGGTGCTGTGACTGATCGAATGTGTCGGAAATGTTTTGCAAAGTTTTGTGCTGGAGATTTCTCACTGGACAATGCTTCATGGTCCGGTAGACCAGTTGCAGTTGATAGTGATCAAATCGAGACATGAACTGAGAACAATCAACATTATACCACACAGGAGATAGCCGACATACTCAAAATATCCAAATCAGGCACTGAAAATCATTTGTACCAGCTTGGTTATGTTAATTGCTTTGATGTTTGGGTTCCACATAAGTTAAGTGAGAAAAACCTTCTTGACCATATTTCTGCATGTGATTTTCTACTTAAGTGTAATGAAAACGTTTGTTTTTAAATCAATTTGTGATGGGCGATGAAAAGTGGATACTGTACAATGATGTGGAACAGAAGAGATCGTGAGGCAAGCGAAGTAAATCACCACCAACCACACCAAAGAAGATGATGTTGTGTATATGGTGGGATTGGAAGGGAGTCCTCTATTATGAGCTCCTTCCAGAAAACCAAACAATTAATTCCAACAAGTACTGCTCGCAGCTAGACCAACTGAAAGCAGCACTTGATGAAAAGCATCCGGAATTAGTCAATGGAAAATGCATAATCTTCCATCAGGATACCGCAAGAGTGCATGTTTCTTTGATGACCAGGTAGAAACTGTTACAGCTTGGCTGGGAAGTTGTGATTCATCCACCGTATTCACCAGACATTGCACCTTCAGATTTCCATTTATTTCAGTCTTTACAAAATTCTCTTAATGGAAAAAAATGTCAATTCCCTGGAAGACTGTAAAAGGCACCTGGAACAGTTCTTTGGTCAAAAAGATAAAGAGTTTTGGGAAGATGGAGTTATGAAGTTGCCTGAAAAATGGCAGAAGGTAGTGGAACAAAAGGATGCATACATTGCTCATAAAGTTCTTGGTGAAAATGAAAAATGTGTCTTTTATTTTTACTTAAAAACCAAAGGAACTTTTTGGCCAATCCAGTACATTTAAAGTAGTTATTGATAAGGAAGGATTTACTCCTGCTCTTTAGTTTTTTCTTTTCTGTATGTCTCATACTTTTTCTTCCTCAATTTCTCTATTACTGCCTTTTTATGTATTCAGCTGACTTTTTTATAGTGTGCTATTTTAATTCATTTTTTTCCTTTTTTGTATTTTTAAACATTATTTTCTTAGTGGTTGCCTTGCCTATAAGAGCGCAACTAATATCTTAAATTTGTTACAGCCTAGTTTGAGTAATACCAGTTTAGTTTCGCTCTGTTCCTATATGTCTCTGTTCTTTCTCATTGTTGTTGTCACAGATTATCTTTATACATTGTGTGCCCATTAACATAGGTTTATAATTGTCTTCTTATGTATTTGCCTTTTAAATCATGTAGGAAAAAAAGAAGAGTTACAAACCAGCAGTACAATAATATTGGCTTTTATGTTTACCTGTGCTAAGTTACCTTTACCAGTGTCCTTTATTTATTATGGCTTTGAGTTACTGCCTAATTTCTTTTCATTTTAGCCTTAAGAACTCCCTTTAGCATTTCTTGTAGTGCTAGTCTACAAGTCTGCTAATGAAATTTCTTAGCTTTTGTTTATCTGGAAGTGTCATACTTTCTCTGTCATTAATAAAGGATAGTTTTTCTGCATGGTTAGAGAATATTTGGTTGACAGTGTTTTTCATCCAGGATTTTAAAATGTCATCCCATTGCCTTCTGGCCTCCATGATTTCTGATGGGAAATCAGTTGTTAATTTTATTGTGGATTCTTCATGTATGAGAAGTTGCTTCTCTCTTGTTGCTTTCAAAATTTCTTCTGCCTTTAACAATTTAACAATTATGTGTCTTGGTGTGGAGTCCTATGAGTTTATTCAGCTTGGAGTTCATTGAGTTTCTTGGATGTGTGTAGTTGTGTCTTTCATCAGATTTGGGAAGTTTTTGGCTATTATTTCTTCAAATTTTTTTTTTTTTTTTTTTGGCCATGCTGCACGGCTTGTGGGATTTTAGTTCCCCAACCAGGGGTTGAACCTGGGCTCGAACCTGGGCTCACGGCAGTGAAAGCACGGGGAGTCCTAACCACTGGACCACTAGGGAATTCTCTCTTTAAGTATTTTTTCTTTCCCCCTCTATCTTTTCCTTCTGAGACTCTTATTATGCGTATGCTAGTATGCATGGTAGAGAAGAAGGAAGGCACATGAGGAACTCAGGAACCAGACAATACAGGGAGCAGAAAAAAGTTCCAGAAAAATTGTTAGTGTTTTCAGAAATAAAAGATGAAGATCAGAGTGCTATGAAAAGGAATAATCAGAGAATTAGAGAGTTCTTAGAAGTGAAAATATGAAAGGTTTTCTCCATGCCCCCCCTCCAAATATAGAAGGGTTGGAAGATAAATTTGAGTAAGTCACCCAGGAAGGACAAAAATGAGATGGGAAATGGAGAGAAAAGATAACTGGAGGATCAATGTAAGAGGCCTAAAGTTCAATTAATAGGAGCTCTAGAAAAAGAGCAGAGAAAATGAAAGGGAGGAAGTTATGGAAGATATAATATGGAAAAAATTTCCAGAAGTGAAGGACTTGAGTTAGAGATTAAAAGAGCCAGCTGAATGCACAGCAAAATGAATAAAGAAGTATCTGTACTAGGACTTATCACCTGTAAATTACAGAACACTGAGGCAAAGAGAATATCCTAAAAGTTTCCATAAAGAAAAAAAAAACAGTTCAGTAAAAGAGATGGAGAATCAGAATGGCATAATTTTCTCAGTAGTAACACTAGAAACTAGAAATTGTTGAAACAATACCTGTAAGATTTTGAATGAATGATTTTTAACCTAGAATTTCAAACCTAATTAAACAAAATATGAAGAAAGAATAAAGGCATTTCAGGCATGCAAAGTCTTATAAAACTTGCCTACTATTGGGGCTTAAGGGACCCCAATAAATAGCACTGTCTTTCCCTTCCTGAATTCTGAACAAATTGGGAGAGATAAAGGAAGCATATGGAGACCAGAATATTATTTTTATTATGGATAAGATTCACATTGGAGAATGGGACTTATATTTTCAAGTGGCTTGCTAATACTCAATGCCAGAAATAGAAAGATTTAACCACTCAGGCATAGGCAGAGCTGAACAGTGATAGGCCCTGTGTGGGGCTTGCAACTGTAATGTTAGAGTATGAATGAGAGAATGGAATTTTCTTTCCTGAGAACAGCTAGATGCAAAGAGGAAGGAGAGGGGAAGGTGCTAACTTTTGCCCAGATCATTTTTCTAAACTCAGGGATGAAATAAGTTACCCCATCTTCCTAGGAAAGGAATGAATGGAGTGGAAAGAAAGCAGGAATGTTATGTTAATGGTTGTCCCTCTACATGAAATGAAATGTCAGAAGTAGGGCATAATTATTTTCTTCAATGCTTTTCTTGTTTTCTTTCTTAGAAAGCTACTGGAGGATATGCTACACCAAAAAAGAGGGAGTAAGTTGTGGACGAGGAAAATAGAAGAGTCAGTCAGCATGGAGAGTAGATGGGAATTGGTAGGATGATAGCAAAAGGAAAGTCTCAGGGTGACAAGTGTGGTGGAAATCTAGTAGTGATCAGAAGGTGCCAGATGGGATGTCCAAGGAGAGAAAAATGACAATAAAAACAGACACATGGGTTGCTTGATGTATTTGAAGACATTGAGAGAAGCTTTACAGTTCTGTCAATGAATTATTGACAGATATATAAAAAACTTAAGAGAAGTGAGACAATTCCAGGTAAAACTGAAAAGTATACCAAAAGAGAAATGTGACTATAGTATATATGTTGCTTAAGTCAAAAGCCTAGGCCCCTTGATAAAGAGATCCAATAGTATAGTGACCTAAGAAACAGTTTTATTTCTGTCTCATGTAATAGTTGCTGGGTGAGTAGTCACCAGATCCAGATGAATAGTTTATTGTGTGTGGTCATTCAGGAGTCCCAAGTTCCACTGATGATGTTTGTCCAGTCAAAAGTATGGCCAAGGGCTAACAGTGTGGACTTTACCTGGGCTTGTTAGACTAAATGCAGAATGTTAGTCCTCACTCCAAACCTACTGAATCAGAATCTGCACTTAGGGACTAGCTGATTCCTGTGCACAAAAGTTTAAGACCTATTGGTCTGGATTGGAATTTAACTGTTGGCTCTGTGATTGAAGATGGATGACTGAGAATTTTATCCAGTGAGAAGGGGAGAGCATTGAGGAGGTAAGAACTTGATCTTAAGAACACACCTAACTGCAGAGAAGGTTGGGAAATGTAGTTTAGCTATGTGCCTAGGAAAAAGGAGAAAATGAATTTTGATAGATAGTTAGAAAACTCTGTGCAATGGTATATTTGGCTCAGCCATAAATAATATTGGCATATCATATTATAGTCATCCTGGGAGGATGGTGGTGGGATGGGAACGTAAGTGTGTGTACAATTCTGTCTGTAGGAAGTCAGTAGATAATATCTAAATCTAAAACAAAATAGGTAGTATCAGCTTAAGCATGTAATTTAGAAATATGGAGATAAACCTCAGAAGAAACAGCTAAAAGAGTTGACAGTAGTTGCTTCTGAGGAGAGAGATTGGTAGTTGGTAGGAGAATGCTGTTTTGCCTTGCCATTTACTTTTTCAACTGTGTAAGTGTATTTGTTTTATAAGAAGCACATTGGAAAAAAATTTCCTGTAGTCTAAATAGGAGGTAAACACATGAAATGTGTTAAGTGCTAAGTACTATGAGAAAGGTAAGAACAAAGTCCATAGAAAGAGGCATACTTATCCAGGCCACCCTGGGTGGTAGGAGGCTAGGGGATGGATTGGGAAGCGAGACATTTTCTAGTTACATTGTAGACAATATACAGTATGAAGCAATTAAATATTTTTTGGATCTATTATATTTTGTTTTTAAAGTGTGAATAATTAAAAATAATTTAAGCTAAGTTTTTATTAATCCACTTAACAAATTTATTGAGTGTCTACTTTGAACTAGGCACTGTAATAGGCATTGAAGGTATAATGGTAAGCAAAATGAGAAATGGTTTCTTACCTCTTAGAGCTTATCATCTTGTGTATAAGATTATACAGAAGAGTTTGGTTTTCCTTCACTTCTACTTTCAGAAACATTCCTTAGAGCATTGATTTTTCAAATGTAGTTCCCAGTCTAGCCACATGAGAATCACCTGGGAACTTGTGAGAAATGCAAATTCTTAGGCCCCAATCCCAGACCTGTTGAATCAGAAACTCTGGGAATGGGACCTTCCAGGTGATTCTAATGAATGATAAAATTTGAGAACTATTGCCTTAAAGGTAATCAATATTTTAACCTTGGTTTATTACTGCTAGTATTTTAGAAATAATCTGATTTCCATAATATGTAGTATACAAGCTATTTCTAGTATAGAAATTATTTAACAAAATGTAGTATTTTCATTTGTTTATAGTTTGTGCTCTGTGGTAAAAGTGTAATAGTTGCTATTATATTTTAGAACAAAACGGATTCTGATTTTTTTCTTTCTATTATCTTTTTTCTAAACGTTATTATTCTTTTAGAGCAGTTTTAGTTTCACAGCAAAGTTGGGCAGAAAGTACGGAGTACCCATGTAACTCCCTTCCCCCACACAGGAATAGCCTCTCTCACTATCAACATCCCTGCACCAGAGTGGTACATTTGTTACAGTGGATGCACCTACATTAACACGTCATTATCATCCAAAGTCCGTAGTTTACCTTAGGGTTCACTCTTAGGGATATCCATTCTGTGGGTTTTGACAAATGTATAATGACATGTATCAGCATACAGAATATTACTATAACTTTTAGACTCTGGGATCCTGTTGGTTTTTAAAATTTTTCTTACCTCAGAAGAATTTATTTAAACTGCTTTGTACTTTGGAGCTGGAGAAAGTCTGTTGACGTTGGTTCCCCATGTTTAGAGTGTCAAGTTAGAAGTAGGTTAGCAGTATAAATAGGTGGTATTTAGTAGGAAAGTCATGTGGGAAAGGTCTTACCACGTAGTCTTCTATAAACTGATTCCCTATGTTGCATATAGATTGCAGTTCTTCTGTTATTTTTACCACTTAGTCTTCTATAAGCTGATTTCCTATGTTGCGTATAGATTGGAATTGTGTTATTTTTGTTCCATTTCTTTTTATGTTAATTGTGGTACATCACTGCAGGTTTTATTTCCCTTTTAGTTGAAATTCTTATTGAGTAATGTAAAACAGCATTTTACTTCTGAAGTTCCCTTGTTTTGATGTCATAGTGCTAGAATTACATTAGAACCTCCTTTATGGGCGTTTCGCTGTTACTTACTAGAGTAAGTCTAGAAGTCTAGAGTCTAGAAGGATTTTAACTCCTTCTCATATAGTTTTCAGAGTTTAAAAATTTTTATTTTTTACTCTTCAGCTTTTTACTTTATTTTTATTTTTGGCTGCGTTGGGTCTTCATTGCTGCGCGGCTTTCTCTAGTTGTGGCGAGCGGGGCCTACTCTTCATTGTGGTGTGTGGGCTTCTCATTGCGGTGGCTTCTCTTGTTGCAGAGCACGGGCTCTAGGTTCGTGGGCTTCAGTAGTTATGGCGCACGGGCTCTAGAATGCAAGCTTGGTAGTTGTGGTGCATAGGCTTAGTTGCTCCGCGACATGTGGGGTCTTCCCGGACCAGGGCTCAAAAACCCTTGTTCCCTGCATAATCAGGCAGATTCTTAACCACTGCGCCACCAGGGAAGCCCCGCTATTCAGTTTTGAGAGTAAATTGTAAAAGTTTTTTTTATGTCTAACCAATTTTTTAGAAATGGGTTTTGCGTTTTAAATAACAGATTTTTTTTTTTTAATCCAATAGTTTGCTTGCCTAAACTGGATTTGAAGCAATTCAGACTACTGGAGATCTTCCACTTTACAATATCACAATTGGAAAGAAGCAGGTTTTCAAATAATGGAAGAGTCTAAGACCTCTGAAAATGAAAATCATGAACCAAAGAAGAATGCTTGGGCTCTTTCTGAAGAAAGCAAATCAGTTAAATTTATAACTAATCAAACTTTGAAAGCTAGAAATGATAAATCCATAAAAGAAATTGGGACCAACTCTCCAAATAGGAATAGTAGTAAAAAAAATAAGCAAAATGATATTTGTATAGAAAAAACAGAAGTTAAATCATGTAAAGTAAATGCTGCCAGTGTTCCAGGCCCTAAAGATTTGGGGTTAGTCCTTCGAGATCAAAGTCACTGCAAAGCAAAAAAATCACCGAATTCACCAGTGAAAGAAAAGGTACCTGTTTCACAGGCAAAAGTAGAAAGGGCACCCAGTTTACAGGCAAAAACAGAAAAATCACCAAAGTCACTTAATTCACCAGTGAAAACAGAAAAGGCACCCAGCTCACAGGCAACAGCAGCAGAAAAGACACTTAATTCACAGAGGAGAGCAGAAAAAGCACCTGGTTCTCAGATGAAATCAGAAAAGGTGCCCAGCTTACCAGCAGAAGCTGAGAAGGTACCCAGTTTACTGTTGAAAGGAAGCATGAGACAGACAGAATTACAGCAGATTGGAAAAAAAATTCCAAGCTCCTTTACTTCTTTGGACAAAGTGAATATTGATGTTGCAGAGGGAGAAAAATCTGCTCTGGAAAGCTCACAACAATCTCAGAAGCAACAAACATGTACAGATAATACTGGTGATTCTGATGATAGTGCTTCAGGAACTGAAGACATATTGGATGATTTGAGTAAGTACAAATTAGATTATTCCACAAGTCACATTTTTGGAGAGATTTTTTAATATTAATGTTCTTTAGATTATCCTTAGTTTGATTTTAACTACAAAAAGGACATTAATAATATGGGTCTTAGGTTGAAAACATTTATTATGGGAGGTACAAAGCCTGTGCAAATACAAATTTAGTGGCTCCTATAGTTGATGTGTACACACAGACAGACAGACAGACACACACACACACACTCTTTCACTCTTCTTTTAAATGGTCCTGGTAATAACATTGCTCATTCATTCACCAAACATGAATGTATTGAGTTCCCATTATATGTCACGCATGTGTTTACAGTGGAAAACCAAAAAAACACAGCCCCAGACCTCAAGGAAGCTTCTAGTTAGTTGAGGGTGATACAGATAAGTAAGATGGTAATTTAGCTCAGTGCCAAAAACTTAGAATCGAGAAAGTACAAGATTTAATTGAGGTATTTAGACTTTGGGTTGAGAAAATGCATGATATAAATGTGAGACTGCAAGTGTGACTGAGATTCAGTATGACTGCAACAGGGACTTGCGGGGGAATGTGGCAAAAGATGTAGCTGAAAAGGCACACAAGAATTGGAAAGTAAAGGGCCTTTTAGGATATAATAAACAGTTTGGACTTTATTATGAGTGTTTTGGGAAGCCACTGAAGAGTTTTAACCAAGGTAGCACTGTGATCACATATATATATATATATAAATATATATGTTTATCTTTTCAGCAAATTCTTTGACAGGAGCAAAACTGGAAACAGATTGAATAGGACACTGTTTCAATTTACTTGAGAATTATCATTGTAAAATTCATTTTCTTATGAGATCTTGATCTTAGCGTTACTTAATTGTTTATAAATATTGTCCGTGTCTCTGTTTAAATTAATGAATTTTCCTTGGCAGTCTTTTTTCCTGACGTTTCTGTGGCTAAGAGAATAAAACCTTTTCTTAATGTATAAACAGAAAAAGCTATTTCTAAATCATTATTTACCGCACTTTGAGGAATCCTGACAGAGAGTTCAGAAATAGCTTCTTTTTATTTCTGGTGGTACACAGATGATGGTTTATTGACAAACCCTTTTTTAAATTTAATAGAGGTACCTTTGTATGTAAGAAGAAATGTCAGTAATTTCATAGGTATGGCTTAGGACAAGGCCCAAAAAAGTAATTCAATTTAAAGACAATATCAAATAAATAACAGTACTGCTAGTGTTTAGATATGGCAGATCTAAACATGACAGTATGTGATTGATTGAAGTTAGGAAATACTGGTGCATAAGATCAGCTACAGGGGTCTGGTCACTTGAATTAGTGAAAAATATGATTTAAAGATTATTTTCTTAAAAAGGTGACAGAATAAGGTGACAGAGTGAGGTGGTTAAGATTGTGAGCTCTGGAGTAAAATTTCATAGGTTTTGAATCTTATCTTCCCCACCTAATAACTTTGTAATCTTGGATAAGCTGCTTATCCTTTAAAACATGTCTAAGTTACCTCATTTTTTAAAATGTGGAGATGCTGCTGCCTTTGTTATAAAGTTTAAGTGAAATAATTCAATAGAGTGTTTGATGTAGTCCCTGACACAGTAGGCAGGCAATGGCAATGAATATCCTTTATTATTATTATTTCTCCAATTAAATGCAGTTTTGTTAACATGGAGAACAAGTTGAAATAGCTTAAGGAAGCTAGCAGACCAAATAGAGGTCCTTTTGGAAGACTTGTTTTAACAAACTAATAAGAATGAGGGACTTCCTGGAGGTCCAGTGGTTAGGACTCCGTGCTTTCACTTCAGGGGGCATGGGTTCATTCCCTGGTTGAGGAACTAAGATCCTGCAAGCTGTGTGGCCAAAATAAAACAAACAAAAAACCACTTGTTACCAAATAGGTAAGTATGGTTTTTTTTTGTTTTTTTTTTCACTATTTTTTTTTATTAGTTTCTGCTTTATAACAAAGTGAATCAGTCATACATATACATCTGTTCCCACATCCCTTCCCTCATTCATCTCCCTCCCTCCCACCCTCCCCATCCCACCCCTCCAGGCGGTCACAAAGCACCGCGCTGATCTCCCTGTGCTCTGCGGCTGCTTCCCACTATCTATCTACCTTACGTTTGGTAGTGTATATATGTCCATGCCTCTCTTTCGCTTTGTCACAGCTTACCCTTCCCCCTCCCCATATCCTCAAGTCCATTCTCAAGTAGGTCTGTGTCTTTATTCCCGTTTTACCCCTAGGTTCTTCATGACATTTTTTTTTTTTTAATTCCGTATATATGTGTTAGCATACGGTATTTGTCTTTCTCTTTCTGACTTACTTCACTCTGTATGACAGACTCTAGGTCTATCCACCTCATTACAAATAGCTCAGTTTCATTTCTTTTTATGGCTGAGTAATATTCCATTGTATATATGGTAAGTATGTTTTAGGACTTCCTTGGTGGTCCAGTGGTTAAGACTCTGGCGCTTTCAACATGGGGGCTCAGGTTCGATCCCTGGTTGGGGAACTAAGATCCCACGTGCCACATGGTGCGGCCCACAAAAAGAAAAACCGCAAAAACCCAAAAATGATTTATATGGGAATTCCCTGGTGGTCCGGTGGTTAGGACTCCAGGCTCTCACTGCTGAGGGCCCAGGTTCAATCCCTGGTCGGGGAACTAAAATCCCACAAACAGTGTAGTGCAGCCAAAAGATTAGTGGATTAATCTCCATTAGGTCCAACTTTAGCTCCCACCTAGCACTTCCACCATTTTTCCTTTTGCCGTTTGTACATTCAGTAAATATTTTGGGTGGTCTCCGCTATGTGCAGGTACTGATCTAGTTGCTAGGAATATAACAATGAACTAAACAGATAACACTATACTTACTTATAGAGTTAATATTCTAGTGGGAGGAGACAGACAACAAACATAGTAAATAACAAAAGTATATAATAAGTTAGATAGTGATAAATCTTATAAGAAAAATAAAACAGGAAATGTCACAAGGAATGATGCTGCTGTGTCTGGTGGTGGTGTTTCAAATTTAAATTGTCACTGAGAAGGTGACATTAGAGCAAACACTTGCAGGTAAGAGGTGAGAGAGTGAGCCTGGTGAATATTTGAAGGGAGAATATACTATATCTGGGCTTCTCAAACTTTAATGTGCATATGAATCAATTGGGAATTGTATTAAAATTCAGATTCTTGGGCTCCATTCTCTGAGATTTTTGATTGAGAAAATCTAGAGTCTGAGATACTGGATTTCTAACAAGCTCCTGAATGAAGCTGATGCTGCTGGTCAGGATCATGCTTTTGAGCAGCAGAACCTAACTCATCTTCTTACTTTCACTTATACCATACTTCCTTGTGTTTTCAACATAGCAGCCAGAATGATCCTGTTAAAATTACTCAGATCATGTTACTGCTGTTCGTCATATTTCAGTGGTTTCCCATATATCAGAGTAAAAGCTAGTGTCCTTGCTGTGACCTTTGTGATCTTCGGCACTCCCCCCCACTTCTCTGCCCTCATTTATCTACTTCTCATCATTTCTCTCTGTTCCAGCCGCATGGTATCCTTGCAGTTCCTCAAATGTGAAGGCAAATGTTCACCTGATGGCTCTTACATTTGCTTTTTCCTTTGCCTGGAACACCCTTCCCCCAGATGTCCATATGGCTAGCTCTCTTACCTCCTTCACCTTCTCAGTGAGCCTTTTGCTGGGTCACTTATCTAAAATTTACAAACCTCACCTCCACCTCTGGCACTCCTTATTCTTTTTACCTTTTTATTTTTTCTCCATATTTCTTACTATCATGTCATATTAAAAATTTTTATTTACCTTTTTATATTAGTTTTATTGAGATATAATTCACATGCCATAAAATTTGCCATTTAAAAATATACAATTTAGTGTTTTTTAGTATATTTACAAAGTTGTGTAGACATTACTACTGTCTAAATCATGAATATTTTCACCACCTCCAAAATAAACTCCATACCCATTAGCAGTCACTACTCATTACCCTCTCCTCCTAGGAACTGCCAACCACTAATTTAGTTTCTGTCTCTATAGACTTGCCTATTTTATATGAGTGAAGTCATAAAACATGTGGCCTTTTGTGTCTGGCTTTTTTCACTTAGTATGTTTTAAGATTCATCCATGTTGTAGCATGTATCAGTACAGCATTCTTTTTCATTGCTGAATAATATTCCTCTTGTGCTTCTTTTGTGGTAGGAGACACATCACCTCCAAAGAGAGGCACACTATTTTTATTCAGAAAATTAGTGCTATCAAAAGAGAAGTGAATTTCAGGGTTCTTGTAGATGGCATGTAGAGTGGCTTTTGAGGGCGGAGAGGAGAGGTTTATTGATTATCTATGAGCATTTACTTTTAGAAGTGCTTTTAGATACATCCAAATCAATTTCTTTTTTTTTTTTTTTTTGTGGTACGCGGGCCTCTCACTGTTGTGGCCTCTCCCATTGCAGAGCACAGGCTCCGGATGCGCAGGCTCAGCGGCCATGGCTCACGGGCCCAGCTGCTCCACGACATGTGGGATCTACCCGGACCGGGGCACGAACCTGTGTCCCCTGCATTGGCAGGCGGAGTCTCAACCACTGCGCCACCAGGGAAGCCCCAAATCAGTTTCTTTATTCAACACACTATTATTAAGTGTCATCTCTGGTCTAGGCATTGTATTAAAACCTGAAGGTACAAAGTTGAATAAGATCTGGTCATTAGCATCAAGGAATTCATTATCTAATTGTAAGAGGTAGATAAATAAATACAAATTACATTGCTGTGAAAATGTGAGATAATAGCGGGTGCTATGAGAATATAAAAAATATCAGACTGTCTTATTTTTTAAAAATTAATTTATTTTTGGCTGCGTTGGGTCTTCGTTGCTACGTGCAGGCTTTCTCTAGTTGCGGAAAGCGGGGGCTACTCTTTTTTGTGGTGTGTGGGCTTCTCATTGCAGTGCGGAGCATGGGTTCTAGGCACACGGGCTTCAGTAACTGTGGCACGTGGGCTCAGTAGTTGTGGCACATGGGCTTAGTTGCTCTGTGGCATGTGGGATCTTCCCAAACCAGAGATCGAACCCTTGTCCCCTGCATTAGCAGGCAGATTCTTAACCACTGCACCACCAGGGAAGTCCCAGACTGTCTTCTGAAACAGTTGATGCTTAAACTGAATTTTGCAGGACAGGTAAACATAACTAGTTGAAGTAGGAAGGGCCTTGATGGTGGAGGGAACAGAACATGTACAGGCATTGATACTTGGAGTAGCAGTGATCCATTCTAACACATTTAGTATGAATGAAGTGAAGAGTGTTAGGGCAGGATATAAGATTAGAGATATAGACAACTTAGCTCTCTTTTTTTTTTGAGGTCTTGGCTTAAAGTCTCAGAAAAGCCTTCCCTGACCCCCATATCTAAAGTTTGTTTCCCTCTCAGTTACTTGTTTTTTTCCTTTATAGCACTTACTACAACTTGGGATTATTGTATTTAAACTGTTGACTGCCTTCAAGAGGGCAAGCACTGTGTGTTACATTTTAAACTTTATTATGAACTCCATGAGAGCAGCCTGTTAAGTATTTTAAGCAAGAGAGTAACATGATTCAATTTGTATTTTAAAAAATCACACTGGTGGGCTTCCCTGGTGGCACAGTGGTTGGGAGTCCGCCTGCCAATGCAGGGGACACGGGTTTGTGCCCCGGTCCGGGAAGATCCCACATGCCGCGAGCCGCTGGGCCTGTGAGCCATGGCCACTGAGCCTGCGCGTCCGGAGCCTGTGCTCCGCAGCGGAAGAGGCCGCAGCAGTGAGGGGCCTGCGTACCGCAAAAAAAAAAAAAAAAAAAAAAAAAAATCACACTGGTGGTGGAACCTACTATATTCTAAGTATATATTGGTAGGTGCTGGAAATGCAAAGATTGAAAAGAAAGCACATAATCTGTGCCTTAAAGAGATCACAATCTAGTTAGGAGGCAGAGAAGCAAAGAAAAAATATTGGTGTGGTGGAGATATCCATGAGTTCAGTGAAAGCAAAGAAGAAGGAGCCTCATGTGAGTCTGTGGTCTAGAGTATATATGTTGTTTTAGCTTCTTTTTTATAGTGATAAAGTCACTAAAGTGACTTCAGTTCATTGAGTCATCTTTGGGACTTAAAGTAGCTTTATATCATATTTACTTCAGAGATTCGACAAAATGGTTATGTTATGTTACCCTTGTATAGTGAGTCTCAGTCATATTTGTCTTCTTTGATATAGATTGGTTGGAAGAAGATAGGCATTTGACCCATGAAGTAGATTTTTCTTTGTGAATTTTGATATCATGTATATCTTTTACTTTTATGTTACATAGATATACCAACGTGCACAACGAAGGAAAACATAAAGGAAGAATATTTTTTCTGTATGTGTATAAATTGAATGTCTGTTTTTCATTAAAAAATTTTAATTTACCAATTCTGATGTTGGTAACTAAGTGATTGCTTCCTTTTCTAGGTAAAATGAAGAACGATGAATCTAATAAAGAAAATTCTTCAGAGATGGACTATTTAGAAAATGCCACTGTGATAGATGAATCCGCATTGACACCTGAGCAGAGGCTAGGCTTGAAACAAGCAGAAGAACGCTTAGAAAGAGATCACATCTTTCGACTTGAAAAAGTATACTATGTGTTTTAGTTATTTGGAGGAAAATGCATGTTTCATAACTTTTCTTTCCCAAGTACAGCTCTTTTTATTTTTCTTATTATATTCCTTAGGCAGAGATATCATGCATCTTTCCTTCTTTCCCTATTTCCTTTCCTCTTCTCTCCCTCTCTGTCTTCTTTCCCTCCATTTGTTCAGCAAATCCTAACATCTGTGAGTCTGACTTCATTCATTCATTCCAGGCTCGACAAACTGTGGCCTACCACCTTGTTTTTATTTTTTAAAATTGTGGTAAAATACCTCATGTTTTTATAAACAGTTTTATTGGAACACAACCATGCCATCCTTATTATCTATAGTTGCTTTTCTTGCTACCACGGCAGAGCTGAGTTTTGAGAAGTTGCTATGGAGAGTATGTGGACCACAAAGCATAAAATATCTACTGTTTACTAAAGCATAAAATATTTACTGAAATATAACTTTGTCCCTTTACAAGAAGTTTGCTGACCCCTGATTTACTCACTTATCAAATAGATACTGAGAGCTTGTTATGTTCTAGATACTGTGCTAGGCACTGGGGATACATGTTGGTGAAAATGGCACAGTTTCTGCCGATTAGAAGTTAACGGTCTATTTGGAGTGACAAATAAATTAGCGAATACTACAGGATGTACCAGACTTCCTCCTTTCCCCCTTGGTTTTCTCTTTCCTCTTTTTTCTCCCATATTTACTGAATATCTCCTATGTATTAGGAACTGTTCTAGCCATAGGTATCTTGTTGCTGAGTACTCATTAATTTCTTAACCTAGAAATACAGATTCCCAGCCTTAACAGTAAAAACACTGCTAGATATTGAAGGAAAGAATCATAAATCAGTCTGTTCTTAAATAGATACTTGGGATATTTGTTAGTATGCATACAGGGAAATAGGTCATCATTCTTGATAAATAAGGAAGGAAAGAAAGGAATGGTATGATTTTGTATAGCTTAGAAAAACAAGATTATATTTAAATTGAAGAAGGCAATCCTGAGTCATTAATAGAATTTATGACAGAGTAGTCACCCTGTGAAAGTAGGAAGGAATATCAAGTAGTAGAGGCCCATAATGTAGGAAAGAGTTTGGATTATATAGTTAGTCTCACAAGATCCTAGTTAGAAGGAAGTCTTTTTTGCAATTTGCTATTTTATTTTTTTTATAAATTTATTTATTTATTTTTGGCTGCGTTGGGTCTTCATTGCTGCACATGGGCTTTCTCTGGTTGTGGCGAGCGGGGGCTACTCTTTATTGCAGTGCAAGGGTTTCTCATTGCAGTGGCTTCTCTTGTTGAGGAGCATGGGCTCTAGGCACATGGACTCCAGTAATTGTGGCACGTGGGCTCAGTAGTTGTGGCTCGCAGGCTGTAGAACGCAGCCTCAGTAGTTGTGGCACACGGCACGTGGGATCTTCCTGGATCAGGGCTGGAACCTGTGTCCCCTGCATTAGCAGGCATATTCTTAACCACTGCACCACCAGGGAAGCCTGCAATTTGCTGTTTTACATAGTTCTGTCTTTCCTCTCACTTTCCCTTTCCTAAGTTTGAAATTAGTCTGGATCTGTGCATTATCAAGATAAATATTGAGTACCTTTCATGTGCCATGATCTGGTGATAAAAAGTTGAATTGGGGCATGCATGGTTTTTTAAAAACCATCATACTGCCTTTCTAGGAGTTTCTTTTAGAGAAAGGCATGTAAGCAAATAATAATAGTAATAACAATATTGTTTGAAAATAGGATCTTAGACAAAGGAGTAACCAACTTGAGTTGGGGTATAGAGGCATCAGTTTGGGGAATGCTTTATAAGTAGGTGACATTGGAACTGAGTCTGAAGGAATGGCTAGGAGTTGGGTTAGGGAATGGTTGGTGTAGGTAAATTGTATGACATGTATAAAGGGAATGTGAAAAATGTATTTTCAGGGAATATAGCAGGGGACTGGTTGGGAAGATACGTAGTATATGAAGCAGGAAAAGTCAGTTCTTGGGAGAAGGAAGAAGTTGGGGTGGAATGGATATTTGATAGTAGTAGGAAAGAATGGCCTGGGGTGAAAGAAAACTTGGAAGCATGGAAAACATTTTGTTGTTGAATTTAGATTAGCAGTGATGTAAAATCAGTGTGCCAATACCAGCATAGATGTCTATAATCTCTTATTCTTGTGACTCCTTTTTGGTTTTCGTGCAATCCAAAACCTCTTGTTGTCAATCCAGTATACTGTTAATTAAAATTTTTCTTTACCAATTTTAAAATACTCATTAAGAATATTCTTACCAACTTGCATTTGATTGCATCAAGTATTTGGTTCACAGTGTACTTACTTACACATTATCTAATTGAGGAGTAAAGATGTAGATTTTTAACCTGTACTAAAGAAGGAATAAGTCCAAACTGTTAGATCAGAAGAGTAAATTTCCGTATAGCAAGTGTTGAATATTGACTAGGAAATACTTAGAATCTCCATGCCCAGGAATCTTTTTTTTTTTTAATTTCAAGTTACTACTTTTTTTTTTTTTTTTTTTTTTTTTTTTTTGCGGTACGTGGGCCTCTCACTGTTGTGGCCTCTCCCGTTGCAGACCACAGGCTCTGGACGCGCAGGCTCAGCGGCCATGGCTCACGGGCCTAGCCGCTTCGCGGCATGTGGGATCTTCCCGGACTGGGGCATGAACCCGTGTCCCCTGCATCGGCAGGAGGACTCTCAACCACTGTGCCACCAGGGAAGCCCCCAAGTTACTACTTTTATTTTTTTCCAGTTTTATTGAAAAATAATTGACATACTTGACTGTATAAATTTAAGGTGTATAGCATGATGGTTTGATTTACATATATTGTGAAATGATTACCACAGTAGGTTCAGCTAATATCTTCTCATATAGATAAAATAAAAAGGAAAGAAAGAAAAAAAGAAAAAAAGGAATAAATATTCTTGGGATGAGAACTTTTAGGATTTACTCTCTTAACAACTTATATATCATTCAGCAGTGTTAATTACATTCCTAGTGCTTATAACTGGAAGCTGGTACCTTTTGTCCACATTCCTCCAGTTTTCCCCTCCCCTCCTCTGGTAAACACAAGTCTGATTTCTTTTCCTATGAGGCTTTTTTTTTTTTTTTTTTTTAGGATTCCTCATATAAGTGATTGTACAGTATTTGTCATTCTCTGTCTCATTTTACTTAGCATAATGCCTTCAGGGTCCATCTATGTCATTGCAAATGGTAGGATTTTCTCATTTTTTATGGCTGAATAGTATTCTATGTCATATAAGTTTCAGGTGTGTGATATAGTGATTTATAATTTTTAAGGGTTATACCCCATTTATAGTTATTAAAAAATATTGGTTATATTCCCCATGTTGTACAGTATGTCCTTGTCGCTTATTATATACATAATAGTTTGTACCTCTCTATCCCCTACCCCCCTATTGCCCCTCCTCCCTTCCCTCTCCCCACTGGTAATCACTAGTTTGTTCTCTATAACTGTGAGTCCGATCTCTAATTCATTTATTTCTGCTCTGATTTTGATTATTTCCTTTCTTCTGCTGACTTTGGGATCAGTTTGTTCTTCTTTTTCTAGTTCCTTATGGTAGAGTTAGGTTGTTTATTTGGGATCTTCCTTGCTTCTTAATGTAGACATTTATTGCTATGAAATTCCCTCTTAGAACTGCTTTTGCTATGTCCCACGAGTTCTGATATGTTGTTTTTCCATTTTTATTTGTCTCAAGAAACGTTTTTATTTCCCCTTTAATTTTTTCTTTGATCTGTTGGTTGTTCAGGAGACAAATCTTTATTCTAGCTGGTCTACAGAAACTTTAAAAAAGGCTTATCAATATGTTTGTTTAATGGTAAAATAAATATTTTAACTATAATAAAGGAATTTTTAAACATTTTTCATGTGTCCCTTCTGTGAAACTAGAAGCTTCATGATACTGAGGACATTTTTGTCTTATTTACTGTTGTGCCTAATACAGTGCCTTGCACATAGTAGTTGGTCAGTAATTAAAGGTAACAGTTTGCTTAGTGGTTAAGTGTATGGGCTTTTGGATTCACTTGGTCTAGCACTGCCACTTACTGGTTAGATGATATTGGATAAGTTATTTAACCTCTTTAAACCTCAGTTTCTATCTGTCTACCTATCTATTTATTTATTTATTTATGGCTGCGTTGGGTCTTCATGGCTGTGCACAGGCTTTCTCTAGTTGCGGTGAGTGGGCGCTACTCTTCGTTGCGGTGCACGGGCTTCTCATTGCGGTGGCTTCTCTTGTTGCAGAGCATGGGCTCTAGGCGTGCGGGCTTCAGTAGTTGTGGCACGTGGGCTCAATAGTTGTGGCTCACGGGCTCTAGAGCACAGGCTCAGTAGTTGTGGCACACAGGCTTAAATGTTCCGTGGCATGTGGGATCTTTCCGGACCAGGGATTGAACCCGTGTCCCCTGCACTGGAAGGCAGATTCTTAACCACTGCACCACCAGGGAAGCCCCAAATCTCAGTTTCTTTATCATTTAAATGGAGTCGATAAAAATAACGACACCTCGCTTATTGGGCTGTGATGATTAAATAAGATAATACAAATAAAGTTCTTAACACAGTGCCTGGTATGTGCTAAGCACAAAATAAAGATTAGCTACTTGTAGAATTGAATTATTTTACCAAGTAGGGCAGTTTTTATTATTTCATTTTACGGGTATAGAAGCAGGATCAAGAGTTAGAGATTTATCCGAGATCAATTGAGATGTCATTTCAGGCCTCTGGCTCCCCATTCAGTGTTATACCAAGCTTTTCTTACTAAAAGATTCCAGACGCATCGTTGTCTGCTCACATTTTACAATTGAAAAAGTTGTCCAATGAGTGCTCTCATGACTGCTGTAGTGACTTCATCAATATGCATGTCTTTAGGAATTCTGTGTTTATGCTTTCAACTCCTGAATCCAACCCTTCTTGCCACTTACACCACTCTTACCTTGAACCAAGCCAACCAACATCATCTGGATTATTGTAGTATGCTCATAATGGCATTAGACTCATCTTGTTTCTATTCTTAATATAGAAGGCAAGTGATCTCTTTGAAATTAGATCTTGTAATTCTTTGCTCAGAAGCCTTCAATACCTTCCCCTCACACTTAGAATAAAACTTGGAGTCCTTATGAGGGGTCTTGTCATCTGACCCCCATTACCTCTCTGTTCCAGTCATAGTAGCCTTTTTGTGATTTCGCAAACAAATTAGGCACATTCCTTCCTCAGGGCCTTAGCATTCACATTTATCTCTGCTTGGAATGTCTTTTCATATATCCACACAGTTCAGTCTTTCACTTAAGTCATTTTATTAATAAGTGATGACTATTTTTAAAAAGGAGGTAACACCTCCCCCACATTCCTATTTATTTCTTTGTACATTTGTTTATTTATTACCTGTCTTCCTACAGTAGAATGTCAATTCATGAAGACAAGGATTTTCATTTGTTTTGTTTACATTATTATCCTCACCTCCTAGAAAAATGTTTGATATAGTATGAGCTCAGAAAATACTTGGTGAATTAAGAAGTAGCTGTGGTTGGAAACTGAGAGAAAGAAGTCTGTGAGGGCTTAATTCATTCCGCAATAAGGACAGATTTGAAATAGTTTTAAACTAAAGAATTGAAATGACTAGATTGAGCTGAATTTTCTTATTTGCTTGTTGCCTTGGGCAAATTATTTACTTCTAGGGATTTAGTTGCTTTGCTAGTAAAATGGGGAATCCTCATACGGATGTTGTAAGGTTAATAGATACTCTATAAATGAAGACTATTTATTTTTAGTCTGTGGCAGGACTGTTTCTAAATTTGGGGCAAGTTTCCTATTTAAAGGAAATTATGTTATATTCTGAAGTGAGAATCTTTTTGTGAGGAGTTGCAGCCTATTGAAAGTCAACCTGAGATAAATATTAAGCATTGCTGCAATTTCAGTGTAAGACACCAGAAACAATATTTTAAAATACAACATGTATTTATTGTTTTTTAAAATTTTTAAATTTTATTTATTTTTTTATACAGCAGGTTCTTATTAGTCATCAATTTTATACACATCAGTGTATACATGTCAATCCGAATTGCCCAATTCAGCACACTACCATCCTCGCACCACCGTGGCATTCCCCCCTTGGTGTCCATACATTTGTCCTGTACATCTGTGTCTCAACTTCTGCCCTGCAAACTGGTTCATCTGTACCATTTTTCTAAGTTCCACATACATGCGTTGATATACGATATTTGTTTTTTTCTTTCTGACTTACTTCACTCTGTAGACAGTCTCTAGATCCATCCACATCTCAACGAGTGACTCAATTTCGTTCCTTTTTATGGCTGAGTAATATTCCATTGTATATATGTACCAGAACTTCTTTATCCATTCGTCTGTCGATGGGCATTTAGGTTGCTTCCATGACCTGGCTATTGTAAATAGTGCTGCAATGAACATTGGGGTGCATGTGTCTTTTTTTTTTTTGCGGTACGCGGGCCTCTCACTGCTGTGGCCTCTCCCGCTGCGGGGCACAGGCTCCGGACGTGCAGGCTCAGCGGCCATGGCTCACGGGCCCAGCCGCTCCGCGGCATGTGGGATCTTCCCGGACTGGCACAAACCCATGTCCTCTGCATCGGCAGGCGGACTCTCAACCACTGCACCACCAGGGAAGCCCTGCATGTGTCTTTTGGAATTATGGTTTTCTCTGGGTATATGCCCAGTAAGGGGATTGCTGGATCATATGGTAATTCTATTTTTAGTTTTTTAAGGAACCTCCATACTGTTCTACATAGTGGCTGTATCAATTTACATTCCCACCAGCAGTGCAAGAGGGTTCCCTTTTCTCCACACCCTCTCCAGCATTTATTGTTTCTAGATTTTTTGAAGATGGCCATTTTGACCGGTGTGAGGTGATACCTCATTGTAGTTTTGACTTGCATTTCTCTAATGATTAGTGATGTTGAGCATCTTTTCATGTGTTTGTTGGCCATCTGTATGTCTTCTTTGGAGAAATGTCTATTTAGGTCTTCTGCCCATTTTTGGATTGGGTTGTTTGTTTCTTTAATATTGAGCTGCATGAGCTGTTTATATATTTTGGAGATTAATCCTTTGTCCATTGATTCGTTTGCAAATATTTTCTCCCATTCTGAGGGTTGTCTTTTCGTTTTGTTTATGGTTTCCCTTGCTGTGCAAAAGCTTTGAAGTTTCATTAGGTCCCATTTGTTTATTTTTGTTTTTATTTCCATTACTCTAGGAGGTGGATCAAAAAATATCTTGCTGTGATTTATGTCAGAGTGTTCTTCCTATGTTTTCCTCTAAGAGTTTTATAGTGTTCAGTCTTACATTTAGGTCTCGAATCCATTTTGAGTTTATTTTTGTGTATGTTGTTAGGGAGTGTTCTAATTTCATTCTTCTATATGTAGCTGTGCAGTTTTCCCAGCACCACTTATTGAAGAGGCTGTCTTTTCTCCATTGCATATCCTTGCCTCCTTTGTCATAGATTAGTTGGCCATATGTGTGTGGGTTTATCTCTGGGCTTTCTATCTTGTTCCATTGATCTATGTTTCTGTTTCTGTGCCAGTACCATATTGTCTTGATTAGTGTAGCTTTGTAGTATAGTCTGAAGTCAGGGAGTCTGATTCCTCCAGCTCCGTTTTTTTCCCTCAAGACGGCTTTGGCTATTCGGGGTGTTTTCTGTCTCCATACAAATTTTAAGATTTTTTGTTCTAGTTCTGTAAAAAATGCCATTGTTAATTTGATAGGGATTGCATTGAATCTGTAGATTGCTTTGGGTAGTATAGTCATTTTCACAATATTGATACTTCTAATCCACGAACATGGTCTATCTCTCCATCTGTTGGTATCATCTTTAATTTCTTTTATCAGTGTCTTATAGTTTTCTTCATACAGGTCTTTTGTCTCCCTGGGTAGGTTTACTCCTAGGTATTTCATTCTTTTTGTTGCAGTGGTAAATGGGAGTGTTTCCTTAATATCTCTTTCAGATTTCTCATCATTAGTCTATAGGAATGCAAGAGATTTCTGTGCATTAATTTTGTATCCTGCAACTTTACCAAATTCATTGATTAGCTCTAGTAGTTTTCTGGTGGCATCTTTAGGATTCTCTATGTATAGTATCATGTCATCTGCAAACAGTGACAGTTTTACTTCTTCTTTTCCAAATTAGGATAAATCCCACTTGGTCATGGTGTATGATTATTTCATGTGTTGTTGGATTGTGTTTGCTAGTATTTTGTTGAGGATTTTTGCATCTATATTCATCAGTGATATTGGTCTGTAATATTCTTTTTTTGTAGTATCTGTCTGATTTTGGTAGGGTGATGGTGGCCTCATAGAATGAGTTTGGGAGTGTTCCTTCCTCTGCAATTTTTTGGAAGAGTTTGAGAAGGATAGGTGTTAGCTCTTCTCTAAATGTTTGATAGAATTCACCTGTGAAGCCATCTGGTCCTGGACTTTTGTTTGTTGGAAGATTTTTAATCACTGTTTCAATTTCATTACTTGTGATTGGTCTATTCATATTTTCTATTTCTTCCTGATTCAGTATTGGAAGGTTATACCTTTCTGAGAATTTGTCCATTTCTTCCAGGTTGTCCATTTTGTTGGCATAGAGTTGCTTGTAGTAGTCCCTTAGGATGCTTTGTATTTCTGTGGTGTCTGTTGTGACTTCTCCTTTTTCATTTCTAATTTTATTGATTTGAGTCCTCTCCCTCTTTTTCTTGATGAGTCTGGCTAATGGTTTATCAATTTTGTTTATCTGCTCAAAGAACCACCTTTTAGTTTTATTGATCTTTGCTATTGTTTTCTTTGTTTCTGTTTCATTTTTTTCTGTTCTGATCTTTATGATTTCTTTCTTTCTGCTAACTTTGGGTTTTGTTCATTCTTCTTTCTCTTCCTTTAGGTGTAAGGTTAGATTGTTTGTATGAGATTTTTCTTGTTTCTTGAGGCTTGTATAGCTATAAACTTCCCTCTTAGAACTGCTTTTGCTGCATCCCATAGGTTTTGGATCGTCGTGTTTTCATTGTCATTTGTCTCTAGATATTGTTTGATTTCCTCTTTGATTTCTTCAGTGATCTCTTGGTTATTTAGTAATGTATTGTTTAGCCTCCATGTGTTTGTGTTTTTTACTTTCTTTTCCCTTTAATTCATTTCTAATCTCATAGCGTTGTGGTCAGAAAAGATGTTTGATATGATTTCAATTTTCTTAAATTTACTGAGGCTTGATTTGTGACCCAAGATGTGATCTATCCTGGAGAATGTTCTGTGCACACTTGAGAAGAAAGTGTAATCTGTTGTTTTTGGATGGAATGTCCTATAAATATCAATTAAATCTATTTGGTCTGTTGTGTCATTTAGAGCTTCTGTTTCCTTATTTATTTTCATTTTGGATGATCTGTCCATTGGTGTAAGTGAGGTGTTAAAGTCCCCCACTATTATGTGTTACTGTCGATTTCCTCTTTTATAGATGTTAGTAGTTGCCTTATGTATTGAGGTGCTCCTATGTTGGGTGCATATATATTTATAACTGTTATATCTTCTTCTTGGATTGATCCCTTGATTGTTATGTAGTGTCCTTCCTTGTCTCTTGTAACATTCTTTATTTTAAAGTCTATTTTATGTGATATGAGTATTGCTACTCCAGCTTTCTTTTGATTTCCATTTGCATGGAATACCTTTTTCCATCCCCTCACTTCCAGTCTGTATGTGTCCCTAGGTCTGAAGTGGGTTTCTGTAGACAACATATATATGGGTCTTGTTTTTGTATCCATTCAGCAAGCCTGTGTCTTTTGGTTGGAGCATTTAATCCATTCATGCTTAAGGTAATTATCAATATGTATGTTCCCATGACCATTTTCTTAATTGTTTTGGGTTTGTTTTTGTAGGTCCTTTTCTTCTCTTGTGTTTCCCACTTAGGGAAGTTTCTTTAGCATTTGTTGTAGAGCTGGTTTGGTGGTGCTGAATTCTCTTAACTTTTGCTTGTCTATAAAGCTTTTGATTTCTCCATCAAATCTGAATGAGATCCTTGCTGGGTAGAGTAATCTTGGTTGTAGTTTCTTCCCTTTCATCACTTTAAATATATCATGCCACTGCCTTCTGGCTTGTAGAGTTTTGCTGAGAAATCAGCTGTTAACCTTATGGGAGTTCCCTTGTATGTTGTTTGTCGTGTTTCCCTTACTGCTTTCAATAATTTTTCTTTGTCTTTAATTTTTGCCAGTTTGGTTACTGTGTGTCTCGGCATGTTTCTTCTTGGGTTTATCCTGTATGGGATTCACTGCGCTTCCTGGACCTTTGTGGCTATTTTCTTTCCCATGTTAGGGAAGTTTTTGACTCTAATTTCTTCAGATATTTTCTCTGGTCCTTTCTCTCTCTCTTCTCCTGGGACCCCTATAATGCGAATGTTGTTGCGTTTTATGTTGTCCCAGAGGTCTCTTAGGCTGTCTTCATTTCTTTTTATTCCTTTTTCTTTATTCTGTTCCGCAGCAGTGAATTCTACCATTCTGTTTTCCAGGTCACTTATCCGTTGTTCTGCCTCAGTTATTCTGCTATTGATTCCTTTTAGTGTAGTATTCGTTTCAGTCATTGTATTGTTCATCTCTGTTTGTTTGTTCTTTAATTCTTCTAGGTCTTCGTTAAACATTTCTTGCATCTTCTCGATCTTTGCTTCCATTCTTTTTCCGAGGTCCTGGATCATCTTCACTGTTGTTATTCTGAATTCTTTTTCTGGATGGTTGCCTGTCTCCACTTCATTTAGTTGTTTTTCTGGGGTTTTATCTTGTTCCTTCATCTGGTACATAGCCCTCTGCCTTTTCATCTTGTCTGTCTTTCTGTGAATGTGTTTTTTGTTCCACAGGCTGCAGGATTGTAGTTCTTCTTGCTTCTGCTGTCTGGTGGATGAGGCTATCTAAGAGGCTTCTTTAAGTTTCCTGATGGCAGGGACTGGCGGTGGGTAGAGCTGACTGTTGCTCTGGTGGGCAGAGCTCAGTAAAACTTTAATTTCCTTGACTGTTGATGGGTGGGGCTGGGTTCCCTCCCTGTTGGTTGTTTGGCCTGAGGCAACCCAGTACTGGAGCCTACCTGTGCTCTTTGATGGAGCTAATGACAGACTCTGGGAAGGCTCATGCCAAGGAGTACTTTCCAGAAGTTCTTCTGCCAGTGTCCTTGTCCCCACGGTGAGGCACAGCCACCCCTTGCCTCGGCAGGAGACCCTCCAGCACTAACAGGTAGGTCTGGTTCAGTCTCTATGGGGTCACTCCTCCTTTCCCTGGGTCCCGATGTGCACACTACTTTGTGTGTGCCCTCCAAGAGTGGAGTCTCTGTTTCTCCCAGTCCTGTTGAAGTCCTGCCGTCAGATCCCACTAGGCTTCAAAGTCCGAATCTCTAGGAATTCCTCCTCCCGTTGCCGGATCCCCAGGTTGGGAAGCCTGACGTGGGGCTCAGAACGTTCACTGTAGTGGGTGGACTTCTGTGGTATAAGTGTTCTCCAGTCTGTGAGTTACCCACCCAGCAGTTATGGGATTTGATTTTACTGTGATTGCGCCCCTCCTACGGTCGCTTTGTGGCTTCTCCTTTGTCTTTGGATGTGGGGTATCTTTTTTGATGAGTTCCAGTGTCTTCCTGTCGATGATTGTCCAGTAGGTAGTTGTGATTCTGGTGTTCTCACAAGAGGGAGTGAGAGCACGTCCTTCTACTCCACCATCTTGGTTCCTTGTATTGTGTTTTTGTAAATTTTTTTGGTATCATCTTATGGGTGGAGTTTTGGCTTTGGATTCAGATATACATGAAATTAAATTCAGCATCTACCATGTAATATTGTTGTATCCTTGTGAAAGTTGCAAGGTCTACAACCTTTTTTTTTTCACATCTATAAAATGAAGATAATACCAATCTAATTGGATTATTAGGGGAGTTAAAATGACAAATTATATGTCAAACATCTAGCATAGTGCCTAGCATATAACAGGCACTTTGGAATTACTAATTTTTTATTATTTCAAGAATATATATATAAAGTATGATTTAAGTATTGTGACTGATACTTTTCATGTGTCATAATTGTTTTTCCCTTCAGAGTAGTCAACTCAAGAGGTTATCCATTTATTCCCATGTGATTGTAATTGAGTAGAGTGTTTTCAAAACTCAGATTTTGGAATTGTCTTCCATATTTGCAATTCATTCTTTTGAAATGCCCAATTTGAGGGTGAATTTTATTTTTTATGGTAATCAAAAAGACTGAAGCTTTTAAACCAGTTTTTGAGACAGTGTTGGAATAAGACTAAATAATAATACTGCCTTTTTTATCTTACATTGGATTCTGAAGACTATTAGATAAGTATCAAACATATTTAGGATTGTCATGATATTGTTTGAAATTAGTATATTATCACCTATGATGACTATTTTGAAAAGGACAGCTATCTCTTGGGTATATGAGTACTGAATTGTTTATTAAAAAGTATTCATTCACTGCTTATTTTTGTCTCATATATTTACATAGTTGTACCTTTCACATATATAGTAAAAATTTTACTTTTGTTTTCTGAAAAAATGTTTTCAACTTTTTTTTTTTAGCGCTCACCAGAATATACCAATTGCCGATATCTGTGCAAACTCTGCTTAATTCACATTGAAAACATCCAGGGAGCTCATAAACATATAAAAGAGAAACGACATAAGAAAAACATTTTGGTAAGTCTTTTTACAAAATATTTTATTTATTTATTGAGTGGTAAAACTATATCAAATATTTTTGATTAATGAAAGTAAAAATCAAGTATTTGTCTAGTCATATAGTAGTAACTAAAATGGTAGCGTTGAAAGCTGTGATTGCCTTTCTTATCTTAGGTGATCAGGAGGGGAACCTTCTCAGAGACCAGTTTGCTTATCCTAAAGTATGTTGATTCATAAGCTTAAAGGTACAATCAGTTAGTCCAACCAATATTTATTGAGTTCTTATGTGTTAGTTCTAGGGAGTGGTGAATAAGATAGTCATGGTTCTTGTCCTCAGAGTTTCTAAAGTATTGGTGAAGGCATACATTGAATAAGGATTTGGGTATGATGAGTTTTATTAAAGGGGCAATTGTGGTGTTAAGGAAGTGTACAGGATATTTTACTTAATTTAGAGGAGGGCTAGTTTCTTTGAGAAAGTGACATTTGTTGAACCTTGAAGTAGAGGTTGAGTGGCATAGAAGGGTAGGATGAGAGCATTTTACACAAAAAAGCAGTATGAAGGTCTCTAAGTTATGAAAGGACATGGCATATGAGGAGCTGAAAGAGCATGCTTGGAGCAAAGAGAGCCAGGAGGAAAGTGATACAAGATGAAGCTGGAGAAGCCCAGATCATGCAGGGCCTTTTAAGGTTTAGCCTTTGGGAATTCATAAGTTTTCAGTGATTTTTATTATAACATTTCATATAGACATAGTATAAGTAGAGTGTTTTCTTTTAAAAATTTATTAGTATGTTAGCTATTTAATTTTTTCTTTTCAAAGTTATAATATTAATTCTATGTGATTTCTTACTTATCACTAAGATATCTTTTCTGAGAAATACTCTTTTACTTGACCTTCCCAACAAGTCTGTGTTATAGGTACACTTTCTTGGTGCTCCCATAGTGGCTTGATCAGAAAACCTTATACACTGTGTTATAAATATCTGCCTTCTCTCTTCTTCTAGGCTTAGGTATCCGGTATTTTAGAGGACAGGTTTAATTTCTTATTTATTTTTGTTTCTGCGTTGCTTAGTACAGTGTCTGACACATAGTAGGTGCTCAGCACACTTTTATTGAAAATAATGAATGCATTGAAAAAATTCAGGAACTTAGAAGGAAAAGAAATCATTCAAATTTTATCAGCCTATTATTTTGATTTAATTAGCATTTCAGAAGACTTAATAGAACAGAGCCAAAGTGGTAGTTTAGGAGATAATAACTGAGAAATTTCAAGAAATGTTCAAAGATGCTGATCATTAGTTGCAGGAAGCTCAGGGAATTCCAAACAGACTTAAAAAGAAAGCCATTATACATTATATACATTATAGGGAAATTTTAGAATATTACAAAAAAACAAACTAACCTTAAAAGCAGCTGTACTGGACTTTTGGTGAAGTTGGAATAACAGGGCCTGGATTTACCTTCCTCGAAATAACAAAACAAAACAAAACAAAAACAAAAACAAAAAAAGACAAAAATCACTAATAATGTCTTCTTTAGGCAATGAAGGACCAACAGTGAATGGAAAACACATGAGCTCAATGATTACTCCAATTTGAGAGAGTTTCTGGATGGTATTATAAGGAGTAGAATGCAGTGGACTCCCAGGGTTGAGGAGATGGACGAGTCCAGGGAGTACAGTGTGGCTAGAGTTTGTAGGACAGAATGACAAAAATGAGAAAGCTATACAGAGAGAAACCCAGAGATCTGTGGACAGTCCCCTCAGAGTATTCAGCACAATACTGTGGTGCATGCATGTGGGAAAGCTTCCTGAAGCCAGGGAAAGAGTCATCTGAGGGGATTAGAACAGTGCTTGGTGCTCACACAGAGCTGGGAGTAGTATCTTCTAACTCTCCAGACTGAAAAGCCTCATACTTTGTGGGGAATTGGGTAGAGTACTCAGAAAGGTCTTGTTTTAGTAATGGGGAATATTTAACCCTAAACTAAATGTGGTCTGGTCCCAACTAAAAAGTTTTAAAGGCAAGATACAAAAGAATAGACTATTTCCAAGTATTTCATGTCATTAAGGAACAAAGCTTGAGAATATTTATAGGAATACAGAATATCCATCACTGCCAAAAAGTTCACATTGTCTGCCATTCAGTCAAAGATTATCAGGCATACATGGAAGCAGGAAAATACAAGCCATGAAGAGAAGAAAGATAAGCCAATCAAAACTGACCTTGAACTGACCCAGTAGAAAGTAGAGAAGGACATTAAGGCAGTTAATATAACTATATTCCTGATGTTCCCAAAAATAGAGACATGGAAGATATAAAAAAAGATTCAAATTGTACTTACAGAAGTGAAAACTACAATGTCTAAGATGAAAAATACAGTGCGTAGGACTAATGGCAGATCAGACATTGCAAAAGAAAAGGTTAGTGAGGGGCTTCCCTGGTGGCGCAGTGGTTAAGAATCTGCCTGTCAGTGCAGGGGACACAGGTTCGAGCCCTGGTCCGGAAACATCCCACATGCTGCGGAGCAACTAAGCCCATGCGCCACAACTGCTGAGCCTGTGCTATAGATCGTGTGAGCCACAACTACTAGCCCACGTGCCACAACTACTGAAGCCCACGTGCCTAGAGCCTGTGCTCTGCAACAAGAGAAGCCACCAAAATGAGAAGCCAATGCACTGCAACGAAGAGTAGCTCCCGCTCGCCACAACTAGGGAAAGCCCGCGCACAGCAATGAAGACCCAGTGCAGCCAAAAATAAACAAATAAAATAAATAAATTTATTAAAAAAAAAAGGTTAGTGAACTTGAAGATAAAGCAATGGAAACTATCCAAAATGAAACAGAAAGAAAAAAGAAAAATGAACTTGGGAAAAAGAAAGAAAAGAGGATCATTGAGCTTTGGGATAATTGATACGTATGTACCAGTTCTACATAAACTCTTCCAGAACACTGAAGCGGAAGAATGCTTCCCACCCCAGTCTATGAGGCCCACATTACTCTAATACCAAAAGCAGGAAAGGACATTACAATAAAAGAAAACTTCAGACCAATATCCCTCATTAACATAAATGCAGAAATTCTGAACATTATTTTAGAAAATTGAATCCAACAGTATATTTAAGGAAGAAATACATCATGACCAAATAGGAATTTATTACAGGAGTGCGTTGTTGGTTAACATTAGAAAATGAATCAATGTAATTCATCATACTAACAAACCAAAAGAGAAAACTATATGATCATCTTAGTAGATGCTGAAAAAGCATTTAAAAGTCCTGATTAAAAAATCTCAGCAGGGCTTCCCTGGTGGCGCAGTGGTTGAGAGTCTGCCTGCCGACGCAGGGGACACGGGTTCGTGCCCTGGTCTGGGAAGATCCCACATGCCGCGGAGCGGCTGGGTCCATGAGCCATGGCCGCTGAGCCTGCACATCTGGAGCCTGTGCTCTGCAACGAGAGAGGCCACAACAGTGAGAGGCCCGCGTACCGCCAAAAAAAAAAAAAAATCTCAGCAGACTAGGAATAGAAGGGAGCTTCCTCAGCATAAAGAACATCTATGAAGAAGTTACAGCTAACGTTATACTTAATGGTGAAAGACTGAATGTTGTCTCCTTAAGATTAGGAAAAAAGACGGGTATGAAAATGGTATAACTGCTGTGGGAAACTGTGTTGCAGTTCCTCAAAAAGTTAAAAATGGAATTACTGTGTGATCCAGCAATTACACTTTTGAGTATATACTCAGAAGAATTGAAAGCAGGGTCTTGAAGTGATATTTGTACAGCCATGTTCATCGTAGCATTATTCACAATAGCTTAAACATAGAAGCAGCTCAGTTGTCCATCAACAGATGAATGGATAAATAAAATGTCACATATACATACAGTGAAATATTATACTGCCTTAAAAAGCAAGGCAGGGAGGACTTCCTGGTGGTCCAGTGGGTAAGACTCTGTGCTCCCAATGCAGGGGGCCCAGGTGTGATCCCTGGCCGGGAAACTAGATCCCACATGCATGCCGCAAGTAAGAGTTTGCATGCCGCAACTAAGAATCTGCATGGTGCAACTAAGAAGTCTGCATGCTGCAACTAAGAGCCTGCATGCCACAACTAAAAAAGACCGTGTGTGCCGCAACTAAGCATGCCACAACAAAGATCCCGTGTGCTGTAACTAAGACCTGGTGCAGCCAAAATAAATAAATATTTAAAAGAAAAAAAAAAAGCAAGGCAGAGACTTCCCTGATGGTCCAGTGGTTAAGACTTTGCCTTCCAATGCAGGGGATATGGGTTCGATCCCTGGTCGGGGAGCTAAGATGGGACATGCCTCCTGGCCAAAAAACCAAAACGTAAAACAAAAGCAATATTGTAACAAATTCAATACAGGCTTTGAAAATGGTCCACATAGAAAAACATAATCTTTAAAAAAAAAAAAAAAGGCAAGGCAATTCTGATACGTTACAACATGGAAGAACCTTGAGTAAATTAAAGCTAAGTGAAACAAGCCAGTCATAAAAAGACAAATACTGTACGATTCCACTTATATGAGGTACTTAGAGTAGTCAGAATCATAGAGATAGAAAGTAGAATGGTGGTTGTCAGGGACTGGAGAGATGGAGGAATGGGGAGCTATCCTTAATGGGTGTAGAGTTTCGGTTTTACAAGATGAAAAGAATTCTGCTGATGAATGATGGTGATAGTTGCACAACAAATGAATGTCCTTAATTCCACTGAATTGTATTTGTAAAAATTGTTAAGATAGTAAGTTTTATGTTATGTATATTTTATCACAATAAAAAAATTGGAAAAAAAGATAGATATGTTCACTCTTACCACTTTTTTTTTTTTTTTTTTTTTTGCGGTATGCGGGCCTCTCACTGTTGTGGCCTCTCCCGTTGCGGAGCACAGGCTCCCGACGCGCAGGCTCAGCGGCCATGGCTCACGGGCCCAGCCGCTCCACGGCATGTGGGATCTTCCCGGACTGGACTGGGGCATGAACCCATGTCCCCTGCATCGGCAGGTGGACTCTCAACCACTGCGCCACCTGGGAAGCCCCACTCTTACCACTTTTATTCAGCATTTTATTAGGGGTTCTAGCCAGTGCAGTCAGGCAAGAGACAGAAAGGCAAGCTATCCAAATTGGAAAAGAAGAAGTGAAACTATATTTGTAGGTAATATGATTGTTTATATAGAAGTCTAGAAAAGAGTTATTCATTAGAATTAATGAGTGAGTTTAGCAAGGTTGCAGAATACAAGCTCAATGTGCAAAAATCTATTATATTTTTATATACTAACAGTAAACAGTATAAAATTGAAACTTAAAAAACTGCTATTTATAATAGCATCAAAAATAGGCAAAACTTGTGTACAGAAATTACAGAACATTCCTGAAATTAAAGAAGAGCTAAAGAAATGCAGAAATAAACCTTTTTTATATGTTGGAAGAATTGATATTGTTAAATTTCTTTCTAAACTGACCAAAATCCCAAATTGAAAAGCTGATTCTAAAATTCATCTGGAGGGACTTCCCTGGTGGTCCAGTGGTAAAGAATCCTCCTGCAATGCAGGGGATGTGGGTTCGATCCCTGGTTAGGGAACTAGGTTCCCACATGCCACAGGGCAACTAAGCCCACGCGCCACAATTAATGAGCTCACGTGCCTCAACTTAGAGAGCCTACGTGCTGCAAAACTGCAGAGCACAATGCCCTGGAGCCTGCGCGCCACCGCTAGAGAAGAGAAAACCCGCATGCCACAAGTTCGAAAAGCCCGCATACCTCAGCGAAGATCCCGCATGCCGCACCTAAGACCCGACACAGCCAAAAACAAACAAACAAATAAATAATAAATAAATCTTTTAAAAAAAGCTATAGTGGAAAAGAATCTGCAAAAGAATCTATCTGTATAACTGAATCACTTTGTTGTACACCTGAAACATTGTAAATCAACTATACTTCAATAAAAAAGATTAAAAAAAGAAGAGAAAAGCTAAAATTCATCTGTAAATGCAAAGATTCTAGAAAATCTAAAACAACTTTGAAAAAGACCAAAGTGGGAGGACTAACAACACCTGATTTCCAGACTTATAAAGCTACAATAATCAAGACAGTGTGGTATTGGCGTCAAGTAGACAAGTAGATCAGTGGAGCAGAATAGTGAGTCTAGAAATAAGACTACAGTTCTATGAACGACTGATTTTTGACAGACATTCAAAGGTAATTCAGTGGAGAAATGATAATCTCTAAAACATATGAATAGTTAGATATCCATGTACAAAGAAAGACCTTTGATCCATACCTTGCACTACGTAAAAAAAATAACTCAAAACTGGATTACAGACCTAAACGTAAAACCTAAAAGTATAAAATTTCCAGAATAAAAAATGAGATAAAATCTTTATGACCTTGGATTAGGCAAAATTTCTTAGGTATGATACCAGAGGAGAAAAAATGATTAATGGGACTTTCTCAAAATTATAAACTTCTGCTTTTTGAAAGATACTTTTGAAAGAACAACAATATCAGCTGCAGACTGGGAAAAAATATTTGCAAATCATATCTGGTAAATGATTTGTATATAGAAGATATAAAAAACTTTCAAAACTCAATAATAAGTATAGTAATCCCCCCTTATTCGTGGTTTTGCTTTCTGTGGTTTCAGTTACCCTTGGTCAGCCATGTCTGAAAATATCAAATGGAAAATTCCATAAGTAAACAACTTACAGTTTTAAACTACATGCCATTCTGAATAGTGTGGTGAAATCTCATGTTGTTCAGCTTCATCCTGCCTGGGATATGAAACATCCCTTTGTTTAGCATATCCACGCTGTGTATACTACCTGCCTGTTAATCACTTAGTAGCCATCTTGGTTATCAGATTGGCTGTTGGTGGTATCACAGTGCTTGTGTTAGAATAATCCTTATTTTATTTAATAATGGCCCCAAAGTGCAAGAGTAGTGATGCAGGCCATTTGGGTAGTCTCTTAATGTGCCTAATTTATAAATAAAACTTTATCATAGGTATGTATGTAGAGGAAGAAAATAGTATTTACAGGGTTTGGTGCTATCTGTGGTTTCAGGCCTCTACTGGAGGCTTTGTAACATATCCTCCAAGGATAAGGGGGGACTACTGTAAACAAACAAGAAAATAAAAATATGGGCCAAAGGTTAGAGCCAACACTTTTTTAAAGAAGACATACAGATGTGAAACACATGAAAAGATGCTCAACATTATTCGTCATTAGGGAAATCACTACACTTATTAGAACAGCTAAAATGGAAACGATTGACTATGCCAAGCGTTGTCAAGGATGTGAATGAATGGCAAGTCTAAATCAGGGCTGGTGGAAATGTGAAATATTACATCCACTTTCTTTTTATTTTATTTATTTTTTTAAACTTAAAAAAATTTTATTTATTTATGTGGTTGCACCGGGTCTTAGTTGTGGCTCACTGGCTCCTTAGTTGCGGCTCACTGGCTCTTTAGTTGTGGCATACATGTGGGATCTAGTTCCCTGACCAGGGATCGAACCTGGGCCCCCAGCATTGGGAGCACGGAATCTTATCCACTGCGCCACCAGGGAAGTCCCCTCCTTTCTTTTTAAAGATTTTTTTCTTTTTTAATCAAAAAAATTTTTTAAAATTTATTTGGCTGCATTGGGTCTTAGTTGCGGCACTTGGGACCTTCTTTGTGGCATGCACGGTCTTTTCATTGCAGTGTGCGGGCTTCTCTAGTTGTGGAACACAGGCTCCAGAGCTCGTGGGCTCAGTAGCTGAGGCATGCAGGCTCTCTAGTTGTGGCACGTGGGCTCTAGAGCACACGGGCTTAGTAGTTGTGGCCCGTGGTCTTAGCTGCCCTGTGGCACGTGGGATCTTAGTTCCCTGACCAGGGATCGAACGCGCGTCCTCTGCATTGGAAGGCGGATTCTTAACCACTGGACCACCAGGGAAGTCCCGAAAGGTTTATTTTAAAATTATTTTTAATTGAGAGTTGGTTGACATATAACATTATATTAGTTTCAGGTGTATAACATAATGATTCAATATATGTATATTTTGTGAAATGATCACAAAATCTAGTTAATATCCACCACCACACATAACAGTTTTTTTTCTTGAGGTGAGAACTTTTAAGATTTACTCTCAGCAACTTTTCAATATACAATACTGTATTATTAACTATAATGTCAAGCAGTATATTATATCTCCAGGACTAATTTATTTTATAACTGAAAGTTTGTACCTTTTGACTACTTTCATCCATTTCGCTCACCCCCAACCACCCACCCCTGCCTCCGGCAACCACCAATCTGTTCTCTGTATGAGTTCAGGTTTTGTTGTTGTTGTTTTTAGATTCCACGTGTGAGATCATACAATATTTGTCTTTCTCTGTCAGACTTATTTCATTTAGCAATATGCCCTTAGGGTCCGTCCATCCATGTTGTGGCACATGGCAAGATTTTCTTTATTTTTATGGCTGAATAGTATTCAGTTATATATATGGACCACATTTTCTTTATTCATTCATCCATCAGTGGACACTTAGGTTGTTTCCATGTCTTGGCTGTTGTAAATAATGCTGCAGTGAACATGGAGGTGCAGATTTCTTTTCCCGTTTGTGTTTTCATTTCCTTTGGATAAATACCCAGAAGTGGAATTATTGGATCATATGATAATACATCCACTTTTGAAAACATTTTGGCAGTTTTTAAAAAGTTAAACATACACCTAATATATGATTCAGCCATTCAATTCCTTTGGATTTATCCAAGATAAGTGAAAGTATATGTCTCTGCATTTACTTGTATATGAATATTCATAGCAGTTTTATGTGTAATAGCCAAAGAGGCGAACAGATATACAAATTGTGGTATATCCATACCTTGTTATACTATTTGGTGTAAAAAGGAATGAACAGCACAACATAGATGAATCTCAAAATAAGTATCCTGAGTGTAAAAAGCCAGACAAAAATGACTATATACTGTGTGATTCCATGCATATGAAATTCTAGAAAATGCAGTCTAAGCTATAATCATAGACAGCAGGTTGGTGGTTGCCTGAGTATGGGTGTGGAAGAGGGAGGGAGTGATTACAAAGGGATATGAGGGAATTTTTGTGAGTGATTGATATGTTTATTATCTTGACTGTGCCGATGGTTTTATTATATACATATGTCAAAAATGAACCAAATTGTAAACCTTAAATATGTGCAATTTGTTTTATATAAATTATATCTCAGTAAAGTTGCTTTTTGAAAAGCAGCCAGAAAGAAAAGGTAAGGTCATTCATAAAGGTGTGGAAGTTGGGAATGTGGCTGACTTATCAGTAGTAGCAATAGAAGCCAGAAGACAGTTGAATAATACCTTAAGAGTTCTGGAGAGAGGAAAACCTCCTGTCAACCTTTATTTCTATATTCAGTGAAATTATCTAACAATAATCAATACAGAATATATATATATATATATATATATATACACACACACACACACTTATTTATTTTTTATATTTATTTTATTAAAGTATAGTTGATTTACAATGTTATAATTTCTGCTGTATAGCAGAGTGATTCAGTTATACATAATATATATATTCTTTTTAATATTTTTTTCCATTATGGCTTATCCCAGACATTGAATATAGTTCCCTGTGCTATACAGTAGGACCTTGTTGTTAAGCCATTCTATGTATAATAATTTGCATCTGCTAATCCCAAACTCCCAATCCCTCCCGCCCCCTCCCCCATCCCCTTTGGCAACCACAAATCTGTCTCTGTCTGTGAGTCTGTTTCTGTTTCAAAAATAAGTTCATTTGTGTCATATTTTGGATTCCACATATAAGTGATATTATATGGTATTTGTTTTATTCTTCCTGACTTACTTCACTTAGTATGATAATCCCTAGGTTCATCCATGTTGCTGCAAATGGCATTGTTTCATTCTTTTTTATCACTGAGTAGTATTCCATTGTATATATGTATCGTGTCTTCTTTATCCTGTTGATGGACATTTAGGTTGTTTCCATGTCTTGGGTACAGTGACTAGTGCTACTATGAACATAGGGTGCATGTTAACATCTTTATTGGAGTATAATTGCTTTACAATGGTGTGTTAGTTTCTGCTGTATAACAAAGTGAATCAGCTATACATATAAATACCTCCCCATATCTCCTCCCTCTTGCGTCTCCCTCCCACCCTCCCTGTCTCACCCCTCTAGCTGGACACAAAGCACCTAACTGTTCTCCTTGTGCTATGCGGCTGCTTCCTACTAGCTATTTATTTTACATTTGGTAGTTAGTGTATATATGTCCATGCCACTCTCTCACTTCGTTTCAGCTTACCCTTCCCACTCCCCACATCCTCAAGTCCATTCTCTATGTCTGCGTCTTTATTCCTGTCCTGCCCCTATGTTCTTCAGAACCATTTTTTTTTTTTTAGATTCCGTATGTATGTGTTAGCAAACGGTATTTGTTTTTCTCTTTCTGACTTACTTTACTCTGTATGACAGTCTCTAGGTCCATCTACCTTACTACAAATAACTCAATTTCGTTTCTTTTTATGGCTGAGTATTATTCCATTGTATATATGTGCCACGTCTTCCTTATCCATTCATCTGTTGATGGACACTTAGGTTGCATCCATGTCCTGGCTATTGAAAATAGTGCTGCAGTGAACATTGTGGTACATGTCTCTTTTTGAATTATGGTTTCCTCAGGGTATATGCCCAGTAGTGGGATTGCTAGATGATATGGTAGTTCTATTTTTAGTTTTATAAGGAACCTCCATACTGTTCTCCATAGTGGCGGTATCAATTTACATTGCTACCAACAGTGCAAGAGGGTTCCCTTTTCTCCACACCCTGTCTAGCATTTATTGTTTCTAGATTTTTTGATGATGGCCATTCTGACTGGTGTGAGGTGATACCTCATTGTAGTTTTGACTTGCATTTCTCTAATAATTAGTGATGTTGAGCATCCTTTCATGTGTTTGTTGGTAATCTGTATATCTTCTTTGGAGAAATGCCTATGTAGGTCTTCTGCCCATTTTTGGATGGGGCTGTTTGTTTTTTCGATATTGAGCTGCATGAGCTGCTTGTATATTTTGGATATTAATCCTTTGTCAGTTGCTTCGTTTTCAAATATTTGCTCCTATTCTGAGAGTTGTCTTTTTGTCTGGTTTGTGGTTTCCTTTGCTTTGCAAAAGCTTTGAAGTTTCATTAGGTCCCATTTGTTTATTTTTGTTTTTACTTCCATTTCTCTAGGAGGTGGGTCAAAAAGGATCTTGCTATGATTTATGTCATGGAGTGTTCTGCCTATGTTTTCCTCTAAGAGTTTTATAGTGTCTGGTTTTACATTTAGGTCTTTAATACATTTTGAGTTTATTTTTGTGTATGGTGTTAGGGAGTGTTCTAATTTCATTCTTTTACATGTAGCTGTCCAGTTTTCCCAGCACCACTTATTGAAGAGGCTGTCTTTTCTCCTTTGTATATTCTTGCCTCCTTTATCAAAGATAAGGTGACCATATGTGCGTGGGTTTATCTCTGGGCTTTCTATCCTGTTCCATTGATCTATATTTCTGTTTTTTTGCCAATACCATACTGTCTTGATTAGTGTAGCTTTGTAGTATAGGCTGAAGTCTGGGAGCTTGATTCCTCCAGCTCCGTTTTTATTTTTCAAGATTGCTTTGGCTGTTCAGTGTCTTTTGTATTTCCATACAAATCGTACAGTTTTTTGTTCTAGTTCTGTGAAAAATGCCATTGGTAGTTTGATAGGGATTGCATTGAATCTGTAGATTGCTTTGGGCAGTATAGTCATTTCACAATGTTGATTCTTCCAATCCAAGAACATGGTATATCTCTCCATCTATTTGTATCATCTTTAATGTTTTTCATCACTGTCTTAAAGTTTTCTGTTTAGAGGTCTTTTGTCTCCTTAGGTAGGTTTATTCCTAGGTATTTTATTCTTTTTGTTGCAACGGTAAGTGGGAGTGTTTCCTTAATTTCTCTTTCAGATTTTTCATCATTAGTGTATAGGAATGCAAGAGATTTCTGTACATTAATTTTGTATCTTGCTACTTTACCAAATTCATTGATTAGCCTGAGTATTTTTCTGGTAGCATCTTTAGGATTATGTATAGTATCATGTCATCTGCAAACAGTGACAGTTTTACTTCTTCTTTTCTGATTTGGATTCCTTTTATTTCTTTTACTTTTCTGATTGCTGTGGTTAAAACTTCCAAAACTATGTTGAATAATAGTGGTGAGAGTGGGCAGCCTTGTCTCGTTCCTGATCTTAGTGGAAATGGTTTCAGTTTTTCACCAATGAGAATGATGTTGGCTGTGGGTTTGTCATATATGGCCTTTATTGTGTTAAGTTCCCTGTATGCCTACTTTCTGGAGGGCTTTTATCATAAATGGCTGTTGAATTTTGTCAAAAGCTTTTTCTGCATCTATTGTGACGATCATATGGTTTTTCTTCTTCAATTTGTTTATTTGGTTTATCACATTGATCGATTTGCATATATTGATGAATCCTTGCATTCCTGGGGTAAACCCCACTTGATCATAGTCACTGATCCTTTTAATGTGCTGTTGGATTCTGTTTGCTAGTATTTTGTTGAGGATTTTTGCATTTATGTTCATCAGTGATATTGGCCTGTAGTTTTCTTTCTTTGTGACGTCTTTGTCTGGTTTTGGTATCATGGTAATGGTGGCCTCATAGAATGAGTTGTGGAGTGTTCCTCCCTCTGCTATATTTTGGAAGAGTTTGAGAAGGACGGGTGTTAGCTCTTCTCTAAATGTTTGATAGAAATCGCCTGTGAATCCATCTGGTCCCGCCCGGGCTTTTGTTTGTTGGAAGATTTTTAATCACAGTCTCAATTTCAGTGCTTGTGATTGGTCTGTTTATATTTTCTATTTCTTCCTGGTTCAGTCTTGGGAGATTGTGCTTTTCTAAGAATTTGTCCATTTCTTCCAGGTTGTCCGTTTTATTGGCATATGGTTGCTTGCTCTTTTTGATGGGTGGTGCCGTATTCCTGTCTTACTGGTTGTTTGATTTGAGATGTCCAGCACTGGAGTTTTCAGGCAGTTGAGTAGAGCTGGGCCTTGGTGGTGAGATGAGGACCTACGGGAGGCCTCAGTCTGATTAATATTCCTTGAGGTCTGAGGTTCTCTGTTAGTCCAGTGGTTTGGTCTCAGAGCTCCCACCACCGGAACTTGGGCCTGACCTCCGGCCTTGGAACCAAGATCTTCCAAGCTTCATGGTGTGGTAAAAAAAAAAAAAAAAAAAAAGCAGTACAATATCAAAGAATAAAAAAATAAAATTAGAAAGATAAAAAATACATTAGGAAAAAATAAAACTGTAATTGAAACAACTGCAACAAGGTAAAATAAAACCACAGCAGAAAAAAGAAAAAAAAAAGTAAAGAGGGGGGAACTAGCCAAAAGGGGAGAACAATAACAAAGTATAAAGAATAAAATAAAATTTGAAAAATAAAAGATTTATTAGGAAATATAAAAATATAAAAGAATCAAGAACAATGAATCAACAAGGTAAAACAGAACCCCAATCTAAAAGAGGAAAAAAAAAAAAAAAAGCCTTGGCTATGGGGGTGGAGTTTAAGCGGGGGTGGAACTGAGGCAGGGACCTAGGCAGGTGGGGAGGGTGATGCTTGAGTGGGGCTTATGCAGGGCACTATTCAAGCATGGCCCAGGACCTCTGCTTAGGATGTGGGCACTGAAGGGGAGGGGCAGCACCTGGAAAGGAGGGCCTCTGGAGTGTGGAGTTCTGAAGTTTGGAGGTAGGGTGTGTGAGGGTGTGTGGGTGGGGTTTAGGCCCAGTGCATTGGAGGGTGTCTCCGAATGTAGAGGTAGGGACCTGGATGGGGGTGTAGGGGCAGGGCTTGGGCTCTGAGCGGCAGGAGGGAGGCTCCCAGGGCAGAGGTTTAGGCCTGGGGTGCCTAAGTGGACTGGGAAAGTACTGGCCCGGTTCTCTTCCGTTCCTTCGTGCTCCTCCCCACCATCTTCCCCAGGGTCTCCACCGTTGCCGCTGGACACCTAATCATGGGTGGGTCCCTCTGGGTGTAGGAACTCCTTCCCTTCCCTAGCCACTCCTCAGGGGTGCTTGTCCCAGAGGTCCGGCCTTTACTTTTGCTCCTCCTTCCCTCCCTCCCACTCCCTAAGGACCCGCTCTGCTGGAGAGGGCCTCAGTGGGCAGAGGATCAGGCCCAGAACCTCAGCAGGTTCCTGGGGGCTCAAGTGGGCAGGGGAAACCTGACTGGCCACGTTCCCTTTTGATCCTCTGCCCTCCCAGTGGTTCCCTAATATCCTCCTTCTGGCGTGGGATCCCTTACCCTCCCCCAGCCTCCCCTCAAGGGCACCAGTCCCATCCCACCTCCACTTCTCCTCCCCCATCACTCCCCCCACGCCCTACATCCTACCCGGTTGCTGGGGGTTCGCCCTGTTCCCTTAGGTGTCCGTGGTCCCGCACCAGTGCCTGGTAAGTGCCCTAGTTGTGAGGAGATGCGAATCCGTGCTCTCCTAGTATGCCATCTTGACCCTGCCCCCTATAAAATGATTTTGATGATAGCTCCCTAAGGAGGTGTATTCTAAGACTTAAGTGACATAATATCTCTAAAGCCCCTGGCACAATGCCAAGCCCATAGTGGGTACTCAATAAATGGTGGTTGTTGTTGCTGTTATTATAGAGGTAGAGAGTGCTTACTTGTTGAAAACACAAGCCAGTAGATGAGGCAGTGTTTAAAATGAGGAGAATAAGTGATTACCTCAGGAGGTAAAGTGATGGAATGCATAGTATGTTATTAATCATGAATTAAAGGGAACATTTCATTATGTTGGAAAGGGAAAGACATTAAGAAGCCTTCACTGAATATTTGACATTTAAGTTACAACTTCAGGGATTAGAGTTTCACCAGATGGATACAAGAAAGAGGTCATGATGTGAGTAATGATGTGGAGACCCAATATCGCATATAGTCTTTGGAAGCTGCTGACTATTTAACTATGGATATCTGCCCCAGATGTTATGGGGAGGGAATGGTTGGAGGAGGGCCTAAAAAGGCATGCTGAAACTAAATTGCTGTATATTCCATGTTAAGAAGGTGGTGCATTATCCTATTGGTGCCATTGAAGGTTTAAAACAATTTTTTTATTGTGGTAAAATATACATGACATAATATTTACCATTTTAACCATCTTTAAGTGTACCGTTCAGTGACGTTAAGTACATTCACATTGTTGTACAATGATCTGCAATATCCATTTCCAGAACTTTTTCATTAACTTATATTGAAACCCTGTATCCATTAAACAATAACTCCTCATTTCTCTCTCACTCTTGCTCCTGGTAACCACCGCTCTACTTTCTGTCTCTGTATTTGACTATTGTAGGTGCCGCATATAAGTGGAATTATATATTTGTCCTTTTCTGCTTATTTCACTTAGCGTAACGTCTTTAAGCTTCAACCATACTGTAGTGTACAGTACGTGTCAGAAGTTCTTTCCTTTTTAATGTTGAATAATATTCCATTCTATGTAGTATATACCATGTTTTGTGTGTCCATTCATCCATGGATGGATATCTGGGTTGTTTCTACTTTTTGCTATTGTGAATAATGTTGGTATGAACATTGGTGTAGAAATACTTGTTTGAATCTTTACTTCCATTTTTTTTGTGTATATACCCAGAAGTGGAATTGCTGAGTCAAATGGTAGATTTATGTTTAATTTTCTGAGGACCTGCCATGCTGTTTTCTGCAGGGGCTGTGCCATTTTACATTCCCACCAGTGATACACAAGGGTTAAATTTCTTCATATCCACAAACTCTTGCTGTTGTTTTTTCTGTTGTTGTTGTTGTTTTGATAATAATCATCCTAGTCGTATATCATTGTGCTTTTGATTTGCATTTCCCTAATGATTAGTGATGTTGAGCACCTTTTCATGTGCTTATTGTCCATTCATATATCTTCTTTGGAGAAATGTGTATTCAAGTCCTGTGACCACTTTTGAATTGGGTTATTTTCTTGTAGTTGAGTTTAAGAGTTCTTCATATGTTCTGGATATTAATTCTGTATTATACACATGACTTACAAATTTTTTATTTCATTATATGAGTTGCCTTTTTACTCTATTAGTAGTGTTGTTTGATACAGAAAAGTTTTTAATTTTTGTGAAGTCCAATTTGTCTATTTTTTCTTTTGTTTCCTGTGTTTTTGTTTAATATGCAAAAAATCATTTCCAAATCCAAGGTCATGAAGCTTTTCTCTTTTGTTTTCTTCTAAGAGTTTTATAATTTTGCTCTTATGTTTAGATCTTTGATCCATTTTGAGTTAATTTTTGTATGTGGTGTAAGACAAGGATCCATATTGCATGTGGATATCCAGCTTTCCTAGCACCATGTTTTGAAAAGGCAGTTCTTTCCTACTGAATGTTCTTGACATTTTTATTAAAAATCATTTGACCTTATATATGAACATCTATTTCTGGGCTCTCTTATTTTTTTTTTTTTTTTGCTTTATAACAAATTTAATCAGTTATACATATACATATGTTCCCATATCCCCTCCCTTTTGCGTCTCCCTCCCACCCTCCCTATCCCACCCCTCCAGGTGGTCACAAAGCACCAAGCTGATCTCCCTGTGCTATGCGGCTGCTTCCCACTAGCTATCTACCTTACGTTTGGTAGTGTATATATGTCCATGCCGCTCTTTCACTTTGTCACAGCTTACCCTTCCCCCTCCCCATATCCTCAAGTCCATTCTCTAGTAGGTCTGTGTCTTTATTCCTGTCTTACCCCTATGTTCTTCATGACATTTTTTTTTCTTAAATTCCATATATATGTGTCAGCATACAGTATTTGTCTTTCTCTTTCTGACTTACTTCACTCTGTATGACAGACTCCAGGTCCATCCACCTCATTACAAATAGCTCAATTTCATTTCTTTTTATGGCTGAGTAATATTCCATTGTATATATGTGCCACATCTTCTTTACCCATTCATCCGATGATGGACACTTAGGTTGTTTCCATCTCCGGGCTATTGTAAATAGGGCTGCTATGAACATTTTGGTACATGTCTCTTTTTGAATTATGGTTTTCTCAGGGTATATTGGGCTCTCTTATTTTATTTTATTGGCCTCTGTGTCTGTATTTATGCCAGTGCCATACTGTTTTGGTTACTGTGGCTTTGTAGTAAGTTTTGAAATCAGGAAATGTTAGTCTCCTAGCTTTGTTCCTCTTGTTCAAGATTGTTTTGGCTATTTTGGGTCCCTTGAGAGTCCAGGTGAATTTTAGGATCTTTTTTCCTATTTCTGCAAAACAAAAAGTCATTAGGATATTGATAGGGATTGCATTGAATATGTAGATTGCTTTGGGCACTGTTGACATCGTAACAATATTAAGTCTGCCAATCCATGAACTTGGAATATCTTTCTCTTTTTTTTTTTTTGCGGTACACGGGCCTCTCACTGTTGTGGCCTCTCCTATCGTGGAGCACAGGCTCCAGACGCGCAGGCTCAGCGGCCATGGCTCACAGGCCCAGCCACTCTGCGGCATGTGGGATCCTCCCAGACTGGGGCACGAACCCGCATCCCCTGCATCGGCAGGCAGACTCTCAACCACTGCGCCACCAGGGAAGCCCAGAATATCTTTCTCTTTATTCATGTCTTCTTTAATTTCTTTAAGCCATGTTTTCTCTTTTTCACTGTACACCTCTTTCATCTTCTTGGTTAATTCTTAAATCTTTTATTCTTTTTGATGCTATTTTAAGTGGAATTATTTTTTTTCAGGTTGTTCATTGTTAGTGTATAGAAATGCACATGATTTTTGTGTGCTGATTTGTATCCTGCTAGTTTGCTGAATTTGTTCATTAGTGTTTTTTTTGTTTTTTTTACATCTTTATTGGAGTATAATTGCTTTACAATGGTGTGTTAGTTTCTGCTTTATAACAAAGTGAATCAGTTATACATATACATATGTTCCCATATCTCTTCCCTCTTGTGTCTCCCTCCCTCCCACCCTCCCTATCCCACCCCTCTAGGTGGTCACAAAGCACTGAGCTGATCTCCCTGTGCTATGTGGCTGCTTCCCACTAGCTATCTGTTTTACGTTTGGTAGTCTATATATGTCCATGCCACTCTCTCACTTTGTCACAGGTTACTCTTCTCCCTCCCCATATCCTCAAGTCCATTCTCTAGTAGGTCTGTGTCTTTATTCCTGTCTTACCCCTAAGTTCTTCATGACATTTTTTTTTTCTTACATTCCATATATATGTGTTAGCATATGGTATTTGTCTTTCTCTTTCTGACTTACTTTACTCTGTATGACAGACTCTAGGTCCATCCACTGCATTACAAATAGCTCAATTTCGTTTCTTTTTATGGCTGAATAATATTCCATTGTATATATGTGCCACATCTTCTTTATCTATTCATCCGATGATGGACACTTAGGTTGTTTCCATGTCCTGGCTATTGTAAATAGGGCTGCTATGAACATTTTGGTACATGACTCTTTTTGAATTATGGTTTTCTCAGGGTATATGCCCAGTAGTGGGATTGCTGGGTCATATGTTAATTCTATTTGTAGTTTTTTAAGGAACCTCCATACTGTTCTCCATAGTGGCTGTACCAATTCACATTCCCACCAGCAGTGCAAGAGTGTTCCCTTTTCTCCACACCCTCACCAGCATTTATTGTTTCTAGATTTTTTGATGATGACCATTCTGACTGGTGTGAGATGATATATCTCATTGTAGTTTTGATTTGCATTTCTCTAATGATTAATGATGTTGAGCATTCTTTCATGTGTTTGTTGACAGTCTGTATATCTTCTTTGGAGAAATGTCTATTTAGGTCTTCTGCCCATTTTTGGATTGGGTTGTTTGTGTTTTTGTTATTGAGCTGCATGAACTGCTTGTAAATTTTGGAGATTAATCCTTTGTCAGTTGCTTCATTTGCAAATATTTTCTCCCATTCTGAGGGTTGTCTTTTGGTCTTGTTTATGGTTTCCTTTTCTGTGCAAAAGCTTTGAAGTTTCATTAGGTCCCATTTGTTTATCTTTGTTTTTATTTCCATTTCTCTAGGAGGTGGGTCAAAAAGGATCTTGCTGTGATTTATGTCATAGAGTGTTCTGCCTATGTTTTCCTCTAAGAATTTGATAGTTTCTGGCCTTATATTTAGGTCTTTAATCCATTTTGAGCTTATTTTTGTGTATGGTGTTAGGGAGTGATCTAATCTCATACTTTTACATGTACCTGTCCAGTTTTCCCAGCACCACTTATTGAAGAGGCTGTCCTTTCTCCACTGTACATTCCTGCCTCCTTTATCAAAGATGAGGTGACCATATGTGCGTGAGTTTATCTCTGGGCTTTCTATCCTGTTCCATTGATCTATATTTCTGTTTTTGTGCCCGTACCATACTGTCTTGGTTACTGTAGCTTTGTGGTATAGTCTGAAGTCAGGGAGCCTGATTCCTCCAGCTCCGTTTTTCTTTCTCAAGATTGCTTTGGCTATTCGGGGTCTTTTGCGTTTCCATACATATTGTGAAATTTTTTGTTCTAGTCCTGTGAAAAATGCCAGTGGTAGTTTGATAGGGATTGCATTGAATCTGTAGATTGCTTTGGGTAGTAGAGTCATTTTCACAATGTTGTTTCTTCCAATCCAAGAACATGGTATATCTCTCCATCTATTTGTACCATGTTTAATTTCTTTCATCAGTGTCTTATAATTTTCTGCATACAGGTCTTTTGTCTCCTTAGGTAAGTTTATTCCTAGATATTTTATTCTTTTAGTGCAGTGGTAAATAGGAGTGTTTTCTTGATTTCACGTTCGGATTTTTCATCATTAGTGTATAGGAATGCCAGAGATTTCTGTGCATTAATTTTGTATCCTGCTACTTTACCACATTCATTGATTAGCTCTACTAGTTTTCTGGTAGCATCTTTAGGATTCTCTATGTATAGTATCATGTCATCTGCAAACAGTGACAGCTTTACTTCTTCTTTTCTGATTTGGATTCCTTTTATTTCCTTTTCTTCTCTGATTGCTGTGGCGAAAACTTCCAAAACTATGTTGAATAATAGTGGTGAGAGTGGGCAACCTTGTCTTGTTCCTGATTTTAGTGGAAATGCTTTCAGTTTTTCACCATTGAGGACGATGTTTGCTGTGGGTTTGTCATATATGGCCTTCATTATGTTGAGGAAAGTTTCCTCTATGCCTATTTTCTGGAGGGTTTTTATCATAAATCGGTGTTGAATTTTGTCGAAAGCTTTTTCTGCATCTATTGAGATGACCATAGGTTTTTCTCCTTCAGTTTGTTAATATGGTGTATCACATGGATTGATTTGCGTATATTGGTGAATCCTTGCATTTCTGGAATAAACCCCACTTGATCATGGTGTATGATCCTTTTAATGTGATGTTGGATTCTGTTTGCTAATATTTTGTTAAGGATTTTTGCATCTATGTTCATCAGTGATATTGGCCTGCAGTTTTCTTTCTTTGTGACATCCTTGTCTGGTTTTGGTATCAGAGTGATGGTGGCCTCGTAGACTGAGTTTGGGAGTGTTCCTCCCTCTGCTATATTTTGGAAGAGTTTGAGAAGGATAGGTGTTAGCTCTTCTCTAAATGTTTGGTAGAATTCGCCTGTGAAGCCACCTGGTCCTGGGCTTTTGTTTGTTGGAAGATTTTTTTTTTTTTTTCCGTTACGTGGGCCTCTCACTGTTGTGGCCTCTCCCGTTGCGGAGCACAGGCTCCGGATGCGCAGGATACACAGTCTCAGCAGCCATGGCTCACGGGCCCAGCCGCTCTGCAGCATGTGGGATCTTCCCGGATTGGGGCACAAACCCGTGTCCCCTGCATCAGCAGGCGGACTCTCAACCACTGCGCCACCAGGGAAGCCCTGTTGGAAGATTTTTAATCACAGTTTCAATTTCAGTGCTTGTGATTGGTCTGTTCGTATTTTCTATTTCTTCCTGATTCATTCTTGGCAGGTTGTGCATTTCTAAGAATTTGTCCGTTTCTTTCAGGTTGTCCATTTTATTGGCATAGAGTTGCTTGTAGTAATCGCTCCTGATCTTTTATATTTCTGCAGTGTCAGTTGTTACTTCTCCTTTTTCATTTCTAATTCTATTGATTTGAGTCTTCTCCCTTTTTTTCTTGATGAGTCTGGCTAATGGTTTATCAATTTTGTTTACCTTCTCAGAGAACCAGCCTTTAGTATTATTGATCTTTGCTATCGTTTCCTTCATTTCTTTTTCATTTATTTCTTATCTGATCTTTATGATTTCTTTCCTTCTGCTAACTTTGGGGCTTTTTTGTTCTTCTTTCTCTAATTGCTTTAGGTGCAAGGTTAGGTTGTTTATTCAAGATGTTTCCTGTTTCTTAAGGTAGGATTGTATTGCTATAAACTTCCCTCTTAGAACTGCTTTTGCTGCATCCCATAGGTTTTGGGTCGTTGTGTCTCCATTGTCATTTGTTTCTAGGTATTTTTTGGTTTCCTCTTTGATTTCTTCAGTGATCTCTAGGTTATTTAGCAGTGTACTGGTTAGTCTCCATGTGTTTGTATTTTTTACAGATCTTCTCCTGTAATCTATATCTAGTCTCATAGTGTTGTGGTCGGAAAAGATACTTGATGCAATTTCAATTTTCTTAAATTTACCAAGGCTTGATTTGTGACCCAAGATACGATCTATCCTGGGGAATGTTCCATGAGCACTTGAGAAAAATGTGTATTCTGTTGTTTTTGGATGGAATGTCCTATAAATATCAATTAAGTCCATCTTGTTTAATGTATCATTTAAAGCTTGTGTTTCCTTATTTATTTTCATTTTGGATGATCTGTCCAATGGTGAAAGTGTGGTGCTAACGTCCCCTACTATGAATGTGTTACTGTCGATTTCCCCTTTTATGGCTGTTAGTATTTGCCTTATGTATTGAGGTGCTCCTATGTTGGGTGCATAAATATTTACAATTGTTATATCTTCTTTGATTGATCCCTTGATCATTATGTAGTGTCCTTCTTTGTCTCTCCTAATAGTCTTTATTTTAAAGTCTCTTTTGTCTGATATAAGAATTGCTACTCCAGCTTTCTTTTGGTTTCCATTTGCATGGAATATCTTTTTCCATCCCCTCACTTTCAGTCTGTATGTGTCTCTAGGTCTGAAGTGGGTCTTTTGTAGACAGCATATATATTGGTCTTGTTTTTGTATCCATTCAGCCAGTCTGTGTCTTTTGGTGGGAGCATTTAATCCATTTACATTTAAGGTAATTACTGATATGTATGATCCTATTCCCATTTTCTTAATTGTTTTGGGTTTGTTATTATAGGTCTTTTCATTCTCTTGTGTTTCTTGCCTAGAGGAGATTCTTTAGCATTTGTTGTCAAGCTGGTTTGGTGGTGTTGAATTCTCTTAACTTTTGCTTGTCTGTAAAGGTTTTAATTTCTCCATCAAATCTGAATGATATCCTTGCTGGGTAGAGTAATGTTGGTTGTAGGTTTTTCTCCTTCATCACTTTAAATATGTCCTGCCACTCCCTTCTGGTTTGCAGAGTTTCTTCTGAAAGATCAGCTGTTAACCTTATGGGAATTCCCTTGTGTGATATTTGTTGTTTTTCCCTTGCTGCTTTTAATATGTTTTCTTTGTATTTAATTTTTTGTTCATTAGTTTTAACATGTGTTCTTAGACTCTTAAGGGTTTTCTATCTCTCACCTGGACTATTTCCAATTTATCTCACTTCTTGCCCTGCCCCATCCCCCCACCGAGTCTTCTTCATTTAGTAGCCAGAATTGTTCTTTTAAAGTATATCATATTACTTCCTACTTATAGCCCATTAGTAGCTTCACAACTTAAAATAAAATTCTAAGCCCTTATCAAGTTTCATGAGGTTATACAATATTTGGCTTCTAGTTAACTTTTAAATTTCATCATGTTTCACGGTCACCACTTTGTTACTCAGCCTCAGACATATTGCTCTCTTTAAATAAGATTAGGTACTTTTTTGCCTCTGAGTCTTCGCATTTACTGTTTTCTGTGTCTTGAATGCTCTTCCTCCAGAAATTTAAATGTCTCTCTTCTTCACTTTCAAGTCTCTTCACCTGTTTAGAGTGGCTTTCTTTGTCTACTCTATTCTAAAATAATTCCATCTTCCCAACAGTCTGTAGCCTCTTACCCTGTTTTATTTTTCTTAATAACACTACCTGACATCATAATATATATTTATTTATCTGTTGTCTGTTTTCTCTAACTAGAATATAAGTTACAGAAGGGTAGGGATTTAATCATATTTATGACAGAGGATATATGAAGATATCAGGTTGACATGAGGATGATCAATGATATGAGGATATAAATGAGAATGTTTGATGGAACAGTATCCTAAAGGAGGTAGAATAGGCTTATTTTAAAAACATTTATTTATTTATTTATTTATTTGCTTTTATTTATTTGGCTGCGCCGGGTCTTAGTTGTGGCAAGCAGGATTGTTGCAGCATGCGGGATCTTTAGTCGCAGCATGCAGGCTCTTATTGCAGCATGCGGGATAGCATAGATAGAAGAGTGTTCATTGTCTTTTATCCTCTTATTTTCAATCTAGAAATAAAGATAATTTTGTTGCATGTTAATTTTCTATCATTTTTTCATTAAGTATATTGCTGTTAATACCTTGGTTAAATCCTAAAAAGAAAGTAGTCCTGAAAACTTAGATGCTCATCTAAGATGTAGTTTATAGTTAAGGTTGCAGAAATGATCTCAGAAACTTATAAAAACAAAGTTATCTTACTTCCTTTGTTTGATTATTCTGTACCATAGGTAAACTTGATTTACATTAAGACTGAATATGGTAACAAAGAATAGAATTAGGAATAGACCAAAGTCTTTGTTTTACTATATTGAGTTGGGGAGGGGGAAAGAATAAACTACTTTTGATTATTCTTTTGGGAGCTCCGTATCTCAAAAAAAATAAGAGATTGTTTTTTGACTGAAATGTGATAATAGAAAATGTTTTTGTTATAATGTTAAAGAAATGGTATGGTCTGTTATGTTGAAAATGTATGGAATAGTAGGATGTGATCTGGTGGGTGATTTTCTTCTTTTCTTATTTTTCATGTAGCTTTTGCAGTTAGCATGTAGTTTTTAAAATCAGAGTAATCAGTTAATTTTAAAAATCACTGTGCATATATAATATAGTCCCTCTTCAACTCCTTGCTTTAAATTGGCTTTCAAACTTTTAGCAGAATACAGGTTTTGTGTTTTTTTTAACGTGCCTAGTTTTGTATAAAATAACAGCGAAATCAGTTTTAAATGGGAGGCAGTGTATCAAATACATGGCGATATTGTTTAGGATGTTTTCCTGTGACCATTTAATCTGGTACTGTACATGCCAATCAGAGACATTCAAGACCTTCTGCTATACCTAAGACAGTCTCTCTTGGCTGCAACAAAATGATCAGCTAAATGTTGTTACTTATGGAATCTTGGCTTTGATGTAGCATTTCAGAATTTATGCAGACAGTAAAGTAAAACAGGTTTTATTTTTTAAATGTTTAATAGCAACCTCCCCCACAGCACCTCTCATTCTTTCAATCCTGCTTCACAAAGGCAGGGATCTCTGTCTCTTTTGTTCAGTTCCATATCCTAGGTTTCTTAAATCTGGCAATAGAAGGTGCATATATATTGATTATGTCCTTCTCTCCTAAATACGAGGACATTAAAATAGAAATCTTTTTTTATATTGTTGTTGTTAAACGTCACACTAATAGGAAAAACAGGAAGAAAGTGAGCTTCGTTCTCTGCCACCTCCTTCCCTTGCCCACTTGGCCGCTTTAAGTGTTGCAGTTATTGAATTAGCAAAAGAACAAGGAATAACAGATGATGACCTCAGAGTTCGTCAGGAAATTGTGGAGGAAATGTCAAAGGTTATAACAGCATTTTTACCAGGTACAGCTTCATTTTATACTTAATTTTAAAAATGACACAATTCTTCCTCTTGCTTCCTCTTGAACTGAGGGTAAATTCTTAATGTTTTTCTTTCTCTTTTTTTCTCCATCTTCAAAGTAGATTAATTTAATTATTTGTAAATGACTTTTGGGGGGAGATATTTCAGAAAAGGAAAACGGAGAATTACGGCACAGCATAATTTTTGTAATAAGAAAAAAAGATTTTTATAATGTCAGATACAAGATTAATTGCTTAGTACTTTAATATTATATTTTATATTAAATTTTCAGTATCATTGACTTCTGAATGGACATTTTAGTCATATTTATTTCAGTATATACAGTTGAACTAGTTACTGAATAAAATTCCTATTCCTTGATAGTGGGGAAAATTAATTTAAGGATGTTAGAGGTAAAATTTATACTTTTATTTCTTTTTTTGACTCTTGATCTTTCTTTACAGAAAGCTTATGTTTTTGGCACAAGGGGGAGTTGGGTCAGGTTTATTGTAGACATTTATGTATAGATTATTTGCTTAGCCCTCATCATTTTTTTGCATTAATACTGAATTTAAGTAAATGGATATTAAGTAAGACTTGTTTCTTACCACCAAAGGGATTTTAGACAGTTGATAAATTATAATTTTATATCAAGCCATTGTGAGATTTATAAGAAAGAATATAAAATTGAAATTGAAATTTTAATTTTTCTTTATTATTTCTATAATGTAGTTTTCTATCTAAAACACATTGATACTAATTTAAATTATACATAGGAATAATTTACTTATTATTATAAGAATAGAAGTGAAATATTTATGATTTTAATGACTTGGATGACTTTCAGACATTTTGTGAACTTGAAAAGTAGACTTTTATATATTCAACTGAGTACAAACTTAACACTTCCTAACGTACTAAACATCTCATGATCAGTCCCAATCATGTTATTTTTCAACTTGCCCTCTGCTGAGATCCTTTAAAAATTTACCTTATTATGATTTTTTTTTTTTTTTTGCGGTACGCGGGCCTCTCACTGTTGTGGCCTCTCCTGTTGCGGAGCACAGGCTCCGGACGCTCAGGCTCAGCGGCCATGGCTCATGGGCCTAGCCGCTCCGCGGCACGTGGGACCTTCCCAGACCGGGGCACTAACCCATGTCCCCTGCATCGGCAGGCGGGCTCTCAACCACTGCGCCACCAGGGAAGCCCCTTATTATGATTTTTGAAATAACATATTTGATAGTTTGCAAAAGATGTAGGTAGCATGTTATTATTCCTATTTATTTTGTTCTGTGAACTCTTGAAAGTCAGAGGGTTTTTTTTGGTTTTAGGTCTGCAGTATCAATTGACTTGGCTTCACTTTGTGTTTTTAAAGAGCATTGGCTGAATGTCTGTGATCCCTTCCCCATTTAAAGAGCTATTTCTTAAGTAAATATAAATATCTAAAAAAAATGTAGTTTGTGACAGTAGCTATAGCTAGGTTAGTGCATTCTTTACTGTTACATATTAAATGTGAAACATACTTCTAGTTATTCCTAAATGAATTACTACTAAAATTTTGTTTAAACACTGAACTTGAATGAGTTATTTCTCTCTTCCTGAGCCCTATAACTGAAAAACATTTTTATTATTTTGTATATCAGTTAGAAAAGGGTATTATTATACTATAATTGCTGTATTAGAATTGGAAGACACAGAATTGAAATATATGCAATTTTCCTATCACTGTTTTTTAAAGTTCTCATATTTGCATGCTGTTTCATGCTATGATATTTTTCCTTCATTTCCAGAGTGTTCACTTAGGTTGTATGGCTCATCTCTGACTAAGTTTGCTCTGAAAAGTAGTGATGTTAATATAGATATAAAATTTCCTCCCAAGGTAAGTAATTAGACAAGACCCTTTTCTGTATGGTTCTTAATTAGTACTTGGTATTGTTTATTGATTATCTTTTTTAGAGAAGATATAGGGGAATATAAAACTCTGGCTTGTAGAATGTTACCATCATGATTTAACAGTGCTTTTGGAAAGTACTTTTTAGGTGTCAGACATAGGTGGAATTAAAGAAAATAAGGGAGAAAAAAAAAGGAAGAAGAGGAAGGTGGTCAAAAAAAAAAGGGAACATGCTTGTATTTGAACGTATTGAACAGTTATTGCTTATGCTAAGCAGTATGGAAAGAGGAAAGAATTTTGAAATCATACATCTGTAGATGTTCAAATCTTGGCTAAAATGAGCAAGTTACTTGACCTTCTTGAGCCTCAGTTTCTAATTTCCAAAATAGGAATAATAACTTCAATATTAGATAAGTGATATATACCAAGTATTTTTGTATAGTGCCTGGTACATTATAGGTACTCTTTTTTTTTTTTTTTTTGCGTTACGCGGGCCTCTCACTGTTGTGGCCTCTCCCATTGCGGAGCACAGGCTCCGGATGCGCAGGCTCAGCGGCCATGGCTCACGGGCCTAGCTGCTCCGTGACATGTGGGATCTTTCCGGACCGGGGCACAAACCCGTGTCCCCTGCATCGGCAGGCGGACTCTCAACCACTGCGCCACCAGGGAAGCCCCACATTATAGGTACTTTTAATAAGTAGTGGCTAGGATCATTAGCAAAATACCAATATTGTTTAGCATTGCTAACATTGCTTATTTACTGACATATCAAACATTTAAAATAATCAGTTGATATTTTATGTGTTTTTAATTTTTTGAATAAGTTTATGCTCAAGGAGGTTTGATTTGGGTAAAAATTTGATGTTTTAATTTCTAGTCTGATACAGTCATTAACTTACAAGTAAGGTATGATTATTAAATACTTTTTAAATAGCAGCAAAGTACACATTTAAGCTAAATATTTGACGTGCTTGTTATTTAAAGTAGTATTTTAATCTAAGACTTTTGGCCATGCTGCCAGTTGTCAATATCCCTTAAATTTCTTATCTCAACAACTTCTCTTTAGAAATCATTTGGTAAACTGATTTCTTTTTTCATTTGTCTTGATATGAAATTACAGAATCTTTTCTCACTCTAAGAACTCACTAATTCTAGTAGTGTTGCTGGAATAATAGCACTGTATGATTTATTAGATTCTACTTCCTCCATGAACAAGATTTCTTAACATAAAAGTAGAACACTATTCTGTTTTCATTATTTTAAAATACAGAGCATGATTTTACTTGTATTTAATGAAATTGAATTATCTCTAAAGTTCTGAAACTTGAACTTTGAAGTTAGTGTATTTATTAATTTAAAACTTCTTTTAGATGAATCATCCAGATCTTCTGATACAAGTGCTTGGGATTTTAAAAAAAAGTGGTGAGTTTCTTTTTAAAGTTGTTTTTTCTAAAGAAAGTTCTTTAAAGATATGTGCATTGTGTTGTTTATGTATGCCTAAGCAAGTTAAACTAAAACTGCTAGCATATTTGCGTCATTGTATTGCATATGTATTTAATAGGTGTACTATAACATTTACATGTTGGTTAGATCAAAAGTATCATATTTAAAATTGATGTATTAAAAACGATTGCCTTTTGGGTAATTTCAAAATGTTGCCTTTGAGTATTATGGATGCTTCTTGTGTAAAATGAGACAGAAAAACTGTAATCATTAGGAGATTGTTGATGAAGGAAAATTTAGGGAGAGACTTGGGGAAAAAATGTGTGTATGCATTGAGTAAATATGTTTTTTCCCCACTTAAAACAATGTTAATCATTTATAGTACATCAGCCAAATTATACCTAGTAAGTCTTTCATATGTGGCTCATCTGTCTGGATTGATTTTTATGTAAAAAGACATTCATATAGGTAACAATACTTTTTAAATAAAAATTTTAAAATTTACAACTTTCTCAAAGCAGGTCCCAGGTCATGTAGTACAGTCTGGAATATTATTTTCTTGGTTTTATTTACTGCTTTTCTTTTTATATAAAGTAAATGCTTAGGAGCTCAGAATCTGAAGCCAGACTTTCCAGGTGCAAATTTTAGTTGTACCACTTACTGGTTGTGTGTCCTTTGACAAATTACTTAAGTGTTAATGCTTCAGTTTTCTCATCTATAAAATGGCAATAACATAGTATCTTTTTGATGAGAGGGTTGTTTATGAGGATGAAATGGGTTAAGCCATAGCTTAGAAAAGTACCTGGTTTACAGTACCTTCTTATTAAATTTCTGCTGCTGTGATTATTGTTATTATTACTATTGTCATCTTAAATTTTATGAATCATAATGACCTGTCAAAAATATTTCCATTTTGGCTTACAAGAGATAGCTTATTGATTTTAGCCATACCCTCTCATTGGCTCTAGTGTCAGTTCTAAACTTCTTTTCTTCTCTCTGTCTGCCCTATCAGCTCTCTGTTATTTTTCAGCTTTTTGGCCATTTTCCTGGGATATTAATATTTAAGGGATGATTTTGGTCCAGTTTAACTTGTAAAGGAAGTTTTCTTCTGTAATAAATAGTTTACTCTCATTGCACAAAAACTCTAAAGCATAGTATAGATAAGTGCTTTTACCTCTTTAGGCTCACTAGACATTATCAACGTAGCAAAAATATTTTAAATATGTTTCCCACTAGAATACATGAATAGATCATCTTAAGTCACATAACATAGGTTTTTAAAATTCAGTCTGAATGTAAAATTGATTATTCCCTCCTTTATGCCCTCTGTACTCTTTAAAGACCTCTATCCTGTTATCTACAGGATTTATTTGTTTATATATTTGTTTTCCAAATCCCTAATTGAGCTCTTTGTATCTATTCATTGTCATATCCACCATGCATAATGTAATTCCTGACATAAAGCTCTAAAGCACATTTGTTTTGAATAGATTAATAATTCCAACAGGTACTACTAAGAGATTTTTTTTGAACTTCAAATGAGATGTTAATCCATCTATTTTTGTTTAGATTAGATATTTTATGGCATGGGGCCTACCTTGGAGATGTAGAGAAAGACTTCAGAGTGGAAGTGTGCTTCACCTGTTAGTCCTTCCTTAAGAGCTTTGGCAGACTCTTCATATATTAACAGGAAATAGGGCCAGTAGAGTTAGCCTTTTACTGCCATGGATAATTTAAAAGAACTATATTGTCAAAGCATTGTAGGTTCTCATTTCATGACTCCTGTGGAAATAGCCTTCAGAAGTAAGTGGTGTCCTCTGTTTGCTATATCTATGAAGGTTTAACAACTTTGACTAGATTGTATATTTACTTGGAAATATTCAAACTTTTAGGGATGTTAAAACCTTTCTTCTTAAGGTAATTATAATGTTCGGACAGTATTTGGGACTCTGCCTGTCTGTGGTTTGTGATAATACAGCAAATGACACCAAGAGAGGTAAGAGATTCTGTTGGGTTGATGCTCGTAACGAGAAGAGTGGATTATCCCACAGAAGCAGTGAGAGTGATTTTTTAGAAGGAAACGATTACTTAATGTTTACCATAGAGCAAACATTTGAGAGATGTTGACATTAGCTTACATGTTTTATTTTTTTTCTTTATTAGTATTATATGTAGATGTGGAATCTGATTTTCACGCTAAAGTTCCTGTTGTGGTATGCAGAGATCGGCAAAGGTCGGTAACAATGAAGAGAAAATAAAGTTTAAAAAAAAATTAACAACAACCAAGTATGCCGTGGATATCTGTAAGAGGAAGAGTTTTGTTTTAGATTTCTCCTTGGATTAATTTGACTAAGCTAGTTTCTATTTATTAAAATTAGCAAGCCTGCTAAAAGCATGTGAACAAGAAATAGAGTTATTAGAGAGTTAAAAATAAAACATTCTAATGCAAAACTTTTCATTTGTTTATTCACCCAACAGTATTGAGCATTTACTATATGTTAGTACTGCTTTGCTTATTTCAAACATAAATAAGAAATAGACTCTCTTCTCAAGGATCTATTAGAATCTAGTTTTTAGTTCACTGAAATTCAAGGAGTCATTGAAGATTGATCTTCGCTTTCTATTCAGATATTTATAGGACTGAGAGCAACATGCCTTTGACAAAGGAAACTGAAATAATCGTATTTGAAACCAATGTGGGAGAGATGGAAACAATACGGAAATAATAATGTATTCTTTTATTGATTATTATTATTTCTTACATTTTAAGATTACTCTGTTTTCTTATTCAAAGCTAGAAGAATCTTTGGAGATCTAGTTCAACTTCCTTATTTTCTAAATTAGAAAATTGAGACCTGGAGTGATTAAGTGATTTGTCCAAATTCAAATTATTCAGGGGAAAATCAGAATTGGAATAGAGGTATTCTGACTTCGAGTGTTTTTCCTACCACATTGTGTCAAATTGCCTCTGCGGCAACCTCAGTCACATTCTTTTCCCTGCCACAAAAATTTTCTTCTACAATTCTGTCACTCTGTTTAAGGTAGCTCCTATTTTCACTTACATATAAGCATTACTGTGGATTAATAGATAAATTCTTTCTGATCCCTAATCTGAAAATAGCATATCAATAAAGTCATGAAAGCTTGGATAGGAAAAATTAGAGCCAAGAAGTATAGCTAGTCAGTTCAGTATTTTTTTTTTTTTTTTTTTGCGGTACGCGGGCCTCTCACTGTCGCGGCCTCTCCCATTGCGGAGCACAGGCTCCGGACGCGCAGGCCCAGCGGCCATGGCTCACGGGCCCAGCTGCTCCGCGGCATGTGGGATCCTCCCGGACCGGGACCGGGGCATGAACCTGTGTCCCCTGCATCGGCAGGCGGACTCTCAACCACTGCGCCACCAGGGAAGCCCCAGTATTTCATTTTTTGTTTTTATCATGTGCAAAGCAAAAAGAATGGAGTAGGAAGGTATGTTGTACTATTTGACATTGATGATATCAATGTCTTTCCCCTCACATAAATCAACTTTTGGTGAATCTTAATGCTGCTTTTGAAATTAACTTTTCATGAACTTAAATACTAAGTGAGGTTAAACTTTATTTCTGAAGTATAAATGAATAGTTAAAACATCTTTAATTTGTATGGAACTCTAGTGATGGAAATGATATATAGTTTTCTGTTAGCTCTAAGTTTATTAAAACATTTGTTTTTATTATGACTTCTTAGGTGTTAATTGTGGTTACTGGAAAGGATAGCCACAGGATTTGAAGTATTCTGGTTTTTAAGGTATTAGTACAGTGAAAATTTGTTTCTTTCTCATTCACAGTGGTTTACTTTGTAGAGTGAGTGCAGGAAATGATATGGCATGCCTCACTACTGATTTATTTGCTGCTCTTGGCAAAATGGAACCTGTCTTTACTCCCTTGGTGTTAGCCTTTCGCTATTGGGCTAAGGTAAGTGGAACAGAGGAAAAAAGTACCTAACATTTAAGATAACTGAGGCTTTTTCTTGCACTAACATGTAACATAAATCATAATAATATGGGGACAAAATAGTTATCTGTGGATGGAAAGTGGTGTGGCAGGTTCTGATAATGGACATGAAAATAAAGTTTCATAGGCATGTAGAGTTTATTAATATACTTTAGGATGTTTAATTATTATACTTTATTCTCTTTAATGCAATGTAGAAATATTCTTTTTCACATCTTAGTATTTGAGACTCAAGTTTTCACTCTTATTGTAAGTTAAGGTTGTAAGGTTGTAAGATATGGTTATGCAAGTTAAGATTCTTTTGTTAGCATATTTTTTCCCCAGTCTCTGTCTTAGAACATTATTCTCTTTCCTCTAAATTATTGGTAACCTGCAGCAATTTCTTTCTTTCTTTTTTTTAAAAATGAATTTATTTATTTATTTTTGGCTGCGTTGGGTCTTTTGTTGCTGCGCGCGGACTTTCTCTACTTGCGGTGAGTGGGGACTACTCTTCATTGTGGTGAGCGGGCTTCTCATTGCGGTGGCTTCTCTTGTTGCAGAGCACAGGCTCTAGGCGCATGGATTTGGTAGTTGTGGCTCACGGGCTGTAGAGCTCAGGCTCAGTAGTTGTGGCGCACGGGCTTAGTTGCTTCGTGGCATGTGGGATCTTCCCGGACCAGGGTTCGAACCCCTGTCCCCTGCATTGGCAGGCGGATTCTTAACCACCGCGCCACCAGGGAAATCCCCCCTGCAGCAATTTCTGAATGGCCAGCTGCTAAGAATTCATTATCTAAGTTTCCTAAATTAGAATTAACATATTATTAAATACTGTGGTTCCCCCTGTGCTCCAGGTTATCCCTTGGAGGTGGCGAGGAGTGGTAAATATCAGTCCAAATGACTAGAGAGAGAGAGATTTTAGTTTTTTTATATAGTATTCATCAGTGTAGTATTCATTACTTGTTAGACTAATGATGAGTAAATTCTCTGTCTTACACAAAGAAGATGAATTAGTGGGGTAGTGGTGGAGTGATAACTTGAGAACAAAAACAGCCAAAGGATCCTTTTAGAAATATTTTGTCTCGACTTTTGATTCTCCCCATAGTTGGGACAGAACCAGCTGTCTGAGTAAGGAACAGCTTGAAAAGTATGGAACAGCCAGAAAGCCTAAGTTGGGGTGTCTTCATACCTAACACCTTTGTGTTTGCTATTCCCTTCATCTAAAATGTTCTTACCCCACATATCCAGAATGGTTCACTCTTTTACTTTTTTTCGAGTTTCTGCTCAAATTTCATCTTACCAGAGTCTCCTGGACCACCGTGTATAAAAAGCATTGCCTCCATCACTCTCTCTGCCTTTACCCTGCTTTATTTTGTTCATAGCACTTACTGCCACCTTCCATACATATTCATATATTTGTTTGTGATCTGTTTTCTTCCATGAAATTATAAACCCTGCAAGGATAGGAATTTTAGTCTGTTTTATTTATTCACGGCTGTTCCTAGTGCTTCTTATTTTACTGTGCCAGTGCAGAGTAGGCATTTAATAAATATTTGTTGAATACATGGCCCAGTTCTTCAGAAAGATTGTTAATCCTTGGAAGTGACTGGGAGCAGTGAACCAGTCTGAGGGAGGGTGAATCCCTCCTCTTATTTATCTCATTATATTCTGTGCCTAGCATAATGCCTGGCATACTACAGAAATTTAGTGCTATGAAATGGAATAAACCAATTCCAACTCTAATTTTTATACTAAATATTTATGTCATTTTGAGCAAGGCACTTCATCTATCTGAGCCTCAATTTTTCTATCTGGAGAGATTATTTCAAAAGTGATATGAGGGGGCTTCCCTGGTGGCGCAGTGGTTGAGAGTCTGCCTGCCGATGCAGGGGACACGGGTTTGTGCCCCGGTCCGGGAAGATCCCACATGCCGCAGAGCAGCTGGGCCCGTGAGCCATGGCCACTAGGCCTGTGTGTCCGGAGCCTGTGCTCCTCAACGGGAGAGGCCAGAACAGTGAGAGGCCCGTGTACAGAAAAAAAAAAAAAAAAGTGATTTAAGATAATGAATGAGAATATACTTTGAATTCTAAAATGCTACACAAATCTTTTTTGTTCAGTTGGCAAGTGAGATTATTTAAACAACGATAAGTCAGCAGGGACAGGACTGTTGTGACAACCCTAGTAACTAAAGTTTCTCAGAGTATGGGATGAGACTGGTAGACAAGGACTAGCCATTACTCAAGAAACTAAGTTTATCAACTCCAGGAAGGTTAGTGGCTTCATAAGGAGTGAAGGAATAAATAGCTGCCTCTGGGATGGTACTGTTTAATTATGCCTTAATTTTTTAGTGGCCTTAAATAGTCTTAGTTTTCTCACACGCTTCTTTTGTTCTTTTAAGTAGACTGCGTTAGAAGAACTATAAATGGTATTCAGCTTATTTTCATTTGGGAAAAAAAAAAGTGGCCTATAAACTTTGTTTCCTAAAGTGGCTCTTTGAAAAGGTTACTCAAATTTATATTGATTCTAAACATACCAATTAGTGAAGGACACTAAAAAACGTGTTACAAAGCTGGTTGCAGAGTGGTTCCTTTCTGTTTCCAACAGAACGATGTGTCTCATTTTTGGCAGCTGTGTTAGTTGCAAAGAGCTTTCCCCAGTGGTTTTCATTTTCTGAGTTTATTGTAAGAAACCTAGAAATGATTCCTCTCAAATAATTCTTCTCAAAGATTTTTTTCCAACAGCTTTATTTATCTTGAAGTTTTAATCCACATTGTACGTTATTTAGTAAAGCGCAGATTTTCCACGATTTGAGGGTTCAGAAAAATTGTAGTATATGAATATAATTTATTCTTGTAATTGATATCATGAGATTGCTGTTGATTGTTCTCTGGCTGTCTCCACTCTTAAGCAGATATATTCTTAGCATTCTACTAATAAGAAATTGTTTTCTGGGAAAGCCTATTAATACTCTGGGCAGCAAAACTCTTAGCCTTATCAGTCCATTAGAGTCAAGTTTCCTGACTAAGAGCCACTTTTTGTGGTTAACATAAGAATTAATTTTAGCAATATCTGACATCTAAATGAGGTTCCTGGGGTTTTTACTTTATTTTTATTTTTTATTGTATATATTTAAGGTGTACAACTTGGTGATTTGATATATGTATACATTGTGAAACAGTCACCAGTCAAGCTAATTAACATATCTGTTACCTCACATAGTTACCATTTTAGTTACCATTTTTGTGTGTGTGGTGAGAAAACACTTGAGATCTAACTTCTTAACAAATTTCAAGTATATAGTACAGTATGGTTAACTATAGTCACCACGCTATACATTAGATCACCATAACTTATTCATCTTGTGTAACTGAAATTTTATACCCCTTGACCAACATCTTCCCATTTCCCTCTACCCCAGCTTCCGGTAGCCACCAATCTCTTCACTTCTAATTAGTTTGACTATTTTAGATTCCACATATAAGTGAGATATAACATTTGTCATTCTGCGCCTGTCTTATTTCACTTAGCATAAATAATGTCCTCTAGGTCTATCTGTATTGTCGCAAATGGCAGAATTTCCTTCTTTTTGAAGGCTAAATAATGTTTCATTGTGTGTATATAGCACATTTCCTTTATCCATTTATCCGTCTATAGACATTTAGGTTATTTCCATATCTTGGCTATGAGATCTCCGTGTTTTAAGAGCTCTCTGTTAAACTACCTCAGTGTTTTTCCTCTGTGAGATGTCTGATAGTGTTAACAGCTTACATGAGCAGCTCCTTATAGTTGCAAAGAAGTTTCTGGTTAACTTGACTTATTCATTAGGCAGCATACCCTTTGTCCTAATACCCTGGATAAATGAGAATTTATTCTAGTGGAATATTTCGAGCTCCTTTTCAAATTTATTTATTTAAATAAATAAATTTATTTATTTATCTATTTTTGGCTGTGTTGGGTCTTCGTTGCTGCACGTGGGCTTTCTCTAGTTGTGGCGAGTGAGGGCTCCTCTTTTCGTTGCGGTGCATGGACTTCTCACTGTGGTGGCTTCTCTTGCTGTGGAGCACGGGCTCTAGGTGCGCAGGCTTCAGTAGTTGTGGTGCGTGGGCTTAGTTGCTCCATGGCATGTGCGATCTTCCCAGACCAGGGATCGAACCCCTGTCCCCTGCATTGGCAGGCAGATTCTTAACCACTGCGCCACCAGGGAAGTCCTAAGCTCTTTTTATCAGTGTTTTTTAATCTTCTTTTATTTCAAATTATATTCTTAAATTTACTAAGTCATTAAGGCTTTAGTGATTATGCTACGTCTTTATTATGTAAAGAAGAAAATAATAACAGTCCAATTACAGGCTGATCTTAAGTAAATGCAGAAGTCTAAATAAAATATAAGAAAGTGGGGATGTCCCTGGTGGCACAATGGTTAAGAATCCGCCTGCTAATGCAGGGGACACGGGTTCGATCCCTGGTCTGGGAAGATCCCATATGCCGCGGAGCAACTAAGCCCACACACCACAGCTGCTGAAGCCTGTGCGCCTAGAGCCCATGCTCCTCAACAAGAGAAGTCACTGCAATGAGAAGCCTGCACGCCGCAACGAAGAGTAGCCCCTGCTTGCTGCAGCTAGAGAAAGCCCATGCGCAGCAACGAAGACCCAATGCAACCAAAAGTAAAATTAAATAAAAAACACAATATAAAAATATATATATAAGCAAGTGGAATATATTAGTGTATCAAAAGGTAATATACCATAACCATGCAGGATTTATTTCAGGAATGTAAGGCTAGTTTAATATTAGGAAATCTTTTAACATAATTTATTTTATTAACAATTTGAAGCAGAAAAAAACATCCTTGATGCTGATAAGGCATGTTCTTCCTTGAAAAAAAAGAACTCTTAAGTAAACTAGAAATGGAACTAAATGATAAACACTATTTTCAAAAACCCCAAAACAAAACAGTACCAAACATCATTAAAAAAGTGAATTACTCAAGCCATATGTGTTAAAATAAGGAATATTACAAAGATGTTCATCAATTATGTTATACATTGTTTTGGAGATTTAAAAAATGCAACGAGGAAAGAAAATGAAGTAATGAATGTAAATATTAGAAAAACAATAAGATGTTTTGTTTGCTAATGGTATGATTGTATACCTAGAAAACCCTAGTTAAAAACTGCTAGAATTTGTGATGACTAAATACACTATAAACATACAAAAATCAGTAGTTTTCTCTGTCATAAAAATAATCTTATAGAATAGAAGCAGGGAAAAATATTATCTTCATGACAGTGACACAAATTATAAAATACTAACGAATAAATTTAATAAAGGTACAGGAAGAAAATTGTATTATTGAATGGTGAAAACAAAATCTGAACAAATGTATTTATTGAGCAAATATTTGTTCAATGCTTCCTATGTAAGTTCTGTGTAAGTTCTTCCTAAGTACTGTTCTTAGGTGTTGGAAACATCTAACAAGATGTACTGAGTCCCGCTGTCATGAAGCTTACATACTTTTGGAAGAATCAGCCAGTAAACAAATATATAAATAACACAATATCTGGTAGAATTTAGTGCCATTAAAATGAGGTGATGTGATAAGAGAGTTGACATTTCACTGGATGGTCAGGGAAGTCTCTTTGAGGATGTGATATATAAACTCTGACCAGCATAACCAGCCACTTGATCGTCTCAGGGAATAGCATCCAAGGGATAGCTAGTAAAAAGCCTGTAAGGTGAGAATGAGCTATTAAGGAGCAGAAAAAGGCAAGAGTGACTGGAATGAAGCGAGTGAGAGTGAAAGTTGTAGAGGATGAGGTTAGACAGACACTTCCAGTGGTAAGGAACTTGTATTTTAATTACATTGGGAAAGCACAGGATAAGTTTTAAAAGCAGTATATGACTTGATGTGATTTATGCTTGGAAAAGGTCTTTTGGGGGTAAAGAGTAGAAATGGGGAACCCAGTGAACAGGCTGTTGTGGTAGATCAGCTAGAGAGGATAATGATCTGTGCTAGGTTAGAATGGATATGAAGCCAAGTAGACAGATTTGGGATAAGTTTTGGAAGTAGGACTTGCATAGGTAATGGATGCAAGAGGTGAGGGAAAGTGAGTAATTGATGACAACTCCTAAATTTTTGGAAAATGCAAATACACCAAGTTATTGGATAGGGAGATGGTATCCCTAAAATGTAAAGTCTCCTTAAACTAACTTTCAAATGTACAGTAATTTCAATTAGAATTTGGGAAAAAAATTATAATGTAATCTTAAAGTTAGTATGGAAGAATAAATGTTTGAGAGAAGCCAAAATAATTCAGAAAAAGAAAAGTAGTGAAGGAGAATGTACTTTACCACTATAAAACTGCTTTAGTCAAGTGTATACCATTGTATAGGAATAGACAAGTAGATCTGTGGAACAGAATAGAAAGCCCATAAGTAGGTCCTAGTGTAAATGAGATTTTATTCTATGAAAAGAATAAAAGATTTCAGTGAGAAAACAATGGTTTATTTAATAAATGGTTCTGTCAGAACTGTATCTTTCTTGAAGAAAATAATGTTGGACCCTTAGCACACTAAATGCAAAAATAAATTCCACTCAAATGAAAATTCAAAATTTTAGAAGAAAATTTAAGAGTATGTATATGTAACCTGTGGATTGGAGAAACATCTTTACCATGGTAGGAAACCTAGAAGATATTAAGCATATTTAACTATTTATATAAACAATACATTTTTTTTTTTTTTCTTTTTGCGGTATGCGGGCCTCTCACTGTTGTGGCCTCTCCCGTTGCGGACCACAGGCTCCGGATGCGCAGGCCCAGCGGCCGTGGCTCACGGGCCCAGCCGCTCTGCGGCATATGGGATCCTCCCAGACCGGGGCACGAACCCCTATCCCCTGCATCGGCAGGCGGACTCTCAACCACTGCGCCACCAGGGAGGCCCCTAAACAATACATTTTATATGATAAAAAGTACCATAAATGATGCCAAAGCAGATTAGGAAAAAATAACATTTTTCAAATGCATATGTCAGATATAAAGAGTTATTATTTATAACATAAAAAAGAACACGTACAAATTGATATGTATTGATGAAAATAGAAAAACGGCAAAAGATTTAATAGTTCAGAAAAGAGCAAATCCAAATGGTTAGTAAATACATGAAAATTTGTATAACCTCTTAGCATCAAGGAAATGCAAATTGAAGTAACTATCAGATATTATATCTCACCCATCTTGTTGACAGGTTTTTTAAAGTGGTAACACCTGTACACCTGAAACTAACACAACTTAGTAAATCAACTTTAATTAAAAAGAAAAAATAAAAAAAATAGGGACTTCCCTGGTGGCGCAGTGGTTAAGACTCCGCGCTCCCAATGCAGGGTGCCTGCGTTTGATCCCTGGTCAGGAAACTAGATTCCACATACACGCCACAACTAAGGAGCCCTCCGGCCACAACTAAGGAGTACATGTGCTGCAACTAAGGAGCAGGTGAGCCACAACTAAGGAGCAGTCAAGCTGCAACGAAGACCCAGCACAACCAAATAAATAAGTAAATAAAGTAAATATTTAAAGAAAAAAAAGGTTGTAACACCTAGTATTGGGAAACGTGTATACCTTCTTGTTACTGATGAAAAGAGAAATTTCTGTACTGATTTTGGAAAACAATCTTAAAATATTTATTAGAATTTAAATATATCACATTTTAAAATCCAGCAAACACATTCCTGGGAATATAGGTCATAGAAATGAGCACCAGTATTTAGGAAAATGTATAAGGATAAATATTACAGGACTGTTTAAAGTGGCAAAACTGGGAACAAAATGTGAAAGTCCTTGGGTGAGGGAACTATTGAATAACCATCTGATCATAGGCTATAATTTAACCATTTTAAAAGATGTGTTAGATATATACTAATTGACTAAGAGGGACTTTCTTGATGCATTGTTAAGGGAGAAGAGTAATATACAGAGAGATGTCTATTTTGGTAAAACAGTGACAAAAACTATAAAATCCTCCCTGTATTTATATAGAAAATAGGAATGTATGTATATTTGTATATGGTTATTTGAGTATAGAAAAAGGCATGGAAGAGTACATAGAAGATCGTTAACATTGAGGCAGAAGTAGAGGCAAGATAAGAAAATAAGATTTTAAAAAGATGTCCACAGTAAAAGCACTATGTGTGATATGATTCCATTTAACTAAAATATATATGTATCTTCATATGCAGTAAGGAAATGAATGGAAAGGTGGTTGCCAATGTATAAATAGTTATTTCAGGGTGGTATGATTTCAGGTCATTCCTTATATTTGTCATTATTTGAACTTTTAACAATGATTATGGTAGGAAGATAAAAGCTACTTTTATTTTGAGGAGAACAGAAAGAAAGTTAAATGGTGGTACTTTTTTCCCCTTCATTTTGCAGTTGTGCTATATTGACTCCCAAACTGATGGCGGAATCCCTTCTTACTGTTTTGCTTTAATGGTGATGTTTTTTCTACAACAAAGAAAACCCCCTCTTCTTCCTTGCTTACTTGGAAGTTGGGTAAGCATCGGTTTGTAACATGTATGCACATGTGTATATGTAGTTCATTCTTGCAGAGTGCTCTGTTCACACATTTAAAGCTGGAATTCTGGTTTGTCTGTTTGTCCATCATTTTTTTTTCTTTTAATAATTTTCCACTACCAATTTGGAATGCCTTTTTATATAGATTGAAGGCTTTGACCCAAAAAGGATGGATGACTTTCAGCTGAAGGGCATAGTAGAAGAGAAGTTTGTGAAGTGGGAATATAATTCAAGTAGTGCAACTGAGAAAAACTCAATTGCTGAGGAAAACAAAGCTAAGGCAGACCAACCAAAAGATGATACCAAGAAGACAGAAACAGACAACCAAAGTAATGCCATGAAGGAAAAACATGGCAAAGTAAGCTTCTTTTTGTTTTTGTTTTTGGCTTTTCTATATGTAGAATTTGTGATGCCTTTAGTTGAAACTATTTTAATAGTAGATTGACTGACCTTGAGTAAGCCTCTTGGCCTCATTTTCCTCATCTGTAAAGTGAGGGGTTGATCTGGTTTAGTTTTTCAGTACCAAGATTCCCTAATAAATATATACCTCATTTTTAAAGGCTTGTATTGTTTGAATCATATCAAGGTAATTCTTTGTATATTTTTCATTTAGATAAGAAAGATTTCCTTCAGGAGTTGGGCTGTGACCAGAGCTTTAGCCTATGGGGATTATGTTGCCAGACTGGTGAAGAAATAAAGGCCTTGTGCTCCTTTAGAGGGTGGCTGGCTTACTTAATCATTCAAACTTCATTTATTAAGTAAGGACCAGCTATGTGCCAGGCATTATCTTGAGTGCTAGAGAACCCAAGATGTATATTCATGGATTATGTCCTCCAGAAGCATGTAGTCTTCTGAAGTAGACAGACGTTATTACAAAAATGTGAACATTACAGAAATCATTGCTCTAGCTATACTGAAGTATATGTAGTTCCCGAGCACATGTTCAGTTCTTCCACTTTTCTAGACTACCTTCTACCCTCTTCTCAAACCATCAATACTCTCAGCTAATGATCTTGCTTATTATTACTTCTCTGAGAAAACTGAAGCAATCAAAAGAGAACTTCCCACTCCCACCACCATCTCCCACTATCTGTACTCACATACTCTGCCTTGCTGCCGGCTTTCATAAAGAAAGTTCCTGTATTGCTATCTAAAGTCATTATCTTAACTTGTGTGTTTAGTCCCATCCCTTCTTGTCTATTCCGGAACATTGCTCTAGCAGTTCTTCTCTTTCCATCCTAGGTTACCAATTTTTCATTCTTTACTGAATCATACATGGTTTTACATCTCCCACTTTAAAGAAAAATCTTGACACCATTTCCCCTCCCAGCTATTTCCTTGCTCCCTTTTGCAGGAAAACTTCTTGGAAGAATTGTTTATATACACTATTTCCAGTTTCTCTGTTTCCTTTTAACTCACTCTACTCAGGCTTTGACCCCTATCAATCTGCCAAAACTTGTTTTGCCAGTGTCAGTATCCTCCACATGGCTAAATCCAATAGTTATTTCACAATTTTTATCTTTTTTGACTTACCAGCAACATTTGCAGTTGATTATTTCCTTCTCTAAAAAATTTCTTAACTTGACTTTCAGGATACCACACCCATGCCTGATTATTCCTTCTCAGTCTCTTTGTTGGTTCTTCCTTTCCTCTCCAATCTCTTTAATGTTGGAGTATTCTAGGGTTCAGTCCTTGACCCCTGCCTTTTTTCTGTATCTACACTCCCTTGGTGATCTCATCCAATCCCATGGATTTTAAGTACCATCTATATGATGATGACTCCCAAGTTTAAATGTTAGGCCAAACCTCTCTCCTAAACTCTATAATTGTGTTTCCAACCTGCTATTTAATGTTTCTACTAAGATGTCTAATAGATGTCTTAATCTTAATGTGTCTAAAACTGAACTCTGGGTCTTCCCCTTGCTCCACATGCAGTTTTCCCATCTCAGTTGATGGCACTTCATCCTTTCAGTTGCTCAGTCATAAACCTTGGAGTCATCCTTTACTTCTCTCTTTCATACCCCATACTAAGTCTGTCAGGAAATCCTGTCATTTCTACTTCAAAATATATCCACAATTTGACCACTTCCCCTGTTACTATCCTGGTCCTAGCCATATCATCTCTGGCCTGGACTACTACCACAGACTCATAATAAGTTTCCCTGCATTTACCCTTGCCCCCGTTATAGTCTCAACACAACAATCAGAATGGCTCTTCTAGAGCTTAGGTCAGATCATGCCCTTCTCCCTCCCCACACTTGAAATGCTTCAGTGGCTCCTCATTTAATTTAGAATAAAAGCTAGAGTTCTTACTGGTTAGCTCTTTGTTTCCCTCTTTTCCTCTCCTCTCTCTGCCACACTAGTCGTCTTTTTAAAGCTGTTTACACTCCTACTTTAGTGTGTTTGCTCTGTTTCTTATTCTTAGAACCCTTTTTCCTCTTCTTCAGATCATACCTTCTCAACAAGTCCTATCCTGACTATATTTAACACTGAAATCGGCTCCCATATCCCATCCCCTTTACTAAACCCCCTCAACTTTTTCTTATTTCCACAGCATTTTTCTTCTTCTAACTTACGGTGTAATTTACTTATTAAGTTCATTGCTTATTGTCTTCTTCCCCTAGAATGTAAGCTCCACTAAGGCAAGGCTCTTTGTTTTTTGGGGGTTTTTTGTTTGTTTGATTTTTTTGCGGTACGCGGGCCTCTCACTGTTGTGGCCTCTCCCGTTGCGGAGCACAGGCTCCAGACGCGCAGGCTCAGCGGCCATGGCTCACGGGCCCAGCCGCTCCGTGGCACGTGGGATGTTCCCGGACCGGGGCACGAACCCGTGTTCCCTGCATCAGCAGGCAGACTCTCAACCACTGCGCCACCAGGGAAGCCCTGGATCTTTGGTTTTTTTCACGGATATATCCCAAGTGCCTGGCACATAGTAGGCACTCAATGAATAGTTGTAGAATGGAATGAGTGAATGATTTTTATGCCTTTATGGTCACTTTTAACCGGCATTCATTTAGCTAATTGCTTTAGAATTCAGGTATTACCTTTTCTGTTAAGACCCCCCTGATTCAGAGACCCATTTTAGCATGTAGCCTTCATTGTAATTGTTAAATGGTCTCTTCCTCTCCTAATAGTCTGTGAAATAGGACCTCATCTTGTCTGAGTCACAGTGTGCTATAATGATTAGCATCACAGACCCAGTAGCCAGGTGATCCTGAGTCAAATCCTTGCCCTGTAGTATCTACTTCATAGCTGTTAGATTGAAGGAATTAGCTTTTGAAAGCCCTGGGCATTTATATAGATTTTAAAAGTAATTGCTGCAATGGAGGAACTATAGTAGTTGTTATACAGTGGTTAGCAACCTTGGCTGCACAGCATGGGACACTTAGGAAGCTTTAAAAATCTCAGTCCATTAAATCACAGTCTTGGGAAAGGTATGGGAGATGGGAGTGGTGTCAAGCTCAGGTGCTGGTGAATTTTAGTGCTCTCAATGTGATTCTAATGTGCAGCCAAGGTTGAGCATCACTGGTTTAGTGGATAGAACACAAAATTCTAGGAGTCAGTAATCTGGGACACTCTCTTCCCAGCTGTGCCACACATTGCTTTTTGGCAACCTATTCTTTTATGCCTCAGTTTTTGAAAAGGTGATCTCTAAGGTCTTTGTAAATTGAAAGTTAAACAATTCCATAGTTTTGTGAAGCTTAAATGAAAGGTATTTTTTCTTTTCCAGTCTCCTTTAACATTGGGAACACCAAATCAGGTGTCCCTGGGACAGTTATGGTTAGAGCTGCTAAAATTTTACACACTGGATTTTGCTTTGGAGGAATACGTCATATGTGTACGGATACAAGATATTTTAACAAGAGAAAACAAAAACTGGCCTAAAAGGCGAATAGCCATTGAAGGTGAGATGATATGTTATATTTCATTTGGAGAATTTTGTGTGTGCCACTCATCATCTATTTCTAATGTAGTGTTATAAATTTTATCCCTTGGCTTTGTAGCACTATATGCCACTAGGTTGTCACTATATATTTTGGATAAATTCTTTATCAAGTCCATGATAGCTTTATAGAATTAATGCTTGCTTAAAAGTTTCCAATCTGTAAATATTATAATGGCTAGGGTAATTAGCTTGTATACATGCCTTTATTTTTATTTTTTAATTGTGGAAAATTTCAAAAATACAGAAAAATAGAATAGTTATCCGAATACTGTAAGATATTTTTAAATATATTTGTGTCATAAAATTATGTTAAAGTATAATCTTAAAATCCAGTTTTTCATTGTCTTGTGAAGTACCTCATTTATTAAATATGGCTAAGCTAAAGGAAAAAAGAACAATTGATGCGGACAAATAAGGTTTCACATCAAATCCCAAGAACATTAAGATCTTTAGAGATACAGAAATAAATAGTATAGCTTCTAAATTCTTAATAAAAAATTTAAATTCCACAACATTTTGCTCACTTTTTATAGATAGGAAATGGAATTTCTGTCCACCATCTTAGTCTGTTTAGACTATACATTCTTCTCTTTCCTCCATCCTCTGCAGGGCTTCTCTACTGTGAGTTGGACTTACAAATATTCTCACTCTACACTCAAACACGTACTCACATCTTGTACTCGCTTACATATGGTAAATAAATGAGCTCTGAAGCCTGCAGCCATCATAATTTCTCTCTGCCTTTTTTTTTTCTTTTTCTTCTAGAAAAGGGAAAGAGGCTAAGTAAAGCTTTTAAAAGCCTATGGATTTAGATAACAGTAAAAAGTAACAGATGATGCCCCAGTCTTAACAACCTGAAGCCTGGCCTGTTAATCCTTTCACTTAATGATCTTCAGTAGTGGAGAAAATGTGTATCGTCTTTTGGGTGGCACTGTTAGTTTTTCCTGGGGCATATTTGTATTTAAGGCTTATAAAATCCAAAAACCCGGAAACATTTTCAGAACTCTGTTCTATGCTCTTAATAATGAGGATTCAGTTGACGCAAGCCTTTTCAGCATAGCCATTTAGACTGGATCAGAGTTTAAATTTTGGTTTAATTTTTACTTTCTTAGGTTTTTTTCTACTTTTCTTTCTATTATTTCTCCTTCTTTCTCTCTTTAATTTTCTGATATTACTGAAGTTAAATCTTAAAATCAGTATAACTTGAAGCCTGGAGAGTTTTAGGCTATATTTTATTTGTTTAAATTGCAAGGAGTATATAACTGAAGAATATTGTGACAAGAGATGAAAATTATTACTAGGTCTTGGAGCTTGAAAAATTTCATTCAAAGACAGTATAGGGAAGCATATTGGCATAGCTTTTTCTAGCAATTTCATCATTGAAATTTTGTAATTACTGAGTTGGCCTCCTCAGCCATCCTCTCATTAATTACCTTATTTTATTCTTTTCTCTCTTTTTCTTTTAGTTTTTTATTTTATGACAGAAACAAAGGAAAGATGTTGCTATTTTATTTCCACTACTCAGTTTGCAGGAACTCTCATTGGGAGCTTACCTTAGAAAAATTTTGGGAAAATGCACTCTGCTAACAATGTAGCTGTTTATATAAGCTTGGAAATGTAGTTTGTTAATAGATACTTAGCTACTGACCTTTTTTTTTTTTTTTTTTCTTTACTAGATCCATTTTCAATCAAGAGGAATGTTGCACGGAGCTTAAACAGCCAGCTTGTTTATGAATATGTTGTGGAGAGATTCAGGGCAGCTTATCGATATTTTGCCTGTCCTCAGAGGAAGGGTGGAAATAAATCTACAGTGGATTCCATGAAAAAAGAGAAGGGAAAAATAAGCAATAAGAAACCAGTGAAGTCTGAAAATATGGCATCCAGTTGTTGCATTCTACTTGGGGAAAGCACAGAAAAAATAAGTGCAGAAAGAGGTCAGCCTGATAAATATGAAGAAATGGAATGTACATCACAGAGATGTATTACTGAAGATGATAATTTGTTGATAAATGAACTAGATTTGGCTGAACATGGACAGGAATCTTCATCTCTTTCCACCAGTGAAAGCAGTGAATTAGAGCCAAAATCAATTAAGAAACAAAATGTTTTAGTACCTTCAGAAACTTGTTTTAAAAAGGACCTCACCCAGTGTAATTGCATTGATTGTAAATCCCCTGAACCAGATGAATCTGCTGGTACAGACTGCAGGTCAAATTTAGAAACAGAAAGTTCACATCACATTGTATGCACTGACACATCTGCTACCTCTTGCAACTGCAAAGCTACAGAAGATGCTTCTGACCTTAATGATGATGATAACCACCCCACCCAGGAATTATATTTTGTGTTTGATAAGTTTATTTTAACCTCTGGCAAGGTAGGATACAGTTTATAAACAATCTGCAAGGTTTTGTGGTTGTTGTATGACTCTGTATTTATAGTTTTTAGATTCAGAAATGTAAAGATAGCTTCTATGATGGTAGACTATTGTTTTGGAATGGTATTTTGGTGTATATGTTTCTTTTACTTTTTGTATTTTTGCCTGTAGATGCCTTTTGTTTTTTTTGTTTTTTTTTTTTGCGGTACGCAGGCCTCTCACTGTTGTGGCCTCTCCTGTTGCGGAGCACAGGCTCCGGATGCACAGGCTTAGCGGCCACAGCTCACGGGCCTAGCCGCTCCGCAGCATGTGGGATCTTCCCGGACCGGGGCACGAACCCGTGTCACCTGCATCGGCAGGCGGACTCTCAACCACTGCGCCACCAGGGAAGCCCCTGTAGTTGCCTTTTAAGAATGTATATGAAACCTGAAATGTTTCAGCACTCTATTACTAGTTGGTTTGCTTAACTTTCTCATATATGAAAGGATTCATCAGATATCTTATGAAAGTGAGTTTGGTAAAGGCAGCATATATTTTAAATTTTGCTGATTTTTTTTACATATGATTATATTTACTTCCACAAAGGAGAATACAGTGTCTGTAAACTTTAATAGTATTCTGTTTTAAAGTTTTTTTGGTGGGAGTCAAAGGTTGGTATATAAACTTAAGATAGTTGAGTTAAAACTAAGATCAGGAACCAAAAATAAAATGAATTCAGATCCTGTGTCTGCCACTGAGCTTCTCTTTGGATTTTGGCATATCCCTTATGAGTTATAGGAGTCTTAACTTTTCCACTTTTAAAGTGGGATAGTCTGAACTTTAACTTGATAAATTATAGAAAATAAAAACCTGAGTGAGCAGAAAATAAGCTACTTTGTAACAGAAGATAATTACTTTGTTTATAAAAGTTTTAGCTAAGTTACTTTGCTTCAAGTATAGTGTGCATGATTGAAATAGTATCAGCACCTAGGCTGAAAAAATGATTATACAGATAATGTGTAAATCAAGTAGAATACAAAAAAACCCCCTGAAAAGTCATCAAGTTTTATTGATTTATCGATAATTGTTTATTGACAAGCTTTAGAATTTTTAAGCTAATTACTAAGCTGTGTTTCTTCATCCATTGTAAGGATACTCTGTCCCATTTTGTTTAGGCTGTATTAGGGCATATGGACTACTAAAAAAGATGAAATAAATGGCAGATATTTAGAAAAGCCTCTTAGTAATATAACTGCAGTTTACGTTTCTTAATACTTTTTTTTCCTGGAACCTTATCTTAGGGTAACTATTTCTCCAATTTTATTTCTCTCTCTAGTTATTTGTAACACTTTTCTAGAATTTTCTGTTATGTCATTTTTTAAAAGCTTTAAAAAGCTGATAAAAGGGCTTCCCTGGTGGCGCGCAGTGGTTGAGAGTCCGCCTGCCGATGCAGGGGACACGGGGTCGTGCCCCAGTCCGGGAAGATCCCACATGCCGCGGAGCAGCTGGGCCCGTGAGCCATGGCCGTTGAGCCTGCGCTTCCGGAGCCTGTGCTCCGCAACGGGAGAGGCCAAAACAGTGAGAGGCCTGCATACCGCAAAAAAAAAAAAAAAAAAAAACTGATAAAAAATTTCTATGAGGGCTTCCCTGGTGGCGCAGTGGTTGAGAGTCCGCCTGCCGATGCAGGGGACTCGGGTTAGTGCCCCGGTCCGGGAACATCCCACATGCCGTGGAGCGGCTGGGCCCGTGAGCCATGGCCGCTGAGCCTGCGCGTCCGGAGCCTGTGCTCCGCAATGGGAGAGGCCACAACAGTGAGAGGCCCGCATACAGGAAAAAAAAAAAAAAAATTCTATGGTACTGTTAATTAGCCCACAGCACAGCATTCACACAAAGGGAGGTTTCTGTATATATTTGGCTAGGTAAATGTCCAGGCTAACCCTGGATGAAGAAGCTAGGTTCCTAGGCATATTACAATAAAGAAAAGAGTAGTGCTCTTCCTTAACCGTATGAGTTCTTTTTTTTCAAGTAGTTGGGATGAATTTTTACTGTTTTGGCCACCTGTATGGTAGTCTGTTAGAATACATTTGAAATGGTGTTGCAGGGTTTGAAAGTTAAGTTTGTGGCTATTGCATAAGAGTTGTTCCTTGTGTGAAGCTGAGTCACTTTGGTTTCTTGAGTACCATGCTAATGTAGTGAAATTGAACCAACTAGTCAAGCAGTGGTTCTATAAATGACTGACTCTGAAGATAGAAAATGTTTCAAGTGAAATGAAAGGTGCCACTTGAAATTTCTTTATAATCTACTTTGTTAAAAACCATAATAGGTTAAAATGTGATGTATGCATTTCATTTTGGGAGCTGATCACACTGTTTGAATTAACCTATACCTTTTGTATCTCCTGGTATTTCCTTTATCTTACATCTTCAGGTAAATCTAATCCTTGGTAATATCATTTTAGTGGAGAAGAAAATTAGTGGTTGGCTCAAAATGTGTTTTTTTTTTACATTTAATACTGAATTTCATTAACATGCTTTTCTTTTTAACCTCTTGAAAGTGCAGGTTATCAGACTGAGTTGCATAAAAGTTTCTTTTTGTACGGCTTTATAAGTGATGATGAAGTCCCTCAATAGTTTATTTGATTATTAGATTCTTTTTTTAACCTTTGTATAGCCGCCAACAATAGTATGCAGCATCTGCAAAAAGGATGGCCATTCAAAAAATGATTGCCCAGAGGATTTCAGGAAAATTGATCTAAAGCCTCTACCACCAATGACAAATCGATTTCGGGAAATACTTGATTTAGTATGTAAAAGATGTTTTGGTAAGTCTTTTATTAATAGAACTACTTCCTAAGACTAGATTATTTCTTAGATTTTGAATATTTATTTTCTTATTTGAAAATAGTTTGCTTACATTTTGTTTGGGTAGAGGTTTTTAAATAGTTTAGAGACCCAACCACATATATTTATTAAATGCCTACTGTGTGCAAGGCACAGTGGTAAATGCCAAGGGGAATGCAGAGTCCATCGTGTTGATTTTAAGGAGCTTGGACTCTGGATTTGTGCTGTCTAATATGGTGGTCACTAGATATATGTGTCTATTTAAATTTAAATTAGCTAAAATAAAATAAAAGATTAAGTTACTCAGTTATACTAGTCACACCTCAGGTATTGAGTAGCTACATGTAGCTAGTGGCTACTGCACTGGACAGTCTGGATAAAGAACGTTACCGTCATTGCAATTTTCTTGCACAGTGTTACTCTAAATGGTTGTATAAGACATGTATGAAACCTGCCATAATTGGAAGCAGAATGTGTTACATTCTATAGCAGTGGTAAACAAAATGCAGTTCAGTCAGACACAATTAATTTTAACTGGAGTGGGTCAGAGGAATTGGAGTTAATGATGTGGCATTTGAGATGGACTGCATTTTCAGATATAAGAGATTATGCATAAAAGCATAGCATGTAGTATTTGTTTGAGAGAATAATTGCCTTAAATTTGGTAGAGTATAAGAAAGGTAATAGAGGGAGATAAGGTTATAAAGATTTGGGTAAAGCCTTACATACCATTTTTCAATACACATTTATGGTGTACCTGGAATAAACCTTCACTCAACAAACATTTTTTAAGTACTTGCTGTGTCCCAGGTAAGATAAAGTTTCTGATGTCATAACATTAGTTCTCCATTGTAATCCCTCCCTTCTACCCTTCCTTATCTTCACCTCCTGCCAGGCAACTACTTATCTGCTTTTGGTCACTATAGATTAATTTGAATTTTTCTAGAGTTCTAGGTAAATAGAATCACATGGAATATACTTTTTTTTTTTTTTTTTTGATGAGGGGATCTGGCTTCTTTCACTTGGCATAATTATTTTGAGATTCATCTATGCTGTGATGTGTGTCAGTGGTTCATTTCTTTTTATTTCCGAGTTGTGTTCTGTTGTGTGGCTATACCACATTTTGTTTACCACTCACTTGTTGATAAATATTTTGTTTGTCTCTAAATTTTGGCTGTTATAAATAAATATACTGTGTACATTCATGTATGAGTCTGAGTATGGACATGTGTTTTAATTTCTCTTGGGTAAATACCTAGGAGTTGAATGGCTGGACCATGGCACATTCTTCTTTAGCAGCTTTATTTAAGATATAATGCACTACATTTCTTTTTATTTATTGAGTCATATATTTATCTCAGTATGGACTCATAGATGTATTACACTTTGGGTTATAATCCAATACTACTATTTTTGTTGCCCAGATTGTTCCAAATTTGGCTGTTGGGAGTGCTTTCATTTGGTTCCTGTGACCTTTTGATATATTCCCATCAGTGTGTGAAGTTTTTTGGTTTCTTTTTGTTGTTGTGGTTAGTTTGTTCCTTTGTATTTTAGCACTTTCTTACTTTCTGGCCCTGCAAGATACTCCAGGATCATCATGTAAATTTCTGTCTCAGTCCTCGAATTAGACATTTTCCCAAAGAGCCCTGGTTCCTTTATTGGAGAATGGTGTTAGAAACCAAGATCTGGGTGTTAGAGTGCTTGTTGTGTTACTAGGTATTGTTGTTTCTAGGTCCTCTACGAGCAAGAAAATTTATGTGTGTATACTAATCCATTTATATACACGTATCTATAAATATTTCCATGTGACCATCTTACCTTTATTAAGCTAAGCATGACTTTGTACTGATGTCTCCAAGTCTAATACATTACCACATGGCTCTTTCTGATTATCTGTAAATGTCCAACTCCAACAGTGAGAAACCTGGCTCCCACCATGTGCCACCCATTTATTTAATTGTTCCATTTAAGTACCCATGTATAGCATTATCAGAACTGTTATCCTATACCCTGATGAGAAGCAACTTTATCAATTAGAGTACAGTACTTATGTGCAGTTCCTTTAACCCTTAGTCTTACAGGCTCCACTTACTTTCAAAGTTAGATTAGCACCTCCCCCCCCACTCCCTTGAGTGAAGTTTTCTTATACATTTATAATGTAGCTGGATTCTTTGTTATAGACTGCATTCCATCCTGAGATTCCCTGACCTCCTAGATGATTTTTAAAAATTTGCATACCATAAAGTTGACTCTTGGTACTGCAGAGTTCTGTTGGTGTTTACAAGTGCATCATGTTATATATTACCATTAGAGTATCACACAGAATAGTTTCTCCAATCCAAAAAAAAAAATCACCTGTATTTCAGCTATTCAGCTTGCAACCACTGATGATGCATTTGTTTTTCAAAAGCTGAATATTAATTTAATTCCTTACCATATTAACTCTTGGGTATGAGTCTGGAGGAGGAGATAGAAAAAAAAAGACTATTCTTAAGGAATGTATGGTCTTATTTGGAAAAGTAAGATGACTATAAATGAAATAACTAGAAAACTGAAAGGACAGTATAAACTAAACTGGCAAGTGGTTTGAAGAACTAAGGAAATTCAATTAAGGAGAGGTCATTAAAGGCCGTGATTAGACAAAGAAGCTTATAGGGAAGGTATGAATCTTGACCAGGCATTTGAGGGAACTGTTTGATTTGATTGAGTTGGGTACCTAGTGTAACAGTATGAGAATAGTCTTAACAGGAGGAGAAAAACCAGCATGTATATGGGAGAGAGTGGATTGTCTGAAAAAAAAAAAATTAAATAGTTTGTAGAAGAAAGTATATCTTGTAGCTGTTTCACAGGGAAAATGATCATGTGAAATGTACATAGATCTGTAAAGTTATTTTTCTATTCTTTCTCTGCTCCTTCCTTCCCCAGTAACATTTATGATTTTAATGTCAGAGAGTCAACAAATAATGAAGAAAAGTAAAGTTTTTAGGGTAAAAAATTGAATACATTTTCAGATTTCATTCTCCTTACTTTTCTTTTTCCTTTTCTTTTTTTAACTTAGATGAATTGTCACCACCTTTTTCTGAACAACACAACAGGGAGCAAATTTTAATTGGCTTGGAAAAGTTTATTCAAAAAGAATATGATGGTATGTTGTATGTCAAAGTTGATTGCTTTTGTTATTATAGTTACCTGGTCTGAGTTTCATTCATTTGTTTAAAAAGTGTTTATTGCATGTTATATGTTAGGTACTATTCTAGGTGCTGGGGATACAGTGCTAATAAAAGAGGTGAAACCAGCTCTCATGAAGCTTATATTAAGAGGGGTGACAGATAGTTAACTGACAAGTAAATAATATATCAGGAAATAATAAACACTGTTAAAGTACAGGAGTTAGAACGATAGTGATGAGGTGTTATGGTAGTTCTCTCTGATAAGGTGACATTTGAGCAGAGCCATTAATAGTATAAAGGAGCAAATTATTATGAATATTCAAGGAGAGAACATTCGAGAGAGAAGGAGCAGCAAGTACAATACCCCATGACTCAATTATGTTTGACGTGCTTGAAAGTTAGTGTGGCTTGAGTGGAGTGTGTGAGGTAGACTGTAATAGAAAGGTGAGATCAGAGAGTTAACCTAGATTTTGGATCATTAGAGTCTTATAGGTGTTAGTAGAAGGACTTTGAATTTTATTTTGAATGTCTAATGAGAAGGCTTCTGGAGGGTTTTAACACGTAAGTGACATGATCTGAGAGAATGGAGTACAGGTCCATAAGAATAGAAGCAAGCAGAACATTTAAGAAGCTGTTGCATAAGTTCAGATGAGACATAATAGTGATTTGGAAGAGTAGGTGAAAAGTGGTTAGATTGAGAATATATTTTGAATGTAGAGTCAACAGGATCTTCTGATGCATTACATGTTAGATGTGACAAAAAGAAAGGAGTCAAGGATGGTTTCAGGATTTTTCCTTCACTAGTTGGGTGGTGCTATTTAATTGAGATGGTAAAAAAATAGCAGAAGGGAGCAGGTTTTGGGCATGAGGTAAAGAATCAAGAGTTCTGTGGCCAAATATTTTAGAAAAGGATGAAGAGTTGATTTATAATCAGAATGAACTTATACCTTTAAAATATGATCTGTTTTGTGCTACAGGATTCTATTTTTAATTACATTTGCTAGTGTATAAAGTATTGACCAAATCTAAGTTCTTGTTATATTAAACCCATGCACTTTTTATTTGCTGATGAATGTAGCTTCTTTTATATCTCTCAGTTGTCATTGATTTCAAGTGGGGCATCAGAACTAAATAGGAGGATTAAGTTTGAAAATACAGAATTTGTTATCTAAATATGTAGGCTACAAGAATTAATAGGGAGAATAATCCAATCTTGTTAAGCCACAGCTTATTGAGTGACAATAATAAGCATGAAGGAATAACCCTAATAATATATATATATATATTATTATATATATAACTATATATATAATAATTGTATATATAATTTATATCAGATAGATTAATCCCTCACTTTAGAGGAGAATTAATTCTGTATACTAAGATGATATTTGTGAAACTACTTGAATTGTGCCCTGAAGAAACTAGTTTATTTCCAAGAGATAAATCTCTAAATATTGATCTTAACTATTGGTATTGATGTTGCGAATGAATAAAAGTAGATGAATTTATGAGGTCGTTAAGTTGGAAGAAGGTAAAGGACTTGGTAAGTGTTTGGATGTGAAAGTTGAGAGGTGTAAGAACCACATGTATATTTCTGAATAGTAAGTTTGAGGTGAAGTTGCTAGTTTAGTTTTGACTTGTTGAATTTATGATGTCTGTGGAAAAATGGGAAAAGCAGTTAGATACATGGTTGTGAGATTTTGGGGAGAAGACCTGGGCTTTAGGTGAGTGTTTTGGAATTTCTCAGTGTATCTGCTAATGGTAGCTAATTTAAGCCGTGGAATTGGATAAGATTATCCTGTGGTAGGCCATTAGTAGTTAATAGAAGACTCCTCTTTCCTGATAATTATAAAACTTTTGACTTTTATTTTCCTTTGCTTAGAAAAGGCAAGATTGTGCTTATTTGGCTCTTCTAAGAATGGATTTGGATTTCGTGATAGTGATCTGGATATTTGTATGACCCTTGAAGGCCACGAAAATGCAGAGGTAAGAGTTAGTGTTTGGAAATTGATGTGGAAGTTTATTTTCTTCTAGTGATGAGTCTGTTTTTAATTTTGTATGTAGAATTGATAAAAATGTAAGGTGTCATTCTTTGTATAAATATATTAGTAATAGCAGTGTTTGAAATGTAAAAGCATTAGCATCATTTTAGAAGACATTCAAGTATTTAAGTAAGTAAATTTACTGTTTCAGTGATTTTATAATGTAAAAACCATGTCACAGATAGTTAGTGCTTTTTAATGAATTTGTGGAAAAAATATACCATAGAGTTGGAATTTTTTTCATTAGCGCCAATGAAAAACTGTTGCTTCAGTTTGGTAGTGAACATTGATCTCACTTACTCTGTCTTTTCATACCTCTTCCATTAGGTGATGTCTCTGTATCACTAAAGATAGAAAATAAAGGTGGACGTTTAATTTATAAATGGATTGTGTTCTACAAGTTGATTATAATTTGGGGGTACTCAAAACACATTTTTTTCCATAGAAGCATTGTCATAAATTATGTGTTCTAGGCTAGCTTTTAGAAACTCATTTTGGGCGGGGAGGGGAACTAACATTTGAGCCCCCAGTATACACTTTTACATACATTATCTCATTTCACTCTTACAACCACCTTCGAGGTAGATAATTTCCCCCATTTTACAGATGAGGAAACTGAGGCTTTGAGAGATAAACTGACTTGCTCAAGTTCACACAGCTAGTAAATGTTGGAGCCGGGATTCATACCCAGGTCTGTCTGACTCCAGAGTTCATGCTCTTTCCATTGTATCCCACTGCTTCTCTGTAATTTATTTAACCCATAATGTAGTTGAAATATAGTACTAATAGTACTGTAGAACCTAACCCCTACTTTCTGAAATTGAAAGCTTTCTGAGTTCCACCATGAGATGCCAGGAGCAAACCTTCCCCCAGAGCAGTCTCAGCAGTGAGAGTGGGTACTTATGTTTTCCTTTTCTGTGTACCAGGCCTCAACAGTGGGAATGAGTTTGTCCGAGCTCCAGTAAAGAAAGGGACTGAATGGACAGGGAAGAAGTGTCCCAGGTCTTCCTAGCAGCAACTAGAAAAGGAGGGTATCTCTGTAGTTGCTCGTTTCTTTAACAGCATAGCTGTTGGTATTTATGTTTCAGAATCAGGGACTGCTTGCAAGATTGGGGTGAGGCCAAGCTTCTGGCATCTTTAGTGGTGTCAGTATAGCCTCTGTTGTATTATAAAAGAATTCAGCAGAATAGTGTACCTGTGCATTTTGGAAATAGTTTTTTCAAAAGGTGTTTTTAAATTGTTAGAACCAAAGAAAAGATGGCAGTGATACCTGGTAGATGCTTATTTCTGGTCCCAAGAAATTGCTTCTGGTGTTAATATCTTTTTGTTCTATAAAGAAAATGAAAAGTTATAAATTTTTTAGTTCTCCTTAACCCACTTCTACTCAATGCCATCTCCTTGGAAAGAGGCTTCCCCTTTCCATTCTGGAGGGCAGGAATTGAGGGAATAGGAAGTGGTTTTTACCCAGGAAGGAGGTTAGGGTTTTAGATCCCTTCTATGTAAAATTTAATAATCAGATGTCTCATCACCAAGGGTTTGTATACTATATATTACCTGTGCCATTCACTCTGGAAAGTTGAAACAATGAAAATGAGTAAATTATTTTCTTCCAGATGAGCCATAAGGGAAACTTTCAATTAGTATAAATTGTATCTTTGTATAATAAAGAGATAAACAACCTCTTGTATTATGTGTTAATTCTAAAGATTCCCTTGAAATCCCCAGGTTAAGTTGCAATGACTACTGCTCTCTTGTAGCTAAAAAGAGCATGTTGGGGATGTGCAAAAGTGATTTTAGTAGTAGATGTGGGCATTGAGCTTAATCCAGTTAATTTATGCTTTTATCTTCCTTGTTCCTTATATTAGGGTTATCGTTACCATATCAGCTTTGCTGTCTAGTTTTTAAATAACCAACACATTTAAATTTGCAGAGGTAAGAGGTTTTTTTTTGAAGAAGTAGGTGCTGGTAATAGTAGGATTATTCTTCTTTTCCTCATCAACATATGATAATAAATAGCTGACAGACTTAAAGTGCTACTTTGTATGAAGTATGCTGCTGAATGCTTTACATAGGTATCTCATGTAATCCTTCTAGCTCCTTTATAAAAGAGTAGGAGTTGATGATTATCTTGATTTTATAAGTAGTATGAGGCTCAAAGGGGTTAAGGATCTGGTCAGAGTCACACAGCTAGTCAGTACTTAGTTCAAGATTTGAATCCAGGTTTGTCTAAATTCACAGCCTATGTTCTTAATCACTATACTGTTTTGCCTTCACCAAACCCATCTCTAGTTTTTTTATCCATGTATTTGAAAACATTATTCTCCTGTTTTTGTGCTTCTCAAACTTAATGTGGATGTGAATTACCTGGGAATGTTGTTACTATGCAGATTATGATTCAGTAGACTGGAGTGGAGACTGAGATTCTGCATTTATATCAAGTTTCCAGGTGTTGGTGATACTGCAGGTCTGTGGACCATGTTCTTTGACTAGCAAGGTTATATAAACCTTCTGGCTGGAGATTTTAAGTGCTAATATTAAATGTCTAGATTAAAATAGAATTTGCACAAGACCAAGTTGAGTCAGACAAACTTTATGATTTATTTCTTTTGTTTTTTAGAAATTAAATTGTAAGGAAATAATTGAAAATTTGGCGAAAATTCTTAAGAGACATCCAGGTATGAACTTTAAAACAACAGAAAATTTTTTTTTTCATTTTATGAAAATTATTTAACCTAGTGAAGTTTTTTTTTTTTTTAAATCAGGTTTAAGAAACATTTTGCCTATAACTACTGCCAAAGTGCCTATAGTAAAATTTGAACACAGACGAAGTGGTTTAGAAGGCGATATCAGTTTATATAATACGTTGGTAAGTTTCATTGTCTGTAAAGACCCAGGTATGTTTACAGTTGTCATTTTAAAAGTTTACAGATCACTGACTGTACCTTTATGTTTAAAACTTACGAATGTGGTTAGTATAGGGAAAAAATTTTATCAGTCATCTTAACATTTTCTTCAGATTGAAGGTTAATTTTTGCTTGACTCATTTACAGGTATTTTAAGTTTAACATTTATATATATTCTATGTGGAGTTTATCTTTTTAGCTGATCTATAAGTTTAATTTTAATAAATTTGAAATGCTTTCAAATATGTAATTTATTTTTCAGGCTCAGCATAACACAAGAATGCTAGCTACATATGCAGCTATTGATCCTAGAGTGCAGTACTTGGGATATACTATGAAAGTGTTTGCTAAGGTATTTATGAAAAAGCTAATGATCTGCTTTGTTATAATACTCATGATATTAAAGTAAAACATGCTGATGTCAGACTTGTGACAAATGTTTTCTCAGTTTTGTTTACCTGAGATTTTAAGAAGAAACTGTCAATATTAAATGGTTTAAAGTTATACCTTTCAGAGTAGGGTGATTCTTAGTTTTTTTCTGTGTTTGCTCTCCTCTCATAGGTAACACTCTAGTAAATTTCTCATAGTATAATTTCTCAATGCAGTAATGATTTCCAACCCTAGTCCTGGGAGTTGGCATACCATCCTAGTTAAAAGGCTCTGGGTTAGGAAATCTGGTGTTTGGGTTTAGTGGTAAATTTTTCTGGCCAAGAAAACAAAGCAATACCAATAAAACCTAATGTTTCCCCTGTTATAACACTTAAAATACTGAATTCTGTTTTCTTGGTTGTTTTGCTAAGTGAGTAAACTCCATGAGGGTTGAGGCCTCTGTATCTTTATTTCAGTGTAGTGCCTGCTTTATGGTAGGTGCTCAGTAAATAGTTAATTTTGTGAATGTGTTGGTGGAAGGGTTTTAGTAGGGGAGTGACTTGGTTACATTTTCATTTCATAAAGCCGACTCTTCCAAAAGGGAGACATATTTGTTTAGATATTCCTATACATGTCTTTATGGACAGAGTCATCTTAGAAAAGGAAAGCATCCAGCCACATACTACAAATCATTTGATACAGCTAGTCTTCTACATTCACCTCACAGAATAACTCCAACATGACAGTTCCTTACTCTCATTGAGTTTGGGTAGTGAAATCAAGTGGTTCCATATATATATGCAATCTATGAAAAAAAAATGTCATGAAGAACCTAGGGGTAAGACAGGAATAAAGACACAGACCTACTAGAGAATGGACTTGAGGATATGGGGAGGGGGAAGGGTAACCTGTGACAAAGTGAGAGAGTGGCATGGACATATATACACTACCAAATGTAAAATAGATAGCTAGTGGGAAGCAGCCACATAGCACAGGGAGATCAGCTCAGTGTTTTGTGACCACCTAGAGGGGTGGGATAGGGAGGGTGGGAGGGAGGGAGACGCAAGAGGGAAGAGAGATGGGAACATATGTATACGTATAACTGATTCACTTTGTTATAAAGCAGAAACTAACACACCATTGTAAAGCAATTATACTCCAATAAAGATGTAAAAAATAAAAAAGATCAAGTGGTTCATGTCAGAAAAATCATTCCTTTCCCTTTATATAATATCAGCTAAAGCTTTACTCAAAGGAAGTCTCTGAGGATTCTTTCAGGGTTTTTGTTTGTTTGTTTGTTTGTTTGTTTTTGCGGTACACAGGCCTCTCACTGCCGTGGCCCCTCCCGTTGCGGAGCACAGGCTCCGGATGCGCAGGCTCAGCGGCCATGGCTCACGGGCCCAGCCGGTCCGCGGCACGTGGGATCCTCCCGGACCGGGGCACGAACCCGTGTCCCCTGAATTGGCAGGTGGACTCTCAACCACTATGCCCCCAGGGAAGCCCCCAGCGTTTGTTTTTAATTAAAAAAAATATTTTTTGAATAGCCAACGTATTCATGTTCAAAAATTAAAAGGTCTAATGGGATTTATGGCAGAAAATCTTCTTCCACATCTGTCTCCTAGCCAACCTTTGCCTCTTAGAGGCAAACCGTGTTAAACGTTCCTTTGTATCCTTCCAGAAATATATTATTCCAGTGCAAGCACATTTCCTGCCACTTTTTATTATAGGTATAAACACACTGAAAACACTGTTTTGTACTTTGCTTTTTTAACTGAGCAATAAATATTGGAGATTATTTCCTATTAGGTATACTAAGAGTTTTCCTTTTTTTTAATGGCTACATACTGTTCCATTGTGTGGATAGTCATCAGTTTTTTAAACCTGTACTTTACTGATGAGCTTTAAGTTCTTTCTCATATTTGCTATTAAAGTAGTGTTACAATAGAAATTTTATTTAGTCATTTCACATGTTTCTTGGCATATTTGCAGGATAAATTCTTAGAATAGAATTGATACATTAAGGGAGATGTGCTTTTATAATTTTGATATTGCCAAATTATTCTTCATGAAATTTGTGCTACTGTATACTCTTTAATGTATGAGTACCTGTTTACCCATACCCTTTATAACAGCTTGTTATTGAACTTTTGGGTATTTGATGGTTTGATGGGTTTAAAAAATGGTGTCTTAAGGTAGTCAATACTTCTGCATGGAATAAGATTCTGAAGTTTTATTTTCAATCATTATGTTTTTTTAGCGATGTGACATTGGAGATGCTTCCAGGGGAAGTTTATCTTCATATGCTTATATCCTTATGGTGCTGTACTTTCTGCAGCAGAGAAAACCACCTGTTATCCCAGTTCTACAAGAGGTAAATGTTTAAGAAAACTATAAAGGCATTTCTACATAGGTGTATACACTCTAAATATAGTAAATCTTGCTCAGTTCATGAGATCATGAAAGATTTTTCCATCATGGATATCCTAAGTTTTCTTCTTTCATTAATGGTTTAATCAAATAATGAACCTTTTTGAAAAGCTTATTATGGGAGAATATAGACTACCAAAAGACTACTAGATGAATAGAACTATTGAATATCTTTTGCAACATTTTTGTATTTCATAGTCTTAGAATGCTGCCAATGATAATGAAATTTGTAGCCATTCATGAACTTATATATTATAGTCTCTGAGATGCAAATACATAAGTTTCTTCTTTTCAGAGTATTCTCCCTCCTCCTGCTTGGCAATGAAGTTTTGATTTATTCCTGTATATACTTTGGTCAACTTTGTGAATTTTGGTTGAGAAAGAAACACAAGGAAATTCTTCCTTACCTCTGTAAGGTCATATAAATTGCATTAAGCATAAGAATGTACATCAAAAGAAGCAGATTATACTCATATTTACTGGGATTTGGTGACTCATAGAGTCTCTTTTTGTAGTCAATTTATACTCTCTAAAATAGATACAAAGGAGTTCTTAATCATCCATCTGTTCCTCCTCAGTCTTGGCACAAAGTGGATTTGCAAGCATTGGGGTGGATCAGGTTCTAATTTCTTAGGTAGGTGGTTATTTTGAGGTAGGTGAGAAGCATCAGAATTGTTTGGAAAATCACATATTCTGATTTCACATAAACTTTGATAGTCATGGCAAAGAAGAATATCACAAAATAGCAAGCCATATGTGCGTGTCAGATGGCCTTAGTAAGTTTTTAAAAGTTCTAATGAATGCCATGTGGTTTTAACAGCATTTCTTTCCCTCTTTTAAGCAAATAGTGGGAGAGAAATAAAAAATTTAAACGTCCTTTCCTAACAGAAAAATTTAAGTTGCTTGAATCTATGTTGAGTGATGTTTGTTTTTTAACAAGGTTGTTCACTATAGGATATTTAAAACTTTGCATGAATTAATTAGGCCTGCCAAGGCCAAGATTATTCTCTCTATTAGTCTAATTGTTGTTAAGGCTTTAAATTTGGGGATCTTAAGCATAATTGCCCCAGTAATATTATAGCAGCCATTTGCTATAATTTGCTGTGACTTTGATAGAATACTGTGATTAACCCAAATGGAACACAAATTTTGTTTTCATTGTGGTTTGTCTCTGTTCTCTCATTATGTTACCCATGGATGAGGAACCATTGAGGCAGCATGATATAATGGAAACAGCGGTCAGAGCATGATTTTGGAGCCAGAGATAACTGGTCTGAATCCTAATTTTGACATGTGGCCTTCAACAAGCTGCCTGACTGCCACTAGTCTGAATTTTATCATCAGCAAAAATGTAATAATAGTAGTATTATTTCCATGTTGATGTAAGGAACAGAGACATCAAATGCCTTTGAATGTAGTAGATGCTAAAGTAGGAGTTTATAAATGGTGATTGCTCTTATTATTAATTTTATTATTATTATTATCATTAGCAGCTTTATTAACATTATTATTGGAAAAATGTAGGTAGGATTTCTGTAGCCAACTTCAAGAACTGTTCCATTATCTGCTTAACAGACAGTGATTGATGAAATGAGAGACAGTCCATGGGATGTTTTCCATCATAATGAGCTCTGATTGTGGGGGGCTTTGTGATACATATGAACTGATGATATATGGATTTTTGCTTCTGGCCTTTTTTGCTTGTCATATGGGACCCCTTGTCCATTGCTCTGGCATCATTTAAGTATTGATCATTGGCATCGATCAACTTTTAAGGGTAAGGATATGTTTAATGAAGCTGATGATCTTTGACTCCATTTGTAATTGAACCTAAACTTTAAGTGACTGGGTGTAATAAGTAAGGCACTGCTAAGAGTGTTTTTCATGATCAACAATACAGAGTTCTTTAGGTCAAAAGGAGCTTTCCTAAGCAGAATGATTTTGCTCTATTCCAGCAATCATCATAAGTAAAAGTAAATTTTCACATAAAAATTAATACTAAGAGAGGATTAGGGAGTGTTAGTGTCACTTTATATTATGAACTATGTTTTCTTAGCTTATATCAGCTTAAAAATTGCAACTGAATGGATGAACCTTGAGGACATTATGCTAAGTGAAATAAACCAGTCACAAAAGGACAAATACTATATGATTCCATTTATAGGAGGTACCTAGGGTAATCAGACTCATAGAGACCGAAAGTAGAATGGTGGTTGCCAGGGGCTGGCAGGAGAGAGGAGTGGGAAATTATTGTTTAATAGGTTCAGAGTTTCATTTGTATAAGATGAGAAGAATTCTATGGATGGATGGTGGTGATGGTAGCACAACAATGTGAATGCACTTAATGCCACTGAACTGTACTCTTAAAAATGACTTAAGATGGTAAACTTCATTATTCATTAAATCACAATTTAAATATAGCAGTAGATATATATATAGCTTAATTTTATATATAAAATACCATAATAAAATAAAAAAATAAATATGGAAATGTACAGGGTCACTCCTTGTACAAACTTGTTTGGTGAGGTTTTAGAGAGAAGGCTTGAGTGCTTGAGTAGAGGATGATTGCTGTTGAGAGAAAGAAAAGAGAGAAACAGAAAGAGAAGGTAAATGTGTGTGTGCAAAAGAAAGGATAGTATTAGTACTTCTGAGGGCTGAAACAGAGTGGATAGTTAGGCACTATGAAACATGAGAGTTCATTAAAACAGGTGGCAAATCAGTGATTAAATGCCCTCCAAAGCCCACAGGTCGTTTACTGTGTTATTAGCCAACATAATTGGGTTTGGATGTTGGTTGTTTCTCAAAAGTAAGAATTCTGTTAAAGTAATCAAGGTCTAAAGAGGCAGCTTGTATAATAGCATCTTAATCTATGACGGAGCCATGGGGACAGCCTTATCTAGTGGTTTTAAAGTATGTTTTGGTAAGCTCTAGGAGCTCAATAGTGTATGTGTGAGGAGTGGAGGAAGGAAAAGATAAGGTATAGTTTTCTCCACTTAGGCTTTTATCAGAGTACCTCTGTTTTTATCTGTTTTACATGTTGAACTTACAGGAAGGTTCCATTTTAGGAAGGGGTTCTACAGCTTAAAAGAAAAATAAAGTTTCAAGAAAACTGACCTAATTAAGCTAATCTCTTATTTTCATTGGGAAAACTGAGGATTTGGAAGGATAATTGTCTTGTCCAGAATCACTACTTGGCAGGACTAAGACTAGAAATGAGGTCTGCTGACTCTGAACTTATTCCAACTTTTTACTTTATTGCTTCTCTTTCTTAAAACTCCTATAGAAAATAATTCTCAAAATTGCTTGTAGAGGTCAGTTGTGCCTGTACAGTCATCTTGTGGAATTCTTCTAGTAAAGTAGCATTACCTTCCCTCCTTTCCTTAGGACAGTGAATTACTATTCATAATTAATCATGAAGATTTCACGATCTTTATCAAAATGTCAAGGAAAGCTACCTAATTTTCTGTTTTAAAATATCAGTGTCCCAGCACTTTTCAACCTCATCTGATACAGATAACTGATTAAAGGTACTAGAGCCCTTCCCCACAACAAATAGCTTCTTTGATTTCCTTTAAGGTGTACAATCAATAAGTATTATCTCTTATGTATTTCTGCGTCTGTGATCCTTTGATGAAAATGCTATTTTCATCTGCTTTTTCTTTAGTTTTACTTCATTAAACTTGGGCTGGATGTGTTTTGATAGCCAAATAGATAATATCAAATGTATTGTTTGGAGAGTCTGAGGTTCTTAAGATATCCTTTCCCAGCTTTGGTCTTTCAGATACATTTTATTCATTAATAACTTGACATCAGATTATACCATCTTGACATGTTCCTTTTGGAATAAGTGTTTCACTATGTCTATTATAGGTAAATTCTAAAATGATATGAGGGTATTTAGGCTTTTGGGTTGGATGGCTTGAAATCTAATAGTAAAATTGATTTTTTAATGCAGATCTTTGATGGAAAACAGATTCCACAGAGAATGGTTGATGGATGGAATGCTTTTTTCTTTGATAAAACAGAAGAACTGGTAATTTTTTCATCGCTTTTATGTTATGGAATGCTCACTGATGCATGTTAAGATGTGCATAATTTAAGTTAATAATTTTACTTGGACTTGGAGGTCCATATTTTGGATATGTATAGACATGTCTCTCTCCTTTCTTTTTTCTCACCTGTAGAAAAAACGTTTACCTTCACTTGGAAAGAACACAGAAACATTAGGAGAGCTTTGGTTGGGACTGCTTCGCTTCTATACTGAAGAATTTGATTTCAAAGAATATGTAATTAGCATTCGGCAGAAAAAGCTATTGACAACTTTTGAGAAGCAGTGGACATCCAAATGCATTGCTATTGAAGGTAATCATTCAGCTGATATTAATTCAGGAACAACATGAAACAGAGCAAAACAGAACAAAAAGCCAGAGTTTTATTTGGCCAGTGAAACTGAGGGGAAAACTGAAACACATTAGAATTTGGAAGATTCTTCCTCTTGGTTTTTATCAGTTTCCATCCTTTAATCTATAATTATAAAAGAATAATTTTCTGACTTTGATGGTCTGAGTTACGTAGTGTTAAACTCTAGTTATGGCTACTAACTATATTTATGTTACAACGAGCATAATTCTTAAATAAAAAATATTTCTTTTCTAGACCCTTTTGATTTGAATCATAACCTTGGTGCTGGAGTTTCTAGAAAAAGTAAGTTTTAAATATAGAAATCCCCTACTTTTAAAGCTCTTACACATTAAGGTCTGCATCTTTATTGTTTTTCTTCTTTCTTCAATAGTGACCAATTTCATCATGAAAGCATTTATCAATGGAAGGAAACTTTTTGGTACCCCCTTTTATCCACTCATTGGCAGAGAAGCTGTAAGTTTACATAATTTGAATTCTGAATCTTTTCTTTTTCCTTATAGAATTTTTTTTTTTTTTTTTTTTTTTGTAGTACAAGAAACCTAATCCTGTTCCAAGTTGGTGTTATTTATTTGGCTGTGCTGGGTCTATTTGTTCTTACTGCACTTATCATAGTCCATAGTGAGATATATATTTGCTAAATTTTGTTTATTTATTTAATCTATTTGTTAAATTCTGTATCCCCCAGTAGACTATATAGCTCCATGAGGACAGGGTTCATGTCTGTAAGGTTCACCATCGTATTTCCAGTGCCTGTTATAATTTCTGGCACATAGGAAGCATTTGTTGAACAAATGAGGGTGGATAGTCAAGACTCAAGATCCTTTAATCTTGAATTTGAGGTTCTGCCTACTGCCTCTCTTCTGTCTCTTGAAATCTTGATGAAAATATAAACAGAGAGGTCAACACTGAAGTAATACTTTATTTGCTGAGGCTTCTGCTTTAATTTTGGTGTAGCCCTTGGTAAGCTGAATTAGCATGGAACTAAGAGGATTCTTTTTGCCTGAAATGGGTGGTGTAGTGTCCCCCATTCCTCTTGGTCTTACTCTGGTTTTGGGTTGCTTTCTAATGGGAGGATGTCATAGTTTCACAGTGAAAGAAATGAGAAGAAATCTCAAAAGAGAAACCAGGTCTCTGTTTTTGCATAATGAATATCCTTGATCTTGTTCAGTCCAGTTTCATCACTCTTTCTTGGAGTGTGGGGTAAGAAAAGCAGAAAAAGTCTAGAGCTTTTTCCCCATGGAACATTTTTGATAGTCCTGCCTAATAGGGGGTGGGGGTGATAATAACTATAGTGGAAATAAAATAACAGGAAATTTGAAACAACACAAAATTCTTGCAGGAACAAAATGTCTAACAAAAGGAAAATACAACAATAATTTTACTAACATATTAATTAAAATAGCAGTAAATGAAAAGCACAGTCAGATCACAACAAATCTGGTGATGCACTGATAAAACATTTTACCTGAAAATTGTGGGAATTCTGTTCGTGTGTATATGCGCATATGTTTGGTGGGAACCTAGCAGTTTCGTGCAGTCAGACTTTTTAGTAAAATACTAATGTAGCGTCCTCAGTAAATTGGAAATGTGCTAATTTAGTCTGAGAATACAAAATTTTAGTAACTCTTAATTATTCAGTATGTTATAAGTAGTCCTCATAGATATCAAAGTCTTTGGTCTTGAATGTGATTTAGTGTAAGAACCAAACATCACTTTGGAGCCTATCACAAAGGGCCTGTGGATCTGCCAATCATCTTTTAATCTACTTTATTCTGTTATAAAGTCAATATGTGGTATTTTATAGCTTGGATATACCAGTTTAACTATTCTCCTTTGATGGACATTTAGGTTGATATCAGTGTTATAACTGATATAGTAGAAAAATAACCTTGTTACATAGTCTTTCATGCTTATATTTTCCATAGTAAAGTTTATTCTTTCAACACATATTTACTGAATTCCTACCATGTACCTATTTCTCTGCTATGAACTGGGATTATAACAGCATACAAAGTAGATGTGTTTCATCCCCTTAGATTCTAATGAAGATGAAGACAAGTATATTTTCTGTTCTTTCACCTTTCTTGCTCACTTGAACATTCCCACTTCAACTATTCTTCTATTCACTAGGTCCTCTGACATATTGACACATTTTTTCCCCAATCTATCAGCTATCTACTGTCTTCATTTTTTTCCCCCATTTAAACAGATTCCCTGGTACCTCCAGCATATACCTTATATTCCTTTGTACGATTGTCCTTCTTTTGCACCATTATGTGTTCAACCTTAACATGAACTCAGCCATCCACCATTTCTCTATGCTTGGCCTAAGCACTGATGGAAAAAAAGTCTTAAAGCTAGGCAGTTTTGTTTATATAGCACAACTATAAATTAATGTTCATCAGCCTCAACTGGACTTTCAATACTATCTGACATTCTTCTACATTTCTTTAGTTACCTGTGTCTCGCATTCAATAAGAACTATTTCATATTTTATTTATTTTACTCAAAATTCAGTACCCATCTTTCTTCTCTGCCTTTCTCATGCTTACGTGTTTTCCCTTTGAGACAAAGATGATATTAGATAGATAGATACTCCTTCAACTTTCTGCTACCAGATCTATAAATCTGCTTACATTTTCAGATATCTCTTCTTTTTTTAAAATTTTATTTCATTTTGGAGCATAGTTGATTAACAGTGTTCTGTTAGTTTCAGGTGTACAGCATAGTGATTCAGTTATACATATACATATATCTATTCTTTTTCAAATTCTTTTCCCATTTAGCTTTTTACAGAATATTGAGCAACATTCCCGTGCTATACAGTAGTAGGTCCTTGTACAGGTACATACAGTTGGTTATCTATTTTAAATATAGCAAAGTGTACATGTCAATCCCAAATGCCCAATCTATCCTTCCCCCCGACCCTTCCTCCCCAGTAACCATAAGTTCTCTAAGTCTGTGAGTCTATTTCTGTTTTGTAAATAAGTTCATTTGTATCATTTTTTAAAGAATCTGCGTATAAGCAATATCATATGATATTTGTCTTTCTCTGTCTGACTTACTTCACTTAGTATGATAATCTCAAGGTCCATCCATGTTGCTGCAGATGGCATTATTTTGTTCTTTTTAATGGCTGAGTAATATTCCATTATATATATGTACCACATCTTCTTTATCCATTCATCTGTTGATGGACATTTAGGTTGCTTCCGTGTCTTGGCTATTGTAAATAGTGCTGCAGTAAACATTGGGGTGCATATATCTTTTCAAATTATGTTTTTCTCTGGATATATGCCCAGGATTGGGATTGCTGGATGATATGGTAGCTCTATTTTTAGTTTCTTAAAGAACCTCCATTCTGTTCTTCATACTGGCTGTACCAATTTACATTCCCACCAACAATGTAAGAGGGTTCCCTTTTCTCTACACCTTCTGCAGCATTTATTATTTGTGGGTTTTTTGATGATAGCCATTCTGACCGGTGTGAGGTGATACCTCGTAGTTTTGATTTGCATTTCTCTAATAATTAGCAGTGTTGAGCATCTTTTCATGTGCCTCTTGGCCATCTGTATGTCTTCCTTGAAGAAATGTCTATTTAGTTTTTCTGCCCATTTTTTGATTGTTTTTTTAAAATTTAATTTATTTTTGGCCGCGTTGGGTCTTCGTGCTGCGCATGGGTTTTCTCTAGTTGCAGTGAGTAGGAGCTACTGTTCGTGGCGTTGCACGGGCTTCTCACTGCGATGGCTTCTCTTGTCACTGAGCACAGGCTCTAAGTGTACAGGCTTCAGTAGTTGTGGCTCATGGGCTCTAGAGCTCAGGCTTAGTAGTTGTGGCGCACAGGCTTAGTTGCTCCACGGCATGTGGGATCTTCGCGGACCAGGGCTCGAACCTGTGTTCCCTGCATTGGCAGGCAGATTCTTAACCACTGCGCCACCAGGGAAGCCCCTTGGTTGTTTGTTTTTTTGATATTGAGCAGCATGAGCTGTTTGTAAATTTTAGGGATTAATCCCTTGTTGGTCACATCATTTGCAAATATTTTCGCCCATTCTGTGGGTTGTATTTTCATTTTGTTCATGGTTTCCTTTGCTGTGCAAAAGCTTTTGAGTTTCATTAGGTCCCGTTTGTTTGTTTATTTTTTTATTTCCATTACTCTAGGAGATGGCTTGGGAAAGGTATTTCTGTGATTTACGTCAAAGAGTGTTCTGCCTGTGTTTTCATCTAAGAGTTTTATAGTATCTGGTCTTACATTTAGATCTTTAATCCATTTTGAGTTTATTTTTGTATATGGTATTAAGGAATGTTCAAATCTCATTTTTCTACATGTAGCTGTCCAGTTTTCCCAGCGCTATTTATTGAAGAGACTGTCTTTCCTCCATCGTATAGTCTTGCCTCCTTTGTAATTGATTAATTGACCATAGGTGTGTGGGCTTATTTCTGGGCTTTCTGTCCTGTTCCAGTGATCTATATTTCTGTTTTTGTTCCAGTACCGTACTCTTTTGATGACTGTAGCTTTGTAGTATAGTCCAAAGTCAGGGATCCTGATTCCTCCAGCTCCGTTTTTCTTTCTCAAGATTGCTTTGGTCATTCAGGTTCTTTTCTGTCTCCATGCAAGTTTAAGATTTTTTTGTTCTAGTTCTGTGAAAAATGCCATTGGTAATTTGATAGGGATTGCATTGAATCTGCAGATTGCCTTGGGTAGTATAGTCATTTTGACAATATTGATTATTCCAATTTAAGAACATGATATATCTCTCCATCTGTTTGTGTCATCTTCGATTTCTTTCATCAGCGTCTTATAGTTTTTGTAGGACAGGTCTTTTGTCTCTATAGGTAGGTTTATTCCTAGGTATTTTATTCTTTTTGATGCGATGGTAAATGGGATTGTTTATTTAATTTCTCCTTCTGATCTTTTGTTGTTAGTGTATAGAAATGCAAGAGATTTCTGTGTATTAATTTTGTATTCTGTAACTTTACCAAATTCATTGATGAGCTCTAGTAGTTTTCTGGTAGCATCTTTAGGGTTTTCTATGTGTAGTATCATTTCATCTGCAAAAGTGACAGTTTTACTTCTTTTCCAATTTGGATTCCTTTTATTTCTTTTCCTTCTCTGACTGTCATGGCTAGGACTTCCAAAACTGTTGAATACAAGTGGCGAAAGTGGTTATCCTTGTCTTGTTCCTAATCTTAGTGGAAATGCTTTCAGCTTTTCATGGTTGAGTATGATGATAGCTATAGGTTTGTCATATATGGCCTTTATTATGTTGAGGTATGTTCCCTCTATGCCCACTTTCTAGAGAGTTTTTATCATAAATGGGTGTTCAATTTTGTCAAAAGCTTTTTCTGCATCTAATGAGATGGTCATATGGTTTTTATTCTTCAACATGTTGATGTGGTGTGTCACACTGATTGATTTGCATATACTGAAAAATCCTTGCATCCCTGGAATAAATCCCACTTGATCATGGTTTGTGATCCTTTTAATGTATTGTTGGATTTGGATTGCTAGTATTTTGTTGAGGATTTTTGTGTCTATGTTCATCAGTGATATTGGCCTGTAATTTTTTTTTTGTGGTATCTTTGTCTGGTTTTGGTTTTAGGGTGTTGGTGGCCTCATAGCATAAGTTTGGGAGTATTCCTTCTTCTGCAATTTTTTGGAATAGTTTCAGAAGGATAGGTATTAACTCTTCTCTGTTTGATAGAATTTGCCAGTGAAGCCATCTGGTCCTGGACTTTGGTTTGTTGGGAGTTTTTAATTTTATTACCATTATTTTTTAATATTTATTTATTTATTTTTGGCTGCATTGGGTCTTAGTTGAGGCACGTGGGATCTTTTGTTGCAGCGTGCCAGCTCTATTGCGGCACGTGGGCTTCTCTCTAGTTGTGGTGCGTGGGCTCCAGAGCGTTCAGGCTCAGTAGTTGTGGCACACAGGCTCTGTAGTTGTGGCACGTGGGCTCTGTAGTTGTGGAGTGCAGGCTCCAGAGCATGTGGGTTCTGTAGTTGCAGCATGTGGGCTTAGTTGCCCCGCGGCATGTAGAATCTTAGTTCCCCAACCAGGGATCGAACTTGCGTCCCCTGCCTTGGAAGGCAGATTCTTAACCACTGGACCACCAGGGAAGTTCCTGTTGGGAGTTTTTTAATCAGTTTCAATTTCAGTACTTGTGATTGGTCTGTTCATATTTTCTATTTCTTCTTGGTTCAGTCTTGGGAGATTGTACCTTTCTAAGAATTTGTCCATTTCTTCCAGGTTGTCCATTTTATTGGCATATAGTTGCTTGTAGTAGTCTCTTATGATCCTTTGTATTTCTGTGGTGTCTGTTGTAACTTCTCCTTTTTAATTTTTAATTTTATTGATTTGAGCCCTCTTCTTTTTTTTCTTGATGAGTCTGGCTAAAGGTTTATCAGTTTTGTTTATCTTTTCAAAGAAGCAGCTTTTAGTTTCATTGATCTTTTCTGTTGTTTTCTTCTTTTCTATTTCATTTATTTCTGCTCTGATCTTTATTGTTTCTTCCCTTCTACTAACTTTGGGTTTTGTTTGTTTTTCTCTGGTTGCTTTAGATACAAGGTTAGGTTGTTTATTTGTGATTTTTCTTGTTTCCTGAGGTAAGATTGTGTTGCTATAAACTTCCCTCTTAGAACTGCTTTTACCTGTTCCATAGGTTTTGGATCATTGTGCTTTCATTTTCATTTGACTCTAGGTATTTTTTAATTTACTCTTTGATTTCTTCAGTGATCCATTGGTTGTTTAGTAGCATATTGTTTAGCCTCCACGAGTTTGTGTTTTTTACAGTTTTTTTCTTATAGTTGATTCCTAATCTCATAGCATATGGTCAGAAAAGATGCTTGATATGATTTTTTTTTAATTAACTACTTTATTTTATTTATTTTTGGCTGCGTTGGGTCTTTGTTGCTGCATGCAGGCTTTCTCTAGTTGTGGTGAGCAGGGGCTACTCTTTGTTGAGGTGTGCGGGCTTCTCATTGTGGTGGCTTCCCTTGTTGCAGGTCATGGGCTCTAGGCGTGTGGGCTTCAGTAGTTGTGGCACGCGGACCCTAGAGCACATGGGCTTCAGTAGTTGCAGCATGTGGACTCAGTATTTGCAATGCGCAGGGTCTATGGACGCAGGCTTCAGTAGTTGTGGTGCATGGGCTCAGTATTTGTGGCTTGTAGGCGCTAGAGCACAGGCTCAGTAGTTGTGGTGTGCAGGCTCAGTAGTTGTGGCGCACAGGCTTAGTTGCTATGTGGCATGTGGGATCTGCCCAGACCAGGGATCAAACCCAGGTCTCCTAAATTGGCAGGTGGATTCTTAACCACTGTGCCACCAGGGAAGTCCCACTTGATATGACTTTAATTTTCTTAAATTTACCAAAGCTCGTTTTGTGGCCCAGCTTGTGATCAGTCCTGGGGAATGTTCTATGTGCACTTGAGAAGACTGTACATTCTGCTGCTTTTGGATGGAATACTCTGTAAATATCAATTAAGTCAATCTGGTCTAATGTGTCATTTCAGGCCTGTGTTTCCTTATTGATCTTCTGTCTGGATGATCTGTCCATAGATGAAAGTGGAGTGTTAAAGTCCCCCACTATTATTGTGTTACTGTTGATTTCTCCTTTTATGGCTGTTAGTATTTGCCTTATATATTGGAGTGCTCCTATGTTGGGTGCATATATATTTATAATTGTTATATTTTCTTCTTGGATTGACCCTTTGATCATTATGTAGTGTCCTTTGTCTCTTGTAACAGTCTTTATTTTAAAGTCTTTTTTGTCTGATACGAATATTGCTATTCCAGCTTTCTTTTTTTTTTTTGCGGTACGCGGGCCTGTCACTGTTGTGGCCTCTCCCATTGCGGAGCACAGGCTCCGGACGCGCAGTCTCAGTGGCCATGGCTCATGGGCCTAGCCGCTCCACGGCATGTGGGATCTTCCTGGACCAGGGCACGAACCCATGTCCCCTGCATCGGCAGGTGGACTCTCAACCACTGTGCCACCAGGGAAGCCCTCCAGCTTTCTTTTGATTTACATTTGCATGGAATACCTTTTTCCATCCCCTCACTTTCAGTCTGTATGTGTCCCTAGATCCGAAGTGGGTCTCTTTTTTGTATCCATTCAGCCAGTCTGTTTCTTTCGGTTGGAGCACTGAATCCATTTACCTTTAAAGTAATTACTGATATGTATGTTCCTATTGCCATTTTCTTAGTTGTTTTGCATTTGTTTTTGTAGGTCTTGTTTCTTCCCTTCCTCTTTTGTTCTCTTCTCTTGTGATTGGATGACTAACTTTAGTGATGTGTTTGGATTCTTCTTGTGTGTGTGTGTGTGTGTTTGTGTGTATCTGTTGTAGATTTTCGGTTTGCAGTTACCATGAGATTTCAATTAGCAGTCTACATATAAACAAGATTGTCTTAAGTTGCTGGTCTCTTAATTTCAAATGCATTTCCAGTGTCCTGCATTTGTGCTCTTTTCTTCTCACAATTGCTGGTTTTGACATCATATTTGTGTGCAGATAATTTCCTGCCTTTATTTGTTTCTAGTAGTGGCCTTTTCCACTTAGAGAAGCTCCTTTAGCATTCATTGCAAAGCTGGTTTGGTGGTGCTGAATGCTGTTAGCTCTTTCTTGTCTGTAAAGCTTTTGATTTCTCCATTGAATCTGAATGAGAGCCTTGCTGGGTAGAGTATTCTTGGTTGTAGGTTCTTCCCTTTCATCACTTTAAATATATCATGCCACTCCCTCCCAGCCTGCAGAGTTTCTGCTGAGAAATCAGCTGATAACCTTATGGGAGTTCCCTTGTATGTTATTTGTTGTTTTTCCCTTGTTGCTTTTCATATTTTTTCTTTTTCTTTAATTTTTGTCAGTTTGACTACTATGTGTCTTGGCGTGTTCCTCCTTGGGTTTATCTTGCCTGGGGCTCTCTGCCCTTCCTGGACTTGGATGACTGTGTCCTTTCCCGTGTTAGGGAAGTTTTCAGCTATTATCTCTTCAAATATTTTCTCAAGTCCTTTCTGTCTCTGTTTTCCTCTGGGACCCCATAATGTGAATGTTGGTGCATTTAATGTTGTCCCAGAGGTCTCTTAGATTGTGTTCATTTCTTTTCATTCTTTTTTCTTTATTCTGTTCCATGACAGTGATTTCCACTATTTGGTCTCCAAGCTCACTTATCTGTTCTTCTGCCTCAGTTACTCTGCTATTGATTCCTATATATTTTACATTTTTCATTTCAGTTATTGTATTGTTCATCTCTGTTTGTTTGTTCTTTAGTTCTTCTAGGTCTTTGTTAAATGTTTCTTGCATCTTCTCAGTTTGTGCCTCCATTCTTTTTTCAAGATCTTGGATCATCTTCACTATCATTACTCTGAATTCTTTTTCTGGTAGATTGCCTATCTCCACTTCACTTAGTTGTTCTTCTGAGGTTTTGTCTTGTTCCTTCATCTGGGGCATATTCCTCTGCTGTCTCATTTTGTCTTGACTTTCTGTGATTGGCAGTTTCCGTTCTGCAGGCTGCAGGATTGTAGTTCTTCTTGCTTCTGCTGTTTGCCCTCTGGTGGATGAAGCTGTCTGAGAGGCTTGTGCAGGTTTCCTGGTGGGAGGGTCTAGTTCCTGCCCCCTTGTGGGTGGGCCTGGGTCTTGTCCTTCTAGTGGGCAGGGCCATGCTCAGGAAGACTTTAAGCACCCTGTCTGCTGATGGGTGGGGCTGTGTTCCCACCTGTTGGTTGTTTGGCCTGAGGCGTCCCAGCACTTGAGCCTACAGGCTGTTTGGTGGGGCTAGATCTTGGGAAGGAAATGGGGTCTCCATGAGGGCTCATGCCAATGCGTGCTCACCAGAACTGCTGCTGCCAGTGTCTTTGTCTCCTCAGTGAGCCACAGCTGCCCCCCCCACCTCCTCCGGAAACCCTCCAGTACTAGCAGGTAGGTCTGGCCCAGTCTCTTACGAGGTCACTGCCTTTTTCCCTGGGTCCTGGTCTGCACGGGATCTTGTGTATGCCCTCCAAGAGTGGGGTTTCTGTTTCCCCCAGTCCTGTGGAATTCCTGCAGTCAAACCCCACTGGCTTTCAAAGACAGATTCTTGGGGGGGGGCTCCTCCTCCCATTACCAGACCCCCAGGCTAGGAAGCCTGATGTGGGGCTCAGGACTTTTAACTCCTGTGGGAGAACTTCTGTGGTATAGTTAATTTTCAGTTTGCAGGTTGCCCACCCAGCAGGTATTGGATTTGATTTTTACCGTGATTGTGCCCCTACTACCATCTTGTTGTGGTTTCTTCTTTGTCTTTTTATGTAGGGTATCTTTTTTGGTAGGTTCCAGTGTGTTTTTTATTTTATGTTTTTGTTGATGGTTGTTCAGCAGTTGGTTGTGATTTTGGTATTTTTGTAAGAAGGGGTGAGCTCATGTCATTCTACTCCACCATTTTGCTGGCCAATCACCAGATATCTCTTCTTTATCAGAGACTAGTCCTTCCATATGCACTCTAGATCCATTTGTATTCTCTTTACCTTAAATCTTCAACCTCTTCATCTGTGAAAAACATTTTCAAAGATGAAATACTTAAAATATAATTGCAGATTAGCATTAACAAATGAACATTTGCCTTCTATTTTAATGATAGGGAACACTAACTTTGAACCCGAGTTAAGCAAAATGTCTCCCCCGGAAAGTATCCTTTTTTTTCTAATTAATAAACTTATATAAAAAATTATACTCTATTATTGTTAGTATATTTTGAAATTCTTCAATAAAAAATTTGTGAAAATTTGCTTTCTCTTTTGTTATATAAGTACCTACATAATACCTTCAATTTTACCACAACACCTAAAATTTTAACTTTCTGGCTCTTTACAGAAGAAGTTTGCTGACCCCAGGTCTAGGCCACCTTAACTAGGACGGTGGGCTGAAGAAAGAAGAATATCTAAAGAGATAGATATTCAGGAGTAGAATGGATACAACCTGGTGATTAATTAGAGGTGATGAGTTAAGGAGAATAAGTTCAGGGTGATTCCTAGGTTTCAGCCATAAGCAACTGGGTGAACTGCGAAAGGCCTTCATTTTGTCCTGTCAGAAAATATGATGAGGAAGATTTTAATTAATTATATTGGTTTCATCAATGATAAATGTATAGAATTATATTGCATCCTTTTTTAGAAATAGAACTTTACTGAGAAATAATTCATGTACTGTACAGTTCATCTATATAAAGTGAGCAATTCATTGGTTTTCAGTATATCTGCAGGATTGTGCAACCATCACTACATCTAGTTTTAGAATGTTTCGTCCTCTCTCAAGGAAACTCCTGTCCTCATTAGCAGTCAATCCTCATTCCTTTTTCGTCTCACAACTGTAGATTTGCCTACTATGGACATTTTATGAAAATGGAATCATAGAATATGTAGCCTTTTGTGACTGGTTTCTTTCATTTAGCAGAATGTTTTCAGGGTTCACGTTGTAACGTGTATCAGTACTTCATTCTTTTTTTTATAGTTGATTGATATTCAGTTGTATGGTTATATTACGTTTTATTTATTCATTCCTATCAGTTTGTTGGAAATTTGAATTGTTTCTACTTTTTGGCTATTATGAGTAGTGCTGCTGTGAATATTTGTGTACAAAATCTTGTGTGGATATATGTTTTCATTTCTTTTGGGTGTATAACAGTAGAATTGCTGGGTCATTTTGTTAAGTTTATGTTTAACTTTCTGAGGAGCTGCCAAACTGTTTCCTAAAAGAGCTGTGCTATTTTATATTCCCACCAGCAATATATGAGGGTTGCAGTTTTTCCACATCCTCACCAATACTTGTTATTGTCCTTTTTCTTTTTTTTTTTTTATAAGATTTTTTTTTTCCAGTCTTGCCGCCATTGCTGAAAGCATTTTTCTTTTTAAATTTTATTTATTTATTTATTTATGGCTGTGTTGGCTCTTCGTTTCTGTGCGAGGGCTTTCTCTAGTTGTGGCAAGTGGGGGCCACTCCTCATCGCGGTGCGCAGGCCTCTCACTATCGCGGCCTCTCTTGTTGCAGAGCACAGGCTCCAGACGCGCAGGCTCAGTAATTGTGGCTCACGGGGCTAGTTGCTCCGCGGCATGTGGGATCTTCCCAGACCAGGGCTCGAACCCATGTCCCCTGCATTGGCAGGCAGACTCTCAACCACTGCGCCACCAGGGAAGCCCTCCTTTTTCTTTTTTAATAGCCATCCCAGTCGGTGTGTTTCTTATTACTTTTATCCCTGACATTAGATAGATTTAAAGAAGAAATCAAAGAGTGCTAAGTGGACATGTTCTCTTGCGATCCAAAGATATGGGTACTATTGGGACAAACTAGTCTCTGTGATAGTGCAAAACTGAGGTAAAGCTTAGAAGCATAAGCAAGGTAGTAGGATAAAGCAAAAACAAGCCTGATTCTTCTAAGACTTGGGAAAATTATTTAATTCTTATTGGTTCTCTACAGTCTTTTTAGTTGTATTCTACTTTATATAGTAAATGTTATATATTATTGAAATGTTGAATGCAAATCCAGTGATATTTTAAATAAACCAGAGGATTGATTACTTTACATAGAGCTCTTGTAAAGAGAATGATTCCTTTCTGGATGTAGCCTGGTGGGGCAGAAAACACGAGCTTTGTAATCAGGCAGACTTAGCTTTAAATCCTTTATCTGCTACTTACCAGCTTTTTTCTGTGGGCAAACGACTTGAACTTTCTGAGCCTCAGTTTCCTCATCTATAAAATGAGCATGGAAATAATATCTACTTTCATTGAGATATTACACAAAGATGCTACAGATGAATGAGAAAATAATGTGGATGTGTAGTGGTTAGTACTGTTAGCAGCTGTGATATTGATGATGATAATTCTGAATCTTGTTTTCATATCATGGTTTTAGTTCAGTGAAATATTCGTTGATATTTATTTCCTTTTTCAAAAAATCACTTTTGCATCTTAGTCTCCTTTCAATTTGGATTCAAAAGTTTATAGTGATTTTTTTTCTAGTAAAGTTGTATTTTCTCCCTAGGAGTACTTCTTTGATTCCAGAGTACTAACAGATGGAGAACTGGCTCCCAACGATCGATGTTGCCGTGTGTGTGGAAAAATAGGCCACTACATGAAAGACTGCCCTAAAAGGAGAAGGTTGGCAAATGATTATGTATTAACATTGCAGGGAAAATAAATGTGGGACAAATTGAAGCTATGACTGTGTTCAGATATGTTTAAGTTGAGAAAGTTCAGGGCTTTCAGTTGAACCTTTAGGTCAATATATGTTTTGAGTGGCGTTTTGTGAAAGAGTGGGATTTATTTCTGGTACAGTGGTGTCTCATGAATGTTTATTTGTTCATTTATTCATTAATTCACTCAGGTTTTTTTTTTTTTTAACTGAAGAAGCATTTATTAACACCTACTGTGTGCTGGAAACTGTGCTAGAATCCAAGGGGAAGAAAAGACCAAGATACAGGGTTCTTGCTGAGGACCTCACAGTTATGAAAACCAATAATTAAAATATAATTAATTGAATCTTTGAGGTATATGCTGTGAGATATGCCTATATAATATTTACCTTAAGGAATATACATCCTCTGTGCCCCCTGAAAATACATCTATGAAACATACTTTACTATGTTCTATATACTGTGTTAATAGGCCAGGATAATCCCTTCTTTAGTCATTAAGTCTTGCCTAATATAAAGAGCTTAGAACTTTTCAGACAGAGTAAACTCCTAGTTTCCATCACTGCTATTTGTTAAATTTAGAGAAGACACTTACCTTCTCTAAACCTCAAGTGTCTTCCACTATAAAATGGAGATAGTAAATACCAACCTCTAAGGATTGTTACAAGATTAAAATTTGATACTAAACATTACAAATTGATTATTGTATTATAAAACTACTAGAGTACCCAGTTTCTGCCATATGAGTAGGTGTGCTATAAATGTGAGAACCCTTGCCTTCAAAATGATGCATGAAACAATGGGCACATTAATCCCTTTATTGTGAGACTCTTGTATAGTTTAGTTTGTTCTATAGTTCATTCAGTTTATAAGTCCCTAGCCCCACATTATTGGTATCAGCAGTTTACTGTTTAGACTAAAGAAGAAAGACAGTGAAGAAGAGAAGGAAGGGAATGAAGAGGAGAAAGACTCCCGAGACCTTCTTGACCCCCGAGACCTCCACGACACTCGAGACTTTAGAGACCCCAGAGACCTCAGATGTTTTATCTGTGGAGATGCAGGACATGTGCGAAGGGAGTGCCCAGAGGTCAAGCTGGCCCGTCAGAGGAATAGCAGTGTGGCAGGTAAATAGAAGAGGCCAAAAATAGTTTCTGGTGGAAATAAAGTCATTTATGTTTGTGTCATTCTAAGGACCCTGATTATTCTCTATTCTAAACATAGCTGTATGATTTTGGACCTTATAATTTATCAAAGAGAGAGAGATTTTTTTCTGGGAACATATAGGAGAAATTATATCTCTTCCCACTGCTTTTATGAGAGAGGGAGATCTGTCCTGTTATGTATCGTAAGGAATTTCATGAATTAGAAACCCAAATGAGAGTTTATTGAAAGAAAAAAAATATAAGTGATGATTTCCAGTTATTCAGATTCTTGTTGCAGAAGTTATTTTCTTAAATAAATATATTGTCTCCTTTAGAAAAGCAATATGACACTTGTTCTTGTTTCCAGGACCAGTGTATTTTTTTTTAATGCTCTAAGGATTGAGAAATGGCTTAACAAACAAGAAAAAAAATGAGTTGTTAAAAGTCCTTCACTAACATAATCATAGTTTAAAAGTCCAAGTTTATAAAATCTCAGATTTGAGACTGTTTTACCGAAGAAGAGAATTTATTGATTGTCATTTCTCTGTTATTTTCTTTATCTGTTGAATTTCTTTTTGATGTTTTCTCTTAGCAGCCCAGCTGGTCCGCAATCTTGTAAATGCCCAACAGGTGGCTGGTTCAGCCCAACAACAAGGTGATCAGTCCATAAGGACTAGACAGTCCTCAGAATGTGTAAGTTACTCTGCCTGCAGATGGGTTGGTCTTGGCAGGAAGATAGTACTAATTTTGGTAGGTGATAGGATCTTTCAGATTGGTAAATACAGTCTTCAAGATTACACAGTGCTTTATAGAGGTGTCCTTGCTAGGCACATCAGCTAGAATGTGCATTACTTTTGGAGTAATGTAGATCTGGGTTTATATCTATGGGCAAGCTACTTAACTTCAGTGAACCTGTTTCTTATTTGTAAAATAAGGTAACTACCAAATAAGGTTGTTGGTTGTGGTTGTATTAAAATGAGGTGATAGGGCTTCCCTGGTGGCGCAGTGGTTAAGAGTCCACCTGCCGATGCAGGGGACACGGGTTCGTGCCCCAGTCTGGGAAGATCCCACATGCCGCAGAGCAGCTGGGCCCATGAGCCATAGCCACTGAGCCTGCGCATCCGGAGCCTGTGCTCCGCAACGGGAGAGGCCACAACAGTGAGAGGCCCGCGTACCACACACACACACACACACACACACACACACACAAAAAAAAATGAGGTGATAACTTTGATGTTTTAGCTTTTGCATAATGGAAGAATATGAGTACCATTAATTAAAAATAGACCCCAAAATTGAGGTGTATTAAGGGTTTAGTACTGTTAGGGCAATACATGCATGGCACTTCACTTGCTTGAAATTTTGTGTGTCTTCTTATCGCTGATATGGATACCTAGTGAAATATATCCTGTGAAAGATGGAGTATTTAATTAGAGTTCAGATTCACAGGTCTCATATTAACTTTGCTGAGTTGCTCTAACCTTTGTCTAAATCTGTATTCACCTTGAACTTCTTAAATTAATAGTTAAATACTAACTGAATGCTTACTCTAAATCTGACACTATGCTTTTAGTGCTTCACACGTATTATCACATTTAATCCTTTGAATGGACATGTGAAGTGGTAGGTATTGGTGTGATCAAATTTTACAAATTGGGAAGCTGAGAATAAGAAAAATTAAAAGATTCAAACCCAGGTCTGTGCAGCTTCAAAGCTGTTATCTGTTAAAACATGCTAAATCTGATGTGATCTGTATTTTAGAAAAAATTCTTAGAGAATTTGAAGAGCAGCAGTAGGGCTTGTCTTGGAAAAACATTTAGGAGCCCACTAACCCTACCTCAAACATTTGAATATGTACTACTATGGGCCTGACAGTTTCATAAAAGTTATATAATAACAATTATATTAACTAATATTTATTGAGTGCTGTGTGCTGTATATGCATTTGTTCTTCCTGTTTTATTAAAAATATTTTTAAAATGTTGAAAAATTATAGAAAATAATAAACATCCATGCACTACCACCAGGTTTTAACAATTCTTAATGCTTTGTTGTTTTTGGTTTATTAAAAAATTACCCACAGTTGACAACCCCTATGCATTCCTCTTAGATGCTTTTCCCATCTTAAAACCTTCCTACCATCCCTTCCTTGCTACTAAAACTTATCTACTATTCTGAATTTGGTGTTTATATTTTTGACATATATTGTTGTAGTTAATCTTCACAAAAACCTCTGATGTATTTTCTATTATTATTTATACCTTATGGGTGAAGAAGCTGAGATTTAAGTTTCTTGCATGAGGTCAACAGACACTTGGAACAAGAACTTGTATCCTTAGGTTCTGTCTCCAAAACCTGTGCTCTAATCACTTTCCTGTGGTGCCCCTAACTTTCTTCTTCTGCTTCTAGCACTCACTTTTTTCTCACCTGAGATTTGGGTAAGAGTCTGACTAATGAACATTGCTATTCGGAGGTCTCACAAAGCACTGCAGCTTCAACATGTCTAGAATGTAGCTTATATTTCTTTCCAACTCCCCAGGTTTGCCTGTTCCTCCTGTGTTCTCCATCTCATTGAATGATCCCGCTATCTATCTAGTTTCCTGAACTACTACTCCTCCCTCAGCCTCCACATCCAGTCAGTCACAAGGTCCTGTTGTTTCTATCTGTAAAAAATAGCTTACAACCATTTGCTTCCCTAGCCTAGGCAACCATTTCAAATTCCAATTACTTTTTTTTAAAAGGACATGTGTTTGTGTACCTATAACCTTTAATTATGTTGTTCCCTCTAACTGAATCTTCCCTTTTCCTTATCTCTGCCCTTTTATCATACTGTTTTCTATTTATCTTGAGTCTCAGCTTAAAGGCCACTTCCTTCAGGAAGATTTCCACTTTCCTTCATCTTATCTTCCCTCCTTCTCCCAAAGTGGGTTTAGGTGTTCCTGCTCTGGGATTTCATTGTATATTATACAGTGTTTATCATAGTAATTATTATACTCTATTGTGATTGCTTATATAATCTTTATCTGTTCCTCCTCTTTCCCCCCATTGACTTTAAGCTTTATGAGGGCATACATGTTAGTATTATATTTTTAATACCTAGAACAATGCCCAGTACATAACTTTTTTAATTCTTTTTTTTTATTTTTTATAAAATTACTTATTTTATTTATTTAGTTTTTGGCTGCGTTGGGTCTTCATTGCTACTGGCAGGCTTTCTCTATTTGCGGCAAGCCGGGGCTACTCTTCGTTGTGGTGTGCGGGCTTCTCATTGCGGTGGCTTCTCTTGTTGTGGAGCATGGGCTCTAGGTACGTGGGCTTCAGTAGTTGTGGCACACGGGCTCAGTAGTTGTGGCTCATGGGCTTAGTTGCTCCACGGCATGTGGGATCTTCCCGGATCATGGCTCTAACCCGTGTCCCCTGCATTGGCAGGTAGATTCTTAACCACTGCACCACCAGGGAAGTCCCCCCAATACTTAATTGACACTCAGTAAATGCTTGTTGAGGAGCTGAATGAAAGTGACTCTGAGATATTTAGATGTAAATTTCTAGTTAAAATTGGAATTGTGGGTTCTACATGATGGGTATGATGTCTCGGCTCTCTTCTTTGGGCAGTAAAAAGGTTTATGAGATAAAACCTCTGTGAGAGAGGGTTTGAGAACTTTGGGGAAAACTCTGCCTTTATATAAAATGAGGTTCTGTTATTATTTGTTACTATGTATATCATAGAGTTCTATTTATAATATTCTAGTAAAATAACTCCATAGTTTTATATTTTGATAATCTTTTATAAAATTAAGATGTTTGTAAATTAATTTTAAGATGTCTTTTTTTTTTTTTTCTCTGCAGTCTGATTCACCATCTTATTCTCCTCAGCCCCAGCCATTTCCACAGAACTCTTCCCAATCCACTGCCATTACCCAGCCTCCATCTCAGCCAGGATCCCAACCCAAGCTTGGCCCACCTCAGCAGGGGGCCCAGCCCCCCCATCAGGTCCAGATGCCTATGTATAACTTTCCTCAGTCACCACCAGCTCAGTATTCTCCCATGCACAATATGGGATTGTTGCCAGTGCACCCCCTCCAGATCCCTGCCCCATCCTGGCCTATTCATGGCCCAGTGATCCATTCTGCACCAGGCAGTGCCCCCAGCAATATTGGCCTGAACGATCCCAGCATCATCTTTGCACAGCCTGCTGCCAGACCTGTGGCAATCCCTAGCTCCTCTCGTGATGGACACTGGCCTCGTACTGTGGCTCCAAATTCCCTGGTGAACAATGGTACAGTGGGAAATTCGGGTAACCCTTCCTTTTCTTCTTTTGTATCTGTCTGTCTGTAGAAAGTTGGATGATTGGTATTATTGGTTGAACCTGGGAAATAAATGTGAGTAAAAAGATGGCAAGCAGTGTTTGTGGAGGGGCAGTATAACATTAGATAAAGGTAAAGCGTATAGGCTGTGGATTCAGACTGCCTGGATATGAATCCTGGCTCTGACATTTATTATGTGGCATTGGGCAGTTGCATAATCTATTTGTGCATTGGTTTCATCTGTAAAATAGGTGAATTAATAGCACCTAACTCACAGGGATGTTGTGAATATTAAATGAGGTAATAAACATAAATTTTAGTTATTATTTTGTTATTTTAAGTTTTTGCTGCAGTCTTGCTTGATGTAGGTATTATTAGCATTCATTTTACAGTTGAGGAAATTGAAGGGTTAAATAACTATCATCCTGTTACAATCATAGTAGATCCAAGATTTAAACCAGTTTCATTCTTCAAAACCTGTAAACTTTGCCCTAGACCCTTACTATCTTTTAGTAAGGAGCAATTTTTTTTTTTTTTTGTGGTACACGGGCCTCTCACTGTTGTGGCCTCTCCCGTTGCGGAGCACAGGCTCCAGATGCGCAGGCTTAGCGGCCATGGCTCACGGGCCCAGCTGCTCTGCGGCATGTGGGATCTTCCCGGACCGGGGCACGAACCTGTGTCCCCTGCATCAGCAGGCGGACTCCCAACCACTGCGCCACCAGGGAAACCCATAAGTTAACTTGTTTTTTTTGGTTGTTTGTTTTGTTTTTAATATTTATTTACTTATCTGGCTACGTGAGGTCTTAGTTGTAGCATGCAGGCTCTTTTAGTTGTAGCATGTGGATCTAGTTCCCTGACCAGGTATCGAACCCGGGTCCCCTGCATTGGTAGCACGGAGTCTTAACCACTGGACCATGAGGGAAGTCCCCTTATAGTAAGGAGCAATTTTTAAAAAAGAAAAAGATTAGTAGCACTTTGTAGCTTAAGAAAGAATAGTTTTTTTTTTTTTTTTTACTGATATCTAAGTAATGCATATTCTTTGTAGAGCATTTGAAAAAGAAAAAAAATCATATATAATCTCAATTCCTAGACAGAACTGCTCAGAAATATTTTGGTGTATTACCATCCAGTCATTTTTTTATCTTTGCATATTTAAAAATAGTTGATAAATTCCATTCATCTAGTTTTATATGTAGATTTTTTCTTACTAGGGAAAATTTGAAATGAACACAAAAGGAGAGATTAAAGTATAATGAACCCCCCCCAATACCCAGATTTAACAGTTATCAGTATTTTCTATTTACTCTTTGTGATTCTTCTGTAATTTTTGTCTGTGATTCTTTTCCTTATTAACTGCTTGATTATCCTGAAATATTGTTTGTATAGGAAATGCAGACTAAAAGCTTGATTCTTTCCCTTTATCAATTTTCAAAATAATTTTAGTGATAATTTTAAGCAAATATATATTATTCCTTAAAGCGCTCAGACCTCTTTGGAATAACACAGATAATATATTTTGCTGAGCAGAAATTTCAGAATGTGGGAACTCATTTAAATTTCCAGGAACAAAGGATATATGTCATACATGGCCATTCTAATGTGGCCTCTGCTTCTCTCATTCAACAAATATTTATTGTGTGCATGCCACGATATGCATCTTGATAGTCACTGAGTTATATAACCATGAAGACAGACCCAATGCTTTGCTTTTTGATATATCGACTCAGTTTTAATTCCTTCTTCTCCCTACCTCCTTGATCTCTGTTTCAGTCTTAATGAACTAATTAATTAACATCCTACAAACGCACCGTACTCTTACCCCTGATTGTTTACCTAAGTTGTTCCCTCTGCCTGGAATATCCTCTCCATTAACTCTCCTGCTCAGTCTCACCTCCTTCTCCTTTGCTCCAAAGCTTGGCTAACCTACTCATCCTCCATTTTAAAATTTAGATCACTTTCTTCAGGAAGCCTTTAATTCCTGTTGATCCTGTCTTCCAGTTGTATTAGGTATCATTTCTCTCCTTCATGTTTCCTTAGTATCCATATTATAACACTTGTCTTCCTGTGTTGAAATTGCCTGTCTGCTTGTCTGTATAATGCATTAGACTGAACTTTTAGAGGTTATGAATTGTTTCTTGCCTGTCATTGTCTCCCTGGTGTCCAGTATAGTGCCTGATGTAAGGTAGATACATTATTTGTATAATATATTATTATTATGTAATAAAGTGTTATGCAGCAAATATTTATTATTTGTTGGATGGGTGCACAACTCCTAGTTAATATTACAGCTAAAGTTAACATTATGTTAAAAATGGAGAGACCAGATGGGGACATGTTAAAATGATACTAGTGGTTGTATTAGAGTAGGAGGTTGTATGAGTAGTTTTTACCCCATTTTTCAGATTATCTTTAATGATAATTTTTCAGACTATCTTTAATTGTATTATGAAAATACTTGGTTGCAAAAAATGGCCAAGAGAGATTGAAGTATAGTCTAAAAGATACCCTTTTATGTTAAAACATTTCTCAATTGGTCAGGACCTCAATACAGTATACCCAGTCTTATTTTTTGTAAACTCTGAGCTCTCCAGCTTCAGCTCTTAGTTGTAACTTGGCTTTATGAACTTGCAGTGAACCAGCTGCTTTGTTTACCTGGTTAGCTCCTGAGAAGACTGAGCTTGGTAGGAGTGTGGCTAATATGGGTTTCAGTTTTCTTGCTCCCTATTCCTCCCTATCCTGTACCTCCTAACTTCCTGCTAGGAAGTTTAGTGAATAAGGGCAGTGTCTTTTAGATTATTTCCTGCCACATTGTGATCCTGAATGAGAAAAGCCACCAAAAATGATCCAGAAGATTCAGGGGTTACTGTGCTTTGAAAGACGTACTTAAAGATAGATCTTAAAGGGAAGTAGATTGGTGGGAGTGGTTTGCCACAGAAAGAATAGGACTCATATTTTTTGAGTTCCTACTTAATATGACAGAATTTGTACAGACCACTTTATTTTTGTTATCTCATTTAATCCTCATAACAACCTGGGGTTCATAATTAAACCTTAGTAATTTTTGTAACTGGTATTTGAACTTAGACCTGTTTGGCTCCAATGCTCAAGTTTTCAGCTATTTCACCACAGTGCCTCAGCTTCTAATAGGATCTCCTTCCAGGCCAAGATATAATTGATTCTGGTATAGTTGGCATTGTCTTTAGGATAAAATGTTAAGCTCCTTAGTGACCTACTAAGGTTCTTTGAAATATAGATCCTACCTACCTTTCCAGCCTTTTCTCTAACCGCTGCCTTCCTTTACCTCTGTCTCTGTATTGCCAGTCATTTTGCAGCTTCCCAAACTTGCTGTACTTTCCTGCTTCCTGGCTTTTGAACACACTATTCCTTCTGTCTAAAATGTCCTCCTTGTCCCATTTTGCGTAACTTGTTCCTTGTCCTTTAACACTCAATTTAGTCCATCATTTTAGGAAAACCTTCTCTGTCCTTGAACAATTGGGTTAGTCCTCTCTTTAGACACCTTCCACCGCTCTGTTATAGCAATTACCACATATTATTGTGTATGACTTCTTAAATGTTTCCTTTATGAATAATTTGAGAACAATTACAGTGTTTTTATTCCTTAAAAATTTTTTTTGGTATCTTCTGCATTTAGCATATTTCTTGGTCAGTGGTAGATACTCAATAAATCTTTGTGGAATGAAGGAATATTTGAATGAACAAAGTGATGTTTTAAAATTTGTCTCTCCTTTATTGTTGAAATGCAGAGCCAGGATTTCCAGGACTAAATCCTCCAATTCCTTGGGAACATGCACCACGACCCCATTTCCCTCTTGTCCCAGCTTCGTGGCCTTATGGTTTGCATCAGAACTTCATGCATCAGGGAAATGCCAGATTTCAGCCCAACAAACCTTTCTATACTCAAGGTACCATTGCTTACGTATTTATCACAGGCTGGGTGGGTTTTGTTCTGGGACAAGGGGCCTTTGTAAAGGCCAGTATCTTGGAGTGAAAATTTATGAATTCAGTAAATATTTATTGAGAGAACATACTGTGTGTCAGACTGTGCTAGGTGCTTATTGCTCAAGCAAGAATTAAATAAAACCCCTGCACTTAATGCATATTTTATTAGGAAAGCCAGACCTGTAAAATAGACAAGAATAGGAGCTTAGAGGAATCAGTTAACTTTGCCCTAGCAGAGAGAGCAGAATATAGACACCAGGGATCAAATTGCACAAGATTTTGACAGTCAAATTAGATCTTGAAAGAGATTTGGGATTTTTTTCCTAGAGATCATGTAGAGATTAGAGAGGAGGAGTGTTCTTAGCTGAGGCCATAATACATGCAAAGTCACTGAGTTTTGCCTCAGTGAAAAGAATAGGAAAAAAGAGAAAAGAGAAAATAATAGGACTAGATGAGGTAAATGGGAAAATGTATAGGTGATGAGGCTAGAGGCGGTAGGCTGAGGCCATATTATGAAGGAGTTTGGACTTAGTAAGTGGTGGGGATCTAGTAGAAGTTTTTGAGTTGAGTAGTGACAGTCAAATTTGTTTAGCAAAACTAAGACTTGAATGACATTAGAATTGATTATATTCTGTTGGTCCTAATGTACCAATAATGGCTTTGATCTAAGTAATGAATAGCATTTTATCTAGCCTACTTGCTTCAGCAGTATCTCAGTTCAAATAGGGAACGTCTGAATCTGGCCTTCAATCCTTGGTTAACTTAGGAGTTAAGAAAACTTGAGTCAGTTAATACAGTTAAACTAGGAGTTCAAGAAAGTAAAGAAAGGCACTCTGGGAATGTTGACTAAATAAAATAACTTCTAAGGGGAAGCCCCTGCTATGATTATCAGGCTTGATACACTTAAGCCTTCGTAAACTATCCATTGTACTTGGTGTGGCATTGCTGTATTATAGAATGGCAGAACCTTAACTATGGCTGGTTTATTCTGAGCAAAGAACTAGGGCTGAGGGAAATGACTATTGATCATACAAGCCCTTTTGGAGGAGGAGGAGAGTCTGAAGTTCTTCCCTGGTGGATTTTTTCCCCTTAATTCCTCCCCTCCATCTCTCTTGTCTCCTCTGTTTTCTTTCACATACTCACATTTTCCTTCCCTCCTCCTCCTTCTCCCCCCACTAAATGTTTTGACATGCTTCATCTCCTCTTTACTATATAAATAGGAAAAAAGAGAACTAGCTACAGTTAATTCTAAGAGGTTTTCAGATAAATAGGCACAAGCCTTTCAGTTTCCTGTCTGTGTTGTGTCCAACAGACAGATGTGCCACCCGTCGGTGTAGAGAGCGTTGTCCCCACCCACCAAGAGGAAACGTGTCGGAGTAATGCGAGTCCATTTTCTTTCAGCTGGTCTACCGATGCACAGCAACCAGCCAATCCTGCTGTCTCAAGGGTATCCGTACCTCAGTGTCAGTTACATTCAGCAGAAAAAGTGACATTTAATGGAAAGCAAAACAAATCAGGTCCTGATTTAAAATTTTAACACGTTTAGATAGCTTATTTAAATTCTAAGACTGTTTTTAAAGACTGTATTATTTGTATATAAATATGAACTATAGTTTTTACTAGTATCACCAAATTGAGTGATACAAATTTCATCTATTTTATTACCCTATTTTTAAGGGAATTTTATGTTTTGTTTAACCTTGATGAATTGTATAAAGAGAGAATTTAAAAATTACATTCTTTATTTTCTATTAGCTGTATTCATACTTTGGTTGCTTCAGACTTTATATATATTGTTCTTAAGAATTAGGAAAGACTTTCATGTGTTTTAAATTTGTCACTTCTATTCTTTACAGAACCTTGTAGTGCCAAAAACTTTTTAAAAGGTAAAAAAAATAATAATAAAATAAAATTTCAACATGAAGATTTAGAATTTTTTTCTTTTACATTCTTGTATATTGAAAATATTCCAACTTGAACAGAAATTTGCTTTTGTCTGTATTTGAAGTAATTCTATTTTAAGTTAATAAATCTTTTTGACAAGAGTCAAATTTTGTTAATTCATCTGCTTGTTTAGATGATAGGAATATAATGTAACAATTCAGAGATTTGTTTTACTCTCATTGAATAGAGTATTCTAAATCACAGACTTAGTTTTAGAAAAAGATCTAAGAATCTTTTCATGTTATTTTATTGGATCTTCACAACACCCATATGAGGTTGATAGAAGTAGATCCTATCTCATTTTATCATTGGGAAAACTGAGGTGCGAAACAAAATGAATTCTAAAGTTAGCACAGTTATGTGTTGGAAATAGAATTGAATCAGATCTTTTGAAGTAGAGTTTAGTGGAGGGAAGGTAATTCTTATTTACTGAGGAACTAACATGTGCCAGGCTATCCATTCTGAGTCCTGTACTACTGCCTGGAAGGTATAGTTGTGAGGATGGTGTTTACCAATAATGCCTTGTGATCAGTGATTATAGTTGGATTTCAAACTTGTGTTGTTGGTGAGAGATTTTGTAGCTGGTTTTGGTACTATACACTGAAGTGAGGTCATCTTGTCTAAACAACTCAGAGATTTGCCAGGGATTTTAGACCAAATCATGCTATAGATTTATTTGGAAATCTGCAGAATAAGTAAATACAAATGTCTTTTAAGAACAGTATGTTATCTTTGTTCTGCTTCCTCAGATATGCATTCCTTAAATATGAGAGCACTTGGGCTTTTGCCATATTTTCCAAAATGGAAGGAAGATGCTTGAAATCTATTGCAGGAGGTTGAAGGCTTTCCTACGGTATTTATAGCCCTGGAAAGGCATTTATTAAATGTTAAGATCAAGTGTGTTTACTGTTAGTTTTTCATATTAAAGCTTCAGCACTCCATGGTGATCAGTTTGTAATGTAGAGAAATATTGAATCACTATGCTGTGTACCTGGAACTAACACAGTGTTGTTGATCAATTATACTTCAGTTAAAAAAAAAAAAAAAGAAAAGCTTCAGTCAGCATCCCGCGGAATCCTACTAAGTGGTGGAGTTCAGCTTATTTGTTTGTTAATGAGATAACCTGGCCCAACATATACTTTTCTGTTAAACTGTGACTTGGAGAATTCAGGATTTTCTTTTAAAGTCAGTGTTCTAAGTATTTCATGTCCTTTCAGGTCTTAGAGAATAGGGTATTCATTTTACTGTTCTACTTTTGTATATATTTGAAATATTCATTAAAAAGAAAACAATCTGGGAATTCCCTGGTGGTCCAGTGGTTGGGACTCTGTGCTCTCACTGCCGAGGGCCTGGGTTCGATCCCTGGTCGGGGAACTAAAATCCCACAAGCCATGCGGTGTGGCCAAAAACAAAACAAAACAAAACAATCTGCCAGTCTGCAGCAAGAGACTGCCCCCAGTTCAGTCTTCCTTCCCAAAGGAAAGCAGTATACCACCTGGCAAAAGGTGTTTATGGAGCAATAAACCCCAGTAATCTAGGTTTTACTTGTGTAACAGTGTTCTATATAGTAATTTTTAGCATCTCATTTATTCCTCCTTCAGTAATTGCCAGTGTTCAATAACTGCAAAACTGTTCGAAGTTGAAAAATAGAAAACTCTTAGTTTGTATTGATAATTTATGTAGTAGCTGAGTTTCATAAGTTTACAAATTTTTCATATAAATTACAAACTTAAGTTTTTGATTATGAATTCAAATTCATTGTAGATCAATTGAAAAGTGTAAAATTATCAGTCTTCTGCAGAGAACACACACACTTAAGATCACATTGCTTTGAGATGTTTTGTATAATGTTTAATCACTTGGAGAGATTAATATTTTCTCTTGCCATTAAAGATTATTTAAAAATATGAATATTAATGACATACTATGTAATTTACTCATTCAGTCCCCTACAGATGGACATTTTTGCTATTTCCAGTTCTTCTCTACATAAAAATATATGTAAAATGATGATAGGATAAGGCTGTTTTTCTGTGTATTTGATTATAGTCATCCCTCAGAATCCACAGAGAATTGGTTCCAGGATCTGTGGCAGATACGAAAATCTGTGGATGCTCAAATACCATAGTCGGCCCTCCATATCCATGGTTCCACATCTGCAGATTCAGCCAACTTTGGATCATGTAGGACAGTAATATTTATTGGAAAAAACCCTGCATACAAGTGGACTCATACAGTTCAAACCTGCGTTATTCAAGGGTCAACTGTATTCTATTATGGTGAATTCTTATAAATGGGATTATTAGATAAAAAGGATAAAAGTTCTAAGGTTCCTGCTACATATTGCCAAATTGCTGTATTGTCAAAAAGTGGTTACCAATTTGCAGTTCCAAGAAACAATATATAAACTGTGTTGGTAAGCTTATAAAAAAAGCTCTAGGGCTTCCCTGGTGGCGCAGTGGTTGAGAGTCCGCCTGCCGATGCAGGGGACACGGGTTCGTGCCCCGGTCCGGGAAGATCCCACATGCCGCGGAGTGGCTGGGCCTGTGAGCCATGGCCGCTGAGCCTGCGCGTCTGGAGCCTGTGCTCGCAATGGGAAAGGCCACAACAGTGAGACGCCCACATACCGCAAAAAAAAAAAAAAAAAAAAAAATCTCTAAACTCCAAACAACTCAATTTTTCCTTGTAAAGGATAATTTAACTGTGTTTATTACAAAAAAAAGCATTAAGTAAAAGAACAAAGTATAAAAATCACTCAGAAACCCATAAACCAGAAATTAATACTATTAATATCTAGTGAACTTTTTTTCAGACCATCTCTAAAAATATATACATTATATACATATATGTACACATATATACAGATACACACATAGGAAAAGTTTTACAAAAGTGGGCTCATATGCTATATTTAGTACTCTGGCAAATTAATTTTACTTGGATTTAACAAAAAAAAATGTAAAAGTGAAGAAATGTTCAACTTAAAAACTTTTTCTACAAGAGAATCTAGTTCTAAAAGACTCCTTCAAAATTAACGACAATTACAGAAAACATTAAAGAGGCTGGAGTAATTTTTTTCTAGCATCTTGTATGTTTTAGCTTCTTGTATGTTTTAGAGATAGTATCTAACTCCTGTCATAAAAAATGAAACCAGGACACTTAAGAGTTCCCCTACTTCCTGGTTATATTATTCGTATATAGACAATGTTAAGATATTTCATTTGTCTTATGATGATTTCCCATTTTTATTTATTTATTGATTGATTGGTTGGTTGATTGATTGATTGTGGTACGCGGGCCTCTCACTGTTGTGGCCTCTCCCGTTGCGGAGCACAGGCTCCGGACGCGCAGGCTCAGTGGCCATGGCTCACGGGCCCAGCCGCTTCGCGGCATGTGGGATCTTCCCGGACCAGGGCACGAACCTGTGTCCCTTGCATCGGCAGGCGGACTCTCAACCACTGTGCCACCAGGGAAGCCCAATTTCCCATTTTTAATTTAAAATTTCTAAAATGTTTACTACCATTTCTTTTACCACTTCTTTTTTTCCCGAGTCCTTAATTTGATTCATTTCTTGCTGAGTAAATTTCATTATCAGGCAGTTTTTTCCCAAGTGGTTGTATGCTTTTAAGCACTTGCATACTTGAGAATGTCTATTCCCTTTATATTTTAAGGACAACTTTGGCTGGGTGTAAAGTTCCTGGCACACTTTGTTTTCCTGACCTTTGGAGCCTTTTGCTTCTCTGCCTTAATGAAGACCTGAGATCATCCTGATCTTTTCCCTCACTATACATGACTTGATTTCTCTGCTTGGATGCCCATATAATTCTTTATCTTTTAAATCAAGGTGATTTTTCTTCTATTTGAATTTTTAAAGTTTGATTTGCTCAGTTCTCTTTATCAGCAATGTCAATTACACACATGCAGGATTTCTTTTCATGTCTATTCTTGATTGTCTGTATACCTTTTTATTATTTTCCATTTTTTCCCCCTCCAGCCTATTTTCTCTATGCCTTGTCTATTTTGTATTTTGGGTTTTCTAATAAGACTTTGTTTCCCAATTTTCAAATCTTTGTTTCTTAAATTCTGCTATGCTTAATTTCCATCTCTTATCTTTTAATCTCTTTGAACTTGTATTCTTGCATTTTAAAAAACAGATTATTTTATCTCTTTTGTCTGTGGAAACTTGTTACTTTAACTTTTGGCTGGGAGTGGCCAGCATCTGTGATCATTCTTTTCTGATTAATGCTTATTTAAACTTAGGTCAGTCTACCAAAAATAATGGAAAGGGGCTAGAGAAATGAACTTTAAGTTGGGTTGTTATATTGGAAGCCTCTCACCAAATCCATTATTTCCTTTGCTCCTGAGAGCACATATCTCTTCATTCCTTAGTATTAGCAGGTCATTGTGCCCTATGGCAAAGCTTTTAAAGTAGTATAATTCACATTGTGGGAAGTGTAATCAATTTAGTGGTTTGCACCCGATAGTAAAACTGATACTGCATAAGAAATATCAGAATGTATTTTGCACAGGGAATACGAATTTTTTCCTGAAATTTCTTTTAGTGCAGAATATGTATGAGTTCAGAGGTAAGATGTAAAATGTGTCTCAATATAGGCTAGTCAAAAGTTGTAAAGCTATATAGTTCCAAGGCCTCACTCATCCAGTAGGCTAGCACATAGTTGACAGAAATAGTCCTTCAGCAAAGTCTGTACTAAATTCATCTCCTCTACAATTCTGTAATTTATCAAAATGATCTCTAGAGAGAGGTTCGACATGTCCCACTCTTAGGTATGCTTTAAGTTTATAGTTTATGCTTGGGGAGGTTTATTTCTGGCATTAAAAATTATTGGGGGGCTTCCCTGGTGGCGCAGTGGCTGAGAGTCCGCCTGCCGATGCAGGGGACACGGGTTCGTGCCCCGGTCCGGGAAGATCCCACATGCCGCGGAGCGGCTGGGCCCGTGAGCCATGGCCGTTGAGCCTGCGCATCCGGAGCCTGTGCTCCGCAACGGGAGAGGCCACAACAGTGAGAGGCCCGCGTACCGCCAAAAAAAAAAAAAAAAAAAATCGGGGTTTTGGGGTAGGTTTCTAAATTTTTATAGTTTAAAAATAAAGTATACCTTTAAAATTTTATTTTAACAGTATACTGGATGATGACTTGGTTGGTCCAAAGGTCATTCAGCCAGCATACATTTCTTTCCATTTAGAACACTTTGATAAAGAAATAACTGCTAGGACTCTATAGCAGGTACAAATAGAGGTGCTTATATTTAATTTTTAAAGGCAGTCCTATCTATATATAGTTATATGATGAACCATAATAGCTCTTATATTATCAGGAGAGCAATCAGTGAAGAACATGAAATCTCAAATATGATCCCCAAATGCTTTAATATTGATGCAAAAGTCCTTAAGTTCAACAGCAAGCAATAGGATGTTTATCCTATGACCAAACATGACTTCCCAAGAAACTGGATCCTGTGAGGCAGTTGGTCTTCACAATTCTTGCCAAGGACAGAGCTGCAGGAAATCATTTGATCATTTTTTCCTTTTTAAAGGAGGAAAGGTAAGAACAGGTAGACAGAACTCTTCTAGCAAAGACCCCAACACCCTCTTGATTATCAATACCCGTGGACACTATTCAGTCCTTATTTTACTTCTGTGTCCTTAGCTTCTAAACCCACTCTATTTCCTCTGCCTTTCTGAATGATTCATTTCAGTTTTGTCGGTGTTTGCACTTCTTCCTCAACAGTGTTGGTGTTGCCTATGATTTTATTACTGGCTTTTCTTACATATACACACATCTCCCTGGGCACTGCATTCAGTTCTACACCTTCCACAATTACCTAAACATTGTCAATTCAGGGTTGGATCACTATGCTCTTATTTACGATGTCTGGGCTTTATCTAGATATACCTTAGCTGTCTCGAATTAAACTTCAAGTTAAACTGAATGCATCATTTTCACTACTACCACAACTCTCACTACCTTACCTACCCCTCTAAAACCTGGTCTCTTCCTGCTGTATTTTCTGGTTATGTGAATGGTGCTATTGTCCAGCAACTCAGGTTAAAACCCTGAGTGGCATTAGATACTTTTCTCTCCATCAAATTTTTTCAACCTAGTTGCCCTACTACTACTGCCTAGATTTGATAATGTCAATGCCAGTAGTATAAAGGCGCTGAGCACCTTAATCTGGAATTCAAGGCTGAGGGGAAGAAGAAGAAACACTGTGGAAGAATGCTATATAAAAAGTGTTAAGTTTTACTGTTTGTTGAACGTTCAGTGGAACTGTTAAATGATCCAGAAGAAGCCTTACAACTGAATTCATTCTTATAAAGCTGCTGCTAACCAGTCAGTTTTCATGTTTATTACCACTTGCTGCTGCTAGAAATAAAACTTGGAGCTAATATATTTTACTGACTTGGTTTTTTAACGGTACAGCAAGCAGCAGCACAAATTTCAGGATTCTCAGAACAGTTCTAATCACAGTGTAAACCAAAACTAAACCGCAGAAAAACAGGAAATGGGTGTGTCAAATTTAATAACAAGAGGGTCACCAGGTGGCCACATCCTCCCCTTGTTTCATACCTTCTGTTCCAATCCATTCTACCCTCATAAATTTGAGTACAAACAAGGTTGGTTGTACAAAGAGGTCAAAAGCAGCCCTTAGGAAGCATTATCTCTCAAACATGTGGATTATGATTCAAAACAAGATACAAAACTCAGCACCTCTTTCATTAAAAAAAAAAAAATCCAGAATATTCTCATAGCTGCCTGGGGAGTAGATCTTCATTCTTCCACATAGACAGATGCCTTTATCTCCACAGAAGGCCACTTGGACTAAAACCAAACTGAGTCCGTTACTCATTCCCTCTCCGGCTCTTCTTGTGGCTTTTCTTAGATCTGAAATGGCAACACATACAAATCATTAAATTTAACAGCTGTTTGGGAACCTGGGCAAGGACTTTTGAGGAAGACTGGGATATGCTAACACTGATGGGGACATAGATGATACCCAACATTCATAAATATACTTGGTGTTTTTATGTTTAAGAATAACACCGAGTTAGGCATTATTCTCCAAAATTTACCATTGAGGAAATGACCTCTGAGAGATTGAGTGCACCTAACAGTGTACAGCATATAGAAGTTTCTAATAAAAGTTTTTCAAATGAAAGTGACTTGTCCAATGTCACTCAACTGTTAAGTGTTAAAAGTTGGGACTGAACCCCAGGTGTCCTGAGATTAAAGCTCATGCCTTTATCGAAAGCTGCAATTCTACAAAGGAAAAACAAAACACAGTATACATAATTCTAGTAATTTTCAGGGCAACAGCCCAACTTTGTCCTGTAATTAAGGATAATTCCTGAGTATCTCCATCAATACAAGAAAATTTCAGGTCCACCTTAGTTGTAATTGGGACTTTAATTTCTGAATAAAGAGTGAAATTCTTAAGTCAAAATAGAGGTTAATCCATACCTTTCAGGAGACTTTGAGTGGCTCCTGTGTCTGTGACTACGGTGATGACCTGGGGAAGAAAAGGCTGTTGAATGAGATTCTACCCTCCTATTCCTCCACTGTCATTTCTCCCAGTTCCTTTCGTTGGCTTAATATTTTTTGGCCTATGATAGGGACACTGTTGGTAGCAGAGAACTGAACTCACTTCATATGTATTCACAAGGCTTTATGGCTAAATTTCAAAAATTTCACATTGGGTATTTACCACTAATCTGTTAAGTCTTACTCCTATAATTTCAGATGAAAAAACTGAAGCTCATCCTCCTATCAACAAAGCTGGTAAGTGACAGTCAAGATGTAAAGTCTAATTTTCAAATTCTATATCCACTTCCTTTTTTTCTAGACAATAATAAAGTAAGGTACTACTGTACTGCAGGAGGCTAATTGCTCCTATTACATTTCTTTAAGACAACTAATAGCAAAAGGCCCAAATGCTATACCTGGGGACTTGGAGCGGGATCTATGCCGTCTGTCTCGGGACCTGCTGCGATGACGTCTTGGACTCTTGCTCCGATGCCTTTCTCGGCGAGGGGAGGGGCTGTGGAAATAACTGGTCAGACTCCCATATCTGTCTGACAGTATAAACACAACAACAGCATCCCCCTCCCCAAATCCCTATCCTTCATCACAAGTCACTAAAGGCCTACCTCCTTCTTTTGGGAGACCGACTCCGCCTATACAGAAAGAAAAAAGAGAAAGAAGAACTTTAGTAGGTGCACTAGATATCGTAAATTGCAAAAATTATCCCAGTTCTTCACCCAACTCTGTTATCCATGTCCTTTGTCACGTAACTTTAATACCCTCTGACTCCAAGTCAGAGGGTATTAAAACGCCAAGTCTGGGATTGGCCATGTGACTTGCTTTGGCCAATGGGATACTTGTACATATGATGCAAACAGATACTGGAAAGATACTTGCATGGTTGGGCTTGTTTGCTCTTGTATTCTGCCACTGCAATGGGAACAGGCCTAACCTAGCCTAGAATGTGACACACATAGAGAAGAGATGAGCTGCTCCAGTCATCCTAGCTAAGGCTGTCCTATACTAGCCAAAAGACAACTGATTGCACCAGATGAGGGACCATAGCTTATACTCAAAAAACCTCCTATCTAAGCCCAGCTTAAACCACTGACCACAGACGTGTGAACTAAATGTCTGCCACTGAGGTTTTGTGAGTGGTTGTTTTGTAGCAACTAATACATTGACAAGCAGACATTCTCCATAGGCTGGCATTTTTCCTTCCATGAAGTCTAAACTTCTACGCTACAGTGCTTAAAGTCTCCCTGGAAGAGGCCAATGACTAGGGCCTTAACCTTCTGGGAGACCGACTCCTACTCCTCCGATAGCGTAGTGTGGGAGAGCGCCGGGGCTTGTCCAAGTCTCGGTAGCTTCTCCGGCGGTGGTCAGGTGACGGCACTCTTTCCAACTGGAAAAGAGATAAAATGCGTCAGTGATGAGCACAGGCTTATAGGCAGCCATCTAGGAACACAGTTTACACTCTCCTCCCCATCCTGGCCCAAATTCCACCTCCAAGTGACTATAAAACAGTAGTTTGAATACATGGATAACCCTAAGGACAAAAAAAAGCAAATAAAATTTTTTTAATGTTTCTAATAATCCCATTATTGTTTAGTGCTGGTACCATTATTCTGGGACTGCGTAAGAGTAGTGAGAGGTAAGTAAGTATGCTTCTTAAGAAGATGGGATTTCCAATGTGAAAGAAAAGAGATGCAGATGTAAGATTGATAAGGTTAAGTACAAACTCATAGTGTACTTGAAGCTTAAAAAAATTTTTCCCGGGCTTCCCTGGTGGTGCAGTGGTTGAGAATCCGCCTGCCGATGCAGGGGACGCAGGTTCGTGCCCCGTTCGGGAAGATCCCACATGCCGTGGAGCGGCTGGGCCTGTGAGCCTCGGCCGCTGAGCCTGCGTGTCCGGAGCCTGTGCTCCGCAACGGGAGAGGCCACAGCAGGGAGAGGCCTGCGTACCGCAAAAAAACAAAACAAAAACAAAAAAACTGGATAAAAAAAGTATAGGCTAGCTGGGGAAATGTGAACACTGAATATTTAATGAGATTAAGGCATCATTGTTCATTTGGGGGGTGATGATGGTATATAGTTTTGCTTAAAAAAGGGGCCCTTGTCTTTTCTGAAATATTATGAAATATATGATGGCTGTGATCTGCTTCAAGGTAACTGGTGGGGGACAATTGGGTAGAGATGTGGAGGAAACAAAACAGCTGAGTTGATCATTGTTGAAGCTAGGTGATGGGTAGATGGAGGCACATTCTCTCCACTTTGGTATGTGATTAAATTTTCCATTAAAAAAAAAATGCCTACTTTTGGTCCTCTCACCACAGAAGAGCACCTCAGCCTTGCCTGGCTTTCAATTCATTAATGATTGTGCTTCCTTTAGCACTTAACTTAAATGGAGCCTACTAGCTCAGAGCTACACTTCCATCTATACTGTCTCAGTATCCATAGGCCAGAATTTCTTATATTTCCCCCAGCCTTTTTCTATACATATTCTTATAATTTTAATCACAAAGGTTTCAGATCCTTTTTTTTTTTTTTTTTTACTTTATCACAAGCATTTCCACATTATCATATACTTTTTCTTCTTTCGGCCACACCACACGTTATGCCAGATCTTAGTTCCCTGACCAGGGATCGAACCCGTGCCCCCTGCAGTGGATGCGTGGAGTCTTAACCACTGGACCGCCAGGGAAGTCCCTATCATACACTTCTCATAATACTTTTGATGGTGGCCTAATAGTCTGTTGAATTGATATGATAGTTTACCTGACTGCTCCCTGACAGCTTGCTTGTTTTCAACTTTTCAGCATTTTAACAAGTAGTGAAAGAACATGATCATGCAGTAGGCGTTTTTTCCCCCTAAACTAGGCTTACTCCTTAGTATGCATTCAATTATGAACAGTATTGTTTTTGTCCAAAGTATTTATTTATTTATTTATTTATTTTTTGTGGTACGCGGGCCTCTCACTGTTGTGGCCTCTCCCATTGCGAAGCACAGGCTCTGGATGCGCAGGCTCAGCGGCCATGGCTCACGGGCCTAGCCGCTCCACGGCATGTGGGATCTTCCCGGACCAGGGCACGAACCCGTGTCCCCTGCATCGGCAGGCGGACTCTCAACCACTGCGCCACCAGAGAAGCCCCAGAGTATTTATTTTAATAGCTACCACTTATTAGGCAATTATGTTCCAAAGCTAATGGCTTTATGTATATAATTTCATTTAATGCTCACAACAGTCCTAAAAGAAAGGTATCATAATCCTTGCTTTATAGAAGAGAAAATGGTGATTATGTAGTTTGCACAAGATTATACCGCTAGTAAACAGCAAAGCTGAGATATGGATCAAGGTCTATTTATCTCTAAATCCTATACTCTTAATGACTACATATTGTATTTTTTGGTTGAAGAAAGTTAAAAATTAAAGTTTGAAAACAAAAACCATTCCCATTGCCTGTAACTTTCCCTCCTCCAACCCTTAAGCTCCCAGGTGTCTGACCTTCTCATCCTCTTCTTCCTCCTCTTCGCTGGACTCCACGTCATCCATGTCTTCTTCTAGAGCGCTAACCCGAGGCTCCAGTTGCTCAGCTTCCTCTAGCACATAGCGTTTCTACAGAGAACACAGTGAGAGTTGGGGGGGCTTGCTATCTCCTCTATGTCCTGAAGCTGCAACACCGGGCTTCTGGGAGTGACAGAAAACCTGTGGTGCAGCAGGTGAGGCAATTTCATTTCAAAGACATCCTAGACAGTTAAAGATTTTCCTAAGGAGTTTAGCATACCTGGAATCTATATTTTTTTTAAGTTCCCCTGTAAAGATATAAATACAAAGTGGAAGAGAGCATCACTTATGCCAGATATTGCCTCTATTCCCTGTGATCTTATATTCTAAGGTCACTAGAATATCAATCAGTATAGGTATAGCCTTGAATAAAAAATATGGGCTTCACATACAAAGGCCAATAGTTTGAGACTGTGTTGGCTGGTAGTTCTGCCAGGAGAGGCTCAGACCAGAATCTAACCCAAGAGATCCACTGAGACTCAGCCCAGTTTGGGGGTTTGGGTCCTGCTCTGAAGTAGCACCAACTCTCAACTAGACCCAGGATTTAGGGGAGCTGTCTACAGTCATGCATTTTGAACGAGGCTCAGGATATAAACAATCCATCTCCTGGTTCCATTTCTTCTAAGATGTGGCTTAGCAGTCCTTACTGAGTGACTAAGGACCTGAAAGGCAAAGGTGAGTTTAAAACTGACAAATGGACTGGCTGGGTCATAAGACCCCTTACCATTTTTTGTGCCAAGGACATAGAGATCATTGGATAGCCCTAAATTAAATAGTAACATTTGTTCTCTATTTTGCTCTCACTCATCACTAACAACATTCTATAAAGATTAGGAGAAATGAGACAAAGATGCCATTTAGTGAAGTCAATCCCTTGAAAAAGGGCTCCTTGGAAAGGATCACCACAGTGTGGGATCTAGGACTGCATCAGACAGGGCGTCTAGAATCCCTAATGTTCACCAGACTTGGAAGTGACTGAAGTCAATGTATTAACTTACAGTATTTGTGTTTGACAAAATTAGAATTCATTCCAGAGCAACTCCTTGCCAATGTCAGGGCACATGAGAAGCTATATTGATGCCCTATGAGTTGCTTAATAGGAACAGAAGTCAAAGCAGAAGGTGGTCTTAAGGGTCATTTCATCCAGGACATAGAGAGGCCCACACCACAACACACCTCTTGGTGATATAACAGATATCAGTTATATTTCAATTTCTCTCTCCTCAGTGAGGGTTGCTTTGTGGTCTTTCCTTCTAGCCTCCAGGCAGACTACCTCATTTGCATCAATATGCTTGCTTAGAGATGACCGAGCTCTGGAACCCTTAGTTACAACTGACTGCACTTCAGAGTATTCCATTTCTTGCAGTATTTCTAAAAATAATAGTAGCAGCTAAGGATAATAAATGTGAGAACTGGGCCCTGAAATCAGGTTTTCAGATTTGAAATGTCATTCTTTTCACTACACAGTCTACAGTAGCCAATATGGAAAAGGAGAAATAATTTTCAGGATTATTTTCTAGGATTTTCTGTAACTGAGTCACTGTGGAGGAAGAGTGGTTCATTGCATTTAAGTGTGAGCACTCATCTACCAACTACATTTATCCATCTGGTTTGCTGCCTCGAGCAAATTTACCTCACCCATTTATTATGTATCTGTAATCCATTCTATTCTCTACTTTGAAGTTTATCAGATCCCTTTGATCTGTTTTTTATTGAGGTGAAATTCACAAAATACATAATTAACAATTTTAAAGTATGCTATTCCATCACCACCTCTCACTAGTTTAAAAACTTTCTCATCACACCAGAAAAACACCCCATACCTATTAAGTAATCACTCCTCATTCCCCCTTCCCTGAATCCCCTGGTAACCGTGAATCTGCTTTGTCTCTATGTATTTGCCTAGTCTAAATATACCGTATAAAGAGAATCATATACTATGTGACCTTTGATCTTTAAATTATTCCTTTTAGTTTATATCTAGCAAGGAAATGAGCACCTCAAAGCAGGTAGGATACAGCAAATTGCTTCAGAATTACTGAGCTGCAGTAGGATCAAAAAAGAGACCTGAAGTTCTGGATCCTCCCAGTTTGGGTTTCTGTGGTTACTTAAAACTTAAGAATTTGCTCCCATCCCCCATCTTAAACAGTGTTTCTGCGACCCTTTCATTAATGCTGCTGATTCTTACACAGACATCAGAATAAGAGAATAGTAGAGCACTAAGAGCACAAGACCCTTACTCTACAGGTATTCCAGTGACTTCTGCAGTACATTTTATAGTTTCTTTGAGGTATAATCAATACACAATAAACTGTACATTTTTAAAGTATACAATTTTGATGAGTGTTGAGTTGTACTATATACAACTGTAAGCCACTATATCAATATAATGGATATATCCACCCCACCCAACAGTTTACTTGTGCTCCTTTGTGATTTCTCATTCCCTTTCCTCCCCACTCCCTTACCCTGCACCTAGGCAACCACTGTTTCTTTTTGTCACTATAGTTTACATTTATTAGAAAGGAATTATATAGTACATACAGTTTTTTGTCTTTTTTCACTCAGCACAATTACTTTGTGATTCATCCATGCTGTTGTGTATCCATAGTTCATTTTTGCTGCTGAGTAGTACCAATGTATGGACACATCACAAGTTGTATCCATTCACTTGATGGACATTTGGGCTGTTTCCAGTTTCTGGCCATCATAAATAAAACTGTTATGATTATCTGTGCTTATGTCTTTGTGTGGACATGTGCTTTCATTTCTCGAGTAAATACCTAGAAGTGGAATAGCTGGATTGTATGGTTAACTTCTTAAGAAACTGGCTAACTTTTCCAAAGAGGTTGTACCATTTTATATTGTCACCAATAGGATATGGAGACTTCCAGTTCCTCCACATCCTCGCCAACACCTGATAGGGTCGGTCTGATTTTACACGTTCTACTAGGTATGTAGTGTATATTACTGTGCCTTTAATTTGCATTTCCATAATGATTAACAGTATGGAACAACTTTTTATGTGCTATTGGCCAACTATATATTTTCTTTGGTAAAATGTCTGTTAGAATCTTTGTTCATTTGTCCACTGAGTTGTTATTCAGTTCAAGAGTCCTTTATATAGTATAGATTCAAGAACTTTGGTGGATATATGTTGCGCAAATATATTCTTCCAGTCTGTGGCCTGCCTTTTTAGTTTTATAATAGTGTCTTTTGTTTTTTTTGCGGTATGCGGGCCTCTCACTGTTGTGGCCTCTCCCGTTGCGGAGCACAGGCTCCGGAGGTGCAGGCCATGGCTCACGGGCCCAGCCGCTCCGCGGCACGTGGGATCTTCCCGGACTGGGGCACGAACCCGTGTCCCCTGCATCGGCAGGCGGACTCTCAACCACTGCGCCACCAGGGAAGCCCTGTAATAGTGTCTTTTGAAAGGCAAGTTTTTAATTTTTATAAAGGCCAATTTATTAATTTTTAATAAATAATTCATGTTTTTATGTCTTATTATAGGAATTTGTCAAACCCAAGGTCACTAAGATTTTCACCTATGTTTTTCTTCTTTATGTTATACTCTTAGCTTTTATGAGACTATTATCCCCTTCAAGTTTATGAGCTAACAGTAGAGATTCATTGGTTTCCATATGGCTATTCAACTGTTTTAGCACCATTTGTGGAAAAGATTATCCTTTCTCAATTGTATTGCCCTAACATCTCTGTAGAAAACCAACTGACCATATATATGTACACTTATTTCTGGTCCCTTTACTTTGTTCCATTTATCTACTTGTCTAGCTTTATGCCACCACAACACTGTCTTGGAATCAGGTAGTGTTTGTCCTCCTAATTTGTTCTTTTTTTTTTTTGCGGTACACGGGCCTCTCCCTGTTGTGGCCCCTCCGGTTGCGGAGCACAGGCTCCGGATGCGCAGGCTCAGCAGCCACGGCTCATGGGCCCAGCCGCTCCGCAGCATGTGGGATCTTCCTGGACCGGGGCACGAACCCGTGTCCCCTGCATCAGCAGGTGGACTCTCAACCACTGCGCCACCAGGGAAGCCCTAATTTGTTCTTTTTCAAAGTTGTTTTGGATATTCTAGGTTCTCTGCATATTCATATAAATTTGAGAATCAGTTTGTCAAGTTATATCAAATTTTATTTGGATTTTGATTGGAACTGAATTGAATCTACAGATTAATTTGGGAGAATTGACAACTTAACAATTCTAAGTCATGGTATAAAATATACCATGGACATGATATATCTCCATTTACTTAAGTCTTCTTTCGTTTCCATCAGTAATGCAATGTTTTATAGTTTTAAGTCTTACACATCTTTTGACAAAATTATCCTTAATTATTTTAAATTTTTTGATGCTGTTGTAAACGGTATCTTTTTAGCAAAATTTCAAATTCCAGTTGTTTATAGCTAGTGTACAGAAATACAACCGATTTTTGTACATTGACCTTGTACCCTGCAATTCTGCATCAACAGATGAATGGGTAAACAAATTGTGGTATATCCATACAATGGAATACTATTCAGCAACAAATGAAATAAAAAACTATTGAAACGTGCAACAACATGGATAAATTTCAACTCTCCACTATAGGCCATTCTCTATCTCTTTAGGCTACCTACGATATCTGTTTTCTGTTTGTATTTTACAATATTATTTTTAAAATCATATGCTGTAAGACTCATTCTTGAAAGATGCTTCACAGACAATCATTTCTCACTAGGAAAGGGAGGTAAGACGATAAAGATGATATTTAAGATGGGTCAGTCTCCCATTCCTGACCTTCCTTTCATCTGTTTCATATCCTAGATTTTTATATGAAGATCAATTTGAAAAACTGCTCACAAAGCTTTAAAACCTATTCTACTACAATCTCCTTAATATAACATTTTAAAGAACAAAATTTTCTTGTGTTATTCACTTTTAAAGCCCTACCCTTCAATCACTTTTTTTGTTTTCTTCTCACTCCCAATCTCCTATCTTTCTCATAGACATGAAGACTGCTAATTAGGAGGACCATAAGAAAAAAGCAAACAACCCCATTAAAAAAAATGGGCAGAAGAATTAAACAGGTATTTTTCCAAAGGGGACATGCAGATGGCCAACAGGCACATGAAAAGATGTTCAACATCACTAATCATCAGAGAAATGCAAATTAAAAAAAACACAATAAGATATCACCTCACACTTGTCAGAATGGCTATCATCACAAAAAATGCAAATAACAAATGTTGGTGAGGATGTGGAGAAAAGAGAACCCTCATTTAGTATCGGTGGGAATGTAAATTGGTGTGGCCACTGTGGAAAACATTATGGAGGTTTCTCAAAAAAAAAAAAAAACAACAGAACTACCATATGACTCAGCAATTCCACTCCTGGGTAAATACCCAAAAAAACCCAAAACCACTAATTTGAAAAGATACATGCACACCAATGTTCACAGAAGTATTATTTACAATTGCCAAGACATGGAAGCAACCTAAGTGTCCATCAACAGATGAATGAATAAAGAAGATGTGGTACATATATACAATGGAATATTACTCGGCCATTAAAAAGAACAAAATAATGCCACTTGCAGCAACATGGATGGACCTAGAGATTGTCATATTGAGTGAAGTCAGACAGAGAAAGACAAATATATGATATCACTTATATGTGGAATCTTAAAAAAATGGTAAAAATGAACTGATTTACAAAACAGAAATAGAGTCACAGATGTAGAAAACAAACTTATGATTAGCAGAGGGGGAAGAGGGGGGAGAGGTAAATTGGGAGATTGGGATTGACATATACACACTATTATATATAAAATAGATAACTAATAAGGACCTATACTGTATAGCACAGGGAACTCTAGTCAATACTCTGTAATGACCTATATGGGAAAAGAATCTAAAAAAGAGTGGATATATGTATAACTGATTCACTTTACTGTACACCTGAAACTAATATAACCTTGAAAATCAACTATACTCCAATAAAAATTAAAAAAGAAAACCTAAAGTATATTGTCATAATTACATTAATTTTTTATTAAAAAATATATATGTATATTTGGAACAAAAAATGTAGTCTATATACACAATGGAATACTACTCGGCCATAAAAAAGAATGGAATTTTGCCATTTGCAGCAACATGGATGGACTTGGGAGATATTATTTTAAAATTATTTATTTAAAAAATTTTATTTCATAATGGAGTATAGTACAGTACAGTATACAGTAAAATGATTCAGCTGTACAGTAAAGTGGTTCAGTTATACATATACTTATATCTATTCTTTTTCAAATTCTTTTCCCATTTAGGTTATTACAGAGTATTGAGCACAGTTCCCTGTGCTATACAGTATTGGAGGATATTATTCTAAGTGAAATAAATCAGACAGAGAAAGACAAATACTGTATGATATCACTTATATGTAGAATCTAAAAAATACAACAAACTAGTAAATGTAACAAAGAAGCAGACTCACAGATATAGAAAACAAACTAGTGGTTACCAGAGGGGAGAGGGAAGGGGGGAGGGAATTAAGAGGAACAAACTATTAGGTATATAATAAACTCTAATGATATACTGTACAATGCAGGGAATATAGCCAATATTTTATAATAACTATAAATGGAGTAGAACCCTTAAAAATTGTAAATCACTATACTGTATACCTATAATTTACATAATATTGTACATCAACTATACTTCAATTAAAAAAAAAGGTTCTGGGCTCCATGGTGTTTTATTATGTATGCGTGTAAAGAGATCTTTACACATCTTTACACATTTTATTATGTATTGTGTATTGTGTGTGTATGACCTTTATCTCTTACCTGTAGCCGGGGCAGAATGATATCACAGACTCTCTCACTGTGCAATAGTTCATCAATAAATTCATCCACATGCATCAGTTCAAACTCTGAAAAATAATAAGCTCAAGTAACTAGGAAATAAATTTAAATAGCCAAAAAGTAAAAGAAGTGTAAGACTCTTTATGTAAGATATCTAACAGGGTACTTGGTATAGAAAGTGTGAATTCTCTGCAGCTTCCCTTTGCCTGCACATTCACTAATAAAGCTATTGCAGTGTGGCAGTTACACTGAAGGGACTGTCAAACCTGGGCTCAAACTACAGCCTTTCATATTCTTGTCATCACCACCTATCTTCATTCATTCAACTCTCTTTTATTGAGGCCATTTATGTGCCATGCCTCTTCTAGGAGCTGGGGATAAAGGGATGAATGAAGCTGTCCCAATTAGCAGGAGAGACACAAAAACAAGCACAAAGAGTCCTGAATTGTAATGGGGTAATGTTCATGAATAAAATTTATAACTCAAGTGCAATTTCTCATGTGAACCCACTAAGTTCCTGAATCTAGAATATGTATCTTTCCCCCTGCATGGGTCAGCAAACTTTTTTTAAATTGATGTAGAATTGACTTACAACATTATATTAGTTCCAGGTGTACAACATAGTGATTTGCTATTTTTAAGAATCATGTATCTTATATGGTAAGTGGAGCAATAGCTTTTTAGAATTTCTATGGTAAACATTACCTTAGTTCAGTGGTTCTTGGTTCTCAGTTCAGTGGTGTTGCCCCCTGCAACTATGGGGTGCTCTAGTGGGTAGAAGCCAGGGATGCTGCTAAACATCCTATAATGCACTGGACAGCTCCCCACAATGAAGAAATATCTGGCCCAAATTGTCACTAGGTTTAAAAATCCTATCTTAGTTTAACATAATATAGTCATAACTAAGTAATTTCATGATGGCCATGACCATGTCCATCTTGTTCACCATATTATTTTCAGTACATAGCATAGTACCTGCCATAACACTGACACCTAATATGTATTTATTCAATGAATGAATAAGTTAATAAAAGTTTAAAGAATAATACCGAATTCTTAACTTCTACTCCTTAGTGTAATATGTAGAGGGTAAAGGCAAATGCTACTAATCTTTTGTTATGATACTAAGTGAGAAAAAGTTCTGACTGCATTCCCTGAATCCCATTTTACCACAAAATGTGTCTCTTTGTAAAAGGTATGGAGCTGCCCCTCCTGGATACACTTATTATTTTTCAGTGGGATTCCTACATAAGTATGAGTACAGTCTATATACTGCAGGGTGAAGTATCGTACAGGAGAGGCCAGTAGAAAGAACTGTGAAGGTGTAATGTATGGAAAACTAACCTAGTCTGGGAGGTCTGGAGAAGGATTTTACAGCAAAGGTCATTCAGGAGCTAGAACTTTATGGGATGGAGCACATGATGCAAAGCAAGGATTAACATGAGATGCAGCTGGAAAGACAGGCAGACGGACAGACTGGGTAAGGTCAAAAGGAAGCTAGTAGTCTAATGGAGTGCTACTCCCCATGCGAGAGAAGGAGGACCTGACTGAAGACAGTAACAATCTGGATTAAGAGCAACACTCACAATGTATGTGACAATGTGACACTAGAGATACTGGTGAAATAAAAACTGGCTCAGGGATGAAGGTCTAGACACCTGGCACCATACTCACCTCCATTTCGGTTCTGGCTCTTGATTTTTCTATAGTCGTTGTATAGAGGCTCCAAGTACTTGTAGCAATCAATTGCAGTGCCTGTCAACCTCATGTAAAGTGCTCCCAACATGCGGACATACCTAACAGATAGATGACAGTGAAACAACAGGCCATCCTAAAAAGTTCCTGAGTTTTACAACTGGCTTTTCTCATGACAGTAGTGGATAAACAAGTTCTTTCTTCTCTTTGGCAGATAAGAAAGCTAAATTTTTAGAAGCAGCATGGGGCAGTAGAAAGCTAAAATATGGAGACCTGTGTTCAAGTTCTCATTCTACCACTTACTGGCTGTGGTTACTTAGGATATGCTGCGCAACTTTCAGGGTCTATTATATCATCTGTAAAACTAGGATACAACCTATTTACTTCATGGGATTATTTTAAGAATCAAATGAGATACTAAATTTAACAACCGAAAGTATAAGATTTATTTACTAACAATACAACCAATTTACATAGATATGAATATATAAATTGTTGCTAGGAAGCAGAATGCTGGTTATGGAAAAAAGTCAAAGTCATCTGGGTTTAAATTCTGATTCCATTATTTACTAACTCTGTAACACTGGGCAATTTACTTGCTTTCTCAATCCTTATAAAATGTAGCTGATAGTCCCTAATTTGATGGCTTGGTGTATTAAGTAAAAAATGTATGTAAGGTGCTAAGCATAGCATATAGCACACAGTAAGTGCCTAGTAAAAGTTAGGTGTTTTCTAGCCATTAATGTTTGTAAGATTCCTTTCTTTTCCCTTTCTCCTATATCCCAACTACCCACTCAAATCTCCACTTGGATAAAGAGTAGGCATTTGAAACTCAACAGTTTCTGTATATGACAAACAAAATAGAGTGTCAAAGGATATGGACTCTGAAACTAGCTTTGCCACTTACCAGCATTTGACCTTGGGGAAATCAATCTCTCTCTGCCTCAGTTTCCTCCCCTATATAATAGGGATAATAATTTTACAGGGTTTTTGTGAAGTTTAAATAAATTATTATATTAAATTTTTTAGAATAGAGGGTGGCACATAATAATCTATTATTATGTTTGTCTCCTATACTTGTCTGTGAGCTCCTTGAAAATGGATAATAAAATAATAAGAGCAGCTTATATTTCTGGGCCATATACCCTGCAATAGGCACTGTGTTGGGAGATTTACTGTTCTGTCTTCCTTAATCCTCACATCTATCCTGAGTTGCTATTACTGTTTCATTTTATAGGTAAAGTAAAGTTTAGAAAATTAAGTAACTTCTCCAAGGTCACAGTTAATAAGTAACAGGGTCTGGACATGAACCTACATTTAACACCAAAGTTTCCCTCTTCTTTACCACACTATGTTGTTTTCTTCATCCTTAAGCATTCAGTGCTACCAACATATTAGGCACTCACTTCTGCTTAACATATGCTCAGTGAGTTTGTGAAATACTGTTTTGGGGGGAAAAGCCATCAAGACTGAGAAAGTGAAGGAGAAGGTCAATGCAATCAAAACAGGAAAAACACAAACTCAAGAGGCTCAAGAGCAAAATCCTAGAGTGGAACTCTGTGGAAATGAGATACACTGTTTTCACTCCTCTTAACTAAAGCCAAATTCTGGACCATGAAATTGAAGTTTTTATATTAGCTAATAAACATTTCACTCACTTGAAATCTTCATTTTTGATAAACTCTACAATGATATCCTTCTCGGGTTGAATCTGAAGCATCTTCAAGGTCAAACAGAGAAAGGGAGTTGGCTTTATGTTGCCACCATAGACACCACCCACAAATCTTAACTCCATGGCTTTATCGACTACAAGTTCAGCTAAAAAACAAAAACAGAGTGGCATCGCAGACACATCAGGACTAAGCTTTTCCAGGTTTGAAGTGGAGAGAAGTTAAAGCTAGTTCAACATTTGGTGCTCTTGAATTAACAGTTTAATATTAGGAGAATGAGAGTGTAATAATAATAATTAATAATAATAATAATAGCAGCAGTCAATATACACTGAAAGATTATTATATAACAGGTACTCTGCTAAGCATTTCATATTATCTCATTTAATCTTCACAACAAGCCATGGAGGTAAGTTCTAGCACTGTCCTTGTTTTCAGCTAGGAAAATGAGGGCTAAGAAAGATTAAGTGATTTGCTCAAGGTCCAAAGCCAGAAAGTGGCAGGGCCTGGGTTTTAATCCAAGCAGTCTAACTTCAGAGTCCGTGCTTGGCATCATGTTAGGAGAAAAAAAAAGCCAGATTAAGAGTTAGAAGAAACAAAACAATAACAACAAACAACTCCTCAATAGCTACACAACCTTGAGCGAACTTCATCTAGACAATGGGGATAATAACCTTCCAATACTGTTGTCAAAATCAAACACTAGGGAAATACAGATCAATGGAACAGAGATAAACCCACACACCTATGGTCAACTAATCTATGACAAAAGGAGGCAAAAATATACAATGGAGAAAAGACAGTCTGTTCAATAAGTGGTGCTGGGAAACTGGACAGCTACACGTAAAAGAATGAAATTACAACACTCCCTAACACCATACATAAAAATAAACTCAAAATGGATTAAAGACCTAAATGTAAGACTGGACACTATAAAACTCTTAGAGGAAAACATAGGAAGAACAGTCTTTGACATAAATCACAGGAAGATCTTTTTTGACCCACCTCCTAGAGTAATGGAAATAAAAACAAAAATAAACAAATGGGACCTAATGAAACTTAAAAGCTTTTGCACAGCAAAGGAAACTATAAACAAGATGAAAAGACAACCCTCAGAATGGGAGAAAATATTTGCAAGTGAATCAACTGACAAAGGATTAATCTCCAAAATATATCAACAGCTCATGCAGCTCAATATTAAAAAAACAAACAACACAATCAAAAAATGGGCAGAAGACCTAAACAGACATTTCTCCAAAGAAGACATAAAAATGGGCAAGAAGCACATGAAAAGATGCTCAACATCACTAATTATTAGAGAAATGAAAATCAAAACTACAATGAGGTATCACCTCACACTGGTTAGAATGGGCATCATCAGAAAATCTACAAACAAATGCTGAAGAGGGTGTGTAGAAAAGGGAACCCTCTTGCACTGTTGGTGGGAATGTAAATTGATACAGCCACTATGGAGAACAGTATGGAGGTTCCTTAAAAAACTAAAAATAGTATTACCATATGACCCAGCAATCCCACTACTGGGCATATATCCGGAGAAAACCATAATTCAAAAAGACACATGCACCCCAATGTTCACTGCAGCACTATTTACAATAGCCAGGTCATGGAAGCAGCCTAAATGCCCATCGACAAACAAATGGATAAAGAAGATGTGGTACCTATATACAATGGAGTATTACTCAGCCATAAAAAGGGACAAAATTGGGTCATTTGTAGAGACGTGGATGGACCCAGAGACTGTCATACAGACTGAAGTAAGTCAGAAAGAGAAAAACAAGTATCGCATATTAACGCATATATGTGGAATCTAGAAAAATGGTACAGATGAACTGATTTGCAAGGCAGAAATAGAGACACAGATGTAGAGAACAAACGTATGGACACCAAGGGGGGAAAGCGGTGAGGGGTGGGGTGGGGGGTGGGGTGGGTGGGGTGGGCGTGGTGGTGTGTGATGAATTGGGAGATTGAGATTGACATACATACACTAATATGTATAAAATAGATAACTAATAAGAACCTGCTGTATAAAAAAATAAATAAAATTTAAAAAAAATCAAACACTAGGGACTTCCTTGGTGGTCCAGTGGTTAAGACTCCGTACTCCTAATGCAGGGGGCCCGGGATCAGTCCCTGGTCAGGGAACTAGATACCACATGCCACAACTAAAGATCCCACATGCCACAACTAAGACCCAGCTCAGCCAAATAAATAAATAAATAAATAAATATTTTTTTAAAAAAAATCAAACACTAGCTGTGTGAACCAGGGCAAGTCATTTCACCTCTCTTTGAGCCTGTCAGTTCAAATTTGAATAATAAAGGTACAAAGTTAAGGGCTATAGTAAGAATCAAATGAGATAATACAAACAAATGCTAATACCTACCTGACACACAGATAATAAATAAATAAATAAGTGTTAGGTACTATTAATGGGAAATCACTTTATAAATCAGACTTCTCCAAGTTCCCTTAGGATAAATTCTATATTAATTCATTCCATATTACAGTTGGCAATTTATAGTTAGGTGCCAAGTAGCAGAGATACAGGTAGAGGGATAAAGAAGAGGGACACAATGACTACTCTTATGGAGTTTACAGTCAGGCAAGGCAGAAAGCATTAAAAAAAATATTGAAAGTGTGATCAGTAGTTGAAAGAAGATGCAGAATGCAGTGAAAATGTATGACAAGGGAACATAACCTAGTGTTGGGGGGAAAAAAGGTCATGAGTTCACTTTTGGACATATGGAGTTGGCATGCCTTGGAATCAGAGACTTAGATCTCAGGGGAAGATTTGGGCTGCAGAGATAAATTTAAAGGCATCTATATATATGAGGTAACTGTGGTACGGAGATCATCCAAGAAGAAACTATGGGATGAGAAAAAGCCCCCAAAGTAAACCTTACATGACTCCAAAATTTAATGGCGACTCAGAGAAACAATATGACTGGTCCATGGACACACAGCTAGGGTGGTGGCAGAGCAGTAAGAGCACAGCAGTAGTTAACAATGGTAACAGCACCACCACCACCACTGATTACTGAGTGCTTTTTATTAACATATAGCTGTAACTATACCAAACACTCTTTTCATCTTGTTTATGGTTTCCTTTGCTGTGCAAAGGCTTTTAAGTTTCATTAGGTACCATTTATTTTTGTTTTTATTTCCATTTCTCTAGGAGGTGGGTCAAAAAGGATCTTGCTGTGATTTATGTCATAGAGTGTTATGCCTATGTTTTCCTCTAAGAGTTTGATGGTGTCTGACCTTACATTTAGGTCTCTAATCCATTTTGAGTTTTATTTTTGTGTATGGTGTTAGGGAGTGTTCTAATTTCATTCTTTTACATATAGCTGTCCAGTTTTCCCAGCACCACTTATTGAAGAGGAAGTCTTTTCTCCATTGTATATTCTTGCCTCTTTTATCAAAGAAAAGGTGACCATATGTGCGTGGGTTTATCTCTGGGCTTTCTATCCTTTCCACTGATCTATATTTCTCTTTTTATGCCAGTACCATACTGTCTTGATTACTGTAGCTTTGTACTATAGTCTGAAGTAGGGAGCCTGATTCCTCCAGCTCCATTTTTCTTTCTCAAGATTGCTTTGGCTATTCGGGGTCTTTTGTGTTTCCATACAAATTGTGAAATTTTTTGTTCTAGTTCTGTGAAAAATGCCAGTGGTAGTTTGATAGGGATTGCATTGAATCTGTACATTGCTTTGGGTAGTATAGTCATTTTCACAATGTTGATTCTTCCAATCCAAGAACATAGTGTATCTCTCCATCTGTTTGTATCATCTTTAATTTCTTTCATCAGTGGCTTATAATTTTCTGCATACAGGTCTTTTTGTCTCCTTAGGCAGGTTTATTCCTAGGTATTTTATTCTTTTTGTTGCAGTGGTAAATGGGAGTGTTTCCTTAATTTCTCTTTTAGATTTTTCATCATTAGTGCATAGGAATGCAAGAGATTTCTGTATGTTAATTTTGTATCCTGCTACTTTACCAAATTCATTGATTTTCTGGTAGCATCTTTAGGATTCTCTATGTATAGTATCATGTCATCTGCAAACAGTGACAGCTTTACTTCTTTTCCGATTTGGATTCCTTTTATCATACCAAACACTTTTTATACATTTCATTTAATCCTTAGAACAACGCTTTGACCTTTGAGTTCGGTATTACTATGCTCGTTTTACAGTAAAGAAAGCCATGGTTCGCTGGGGTAACACAGCTCCAAAAGAGGAGCCAGAATTCAACAAAGATCAAAGACTACCTGGAATATTTCTCTGAAGAGCATATATTTATATTAGGACTGGGATGTGGAAATACTGCAAATGGTTCAGATTTGAGTATAGGAAGATCATGAATTGGTTTCAGGCATATTGACATTCCTTTAAGACCTTCACGGTCCCTGTGCTTAACACTGTTTGGAACCCATCAAGTTATTAAACATGGAATGACTCAAAGAACCGCAACGTGACACCCTTCCGAATGAGGTCCTATCAGATCCATCTGTGTTCCCAAAGCCCAACACAAGCCTAGGCACAGAGTAGGCGCTCAGATTTTTCTGAATGACTGTCAATGATTCCCCCCTAGTCTCACCCCCAGGGGCCAGTCCTATCGGACTGGTCTGGAGAACTGGGCCACAAGACGACCGGGGTTGGGACGGGGGGAACGGCGCGCTCTTGCTCACCTGTAAGGCCAAAGCACTCCTCTTTCCAGTATTTGGACTCATAAATGCGCGTCCGAATGATCTTCTCCACCAGATACTGAGGGTTGGTGCCGTGGATGCTGTGCGCGTCTTTTACAGTACGGTTCGCCATTTTACACCGCCTTCCGTTCTATTTCCGTCGGGTCCTTTAGGACGTCACATCCAGGTTAAAAAACCGGAGTGGAATGCAGAAGGATGGAGGAAGTCTCACTAAATAGTTTGGGCGACCATCTTGAACCCGGAAATGTTTTCGAGTCGGGCACTTTCTTGCGCGAACGGCGTAGCATACCGAATCAATGATGGCCTCTGCCCGTTGACGTATGTACGTCCTGCGTCCCCTCCTTAGATGGGCGGGGCGGAAGGGCTGGCTGCTGACGGAACGTGGAGACACCCTGGGGGCGGGGCTACGGCGTTAGCGGGAAATTTCTTCTTCTCCACCTTCTTTCCATTCCTAGGGAGGCCCCGGCTTCGGCTCCGGTACGCGGCTGGTAGCTGTAAGAGGAGTGCCCCTGGGCAGGTAGACTTGCTGCAGCTCCACGAGCTCCTGAAGCGGGGACGGTGGGAAGCGGAGGGCTTGCGCCCAGCTCCAACAAACTGCGGCGCCCGGTGAGTGTGGAGTCCCACGGGCTGGAGAGGGATCTGAGCCGCGGGACTGAGGAATTTGTTCTCTGTGGACTCATTCAGCCATTATCCATTCAGCAGATATGTACTAAGCGCCTATTAAGTGCCAGGCACGTTCTAAACCGGTTAGGAACGTTTTACTTTCCACATTGCGATTTCTAACAGCTTTTCTCTCGGGGACTGCGACCTTGTAGCGGGGAAACCGAAAGCCAACAACAGAAAAGCGTGAACACTCCTGTCCTCAGCGCCCTGAGACTCTCAGTAATGATCTGAACCATGTGAACCTTCCGTCTGCATGGCCCTTGTGAAGCAGTCGCATCTTTTCTTCATTTCAGTGTAGTGTATGTAGCAAGCACCACAGGGAAGGCGGAGCAGCAGAAGTTATTACCCGATTTTACGGATGTAGCAGTTGCTCCCAGAGAGAAAGAGACTTGTCTAAGTCCCTTTTTGTGACTAAGCGGCCTGAGCTCCAACCCAGGTCTTTTTTTCCCCAGAAGAGCTGCTCTTAACTGCTGGGCTCTCATCCACCTTCTTTCCGGGAGGAGGTGTAATGGCACCTCTTTTACTTTCTCTAGTCTAACTCCGGGATAAAAGGGCCTTCTATTTTGACAGTTGGAAAAAGCACTGGACTTAGAGGCAATGAGATGCGAGATTCTTATCTTGGACTATCTGCAAATTGCAATGATCGGATATGGCAGTTTTCGATTTTAGTTATCTATAAAAGTGGTACCCTCTTCCCTGCTGTACTGGGTGGTTGTGAATGCCATTGGAGGTTTCTGGTGTGAGATCATGTTTATCAATTCCCTCTGCAACAGTTTTTAATGTAACAAAGGGCAATATATGGACTTGAGAAGGTTTATGAATTCCCTGAAATTAAATGCAAAATTTTGTATGAATCGTATGTGTTTCATAACATTCATCAAATTATTTTTTTAAAAAAAGGATCACTGTCCCTTACACATAAATGCAAGGGACTGGGGAAGTGAATTGACCATTTTGCATTTTCTCACTTAATCCTCAGCAATTCTAGAATAGTGCCTGGCACAGAATGGATGATTAATAAATAAATATTGGTTGAATAAAAGAAAGTTTCTATTCGTTTGGCCAAAAAGTTCGTTTGGGTTTTCCGTAACATCTTATGGCAGTTCCCGAATGAACTTTTCCACCAATCCAATATTCCCATTTTGTGGGTAAGGAAATTGAGGCCCATTTGACCTTTCAGTCAGCGGCTGGGAAGCCTGGCTTATTGTAATAAGCATACCAGAAGCAAGCTGTCTTAGACATGTATTAACATTATCTACTTTCACACAAGGTGTTCTAAGGTAAGTGCTTAAGAGCACAGTCATTGGAATCCAGCTGCTCTGGGGTTTGAATTAAGCGTGTGCTATCCTGTATAACACTGGGACAACTTACCATCTTGAAGTGCTAATAGCATCTACCTTTTATTCAGCAAATATTTATTACTAAGTGCCTACCTTGCACTTAGTGTGGACTAGCATTGTTCTAGGATTATTGTGAGGATTAAATGAGATAAACGTATCAAGAGTTTTGGTTCTACCTCTGTCTTATTGGATCAGTAAATATCTGCTATCATTATTTTTACTGCAACTCCCTTATCTGTTTTCCTTGGGTGTGGCTTCTGGACTGGGTAGTGTGCATGTTCCAGATTCCTGGTATCTGCAACATTAAGAGCCTGTAGTGGGTATCTCCTAGAAGCCAAAGCCTTTGCTAGGCCAAGTCTGGCCTGCCTTTCCACTCCATTCATCACCGCTGTTGGGGAACCTCTTTGCTTATGGTAGATGAGATGCAGTGCTGGGTCGAGGGTAGGAAAGTGGCGTAACAGTGCAAAGAGGCCTGATATATACTATGATTTCCTTATGCTGCCTCTTCAGAAGGACTCCTGATTAATTTTTTGAACTTTTCATGGAAAACAACCTGCATATAGAAAATGCACAAGTCATATACAGCTCAATGAGTTTTCTTGAAGAGAAAATACCTGTGTAACCAGCATCCAGATCAAGAAACGACATGACCAGCATCCCAGAAGCACTCCACTCCCCCACTGTGCTTCCTTTCAGTCACCAAGGTTTCCTTCTATTCTGACTTCTAACACCATAGGTTACTTTTACCTGTTTTTGACCTTTGTGTAAATGGAATCAGTATAGTATGTATCCTTTTGGTGTCTGATTTCCTTAGCTCATTGTTATTTTGTGAGATTTTCCCCACATGTGTGCATTTTTCTGTTGGATATATTCTGTTGGAATTACTGGGTCATAGGATATGCATATGTTCAGCTTTAGTATATACTGCCAAATTTCCAAAGTGGTTTTACCAATTTACATGCCCTCCAGCAGTGTATGAGAGTTTTGGCTGCTCTATATCCTTACCACACTTGGTATTGTCCTAATGATTTTTTACAAACAGTTCATTCAGGACGTCCCTGGCGGTCCAGTGGTTAAGACTTCATGCTTCCAATGCAAGGGGTGTGGGTTTGATCCCCTGGTTGGGGAACTAAAATCCCACATGCCGCTTGGCACGACCAAAAAATTTAGAAAACAAAAAACAAAAAAACCCAGTTCATTCATTCATTCATTTGTTCAGCTATTATGTGCGAAGTCCTAACCTAGGCCCTGGGGACGCAGTTATGAACAAGACAGACAAGGTCCCAAGATCCCTGCTCTTTTGGAATTTAACATTCTGATATAGGAAGTACAACAAATAAGAAAGTAATATAATGTTTATGGCTTTGATAATAGGTTGGTGCAATAGAACATGGCCCTAGGCAGTATAAGGGGGTGGCAAGTAACTTTCCATTGGGTATCAGTGAAGACCTATCTGAGGAAGTTTCACTGGAGCTGAGACCTGAGCCATCTCTGCAAAGATATTCAGGAAGAGAGAACAGCAACTGTGTAAGTCTGAGGGCACTAACAACCTTGGTCTGTTTGAGGTTTGGAAAAGCAGGCCTGGAGCATAGTGACAGGCTGAGTTGAGGCAGGTTATGTGGTCCAGGCCTAGAGAGCCTTCCAATACCCCTGCCTGCTCACCCTTTGGTAAATCATCCACCTTTGCACGCATATATGCTTATACTGGTCTCAGTGAACACAGCTCATGATCTAGAAAAGGACTGTTAAATTTTATCTTGGCTTAGTTTTTGAAAGAGGGTGCCTGCTTTAGTAACTAAAATACGGTTTCTATTTAAAGGTGTTGAAAGCATGGATTTGATGACCTTAGGTATACATGAGTACCTTAGAAGTATGGAGATAGTCCTTCTGTATGCCAGCTTTTAGTTTGAAAAAGTGCGATCCTTATGCCAGTGTTATCAAATATCATAGACACTGTGACAAATCAGAGCATTTATCCTGCAATGGGAGAGGCCACAGCAGTGAGAGGCCTGCGTACGGCAAAAAAAAACAAAAAAAAAAACAGAGCATTTATCCTGCAGTTAGATTATTCGAGAATTGTAGAAAATGTGTTGGGAGAGTCCACTTTACTACAAAGCACTCTCAGTGATATTCCAATTTTTTTTAGTGATGGAGCTTATTTACTTGCATCTTTTGTCTGTATCTCAGTAGCCTATTTTGCCTGATTTCATTGCAGAAAGGTGAAAAGTTACAAGTTTACTGATAGTTCCATGTTACATCTTCCATTAAAAGGAACGTATATTGAAGGTAAGTTAGACTTAATATATTTCCTTGAACATTTATTGAGACTCAAACACTTTTACTAACTTTTTACCAAAAGATTATTAGATATAATGAGTCCAAATGCATTTTTACTTGAGCACAAGTCTCCTACTTGTTTTAACTCATCAGTCTGCTGTTTGTTCATTTCTACAATGTATTTAATTAAAATTAGATTGATTTTAATAATACTGTGTTGTGAATTATACCCTAAATGTTCTTAATAGTAATCATTCAGGCATCATTTGTAAGCTGCGCATTTACTAATGACTCAGTATCTTCTTTTGGCTAATTAGTTTTCTCAAATTATATTAAAAAATACCTTTTTTAAAAGCAGAAAATCTTATGGGTCATAATGTTCCCAAGTAGAATGTAGGACATAATGCTACTGACTTTAGGAAACCAGATTATTTAATCAGGATGTCAATATGCTATTCTAATTCTGTTGTTTTCAACATGGACTGAAATTATTGGTCCCTCTAGCAGTAATTCAGAGAAATTCTGTCAGACTGGATTAAAAAAAATTTTTTTTTAACCCCAGCTTTGTCAAACTTTAGCTCTAAAAGAAAAGTATTGAATTTAGAGGAAAGGATTGTTTTCTTAATAACTTAAACTTAAGATAATGAATTGGCATTATTATTAGGACTGATAGATTGTAGCTTCCAAATTGTAAAGAGGATTGTCAAATATGTTTGGATTTTTCATTCTCATTTCAGAATTGTCAGTAAAAATGTCTTTTTTCCCATGTACTTTAATATAGTTGTTTCGTTTCAGCTATTCACAATATTAATATCTAGGACCTGTCAGCTGCAAAGAAAAAGACCCCTTCCAACTGCCAGAGCAGTACAGGTTAGTGACCCTGGGGTTTTGTTTTGTTTTGTTTTTAAGGTAAGCGGAATGATACATTTGATAAAATCCATTGCCATTCCCCCAAATGCCCCTTGCATGTTTTTGCCTCCATCCCTTGGAAACCCTCATTTCATCCATCTTAGCAATAGCTACCCCTTATTTAACATTCATTTTAGAAAACCCCTTTAAGAAATCCTTCCTCCCTGAACAGTCACAAGACCTGGTCCTCTACCTTGCAGTAGTCTCTCTGGCTTTCTCTTGGCTCTTTGCACTGTTAGTTGTCCTTTCGTGTGTTTATATTTTATCCCTACCTAGATTATAAATGTTATAAAGATACTTACAACTACTGTATCACTGTCTTTTAGTTTGACGTTATTAGATGTTTCACATCTATCATTGTGCCTTGTACCTAGTAAGTACTTCTAAACATCTATAGTTTTTTACATATTGACCTTTCTGTTTCCCTGGATAGGAAGAGATAAGGCATAGTACCAGATGATACTGAATTGCCTATGTTTGATCTTCATAGAGCTTGACTTTTTCCTCAAAAAAGTTTTCTTTTTCCTAAGTCTAAAATGTGTGGGAGTGTAGCAGGGGCAGAAAAGAAGGCTGAACCCATTGAAGGCAGGGACTGTTCCCTAGAATCCATCAGAGCATGTCATGTTAACTCAGAGTTAGTGGCTTTTACATAGGAGCCATGGCCTACTGTCCTACAAGGCTGAGGACCAGACAAACTTATTCATGGGTTGGCAAGCCATTGGATCGAAAACTGTGCTACCAAACCTACAAGTGAGTGATAGAGTCCTTTGGTGGACTGGAACTAATAGCTTCTTCAAGCTGAGCTGTTAATAACTTGTATCCAGGGTGTTCTAGGTACTATAGGTTGAGGATTGAGGGACAGCGAATATGAATTGATTGTAAGGGGGTGTGGGTTTGTTTGATGGAAGAAGATGTTAGCATAAATATAGCAGCTGGTGATACAGGAAGATATTATGTCAGGTTAATAAAATTTGATATGTATGATAATGTCATATCTATTTGAGACAGGTTCTGTATAACTCTGCATGATAACAGGGTAGGATGGATGTTGTTACTACATCCTCTTAGCCCAAGACATCTCTGAACAATCTGATGTTGTTACTGGGCAGCTTTCATGTCTTAGGAAGCCTTTGTTGTTCTTTGTCAATAACTGAGAGAAGTTAGGGTTCATCCTAAGGCCTCTGGATTAATCATCCATGCTAAAACAGTTCATTCAATTCATGTTATCTACTCTTGCGTGTGACTTTACTGGTAAATTGGTTTCTAGTAGGATTGGTCAGAAGAGAGAAACTATTCAGGGGGTTTTCTAGTTACAGAGCACATTCCTCTGTGCCCAGGGGTCTGAAGAGCTTGGCCCACCCTAAGAGATTTCCTAACCTGTTTCTCTGTTATTTCCTAGGGAAATGAGTGTGAAAATAGAAGGTTGTTTGCCTGAGATTGACCTCCAAGTTGGACAGTTTGTGTTGATTGAAGGGGATAATGATGAAAATCCATATGTCGCTAAATTGGTTGAGTTGTTTGAAGACGGTGAGTTTGGGGCTGGAATGAAAAGTATTCCTTGTCACTAATGATTGGGCAGTGCTCTGTGGTGGGCACAGGGGTGGTTACTGATCCTTCTGTTCATAGCAGTATATAGGGTGTGCCTATGGGGTCACTTAAGCACCAGCTGTGCCCTCTTTCACCTAGTGAATGTCTTTACTCACTAGAGCAATATTGGGTAAAAATGGGAATGGAGGGCTCAAGAATTTAGCTTTTGCATTATTTTTAGGAGGGGGTAAGAATGGCCATGAAGGCAGGATTGTTGGAGTGGAGAGAAAGGATGAATTTAGGAAGAAGGGGGGAAGGGAAATAATAGGTGATTTGTACTCTAGTAGAGACGTGTCCTTTAATTTTGGCATGAGGAAGTTAGTAATTTTGCAAATGCAAAGTTACTTTTACTAGGGAGGCAGTAAGTTGGATTGGGTGGGTGTATCAGTTGATGGACGTTCAGTCAGAAAAACGGAAACACTTTAGGTGTTTTATTTACCCAGAGGGACTTGTGTATCAAGTGTTGAAAAGGCTGGAGAAGCAAACAGTGGTGTTTCCCAGAGATCAGTAAGTGCAGAAAGCCACTACTGCCCTTAAGGCTAGAGGAGCAAAAGGGAAGGTAGTGTGAACTGGTGCCTGCAAGGCCACACTCACAGCCGCAGCTGATTTTCTTAGCTGTTAACCCTCTGCAGACCAGAGAAGAGCACAGAAAAGTGGGAATGGAGCAGAACTCCGAAAGGAAGATGAAAAAGGATAGCAATTTAAGCTATACAAAACGGCTTCTTTCAAAAGCTAGGCGAGGAGTATGTGGAAGTTAGTCCTAGTCCTATGGCAGTTTGTATGCCTAAAAGAAGGAACTGATAGAGTGGATGAAGGTATTTTACATTATAGAGATAGGGAGGGTATTCAACAAGTATGGAGGAAAACTTCATCAAACTAACATCCACTAGGGGGAGCACATCAGCAGGATGGGCTTTTGTATTTGAGGTTTGGGCCTTTGTGTATAGATTTTAGAACCATGTATTGTGCTACATTGGATGGCTTCAGTCTTTCTCTGAAGAGAGCTAAGGAAGAGAAGAGGCAGTGATGATGGTGGCACTAATGAGTATTTGTCCTTTCACTTGGAGCTAACACTGGTATGGAGTGATGTTAATGGTATATTATGATGATAAAGCTGAAGATTGCAAGCATATGTTTGCCAGAAGTCATCTCAGTGGCTGATCCTCTGTGTCTTGCTAGGAGTTTTGTTTTGATTTGCAAAATTTGTTCAGTAACTGTGATTAGAATTGCTCCTCTCAAACGCCTTTTACAATTTATGTGATGACCGATAGCACCATTTGGACGTGGAGCAAAGTGAGAAGAACGTGGGTGCTGGGTGGAGTCAGATTGCCGCTGGTTGGTCCTGTGACCTTTGACAAATGATTTAAGGGCCCTGAAATGTGATCACTTCACCGGTAAAAGGGAGACAGCCATAGTATCTACCTTGTAGGATTACTGTGAGGATTAAGATAATGTTTATTATCTTTAACCTTACCTTTTCCATCTATCCCTCCTAGATTCTGAACCTTATTCCAAGAAACGTGCTCGAGTACAATGGTTTATCCGATTCTGTGAAGTCCCTGTCTGTAAACGGCATTTGCTGGGCCGGAAGCCTGATGCACGAGAGATATTCTGGTATGATTACCCTGCCTGTAACAGCAACATTAATGCCGAGACCATCATTGGCCACGTGCAGGTAGGTGATGCCTTGATCCTCAGTTCTATCTTGAAGCTTATTTCTGGCTGATTCCTAAACTGCATGATCTCCAGGATATTATTGGCTCTCATTTACCTCACGGAAACGCATTTTTCCTGTTTGTCACCTTCTCTGCTTGCCTGCCTACTCCCTTTCAACAACAAATATTTATTGAGAGCACTTACCATGTGTTAGGAGCCTCCTGGAGGAAGCGACATTAGGTTGTGACCTGAGGGATGAGCAGGAATTAGCAGATGTATCTCAGTGGGAAATTATATTTAGCTGTGATTGTGGCAGGCATAAAGCACTTTGAGGCTGAACATGCTTGCTTAAATGAGGACTTCACCTTGAGTGAATCAGTACAAAGAGTGTAATTGCTCCAGGCAAATTGTGTTATGAGATTTTATGATAAATCAGGTTTAAAGAGTTGTAGGCTGAATTGAGACACTGGTTTGGAGACTAGGATATGGGTTATTTATCAAGCGACTTCAGGCCCCCAAAATGGGATTAGATCCGGATGTGAAGTGTGGTCACATGGTGATTAGGTGGTTGGTAGGGCAGGGAGACCATGGCTTGGCATGGTCTATGGGCCCAGCATATCATGGGCCACAGAATAATTTATCTCTGAGTTAAATGAGTGAAGAAGTGAAAGGCAGATGTAGAAGTTGAAGCAGCAAGATGGATGGATTTGGAAAGGTAGGGGGCATGTTTAGGCAGGAGCACAGTGGTGGGAATGAGCAGGACTGTGACAAGCCAAGCTTGACTAGTAGTGGAAAGCCATTTTGAAGAGCACTGAGCACTCAGGAGGTAAAGTGGGGTCAGATTTTTAGAAGGCAGTGAAAATCAGTTTAAGTAATTTGATCTTGCGGAGTGGGTGGCCATTGTAGACTATTGAGTAGGGGGGCATGCTTAGAGAAGTTTTTATGGGAAACCTTGGCACGGGTGAATAGAATGGACTAGAAAAGAAAACAACATGAGGTATGGATATCAGCAAGGAGGGCTCTGTGGAAATATGCTGTGCCATGTCCGTGCCTCTTTTGTTTAGAAAAGTAATTGTTCCAGGTAAGAATGCAGACTTAAATGCTCTTTAATCATAGCTCTCATAGAGCCTTCGTTGACTCTTTGGGTCCTCATTTCTTTCTATCATCTATGTTTCCTAAATTCAGGTAGTAGCTTTAGCCCCAGATGAAGTGATACCTATGGATCTGAAAAATGAGAAGACATTCTTTGTTAAACTATCTTGGAATGAGAAAAAATTCAAACCACTACCTCCAGAACTATTTGCACAGTTGGATAAGCTACAAGAAGGCAACCCTAGATGCCAGAAGTCCATGGAAGCCAAAACTAAAAGTACAGAAAGCCCTTCTTGGACCACAGCAGAACATGTGGTCAAAAGGATTGAATCAAGGCACTCCACCTCCAAATCTCGCCAAACTCCTTCCCATCCTGTCACCCCAAGGGCAAGGAAGAGGCTGGAGCTCAGCAGTAAGTGTAAAATGGGCCACAGTGGGCAATACTGAGGCTAAAGGAAAATGATAACATATTAATTCATGCTACAGTATTGAGTTAGTGCAGCAGTGAGCCAAGTACTAATTGGATGTCTCTTGAAATATATATCACATAAGATTTACCATTTTAATCATTTTTAAGTGTACAGTTTAGTGGCATTAAGTACATTCACATTGTTGTATAACCATCCCCATCATCTTCCGAAACAATCTCTCCAACCATTAAGCAATAACTTCCCATTCCCTCATGCCCCATCCTCTGGTAACCACCATTCTACTTTTTGTCTCTGAATTTGACTTCTCCAGATACCTCATATAAGTGGAATCATACAGTATTTATTCTTTTCTGACTGGTTTAATAAAGTTAGTATAATGTCCTCAAGGTTCATCATGTTGTAGCATGTGTCAAATTTTCCTTTTTTAAAAAAATTGAGATATAATTGACATCTAGCATTATAACATATTAGTTTCATGTATACAACATAATGATTTGATATTTGTATATATTGTGAGATGATTACCACAGTAAGTTTAACTAACATCCATCACCATACGTGCAGCTACTATGGAAAACAGTATGGAGGTTCTTTAAAAAACTAAAAATAGAGTTGCCATATGATCCAGCAATCCCACTCCTGGGTGTATATCTGGAGAAAATTCTAATTTGAAAAGATACATGCACTCCAGTGTTCATAGCAGCACTATTTACAATAGCCAAGACATGGAAGCAACCTAAATGTCCATTGACAGATGAATGGATAAAGATGTGATATATTTGTATATATATGTATACAAAAGAATACTACTGAGCCATAAAAAAGAATGAAATAATGCCATTTGCAACAACATTGATGGACCTAGAAATCATCATACTAAGTGAAGTAAGTCAGAGAAAGACAACTACCATATAACATCACTTATATGTGGAATCTAAAATATGACACAAATGAAATTATTTACAAAACAGAAATAGATTCACAGACATAGAAAACAAACTTATGGTTACCAGTGGGGAAAGGGGGTGGGGGAAGGGTAAATTAGGAGTTTGAGATTAGCAGGTACAAACTACTATATATAAAATAGATAAACAACGAGGTTCTATTGGGCAGCACAGGGAACTATATTCAACATCCTGTGATAAACCATAATGGAAAAGAATATATATATATAGAACTGAATCACTTTGCTATGCACCAGAAACTAACACAACAATGTAAATCAACTATACTTCAATTAAAAAAAAAGAAACATCTGTCATGATACATAGTTACAGTTTTTTGTCTTGTGATGTGAGCTTTTAAGATTTACTCTCTTAGCAACTTTCAAACATGCAGCACAGTATTAATTGTAGTCACCATGCTGTACATTACATCCCCATGACTTATTTATTTTATAACTGGAAGTTTGTACCTTTTGGCTACCTTAACGCATTTTGCCCAATTCCTCAACCACTGCCTCTGACAACCGCCAATCTGTTCTCTGTATCTATGAGCTTGGTTTTCATTTTTGTTTTTTAATTTAGATTCCATATATAAGTGAAATCCTATGGTATTTGTCTTTCTCTGTGTGATTTATTTTACTTAGCATAATGCCCTCAAGGTCTATCTGTCTCACAAATAACAGGATTTCCTTCCTTTTTATGGCTGAGTAATATTCCATTGTATATACATACCACAGTTTCTTTTATTTTTTTAAAGTTTATGTAAGATTGGCTTCATTTATTTCCTTTTTTAAAAAATATTTATTTATTTATTTGGCTCCGTGGGTCTTAGCTGCAACACATGGTATCTTCCTTGCAGCATGTGGCATCTTTAGTTGCAGCATGAGGGATCTTTAGTTGTGGCATGCTAACTCTTAGTTGTGACATGAGAGATCTAGTTCCCTGACCAGGGATTGAACCCGGGCCCCCTGCATTGGGAGCGTGGAGTCTTAGCCACTGGACCACCAGGGAAGTCCCACATACAATATTTTCTTTATCCATTCATCCATTGATGCACACTTAGGTTGTTTCCATATCTTGGCTATTGGAAATAATGCTACAGTGAACATGGGGGTGCATTTGTCTTTTCAAGTTAGTGTTTTTGTTTACTTCAGATAAGTACGCAAAAGTGGAATTGCTGGATCATATGGTAGTTTTTTGTTTGTTTTAAATAAATTTATTTATTTATTTTTGGCTTCATTGGTTCTTCGTTGCTGCGTGCAGGCTTTCTCTTGTTGCGGTGAGTGGGGGTTACTCTTCGTTGTGGTGTACGGGCTTCTCATTGCGGTGGCTTCTCTTGTTGCGGAACACAGGCTCTAGGCGTGCGGGCTTCAGTAGTTGCAGCACACGGGCCCTAGAGCATGCTGGCTTCATTAGTTGTGGTGCACGGGCTTAGTTGTTCCGCAGCATGTGGGATCTTCCCGGACCAGGGCTCAAACCTGTGTCCCCTGCATTGGCAGGTGGATTCTTAACCACTGCACCACCAGGGAAGTCCCTCATATGGTAGTTTTATTTTTAGCTTTTTGAGGATCCTCCATACTGTTTTCCATAGTGGCTGCACCAATTTACATTCCCACCAACAGTGCATAAGTGTTCCCTTTTCTCTATATCCTCGCCAACACTTGTTATTTGTTTTCTTTTTGATGATAGCCATTCTGACAGGTGTGAGGTGATACTTCATCTTGATTTGCGTTTCTCTGTTGATTAGTGATGTTGAGCACCTTTTCATATACCTATTGGCCATCTGTATAGCTTCACTTGGAATAATGTCTATTCGGGTCCTCTGTCCATTTTTTAATCTCATTGTTTGTTTTCCTGCTATTGTATGAGGTCTTGATATACTTTGGATATTAACCCTTTTCAGATATTTGATTTGCAAATATTTTCTCCCATTCAGTAGGTTGCCTTTTCATTTTGTTGGTGGTTTCCTTGATGTCCAGAAGCTTTTTATTTTGGTGTAGTCCCACTTGTTTGTTTTTACTTTTGTTGCCTTTGTTTTTGGTGTCAGATCCAAAAAATCATGTCAAGGAGCTTATTACCACCTATGTTTTCATCTAAGAGTTGTATGGTTTCAAGCCTTACATTCAAGTCTTTAATCCATTTTGAATTAATTTTTGTGTATGATGTAAGATAGTAGTCCAGTTTCACTCTTCTGCATGTTTCAATTCTTCTGTCCAATTTTTCCAGCATCATTTAATGAAGAGTCTGTCCTTTCCTTATTGTATGTTCTTGGCTCCTTTGTTGTAAATTAATTGGTCATATATGTGTTTGTTTCTGGGCTTTCTATTTTGTTCCATCGATCTGTGTGTGCCAAAACCATACTGTTTGGATTACGGTAGCTTTGTAATATAGTTTCAAATCAGGGATTGTGATGCCTCCAGGTTTGTTTTTCTTTCTCAAGATTGCTTTGGCTATTTGGGGTAAAATTTCCTTTCTGTTTAATTTTTTGAGGAACCACCATACTCTTCCATAGCAGCTGCATCATTTTACATTCTTATCAGTAACACACAAGAGTTCCATTTCCCCACATCGTCACCAACTATTTAGATCTTGTTATTATTATGTTTTATATTGTTATTTTCTGTGGTTTTGATTGTAGCTATGCTAATGGGTGTGAGGTAGTATGTCATTGTTACATTTCCCTAATGATTAGTGATGTTAAGCCCTGTAATTAGCTAATTCAAGAGCTTAGCTACTAAGGTGACATAGCTTTTAGATCCTTAGTGGAAGAGCTAAGAAATACATGTATATATATATTTGTTATAATATAGTATTAAAACTCTTAAATTCATACTCATACTTCTAATCTATACCATGGGGTTCTTTCCATCCTTCCCACATTCCATAATTCCAATTCAAAATTGATTTGCAGTTCTTTATGCCTTTAGAATATATTCCACTGAGGGAGTAACGTTACTTTGATTAAAATTTTTTCTTCCACCAATGGTTACTTTATTGGTGATATACAGTTAGGTTCTTTCATTTCTGTTTAATTTTAGGGCTTTTCCCATCTTTGATTGATTTTCAAAACATTTAAAACATTAGCATAGTTAAAGAGTCAAAACTATTTAAGACAAGTGTACTCAGATAAGCCCCATTCCTTTCTTTACCCTTGCTCCCTGTTTCTACCACATCTTTTGTAGGTAATCAATTTTATTAGTTTCTGGTTTATTTTTCCTTTGGTTTTTGCAAAAATAAACAGATAAATCAAAACACACATAGACATATATATACACAGTCATATACAAACATGCATATAATTTTTATTTTATTATAGTTTTATTTCCCATTCTTTCTTACCCAGTAGGGTATTATACTGGATGTATTCTTTTCCATCTTAACTTTTTTCAGTAATAATATATCTGAAAGCTACTCTATGGCTGTTCTGAGAGCTCATCCTCATCCTATTATGTGTCCTTAATTTTTCTGTTTATGTGCCAAGTTCATTGAGTATAAGTTATTTGCATTCTTGATAGCTCCTTAGTAGGAGCTATCAAGAATACAAATGTTTAGGAGCTGAATATAAACATATAAAACATTTTGGAAATGCAGAAGACTACTAGAGAAATAATTTGTAATACCACCATTTAGAAATAATTGAGTGTTTTTTTCACTGTTGATTTTGTAGGACATTGAAAGTTAGGGTAAAAAATTTAAACTTGACACAGTTACATAATTAGATGAGGCAGATATGATGAAAATATTTTGGATTGTTTTTGACAGAAAGATGGGGAAATGAAGCATGAGGGGACCAGGACATTGGGACATTTTTACATTAATCTAGACATGAGTTACCCTCATGTTTACCACACAGGTACTAGATGACTCCTTACCTTGTCTGAAGCTATTCCACACACACCCTGTGCTATGACTAAAGTGAACTCCTGCCCAGTGCTTTCCTGCCTCGTTGCCTTAGCTCACATCAATCTCATTTATTCTCTTCACTTATTCCCCTCCTTCCCCTTTCAACTCTGTTGAAATTTTGCCTTTCTTTCAAGGTCTGTCTCAAAAGCCGTGTTTATTAGCACGGCTAATAAACCGTGCTAGGTGCTTTAGGACAATTTTTAAACTTTATACTATAGACATTTATGTGTATCATCTGCCCTGTTAGTTTTGGCTGCGTTGGGTCTTCGTTGCTGCATGCGGGCTTTCTCTAGTTGCAGCGAGCGGGGGCTACTCTTCATTGTGGTGCACGGGCTTCTCATTGCGGTGGTTTCTCTTGTCGCAGAGCATGGGCTCTAGGCACGTGGGCTTCAGTAGTTGCAGCTCACAGGCTCAGTAGTTGCGGCATGCGGGCCCTAGAGCATGTGGGCTTCAGTAGTTATGGTGTGCAGGCTCAGTAGTTGTGGCTTGCAAACTCTAGAGCGCAGGCTCAGTAGTTGTGGTGCACAGGCTTAGTTGCTCCGCAGCATGTGGGATCTCCCCAGACCAGGGATCGAACCCGTGTCCCCTGCATTGGCAGGCAGATTCTTAACCACTAAGCCACCAGGGAAGTCCCACATATCTTTTAATAGCTCAATTGCTATCTATGAATGAATGTCCAGGTTCTTGGTGCCTTTGGTTATGGTGAGAGAGGAGCAGATCCAAATGTGGCTCTGTGTATTCTTAGAACCCAGTTGGTTACCCCCCACCCCCACCCCCAGGGGCCCATCTTCTCTCTGTTGGTAGATATAATCTGGGTTAAGAAAAATCTAGGACTTGGTATTACTCAACAGAGCCATTGGTATAAATTTTTTCAGATGCTGTTGAATGGGGCCTGAGGATGTGCAGTATCACCCTGGCTGAGAACCACTCTTCCGGTAGATTACTTCACAGAAAACCTGACCTGAACATTTATCTATAAAAGCTGATTTAACTGTTGACGTATGGTTCTAGCTAGCAAAATTACTCGTAGAATTTAAGAGAGAGACTAAAAATAATAAGAGCTACCTGGGCAGGAAAAGAAAGCATAGAATAATTCAAAATATGGATAACTCATGTCTTTGTATCACTCAGTGAATGAGTTTATCTATAAAGAGATTAGGGGTGTATATAGTGCTAGTTATAAAATTCACACATTGTCTATGGTGATTTCTCTTGAACTTAGGTTTCCCTAGGACATATAACACTAGGATTTCCCAGCAGACTTCATGGGCCTCATTGGAGTCTTCTGGAAGAATGAAACGGAAAGTGGTCTTCTCTGAGATCACCTCACCTTCAAAGAGGTCTCAGCCTGATGGTCCTCAGAACTCATCTCCAGCTCTGAAAACCCCAGAGAAAGCTGGAGAGATTCAGCAGTGTTGGGCCAAGGATGACAAGAAGACTTCACCTGATGGTTGCATGATCCTGAGAACTCGAGTCCCAGCTTTGAAAACGACAGAGACTAGTGAAGAAAGAACACTTACTCCTATCAGGAGGGGACAGAAATCCTTGGTGGTGCCTTCTGTGATTCTGAAACCAGAAAACATCAAAAAGAGGTAACTGGGGATGCTCCCCTGCCTCCAACAGAGCAAATCCAGATCCTTCACATGATGTGAAAAGTGTGGGTCACAGCCGATAAATCTGCCTGTGTCACAGAATCACCAGCTTTTCCAAAATACAGATTTCTGAGCCTTTCCCTAGATGTGGGAAATTAACCTCCAAGTGTTGGGCCCAGAAATCTGCATTTTGAGATGCTCTTTGGTTGATTCTGATATACCCATCTGTCCTTTGGGGATCACGGCTCCAGAAGATAATTTCCCAAACCTGAACTGCTTCACAGTCCTGGATTTCATTACTTGCTGTGGCTCTTTGCCACATTTTAACAGTGATTTTCTTAAGTTTTTTTTTTTTTTTTCTTTTAAACTGGAAGCCATTTTCAAATACATACAGTACAAGAAGATAATGCATCTAGAAAAAACTCTACAGTTTGACATTGGGCAATGTTTATAAATCATGGGCTGCACAGGGAATGTGACAAGCCTGAAATTTCAATGTTTCCTGGTCAGAAACTGCAGCACCTGGCTTACCTAGTTTGCTTGATAAATGCTTTGTATTGAAAATATAGCTCCATTTCTGCTAACCTTGAGTGGACAGTAAATTCATTGATATGTCAGAAATTAAAAAAGGATAAGAAACTCTGCCTAGGATTAGTATGTTCTGATCTCTAGTTGGAGAGGTGATGAGTCTGATTTAAATGATAAGCTTTTGGCAAACTTTAATCTCTGGGTTTGAGTCAAACTTCAGTTACAAACTTTTTAGCACAGTGTGATTAGCTCCTTCCAAAGTAGCTGCAGAAAGAATAGGAGCCAGTCAGGCCACCTGACTATCTTCTAGTCCTGCTGCTGATCCCTGGTGCCCAAAACTGCTTTCCATAACCTTGCTGTGGTGTCTTGCAGGGAGGCCAAAGAACCAGTTCAGGATGAAGCTACCTCTACTCCCCATCGTATCCGCAGAAAGAGCTCTCTCTTGACTTTGAATCGGATTAGGCAGCAGCTTAGGTAAGACTGCTGCTTGGCAGGCATAAAAACATCCTGCCATTTGTGAAATCTATAATCCTATTTCTTAAATTCTCTTTTTATTTGTTGTTTGCTAATCCACTGAAACTCTCATTTACCTAGTATGTCTGGAATTATGTTAATTTCACATAAACATCATAGTTTGAAAGAGGCAAGAAACACTGCCCTGGCCTTAGGTGGCTCCCAGGGCCCCATAATCATCACACCCAGCAAGACTGTTAGTGCGGTGCCTAAGAGCATGAACTTTGATTCTGATAGACTTGGATTTGAACCTGGGCTTTGTCATTTACTATCTGTGTAACCTTGGGAAGGTTACTTAACCTTTCTAAGCCTTGGATTCCTCATCTATAAAATGGGAGTAATAATAAACAAGTCACAAAGTTTTGCAGGGTTTAATGAGATAATATAAATAAAGCCCTTAATAGAGCTTCCCAGTAGCAAGAGCCCAAGAAGAGGAGCACATCTGATATTGCTCGGTTGCAGGAGAGACTCTGCAATACCTCGAATCCACACTGATCTGTTAGGAGCTTCTTATGTAGACTTCAAACATTGAATATCAGAAAATAATGTGTCCTACCATTCAGGTTTTTAGGTAATAGTAAAAGTGACCAAAAAGAGGAAGAGTTTCTGCCGGTAGCCGAGATTTCAGACTCTGACAGTGAGGAGGAAGAGGCTTCCACACCCCCTCTTCCAAGGAGAACACCCAGCAATGTGTCCAGGAACCTACGCTCTTCCATGAAGTCATCCTTACAGACCCCCTCCAAGACACCAAAGAAAACCGTAAGGTTCTTTTAGGTTTATTTCTCGTAATTTAGAAATTGTGGTGACTGACGTCACACAACTAATAACAGCTGGGTTTTGAGCATAGGTCTGTCATATTCAAAGCTATGCCACTTGGAGTATTCATGGAGGAAAGGTTCTTTTTCTTTTTTTTTTAATTTAATTTTTATTTTATATTGGGGTATAGTTGATTTACAATGTTGTGTTTCAGGTGTACAGCAAAGTGGTTCAGTTATATATATATACATATATCCATTCTTTCTCAGATTCTTTTTCCATATAGGTTATTACAGAGTATTGAGTAGAGTTCCCTGTGTATTCATGGAGGAAAAGTTCTACGTGAACCCTAGGACTGAAAATGAACCCAGTAGACAGTGATAAAATTTGAGTCCAAGTTCCTTTTAAGATACGGAACCAAATGGCCAAGAGCCAAACTGCCTGAGGGAAGGACAAGAACTGTTAGAACGGACTCCTCGTCTTTGCATTTCCCTTGAAAGCTGGCAGAGTGCTTTGTGCGTAGTCAGTGCTTAGTGGGTATTGAATCCAAGGCTGCTGAGCCATGTCATTGGCTTTGTTGTGCCACTCAATGCACTTGAGGAATAGGGAGCACTGCTAGGTGTTGGTAATGAATTGTGTAACAGAAACATGGGAGAGGTAAATGGATGTCTCTCTGCTTTCTGTGGAACTTTAGCAGAGCATTGAAAGCTATTAAGAAAAGAGGGTCTTACTGTGTTCAAACATGTTTGAGAAATGCTTGGATTAAACAAAGTTAAATTGGTTTCATTATCACATGATTTCTCAAGGCCATTAACTTATTAATGTTATTGTGAGGGCATCAGTATAGTAGGAGACATTTTTCACGGAGCATCTTGTTGTTTAGAACAATTTAGAAATGCCTAATTAGGGGCCTTTTAAAGCTGATCTCCATTTTCCCATATCAAGAAAAAATGTGATTGGGCTTGGGTTGAAGTCAAAGAAAAGACCTTTAGGGAAGGAAATCCAATAGATCACCTTTGGACGAGGCAGTCTTGTAGAATAGCTCACCCGAATGATCTGGTTTGATTGCATCTCCTGGGTCCCACCCAGATGAAGGGATTTGGGGGGGTGGTGAGGGGCTCTTTAGCATAATAAAAAAGTCAGAAGTCCACCTTTTTTTAAAAAAAAAAAAAACCTTCTCAGCAAGGTTTGTTATTATTTTCCTGTTTTCTCCAGAGTTAATAGATGTTAAGCTGTTAACAGGGTCTAAATGCTGTTCTGCGTTTGGGAAGAGGTGTAGAGACTATCACTTTATAGCTTGGCTACAAGCAGAGGGTGGGTAGGTGAAATGCCCCCACAAAAGGGAGTGCTTTGTGGAAACACCATGAATACTACTGGGTAGCAGGCCTGCTCTAATGAGCCAGCAGCAAGGAGACAAAGAGAATGGTGGAGTCGGTCTGCGGGCCGAGACTGAATGGCCCTGTGGTTTGAAGTGGACAAATCTGGGGAGGTTCCTTCAAGTACTGTGTAGTGGATCGTGGAAGTTCTGAGCTAAAGATTGACCATATGTTCAAAGAAGTCTAGAGGAAGATCTTTTTTATTTATATTTTTTAAAGATGCTTTTTTATTTTAATCAGTGAATGCAACTCGTGGGGGCGGAATAGAGGAGGATCTTATGAATCAAACCCAGTTTATGCCTGCTACTGTACCCTATTTGGGCAGAGTATTTAGGATTTTTTAATAATTTTCCTTTCTTTGAAGATAGTATTTTACTTTGAAAAGTATTTAATCCATACTTTTATTCATTCTTTCCTCAGACTGACATTGTTTTCAAATCTTAATACTATATGTAAATTAGAAATAGGAAATTGTGTTTGGACTATGAACAAAATGTATGTGTAATATGAGGAGAGAAAGGGAGAATCTTGGTAATTTATCCAGGAAGGAACTAAGAGGAATTCACGACCTCTCTTCTTTTTATCAGCTCATCATGAATCAGATTTGCTGATGCATCCTGGATGGAGTTTTGCTTTGTTTTTTCCTTCTGAAATATGTTCTGTCTCTCTCTTTATTTTGGAGTATAGGTGATTTACAGTGTTGTGTTAGTTTCAGGTGTACAGCAAAGTGATTCAGTTATACATATACATATATCCATTCTTTTTCAGATTCTTTTACCATATAGGTTATTACAGAATATTGAGTAGGGTTCCCTTTGCTCTACAGTAGGTCCTTGTTGATTATCTAAATGTTCTCTCTTTTGAATACAGCTCGAGCCCAGGACACCACGTCATGCCACTCCTCGGATCCGCAGCCGAAACCTGGCTGCCCAGGAGCCCGCCAATGTGCTGGAGGAGGCTCGGCTGAGGTGACGCCGCTCGGGGGCCCCTGCTTTCACTCACATGAACTGGGAGTGCTTTGTAGTCATTGGTGTACATAATAAAGGTAGAGAGTAAGATGAACGTGTGTGTCTAGAAAGAAGAAACCTCAAGCAGTGTCTGGGTGAGCTACTGTGGACAGGCTCTGGGAGGAGTCTGTAGTCCACTGCCACCACTTTCTCAGGGTTGGAAGGTGATGAGTCAGGACACTGCTTCTCAGTTGCGGTACCCTTTAGAACTGCGTGGGGACTTTTTCAAAATACATAAGCCTAGATCCTGCCAGAAATCAGCTGAATCAGAATCTCTTGTGGGATGAGGTCCACCCATGTGATTTGGGGATCCTTCCCAGGTGATATGTACTCTTAGTTAGAAGCACTGAGTTGGGTGATTTGTCTGGGTGGAGAAAGGCCAAATGAAGAAGTTTAAGAATGAAGGCATTCCCTTGGATGTGAGATTAAGGTTTCAAATAGAAACTATAGATAAATCTTTTCCATTTATTATTGAGTAGATAGTAAAATGCTTCTAAAGTCCTCCTTTTCCCTCATTTACCACCAACTTTAGGCTGCATGTTTCTGCTGTACCTGAGTCTCTTCCCTGTCGGGAACAGGAATTCCAGGACATGTACAACTTTGTGGAAAGCAAACTCCTTGACCACACTGGAGGGTGAGTCATGTTGAGGAAGCAGGATGCTCAGGGCAGAAGGCCCTGCTAGCGTACCACCTCAGGTGCTGTAGTTCACCCAAGCGGTCTTTCCCTGGTGTCAGAACAGGCAAGGCCATTGCTGAAGCCTAAGCTTCTGAAGCAGTTTTTGTTGTCAAAGTAATTCTATAGAATTCTATCTTACAGAGAAAATGACACTGGCCTTTTTTGGGTGGGCACTTTGCATACAGCCTTGCTTATAGAATGAATGGTTCTATATAAACAGGTCCTGCTCTGATCAGCTTCCAGGGATGGTCCTTACTGCTTCCACCTCCACATTTCAGGGGCCTCTGTCCTTCCTTCAGCACACATTCTCATACTCATAACTGATGATAGTATAAGGCAGCTGCACAGACCTAGCCTGGGGTCTTCTTTTCTTGCCCCAGGTGCATGTACATCTCCGGGGTCCCTGGGACAGGGAAGACTGCCACTGTACACGAGGTGATACGCTGCCTGCAGCAGGCATCCCAAGCAAATGATGTTCCTCCCTTTCAATACATTGAGGTCAATGGCATGAAGCTGACAGAGCCCCACCAAGTCTATGTGCAAATCTTGCAGGTGAGCAAAGCTGTTTTTGGGCTTCTTGTTTTGGGCTTTTTGTTTTGGTTTTTTTGGTTTGTCTTTTGGTTTTTGGGTTTTTTTGGCCACACGGCTTGCAGGATCCTAGTTCCCCGACCAGGGATCAAACCCAGGCCCTCGACAGTGAAAGCACGGAGTCCCAGCCACTGGACTGCCAGGGATTCCCCTGTTTGGGCTTTTTGGAAAATACAGTTTCTGGGTGGCACATGAAAAGGGAAAGGTTTACTTAATTTTGTGCATATTACATGTTTACAACTTGCCAAGCATTGTCCTTTGTGTAGAGGTAGCAAGGGCAAAGAAGGCAGAATTCCTACCCTCAAGGACCTTGAAGTCTAGGAGCTGGATAGGAATTTCTGGAAGCTAGTACTTACCAACATGGCGAAAACCATTTGTACACAGCAGGCATTGTGGCAAACAGAGGTAGGCCGAAGTTTGCATCTCACTTTTTCATTCATTAGCCGTTATCTTGGAACAAGTAACGTCCAGCTACAGAGTCATACACTAATGATTTTGGAGGGGCTTCTGGGGCCAGCCTGTGGCTCATTTGCATTTCAAACACTATTGTCTCTCTGTTGCCTTCTCTTCTCCTTCCAGTGGAAGGCAGAGGGTAGGATACTGAAGTCCTCAGGCTGAATAGCTTCCTCTATATGCGGATTTAACTTTAAGCCCAGGGGAGTAAAGTCCTTACGGTTCACCACACATTCCCCCACCCACCCTGCCCTACCGCATTGCAGAAGCTGACGGGTCACAAGGCAACAGCTCACCATGCGGCAGAACTGCTGGCTAAGCGATTCTGCACTCGACGGTCCTCTCGGGAAACCACTGTGCTGCTTGTGGATGAGGTAAGGAGGTGCCCATGGAAGGACTGAGAAGAAGTGGCGTGGCACTTGATTGCAATGTTCCGGGAGCAAATACTGGGTGGGAGGAAAGTCCTGGCTCCCTTCTTCCTTCACTTTGGCCCATTCTCTGATGGTGAGAGGCATGTGTCCATTGATGTCCTTGCTGGTGGTGTGACCTGAGAGCACATGAAGCTAAAGCAGTGGTAACAGGCTTCACACCGGGGCCCCGGCTCCATCTCTGTGGTTGACCCTGCGTCTCTTTCCATTTCCTGGCAGCTTGACCTTTTGTGGACTCAGAAACAAGACATAATGTACAATCTCTTTGACTGGCCCACTCACAAGGAGGCCCGGCTTGTGGTCCTGACCATTGCCAACACCATGGATCTGCCAGAGCGCATCATGATGAAGCGGGTGTCCAGCCGACTGGTAGGGCCATTCTCAAGCTGTTCTTACAGACCCATAAGCTGGGCCAAGGATTTCTCCAAAAATGAATACATAGGAATCTAAAATAAATAGGAAAAGTAAGAAATGTGATTTCTGAATTTCTTATAATTACTAAGTTAGAATTAAACATGTCACCATTGCACGGCTTTCTGCAAACATATCTTCTTGGTGTTCTGCTACCTCCGCACTCTTAAACTGCACAGAGCCCTAAAGGTTTAATTATTTTAAAAAATACTTAAGTGCTTACCCTTGTCAGGCAGTGTTAGATGCACGGAGTATGGCTGTGAACGGGGCAGACACGGTCTCTGCCCTTGTGGACCTTGTGGTTCAACCGGGAGCCAAGCCGGTGCATGTTGTAGAGGCGAAGATCGTCCCACCCACTCTAATGAGAGCACCTCTGCTCAGATCTACTTGTAAATGATTCCAGTAGAAGTGAAGATTCTTTTAAGCTAAATGAAAAAACAGTTGAGAGCTACTGCCCTACAGGATCCCACAGGCCATTGTCAGTAACAAAAGGAGGTGAAAGCAGTGGTAGTCCTGGGATGAAATGTGTAAATTGTTACATGGGACTTGGAAATCAGGTTTGGGGACTTGCAGGTGGCTTTCCACCAGGACTATCGGAGTGGGAAATCCATGAACTTGTTCCTCTGTCATCTTGACTCCCCAGGGTCTAACCAGGATGTCCTTCCAGCCCTATACTCACAGCCAACTGCAACAGATCCTGGTGTCCCGACTCAAACATTTAAAAGCCTTTGAGGACGATGCCATCCAGTTGGTAGCCAGGAAGGTAAGTCGCCTTTGGGGAGCTCCTAGTCACACTGACAGTTTTTGCTGAGTACTTGCCCATGTGAGGCCCTATGCTGGGTGCTCTGGAGATGAAGAAAATATTAGGAAGTCCTGTAAAAACAAATATCAAAACACAGAAACAAAATTCTGAAAAATTCCTTAACCTTCTTATTGTATAACTAATTAGAAGGCTCTGAGTATGGTGGGCTTATATACAAGTGAAGATTAATTTATTCAGGGAGCTTTGTATAATCAAAAGGGCAACATAGTGAGTGAGGTAGACAAACCTGGTTTGAATTCTGGCTCTAATACTTTAATAAGCATGTGGAAGGTTACAGAAAAGTTACTTAAAAACTTCCTGGGGTAGGGCCTCCCTGGTGGCGCAGTGGTTGAGAGTCCGCCTGCCGATGCAGGGGATACGGGTTCGTGCCCCGGTCTGGGAGGATCCCATATGCCGCGGAGCGGCTGGGCCCGTGAGCCATGGCCGCTGAGCCTGTGCGTCCGGAGCCTGTGCTCCGCAACGGGAGAGGCCACAACAGTGAGAGGCCCGCGTACAGAAAAAAAAAAAAAAAAAAAAAAAAAAAAACTTCCTGGGCTTCAGTTTTCTTCTCTGAAAAATGGGAATAATAATAGTTACCTCATAGGGTCATTGTGAGAATTAAATGAGACCATGTCTGTAATGTACCTAGCAGGGTGCATGTTCCATGGTAGGTATGAAGTGTGGGATGCCTACCCCTTCCAGGCTTACTGGGAGAATGCCAATTGAGATTCCACTAAGGCTTCTCCGAGGCTGCTGAGGAACAACTCAGGTTAAATGTCCACCTTGAGCTGAATGAAAGACACCACATATCCACAGTAATTCAGCACTTAAAAGAGTTATAAACGTATTTCTAGTTTCTTACTGGAAATGATGTGAACTCTGAATGCCTATAGCAGCAACACACATCTGTAACCTGTTCAAAGCTGGGTACTATATTAAGTATTGGGGTCAGAGGTGAGCGAGATATGGTGTTTATCTTCAAGCTTTGCTTTCTAGGAGAGAGATCCTCAAAATTAACTATCTAACCCTTCTGTTGGTAGAGTTTTCCACCTCTGCAATCATGCAATTTCTAAAAGTTCTTTTTTTTCCTCTGAGTGGTCCTTTTATATACCATCCTACTTATTTGAGGTTGTTTTCACCCTTTTCCTCTAAGATGCTTTGTCTGTTGGTTTTGGCCTCTATCCTGCATTGTTAGACTTTCCTCAGCTGCCTTTGTGGTCCACTGAGGTCTAAGGGTGGAGATTACAGAGCTGATTGGGAGCTCTGAGTATATAAGTGGGGCTTGTTCATTGAGAGCTTTGCTGAGAGGGCCAATTTCTGATCGGGCCAATCTCAGTATCTTTAGTTTATTCCCATATTTTCTGGGATAGTCAGATTTCAAAGAGTAGGCTTCCCCTGTCCTGCCTGCAGGGCAGTGTTCTAGGATCAGGGGAGGTGGGCTGGAGTCAGGGAGGGTGGAGGTCTTCAAATTCAGCATGCAAATAGTAACCATCTATATTTAGTAAGGGACATCCCCTCCTCTGCAGCAATACCTAGTGTTACTGGTCCAGAGACCTTTTTGTTTATCCTTGCTTGAGAGTAAATTTCTGGTCTCCTGCCATGGTACATAAGAGGGATAATCTCCGGGGCAAAGAGCTTTATGGAAACAGTACAAATTACCAAGGCACAAAATTTTCTCACAGAGCCCTAAACCCTCCCTCAGTGGCCCTGATGTTCACCAACAGCATGAAATGGGGGAGAGGTCTAGGGCAAGGGTGAGCAAACTTTCTGTGAAGGGCCAGTAGTAAATGTTTTAGGCTTTCTGGGCCATAATGGTCTGTCTCCACTATTCATCTCTGCCTTTGCATTGTGAAAGCAGCTATGTATTATATAATATGTAAACAAATGCACATAGCTGTGTTACAATAAAACTTTATTTACAAAAACATGTGGTAGGCCATAGTTTGCCGACTCCTGATCTAGGGCATCCGTTTCTTAACTTTCAACCAGTCCTCTCTATTTTAGCCAAACTTCCCCTTTACCTCCAGTTCCAGCATCACTAACTCCTGAGCATTTTGAAGATTTTTAGTGTAATTTAGGTTTGTTCTTGGATTCCTCATTGTGGGCTTAGGAATGGGCTTTCTCAGTCTGCTAGGTTAACCAATACCCTGCCACTTCTTTCCAACTTTCGGAATTATATTGTTTACTGCTCTCCAGTTGCTTCCTTTTCTTATTTAGGGTTCTTGGTCTTTAAATAAGGTTTCAGAAGACTTCAAATTTGGCTGCTGTTTTTACCCAAAACTCTTGCCTGTAATTTCAAACCTCTTTTTATTTCTTAACATATAAACATACCTATATTGTTTATCTTATGATATCTGAAGTCTTTGTAGGTTAACTTCTGTTGATTGCTGATTCACGTGTCTATATGGCCTTGTTTCCTTGTTTTTTGTGTCTTGATTTTTTTTTTTTTTAACTGTATGCTCATGTTTCTTAAGAGCTTTATCTGAGAGTTGATTGAGGCCTGGGTTGAAGTTTAATTCATTTAGTTTGTGCTTCTGTCAGTTATTGAGGGGCACTACCAACTGGGACCATTTTTAAACAAAATTCTCTACTTGAGGTTTTTAGGAGACAACATCAGTTTGGGCTACAAATCCATGTGAGGGCTTGTGGTTGCAAAGACTAGGTGAGTTTTTGTCACCCTACACCCACCTAATGCCAAGGTCACAACAGGCCATTTTTCTTGCCATCCCTTCTGCATGATAAGTCTTTCACTCACCCTCATACTGGGGCTGTAGTGGAGGTCGGGTCCCAAGTTTATGCAAGGTCTTTTCTTAGATTCCATGTTGGGTGGCCCCAGCTTTTTCTTTTGTCTCCCTCACCCCAGCAGCAGTCAAAAAGAGTGCTTACGGTCGCCAAGGTTCACAGGTACCCTCAGAGTGGGAAGTGCTTTGGGTGTTTTCTAGCCTCCCAGGGTCACCTGTCCACTTTGACTCTAGGCCTATGAGCAGCCCTTGAGTCCCTGCTATTAACCACTGTATGGTGCTGCTTCACACAGAGGAAAGGAGAAGTGACAGGGCGGAAACATCCTCAGGACATCCTCACCAGCTGAATATGGGAGATTAGAAGGAGGGAATAATATATGCTGGTGCTCATGTTTCCGTCTTGGGTTACTGGAAAAGTGATTTTTGTTTTGAATGTCTTATATTTGAATTCTGAAAACAGAAATAGACACAAAACATTAAAAAACTCCTATAATCCTGTCTGTCATACTGAGTGAAGTAAGTCAGAAAGAGAAAAACAAATATTGTATATTAACGCATATATGTGGAACCTAGAAAAATGGTACAGATGAACCTATTTGCAGGGCAGGAATAGAGATGCAGATGTACAGAGCGGACATGTGGACACAGGGGAGGGGTGGGGTGGGGAGGATGGTGTGACTTTATCTCCAAAATAGGCTCCACCTTAGCCTCTTAGCTTTTTCTCGTCATGCAAGGAACAAGACCCTTGTGTCTCCAGATGGTTCAGTAATGATCTTGGGCCAAAGTTCTCTTCTTTTAGATTTCTTCATTTTTCTAATATTAAATAAAGTTGAGAATTTCTGTCTCTTCCATTCTGGAATTATCTGTAAGGCCAAGACAAAGGTGTGGACTTGGGGAAAAGTCCCAGACACAGTATAATAATTTATATCTGAGCGCCCACCAGGTTCCCAGCCAGGGCTAAGTACTTAATTTCATGCTTAAGTCCATTCCCAGCCCTGCCCTTCCTTTTTAGCTGAACACAGAATCAGTTGGTTTTTCTCCTGGGTTGAGATGGCAAGGGGATCTCAAGGAATAAAATGTTCCCTCTTGTAGGTAGCAGCCCTCTCTGGAGATGCACGACGCTGCCTGGACATTTGTAGGCGTGCTACAGAGATTTGTGAGTTCTCCTGCCAGAAGCCCGACTCCCCTGGCCTGGTCACTACAGCCCACTTACTGGAAGCAGTAGAGGAGATGTTTTCATCGTCATACATCACTGCCATCAAGTAAGACGCTTCTGCTTCCTGACCCTGAACCTCCCTTAGAAGACCACTGGAGAGGGCCATGGAAGCATGCTTCCCTTTCAAAGCTTTTACTCATACAACCTGCATTTACTGACCGTGCTGTCCTTTTTCTTAAGGCACATAGTCTAGTCAAAGAGACAGAAATGTAATCCTAGTATAATAGGAGAATAATTACCATGTATTGAGTTACACTATAGGTGTTTATGAAGTAAAGTGCTGTGGAAACAAGAAGGAAGTAGCTACTTCTCTCACATTGAATGATATACTCAACCATGAAATGGGGCTGCTGGTACATGTCCAGATATAGTTGCTGTGTTCCCTTACTTCCAAAGTGTTATTTTTCATATCATTTTGAGACTTTGAGGGGAAGGGAAATACTTGCCAAATCATATAGGAATATAGGAGGAAATAGTCCCAAGTTATTTCCTCTCTCTTCTCTAAAGACACAGAGAAGTTTTATTTGGCCTTCCTTGGGTTGGCGGTACAGCCACTTAGGAGAATTCACATCTCCTCATTTACTTTAAGGAATTCCTCCGTTCTGGAACAGAGCTTCCTGAGAGCCATCCTTGCAGAGTTCCGTCGATCAGGACTGGAGGAAGCAACATTTCAACAGGTGACTGATCTACTTTTTTAAAAATCCTATTTTAGTTTGGTGCCTTTAAAATATAATATGTGGGAATTTTAACCACTGTGTAATAGTCTGTCTCTATTTTGTGCCAACCTGATTGTGCTAAAGAATATCAAACCAGCGCCTTTTTTTTTTTTTTTTTGCTGTACGCTGGCCTCTCCCGTTGTGGAGCACAGGCTCCGGACGCGCAGGCTCAGCGGCCATGGCTCACGGGCCCAGCCGCTCCACGGCATGTGGGATCTTCCCACACCGGGGCACGAACCCGTGTCCCCTGAATCGGCAGGCAGACTCTCAACCACTGCGCCACCAGCGAAGCCCCAGCGCCTATTTTTATGTGATATTTAATTGAGTTGCATGAGAAGAGACCTTTAGCAAATGGTTTCTGCATATTAGATTAAGGCTTTACTATGTGCCAGATACTTTTCTGGGAGTGGGAGATTCAAAGATGAGCAAGACAAAAGTTGCTGCCCTGATACAGCTTATGGTGTAGTGTGGGGCAAAGCTTTCAGAACAAGCCTTGTTTAAAAACAAATCACAACCATCACCCTGATACCAAATCCAGACAAAGATGTCACAAAGAAAGAAAACTACAGGCCAATATCACTGATGAACATAGATGTAAAAATCCTCAACAAAATACTAGCAAACAGAATCCAAAAGCACGTTAAAAGTATCATATACTCTGATCAAGTGGGGTTTATCCCAGGAGTGCAAGGATTCTTCAATATATGCAAATCAATCAATGTAATAAACCACATTAACAAATTGAAGGAGAAAAACCATATGATCATCTCAATAGATGCAGAAAAAGCTTTTGACAAAATTCAACACCCATTTATGATAGAAACCCTCCAGAAAGTAGGCATAGAGGGAACTTACCTGAACATAATAAAGGCCATATATGACAAACCCACAGCCAACATCGTTCTCAATGGTGAAAAACTGAAACCATTTCCACTGAGATCAGGAAAAAGACAAGGTTGCCCACTCTCACCACTGTTATTCAACACAGTTTTGGAAGTTTTAGCCACAACAATCAGAGAAGAAAAGGAAATAAAAGGAATCCAAATCAGAAAAGAAGTAAAGCTGTCACTGTTTGCAGATGACATGATACTATACATAGAGAATCCTAAAGATGCTACCAGAAAACTACTAGAGCTAATCAATGAATTTGGTAAAGTAGCAGGATACAAAATTAATGTACAGAAATCTCTTGCATTCCTATACACTAATGATGAAAAATCTGAAAGAGAAATTAAGGAAACAATCCCATTTACCATTGCAATAAAAAGAATAAAATACCTAGGAATAAACCTACCTTAGGAAACAAAAGACCTGTATGCAGAAAACTATAAGACAATGATGAAAGAAATTAAAGATGACACAACTAGATGGAGAGATATACCATGTTCTTGGATTGGAAGAATCAACATTGTGAAAATGACTATACTACCCAAAGCAATGTACAGGTTCAGTGCAATCCCTATCAAACTACCAATGGCATTTTTCACAGAACTAGGACAAAAAATTTCATAATCTGTATGGAAATACAAAAGACCCCGAATAGCCAAAGCAATCTTGAAAAAGTAAAACGGAGCTGGAGGAATCAGGCTCCTGGACTTCAGACTATACTACAAAGCTACAGTAATTAGGACAGTATGGTACTGGCATAAAAACAGAAATATAGATCAGTGGAAAGGATAGAAAGCCTAGAGATAAACCCATGCACTTATGGTCACCTTATTTTTGATAAAGGAGGCAAGAATATACGATGGAGAAAAGACAGCCTCTTTAATAAGTGGTGCTGGTAAAACTGGACAGCTACGTGTAAAAGAATGAAATTAGAACACTCCCTAACACCATATACAAAAATAAACTCAAAATGGATTAGAGACCTAAATGTAAGGCCAGACACTATAAAACTCTTAGAGGAAAACATAGGCATAACACTCTATGACATAAATCACAGCAAGATCCTTTTTGACCCACCTCCTAGAGAAATGGAAATAAAACCAAAAATAAACAAATAGGACCTAATGAAACTTAAAAGCTTTTGCACAGCAAAGGAAACCATAAACAAGATGAAAAGACAGCCCTCAGAATGGGAGAAAATATTTGCATGTGAAGCACCTGACAAAGGATTAGTCTCCAAAATTTACAAGCAGCTCATGCAGCTCAATATCACAAAAACAAACAACCCAATCCAAAAATGGGCAGAAGACCTAAATAGACATTTCTCCAAAGAAGATATACAGATTGCCAACAAACACATGAAAGGATGCTCAACATCACTAATTATTAGAGAAATGCAAATCAAAACTACAATGAGGTATCACCTCACACCAGTCAGAATGGCCATCATCAAAAAATCTATGAACAGTAAATGCTGGAGAGGGTGTGGAGAAAAGGGACCCCTCTTGCACTGTTGGTGGGAATGTAAATGGATACAGCCACTATGGAGAACAGTATGGAGGTTCCTTAAAAAGCTAAAAACAGAACTACCGTACGACCCAGCAATCCCACTACTGGGCATATACCCTGAGAAAACCGTAATTCAAAAAGAGTCATGTACCACAATGTTCATTGCAGCTGCATTTACAATATCCAGGACATGGAAGCAACCTAAGTGTCCATTGACAGATGAATGGATAAAGAAGATGTGGCACATATATACAATGGAATATTACTCAGCCATATAAAGAAACGAAATTGAGTTATTTGTAGTGAGGTGGATGGACCTAGAGTCTGTCATACAGAGTGAAGTAAGTCAGAAAGACAAAAACAAATACCGTATGCTAACACATGTTTATGGAATCTAAAAAAAAAAAAACGGACAGGAATAAATACGCAGACGTAGAGAATGGACCTGGACATGGGGAGGGGAAGGGTAAGCTGGGGTACTAAGTATCCTGGAAAAGAAGTGTCTCATTTTCCTAAAAGAAGAAATAATGATTGGATACAGACCCAGGACTACCTTCTGGCAGCTGACCTCAGGTTTGTTTTTTGTTTCTAGGTATACACTCAACACATGGCACTGTGCAGGATGGAGGGTCTCCCGTACCCCACCATGTCAGAGACCATGGCAGTGTGCTCTCACCTAGGCTCCTGCCGCCTCCTCCTTGTGGAGCCCAGCAGGAATGACCTGCTCCTTCGTGTGCGGCTCAACGTCAGCCAGGATGACGTTCTGTATGCGCTGAAAGAAGAGTGAAGGGCTTCACAAGGAAAAACCGTGATCTGTTGTTTTTTTAAAGAGCCCTATTTCCATTTCCTAAGCACATGGAATCATAGTAGCAAAGTATACTGAACAGCAATGGCTGTCATGTATTTTGCAATTTGCCATTAAATCATTTGCTTTTTCTGGAGTGTTTGGGAAGTTTTACAGTCATTACAAACATCAAATTATAAAATGAAACCATCCTTCCTACACTAGGCCCTCTCTCTGGGGTTTATTTCTGTTAGTAGCCCTGACATTTATTTAATGGTAACATACCATGTATATAAATACATGCACACAATTACGGTATCTATATAAAATAGTTCCAGGAGAGTAAGTAAGAAATTACTTATATTGGTTGCCTCTGGGAAAGAACTGGGTGGCTACCTTCAGGGTTAGAGGAATACATTCACTGTATGTCATTATGTATCTCTTAACTTTTGAACAATGTGAGTGTAATATACTTAGCACATAAAAAAGAACTGCTGGAAATAACATCAGTAATAAATAATCCCTAGTAACAAATAGCTAGAAAATGGAATTTTTTAAAAGATACCATTTATCATAAAAACAAATCTTTAAATAAAAAATACTTAGATGGCACAGAAAATATAAGGTACCTAGGAATAAATCTAATAAATGTAATTAATCTCTAAATAGAAATCAATTCCAATTAAAATCTTGGTAGGGTTTTTTTTGTATAACTTTGCAAGTTAATTCTGATAAACCAACAATAGAACAAACTGACATCTAAAACCTCATGTCAGCTACTGAGAAAATACATCATCCATGTCATAGTCCTGCCAGAAAGGTTTGACCTGAATCTACTGATGAGAAAAATTATCAGGTAAATCAAAATTGAGGGAAAAATATTCACAAAGCAATGATTCCTCTTCAAAAATATTCATATCACAAAAGAAGAAAAAAATGGAGAAATTATTCTAAACTAAAGGAGACTAGAGAAATGAGAGCTAAATAGCTTAGACTGTAAGAACCTTGATTGGGTCATGGATTTAGAGATACAAACAGTTATAAGCATTATTATGGACTATATTCATATTAGGTAATAGGATTATGTAAATGTTAAATTTTGTGGGTGTGATAAATTATTGTGGTTGTGTAGGAGAATGTCCTTGTTCTTAGGAGAATCATGATAAGACATGAGTGAAATATAACATCTGCAACGAATTAAATAGCTCAAAAAAAATACATAGATACATACATTTATAACTGCTCGTAATGGACTAAGGATCAGTATCAGAATATTTTAAAGCATTATACAATAAGAAAAAGGAAAATGGGTAAATAAGGCATCCACAGAATAAGAAATATAACCAACAAAATGGAAACATAGTAAAAGAGGCCTGCAAATCAAAACACTTTCACATCTATTAAAAAAAAATCTTTCCATGGTGATATGGAACAATTGGAAACCAAATGCCCCATTGATGTAAGCGTAAACTAGAACAACTGCATTGGAGGTAATTTGGAAATACTTAGTCTATAAAATCCTATGAGCCCCCAATTTCACTCCTAGGAATATACCCTAGAGAAACACACGTAAACACCAGGAATTATATACAAGAACATTCATAGCACTGTAATGGCAAGCCATTGGAAAAGTGAATTATTTTCATACTGTGAGATAACATACAGAAATGAAAAATAAAGTAATAAGTATCAATGGATGAAGCTAAAAACAAGGTCGAGTAAAAAAAGGAGTTGAAGAATATTTGCAGTGATAACAATGATATAATGTCAAAGCTTGCAAAAAAAATACTATGGTTTGCTTAAGGATGTACACATACATAGTAGAAATGCTCAGGAATAATAAACGCCAAATTCAGGAGAGTGAATATCTCTTTGGGAAAGGGTTGTAACCTGAGAGGTGGCGAGGTGGCTTCAAGCGTATTGTACTGGTTTTTCTTAAACTTGCGGTAAGTGCCCATGTATTTGTTAATTCACACAAGAAATAGTAACTATTTAGTGCCTACTATGTACCATGCACTGCTCTAGACACTGAAGTTAAAGAACAAACAAAAGCTCCTGCCTTTATGGAGTCTGCATTCTAGCAAATGTGAAATATTGTACATTTTTGTATGTCTTAAGTGTTTCATTATAAAACATTTTAAAGTTTAATGAGAAGAAATATGGGAGTGAAACTTCCATTTTATTTCTTTTCAACCCAAGAACTGCAGTCGGGGCCTCAGCAGTGAGAGCACAGAGTCCTAACCTCTGGACCACCAGGGAGTTCCCTGAACCTTCCATTTTAAAATAGTAAAGACGCTCTCTTCTTCAGGAAATCACCAAAAAGCAATAAGGAGGTGGAAAAGCCCTTTGTCCAAGGAAACTGGAAGATAAAAGTTTAGGAAATAGGCAGGAGGAAGTGATTTGCAAGGTTTTAGATGGAAGATTCCTTCCCCCTACCCTCCAATTGCATTGCATTGCACTGCCGGATAGGGGAGTAAGAACTTGGTGTTAAAAGACCGTAAGAACTGTCTGAAGTGACTTTATAAAGAGGTGCAATGAACACTGCCTGTCATATCTTAAGTATTCAACCCGCCTTCTGATTGGAAAAGGTACATTTAAGTGCTGAATGATTAAGAAGAAGGTGGTGAGCCCCTTTTCTCTTTCTTAGAGACTCAGTTACACAGGGCACTGCGGAAGATGGTGAGCAGAGAAAACGCTCCTCTAGGGCGGAGGCTGCACCATCCTCACTTCCACGCCGAGGGGCGGGACGAGGACTTGAGGCTAGATAAGCGAGCTTGCGCCCCAACAGCCTCAAAGTGGGAGCGAGGGAGAAGCTTGGCGGGTAAATTGTATTAATAAATGGGCAAGGACAGGGGTCAAACCTGCTGCGTTTGCACAAGCAGCCGGACAACCCTGAACAGTACAACGACCTTCCGGGAAAACTTCGCGTTACCTGCCCGAAGGCGCCTGCGCGCTGAGAACCCTACCCTTGGAGTCACCTGTTGGAGCGCCACGCCCGCTTTGCCTTGCGCATGCGTAATACGCGCCGCACCGGTCGTGGAGTCACGTGTTAGAGCGCGAGGCGCCTCCCGCCGGGGCGCTTCCTGTCGCGGCTTCTTCGGCGGCCCAGCGGCCGCGGGAGGCCTGGGCGGTCCCCGGCGGGAGAAGGCCCGGGTCGGTTTCGGATCCGCCGCGAGGTATGCCGCGATCACGCCCTCTGGCGAGGGAAGAGGAGGGGACGGCGGGGGAGATGGAGGCGGCTGGGCAGGGCAGGGCGGCGCGTCCTGCAGCTCGGGAGTGGGGTCCCCGGCTTCCCCTCCCCTGCGCACTCCCTGCCCTTCTCTCGCCTGAGCCCGGGCCTGGTACAGCACCACTGCCCCCAGCCCGGTGCCCCCGGAGCCGCAGACTTGGCGCGTCTCACCCGCTCGCTCCGTGTCACCCGCTCAGTTGACCGCCAGCCGTTCACCCAAGTCACTGAAATCTGACGCCTGGAGTCATCCTGTGCGCCCCCTCCCGTGAGCGCACATGCAGTTAACCTCCGAGCCCTGTTGATTTTGCCCCCTAACTCGAGTCGGTCCACTTCTCTCCATCCCCAACGCCGCCCCCACGCTGTCTCAGCTTCTCCCCTTTCGCCGAGACCATTGCAAGATGCTCGGTGCCGAGACGGCTTCCAGCCTGGGTTCGCCCTCCTACTACCTTCCTTTCTGCAGCCAGAGGGATGTTTCTGAATCGCCGACCCGATCGCTTCACGTCCATTGCCTTCAGAATCATGCCCAAACTCCTTTAGGCTTAAAGGTTTTTCTCTTTTGCCCCTTGCTCACATTTTCAGCTTCGCTTGTACCATTTCTTGTCTCACACTTTATGCCCCACTAATCCCAGTTTAGTTTTCCTGTGCAGGTCAAGCTGTTGTCACCTCAGAACCATTATCAGGTTGTTCCCTATGTTTGGAATCCTATTCCCCTTCCTTCCCCCCAAAATCTTCATAACTCAGCACTGGCACCACCGTCTCCAAGAAGCCTTTTCTCTCTGCTGGGTAAGGGGCCGCCCCTGGGCACCCGTGGCCCCTGGCGCAGCCCTGTGTGGGTTTTGTCCAGTGATGAGGGACTCTCCGCCATGTAAATGTTCTTTGAGGACTGACACCATGTCAGATTCATTCTTGCGCTCACAATGCCCAGGACACTCTGATGCACAGTAGGTCCTATGAATGGTTGTGAGGTCTCTGAGTGAATCAGAATGCTGAGTCAGATTTCTCTAGAGCAGAACTGTCCAATAGAACTTTCTGCAGTGATGAAAATGTTCATTATTTGTGCTGGCTGATGGTAGCCACCAGCTGAGGAACAGGATTTTTAACTTGATTAAATTTAAACATAAATAGCCACTTATGGCTACTGTGTTTAACAGCACAGTTTTAGAGCCTTTTTGAATCCTACCCAGCCTTATGCCCACCCTATACCTAGAGTTACTTCTCTGAACTTGCCTTCTTAAGCCACTCACCACTCAACCACTTGGGTTTAATCCAAATTTGTCAGTCAGTTCGGTAACTTTTTATTGTGTCCACACTCCCCCCGCCTTCAGCCTATTAACAGGTGGCTACGTCCCTTTCGTCTTCCATGGTGCTTGCTTCAGTGCTATACTTCCAGGGCTGGTGTTTCAGCCTTGGGTGTTAAGCATTGCCTTGCTTTCTCTGAGTTGGGCGTTTACTAACCACACCCATTGGGGGCGGGGCTTGTAGGCTGCTCCAGTCTGAGCCTCTTCGACTCCCCATTAGACAAGTGTCCAGGCTGCCAAGATGCCAGGGCCAAGACCTCGGAAGGGCCCTCAGGCCAATGACCAGGGTGTGGCAGCTGCCAAGCAGGTACGGATATACAGCCTCCTTTACCTTCACCTTCACCTTCACCTCTGGGTCAGTCTGAGCGTGAGGGTCTCTGACAACTCGGGCAAACTGGGTCACCTGTGTGGTTTCCCTGTTCGTCTAGAGACTCTGAGCCATGCCTCCTGGAGTTGGCAGAACCCTTAGAGACCCTGTGACCCGCCCCTGCCACACACATGTGGGAGATGAGGCCTGAACTCTCGTGTGTTTCAACCCAGGCTTCCTCCTGCCATGGCCACCTCCATATGAGTGATCTGGAGGGTTCAAGAACTGCCAGGGTTTAGGGTGTTCTGATGGAGTCTCAGTGCTCTCATGGATTCCTCATTTAGGGCCACAGCTTTGCTTGCCCACAACTTGGGCTGTGGCCCAAGTCGGGGACTGATGGGGTCTCTAATTTTCTCCCTTTATTTCTTCTGGGTGCAAGTTCTGAGACTTATTAGCCCATTTTTATTGTCTTAAAGAGGCAGGTAAGGGAGGTGGTAGGATAAAGGGCATAGACTCAAGACACAAGACCTTATTTTAAATTCTAGCTCTGCTACTTAAAAGGCTGTCTCAGTTTCATCTGAAAATGGAGATAAAAATAGGACCTTTGCTTGGAGTAGTCAAATTCGTAGAGACAAAGAGTAGAACAGTGGTTACGGGGGAGGGGGGAATGGGGAGTTGTTTAATGGGTACAGAGTTTACAGAGTTTCAGTTTTGCAAGGTAATAAGCGTTCTGTGGATGGATGGTGGTGATTGCTGCATAGCACTGTGGATGTACTCAACGCCACTGAACTCTACACTTAAACACTGTTAAGATGGTAGTTTTCACGCTACATGTGTTTTACCACACTTTAAAAGAACTAGGACGTATCTCAGGATCATGAGACGTAACTGAGACGACCGCACAGGGCGCCACGACATGCCCTGCCTGGCAGCTACTGCTGTTACTGTTGCCAGTAATCATAACGGCAGTGTGACCTTACTGGGTTCTTTGTTGAGTCACCAGGGAGATAAGCATCCCAGGGGGTAGTGTTGCAGGCCTCAGTTTCCCTTTCTGCACATTAGGCCCCACAGACAGCGAAGGAGCCGCTGAGCTCCTGGAGGCTGGCTCTGGGGCTGGGCTCCACCCTCTGCCTCGTTGTGTGTCTCCTCTCAGCTTGGGCTGTTCATGGAGTTCAGCCCTGAGGACATGCTGCTGGGGATGGAGGAGACTGAAGATGATGGGGACCTGGAGGCTGAGCTGCTGGCCCTCACTGGGGAAGCAGGGACCACAGGCAAGAAGCCAGTACCCAAGGGTCAGGGTGAGTTTGGAGCACTTGATGCTGGGACCGGGTGGGCTCTGCAGGGGGTGGGGAGGGTCCTCTCCTCACAGCTGTGGGGAGCCGGCCAGATCATCTGGTCCTTCTGATATCCATATCCCTTCTGCAGCGTTCCCACCAAGAGGCCATCTTGCCCTGGTCACTTGCCTATGTGATGGGGAGCTCACTCCCTTCTGGACTGCGCCCTTTCCCTTGTGGACAGTCAGCAGTCTGAGTCGCAGGCTGACTCAGGTCCCTATCCTTAGCCCTAGCCAGGGCCTGGTATAGACTAGGGGCTCAGCACAGACTGAACTGGGCACATCATGAGTGCACAGAAATTGTGTCAAATGAATGAATAAGTGGCATCTCCCTCCCCAGCTTGGAAGAGGACAGAGACCTGAAGCCTGGGAGGGTCAGAGGGTCTAAACCAGGAACCCTTAGAGAGAACCATCTCCCATCCCATGTGCTCCTGAGCTGAGGACAAGGAGAGGACCCAAGAAGGGGCTCACTGGTCTGGGAGAACAATGGCCATCACTTCTCTCTCAGTCCAAACCTGCTTTGGGTTTGGTGAGCCTGGGTTTGAATCTTGGCTCTGCCATTTACCAGGATTGCAATGTTAGGAAAATTAATAAAGTTCTCAGTTTACTCATACATAAAATGTGGATAGTATTACCTGTCTTTTTTTTTTTTTTTTTGGCTACACTGCACAGCTTGTGGGATCTTAGTTCCCCAACCAGGGATTGAACCCAGGCCCTCAGCAGTGAAAGCGCAGAGTCCTAACCTCTGGACCGCCAGGAATTCCCAGTATTACCTATCTTGCATAATTACTGTGAAGCTCAAATGAATGTTAAAAATCCTTATATATATGTGAAAGGTGTGGTTAGGGGGAGTGGATGGATATGTCTGTGAATAACTACCACAGCAAAAGTGCCAAGAAGGGAGCAGCTTGTTGCCTGTTGGAGGCCTGGACAGGTTTCCCTGCTGAGGGTCTTCTGTGCTGGGTCATAAAGGAAGAGCAGAGGTGGGCCTTTGGCTGTGGGAGGGAAGGAGGATTTCTTCCTGGGTGTGCCTGCCGGCTCAGTGGATTGAAGACCTTCCTTTACTCCTTGGGAATCTGAGTTGCTGTGACCCTCTTCCCCCAGCCCCCCTGCCTATGGCCCACATCGAGAAGTTGGCGGCAGACTGCATGCAGGATGTGGAGGAGGAGGAGGAGGAAGGGCTGGAGGACGATGCAGACTTGCTGGTGCGTCTGCCGGGCTGGTGTTGGAGGGCTCTGTGGTCAAGCCTGCGGAGGAGGCCTGGGGTGTTTCCCTCTGTGTGCTCTGATGCTGACTGAGTGCCTTGCCCTTGGGCCCTTTTCCTGACTGTATGGTGTGAGATCTGTCCCCTTTGATGTGTAGTCTGAGCTCTGTACTTGGGGATTCTCAGATTTGGAGGCTTCACTGATTTCAAGCCTATCCCTGGTCAGATTAAAGGAGTGTTTTGGTAAAGGGGCCTTTCAAGCACAGTGAGTGATAACGGAAATACTGCTGGGGGAGCATGTCCTTGATTCTCAGGTCCTGTCGTGGGTATGGTCATGAGGCTCCCCAGCTCCTGGGACTTGTGTCTCTCCAGACTGAGCTGCAGGAGGTCCTGGGTGCAGATGAGGAGGCTGGGCCCTTGGATGGCGATGAGACAGCCAGCCCAGGTGGCTCTGAGAAGGAACAGGAGAACATTGAACCTCCAGTGCAGACAGCTCTCCTAACAGCTTCAGTCCCAGCGGCTCAGGTGGGTTCTGGAGGGTCCAGTGTGCCTTTGTCCATGTCCCTTGTGCTTGCATGTCCATGTATAACACACACGGAGGACGGCTTGCCTAGGAAGACTGTGGTAACCCTTTCCAGGGCCCTCCTTCAGCAGCTGCCCCAAGCAGAGGCTGAGCCCAAGAAACTCCTTGGTGGTTGCCGGCCTCAAAGGCCTCTCTGTTCTCCCAGACCGCCCCCTGCAGCCATTTCCTGGCCTCCACAGATTGTCTGGGCCTCTGTGTTTGCCTCTGACATGGCCTCTGGCCTCTCCAGTGAGTCTTTGCCTCCCACCTTGAGGCTTTTAGGTTCTTCCTTCTCCTTGAATCCAAGAGCTTCATTTTCCGGGGCAGCTTCCTTGCAGGGAGGGAGCAGTAAGGGCCTAGCTGGCCCTGGAGTGGCCAGGCCCTGAACTCAAGTATCTACAGGCTGGAGGGCCTCAGGGGCTGCAGGCTCTGCTGGAGGATCGGATCCACAACTACCGGGAGGCGGTGGCCAGCGCCAAGGAGACAGGTGAAGCAGCCAAAGCCAGGCGCTGTGAGCGCGGCCTGAAGGTGGGTTGTGCTCGGCTGGGGAGCAGGGCTAGTAGTGGGGCTGAGGGCAGTGAGGGCAGAGGGTGAGGCACAGGAGGAGCTTGGGCCAGCGGAGGGGAAGCCTCCCCGCCAGCCTCGCGGAGGTGAAGGATGCTGGGCCTGTCTTTGAGCAGGGTCCAGGCCGTGATGGCTGGCTAGGTTTCTGGTTCTTCTCTCCCTCAGACTCTGGAGTCCCAGCTGGCTGCTGTGAGGAAAGGCAGGAAGATCAGTGAGGATGAGATCCCACCTCCAGTGGCCTTGGGCAAGAGGCCCCTGGCCCCTCAGGAAACAACCGACAGGAGCCCTGAAGCAGAACCCCCAGCTGCCCGCTCCGTGGAGCCAGGTATCTGGAGAGAGTCAGATCCCATGCTGGTTCCCAAGGTCAGAGCTCAAGGTCAGAGCCCAAGGCCTGCCTCCCCATCCTGCCGTTGTTCCCTTGCTGTCGGTCACACCTTCCCTAAGAGGTCCTCAGGCCAACCAGACCTGGAGGCACTGGTGACCTTCTTTGCCTTTCATGTCCTCTCTGTGGACTTTTTGTTTCTCCATAGACAACCCCTCCCAGCCTGAGACAAGCCTCTTGGGCAGCCCTAGTATTTCTGGCCCCCCTGATTCAGACCCAGACCCACGGGCCTTGCTGTTGGCCCGACAGAGAGAGTACAAAGTGGCTGCCCTGAACGCCAAGCGGGCTGGAGACCTAGATCGTGCCCGAGAGCTCATGAGGATTGGGAAGGTATGGCATCTGGTTCAGAGGTCCTGTGTCCAATCCCTCATTTCACAGATGGGGCGGTGACCTGCTCAAGGTCACACAGCTCGACTGAGCTTCAGTGAGACTGGCCTAAGGGGGAGTTTTTCAGCCCAGATCCTTGGGGTTCCCTGGCTTATGCCCACACCTGCTTTTCTTCCTACTGCAGAGATTTGGGGCCGTCCTGGAGGCCCTGGAGAAGGGGCAGCCTGTGGACCTGAGTGCCATGCCCCCTGCACCTGAGGGTCAGTGTGGGAATGGGCGGGGGGAGCCTGCTCAGGCTGGGGCTGGGGCTGGCCAGGCACCCCACCCACACCTACACCTCTGCTCTGGGTCCCCCAGACCTGAAGCCCCTCCCACAGGCTTCCAAGGCCTCCACAGCACCCTCCGATGTACACCCAGCAGTGGAGCGAGTGCAGCCAGTGATGGCCTCTGACATCCCGGCCACCCCAGGTAGGACCAGCTGATGAGACTATGGAGTGGGGGTCTGGGGGGAGGCAGGCAGAGCTGAGGCCATCTCCTTTCTCCTTTCAAGCAGCCCCTACTGAGCCACAGACAGTGCTAGACGCCCTGCAGCAGAGGCTGAACAAGTACCGTGAGGCGGGCGCCCAGGCTCGGGGCAGTGGGGATGAGCGCAAGGCCCGGATGCACGAGCGCATTGCCAAGGTGGGCCTGCGGCTTCCCTCCTCGGCTGGCTGCTGTCTGTCTGCTCCCTGGTCTTTGAGTCTCCATCCATCTGTCTCTCTCTGGAGCTCTTGCTGCCTCAGGGGCTCTGTTTCCTCCTGGGGCTGCTCATCCTGTCTCTCCCTGAGTGGAGCCCACAGACTGCTGCCCACCAGCAATCCCTCCCTTCCTTCCCTTGCAGCAATATCAAGATGCCATTCGAGCCCACCGAGCAGGACGGAAAGTTGACTTTGCTGAGTTGCCTGTTCCTCCAGGTGAGTGGGGCTTGGCCTGGGGGCTTATGAGGTCCCTGAGCAGGATGGGGGGAAGGGGAAATGATTTCTCACAGATCTGCCTCCGCTCTGGGGGAGCCACCCATCCCAGCCGTGCCCAGGAGGACCCACACAGGACCGGCAGGAATCCGGTGCCTCCCCAAGGCTACCCGAACCCTCTGCCAGTTGTCTCTCTTCTACAGGATTCCCCCCTATACCTGGCTGGGAGCCCACTATGGGTACTGAGGAGGATGTGGTGGCAGCTACTTTAGCAGCTGCCCAGAAACTGGCCTCCTCCAAGGATGCAGCCCCCACAGAGGAAGATGAGGACGAGGACAAGGTTTGGCTGAGTGCCCGAGGCTCCAGGGGTTGGTGGGGGGAAACAGCAGATGAGGGGTGAACCCAGACACTGGTGTCTGTACTAACAAGCCCAGCGAGGTAGATATTCTTTCTTCTACTTTACAGAGAAAAAACTTGGGCAAGGGCACCCAGCTAGGAATTAGCAGAGCTGGATTCAGACCCAGGTGTTTCTGACTCCAGAGCCCAGGTTTGATCCCCATTACCCTGCTGTCTCATGTTGGGAGGTTAACTCAGGGAGCTTCTGAGGCGGCTTCTAGCTCTGAGACTCTCTAGGGCCCACGAGGGAAAGCCATTCATTTCAGGTCACACAGTGAGTAGTACAGTGTTAGGAAGAGAGCCCGAGTCTGCAAACTGCCATGGCCGGGGTGGGGAACAGCCTCCGGTGACAGCCTCCTGGGAACCTGCAGGATGAGCCCCCAGCCCAGGCCCCAGTGGCCAAGAAGCCAGCACAGCCTCTGGTCCCTTCATCCCGGCCCCTGCCTGAGCCCAAAGCCTCGAGTTCTAAGGAGTCACTGAGCCCAGCTGGTGAGTTGGGGAGAAGAGGGATGGAGGAGTGAAGGCCCTAGTGAGAGGCAGGCATGGCTCTAACCAGCGTCCCCTCCCTCCAGTGCGAGAGCAGGTGGCCCTGCTGCAGGCACGGAAACTGCAGTACCAGCGGGCAGCCCTGCAGGCCAAGCGTGGCCAGGACCTGGAGCAGGCCAAAGCCCATCTGCGGGTGGCCAAATCCCTTGAGGCTCAGATCATCCAGGTGCGAGCTGGCCGACCTGTGGACCTCTCCAAGGTGAGTGTCGCCTGATTAACGAGCAGCAGGACTTCTCAGGCAGAGAGGTGGGTGGCCAGCTGGACGTGCAGACTGTGAACAAGGTGGCTGCTTGGAGGAGGTGGGACCTGAATAGGATGTGGTGACAGCTGAGAAAGCCTTGTGCGTATGCGTCTGTCTACCCCATGACCCCAAGAGAGGCCAGGGGAGGCCAGGGGGGCTGCCTGTGGTGAGAGCTGACTAGGCCGGGCAAGGCCAGAGGAAAGCAGGGCATTGTAGCAGCCTGGGATAGGATGGCAGGCAATGAGTTCACATCACTGGAGGTTACTAGAAGCTGGAGAAACATTTCGTTTGGATTCCTGTGTCTGTTAGGCTCAGTAGAGGAATAATCTGACTCTTGAGGCCCCTGAGGGGCCTTGTGACCTGGGCAGGTGCCTTCACCCTTAACGGATGAGGAGGGTGACTTCATCCTGATCCACCATGAGGATCTGCGACTCTCTCAGAAGGCTGAGGAGGTGTATGCCCAGCTACAAAAAATGCTTCTGGAGCAACATGAGGTCAGTAGACTGCTTGTCTGTCCTCCCCTTTCAGTGCCCACAGCCTCCCCTTGGTGAAAGGCAAGATAGGATTCAAATTCTAGCTCTTCGACTTACTTAGCTGTGTGATCTTGGGTAAGGCACTTCCCTTCTCTGAACCACCTTTTCCTCATCTATAAAATGGATGATTAATGCCCCTCTTGCAGGGTGGTTATGAAGTTCAAACAGAGTGGAGGGGGAATTACTTTGAAGATGGGAGGAAGAAGTGTTTGGGGAGACAGATTGTGTGTGTGTGTGTGTGTGTGTGTACATATGTAAGATATACATAGATGTATAGTTGGGTGTATGTGTATCTATCTGAACGGCTGCCTGCAAGTCTGCTTTCTAAAGTGACGTTTCTACTAGGTTTTTTTTTTTAAATTTATTAATTAGTTTATTTTTGGCTGCCTTGGGTTTTTTTTGCTGCGCGTGGGCTTTCTCTAGTTGTGGCGAGCTGGGGCTACTCTTCATTGCCGTGCGTGGGCTTCTCATTGCCGTGGCTTCTCTTGTTGTGGAGCACAGGCTCTAGGAGCACAGGCTTCAGTAGTTGTGGCTCGCGGGCTCAGTAGTTGCGGCTCGTGGGCTCTAAGGCGCAGGCTCGGTAGTTGTGGCGCATGGGCTTAGTTGCTCCACAGCATGTGGGATCTGCCCGGACCAGGGCTCGAACTCGTGTCCCCTGCATTGGCAGGCGGATTCTTAACCACTGCGCCACCAGGGAAGTCCCTTTCTGTTAGGTTTTAAAGAAGAATAGGAGTTTGCTAAGGGAATTTAGGGAAATGGCTATCCTCAGGAGAGGAAACAGCAAAAACTCAGAGAAGTGCAATGGGACTTGGGAGCGGTGAATTTGAGGTACCTGTTGGAGGAGAGGGGTGAGGCTACAGAAGGTTGGCCCTTTCAGAAGTCAGGCCTCGAAGGCCAACCTAGACGGGTCCTGCTCTGGACTCTGGATTCACTCTGAGCCCCCATTTTCAGAAGTGTGTGCTGTTCTCCAAGCAGTTTATGCACCAGGGCAATGTGGCCGAGACTACCCGGTAAGTGCGGGGCTGGGGCTGGAGCTTGTGGGGTGGGGAGCAGAAAATGAGCCCTGCCATGCTGATGTGCACACCTGTCCCTGTCAGGTTTGAGAAGCTTGCTCAAGACCGCAAGAAGCAGGTTGAGATCCTGCAGCTGGCCCAGGCCCAGGGCCTTGACCCTCCCAGCCACCACTTTGAGTTGAAGACGTTCCAAACTGTGAGGTGCCAAAGCCTAAGGGAGACCGTGGCTCCAGGCAGGGACTGGGCAAGAAGCTGGGAGCCAGGGGTGGAGACTTAGGCCCCTTGAGTGAGGCTTCCCAGGCTTGACCCTGACGTATGCCCTGGGGCTGGGGAGCAGTAGGACATGGTGCCTGTCTGAGGAGGGGCTCTGAGCTGTGTGGTGGCTGGGGAAGGAGCCCTGGACTAGGGGTCACAGACTGAGGTCTGCACGCCAGTTCTGCTCCTTCTACTCAGACAAGCTTTGCTTCCCGGGGCCCACTCTCCTCTCGGCCACCACCCTGCTGGGTAGGCAGCCACTGGAAGAGGGGACCTTTTCCTACTGCTCTCCTTCACTTTGGGCTCTTTCTCCTTGCTTCCTGGCTCTAGGATCTTCGCAGAACTCAGCAGCACAGAAATGCATCTGATTGTTGTCCGGGGAATGAACCTCCCAGCCCCTCCAGGTAGCCCTAGGGCCACCCCTACTCTAAGAGGCACTAGACTGTCTAGACTCTCTACTCCTGGCCGCTTAGAGAGGCACTGGCTCTCCCTCTGCACCAAGTGCTGGACTCCTGGCTACTCCCTCTGACCCTGACTCCTCCTTCTCCTTCATAGGGGTGACCCCTGATGACTTGGATGCTTTTGTGCGGTTTGAGTTCCACTATCCTAATTTGGTGAGATTCAGGTAGCAATAGGATCCTGTGAACCCCATCTTCCCTTCCAGGGCCCCGTGCTCTATTCTCCCCATCCCTGGAGTCTGGCTATAGGGAGGGGTTTGAAGACCCTCGGGCCCATTCCCTCTATGTGTCCCTTCCCTCAGCATTGATGTAGCCCAGAGTTCCTGGCCCTATATCTCTGTTTTTTCAAGCTGTCCTGACTCCTCTCTTCTCACTGTTTTAGGACCAGGCTCAAAAAAACAAAACAGCTGTGGTGAAAAACACAAACTCTCCAGGTAAGGACCCACGTGAGGGCTGCTTTCTCCTCCCTCTCACCCTCTGATATATCTGTGCAGCACTTGTGTTTCCAGAGTGCTTTCAGATGTATTATCTTACTTGGTCTTCTCAACTTAGGAGATAAAGGCAGGTATTACTACTACTTCTCTAAGGTAATTGGGGAAACTGAAGCTCAGAGAGGTAGAGGGACTTGCCTAGGGCCTCACAGCAAGGAGATGGTGGAAACAGGACTTGAATCCAGGAATCCTGACTCCAAGTTCCAAGCCTTGCCCATTTTGGTTTGATCTGTGTCTAACAAGAACTGTCCAAGTGGACTTCAAGGCCAGGACCTCGATGCTCTCTCTACCTCCCTCTGGTGGCAGTGACTCCAAATTGCAGGCAGAAAGATTGAGAGGGGAGGCCAGCCCTGGGCCAGTTTCCACTTCATCAGGGAATCCCTGGGAGCCAAGTTCCTCTGTCTTCTCCCCACTCTTGCAGAATTTGATCAGCTCTTCAAACTAAACATCAACCGAAACCACCGGGGCTTCAGGAGGGTGATTCAAAGCAAAGGAATCAAGTTTGAAATCTTCCACAAAGGGTGAGGGCTCTGGTCAGTCACACTGCCAAGGTGGGCTGGGAGGGAGGATTGGTTTCTGTTGCTGCTGCTGCCCCTGCTACTATTCAGTTTTCTTGTGCTGGGTTTAGCCAGCTCATTTCTGCCTTCCCTGCCCAGTCCAATCCTCTGCCGACTCTTGGCTTTCCAGATCCTTCTTCAGAAGTGACAAGCTGGTCGGCACAGCCCACCTGAAACTGGAGCGTCTGGAGAAAGAGTGTGAGATCAGAGAGATTGTGGAGGTAGGGTGGGAAAACCGGAGGACTTGGCAAGAAAAGAGCCAATGTTCACTGAACATCAGTCCCTCTTGTGGTTTTTTTGTGCCCATTAATTTAAAAATATCCAGAAGTGTGCTATAGAGTATGTGCTATACCCATTTCACAAATGAAGAGATTCAGAGGGTCTGAGAAAATTTCATAGCGTCACCCAGAAAGGAAGTAGCTACAATCCTTCCAAGACGCTCTGCACTACTCAGGTTCCCAGGGATGGTGGATTAGGGGGCTTTTGAGGGGCCTGATCATGGCTGTCAACTTGGCACACACAAATTCCTAGGTGTCTGGGGGCAGGTTATGGTTGAGGCAGTTGTCTGGCAACATGATGAAGTAGAACAACCTCTGGACATAAAGTTGATAATGTATTTCCAGAGGAGGGACCCACCAGAACACAGCTAGTCCGTGTTTAGGAATCGGCCCCAGGAGCTCCTTAAGCTTCCCTGAACTCACTGTATTTCACAGGGACTCCCAGAGCTTGCCCCTGATGACGAGGCAACTGAGGTTCCCAGAGGAGAAGGGTGTTCAACAAGCTCGTACAGAGCATCTCTGGCACAACTAGGCCCAGACCCTGGCTGATGCCTTCGTGGGCTGGGGCTTTTCCCACTACATTGCCTCTGCCTGTTTGGGGGAGTTCTTAAGTGGGGCCTGCTTTGTATCAGCCCCAGTGAGGTTGGTTAGACTCACAAGCCTGTAGCACTGCTTTGAACTCCAGCCGCCCCTTCTGCATAGGAGGGAAGCAGCATGGCAGCTGGCAAGACAAGCGAGTCCTGACCTTGCTGCACAGTGGCTGTGTGACGGGATCGGTCACTTCTCTCTGGGCCACCTGTGAGCTGAAGGTTTGGGCTCAGTCGTTTTTCAGGCCGCACCTTGAAGCCAGAGCATTTCTTCCAGGAGTTGCCAAGGGGACTGTGGGGAAAACTGAGTAAGCAGAGCTCTAGGTTTCTCACTCCCACTTCAGAGCATTGGTGCTTATTTGGATTTACATGACTTTTTTTTTATAAGACTGACTTACCTAAAGCCACCACCACCAAACAGCAGGAGGGTGGGGTTGTCCTGAGATGGAGACTCTTGTGTTGAGATGCAGGATGCTCTTAGCTCCTCTCTCTCCTCACCTGTGAGCACAGGGAGCTGCCTGCTCCCCCCACCTCTTTCCCCTCAGTTACCATCTCCCTCTCTGTGGTCCTCACAGGTCCTGGACGGAAGGAAGCCCACTGGGGGCAAGCTGGAGGTGAAGGTGAGGCTGCGGGAGCCTCTGAGTGGCCAGGACGTGCAGATGGTCACCGAGAACTGGCTGGTCCTGGAGCCCAGGGGCCTGTGAGGTGGGCAGCTCTCTGGGCCCTTAGAACCTCTGTCCCCTGCTCACTGCCTGGGCCCCCCAGGGACCCTTCCAGTACTCAACTCGTATCTAAGGAGAAAGCCTAGGAATTTCTCATCTGTGAGGAAGACCAAGAGGCAAAACTGTTTGTTGGGTAGCGCTCAGGCTCAGTGTCTCATGATCTTCAGTAGAACTGGGGAAGGAAGTTAACTTTCCCAGGTCTGTCTTCCCGAAACCCTTTCTAAAATCTACTTGTACATTCACTGCAGTTTAGACTTCCTGTGCTTTGTGCCCTTGTGCAACAGAAGGTCAATGTAGGGAGTGGAGTCAGGCCAGCAATTCCTCTCCAGCTTCCCCCCGCCCCCCACCCCCACTTTGCTGGCTTTAGAGGTCATTGTACATAAAGGAGATGCTGCTGCACAAGCACCAAAGACCTGTTAAGTACGTGCATTACTGACCACAGCCCTAGTCTTTCCTGTTGCTGGCCCCTCCCCAGGCCTCCACCCAAACAGGCTGGATTCCAAGATTCCCCCTACCCCTCCATCTGTCGGAGGGCAAGGACAGCCTCACTGCTCTGCCATGGAGTCTTGTAACCCCTTAACCCCTGGGTAGCAACTGCTTGCAGCTTGCCCCAGCCCCCAGTTGCACCATTTCTAAATGTGCCTTTAAAAGATAGAACTGTAAGGGATGGGAAAACTCGAGTGTGATCTGGATGCCCCGCCACACCCCCTGCTTAGGGTTGGGGCAGGGTTCTGTGACTCCAGGTGGCCAGTGGCAGCCTATCCCACACAACTCAGTTTACCCCCTCAGTTTGCCCTGCCTGTGCCTGTGCCTTGGTTCCTGACAGCTGCTGCACTAGCCTCCCTGCTTCTCAAAGCTCTCAGTGGAAGTTTGTTCAGGACTGTGTGGTGGGAAGTAAGGGTAGGGCTGTCTTGGGTTTGGTTCATGTACCTAAGACTGAAAGAATGTTATGTTAACTAGGAAAGAAAAAATATATATATGTGTATATATATTATGTAGCTGATTTTATTTAAGAAACTAGGTCTAATTAACTCATTGTAGGGGATTTACACTCTCCTCACAAAGTAACCATCAAAGTCCTTGTTTAGGACTTTGCTAAAGCCCTGCTGCTCCCTGTCACTTTTTAAAGCCAGAGTGGCGATAACATTTGTTAATTGACAGAAACTGCTGCTATGGCTTCCTCTTTTGAGACAGGGCAGGGGAAGCCTTGCCTCTTCAGCTCATCACCTAGAGAAATCCCTTAGTTTCTTCCCAAGAAATTCTCCTTTGGCTTTGTTTTTCTGAATGGATGGAGATAATGGAGGGATTTATAGTTGCAACAGATTTAATGTTCAAAACTGCAATGTTCTACATCTCTTAGAAATAAACTTTAATACCGCATCTTCCCCCCCCCCTTTTGTGAAGCATTAAGTTCAACAAAGCATTCCTGAAGATAATTTTTTAAGGCTTTATGTAACGCAGATACGTTCAACTTACTGATCACTATAGTATTGCAAATGCACAGCTCGGGGATTGAGCCTGTGTGTGTGTGTCTTTTTCTGGGATGAAGCTGGACCATGTTTCCCTGCCCTTAAGAGCAGAGCTGATAGTGGGTAACAGAGCAGGGACAACAAATAACTTTTCTGAGAGCTTGCTGGCCAGTCTTACCTATCAGAGTGAACTACCAAAAATTCCATAGATGTGAGCCTTAACCCTTAAATGCAGTCATATCTATGTTCATACAAGCAGCCATCTAGAATGAAAAGGAGGGTTGTTAGCCCTCATAAGGTGGCCTAGAGCAAAGAGGGGTGGCAAAGAGGGTTCCTGACTCAACCTAGCCTTCCCCTCAGGGTTTGCACCCAACTCACCAGTGCTAAGAGGGCTTGAAGCTTCTGCCAGCCCTAGGAATTTCTAAACTCAGTCCTCTGCTAGAAATTTGTTAGGAAGTTTTCTGTGGCTCAAAGATTTCCCATCACAACCTGTTCAATTTCATTCTGCTTAACTGCCCTTTGCTTTTTGGAAAACAGAACTTCCAGGCTGAGAGAGGCAAGACAAAGCCACCCACTGGACTTAGAGACTAAGGTTCTTAAAAGGCCTTTGTTTTAGCCATGGCATGCAGGGGGTCACTGGCAGGGGAGGAGCCTGCCCAGCTTCATCTTGTCCTAAGATTTATCCAAATGCAGCAACTCAGCATCGCAGATTAGTGACTTATGGGCAGTTGAGAACCAGCCACAACCCAAATCATTTTTAAATTTTAAAATTTCTTTTCAATTTAGTGCACATTTTCTTCTGAATTAGTGAACTGGATAAAATATGGAAGAAATTTATCTCAGAATCAGGAAGTCTTGCTCACAATTAAAGGGCAGACTAGTTTGTTTTATTATTTTCCTTTCTTATAGCACTATTCTGAAGCCTGCATTGTTGCTTCCCAATTTTTGAGATCTTGCCCCTTAAGTAAAGGCAACTGCTTTTAAGATGAAACTGTGGGGCTGAGACTGGTAGAAGGTAGAGGCAGGTAGCTTGCACCTGGTCCAGTTCCATCACAGATTCTTCCCTTCTCTGGGCCTCAGCTTCCCAAACTCTAAAATGGGCGTTATCATTCCTATTCTACTCCTTATCCCTTCTGGCTACATTACAATCCTCCAAATCCCATTACTGTCATTATTAAAATTATTTTAGCATTATTATTAAAACAGAAACCACCGTCACAAACTTGCTCTAGAAACAGTGTTCAGCAGATTGCTTGCTTGTTGTCTGAAATGCATTAAATGCATAAATTATTCCCCAGATGACTAGTTATGATAGAAGTAAATTTGGTTGGAAATTCTGAGCTCACCAGCATTCAGGAAACACTGTGCATGAGGGAAGACACTAGATGGGAACTTATACAGGTCAAAGTTGCATATTTCTGTAGCCCCAGAGTCCGTTAGGTGCTCAGATAAGAGTTGACAAAAAGAAATGGAGAAACTACATTGCCGAGCATTTGGTAAGAATTTAGTTTTTAAAAATTTAATGTTACCAGAATGGCAATTCTGTTCCTCTTTATAAGGATCTCTGTATCTCAATCTAAGTTTACATTATAGAAGAATCTGCCTTATTTAGAAATGTGGTGTTTCAGTTCTATACAATATATAGTGTATAAAAACAAAAATGAAACGAGGGAAAACAGTGAACTAGCTTTGGCTATTTTATGCCCAATTCCACAAGATGATTTTACTAAACATAAAGGACATTTTATGCAATTGAGAATGGACCTGACTGTGCAGGGCCAGAGTAGGGGAATTTAAAAGTTTGCACTGATCCCAGAAGGTATGTATAACTGCAAGATCTATTTAGGTGGCAGGAAGAAAGGTAACTTCTCTAGGAGGACAGGACCAAGGGAGCCAGCTCCTACAGAAGCTCCAATTTATATTTAGACCAAGCTAGATGTTACACCCAAATACCTACTACTATTATTAACCCTGTTATTAATACCCTTGTTGTTAACAAGTGCATCCTGTGCCTGTCAGGTTTGGGGGGTGACAGTCCCAGGGCTCGGTCCTTACAAGCTGGTGTTCGGTGGGCACCCATTCTTTTCTTGCCTTAGAAGCTCCAAGTCTACGGGAAAGGTCACAATCCCAGCTCTCTGCAGCCACCATCAGCGAAGGCTGTGGAGAGGCAGATGTAGAATGTCGATTTCCCCCACCATGGAAGAGCACTAAACCTAGCTAGACACACTTGGGCCTCAGAAAACAGCTGTTGCCCTAAACGTAGTTCCACAGCCTGTAACTGCCAAGTGCTAAGCCCAGCTCCAGCCACTGAGGAGCAGCCTCTCACTGTCTCAGAGGCCCGCACTAGCTTCCAGGGGCTTCTTGGAGTTGCGCTTTCACTGCAGAGGGACCAACCTCTCGCTTGGCCTGGGTGTTTAGAAGATGCCAGTGACAAGGAAGTGAGTTGCCCTAGAGCAGTGTTTTTCAAACTGTGGGTTGTGAAATCTATTTGGTCTGTGACCAAAATAAATTCTTAATGAAGGAGAAAATGATCAGAGTGCATCACATATATTATTTGGTAAACCAAATAATACCATTTGGTAAATAATTTGGTAAACCAAATCTTGGCTTCTAATACCACTTCCTCTAAAAAACAAACAAACAAACAAACAAACAGGCTGATTCCAAGGCTGGGACAGGGTTAACCCAAGATGGCCCTGGGGCATCTTGTTAGGCCAGAAAAGGAAGTGTTCAGAAAAATGTTAGGAGCGTGTCACAAGGATGTGGGAGCTCACCTGAAGGGGTTCTCTCTGGCCAAAGCTGAGACCATCTGAGCACCAAAATAATGAATTAGAACCATTTAAAAAGTAATCCCAAGTCCATAATGAAAACTAATTACATGAATAAATAAGAAAGAAGGGCTTTTGCTTATAGATAATCAAGTGCAACTGATAAAGGTAGAGGAAGTGCTGGAATTGAGAAATCATTTGTAGCCATCATAGTAAAAAATCAATTCAGACAGGAAACGTCGGAGAATGCTAACTCATAAGGGGAAATTTCAGTGAGCAAGATATCTGCATGATCTGAAAGTATCTCTACATGTATTGGTTATTTGTTTCAAGGGGGAAAATATACAGTGGACAAACTGGACCACACCTTGACCAGGTGATGAAAATTTACCATCAGTGAGGGGCAGAAGGACATTAAGTGACCCCTGATGTGATGTCCTAAGAAGGACACAACACCACTTAGGTAGGGTTCTGGCCAACAATGCGTAATTCACCTGATTATGAGGAGATACCAACTGAATGCAAAATGAGGCATTTTCTATTAAGAAATGAGTTGGGGGAACCTTATTCACCAAAAATATCAATGACATAAAAGGTAAAGGTGAGTCATGACAGCAACTTACCATGTCTGTCTTATCGTGCTGGAAGCTTCACTGGAGGGGAAAGATGCTGTGAAGGACATTATTGGACAGATGCTAGGTTAAAGTATCACACCGAAGTTGAGAACTGTCCTATGGTTATGTAAGAAAATGTGCTAATTTTTAGGAAACAAACATTGAAGTATTTAGGAATAAAGGTTTATGATGTATGCAACTTACTCTCAAGTGCCTCTATTTTTTATGGAGACAGAAAAGGAAAGGAACACTGATAAAGCAAATGAGTTAATCTGTGAACAATAGCTGAATCTGGGTAAAGCATACATAGGTGGTGGTGGTGATGGATTTTTTAACTCACCACTTTCCTGGAAGTTTAAATTATTTCTCAATAAAATATTTTTTTAAATACCTATAGTGTAAGAAATTCCCTGGTGGTCCAGTGGTTAGGACTCTGCACTTTCACTGCCAGGGCCCAGGTTTGATTCCCTGGTCAGGGAACTAAGATCCTGCAAGCGGCAGGGCATGGCATAAAATAAAATAAAATACCTCTAGTGTATATTATAACTAAAAATGTCTTGGGTATATTCTGTCAGCTTTCACAGAAAGGCCCAATTCAGTGTCTCATCCACTCTGGCAGATCTTGAGAGATCCTGTAATTGGCTCTACTATCCAGGTGACCTCATTTACACTGAGTCGCCCTTCCTTGGATGGAAGAGAGATAATCCTTTGGGTCTTTGATTCACTTCAATAAATAATCTAGTAAAAACAAAAAGTCTAAGTGTGACTCCTACTTGAAGTCGCTGTGATGTAACTGGGACAAGATCAGTGTGAAACTCCTTTTTATATCCATCCTGTACAAAGAGTTCAAGACTGATGCTTCATTTTTTATTTCCCCTCTGCCCTCCCACCCCACCCTTGGTGATGGCTGTACCCATCTGAGCATTTCTGAGCACAAGACCAAAAGGAGCAGAACTCTTGTCTAAACAGTAACAGAAGGGGATTAGCTGCAAGGATAGCGTAACTGTGGTGCAGTAACAGAAGCTGCCCAGATCTTCTCGGTGGACAATGCATAGAAGACTTAGAATTATGGAACATCTGTCCCCCCAACCACCCTTTCCCACCCCGTCCCCCAAACCCCCACCCCACCCCCTCCCCCATTAATAGTGTTAACAAAATCTTAATTTTCCAGTTCTAAAGTGCAAATGATTTGGGTATGACTGCTGTTGCAACAGGTCTGAACAGAAAAAAATGAAGTCCTCTCTGTCTATGCGATGTTTTCCAGAATATAAAAGATGAGTTCCATGACGATGGGGCCCTCACTGAGCTGGCAGGTCCCTCCGTGGATCACCGGCACCAAAGCGCTGTCCAGATCGTTCATGTACTGCGAGGGAAGGGGCTGGCCATTGCTCCCTGCTTGATAGCCAACCTATACCGCAGAAAGAAGGGGATGAGAGGTTACTGGACAGAGAAGATCTCTCCAGAGGGCTGAGGGCCAAGGAGGCTGAGCAGGAAAGGAGATGTCCTCCTTGGCCAGGGGCTAGAACTGGCAGTAGACACAAACTTCTCCTTCTCTTCCCTGAATTGTCACTTACCATCCTATCATTCATCCTGCCTCTACCACATGATAGCTGTGAGACCTTGGGCCAGACACTTAATCTGTTAGGGTCTTAGTTTCCCGGGAAGGGGGGATGGGGCACAGAGAGGTATGGAATGTCAGCAGTAATACATAAACCTTTGGTTGTGAAAATTAAAACGAGAAATATACTGGGTAAACTCCCTAACACAACAGGAACTGAACACCTGTTCTTCCATCCATTCTTCCACACACCATCTTCTGAACACCTACAAACACAGGAATTCGAGGATGAATGTAAACGGGGCCCCTGCCCTCGACAGCCCTACACATTTAGCAGAAAAATGCTTGTTCTTAAATTGTTTTATGTGCGGTAATTCTCCAGCCAGATTTTCAGTACCATTTGAGAAAGGACCATAATACCTCATTTGTATTACCTTGACATGCTTAGTACAGCATTGGGCAAGACCTTTAGTAGAAAATAACTATATCTGTTGACTGATGACTAGTCAGGAAACGGAGCCAAATATATAGCCTTTCACATTTTCCCTTATAATGACATAACTCTGCATCAAAGCAGCAACACTGGGACATGTCACATGGATCTAAAATCCAAAAGAAATGTAGGGAGATTAGAGTGCTAGGCCACAGGAGAGAGACGCTGGGGAAAGGAAGTGGGGGCAGGGTGCACTAAGACTGGATTGTGACTACAAACAGCATACAAAAAGGTTAAGTAAGACAGGGAGGGAAGCCCGGCCACAGGAGACCTGAACTGACAGGAATCCCAATGGAGAAATAGTTCAAGTCCTAGCCACTACCTAGCTTGGAAATGTTGCCAGTAAGGGGTGGGAGCTGCAGAGGCCAGTCGGCAGAAGTTTGCTGTAGTTTAAGAAAACGACAGGATGTGGGACAGCTTGGGACCTGCCCTCTAAAGGAGGCAGAATGATTCCCAAAGGGCGGGGCTGGGGAGTCTCAAAGGCTGGCCCTGATGTCATTCACACCGGAGGTGGCCGGTCCTCACTTCCCCTTAGCCCACACTAAAAAGAAAAGTCCTTGCAAGAATTCAGGTGAGGAAGCCAGAGTTCCAATGGTTCAGAGAGTCTGACCAAGCAGCACATCCAGCTGTATTACCAACAGAGGGAAGGCTAAATACTGTATCTGGTCAGGCCCAAGATCCAGAGACTTACACTCTGGGTTGCAGCAGGAAAACTCACATGTCAGAAAACAGACACTGCCCAAGTCCCGCTTCAAAGGCTGAGACTCTTTACCTGATCTGAGTCAAGTGTCACACGTAGTCCCAGTTTAGTCATTCCATCTTCCTTCAGAAGCTTCAGGTGGGGACACAGAGCAAGACAAAAAGCCTTGGCAACGTGCTCGGTCAGTCGGCTGTGATCTGCGGGATCACTCAGGCAACTGTGCTGGTCATCATTTTCTAGGAAGAACACCTGGTCCCCAAACAAAAGAGACTTTTAAACTTGTGCCTAGGAGATGTAGGAAGAAGTGGGTACACCAACTCACATGTATGAGCAACCTGATTCCCTAAGATGTGCAGGAAGACCTCAGACACCACGAGGTCCTTGGGCCAAGAAAAGTAGGGCACTGATATCTTACATCTAAGAGACAGCCTCTGCCTCTCACAGTCTCTGCATCCACAAAATGGTAGCTGCTATCTGCCTATCTACCTGAAAGCCGTGGCCATGGTCATAACGGTATGTTCTACACAGAACCGGGAAAGGCTTACATTTTGCACTGTATACTTCTAAAAGGAACCCCTAATATATGGACAACTTTCTAAGAGAACGGACCTTACAGATCACGTCACCCAACACCTTCATATTACTGATTACTCATAGAAGGGGGGTGACTCGCTCAGGGCCTAGGCCAGAATCTGCCTCTTATCACAGACAGTTTTTCCCACCACATGGCTCTGCCACTGCTGAGGCCAGAGCTGTGTCAGTGTCCTTGAACTGAGCACTGCACTGGGCGCAGGCAGAAGCATAGCAGATTTGGAACTGAGACTTGAGTCCTAGTCACATAGAGGAGGGTCATGAGCAAGTCCTTTGGCTTCTTAATGCCCAGTTTGCCTCTGTAAAATGGGAAGCACCTATTCTCTCTGGTTATTGTAAAAATTAAATGATATAAAAGCAAAACGTAAAAGATACAGATACGTAAATACACAATGCTTCTATATACCACCCCCTAGCTTACTGCTCAAGCAGCGGCTTATACTAGGAATACTGCAAAGGAGCAGCTCTGAAGCCCTACGCCCGATGCACTAGTGAGAATGGCAGCATGAAATGATGGAAAGAGCTCTGGAGTGGGACTCGGGAGACTTCTGGCCCTGGCTCTGCCAGCAACCAGCATTAGGCAAGTCACAAGTCACCCGGCCTCTCTCAGACTGTTTACTCATTATGTAATTTCTCATTTCTCATCTCCCTACCTCAGTGGGTTACTGGGGAGCAAAAATGAGGAAACACAGGTCAAACTACTTTGTAAGCAATGAAGACATTTACATGTTCCAGACCCTGCACTACTCAAAATATATCAAAGGGATGATCATTACAAAGCAAGCAGATAAAACCACTCAGCCGCATATGAAAACACCAAGCATGGTATGAAAGATAAGTCACTTGGAACAACAGCTCAAGAACTGAAGAACCTCTAGTCTATGTGTTGTCAGGAACCAGCTAGTAAACCTGGGTAAGGCATTTAACCTCCCTTGGCCTCAGTTAACCCTGTGTGTAAAATGGAAAAGGTAGAAGTCAAAGAACTTCTTAGATTTAACAAAAAAATTAAGATTTTTAAAGCTGCCAGAAATCCTAGAGATCTTATAATTTAATACTTTATTTTATAGACAAGTATAAATGAGGTTCAAAAGAAGTTGAGACATAGGACCTACCTGTTTACTCTCAGAAAATAAACTTCCTGATTTGTCTGACATGTACACATATACAGGGTTTCTGCCCTGTCCTCTCATTCCCAAGTTAGCCTCTAACACAGCTTTCACGTTAAGGAAAAATATAGTGGAAAAGAGCTTAGGAGTTGGCCAGATCTGGGTTTGAATCAGGACTCAGCCATTACTTAGTCACCATGTAATCTTGGACAAGTTAGTTTCTGAGCTCTAGTTTTCTTATTGGTGAGATCAGTCTATTTTTTAAAGACTGTGTTATCCAAGACAGTTATAACTGCAGCATAACCAGCCCAGCTTTCTGAAGAATCCAGCAAAGATGGTATGCACCCTTCAGAGATACACCCTTCTTGAGTTTCAGTGTGAACAAATCTCTGAAAACTAGTTCAACCGGAGGAGATGTCTGACTGCTGCAGGCCGCACTTTGTGCATTTCTTCCTAGTGAGCTAAGATAGACCAGAGAGAATTGGAGTATAGAAGGTAAACAGAGAGATTTTATTTATTTATTTTTCTTATCCTCTAGAATCAGCCCAGAATATGTCTCTGGGCCGAGCAAAAAGTTGTCTTCAGAGGAGGTCAAGGATGCCAAGTTTCATTTCCTTACCTCTGTCCATCTGATGACTTTTCCATTTGCTTTATACTCTGATCCATGGAATATCTTCACACTTGTTATAGACTCCATGGACTTCCCATCTATGGGACTTATGACACTAAAACAGAGACAAAGGAAAGAGATGGAAGCAGCTCAAAGTTAGAAGAACCACTTCTCTTGTCAAGTCTTTTTACTAATTACACTGGGTGCCTTGCTGAACACATGTGTGTAAAACATCACAAAAGAAGAAGCCACTGAACAAAAATGTACATGAACAGAGCTCTCAGGGAAGGGCCTATGCACTGAAATAATTGGGAACACACATATGACAAACGAGTCCTGATTCCAGGAGCTGGTTATTTAATGTAAAGAAACTTTACTCAAGCCTGCTCTCTTCCTCCACTATTCCTCCCTTCAGTGGCTGCACAGCCCCACCCGATCCTGCTCTCCCCTGGCTCTGCCACAGCCTCCGCTCCTGGCTGTGACGACACTCATCACATCACATTCTCCAGACCGTCTGCGTATTTGCCTCACAAATGAACTTCCGAAAGGGAGGATATATGATATACTCACCTCTGTGTGCTACGTTTCCATGTCTGACACACTGCTTGGAATGTAGGTGGTTAGTAAGTGTTTACTGATTACAGGAATTATTTGACCAAGTATGTTAATTATGACAGTGCTGGTGTGAAATGAGGAACATGTATCTATATTATCCATCACAACAAACTCCCTTCAGTGTTACATTATCACTTCTAGATTCCTGAATAGAAAGGCCACATTTTATGGTCATGCCCTCTCCAAAATATAGCAAGTATAAATATGTGGAGATATATACTCATTCCAATGAGGATTCCAAATAATTTTTGCAAAGATTCCAAACTTTTCCTAACAATTTTCAAACCTGTTTATGTTTTTGAATCTCTATGTACAAAAGGTCAAATTTAACCTAAATTGGGATTTGCTTCATTTGACTGAATTAAAATTATTTAACCACTGTTAAGTTTAACTTCTAACTCATCAGACAATGTCAAAAATAGAGCAGCCTCAGTTGATTAACACTCTTTTGAGAAAGGATATCCTGACACTGTGGAACAAACTGGAAAACATTCAGTCTACACACTACAAACTAAACTCCTGGGTTCAAGAGTCTTCCCTGACTAGTTCTTGTCCTTTTTTCTCAGATGCTGCCACTGGCATGTGTTGTAGGAAAGGGCAACCTACTTGTTGTTAGCTACCAACACCTTAAGGCATCAGATTTTCAGTTTATCAACCTTTTTGTCCTAATAACCATGGAATTTGTTGTGATAGATAATATAGACACTTGTTCATCAGTTCACACTATCAACCTAATAACCAAATATAATAGAGAATTAAACACAAATTGATTTTGAAATTAAATTTTCCACGAAGTATGGGAAGATAAAAGGTAATTTGTAAGGTAGGCAAACACACTCATTGATTTAGAAATTGCTTCCTTTTGTTCAATAACAAAGGTTTTAAAACCATTTAAAAAAAATCTTGTATGCCATGTTGTAAATGCCCTCTACCTGCCTTTGCTTCTGCTAGTCCCTCAGACTGGAATGCCCACTCTGCCACAGCTATGCAGCAAATGTCTACTCATCTTACCAGACTCAGCTCAAGCAGCAGCCATTCCTCTAGGAAGTCGTTCCTGAATACTGCCCGACCACCTCTACCGAGTTCCTCATTTCTTTTTTATCTTCACTGTTTCCTATAGAGTTTTCTATAGCGTCTTCTGAACTTTGGTGGACTTATTTATAACTATCTTCAAAATCAGACTAAGTCACCTGTCAGCAAGGACCACATGGACTTCATTTTTGTATTTTCAGAAGCCCACACATAGAGTTATTGCTTGAAGGATGAATGGGAGAAAGCTTAATACAATGAAGTATGACATATTTATTCAATTAATCAGTTTTTTAAAGAACCTACTTGGGGGACTTCCCTGGTGACGCAGTGGTTGGGAATCCGCCTGCCAATACAGGGAACGTGGGTTTGAACCCTGGTCTGGGAAGATCCCACATGCCGCGGAGCTACTAAGCCTGCGCTCTAGAGCCTGCGAGCCACAACTGTTGAGCCCGAGTACCACAACTACTGAAGCCTGCGCCTAGAGCCCATGCTCCGCAACAAGAGAAGCCACTGCAATGAAAAGCCCGCACATGGCAGCGAAGAGTGGCCCCTGTTCTCCACAACTAAAGAAAGCCTGCACGCAGCAACGAAGACCCAACGCAGCCAAAAATAAATAAATAATAATTTTAAAAAAGAACTGCTTGGTGCTGGACAGTGTTTTAGGTGCTGGTGACACAGAAGTAAATAAACCAGCAAATATTTCTGCCCTCATGGAGCTTACATCCCAGGGGCAATATAATAAAATAAATAAATAACAATATATGTTAGAGAGTTATATGTGCCCTTAAATATAATTCAGGGGAGGGAAGAAATGTGTATGAGAGGCTTATAATGTAGTAGGCTGGCCAGGGAAGGCCTTATTGAGAAAGTGACATTTTAGAAAAAACTTGAAGCAGGGAGGGAGTAACTCATGGCTATATAGGAACAGGGTATAAGTTGAGAAAACAGAAGGTGCAAAGGTCTGAGGGCAGAAGCACAGCTGATGTATTCAAGCAAGAAGCCACGTGTTGCTTCTGAGAAGTGGATGGAGGGATTGTGTAAGGCCTTGTATGTCGTAAAAGACTTTGGCTTTTACCCTGAATGACACTGGAAGCCAGTGGTGGGTTTTGAGCAAAGAAGTGACAATGCTCTGGGTGCTGTACTGGAAATTAATTAGGCTGGGGGAAAGGAGGAGGCCACGACTAGAAATAATGAAACCAATTAGGAGGTGACTGCAATAATGCAGACCAAATGATGGCAGCATGGGTAGTGAGAAGTAGTACAATTCTGGAAGTATTTTAAAGTAAAGCTAACAGGATTTACTGTTGGACTAGGTGTAGGGTGTGAGACAAAAGCGTCAAAGATGACCCTAAGGTCTGGGCTTAAACCATCAGAATAGAGTTGCCATGTACTAGAGAAGAGTATAGGATTTGAAGCCCAAGGAGGTGGTTTTCAGTCCTAGCCCTGCCACTTCCTAGCTTTATGGAGTCATTTATCCTTTTGGTGTTTATTTACTCATCTGTAATATAGAAATAACAATACTAGTTGTTAAATGAAACAAAATGAGCAAAACAGTCTTGTAAACCAAAAAAAGGCTTAGGTTTTACTATTATCTCAAAAACTTTAAAGGGATTGTTTTGTTTTATCAACTCCTTCCTTCCTCCTCCCTTCAAAAATATGCACAGAAACTCCTTCAGAAATTAAGCCAAGAAACCAGAAATTTAAAATTCCATGTTATGATACAAAGCAGTCCTTTCTTCTTAGGCAGGGCTTTCAGTAAAGTTATAAAACACCAGTATAGACAAAACCCAGAGCCTAGCCCATAACGAAATGCCACAAGGGGGGAAGGTCGCCGCATTTACCCCTTGTTGACATTCTTGTCGTCATCCACCCACTGGATGTGGATGTGCTCCTGGGGATCCTCGGCATCTGCCTTGCCACAGGTGACGGTGAAGTCCTTCATCTCCCGCAGCGCCTGCCTCAAGGCATCCATGTTCTCTGCAGTGATCTGGACCATAACGCCATCTGAGAATCAGCACCAAGACAATACAGATGGAAACAATGCAAAGCCAGGTAGAAGGGCAAGTGAAACCCTGTACCTGGCATCTAGCAAATCCCTCTAGGATTAAATGTAAAACTCTGTTCTGTTCTCTGAAGCTGACAGATACAAAGAGGTTTTGTTCTTTGAGCTGAACCTCTTACTCATTGAAAGTGTTATGAGGAGCAAATGCCAAGATGGATTCTGCTTAAAACACCTGCCTGTTGATTTCACTTCAGGCACAACAAAGTTTGTCCTGAGACTGCTCAAAGGGAAAACTTACACATGGTCACGTCCCTTTTTTGGACACACAGAGGATTTTGTTCGTGTTTCCACTGATGCATCTATCATGCTCTGATCATATTTATTCGTTTGCATCTCTCGCCTTACTATGACTGCATACAGTGAAAGCCAGTAAGTGTTTGTTAAATAAATCACTGAATAAACAACAGCAGTGGGATGGGGAATAAATCCATTTATTGACTAGCAATAAGGCAAACCTACCACGTGTGGTTTATATGGGCTACCATGTAGCCAACAGATGATAACTATTTTGGGGCTGCTACCTACCTGAGTCAAAGGCAAATACTGAAATAAGGGAGAAAGTTGTCACATGCTGAGCAATTACCCTGCTTCACTGACACAAAATTTTCTCAGCTAAGATAATTTCTAAAGAGCTTCAATAAAAATTTCATAAATAGGCAGCTAATTACTCTACTGACACACACACACACAGTGAAGTGTAAGGCCTAAGAAATTCCCAAGCCAAAGACATAAATACAACTTTTAAATACATTGTTTTGCATTTGTAAGAATCTGTGTCAGTTCAATTTATTATTTTGACAACACTGAAGGGGTGCTTTTTAATCACCTTGTAAAGACATAATTTCAAAGGTAGTCAATATTTGATCACATAGGCATTAATTAGTCATTTAAGACCAAAGAACTGCTTAGCTCCTAGATTTCTTAATTTCTTAATAGGGTGTTTCTGCTATGTAGTATAATAGCATACTTTGCTCTTCACTTGCTGTTTTGTTAAGTTTACCAATAGAGGAGATCAAAGTCAATCTCTTTTAACACACATAAGATTATCTATGTATTTCAGTTAACACAATGGAATCTATCCTCAGGAAAAACTGCTCTTAGGGTGCTGGAGTGAGCTACTGTGGAAATGAAAACCTGTCACTGTGTGTGCAGACTATATTTTCCAAAGACGACCGCTATGTGTCCCATCTCACACGCTTTTCTACAATGCTACCTTTCCATTTCCCCATCAAGAAATGGAGTCTAACTTCTCTCCCCTTGAGCAGGCTTATGACCACTTCCAACATTAGAGGATGGTGGAAATGACACCGTGTGACTTTCAAGACTGGGTCATAAAAACCAGTGCGGCTGCTGCCTTGTGCTGGAGCACTTGTGCTTGGGAGTTCTAAGCCACCATGTAATAAGTCCAACTATCCCAAGGCTGTATGCTAAGGAGTCCAATGATAAGGACTCTGGTCATTACTCCTAGTCTTTAAATCATCCCAGCACAGGCCCCAGACTTGTGAGTCAAAAAACTTTCAGATAATTCTAGCTCCCGGCCATCAAGTAACCACCAACCTTCAAGCCATCCCAACTGAGGCCCCAGACATCACTGAGCAGGGTCAAGCCAACCCTGCATTGCCCTGTCAAGGGCAGACCCAGAGGAATCAGTAAGCATGATAAAATAGTTGTTTTGAGCCATTAAATTCTGGTTTAATTTGTTATACAACGAGAGTTAACTAGATCAAAAAACAGTGAAGAATAGTTGACAAAGAAAATAAATATCCTGTGATAAACCATAATGGAAAAGAATATGAAAAAAGAATGTGTATGTATGTGTGTGTGTATATATATTATATCTGAATCACTTTGCTATACAACAGAAATTAATACATTGTAAATCAACTAAACTTCAATAAAATAAATTACAAAAATCACGTAAAGAAAATAAACAATATGCTCATTAGCCTTTCATTAAATTTCATTTAATTAACTATTGTCAGAATATGTGTCACATCAATTATAGCAAACCAGCAGCAAATGAATCCCATTCTGTACACCAAATGATGATTGCAGCATTCTTGTGGGTAATTGGGGCTGAACTTCATCTATATATTTACAGATTCACACCCAGTGATATATCTGAATTCAGACTATGACCCTTTGGGTACCTTATTCCAGAGCTCTGAAAAGCCATCTCTTAACTTTTATGTCAGTGTCCCATGATATCTCTACCACTTACTCCCTTCTTTGGAGAGCTAGGCAACCTTATGACAGTTTTAATTAGCTGTAGAGTGAGATGCTATTGAATAAATAATAGGAGTCAGAAGTCTATGGCAGGACCTCCCTGGTGGCGCAGTGGTTGGGAGTCTGCCTGCCAACGCAGGGGACACGGGTTCAAGCCCTGGTCCGGGAAGATACCACATGCCATGGAGCAACTAAGCCCTGTGCCACAACTACTGAGCCTGTGCTCTAGAGCTCACGAACCACAACTACTGAAGCCCACGTGCCTAGAGCCTTGTGCTCCGCAACAACAGAAGCCACTGCAATGAGAAGCCCGCGCACCGCAAGGAAGAGTAGCTCCTGCTCGCCACAACTAGAGAAAGCCCACATGCAGCAACGAAGACCCAATGCAGCCATAAATAAATAAATACACACACACACACACACACACACACATACATACATACATACATTTATTAAAAAAAAGAAAGTATTCAGATTAATTCATTTGTTTAGAACTGACAGGTAGCATAAATGAGACTAGCTGGAATTAGACGACAATGCAAAAAAGAAAAAAAAAGTCTATGGCAAAAGTGTCAAGGCTTCCTTTAATGTCCCTTGTTTTTCAGTTGTACAGTTAGGACTGAACTAATGTACATGCAGTAAATAACTCATTCTTTACCTTCCACAATACTGGACTTGGCAAGATATCCTGAAGAGGATTTCAGAGCGCCACTGAACACAAAGAAACTGGCACCAGTCACTAAAATAGCAATAGAAATAGTTTAGTGAAGAAAGACTCTGAGTTGGAGGGGTTGAAAATAATAATGAAATCTTTGGTAGTTGGGGACTCCAACCATCATCATACAGAAAACAAAAAACACCAACTCTATACACCACAATATACAAGTAACCAATAATTCAAATACTAATGATAGCTTAGAGAATGAGGTTTTAAGATATACTCTCCCATTCTGTTTTGTGCTTCCTTCAATCAAGAAGCAAAGAAATCTTAGTGGTCAAGGCTAGGGCTTGGTCTGCAGCTTGTTTTTGTAAACAAAATTTTATTTGAACACAGCCATATCCATTCATTTACATATTGTCTATGGCTGTTTTTGAAGTATGATGCCAGAGTGTTGGCGACAAAGACCACAGGCCTGCAAAGCCTAAAATATTTATCATATTCACAGGAAAAGTTTGCTGACCCCTGATCTAATTCATTGCTTTTTTTAGATCAAATATATTTTGAATATGGAGATATGGTTGCCAACTATTTTATTTACCAAGTGGAGCTATTAAAAAAACAAACACCTATTTAAAAGACAAACACCTCTTCATGAAAGAAAGGATATTTAATTACATTTAGCTTTATGAAAACTGCACTACACTTTTTATTTCTCCACATCTTAAACTGGACTGAGCTATTCCACCTTCCTACCCATTGGCCCTACAGTATCTCTAATGGGTAGGTGATCCAGCCTTTGTCAGAGACTCCTAGTGACAGAGAGTCCACAAAGCACAAGGCAACCATTTCTATTTCTGGATAGCTCTCAGTGTTACAGAGTGTGCTCTCAAATTGAGCCCAAATCTAGATCCTTGTAGCTTTCACCCACTGGTGCTGGTTTTGGTCTTCTGTAGCTATAGAGGGTAAGTTGAATATTGTTTCCACATAATAGAAAACCTTAAAAATAGAGATAGCTATTTTTCACCCTCTTTCAACCTGTACTTTTCCAGGTTAAACATTTATACTTTATTCAAGAGGTCTTCCCTTGACCTAGTTTCTAAACTTCTCACAGGCCTTGAATCATCCTCTGAAGACCTTCTAGTTTTATCACCAATTATGTTAATGATATCCAGAACTTATTCAAATATTATAGATATAGTTTGACTAATAGGGAGCATAGTGGATTTATCACCAACCTATTTTAGATATTATATTTGAATATACATGTGCTCAGTACCTTTTATGCCTTTACTAAACAACTGATTTAAAAAATATACTGAAGGGGCTTCCCTGGTGGTGCAGTGGTTGAGAGTATGCCTGCCGATGCAGGGGACGTGGGTTCGTGCCCCGGTCCAGGAAGATCCCACATGCCGCGAGCGGCTGGGCCCGTGAGCCATGGCCGCTGAGCCTGCGCGACTGGAGCCTGTGTCCCTCAATAGGAGAGGCCACAGCAGTGAGAGGCCCGCGTTGCGCAAAAAAAAAAAAAAAAAAAAGAATAAGCTTCGAAAGGTTAATTTAATCAAACTGTGGTCACCTATTCTGACAGTGAGTGTTATGGGGCTGAGATATCCAACTCTCCAGTTCCAGTACAATCTTCCATTCTTATAACCTCAATCAGCTCAAACACTCACCCTTTCTGGGTTGATTGTGAATACTGATAGCCTGGGTCTGATAGTTGCCATCATCATTCTGGACACACACGAGATGAGAGTCTGCCTTCTCATTGAAGCAGGCACCTCCTGCCAGGACATGCTCATTGGACTTGTTCATGGCTTTCATCATCTGCAGTCAAAGAAAGGCTAACTTTCTTATTCTGCCAAGAATGGGCATTTTTTGGTGTGTCTGACATAGCACAACTCCACAACTTCTCAAAGACAAAAGAGAATATTATTATTTAATTAAAGTGACAAAGGAGCTACCAAATAATGAAAACAAAGTGAAAAATCAGTCACTATTAGTAAAAATTCACATACTTGAATTCTCTCTATAGTTCATAGGTGATTTATATTACAACCCAAACACATGACATTTTGCATTCATTTTCTGTCTTTTTATTGCTGCACTAAACGCAAGTAACTAAAATTAGTTTAGCTATTAAAATAGTTTCTCCTATCCACTGGATTCTCTGAGAATATATATACACTGAAATTCTAAGTCAAAAGAATGTCCCATATTTAAGTCTATCTTGCCTTCTTTTTCTACATCCATACAAAGGAGTGCTTTCCTCTACAAATATATGAACTCCATTATTTCTTAGTTTTATTAACTTATGTTTGATATCTTCAATGAAATCACTTACTAATATTTTGCTTTGTTCTTATAAAGAGATTTAAGGTGATAATTCTGAACCTAACCTGGAAAAACTCATCAGCCACCACTTTGTATCTAGTAAATATATCTGAGCTTATACCATCTTGATGCTAAAATCTGGGTTCTCGTTGAAATAGGCTAATGATACTTTATTCGTTTGTTTTTATTCCCATTTTTTCCTTCATGTCATCATTTGTTAAACTTTCTAATTCAATCTTTTTAAATGGCTTTGATCTTTTGAAAACTCTAGTTTAAAACTTTTATTTTCTTTTACTCCCCTCTTCTTCTTACATTATAAACTGCAGTGTGAAAAACATCAGATGAGTGTTCTGATACCTTTTATATTCTTGTATCACTACACTCAAAAAAATGTATTGAAATGAAATTCATGACATAAAATTAACCATTTTAAAGTGAACAACTCAGTGGCATTTAGTACATTCACAACGTTCTTCAACCAACACCCTTACCTAGTTCCAAAACACTTCCATCATTCATTCCAAAGTAAAATCCCTTACTCATTAACCAGGTTCTTCCCATTCCCCCCTCCAACCACCAATCTGCATTCTGTCTGTATTCTGGATATTTCATATAAATGGAGCCACGTAATACGTGACTACTGTGTCTGGCTTCTTTCACTTAGCATAATGTTTTGGGAGCTCACCCATGGTATAGCATATATCAATACTTCATTCCCTTTTATGGCTGAAGAATATTTCATTGTGCATCTACACCACAATTTAACCATCCATCCATGAATGTTTGGGCTATGTCGGCCTTTTGGCTACTGTGAATAGTGCTACTATGAAAATGTGTGTACATGTGCTCGTTATGAGGACCTGTTTTCAATGCTTCGGAATATATACTAGCGGTAGAATTACAGGGTCATATGGTAATTCTATGTTTAACTTTTTGAGGAGCTGCCAAAATGTTTTTCACCATGGATGAACCATTTAAAATTTCCACTAACAGGATAGACCTAGAGTCTGTCATACGGAGTGAAGTAAGTCAGAAAGAGAAAGACAAATACCATATGCTAACACATATATATGGAATTTAAGAAAAAAAATGTCATGAAGAACCTAGGGGTAAAACAGGAATAAAGACACAGACCTACTTGAGAATGGATTTGAGGATATGGGGAGGGGGAAGGGTAAGCTGTGACAAAGAGAGAGAGAGGCATGGACATATATACACTACCAAAAGTAAGGTAGATAGCTAGTGGGAAGCAGCCGCATAGCACAGGGAGATCAGCTCGGTGCTTTGTGACCACCTGGAGGGGTGGGATAGGGAGGGTGGGAGGGAGGGAGATGCAAGAGGGAAGGGATATGGGAACAGATGTATATGTATAACTGATTCACTTTGTTATAAAGCAAAAATTAACACACCATTGTAAAGCAATTATACTCCAATAAAAATGTAAAAAAAAAAAAATTCCACCAACATGGGTTCGAGCCCTGGTCTGGGAAGATCCCACATGCCACGGAGCAACTAAGCCCGTGCACCACAACTACTGAGCCTGTGTTCTAGAGCCCATGAGCCACAACTACTGAGCCTGAGCGCCTAGAGCCCGTGCTTTGCAACGCGAGAAACCACCACAATGAGAAGCTCGTGCACCACAACGAAGAGTAGCCCCTGCCCGCCACAACTAGAGAAAGCCCACATGCAGCCACGAAGATCCAAATGCAGCCAAAAATAAATACATAAAAATAAAATTTAAAAAGTAACTATTTCACGTGATGAGTACTAAACATATTAATATTAATAAAGTGCTTAGAACAGCACCAAGAGCATAATAAGCTCAAGTGTTTGTTAAGTAAAATTTGTATGCTCATCTCCTCCAGACTGCTTATAAAATTGTAAAGCAACCTTCAAGTCAGCAGCAAATAATTCAATTGAGTACATCGTATGAGATAATGGGATTCAGACCTTCCTAAGTGCTCACAAATTCGTGACAATGACATACTGATAAAAGGCAGGAAGCAACTTCTGTAACAACAGTATGTGCAAAATTGATAACATCTATGAAGTGCCAACCATGAGCCAGGCACTGAGCTAAATTAATTCTACTTCGGTCTTATATCAAAAGGACCATTTTAACATACCAAGTGAAGCAGTACATAAGCTTTATTTTCCTGTGTTTTGTGATATACACAATCACAAAAACCAATTAAAAAAATATAGTTCTAGGGGAATTTCCTGGTGCTTTAGTGGTTAGGACTTGACGCTTTCACTGTCGGGGCCCAGGTTCGATCCCTGGTCGGAGAACTAAGATCCTGCAAGCCTCACGGTGGGAAAAAAAAAAAAAGAAAGAAAGAAACTTTAAAAAAGAATGTAAAAGATGTACAAATATTAATATATTATACAAACTTAGAGGAAACAGAAATCATTACAGCTTAGAATAATCTGAACAGGTGGCCCCCCCAAAAAACAAGATGGGAACAGAGGAAAGAAGGAGTGACACTGTCTGGAAAATGGAGAATTCTAGGAAGGTTTCCTAAAAGCTTTAACATTTGAATTGGTTTTGAAATCAGGTACAGAGGAAGAACACTTTGGATAAAGAGAAAAGCATGAGTAAAGGAAGAGAAACAGAACTGAGAAAGGAACACCGAAATGAATAACAATGGGACAGGTGGAGGAATATCCTTCCCTGGAGATATTTAGGGAAGATATAAATATTTGTCCTTCCAGTTAGCTGGGGTTCACTTGTGTCTAGAACCTGGCATCTACCTTCCAGGCCTATGGCTCTACATATCATGAACCATGAACCTTCACTCATTTGTGTAGCAAATACTCAATGAGCATCTAATGGGTACCAGGCACTGTGTTAGTACTTGGTTTATTCAGTGTGAACAAACAAATCTTCCCTCATAGAACTTATATTCTTGTGTGTAGAGGGGGAGGAAAAAAAATAAAACAAATAAGTAAAATACTTTAAATGTTAGACATTGATAAGTGCTATACAGAAAAATAAAGCATGAAGGAGGACTAGGAGTACTGGCTAGTGTGATTTAATATTGGATACTTAGGAGAGGTCTTACTGAAAAGTGAGGGAAAAGCCATGGGAATATGTAAGGAAGAGCCTTACAGGCATTTAGAATAGCTGGTGCAATGGCTGTGTGGTTGTAGCATGTTAGCAAGCCAGGCAGTTTCAAGGAACATTAATTAAGGACAGTGTGACTGAAAAAGGAGAGGTATAAGAAGTTAGGTTAGACAGGTAATGGGCTAAGAAGTACAAATGGTATAGAAGGCTTCAGTGATAGTTCTGACTGGTATGAAAGATCTTCAAAGAATTTTGAGCAGAGGAGTGACATGATTTTACTTAGTTTTAACAGGATCACTTGGGCTGCTGTGTTGAAAATAAACTGATAGGGGAAAGGCTACCAATAAGAAGACCAGTTAGACATGAAAGGATGTTCAACATCACTAATCATTAGAGAAATACAAAACAAAACTACAATGAGGTATCACCTCACACCAGTCAGAATGGTCATCATCAAAAAATCTACAAACAATAAATGCTGGAGAGGGTGTGGAGAAAAGGGAACCCTCTTGCACTGTTGGTGGGAATGTGAATTGGTACAGCCACTATGGAGAACAGTATGGAGGTTCCTTAAAAAATGAAAAATAGAACTACCATATGACCCAGCAATCCCACTACTGGGCATATACCCTGAGAAAACCATAATTCAAAAACAGTCATGTACAATGTTCACTGCAGCACTATTTACAATAGCCAGGACACGGAAGCAACCTAAGGGTCCATCAACAGATGAATGGATAAAGAAGATGTGGCACATATATACAATGGAATATTACTCAGCCATGAAAAGAAATGAAATTGAGTTATTTGCAGTGAGGTGGATGGACCTAGAGTCTGTCATACAAAGTGAAGTAAGTCAGAAAGAGAAAAACAAATACTGTATGCTAACACATATATATGGAATCTAAAACAAACAAACAAAAAGGTTCTGAAGAACCTAAGGGCAGGACAGGAATAAAGATGCAGATGTAGAGAATGGACTTGAGGACACAGGGAGTGGGAAGGGTAAGCTGGGACCAAGTGAGAGAGTGGCATGGACATATATACACTACCAAATGTAAAATAGATAGCTAGTGGGAAGCAGCCACATAGCACAGGGAGATCAGCTCGGTGCTTTGTGACCACCTAGAGGGGTGGGATAGGGAGGGTGGGAGGGAGACGCCAAGAGGGAGGAGATATGGGGATATATGTATATGTATAGCTGATTCACTCTGTTATAAAGCAGAAACTAACACACCATTGTAAAGCAATTATACTCCAATAAAGATGTTTAAAAAAAAAAAAGAAAAAAAAAAGACCAGTTAGGAGACCACTACACAAATCCAAGATTAACTTAGACCAAGACTGGCCCAAGGATTGAGGGGTGGTTGGGTTCCAGATATATTTGGAAGGTAGAGCCAGAAGAATTTCCTAACAGACTGGACATAGAATATGAAAGAAGCCTTAAAGATGACTCCAAAGTTTTAAGCCTGGTAACTGGAAGGATGGCACTGCCATTAACTTAGGGAAGACTACAAGAAGAGGAGGTTTTGAGGGAAGATCAGGAGGTCAGAATTGAAATTGCTAAGCTTGAGATGCCTATGTAAGTAGAGATGTCAAGTGGGCAAGAAGACACTCAAGTCGGGGAGTTCCCTGGTAGCCTAGTGGTTAGGATTCCAGGCTTCCACTGCCGTGGCCCGGGTTTAATCCCTGGTCAGGGAACTGAGATCCTGCAAGCCACGTGGCACAGCCAACAAAGTTAATTAATTAATTAATTTTTAAAAAAGACACTCAAGTCTAACAAAACAGGGAAGAGAGTCAGGCTGAAGGAAGATATTTGGAAGATATCAGTATAGAGACAGTATTTAAGGCCAGGAGACTAGATAGCTCACCAAGGAAATTGATAGAGACAAATAAAACTTACAGGGACTGAGCCCTTGAGTTTTTCAAAATGAGTGAAATATGGGGTCAGAAAGAGGGATGTACGGAGATAGAAATTAAATTGTGGGAGATGAGGGATGCCGAAGGAGTCCAGGGTTTCTTGTGGTGCTTGAACACAATGAGATTAGAGCTGGTAGTCTCAAAGCCAAAAGTGGCAGCGACCTTGTAAGTGCTGGGAGATAGGGAAGGCCAGGGGTTTGGCTAGAAACAGCATTCTGAAGCCACTGCTCACCCCTCTCAATGGGCATGCAGTGACACTGGAGGGAGAACAGCCAGGGCTCCTTCTTGGGGATCCTTATATTTTCATTTAACCTGTGGTTAAATACTGTCTTCCATGTATAACACTGGGAACAGCTATGCTAATAATCAGTGGAACAGAACCTCCTTCTGCACTATTTTCCAGAGCAGTTTTCACCAACTCCTTTCATTCTTTTGAAAAGAAGACTATCAGCTCCTCCTCCCTAAGAGAAAGGAAATGTATTCCTTGAAGGCCAGAAAATAAAACATTCCTTAAGTAGATTTTAGGGCCATCTGTTTTTATTTGTGCTACAATGAACCTTTAAAATTATGCTTTTGTAACTTCACATTTCTCTGAAGAATATGTGTAGCTTTGAACTAAAATAAACCAAAACTCTGATTTTAGAATTACACAGGGAAAAGAATCTCAAGAGGCCATTCAGCCTAAATTATACAAGACGGGGATTACATAGATATACAGTTTCACAGATTCTTGCATTATATCACAACCAATATAAATTTCTCTATTTCTCTCTGGTTTTGGGTAAAGAATTCATACAATTTTGTTCCTTTTTGCTTGAAACTTTGACATGAGGTTAACTCTTTGGCTCTATTCCCCCTGTGACATGATGAAAGTTTGAATGTTCACTACATTTCTTGAAAATTTTTGTTATTTTTTAGTTATATTTAAAATAATTGGCAAAATGTACATATTTAGTATTTAAAGTGTACAATCTGATGAATTTTGATATGTGTATATACCCATATAAACAGCACTTGAAATCACTCTACTCTGTTCCACCAATCTAGAAATACATATTATACCAAAACAATACTGTCTTGATTAACCTACCTTTAAAATAAGCCTTAACATCAGGTAGTGTAAGTCTTTGAATTATGTTCTTTTTCAAAGTTGTCTCAACTATTCTAGATTTTTTGCATCTCCATATATATTTTAGAATCAGTGTCTCAATTTCTATTTGAAACAGCCTGCTGGTATTTTGATTGGGACTGTGTTGAAGCTATGAATCAATTCTGGGAGAAATGACATCTTAACAATATTGAGTCTTCTGATTAATAAATATAGTATATCTCTTCACTTATTTGGGTTTTCAATTTCTCTTAGCAATGTTTTGTAGTTTTCAGTGTATGAAAATAGTATTGTTCTTTTAAAATTTTTTATTTATTTATTTTTGGCTGCATTGGGTCTTCGTTGCTGCACATGGGCTTTCTCTAGTTGAGGCAAGAGGGGGCTACTCTTTGTTGTGGTGTGTGGGCTTCTCACTGCGGTGGCTTCTCTTGTTGCGGAGCACGGGCTATAGGCCTGTGGGGTTCAGTAGTTGTGGCTTGCAGGCTCTAGAGCACAGGCTCAGTAGTTGTGGTGCACGGGCTTAGCTGCTCCATGGCATGTGGGATCTTCCTGGACCAGGGCTCGAACACATGTCCCCTGCATTAGCAGGCAGATTCTTAACCACTGTGCCACCAGGGAAGTTTTACTGTATTGCTGTTAAATTCCAATTTCTGATTGTTAGTATACAGAAACACAATTGACTTTTACACAATGATTTTGCAACTCTGATAAATTCATTGACCACATCTAATACTATTCTGTAAATTCTTTAGAATTTCCTACATAGACAATCATGTTATCTGTGAATAAAGACAATCTTACTTCTTTTTTTCATCTGTATTCCTCTAATTTTGTTTTCTTGCCTTATTACATTGGCTAGAAGATCCACTGGAATGCTAAATAGAAATAAGAGTAGACATCATCTCCTTGTTCCCAGTCTTAAAGAAGAACCAATCAATCAAGTCACTGTTAGATATATTAATTTTAAGTTTTTCATAAATTCTCTTTATTAGATTGTAAAAGTTCTCTTCTATTTTTAAACTGCTGATACATATATATATATATACATATATAGATAGATATCTCTATATTATATCTATATAGAGAGAGGGTGGGGGAGGGAGAGAGAGAGAGATTGAATGGAAATATGGGTTCATCAAATGCTTTTTCTGCAGCAGTTTTTTCTTTTAACATGTTTTTCCTTTCTATCCTGTTAATATGCTGAGTTACAGATTGATTTTTGAATGTTAAACCAATTTAGCATATTTGGAATAAGCCCCATTTAGTCATGAAGTACCTTATTATTTTGTGTATTACTGAATTGGATACACTAAAAACTTGTTATGTATTTATGCAACCACCTATGAGGGATATAGGTCTGCAGTTTTCATTTCTTCCAAATTTTTTTCTAGTTTTGATACTAGTGTAATGAAGGCCTCATCGAAAGAGATTCCCCCCTCATCTATTTTCTAAGAGTGTATAGAACTGGTGTTATTTCTTCCTTCATTTTGTAAAAGTCACCAGTGAACATATCTAGACCTGGGCTTTTCTTTGTGAAAAGGTTTATAAAAATTCAACTCTTTCAATGGACGCAGGGCTATTCCAGCTACCTATTTTTTCTTGACAGAGGTATGAAAGTTGATGTTCAAAGAATTTGTCCATTTTGTCCAAGTTGGACATGTATTAGCATAAATGTGTTCATAATATGCCCTATTGTCTTCTTACTATTTACAGGACTTGTAATGATATCCCTCTCTCTCACATCTCATAATGTTAATTTGTGTTTTTACTATTTTTTAATTGAAGTATATAGGTGATTTACAATATTAGTTTCAGGTGTGCAACAGTGATTCAATATTTTTATAGATTATACTGCATTTAAAGTGACTATATTTCCCTGTGCTGTACAATATATCCTTCTAGTCTTATTTATTTTATAGACAGTAGTTTGTACCTCCTTACTCCCCTACCGATATCTTGCCACTCCCCACTCCCCTCTTCCCACTGGTAACCATTAGTTTATTCTCTATATCTGTGAGTCTGTTTCTGTTTGGTTATATTCATTGGTTTGTTTTATTTTTTAGATTCCACATACAAGTGATAGCATTACAGTATTTGTCTTTCTCTGTCTGACGTATTTCACTAAGCATAATACCCTCTCAGTCCATCCATGTTGTTGTAAATGGCAGAATTTCATTCTTTTTCATGGCCAAGTAATACTCCATTACATAGATAGACAGATAGATAGATAGATAAAGAGATATATCTATGTTTCACATCTTCTTTATCCATTCATCTGTTGACGAACACTTAGGTTGCTTCTATATCTTGGCTACTGTAAATAATGCTGCTATGAACATTGGGGTACATGTATATTTTCAAATTACTGTTTTTGTTTTCTTTGAATATAAACCCAGGAGTGGAATTGCTGAATCATATGGCAGTTCTATCTTTACTTTTTTGAGGAATCTCCATAATATTTTCCATACTAGCTGTACCAATTTACATTTCCACTAACAGTGTACTAGGATCCCCCTTTCTCCACAGCTTTGCCAATGTTTGTTATTTATAGGCCTTTTAAAAAATTAATTTTTATTGTAGTATAGCTGCTTATAGACATTTTGATGACAGCCATTCTGACAAGTGTTAGGTGGTATCTCACTGGGGTTTTGATTTGCATTTCTCTGATGATGAGAAATGTTGAGAAACTTTTCATGTGCCTTTGGCCATCTGTATATTTTCTTTGACATTTTCATGTCTTCTGACTTTTTTTTTTTTTTTGGCCATGCCATGCAGCTTGCAGAATCTTAGTTCCACGACCAAGGATCAAACCTGGGCCCCGGCAGTGAGAACACTGACTCCTAACCACTGGACTGCCAGGGAATTCCCTTCTGACCATTTTTAAATCAGGTTGGTTGTTTTTTTGATATTGAGTTGTGTGAACCATGTATATAGTTTGGATATTAACCCCTTATTGGTCATATCATTTGCAAATATTTTCTCCTATTCAGGAGGTTGCCTTTTCATTTTGTTGATGGTTTCCTTTGGTGTAAAAAAAAAATTTTACATTTAATTAGGTCCCAGTTATTTATTTTTGCTTTTATTTCTTTTGCCTTAGGAGACAGATCTAACAAAATCTTCCTACACTTTATGTCAAAGACTGTTCAGCCTATGTTTTCTTCCAGGAGTTTTATGGTTTCAGGTCTTACACTTAGGTCTTCAATACATTTTGAGTTTATTTTTGTATATGGTGTGAGAAAATGTTCTAATTTCATTCTTTTACAAGTAGCTGCCCAATTTTTCCAGCACTACTTATTAAATAGACTCTCTTTTCTCCAGTGTATATCATGCCTCCTTCATTGTAGGTTAATTAAACATAAGTATGTGGGTTTACTTGGGGGCTCTCTATTCTGTTCCATTGATCTGTGTCTGTTTTCATGCCAGTACCATGCTGTTTTGATGACTAAAGCTTTGTAGTACAGTCTGAAGTCAGAGAGTATTATACCTCTAGCTTTGTTCCTTTTTCTCAAGATTGGTTTGGCAATTCAGGGTCTTTTGTGGTTCCATATAAATTTTAGGATTATTTCTTCTAGTTCGGTGAAAAATGTCACGAGTATTTTGATAAGGATTGCATTAAATCTGTAGATTGCTTTCAGTAGTATGGATTTTAACAATATTAATTCTGCTAATCCATGAACCTGGAATATCTTTCCATTCTTTGGTATCATCTTCAACTCCCTTCATCAATATTTTATGGTTTTTAGAGTACTGGTCTTTTACCTCCTTGGTTAAATTTATTCCTAGGTATTTTATTCTTTTTGATAAAATTTTAATTGGGGTTATTTTCTTGCATTATCTTCCTGATAGTTCATAATTAGCATACAGAGAAGCAATAGGTTTCTGTATATTAACCTTATATCCTGCAGCTTTACGGAATTCATTTATCAGTTCTAATAGATTTCTGGTGGAGACTTTAGCATTTTCTATATGCAGCATGATGTCATCTGTAAACAGTGACAGTTTTACTTCTTGCCTTCCAATTTGGATACCTCTTCCTTCTTTTTCTTGTCTGATTGCTGTGGCTAGGACTTCCAATATTATGTTAAATAGAAGTGGTGAGAGTGGGCATCCTTTGTCTTGTTCCTGATTTTAGAGGAAAAGCTTTCAGCTTTCCACCATTGAGTATATTAGCTATGGGTTTACCATAAATAATCTTTATTATATTGAGGTGTATTTCCTTTATACCAACTTTGATGAGAGTTTTTTTATCATGAATGGACATTGAATTTTGTCAAATGCTTTTTTTGTGTCTACTGAGATGATCATGTGACTTTTATCCTTCCTTTTGTTAATGTGGTGTATCACATTGATTGATCTGTGCATGCCTAGAATAAATCCCACTTGATCATAGTGTATGATCCTTTCTATATATTGTTGTACTCAGGTGCTAATATTTTGTTGAGGAGTTTTGCATCTATACTCATCAGAGATATTGGCCTGTAATTTTCTTCTTTTGTAGTGTCTTTTTCAGATTTTGGTATCAGGGTAATGGTAGCATCATAAAATAAATCTGGGAGTGTTTCCTCCTCTTCAGTCTTTTGGAAGAGTTGACAAGGACAGGTATTGCTCTTCTTTATATGTTTGGTAGAGTTCCCCTGTGAAACCGTCCAATCCTGGAATTTTGTTTGCTGAGAGTTTGTTTGTTTGTTTTATTAGAAATCCAATTTTACTACTAGTGATCATCTGTTTGAATTGCCTATTTCTTCCTGATTCAGTCTTTGAAAGTTCTGTGTTTCTAGAAAATGTCCATTTCTTCTAGAATGTCCAATTTGGCATATAACTGTTCATAGTATTCTCTTATGATTTTTTATATCTCTGTGGTGTTGCTTATTTCTCCTCTTTAATTTCTTATTTTGTTCATTTGGTTCTTCTTTCCTTTTCTCTTGACAACCTTGGCTAAAGGTTTAACAATTTTGTTTATCTTTCCAAAAGATAAACATTGGTTTCATTGATCTTTTCTATTGTTCTTTTGGTCTCTATTTTATTTACTTCCTCTCTGATCTTTATTATTTACTTTCTTCTGCTAACTTTGGGCTTTGTTCATTCTTCTAATTGCTTCGGATGGTAGGTTAGGTTGTTTATTTGAGGTTTTTGTTCTTTCTTGAGGAAGATCTATATCACTATAAACTTCCCTCTTAGAACTGCTTCTGCTGCATTCCATAGATTTTGGAAAGTTGTGGTTCCATTTTTATTTCCATTTTCATTTGTCTTGAGGTATTTTCTTATTTCCCCTTCCATTTCTTCATTGACACATTGGTTTTTTTAGTAGCATGTTGTTTGGTCATCACGTTTGTTCTTTTCCCATTCTTCTTTCTGTAATTGATTTCTAGTTTCATAGTGCTGTGGTTGGAAAAAATGCATGACATTAATTTCTATCCCCTTAAAGTTGCTTAGACTTGTTTTATGGCCTAGCATGTGATCAATCCTGGTCAACACTCCATGTGCACTTGAAGAGAACGTGTATTCTGGGTTTTTTTCGGATGGAATGTCCTGTAGATATCTATTAAGTCCAACTGGTCTAATGTGACATTTAAGACTACTGTTCCCTTATTGGTTTTCTGTCTGAATGATCTAGTGATGCAAGTGGGGTGTTAAAGTCCCCCACTATTATTGTAATTTGTCCATTTCTCCTTTTAGGTCTGTTAATATTTGCTTTATATACTTACATGTTCCTGTATTAAGTGCACATATGTTAATGAGTATTATATCCTCTTCTGGTATTGGTCCCTTTATTATTATATAATGCCCTTCTTTGTTTTCTATTATAGATTTTGTTTCAAAGACTGTTTTATCTGATTTGAGTATTGCTACCCCTGCTTTTTCATCATTTGCATTTGTATGAAATACCTTTTTTAAAAAACTGAAGTATAGTTGATTTACAATGTTGTGTTAGTTTCTGGTGTTCAGCAAAGTGATTCAGTTATACTTATACATATTCTTTTTCATATTCTTTTCCATTGTGATTTATTACAGGATATTGAATATAGTTCCCTGTGCTATATGGTAGGACCTCATTTATCTATTCTATATACAGTAACTTGTATCTGCTAATCCCAAACTCCTAATTTATCCCTCCCCCACCTTTCCCCTTTGGTAACCTAAGTTTGTTTTCTATGCCTGTGAGTCTGTTTCTGTTTTGAAAATAAGTTCATTTGTATCATATTTTAGATTCCACATATAAGTGAAATCATATGGTATGTGTCCTTCTCTTTCTGACTTACTTCAACTTAGCATGATAATCTCTAGGTCCATCCATGTTGCCGCAAATGGCATTATTACATTCTTCTTTATGACTGAGTAATATTCCACTGTGTGTATATGTGTGTGTGTGTGTGGGGGGCATATCTTCTTTATCCATTCATCTGTCGATGGACATTTAGGTTGCTTCCATGTCTTGACTATTGTAAATAGTGCTGCTGTGAACACTGGAGTGCATGTATCTTTTCAGATTAGTTTTCTCTGGATATATGTCCAGGAATGGGACTGCTGGATCATATGGCAACTCTATTTTTAGTTTTTTAAGGAACCTCCATACTGTTTTCCATAGTGGCTGCATGAATTTACATTCCCACCAACAGTGTAGGAGGGTTCCCTTTTCTCCACACCCTCTCCAGCATTTGTTATTTGTAGACTTTTTAATGGTGGCCATTCTGACCAGTGTGAGGTGATACCACATTGTAGTTTTGATGTGCATTTCTCTAATGTTGAACATCTTTTTGTATGAAATATCTTTTTCCATCCCCTTACTTTCAGTCTGTGTGTCTTTAGCTCTGACATGAGTCTCTTGTAAGCAGCATATAGAAAGGTCTTGTTTTTTTAATCCAATCAGCCACTCTATGTCTTTTTTTTTTTTTTTTTTTTTTTTTTTTTTTTTTTCGTACGCGGGCCTCTCACTGTTGTGGCCTCTCCCGTTGCGGAGCACAGGCTCCGGATGCGCAGGCTCAGCGGCCATGGCTCACGGGCCCAGCCGCTCCGCGGCATATGGGATCCTCCCAGACCGGGGCACGAACCCGTATCCCCTGCATCGGCAGGCGGACTCTCAACCACTGTGCCACCAGGGAGGCCCCCACTCTATGTCTTTTGATTGGAGGATTTAATCCATTGACATTTAAAGTGATTATTGATAGATATGTACTTATTACCATTTTGTTAATTGTTTTCTGATTGCTTTTGTAGGTCTTCTCAGTTCATCTTCTTTTAGTTTCTTCCCTTGTGTTTTAATGGTTTTTCTTTAGTGGTATGAATGTGTTCCTTGCTCTATAGTTTTTGTATATCTATTGTAGGTTTTTGACTTGTGATTCCCATAGGGTTCATACGTGTTGATCTTTAACTATGTCTACTTATTTTAAACAGATAGTCCTTTAAGTGCAAACAAATTCTAAAAAATCTACATTTTGTGTTTCTGATGTCATATTTTACAGCTTCATGTTTATCCCTTCACTGTTTATTTTATAGTTGATTCTATAATTTTTTGTCTTTTAATCTTTGTACTTGTATATTTAAGTGGTTGATCCTCAGCCTTTACTATATATTTGCCTTTAATAGTGGATTTTTCCCTTCCTACAGATTTATTTTTTACTTCTTGTTGTAGCCTTGTCTCTTCCACTTACAAAAGACCTTTTAACATTTCTTTTAGGTAGGTTTAGTATTGATGGACTCATTGTTTATGCTTGTCTGAGCTGTTTTTCTGTCTGTCAAGTCTAAATGATAATCTTGCTTGTAGAGTATCCTTGGTTGCAGGTTTTTCCTTTTCAGCACTTTAAATATATAATACCACTCCCTTCTGGCCTGCAAGGTATCTGCAGAAAAATCAGAATTCTAAAGGCCTTTAGAATCCTCTCTTTAACTTTTGCCATTTTAATTATGATATGTCTTGGTGTGGGTCTGTTTGCGTTCATCTTGTTTGGGACCCTCTGTGCTTCCTGTGCCTGGATATGTTTCCTTCTTCAGGTTCAGGAAGTTTTCAGCCATAATTTTATCAAATACAATTTTGAACCCTTTCTCTTCTCCTGGGATCCCTATAATGTGAATGTTGGTAAGTTTGATATTGTCCTAGAGGTCCCTAAAACTGTTCTCTTTAAAATTTTGTTTTTCTTTTACTGTTCTGGTTGGGGGATTTCCATTATTCTATATTCCAAATCACTTATGCATTCTTCTACATCACCTACTCTGCTGTTAATTCCTTCGAGTGCGTTTTTCATTTCAGTTATAGTATTATTCAGTTCTGACTGGTTCTTTTAAATATTTTCTAGTTCCTTGTTAAAATTCTTACTGTGTTCATCTATTATTTTCCCTAATTCAGTTAGCATTCTTATTACTAATGCTTTGAACTCTTGATCTGGTAAATTATTTATTTCTGTTTCATTAGTTGTTTTTTCAGGAGTTTTCTCTTATTCTTTCAACTAAAACAAATTCCTCTGTCTTCTCATTTTGCTTAACTTTCTCTGTCTCTATGAAATTAGGTGGCACAGTTATCTATTCTGGTCTTGAAGGGCTGTCCTTGTATGAGTGTCCTTATACAGTGCATGTGCCAAGTGGCTTCAGTGGGAGTGCTGGATCTGACACAAGCACAAACCATCTCTTCCCCCAGGGTGTGTTGGCAGCTATCACCCTGGTACAAAGTGGGGTTGGAGGTGGAGTGGCTAGTCAGAGAGCCAGGTGTGGGCTGGGGCTTCTCCTCTGCTCGGTGGCCATCAACACCCTATTTGGGGTGCAGTGAGGTCCCAGGTTGCTGGAGCAGAATCCCTGAGGGCCAGGTCCAAGCTGTCTCAGTTCCCTCTAAGTGTGTGATCTCCCACTCGCAGCACCAGTTCCCTTGCTCCAGAGGGGAGCAGTACTAGAGAAAGAAGGGCTGGAGTGGGTGCTCAGCATGGGTTGCAATGCGGGCTATGGTAGTCCTGGTCCCAGTCAGAGTCCTAGAGTGCTTCAGATGCATTGCCTCCATAAACACCAGCAATGGCTGCCCCCACCCCATTCAGATGCCTTTCTGGGTCCACGTTGGCTCTGTCCCTCACAACCATGCACTCCCCTTGGCTGCAGCAGACCTTGCCCTAGTGTGGAACTGTGTCATGGAGCAACTGGGGATGAAAAGGGCACTCAGCTCAGGCTGGGGTGCATGCGGCAGTGGTTGTGGGAAACCAGCCAGAGTTCTATGCAGCTTTAATCTCCTTCCTCCACCTTTTTTCAGGAGTAGCAAGTGTGTGCATGCACTTCATAATCAGAGTCTTACAACCCTCCTGTTAGTCCCACTGGTTTTCAAAGCAGCTAAGGTGCTCTTCTTCTCAGTGTCAGACCTCAAGGCTAGGGTGCCCAATATGTGGCTTGAACAGCTCTCTCCCCAGGGAGGACCTCTGAGCCTATGTAATCCCTCTCCTTTTCTGTGTCTCCTTCTAGGGACACAGGTTGACCTGATCGCTTCTCTTCCCTTCCTACCCGATTTTGTGGATCTGTCTTAGAGCCTTGGTTGTACAAGAATCTTTAGGGCAGTTTCCAGTTAGTTTTCAGTGAGAATTGCTCCACATGTTGATGCATTGGTGATGTATTTGTTGGGGGGGATGGGCAGTGAGCTCCATGTCCTCCTACTCTGCCACCTTTCTTGTACCCTGTGTGTTTTCACTATTTATCTAATCAATCTGATTAGAAATTTGATTTTATTGATCTCAAGAACTTTTAGTTTCATTTTTAAAACTGTTTCTCTGCCTTCTATTTTGTGAATTGCTGGTCTTTATTATTTCCTTTCTTCTGTTTGCTTTGTGTTTCATTTGCTCTTCTTTTTCTAATTTCCTAAGGTAGAAGAGTAGGTCAATGATTTCAGATGTCTTTTTTCTCTAATATAGAAGTTTAATGTTATCAATTTCTTCCTAATCACTGCTTTAGCTACATCCCACAAATTCTGATATGCCATGTTTTCATTTTCAGTCAGCTCAAAATATTTTCTAATTTTTCTTTAGGTTTCTTCTTTGACCCATTGGTTATTGAGAAGTGTGTATTTTATTCAAGTTTTCTATATCCTTGATGATTTTCTGTCTACTTCTATCAATTATTGATATAGGGGGTTATTGAAATCTCATAATATACTTGTGGCTTCATCCTTGTAGTTCTATTTATCTATATTTGTCCTTATAGTTCTAACAGTTGTTGCTTCATGCATTTTGAAGCACTGTTATTAGATGCACAAATGTTTAGGATTGTTGTACCCTTTTTAAAATTTATTTATTTTTTGCTGTACGCAGGCCTCTCACTGTTGTGGCCTCTCCCGTTGCAGAGCACAGGCTCCGGACGCGCAGGCTCAGCGGCCATGGCTCACGGGCCCAGCCGCTCCGCGGCATGTGGGATCTTCCCGGACCAGGACACAAACTGGCGTCCCCTGCATCAGCAGGCGGACTCTCAACCACTGCGCCACCAGGGAAGCCCTGTTGTACCCTTTTGATGAATTGATCCCTTTATAGTTATGAAATGTGCCTCCTTATCCCTGGTAATATTGTTTATTCTGAAATACATTTTGATATTACTCTATCCACTCAAGCTTTCTTTTGATTAGTATTACTGTAGTATATCTTTTCCCATCCATTTACTTTTAAACTATCTGTATCCTCATATTTCAAGTGGTTTTCTTATTCACAGCATATAGCTGAATCTTTCTTGTTTATCAATCTAACAATTTCTCCTTTTTAATTGAGGGTGTTTAGGTCATTTATAATTAATGTGATTATTAATATGGCTGGATTTAAATCTAGCATCTTCCCATTTATTTCCTATTGTTATATCTCCTCTTTGTTCTCCTTTTCTTCTTTTTCAGCCTTCTTTATATAATTCCAGTTTATTTTTGTTGGCTTATTAGCTATACCTCTCCATTTAAATTTTTCTAGTGGTTGCTTTTAGATTTTTATTCTACATTTTTACTTATCAATCTACTTTCAAGTAATATTATGCCACATCCCATGTCATATAGAAACTTTACATCTGTATACTTCTATTTCCCCTTTCCTGGAAATACCCTTTGTTACTATGTAAGTTATAAACTCCACAAAACATTGTTGTTAGCTTTGCTTTAAACAATTATATTTTAAAGAGTTTTTACATTTACCTATATATTTAACCATTTCTGCTGCTCTTCATTACTTTGTGTGGTTCCAGATTTCCATTATTTGGTATTCTCCATGAAGAACTTCCTTTAACATTTCTTGTGGAATAGGTGGCTGGTAATATATTCTTTTAGCTCTTATATTTCTGAAAAAGCATTTTGCTTTTCATTTTTGAAACATATTTTTACTGGGTATAAAATATAGGTTAACAGGTTATCTATTTCAGTATACTTTAAAGAGTTTGTACACTGTCTTGCAGATTGAACTGTTTTGATGAGAAGTCTGTTGTCATTCTTATACTCATTCCTCAGTATATAATGTGGATTTTTTTCTCTAGCTGCCTTTAAGATTCTTCTCTTTACCTCTGGTGTTAAGCAATTTGATTATGATGATTATAATGTTCCTTAATGTAGTTTTCATCCTGTTTCCCGCAAGTGGAGTTCATTGAGCTTTTTGAATCTATGTGATTATACTTCTCATTAAATTTATAAAATTTTTGATCACTGATTCTTCAAATATCTTTTCTGTCAACCCACTTCTCTCCTTTGGGGACTTCAATTACAGAGTTAGGCCATCCAACACCTCCCACATCTCAATCATGTGCCGTTCATTTAATTTTACAGCCTTTTCTCTTGGTGTTTCATTTTGGATAGTTCTATTGCTGTTTTAAGTTTATTAAATTTTTTCAGCAGTGTCTGATCTGCCATTAATCTCATCCAGTGTATTTTTCATCTCATTGTCATTTTTGCTTCTTGAAGCTTGATTTGGGTCTTTTTAATATTTTCTGTGTCTTTCCTTAACATGTACGTGCCTTGATCTTGTTGAAGCTTTATTTTAAGCTTGTTAGGTAGGATCAGAGCAGCCTAAATTTATGGATAACTTTGATCCTTAGGAATTATTTGTCCCTATCTTACTCTAGCTCATAAGAATACAAATTATTCCTGGACCTTTGAGAAATGTTCTCTCTGCTCCTTTCCAGTGTTTTTCTCACATACATGCACTGATTAGTAATCAGCTGAAGACACAATAGGAATCTCCTGCAGCTCTCCAGAGTTCTTTTATTTCCATAATCTGTCTTGTAAATTCTAGCCATCCTGCTCTCCCTACACTGTCTTCAATGCAGGGAGACCTCTAGGCTCAGTTCAGGTGCCTCCCCTAACTGCACTATGGCCTGGAAACTCCAGACAGTACAGTAGGGTAATCATAGGGCTCACCTTCTCTGCCCCATTGTCCTTTGTATTTCCCCCACATATTTTGTCTCGATGTTTAGCTATTTACAGTGGACTGCTCTGTTAGTGTGCTAGTGCTGCTATAAGAAAGTACTGCAAACTGGTGGCTTAAACAATAGAAACTTTTTGTCTCACAATTCTGGAGGCTAGAAGTCCAAAATTAAGATGTCAGCAGAGCTGGTTCCATTTGAGGGCTGTAAAAGGAGAGATTTGTTCCAGACCTCTCTCCTTGACTTGCAGAGTCAAGGACTTGACTTGACTTCCATCTTCTCCCTATGTCTCTTCATATCACCTTCTCTTTATGCATATCTATGTCCAAATTTCCCCTTCTTATAAGTCCTACTAGATTAGGGCTTTACCTCTGTAAAGACCCTATAACAGCCCTATAATCAGATGTAATCATTAAACTGATGTCTATGAAAATCGGTTTAGTATAGTGTTTAAGAGTAGGGACACTGGAATTAGAGTATCTGGGTTTGATTCTAGCTCCAACACTTGCTCGCTCTGTGCCTTAATTTCCTCATCTGTAAAAAGGTAATTACCCTACTCATTTCACAGAGATAGTGTGAAGATACATATATGCTTAGAATAGTACCTGATATATAATATATCCTCAATAGATGTTAGTTAACACAATGATCAAAATAATCTCATCATAAGAACATGAGTAGCGTTACCTAGACTAACAGAGATCTTGCATGGCCTTGATGAAGGAGATTAGAAAATTTAAATACAATGACTACTTCATTTATTAAAATTACTACTTCAGAAATATTATCTTCTAGCTTTCTAAGCTTTAAGTCTTTCCTTATATGGAAAAAAAATGTTGCCTGCCATTTCAGTAAACAAAGAATGTTGCCTGCCATTCTGGTAAACAACAAATGTTGCCTATCATCAAGTCATCAGCCACTGCACCTGCCACCAACAGTGCACCCTTAGGGTAAATCAGGATGGAGAAAAACAGGATACTGGCCCTAGAGAGTTAAGATGCCTGTCTAAAGAATAATTTCAGTGAGCCCTGACTCTTGCATTTTCCTATACATAGAAAAGCACTAAAATCATTAACTTGAGATGTCTGGGTTTTTTTATGATTAGCAGTACTCTTTTGATGTTCAACTACATGTTTTGTTTTTTCCCAGCAAAAACTCCTATATATCCTGGCTCCTCCCTTACCTCTTTGGAACAGCTCCTCAGAGCTATCTGAGAGGCTGTATCCTGGGCTATAGTCCTCAATAAGGCCACTGTATAAAACATAATTCTGAACATTTACGCTGTGCTTTTCTTTTTTTTTTCAGTTGACACTTAGAGGCTCCCTCTCTCCACACTTTACATATAGCTGCCAAAACTCAGTTTTCTAAAATTCTACTTTGGTTAATTCACTTTCCTGCTTTAGAACCTGTAAAATCTCTACAAATTATCATATTAGAGTCTAGACTCCTTTGTGTGGTTTCTGAAAGCCTCTGAATATCCAACAGTCTCTTTGTACAACTTCATTTCCCAGTCGCCTTTAGCCTCTTCTTCACTAGGCAGGTTGATATCTCCCATCCTCCCTACCAGACATGCCCATTCCTGGTGCTTTCCTGCCTTTTGTTTAGGCTGGTATCTATCCCTCTTTTCACTTATTTTCCACCCTTCACTTTATAGTGCCTACACATCCTTCACTGTCCATTTCAAATCTTTCCTTCATTTACATTTACATGAATGTTTATAAACATCTACATGGAATGTGCTGCTCTGGCTGTTAGGGATTCAGGCTCATTTAGACATAAAGCAAATTCATGACTGCTTCATTTATCAGAGCTCTCCCTTCTTTGAATCTTTAATAAACTTCCAATAAGTTTCAGCACTTATTTCCACATTACTTTATCTTTTAGTTATTTTTATATTATTTATATATCTATATTTTGTTTTTATATTGTTTATATTTTATTTCTGTTTCAGGTCTTCATTCAATATATATTTCTTGTGCAATTACTCTATACTAGATAGACTGCTAATGATACAGTGGTAAACAAGGCAGACACAGTCCCTCATGGAACTAAAAGTCTAGTAGAGAAAATAGACACTGAATAAGGAATTACAAATGTAGTGAGTATTACACATAGAATGTGTGTTATTAAATGAAAGCCTATCTGAAATAAATATGTGGAAAAATGAAAGCCTATCTGAGAAAATGCCATTTAAACTGAAACCTGAAAATTAGGTATGGGTTATGCAAATGAAGAGTAGGGGAAGTGCAACAATAAGAAAATAGCTTGTGCAAAGGCTATAAACAAAAGAAAACATAGTTCAGGGAGTGATAAGAAAAACTAAAGGTACAAATAAAGAAAAATGAATGAGAGAAAAAGTGGAATATTGTGGTGATTAAATGAAATAATGTATAAGAAATTACTTTTTCAACTATTAGACACAAGACAATTCAACTGTCCAAGAGCATGAGAAATAAAATTACACTGAGTTAAAACAAAAATTGAATTAGAAGGGAAGTCAGTCTACTAAATCAAGTAAGAAAAATAAGTGATATATAATTGGTAAACTTTATTGAAAATTAAATGTAATAAATGACAAGAAATACAGTTACTGTTTTTGAACAAAGATTTCTGAACCTGCACAACCATAAACCTAGGAGGCAGAATTCAGATAAAGACAGATAACATGAATGGCAGTTGTCATGAATGTCCTCAGTCAAGTACTGAAATAATTATGGGGGCCTCATAGCTTTTACAAATATACTTGTATAAACAGATCTAATTACCAAACACAAAGTACCATCTTGCAAACACCAAGGATAGCAATGTATGTTATCCACTTGGAGCTGACATCTGATCATCTCACTTCTGGACAATAAGCTCCCAGAAAGCAAGCAAAATGTCTGATTCATCTTTGTATCATATCATGGAATATATTTAATAGACGTTTGTGAAATAGATAATAACACTTCAAATATGGGAAATAAAACAAGTTTTCAAAGCATAGCCGCCTTTAAAAACTATTTAGGGTGTAAATTACATAAAAATAGTTGTCTTTAAAGATCTGACTCTAGTTTAGCATGGTTCCAAGGTAGGACTATCTAATAGCTAATTGTATCCCAGGAAAAATTAAGCACACATTCTAACTACTATTTTCTAGTGTCCTGAAAAAAGCCATCAGACAGAAAGCCACAGGGTAAATGTTTTCTTCAAATAGGTCATTCCCACATAATAATACTGAGCCCTGAGCTTAAAAGTCCAGTAAAACATTTCTGTGATTTTAAGTGTATATCAAGTATAAAATGTTTATTGAATGTACAAATGAGTAAGTGAATAAATGGCTGCATGAGAAAGGAAAAAAGAAAGGAAGAAAAGGAAGAAAGAGAAGGAGGGAAGAAGTTATTTTATACCAAGATATGGTGGAAGAAGTAACTGTGGAGTTATCACCTTGTCTAATAAAACAACAAATTTTAACATTATATCAAACTAAGTTTTAAATTTTCTATTTTAAATCACAATGATTACTATCCAACACTTTAGAACCCATTTTAAGAAATTTTTAAATTCAAGTACTACTTCACATGGCAATTAGGCAAGAACACTTATTACATAGTTGTTATGTGTAGTATGCACAATTTCATTTTAGTTACAATACAGCTTTAACTAATTTTAGTTAAAATACAGCTTAATTCAAAATGCAATCATTTGCTTTCAAAAACTTATTTAAAAATAATTTTGGGACTTATAGGTGAGCTATGATTAAACATTAAGTATAGTTAAAAGTAATACGTACTTATAGAAAGAGGGAAAAATAAAAGATCCCACCACTAATAAATATTATAAAGTTAATTTTATACCCCAAAAAGCAAATCTGTCTCTGACTGTCGGCATCAAAAGGTCAAAACACAACAACTGACACAAGCAAAGACTAAATAAATCACAAATTTAACATTTTGTCTTTCTGTTATAGAATTCCCTATCACTGATCTAAGTCATATAATATTATGAACTGATTTCACTGTCGATTAACTAAAAATTTACATGTAATCATGTATTTCTCATCTTCATTTATGACATTCAATTATGAAAAATTCATGGGAAATCTTACCTCATTGTATCTGTTGCTGGGAATTTTGATGCTGGTTTTCCGAACTTCCATATCAACCACCAAACCTTGAACTACTGGCAATGTATACTGGTAATTTCTAAAGTCCTGGGCAAAAGCAGATTGAAGTGGAAGAAAGAATTCATCAATGGCAGGATTTAATTTATAGTAATAAAATTAGCATAAGTAAAAAGAATGTCAAAATTAAAAGATCTCATTCATTTAAATAATAAGAAAATGTATAATGAAAGCCCCATTGTGTATATTCTACTCTCTGATTAGTCTGTAAACTCTTACAAAGAAGCAGACGAAAAAGTTTCATATACCCTTTATATACAATATTAAACAAATATTTGAATGTTTATCCCTCTTTTGTCACCACCTAACATTTTCTGTATTTATTTAACTATCTCCTCCCTCTAAGGTAAGCTCCAATAGGGTAGGGATGCTCACTTGTTTTGTTCTTGTTATATCCCAAATGCCTGGAACATCCTAGGGACTAAATGAATACCTGTAGAGTAAAACATGCACGGATATATACTCCATATCTAGTGTGGCTGAAGCAAAATGAGCAAGAATGGTAAGAGTAGAGGTCAAAGTGATAGCACGCAGCTAGATTTCATAGGGTCTGGTAGGTCACCACAAGGACCTTTGCCTTAACTTTGAGAAGGCTTTTTACCTATTTTAATGGATCTCTCTTTCTCTGTAAAGAATAGATGGAAAGGGAACAAGAAGAGAAGAAAGGATATCAGATAAGCATAATAAAAATAATCCAGGCAAAAGACAGTGATAACTTGAAACAAGATGTTAACAGTTTGAAAGATGGTGAGAAGTTATCAAACTCTAGATATATTTTGAAGGGAAAAAGGACAATATTTGCCCTTAGGTTGGATGTGGAATGTGAAAAAAAAAAAAAGAGAGATGATTCTGAACTTCATGGCCTGGGCAAGTTGAAAACAGGAACTGCCATTTACTGAGATGTAGAATATGATGGGAAGGGGAAGTCAGAAGACTGCAGGAGAAGAACCAAGAAAGAATGGTGTCCTGGAAGCTAAGAAAAGAAAATGTGTAGATATTAGTAAGTTGCTGGATGGAACTGTGTGAAAATTATCTTCTGATTGCTTCTATTCACTCAGGGAAATTGGGCTAAGCCATCAGCTGAAACTGAGGAAAGGAGAGGAGGCACTGGAAATTTGAGAAGAGATCACATGCAAATAGTCATCTAGGGGAGTAGGAATGTATTATGGACCAGGAAGGATTGCCAGGTAGGTCCAAGAGCTTCCTTAATGGTATTGGTCATGAATCTAAAATGAGACCGGTGAGTATGCTACTCTTTTTGTCTTCACTCATATTTAAGCTTGGATGTAAGTTAAGAATGAAGGAAGAATTAGATCCAACCAGGTATAATCAATTGACTTTTGATAAAGGTGCAAAGGTAAGTAAATGAAAAATGATACTGAAATGACTGGACATAGAAATGGGAAAAAAAAGAACTTCAAACAATGTCTAAGAATCATAAAGATTAACTAAAAATGGATCACTGACCTAAATATAAAACATAAAACTACAAACTTTTTAGAAGAAAACATGGAGGAAAATGTTTGTGATATAAGTTTCAGTCAATAAGTTCTTAGATATGATATAAAAAGAACACTCCATAAAAAAATTAATAACTGGACTTCAACAAAATTAAAAACTTTTGTTCTGTGAAAGACACTGTTAAGAGAATGAAAAGATAAATTACAGACTGGGAGAAAATATTTTTAAATGATACAAATCTACCAAAGGACTTACATTCAGAATAGATGAAATACTCTCAAAATTCAACAATAAGAAAACAACAACCATATTTTTAAAATATGAACAGTTTAAAAAATTTGAACATTCACTAAAGATATAAAGAAGACAAAATAAGCAAATGAAAGATGCTCTAAATCATTCATCACAGGAAATATACAAGGTAAGATCACAAAAATTAAAACCACTAGACTCCTATTAGAATGGCAAAAATTAAAAACCAGAAAGGAGAAATAATAAGTGCTGGCCAAAAAAAAAGGATCCTTATACCTGATGAATGCAAAATACTGCAGGCATTTTGGAAAACAATTTCAGTTCCTTATAATGTTAAACATACAATATGGCTCAACTATCCCACTCCCAGAGAAATGAAAACTAAATATTCACACAAAACTTAATACATGGACGTTTATAGCAGCTTTATTCCCAGTCGCCAGAAACTAGAAACCCAGTTATGCATCAACAGGTGAATGAATAAACTGTAGTTCATACATACAATACAACACTACTCAGCAATAAAAATGAATGACCTATTGATACTGAAGGGTACCAGAATATACTACCCCTAAATATGCCTCTTGTTAATCAGTCTTTGGCCAGTCTAATTTAAAGGGCCCCAGCTGAAGAACCTGAGATGAGTAGAAGAAAAAGATTTTATTTCCTTCCCAATAATACATATAACAACACAGATTGATCTCAAATGCGTTATGATAAGTAAAAGAAGCGAGATTAAGAAGGCTACATGCTGTATAATTTCCATTATAGGACAGTCTAAAAAAACTAAAACTATAGGGACAAAGGATCAATGGTTACCAGATATAACAGGTGCACCAGCAAATTTTCTGGTGATGGAACTGTTCTGTATCTTGCTTGTGACAGTGGTAGTAACATAACCGTATACATTGTCAAACCTCTTGGAATGTACTCCAAAAAAGGTGGATTTTACTATACATAAATTTAAAAAAAATTTTTTAACAAAGAGGTAGATTTAATCAGGGTTTACATTTTGCCAGGCTACCACAACACAGGGTAAAAGCGAAAAAAGAACTAGAATTATGTAAAAAAGTGATTTTAATGATGAAACCATGGAATCTTAATGTAGATAAACAGAAAAGCTGGAGGAGTGAGAAACAGTGAAAAGGTGTTGAAATCAATAGGTTGTAGATCCTGGTAAACTAGGGAGAAAGTGATGATGTAGAGTGAGATGCTTCAGCAGATAATCCAATAAATATTTGTAAAAATGAATTGAGATAGGCCATAAAAACCTTAGGCTGCTGTTGCTTGATTACAGGATAAATACCTCCTTTTCATTCCAAAATAGATTACAATCTGAAAGAAAAACTATCTTGTCAAAAATGTGACTAAAAACTAAAGTTACCAAGGAGGGACAAAGGGATGGGGGTTGGAATAGAAGAATAGAGAGAGAGATCTTATAGATTAAAATATAATTAAAAAAATTTCACTTCTGGCCAAGATGGAGAAAAGCGGACTGGATTAGCCTTCTGCCTTAAACAACCAAAATTCACACAAAACACATGGAACAATGATTTCCAAGACACCAAATTTCAGACAACAAAGGACAGTGGTCCTTGAGAGATAGGAAACAAACAAGATGAGCTCTATGATTGCCCAGGTTATGCTTTAGGAGAGTTTCCAAGCTCAGGTGCAGGAAGCGGGAACCCAGGCAGAGGCTGGCAGACTTCCTGAGTTGAGGAGACAAAACTGAAAATTGAGAAAAAAATCAAGGTAGTTAAGAGTTCACAGGACAGAGAGGAGAAAACTGCAGAGCGAGAACTCCAAAGGTTCACAGAGGGTCCCATCAGAACAGCAGTGTTCTGATTAGCAAATGTGTGTGAGGAAACTTCTCGAGGCTAGTGAAAGAAATGCCTGAAATGATTATTGGGAGCATTATCTGTTACACAGGTCTGGGAATAGTGCCTATTCCCAAAACCCAAATAGAAAAAGCTCATAATTCATGGGCACTGGGTAAAGTATTACTGTATAATAAAGAATTTGGCTGACCTCTGCCTCTGGTTCCTGGGAGGTAACCTCTAAACCCATGGAATTTCCTGAGTGATATGAGTGCCTTTGTTATTCCTGGTGGACTCTGAGAGTCTATGTCGGTTTGATGACACTGATGCTAAAAGGATAACTCGGGGTGGCGGCTGGCCATTTCAGAAACATCAACCATGTGATGAGAGGCTGGGGCTCTGAGGCACGTGATATCAGCCTAACTTCTGCTGAGTGCCGAAGTGGGGCTGGAGACTGAGTTCAATCACACAGCCAGTGATTCAATCAATCAGGCCTTGTAGGGAAACTCCAATAAAAACTCAGGACACAGATGCTTAGGAGCTCATTCCATATGTATTGTTACACATCAATGTATGTGGAAAGTGACATGAAGACAAGAAGCTTCTTGTTTGGGACCCTCCCAGACCTTGCACTATGTGTCTCTTCTATGGGCTGCTCCTGATTTATATCTCCTTTGTTATAATAAAACTGTATCATAAGTACAGTTGACCCCTGAATAACATGGGGGTTGGGGTGTCAAACCCTGCACAGTCGGAAATCCATGTATAACATTACATTCAGCTCTCTGAAGTGCAGTTCTGTATCTGCAGATTCAGCTAACCATGGACTGTGTAGTACATATTTATTGAAAAAAATCCATATATAAGTGGATCTGAGCAGTTCATGCCCATGTTGTTTAAGGGTCAACTGCATAGTACTTTGCTGAGTTCTGTGAATCATTCTAGTGAATTATCAACCCTGATGGGTTAGTGGGATCTCCCACACTTGTATCTAGTTAGTCAGAACCGTGGGAGGTCTGAGGACCCCTGAACTTGCAGCTAGCATCTGAAGTAATGGCAGTCTTGTGAAGGACTGTGCTTAATCTGTGAAGCTTGGCTTAATTTCAGACAACACCAAAAGTCATTACAAATATAGCTGAGCTCTGAACAATGTGGGGGTTAGGGGCACTGACCCCCTCTGTGCAGTCAAAAATCCATGTATAAATTATAGTTAGCCCTCCATATCCATGGTTCTGCATTGGAAGATTTAACCAAGAATGGCTCGTGTAGTACTGTAGTATTTACTGTTGAAAAAAAATCCACGTATAAGTGGACCCTCACGGTTCAAACCAGCGTTGTTCAAGGGTCAGCTGTACTCAGAAGGGTTTTGCCTTAGTAGTGGGGAATAATCAGCCCTATACTAAACAAGACTTTGGTTCCACCTTACAAATCTTAAAAGCAAGACTCAAAAGGATCAACCTATTTTTTAGATAAATTAACTATGTTATTCGTAACCAAACTCAAGAATTTTTATAGGAACATAAAAATACCTGGCATCCAGCAAGGCAAAATCACAATATCTGTCATCCAATAAAAAACTTTAAAAATACCAAGGATGCAAAGAAGCAGGAAAATACAACTCAAAATGCTGGGGGTGGGGGGGAATCAATCAATGGTAACTGAGTCAGAACTGAAACACATGTTAGAATTACCAAACAAGGACATTATAATCCTTATTATAATTATAGTCCAGATGTTTAAAAAGTACAGGCACAGAAGATATAGAAAAAGACCCAAGTCAAACTTCTAGAGATGAAAATTACAATGGCTGAAATTACAGGAAAAAAGAAAAAGGATAGAATCAATGGCAGTTTAAGTACTGCAAAATAAAAGATTACTACAATGAGGTATCACCTCACCCCAGTCAGAATGGCCATCATCAAAAAATCTACAAACAATAAACGTTGGAGAGGGTGTGGAGAAAAGGGAACCCTCTTGCACGGTTGGTGGGAATGTGAATTGGTACAGCCACTATGTGGAACAGTATGGAGGTTCCTTAAAAAACTAAAAATAGAACTACCATATGACCCAGCAATCCACTACTGGGCATATACCCTGAGAAAACCATAATTCAAAACCCGTCATGTACCACAATGTTCACTGCAGCTCCATTTACAATAGCCAGGACATGGAAGCAACCTAAGTGTCCATCGACAGAAGAATGGATAAAGAAGATGTGGCACATATATACAATGGAATATTATTCAGCCATAAAAAAGAAACGAAATTGAGTTATTTGTAGTGAGGCGGATGGACCTCAAGTCTGTCATACAGAGTGAAGTAAGTCAGAAAGAGAAAAACAAATACTGTATGCTAACACATATATATGGAATCTAAAAAAAAAAATGGTTCTGAAGAACCTAGGGGCAGGACAGGAATAAAGATGCAGACATAGAGAATGGACTTGAGGACACAGGGAGGGGGAAGGGTAAACTGGGACGAAGTGAGTGGCATGGACATATATACACTACCAAATGTAAAATAGATAGCTAGTGGGAAGCAGCCACATAGCACAGGGAGATCAGCTCGGTGCTTTGTGACTACCTAGAGGGGTGCAATGGGGAGGGTGGGAGGGAGATGCAAAAGGGAGGAGATATGGGGATATATATATGTACATGTATAGCTGATTCACTGTGTTATGAAAGAGAAACTAACACATCATTGTAAAGCAATTATACTCCAATAAAGATGTTTAAAAAAATTAAAAAGTTCTAACTCAGAAAAAAATAAATAAAAATAAAAGATCAGTGAACTTGAGGACACAGCAATAAAAAAAAACCTGTCCAAAATGAAACACACAGAGGAAAAAAAACACTGAAAAAGAAATAAAGAGAGCATTAGTGGGCTTCCCTGGTGGTGCAGTGGTTGAGAATCTGCCTGCCAATGCAGGGGACACGGGTTCGAGCCCTGGTCTGGGAAGATCCCACATGCCGCAGAGCAACTAGGCCCGTGAGCCACAATTACTGAGCCTGTGCGTCTGGAGCCTGTGCTCCACAACAAGAGAGGCCGCGATAGTGAGAGGCCCGCGCACTGCGATGAAGAGTGGCCCCACTTGCCGCAACTAGAGAAAGCCCTCGCACAGAAACGAAGACCCAACATAGCCATAAATAATTTAAAAAATAAAAAAAAAGAGAGCATTAGTGAGCTGTGAAACAATTTCAAGCAGGCTAATAAGTCTATTAACAATGGAGTCCCTGAAGGAGAGGAGGAGTGGACAGAAAAATTATTTGATGAAAACTATAAACCCACAGATCTAGGAAGCTCAGAAAACCCCAGTACAAGAAACATGGAAAAAAACTATACCAAAGCACATAATCAAATGGCTCAAAGACTGATAAAAAGAAAAATTTCAAAGCAAAGAGAGAAGGATAAAACATTATGTAGACAGGAACAAAGGAGGGAAAACATATTTCTCATCTGAAAATATGCAAACTGGAAGGCAATAGAGCAAATCTTTAAAATTCTCAAAGAATTAAACTGTCAGCCTAGAATTCTACATCCAGCAAGAGTATCTTTCAAATACAAAGGACATTGTTAGAAATACAGATGCTAAAAGAATTCACCACCAGCCAATCCACACTATAAGAAACATTACAGGAAATCTTTCAGGTAGAAGGACAATGACACCAGGTGGAAATACAGATTTATACAAAGGAATGAAAAGCACTGGAAATGGCAACTACATGGGTAAACCTACAAGAAGCTTTCTTATTGTTTACATCTCTTTAAAAGATAACTGGAACTACAACTACAATCGCATGACAGAGTGAGGAAATAAACAAGTCCCCCAAAAGCAACTAAACTGTTGGGTAGATTTATTAAAAAAAAAAAACCCATTTCAGTGCCCTGGAATTAGACCAAAGACATATAATACACTGAGATGTGTTCATTCATAAAAACTACTGAACTTTAAGTAAGAATAGAGTTGAATCTGTGATTTTCTTGCCTGGGGCTGCCTTTAGCCCTGTTCATAGTTCAGCCAGGGCAAGGTAGTTTGTGAAAACAATAAGCTTTGCTGCTTGAAGGATCTTGCTTGATTTGGAGTGTCTCAGTTAAAGTGTGAAAAGGACCAGTGGCTCTGTTAGTCTGAGGTTGCTAGCCTATTTGGAGCAAGTAATGAGCAGGCAGACTAGCCAGAGATTTAACAAGAAGTTCTGGGAATGAGACAGACATAGGGAACTTCATAAACTCTCCAAATACCCAGGACTGACCTTAGTCTGTGCACATGTGCAGCAGTGACCTTAATGGGCCCAAGACAACCAACATTCTTGGTCAACAGGGTTAGAGCCCGTGCATGTGCAGAGGAGACATGAGCGAGTCCAGCAGAAAAGAAAAGAATGACGTTTGAATCCCAGTCCACGCAGATCCATCAAGAAAGTATACATGCCTTACTGGCTAGAGGTATTTGAACACAATCTCTGACCAATCTTTGGCAAAACAGTAAGCTACACAGACACAGGGGACACCACCAGGATGCCAGGCTTAAAATTAAAACAAGACATAATGCTGGGTGCTTTAAGTATAACTGCTCCTCACAATAATCCTGCAAGGTCACTTAGTTAGTGTATAACCAAGAGCCAGAATCCTGTACTATTTCATTCCAAACCTCCATATACTTTCCAAAGAATATACATGTTCTGTTCTTTTCCTATAGTAAATCTTCACCTACATGAAGCAGCAGGGTATTAACAAAATAATAAAATCCTTCTCTTCCTTCTCACGCAAACCCCAGTAAGGAAAAAGAAAATAAAAATTCCCAACTTACTGCAAGAAGATTCATGATGGTATGCCCCGTCTCTCCAAACAATGGCTTCCGAAATCTGACACTGAACAGTGGGCAAGGATAAACTATGGAAATGAGAAATGATCAGACTAAGTTTGGCAGCTTAAAATTTTGGTAAAAGAGACATCATGTTTCATAGAGTTCTCAAAATATAATTGTAATGACTCATTAGAGCATAAAATTTAGGGCTCAGAAAGTATTCACCATAACAGCATCACAGACAAATTCGGAGCCTTCTACAAACCACACCAGTCTCTTGATGCAGCTGTTTCAAAAATGAACTACATGTCTTAAGAAGCACTCTTTTCCAAACTGGATTAATATATTCCAGGAAACAAGTATCTCCTGATTCCTCTGTGCTCAGGAAGTCTAAAAGAGTTCACTCTTACACATTTCTGACTCAGGACCCTCCTTAGACAAGCCAAACACCAGGTGATCCTATTAGCTGGCTCACTCCTCGAACTTTACGGTTTCAACTGCCTGTACAACACAGGAAAATACAAATGTTTTTCGTCTGCACACAATCCTTTCCTTTCCCTACTTCATTTAGCTGATTCATATGCTTCTTTCACAGTTCAGTCCAGAGGTACCTTGGTCCTTCATTCTTGGTGAAGTTAGAGCCCATCTTTGAACTCCCAAAGAACTCTGTTAACTTTGAACATGTGTTTTGACATAATATACTACTATAATCATGATTTCTATGTCTTCCTTACAAAGGTTCCCAAGAGCCTATAACCACGTCTCAGCCATTTCTGAATTCCGGATTTATTACCCATGGTAGGCCTTTATTAAATTCTTGTTGAATGAATGAATAAATAAGTGAAAGACTGAAGGTGACCTGCTGAAAACATGTAATACACTGTTTTATGTTTTATAAAATAATTTTTAATGATCTCATTTGATCCTCTTAATAATACCATGCAATATAAAAGGCAAGTATTATTATTTCCAGTTGCAAAGGAAACTGACAATCAGACAACCTGAATGACTTCACCCAAAGTTACAGAGATAGTAAGTGGCAGAGTTAAGAACTTTATTCAAGTGGTCTGATTCCTAGACCAGGGCAACGTTGATTAGGAAAAGATATAAAGTTTAAAATAAAGCTTGCATGGGACTTCCCTGGTGGTCCAGTGGTTAAGAATCTGCCTTCCAACGCAGGGGATGCAGGTTCGATCCCTGGTCAGGGAACTAAGATCCCACATGCTGCAGGGCAACTAAGCCCGCGTGCTGCAAGTACTGAGCCTGCATGCCTCAACTACAGAGCCCACACGCTCTGGAGCCCATGTGCCACAACTACTGAGCCCGCGCACTCTGCAGCCTGCTCGCCACAACTAGAGAGAAGCCCGTGTGCTGCAAAGAAAGATCCCGCGTGCCGCAACTAAAGACACAACACAGCCATAAATAAATAAATAAATAAAATAATAATAAAATAAAGCTTGCATTTAGGCCTTAATATCTTTAAAAACGATCACAGCTTAGTTGCACTGCTATGGCCATGGGCAAGGAGGTTCTTTTGTTGCTTACTTCACCAGCTGAGAGTGATCTCTATACCACTAGCTTCCAGTATCTGTTACATTATATGAAATATAATTTGTCATAACTATTTTCTAACCAAGTGACAAAAAATATACTTACCATATATAGACACTATAAAAAATAAAGTTATTTGTTAAGCTGATATTCATTTTTTTCTGAAGATGATCATGTATCTATCAATTAACCTATAAAACCAGTAAGTTTACAAGGCAATAATGTTATTTTGAGTTCTTCTCATTATAGCCAAAATAAGTACAGACACTGGCCAAATTTAGCTTAGCTATTTCAAAAGAATACTTCCGTTTAATTGCATCACTATGGGGCTCTCAGAATATCTCAAGTCTGTTTAGTCATTACGTCTTGGTCATATGGCTTAGAAGAGGGTATTTTATACTTACGTCGATATTCGGCTCCAAGTCTCAACATTAGTCGGATGGGAAACACTTTAGCCCAAGGAGTTTCCCATTTCTGGATGAGAATCCCGAACAAGTAAGGTGGGGTTGGGAGTACTAGGTCTTGCAGTGACTGGTAAGTAGATGTCACATATAAGAATCCGCCATGTTCTTTACTGCCAAGGAAACTCTGACTGAAGAAGGAATGTCCCAAGTTGCCTACAACATTCCCTAAAACAAAAAAGTTCATTAATTACCATCAATAAATCAATCATATTTTTAATAATCATTATTATCAGCACTGGGCCAGACACTACCAAACAATAATTCCCAACCTTTCACTATGAAAGACACATATTTATAAAGTTGTTTTTAAATAAATGGCATTTATTAAATGAAAATTTGTTTTCCAATTTTATCAGAGCTTCTGGTGAGCATAAAATACCTTGTATTATCACACTCTAGTTTGTCTGGCTAAAAGCCAAAAATATTGATGCCTTCCTTTAGACTAAACTTACTGTATGAATTACTTTAGAGGTCTCAGTATAAAAATTATTGCCTCAAATGTCACACAAAAAAAGTTAAGATCAGGTACCTGCTCTCACAGAGCTTACAATCCCATTGAGTAAATAAATTCAATTCATGAACATAACGAATTAAGACATTAAGTACAGCTATATATGAAATATTAAGGGAAGAAAATTTATGGAGAAAGTAGTAACACAGGCAGGATTTATTCTATTTTTGGTTGAGACAAATATGAAACATAAACAACTTAGGGTTTATTTAAATTCATATTAGGCAGGTTTTTTGTTTTTTAGTTGCAAATGCTCTTAACTAAGCACTTTCTAAATCAAATATTTTCTGAATGAAACAGCGACAAATCACCCTTCATTAAGGAGACATTTTCCTCAGTTTAGAACTACAAAAGAACTTCATGACAAGAGCTGTTCAATAATGTAACAGCAGATTTGTTCACTTGACATGTGCAAGCTTCCTTTGATACCTCTGAAAGAAATAACAGCAAATACAGAAATCGCCACCAGAGAAGTTAATGCTTACTTTCCTTGATAAATAGAGTCTATTTGCAGAACAGTTCAATGATGGAACATAGAATCCTTGAGTGAAGTGCAAGCTATGCTGACAGTAGGGACCACAAGTGAAGGGAACACCTCCCCACAAAACCCAGAAACGTTATGACTGAAAGCCATGTTCACCTGCACATAATCATCTGCCAAATACATTTAGGGGTAGTACCCTTGCCCCAGGATTAACAAAATCTGGGGGACCTCCCTGGCGGTCCAGTGGTTAAGACTCCATGCTTCCAATGCAGGGGGCCTGGGTTTGATCCCTGGTTGGGGAACTAGGATCCTGCATGCCACCTGGCACAGCCAAAAAACAAATTAATTAATTAAATTTAAAAATAAAAAATAAATGAGAACCTAGGGGGAAAAAAACCCCAAATCTGGCTTTACATTTAAGCTGCTGGGCTAGATCTATAAAAACAAAATAACCCCCATATCAAGGAAGTAGTATGTTATTTTGAAAAAATTCAGATTTTGGAGTCTCAGAGACATGGGTTTGAACACTAGTTCCATCATTTACTATTATGACACTGGGGGCAAGTTACTTGACTTCTGTGAGCCTCAACATCTGTGACAACAGGGGAAGATTATACTAAGTTTCAGACCTGATGTGAATAAGTGATAGAATATATGTAAAATGCCAAGCAGCACCTTGCACAGTTTGTTCTCAAAAAATGTTAACTATTACTTTTATAATGCAAATATACATATAATGAATAATCAACCAAACATTATACAACTTTCTTTGCTTTATCAAAGGTTTTAGAGTAAGGTTTTTATAAATTTTCATCTTTCACTTGAGTTGGGGTGTGGGGAGAGAATGGGAAACAAAAGAGAAGATTTTTTTCCCTCCACAATGGAGACTACACCACAGGAGTCCTCTAAAGCTCTAATGACAGCATAATGTTTATCTTTCCCAAGAATGCCCTAGTGAATACAGCTCAGAGGTGAAAACTGTGTTAAGCTTGGTACTCAAAGCATTCATTCATTATTCCTTTGGGATCTCCCTATAAGAGACTGGAATCTATTACTGGTTATTTTTCCACAGATACTAATAACTTTTCTGCTTCTACCACCTAAAAACCCCCCTCCCTACCCAATCACACTCAGATTCTTCATTATGTCCCTTTATATTATAAAATATATCTTTTATTATTTAAGCACTTTCTTTCTTAAAAATTGAAAACTAAATTGATAGATCTCTATCAATTCTAATGAATAATTTAGTTTAGATTGCCATTTATCACCTCATCTAAAAATAAGTAACATTCCATGGGGATAGATATCAACTAAAATAAAATACTGGGTATGAGAATTTGACCAAAAAAAGCTTTCACTTGAAGACTTAAACTGAGGCTCCAACATTAAAAAGAATTCCAAAAGAAAGCAATGTTGGGAGTGAAAGAGAAGTAATATTCAAAGAGAGAATAACTAAGAATTTTCCAAATTAAAGAAATGTGTTTTCAGATCAAAAGTACACTTTAAGTACAAAAATTAGCTTAAAAATATTCTAAATACATTTTTGTCTAAGTTAATTCTTAGGCTGAGATAAACTTTCACATTAAAAAAATGAAAGATCAGGGACTTCCCTGGTGGTCCAGTGGGTAAGACTCCACGCTCCCAATGCAGGGGGCCCGGGTTCCATCCCTGGACAGGGGACTAGATCTCACATGCGTGCCGCAACTAAGAGTTCGCATGCCGCAATTGAGAAGTCCGTGTACCGCAACTAAGAGTCCACATGCCGCAGCTAAGAAGTCCGCATGCCAGCAACTAAAAGATCCCACGTGCCACAACCAAGACCCAGTGCAGCCAAAATAAATAAATAGGTAGGTAAATAGATAAATAAATAAATATTTTTTAAAAAATGAAAGATCGGGGCTTCCCTGGTGGTGCAGTGATTGAGAGTCTGCCTGCCGATGAAGGGGACACGGGTTCGTGCCCCGGTCCAGGAAGATCCCACATGCTGCGGAGTGGCTAGGCCCGTGAGCTATGGCCGCTGAGCCTGTGCGTCCGGAGCCGGGAGAGGCCACAACAGGGAGAGGCCCGCGTACCGCAATAAATAAATAAATAAATAAATAAAAATGAAAGATCAAACTTCATTGTGTTTGAGGCCTATAATTTTATTAGTATATTACACATTAATAAAAATAAAATTCAAAGCAGTTGAATGCGATTAACACCATACAAATCAGTAATATAGTGCCTTAAAGTTTACATTGCCTTTTGATAAATCTACACAGGATAAGAAAGAAATTTAAACTAATCAAAAGTGCATCTGGGTTAACCCAGGTGGCTACAATTTAAAGGAAAAAATAAGGAAGACTACAGAATGAGAGTAGGTGACAAAAAGAGATAATAAAAAGAAAAAGATCTTTCAAAGATCTGAAATTATAGAAACTTCCCAAGTGACCTGCTTGAGTGACCCATGGTATTTTTTTCTCAGGGACCAGAGACACACTGGGTCTCAGAAACACTCTTAAGCTGATCTAAATAGTATTTTCCCTTGTCTCCAAGTCCCAGTGGGAACAGGAAGTCAGGAATAATAAGCACAGCATTTTTATTAACAGAAGTGTTCTCTCAGGGCTCCTTTCCTCCAGGTGCTTTTCCGCCAAATGACAAAAAAAGCTTGCTAGTGACATCACCCCAACTGATTTACTCCCCAACTCACAGTTTTTAAATTAAGCCTCTCCAACGTGCCAGACCATTTGTTCTAAAGGCTGGTATACAGAGTTGACCCAGACAGATAAAACTCTTGCCCTCATAGAGCTTATATCCTAATGAAGGAAGACAAACAATTTCAGTTAGTAAAGTTAGTGATAAATGTTTTGAAGAAAATAAAACAAGGAAGGTAATGTGAGTGATTGACAGGGGCAGAGGAGAGAATACTTCTTTAGCCATGAAAGTCAGGGAAAATCCTCAGAGAAAGAAACATTTGAGAACAGACCTGAATGAAGAGAAGAAATCAGCCAGTAAAGCTCTGAAAAGAACAGCACTCCAGGTCAGGCAGGAGTAAATTCAAAAGTCATAAATCGGAAATGAGTGTGACAGGTTCAAAAGTCACAAAGATGATCAATGTAGCTAAAGCAAACTAAGGACTATTAGAGATAAGGTCAAAGAGACCTTTAAGGACTAGATCATATAGGGCCTTTATAAAATTGGAGTTTATTCTAATTGCAGTGGGAAGACAATGGAAGGTTTAAGGCAGCTTTAATTGTGCCATCATATTCATCACCATGTTACTAGGCTACACAAATGTGCTCTCAATTCATAAGGATTAGATTTAGGACACCCAAGAAATAGTTGAGAGAAGATAAACAAGTCCGCAAATGTAAAATTGTGAATAATTTAAAGGGAACAAAAAGCTGTTTTCAAATGTAGAAATGATCTAACCTACAAGGTTAATATTTATGTTCTGTGCTTATAATTGTCTTCTTGCTTTGTTCTGAAGTTAAATCTAAAAGTTGAAAATCAGTAACAGTGTAAACCTTATTATACCCTTAATAATTATATAATTATTATAATTGATTATTAAATATTAATCAATTCACATTAACATTTCTCTTAAATTAAAAATCTTCTTGAAGAGAGAAATATTAAACTGGAAGAATTCACTGAACAATGTACCCAGGATCCAGCACAAAAAAGCAAAGAGAAAAATTATACAAAAGAGCAGTTAAGAGATACTGAAGACTGATTTCAGAGGCCCCAACATCAAAAAAAGGTTTCCAAAAATAGACAACATTGGGAATAAAAGAGTAGTAACATTGAAAGAGATAATAATTAAGAATTTTCCAAAGTAAAGAAAGAAATGTTTTCAGATCAAAAGTACACCTTTAGTACTCAGTAGTAAAAATAAAAATAAATCCACATATGTGTACACATATAGACCCATGGAATAGAGTCCAGAAAGAAACGCATGCATATAAGGTAAACTAATATTCAAAAACAGGACCAAGGTAATTCAATGGCAAAAGTATAGTCTTTTTAACAAATGGCCCTGGAACAACTGAATATCTATCTCTAAGCAGGAAAAAATCAAAAACAAAATGCACAAAAAAATTCCAAAAACAAAACTTTGAGAACAAAACTTCAAGCCTTACCTCATTCTCAGTACAAAAATTAACTCCAAATTAATCATAGATCTATACGTAAAAGCTATAACTATACAACTTCCAGAAAAATACAGGTGAAATTTTTTTTTTTTTTTTTTTGAGGTACGCGGGCCTCTCACTGTTGTGGCCTCTCCCGCTGCGGAGCACAGGCTCCGGACGCACAGGCTCAGTGGCCATGGCTCACGGGCCCAGCCGCTCCGCGGCATGTGGGATCTTCCCGGACCGGGGCATGAACCCATGTCCCTTGCATCGGCAGGCGGACTCTCAACCACTGTGCCACCAGGGAGGCCCCAGGTGAAAATTTTTGTGACCTTGGGTTAAGGCAAAGATTTTTTAGGAAACTGAAGATAAACTATAAAAGAAAAACTGATAAATTGGACTTCTATCAAATATTAAAGCTTCTACTCTTTGAGAGATAGTTAAGAAAATGAAAAACATAAGTCATAGACTGGAACATAATATCTGCAAAACGTACTATCTGATAAAAGACTTGTATCCAAAATTTATGAAGCACCAATAACTCATTAAGAAAACAACCCAATTTTTAAATGGGCAAAAAAAAGAGCTACAGATGGCAAATAAGCATATGAAAAGATGCTCAATATCATTAGTTATTAAGGAAATGCATATTAAAACCACAAAGAGATACCACTAAACACTCATTAGAAAGGTTTTTTTTTTTAAAACGAGTATCAAGTGGTGGCAAGGATCCAGAACAATTGGAACTTTTCATACATTGCAGGTGAATGGATAAACAAATTGTGGTACATACATCCATTCAACCATATGGATGAATCTCAAAAGCACTGCGTTAAGTGAAATAAGCCAAACACAACAGTGAGATTCCATTTATATAACCTTCTGGAAAATGCAAAACTAGAGGGACAGAAATCAAATCAATAGTTGCCAGGGGGCATCCCTGGTGGCGCAGTGGTTGAGAGTCCGCCTGCTGATGTAGGGGACGCGGGTTCGTGCCCCGGTCCGGGAAGATCCCACATGCCGCGGAGCGGCTGGGCCCGTGAGCCATGGCCGCTGAACCTTCACGTCTGGAGCCTGTGCTCTGCAATGGGAAAGGCCGCGACAGTGAGAGGCCCGCGTAACACAAAAAAAAAAAAAAAAAGAAAAAAAAATAGTTGCCAGGGACAGAGGGTAAGGGGAGGGGATTAAATACAAAGGGACATGAGGCAAGGTTTAGAGATGATGAAAACATTATATATCTTGATATTGGTGGTTGTTACCTGACTACATCTGTTTGTCTAGACTCACTGAACTGAATATATGTATATTTATATACAGTAATATATGTCTGAAAAGGCATATATTATTGGATATAAATTATACCTCATAAACCTAACAAAAACTCACAGAGAACTTTAATAGTGGACTTACAGATAATCAAGGACAAAGAGAAAATCCTAAAAGCCAAAGAGAAAAGACAAATATCTACCTGTTAAAAAAGAAAAAAAAAAACTAGACTGCAGGAGATGCCAGAAGACAAGGAAGTAATACCTTCAAAGTACTTGCTAAGGGGAGGTTAAAGGAAGAAATGAAGGAATGAGAGAAAGAAGGAAGAGAGGAACGGAAAAAAATCTGTTAACCTAGAATTTTGTAGCCAACTAATTATTCAAGAGTAATGGCTAAGTATTTCAAACATACAAGGACTAATGGAGTTTAACAACCATAGGCCCTCACCAAGAGAACTAATAAAAAGATGTATTTCAACAAGAAAAGCAAGTCCTAATGGAAATATGGGATACTAAAATAGCAGATATAGAGAAAATATAGTGGCAAATTTAATAATTTTGATTGAATATTGATACTGATTTTTGATACTGATATTAAAAATTGAATATAACTGAATAAGTAAAAACAATTATTTTTTCTTTTACAAAAGGTAAAACCAACCACAACAATAGTAAGAATGGTAAAGATATTAAACGAGTGAAGTATGCTTAGGTCTGTGTCACGTTTGGGAGGACAGAAACGCTCTGAGGCAGAATTCTGTCTGCTTCCTGGTGTACAAGCCTTGTTTAATTCCCTCCCCTTGCATGGGGAAAACACCTATGAATATGATGGGTGTCACTCCCATGATTAGGTTACTAATTAACAAACTTTGAGTTCATCAACAGGGAGATTATCAGAGTGGGCCTGACATAAGGTCTTTAAATCTAGGTCTAGAAGTCAGAGAATCAAAGCAGAGACACACTCCTGATGACCTGAAAGAAAGGAAACATCCATGTTGTAAACTATCTACGGAGCCATGAGGCAAGGAACTGCAGGCAGCCTCTAGGAGCCGAGAGTACTCCCCAACCAACAGCTAAAAGAAAGCAGGGATTTGTAAGAAAGTGAAATCTGCCAACAACCTGAGGACCTTGGGCTCCAAATGAGAAGCCCAGCATGGCTGACACCTTGAGGCACCCTGAGCCGAAGATTCAGCTAAGCTGTGCCTGGACTCCTTACCTATGGAAGCTATGAGATAATAATTTGTGTTGTTTCAAGCCACTAAGTTTGTGGCTTAAAAATATAGTAATAGAAAGCTAATACATACTGAATAACTTAACTCTGTCAGAAAAAGGTCATAGTTGAGCGTTTATGTTGAAAAAATTAAAGGAATCCCAAAGAAAATGCTAACATAATAGAAACATGAGTAAAAGACACAAACAGGGACATATTTGTCACAGAATACAAAATGTACACGGCTAATAAATATATGAACATAATAGTTAGTGAAATGCAATTCGAAATGAGACACCATTTTATATCCATCAGACTGGCAAAAATTAAAACTCTCATAATATCAAATGTTGGCAACTCTTATACACTGAAGATGGGGACAGATAGATTAAAACTGGAAAACCTCTCTGGGAAATAATTTAACATCATCTAATAAAGCTGAAGAAATCCATACCTTATAAACTTATACTCATAAGTATACATGTACAAAAAAATTTAAAGAACATATCTGAATAACAGTAAATTAGTAAGAAGAGCAAACTGTTCATCATAAAGATAATTAATAAACTGTGGTAAATTTATGTAGTTCATATAAAACAGTAGCCTGAAAATGAATGAACTAGAGGCATGAATGAATGACAGAAACATATGGTAGAGTGAAAAAAAAAAAGCACATAAAATGTGTACAGTGTGATAACATTTGTATAAAGTTCACAAACATATGAAGTAATATATTATAATCCTTAGAGACGCAAACATTTGTGATAAAATTATTTTTAAAAAGCAAGAAAAGTATAACACAAGATTAAAGACAATGGTTACCCTAGAGTTTGAGGATGGGAAGTCTGGAAGGAAGATGTAATCAGGAAAGAAAAAAGAGAGTTTCAGTGGATTGGTCATTCTTATCTCCCAAATTGGGTATTTTGTTTGTGGGTGGTTATTTTGTTATTAGGCTTTATAACTTGAACAATTACTAATATATACGCTTATATACTTTTCTACATACCAAATAGCTTTTAAAGATAATTAAAGGCATTCAGAAGAAATTGCTTCTATCTGGGAAGACCATCAGGGGAGAACTCATGGAGAAAGTGGTCATTGATACGACTTAAGAGAACTGATAGGATATAGATAGTTGGGGTTTTGGGAAATAGCATGGTGTTGGCGGGGGAGGGCATCAGGATCACAGGTAAAGAAGGAGGAAATCATCAACCTATACAACAAACCAAGAAATGTTTAGTTTGGCTTCACTGTAAGTATGGGGAGACTACTGGTGGGAAATGAGACTGGAAATATAGGATCAGATTATGTAGAGCACTGAATATCAGAGTACACAGTTTATTCTAAAGGCAACACAAAGCCAATAAAGGTTTTTGAGTAAGAGAGGAAAATAACCAGAGAATAACTCCAAAAAAAAAACCTGGTAGATAACAATTCATTCAAATTCATGTTCTGAATATCTGTTTGCAAAACATAACAGTAAAATATGGAGGAGGAGACCTTCAAGATGCAGGAGTAAGATGTGGAGATCACCTTCCTCCCCACAAATACATCAAAAATACATCTACATGTGGAACAACTCCTACAGAACACCGACTGAACACTGGGAGAAGACCTCAGACTTCCCAAAAGGCAACAAAATCCCCACGTACCTGGATAGGGCAAAAGAAAAAAGAATAAACAGAGACAAAAGAATAGGGATGGGACCTGCACCAGTGGGAGGGAGCTGTGAAGGAGGAAAAATTTCCACACACTAGGAAGTCCCTTCACTGGCAGGGATGGGGGGTGGGCGGGGGAGAAGCTTTGGAGCCACGGAGGAGAGCGCAGCAGCAGGGGTGCAGAGGGCAAAGCGGAGAGATTCCCTCACAGAGGATAGGTGCCAACCAGGACTCACCAGCCTGAGACTGCTTGTCTTCTCACCCACCAGAGCGGGTAGGGGCTGGAAGCTGAGGCTTGGGCTTTGGAGATCAGACTGCAGGGAGAGGACTGGTGCTGGCTGCGTGAAGACCCCCGAAGGGGGCTAGTGTGCCACAGCTAGCTGGGAGGGAGGCCGGGAAAAAGTTTTCACCTGCCGGAGAGGCCAAAGACCATTGTTTCGGGGTGTGCAAGGAGAGAGGCTTCCTGCTCCATGTGCCCACAGATGGCAGAGCACCACCTAAGTGAGCTTCAGAGATGGGCGTGAGCCACGGCTATCATTTCAGACCCCACAGACGGGCATGGACCGCTAACGCTGCCTCTGCTGCCACCAAGAATCCTGTGTGCAAGTGCAGGTCACTTCCCACACCCCTCCTGGGAGCCTGCGCAGCACGCCACTGCCATGGTGCTGTGATCCAGGGACAACTTCCCTGGGAGAACACATGGTGCACTTCAGGCTGTTGCGAGGTCATGCCAGCCTCTGCCGCCGCAGGCTCGTCCCACATTCCAACTAGGACTACCATACCCCTCCCTCTCCCCAGCCTGAGTGAGCAAGAGAGCCCTAATCAGCCACTGCTTTAACCCCCTCCTGTCTGGGCAGGGAACAGATGCCTGAGGGTGGCCTATGTGCAGAGACAGGGTCAAAACCAAAGCTGAATCCCAGGAGCTGTGTGAACACAGAAGAGTAAGGGAAATTTCCCCGTGCAGCCTGAGGACCAGTGGATTAAATCCCCACAATCAACTTGATAAACCCTGCAGCTGTGGAACACCTGAATAGACAATGAATGTTCCCAAAATTGAGGTGGTGGACTTTGGGAGCAACTGCTGACTTGGGGTTTGCTTTCTGCAACTGACTTGTTTTTGGTTTTATGTTTATCTTAGTTAAGTTTTAGTGCTTGTTTTAGTGCTTTTTATCATTGTTATCTTTGGTGGGCTTGTTTATTGGTTTGCTTCCTTTTTTCTCTTTTTGTGAGTGTGCATGTGTATGTTACTTTCTATGCTTTTGTCTGTTTAGTTTTGCTTTTAACATTTGTTTTGGGGTTTTACCTGTTCATTATTTTTTCTTCCTTTTCTTCCAAGCCATGCGGCTGGCAGGGTCTTGGTGCTCTGGCCAGATGTTGGGCCTGAGCCTCCAAGGTGGGAGAGCTGAGTCCAGGACACTGGACCACCAGAGACCTCCTGGCCTGAAGTTATATCAATTGGCAAGAGCTCTCCCAGAGATCTCCATCTCAACGCTAAGACAGAGCTCCACCCAATGGCCAGCAAGCTCCAGTGCTGGATGCCCCATGCCAAACAACTAGCAAGACAGGAATACAACACCACCCATTAGCAGAGAGGCTGCCTAAAGTCATACTAAGTTCACAGACATCCCAAAACACACTGCTGGATGCAGCCCTGCCCACCAGAAGAACAAGATCCACCCCACCCACCAGAACACAGGCACCAGTCCCCCTCACCAGGAAGCCTACACAAGCCACTGAACCAACCTCACACACTGGGGGAAGACACCAAAAATAACAGGAACTATGAACCTGCAGCCTGCGAAAAGGAGACCCCAAACACAGTAAGTTAAACATAATGAGAAGACAGAGAAATATGCAGCAGATGAAGGAGCAAGGTAAAAACCCACCAGACCAAACAAATGAAGAGGAAATAGGGAGTCTACCTAAAAAGAATTCAGAGTAATGATAGTAAAGATGGTCCAAAATCTAGGAGACAGAATGGAGAAAATATAAGAAATGTTTAACAAGTACCTAGAAGAAATAAAGAGCAAACAAATGATGATGAATAACACAATAAATGAAATTAAAACCACTCTAGAAGGATTCAATAGCAGAATCACTGAGGCAAAAGAACGGGTAAGTGATCTGGAAGATAGGCTAGTGGAAATAACTGCTGCAGAGTAGAATAAAGAAAACAGAATGAAAAGAATTGAGGACAGTGTCAGAGGCCTCTGGGACAACATTAAAAGCACCAACATTTGAATTATAGGGGTCCCAGAAAAAGAAGAGAAAGGGTCTGAGAAAATATTTCAAGAGATTATATTTGAAAACTTCCCTAATATGGGAAAGGAAATAATGAAGTCCAAGAAGCGCAGAGAGTCCCATATAGGAAAAATCCAAGGAGAAACACACCAAGACATATATTAATCAAACAATCAAAAATTAAATACAAAGATAAAATATTAAAAGCAGCAAGGGAAAAGCAACAAATAACACACAAGGGAATCCCCATAAGGTTAACAGCTGCTCGTTCAGCAGAAACTCTGCAAGCCAGAAGGGAGAGGCATGACATATTTACAGTGATGAAAGGGAAAAACCTACAACCAAGATTACTCTACCCAGCAAAGATCTCATTCAGATTCGATGGAAAAATTAAAACCTTTAGAGACAAGCAAAAGCTAACAGAATTCAGCACCACCAAACCAGATTTACAACAAATGCTAAAGGAATTTCTCTAGGCAGGAAACACAAGTGAAGGAAAAGACCTACAATAATAAACCCAAAACAATTAAGAAAATGCCAATAGGAACGTACATATCAATAATTACCTTAAATGTAAATGGATTAAATGCTCCAACCAAAAGACACAGACTGGCTGAATGGATACAAAAACAAGACCCATATATATGCTGTCTACAAGAGACCCACTTCAGACCTAGGGACACATACAGACTGAAAGTGAGGGGATGGAAAAAGATATTCCATGCAATTGGAAATCAAAAGAAAGCGGGAGTAGTAATACTCATATCAGACAAAATGGACTTTAAAATAAAGACTATTACAAGAGACAAGGAAGGCCACTACATAATGATCAAGGGATCAATCCAAGAAGAAGGTATAACAATTGTAAATATTTATGCACCCAACATAGGAGCACCTCAATACATAAGGCAAATGCTAACAGCCATAAACAGGGAAACTGACAGTATCACAATCATAGTAGGGGACTTTAACACCCCACTTTCACCAATGGACAGATCATCCAAAATGAAAATATATAAGGAAACACAAGCTTTAAATGACACATTAGACCAGATGGAATTAATTGATATTTATAGGACATTCCATCCAAAAACAACAGAATACACTGTCTTCTCATGTGCACATGGAACATTCTCCAGGATAGATAATATATTGGGTCACAAATCCAGCCTCAGTAAATTTAAGAAAACTGAAATCGTATCAAGTATCTTTTCCAACCACAACGTTATGAGACTAGATATCAATTACAGGAAAAAAACTGTAAAAAATACAAACACATGGAGGCTAAACAATATGCTATTAAATAACCAAGAGATGAGTGAAGAAATAAAAGAGGAAATCAAAAAATACCTAGAAACAAATGACAATGAAAACATTACGATCCAAAAACCTATGGGATGCAGCAAAAGCAGTTCTAAGAGGGAAGTTTATAGCAATACAATCCTATCTCAAGAAACAAGGAACATCTCAAATAAACAACCTAACCTTACACCTAAAGCAATTAGAGAAAGAAGAACAAAAACACCCCAAAGTTAGCAGAAGGAAAGAAATCATAAAGAGCAGATCAGAAATAAATGAAGAAGAAATGAAGGAAACAATAGCAAAGATCAATAAAACTAAAAGCTGGTTCTTTGAGAAGATAAACAAAATTGATAAAACTTTAGCCAGTCTCATCAAGAAAAAAAGGGAGAATACTCAAATCATCAGAATTAGAATTGAAAAAGGAGAAGTAACAACTGGCACTGCAGAAATACAAAGGATCATGAGAGATTACTACAAGCAACCATATGCCAATAAAATGGACAACCTGGAAGAAATGGACAGATTCTTAGAAAAGTACAATCTTCCAAGACTGAACCAGGAAGAAACAGAAAATATGAACAGACCAATCACAAGCACTGAAATTGAAACTGTGATTAAAAATCTTCCAGCAAACAAAAGCCCAGGACCAGATGGCTTCACAGGAGAATTCTATCAAACATTTAGAGGAGAGCTAACACCTATCCTTCTCAAACTCTTCCAAAATATAGCAGAGGGAGGAACACTCCCAAACTCATTCTACAAGGCCACCATCACCCTGATATGAAAACCAGACAAAGATGTCACAAAAAAAGAAAACTACAGGGCTTCCCTGGTGGCACAGTGGTTGAGAGTCCACCTGCCGATGCAGGGGACACAGGTTCGTGCCCCGGTCTGGGAGGACCCCACATGCCATGGAGTGGCTGGGCCCGTAAGCCACGGCTGCTGAGCCTGTGCGTCCGGAGCCTGTGCTCCGCAACAGGAGGGGCTGCAGCAGTGAGAGGCCCACGTACCGCAAAAAAAAAAAAAAAAAAAAGAAAGAAAACTACATGCCAATGTCACTGATGAACATAGATGCAAAAATCGTCAACAAAATACTAGTAAACAGAATCCAACAGCACATTAAAAGGATCATACACCATGATCAAGTGGGGTTTATCCCAGGAATGAAGGATTCTTCAATATATGCAAATCAATCGATGTGATACACCATATTAACAAACTGAAGGATAAAAACCATACAATAATCTCAATAGACGCAGAAAAAGCTTTTGACAAAATTCAACACCCATTTATGATAAAAACTCTTCAGAAAGTGGGCAGGTAGGGAACCTACCTCAACATAATAAAGGCCATATATGACAAACCCACAGCCAACATCATTTTCAATGGTGGAAAACTGAAACCATTTCCTCTAAGATTAGGAACAAGGCAAGGCTGCCCACTCTCACCACTTTTATTCAACATAGTTTTGGAATTTTTAGCCACGGCAATCATAGAAGAAAAAGAAATAAAAGGAATCCAAATCGGAAAAGAAGACGTAAAACTGTCACTGTTTGCAGATGACATGATACTATACATAGAGAATCCTAAAGATGCTACCAGAAAGCTACTAGAGCTAATCAATGAATTTGGTAAAGCAGCAGGAGACAAAATTAATGCACAGAAATATTTTGCATTCCTATACACTAATTATGAAATAATGAAAGAAATTAAGGAAACACTCTCCCATTCACCACTGTAACAAAAAGAATAAAATACCTAGGAATAAACCTACCTAAGGAGACAAAAGACCTGTATGCAGAAAACCATAAGACAATGATGAAAGAATTTAAAGATGATACAAACAGATGGAGAGATGTACCATGTTCTTGGACTGGAAGAATCAACATTGTGAAAATGACTATACTACCGATGTCATTTTTCACAGAACTAGAACAAAAAATTTTATAATTTGTATGGAAACACAAAAGACCCCGAATAGCCAAAGCAATCTTGAGAAAGAAAAACAGACCTGGAGGAATCAGGCTCCCTGACTTCAGACTATACTACAAAGCTACAGTAATCAAGACTGTATGGTACTGGCACAAAAACAGAAATATAGATCAATGGAACAGGATAGAAGACTCAGTGATAAACCCACACACATATGGTCACCTTATCTTTGATAAAGGAGGCAAGATTATACAATGGAGAAAAGATAGCCTCTTCAATAAGTGGTGCTGGGAAAACTGGACAGCTTCATGTAAAAGAATGAAACTAGAACACTTCTTAACACCATACAAAAAAATAAACTCAAAATGGATTAAAGACCTAAATATAAGGCCAGACACTATAAAACTCTTTGAGGAAAACATAGGCAGAACACTCTGTGACATACATCACAGCAAGATCCTTTTTGACCCACCTCTTAGAGAAATGGAAATAAAACCAAAAATATTGGACCTAATGAAATTTAAAAGGTTTTGCACAGCAAAGGAAACCATAAAGAAGATGAAAAGATAACCCTCAGAACAGGAGAAAATATTTGCAAACGAAGCACCTGACAAAGGATTAATCTCCAAAATATACAAGTAGTTCACACAGCTCAATATCAAAAAAACAAACAACCCAATCCAAAAGTGGGTGTAAAACCTAAATAGATATTTCTCCAAAGAAGATAAACAGATTGCCAACAAACACATGAAAGGATGCTCAACATCACTAATCATTTATAGAAATGTAAATCAAAACCACAATGAGGTATCAGCTCACACCGATCAGAATGGCCATCATCAAAAAATCTACAAACAATAATTGATGGAGAGGGTGTGGAGAAAAGGGAAACTTCTTGCACGGTTGGTGGGAATGTAAATTGATACAGCCACTATGGAGAACAGTATGGAGGTTCCTTAAAAAACTAAAAATAGAACTACCATATGACCCAGCAATCCCACAACTGGGCATATACCCTGAGAAAAGCATAATTTAAAAAGAGATATGTACCTCAATGTTCATTGCGGCACTTTTTACAATAGCCAGGACATGGAAGTAACCTAAGTGTCCATCGACAGAAGAATGGATAAAGAAGATGTGGCACATATATATACAATGGAATATTACTCAGCCATAAAAAGAAACGAAACTGAGTTATTTGTAGTGAGGTGGAAGGACCTAGAGTCTGTCATACAGAGTGAAGTAAGTCAGAAAGAGAAAAACAAATACTGTATGCTAACACATATATATGGAATCTAAAAAAAATGATTCTGATGAACCCAGGGACAGGACAGGAATAAATATGCAGACGTAGAGAATGGACTTCAGGACACAGGAGATGGCGGGGAGAGGGTAAGCTGGGACGAAGTGAGAGAGTGGCATGGACATATATACACTACCAAATGATGTAAAATAGATAGCAAGTGGAAAGCAGCTGCGTCGCACAGGGAGATCAGCTCAGTGTTTTGTGATCACCTAGAGGGGTGGGATAGGGAGGGTGGGAGGGAGGCACAAGAGGGAGGAGATATGGGTACATATGTATACGTATAGCTGATTCACTTTGTTATACAGCAGAAACTAACAGAACATTGTAAAGCAAGTATACTCTAGTAAAGATGTTAAAAAAATAAAAAACACGGAGTAAGGGAGGGGAAATGGGGAGAAATAATATACAATCTAGAATCTCCCATGGCACTACATTATCCAGAAGGCACCCTGAAACTCTCAGAAGGTTATTTTTCACCAAATACCATTTTCCCCTCACTGTGGAAAGCATAAGCAATGACATGTAACAAAAAATTTTATATATACTAAATGAGAAACATACATAGACATATATATATACATACACACATATTATTATTAACACATGTAGTTTAGATTAAAAATCTGTAAAAATATTATAAAGATAGTTCATGGAAGTTCATACAAAAATCACAGTGAAATAATATACTAAGCTTCTACCTTGATTATCTACACATGGGATTCTTAATAAAATAGGCATAGCACGTATGTATTATCCATACCTGTTTTTTAAAAACTGCTATATTATTAATATACACACATAGGCAACTGACATAATTCACAGAATACTTTAGTCCTAATTCTGTCACCAACTAGGTCTGTGATTTGGGCAAGCCATTTAACACTTCTAGGTCTCATTTTCTTCACCTGAAAAATGAAGTGTTATACTAGATAATGTAAGTTCCCTACTAGCTCCAATATTTTGTAAGCTGTGAAATGATTTCTTTTCAAGGAGAGAGACAGAGAGAGAGCCTTACAGCTCACTCAGTTATTCTTATTTAAAATATTATTTACTTAGATATGTTTGTATATGCCCTCATCTCATAGATAACATTTAACACAGCTTAGATGTATTACACTCTGACCTTAGTCTTACTTAGTCTTACTATCAGTTCCAAGTGATTTTTGTTGTAGAATTTTTGCATTTTAATATGCTAGTTCAAAAAGCACTCTACTGATATATAAAGATACTTTTAAAAGATGAGTAACCATTTATGGTAAGCATATATTTTAATGACTCATGTAATGATTCACATCCTTTCCTTGTTGGTATTTCTAGGAGCTCCATTCATAGATCTAGTCTCTTCACACTGGCCTATCCCATTCACAGCCATAGTTTAAAACTATCACAAAAATGCTGGTCTTCCACATCTGTTTTTTAGCCCAGATCTACCTCCTGAAGTCTCTATTTATGTATTCATCTTTCATTTACATATTACCATCTGTTGCCATTATTTGAAATCCAACACACTGAATGAAGAACTCATCTCCCACTCCTCTGCCAAATCTGCTCTTCTTCCTCTATGCACTGCCTCAGTGAATAAGAACGAAGTCCACTCAGGTGCTCAAGCCAGAAATCTGAAGCCAACTTTGACTGGTCCCCTCTCAATCCTCACATCCAATTAGTTATGAAATCTTATTGAACTGAGGCATCACTCTTTTATATCTCTCAATACTCTTTATTCCCACTGCCATTATTGGTAAAAATCCTAATTTCTTGCTGGATCCTGACAATAGCTTTTTAAAAAATCAATTTAAAAATAACAAATGTTGGCAAAGATGTGGAGAAAAGGGAACCCTAGTATACTGTTTGTGGGAATGTAAACTGGCGCAGCCACTATGGAACAGTATGGAGGTTTCTCAAAAAATTAAAAATAGAACTACCATATGATCCTGCAATTCCACTTCTGGGTATTTATCTGAAGGAAATGAAAACACTAACTAGGAAAGATATCCAAACCCCCACGTTCACTGCAGTATTATTTTTAACAGCCAAAACATGGAAGTAACTTAAGTGTTGATAAATGAATGGATAAAGAAAGCATGGTATGTACATTCAATGGAATATTACTGTCATTAAAAAGAAGGAAATCCTGTCATTTGCCACAACACATATATACCTTGAGGGCATCATGCTAAGTGAAATAAGTTAGAGAAAGACATATACTGTATGATCTCACTTATATGTAGAATCTAAACAAACAAACAAACATACACTGAACTCATATATACAGGGAACAGATTGGTGATTACCAGAGGTGAGGGTTGAAAGGTAAGTGAAAGTGAAATGCGTGAAGGTAGTCCAAAGGTACAAACTTCCAGTTATAAGATAAATAAGTACTGAGGATGTAGGTACAGCATGGTGGCTATAGTTAACAGTAATGTACTATATATTTGAAAGTTGCTAAAAGAGTAAACCTTAAAAGTTTTCATCACAAAGAAAAAAAATTTGTAACTATGTGTGATGACAGATGTTAACTAGACTTATTGATCATTTCATAATATATACATATATCGAATCATTACAGTGTACACCTGAAACTAATATAATGTATGTGTCAATTATATCAATAAAAATTTTAAGTCAATTTTATTGAGGTATTATTTACACGCAATAAAACCTACATTTTTTTTTTTTTGCGGTACGAGGGCCTCTCACTGTTGTGGCCTCTCCCGTTGCGGAGCACAGGCTCCGGATGCGCAGGCTCAGCGGCCATGGCTCATGGGCCCAGCCGCTCCACGGCATGTGGGATCCTCCCGGACTGGGGCACGAACCCATGTCCCCTGCATCGGCAGGCAGACTCTCAACCACTGCGCCACCAGGTAAGCCCAAAACCTACATATTTTAATTATACAGTTCAATGAGTTTTGACAAATGTAAACACCCATGTAACCACTAACCCAATCAAGATACAGAACATTTATATCAACCCAGAGAGTTCCCAGGGCCCATCTACAATCAATTCTAGTGCTTGCACCCACACCTCATCCCAGACAAACAATGATCTAATTTCCATCACCACAGATTCATTTCGCCTATTCCAGAGAATCACATAAATGTAACCACATAATATGTACTTTTTTGTGTCTGGCTTCTATTGTTCAATATTACTGTCTGTGAACTTCATCCATGTTGTTGCATATATCAGCAGTTTGTTTATCTTTCATTGTTATGCAGTATTCTAGTGCTCATCCACTGTAAGTTTGTTTATCCACTGTAATTGCTTCTTATCTGCTCTACCTGCTACCAGACACACAGACTTTGATCCATTTTCATACTGCTTCTAGAGTCATCTTTCTAAAACGCAAATCTGGTTATGTCATTCATTTCTTTCAATGTCTCCTCACTGCCTGCAGAATAAAGGACAAACTCCTAATCAAGACATTCATGAACCTCCCATGTCCTAGTTCCTGATGCCCTCTCAAAACCCATATAAACATTCAATCTGAATACATTCAAACTGAGGGGAAAAAAAAGAACGTTTCAAGTAATTTCTGGAATGAAATTTAGGCCTAGAGGCTCCAGATGACTTCAAATTAACCCCATACATTTTGGAACTGACACAAATACTGAACAGTAAATACTGAACTGTACTTCACAGGTATCATGTGGTCAATTTCTAACATAGCACCTTGCCTTCATGTAATATTTTACCTAAAATGTCATAATTATGATATAAAGGCATAATCTTTTATGCATAGGCTATAACCACATTAAAGATGAAATTTTATATCATGCTTTTGTACTTATTTCAAGAGCATTTTCCATAAAAATACTACTTTTAATAGCTAAAAAATATTCTAAAAAAGATGCATTCATCTAAAAAGTATAACACACTTAAACTTTTTTCCTATAGCTGGGCATTTAGGTTGCCTCTAAATTTTTCTGTTAAATTTAAGTAATACTATAATAAACACTTTCATGTACAAAGTGTATTTTACATTTCAGATAATTTCTTTGACATAGAATCCCACAAGGGGAATTACCTGCATTCAGAAAGTATGAATAATTTATTATTTTAATATATTTATTAAAACATTATCAAATAATATATGAAAATAATTGTAATACCTTGGCTACCCTCACCCCACCCCAGCTTTGCTTCTCAGGGATAATCTCATTTATTATTCACTTGCTTTAGTTCTTATACTACACTTTCCCTATTTATCAACTACAGATATTATTTTTTGACTTTTTATCATGATAAATGAGAACTTAGCTCAATTACACTACTTCTTACCTCCTCTGTTAAATCTGTGGAAGGTTAACTTTGTAATATCAAATAATACACTTAAATATACTTCTTCTCTCTCAGCTTTTAATAGTATCTCTTTATATTAGTATTCTTAGTCTTTTCCAACTTCTAATAGCTATGCATTTACTTTTACATTGTTACAGGTAACAACATTTACAATTTATTTTGAAACCATAATAAAGTTGTCCATGCTAATGGTTTTTGAAACTTGAAAATTAAATGAATATTTACATTATGATTATATAAATATTGTTAACTGAAGTAGTAAGTTATCATTATGCTTCCTTCTACCGGATACCAATACTATATCCCCTAGGCCACTCAAAGGAAAATATTCTTACATCATGGTCAATGGATAATCTTACAACTCTGATTCTAGCCATTATAAAATAGTAACAACGTTTCACATAAAGTATTAAAATTTATAACTTCCTCAAACCATGCCAAGTTCTAACTTGCCAATACTACCAAAGTCCAATGTCAGGTTTCCAAATTTAAGACTATTATTTTGCATTTGAGTCCAAAATTTTTTATCATCTGTAAAGGGTGCAGACTAAGTCAGAAAGTATCCCCACCTGTCAGAGCATCCCGATAAAGCTGCACAAAATGGTTAAAGATATCCTTCGGCAAGCACTTTTCATCCGGTAGACACTGTAGAAGAATGACTATCTCAGACTGACCCACTGCATGCATTCCCTTGGTTGTGAAACACCAGCACTTCCTGTTCACATCTATAGATGAAATAAAAAGAAATGAAGACATTCTTTTCAATCCTTACCCTTAAGAAATGCACAGACATCTTTGTTATAATACACCAGAGAATAAAATAGATCACACTGAGTCTGTATAATTCAGCTGTGAGCTGTCACTGCACTGAACCAAAGGACTATTGCAGAAAATAAAGCATACCAATGCCTCTTGCTCTAAGCAAACACTTAGAAAAACAACTGGAAGGGAAGTAAAAGAAGTAATAGTGAAAGAAAGCGCACTAAAAACTTTTAACTTCTATTGTAAAAAGGTGTAAGTATTAAAAGAAACAACATTCCATTAACAATGAAATAAATTAAACCAAACTATGCATCCTCAGCTATAATGATTAAAGGATATATTCCCCCACCTATGTGTGTGTGTGTGTATAATTAAATCACTTTACTAAGGGAAATAATTAAAACTAGAAACAAGAAAAACAATAAAAGCAATTATTATAGCCGTGGATTCAGGCTATGGCCTAAAGAAAATATATTTTGATGTATACTTATTAAATTTAACCTGTGACTAAAAGAGTCTAGCTATTTAAATTATAGTTTTCCTGGGAGAAAATTCTAGATAATCAGCAACAGGACTTTACTTGACTTCATCCGGTAAAAAGCAGTGAAACAGATGGCTTTTCTGGACTAATTACTTCTACTTCTTCACTTTAAGGCTATGTAGAGTCACAACAGCACAAGCTATACGTAGTTCAAAAATAATGTTCAATCCTTGATATTTTTATTATTTGTATGCCAACACAACAAGATTCCCAATGGAACTGAAAAAGGGTTCTAATAAAATTATGGATACCACGATGTAAATCAACACTAATAAAAGATCCCTTTCTTTCATTCTGTGAATTGTTTCTTTATATACCTAAACAAGAGGTGCCCAATCCAACTATATTAAGATGGTGCACACTTAAGGAACTCTAGGTTAGCTATTTTCTAAGTATAACTTATAAACTAGATACGGTAAATTGAAATTTCCAGCAAATTATTTTAAAATATGATCCTAGAAGGAAAGGTGGCAAGCATTAGCAGCTGGCCAAACATACAAGGGTGTGATTAGCAAACAAACCAGAAACCTGCATTTCATTTATACACAACCTCTAAAGAATTTAGTATATTGGTTTGTTTCTGGTTTCCAAGGACAACTTAAAAGAAATACACAGTGGGAACTGGAGGACTGTTCCCCAATGCTTCCTTCCTCTCTCCAAAACTCTGCCTATTAACATTCATCCAGGATAAATGCATTCTCTATTTTCCAATACCATACTGGATTCAAGATTCTAGGCTACTATCCTCTCTCTTATTCTGATACCTAAGAAGCTAGCATCAAGAACTGAGAAGTTTCTTCTGAGTCCTAAATTGTGATGTACTGAAGTTTTACTATGTGTTAGTTAACACTTCTCCCAAATAAGGTTTTGCACCATGATTAAGGTTTCTGGGATTTAAACCTAGCATGTAAATTGACCCCCCTGACTAATTCATCCACCTCCAGTTATTCTGGTGGTGAGTTGTGACTTAGCATACCCATCTCAGGAAGAACTTAACTCAGATGAGTTCAAGTTTCGTTTGGCTTTCCTCCATGGAGAATTCACCTATCTCACCCCTTTGACTAAAAGCAAGAGTCGCTATCAGTCCAACAGTTGTCCTTGGGGATATATAATTTTATACAAACCAACTTCTTCCATACCCAGTTTTCATTAAGATGTGGCTCTACATAAAAATACTTGTGTGTAATGAATTTAATGATTCAGTATCTCATTTTAATTTAAAAAAACAAATTTCCAACTTACAATTTACAATTTTAACCATTGACAACAAATTTGCATTTAAAACAAATACAAGTGGGTCAGGGCCACCATCCTCCAATTGCTGCATTACTGAAATCTGTGATGGTTTCTCTTCTACAGCATAGTCTGTAAGGGGAGAAAACAATGTAAGCCATTGGTTAAAGAGACAAATCAAGACAGAAATCTGATGGAGGAATGCCCTTATTATTCACAGGAAAGAGATAAGCAATTGATTTATAAATAGGGTGAACATAGGTTTATATCTGCTATCCTAGTGGCATATTAATAGTGCCCCTTTCATTCTTAAAAGTGATCTAGTCCAGTTTGGATGATAACATGGTTATCCTATGTATAGACTTCTCCACACAATGGTTTAGGCCACAGTCTAAAAACAACCCTTTGATTTAACAAAAATCCTCCAATTATCATAATAAGAATTTCACATACTACATGTTCTAAGACCAACATTTAAAATAATCCATGATATACAAGGAAGTGATAATACACTAGTTACCTCTAGAAAGGATGTCTAGGGGTTGAAGCAGAGGGGAATCCTACTTTTTACTCTATATGCTTTTGTACTGTTGAGATTTTTTACCATTAAAAAAAATCAAACTTTAAAAAATGCACCCAGACAATAAAAGTATCATAAGCGACTGGTTTTATGAAACAATTCCTCTAAGTGTAAGTCAAGAAAGAGTTCAGTATAAAATAACACCATTTCCCACTGACCAACAGAAACCAGAATGTATTTTGGAAATGTATACACTATCAATGAAAATATTTACTGAAAAGAGAAATACTAAGTGACTTTCAAAAAATTTTTTTAATTAAGTTTTTCCACTGGAATACAAAATAGCAAAATTCTGGTTAAGACATAGTAATATGATTTAAGAAAGTGAATATACAATAGATAACTAGTTACTGCTTCTTGGTAGGAGAGATTTTGACAATTAGATTTAATGAAAATGGAACCCTGAAATCTTATTTTAACAGCAGAGTAGGCCAATTTAGTTTCTTATTAAGATTTATTAAAATAACCCAAATTTGAAACCTAAGTAGCAAATTTACTTACAAAAGAATATTTTTAGAGGGTCCTAGTAAAGGAGCAAAGGCATTATACAATCAAAAGAATGCTTAACTTTATGTGAAAGTTCACTGTTGAACTATCTGAGACACAAGCTGCATTTGATAGTATGGATCATTCAGCCAACATGACTGAGAGCCTAATATAGGCCCAGGAGCAGAAGACACAAACATGAATTCAGAATGAACGAATTCATGGTCTATAGAGAATAAAGAATCAGACCTATAAAATATCTAAATTACAATGAAAAATGTGTTAATATACTAACAGTCTATAAGAATTTCTACTTGAACAGAAATGAGGATGTAAAACACTACTACAAAGACAGTCGAGGGAGGATTCAGAGAAGTTTTCCATTAGTATGGATTTTGAAAGGTTGAGGAGTTATTCAAGGAGTCTAGCATATAGAAGGGTATTCTACTCTAGAAAGAGGAAAGATTAAAAAAATATTAATTACATGCCTACTTTGTACCAATTATCTTGCTATGTACTTTCAGGTATGATATCTGATTTATTATTCATAATGACTCTTAATTAACTATAGTTACCTAATTTTTAAAAAAAATCTAGGAAAAAGATTCAGAGAGGAAAAATGACTTGCCCACTGGATCATACAGCTGGAATGGACTGTTACCGGATTAAAACTCAGGCTGGTCCAGCTCTGAAGTCCATTCTCTTCCCACTATTCCACAGCATAAGAAAAAGCATTCAAGTATGAAATGTGAATACTCAGAAAACAGTAAATAATCTGTAGCATGCCTGTAAAGTACTGGGGTGTTGGCTGGAAATAAAATTAGATAAGTTGAGATAAGGTTACAAGGAACACTGTATGCCAAGTTAAGTAATTTATACGGAAGGCATTGGGAACCCACTGAATTTTCTAAGCAAGAACAATCTATGATAATACCTACGTTTAAAAAGATAACTGGGCCTAATCAAACTTATAAGCTTTTGCACTGCAAAGGAAACCATAAACAAAACAAAAAGAAAACCTAAGGACTGGGAGAAAATATTTGCAAATGATGCGACCAACAAGGGCTTAATTTCCAAAATATACAAACAGTTCATAACAGCTCAATATCAAAAAAATAACCTAATCAAAAATGGGCAGAAGACCTAAGGAGACATTTCTCCAAAGACATACAGATGGACAACAGGCACATGAAAAGATGCTCAACATCACTAGTTATTAGAGAAATGCAAATCAAAACCACAATGAGGTACCACCTCACACCAGTCAGAATGGCCATCATTAAAAAGTCTATGAATAACAAATGCTGGAGAGGGTGTGGAAAAAAGGGAACCCTCCTACACTGTTGGTGGGAATGTAAACTGGTGAAGCCACTATGAAGAACAGTATGGAGGTTCCTCAAAAAACTAAAAAAAAGAGTTGCCATATGATCTAGCAATCCCACTCCTGGGCATATACCTGGGCAAAACTTTAATTTGAAAAGATACATGCACCCCTATGTTCATAGTAGCACTATTTACAATAGCCAAGACATAGAAACAACCTAAATGTCCAACGATAGAAAAATGGATAAAGAAGATGCGGGGTGTGTGTGTGTGAGTGTGTGTGTGTGTATACACACACACACACACACACACACACTGGAATATTACTAAGCCATAAAAAAGAATGAAGTAATGTCATTTGCAACTACATGGGTGGACCTAAAGATTATCATACTAAGCCAACTAAGTCAGAAAGAGAAAGACAAATGTATGATATCACTTATATGTGGAATCTAAAATATGACACAAATGAACTTATCTATGAAACAGATACAGACTCACAGACATAGAAAACAGACTTGTAGTTGCCAGGGGGGAGGAGGGTGCAGGGGAGGGTTGGATTGGGAGTTTGGGACTAGCAGGTGCAAACTATTGATATTATATATAGAATGGATAAACGACGGGTCCTATTGTATAGCACAGGGAACTATTTTCAATATCCTGTAACAAACCATGATGGAAAATAATATCAAAAAGGATATATATACATGTATAACTGAATCACTTTGCTGTACACCAGAAATTAACACAACACTGTAAATCAACTATACTTCAAAAAAAAAGATAACTGGCACCAATATGTAAGATTAAATAAAGGAGAGAAAGATTGAAGGCAGGGAGACCAGGTAAAAGGAGAGATTATTGATAAACCATCTTCTGAAAATGTACTGACTGGATGCTGATCTGGATTTATCAACAAGAAACTTTTGCATAAAGATAAGCATTCTTTTTTTAAAATTTATTTTATTTTATTTTATTTACTTTTTCACTGCATTGGGTCTTCGTTGCTGTGCCCAGGCTTTCTCTAGTTGCTGTGAGCGGGGGTTACTCTTTGTTGTGGTGCGCGGGCTTCTCATTGCGATGGCTTCTCTTGTTGCAGAGCACGGGCTCTAGGCGCGTGGGCTTCAGCAGCTGTGGCTCACGGTCTCTAGAGCACAGGCTCAGTAGTTGCAGTGCACAGGCTTTGTTGCTCTGCGGCATGTGGGATCTTCCCGGACCAGGGCTCAAACCCATGTCCCCTGCATTGGCAGGTGGATTCTTAACCACTGTGCCACCAGGGAAGCCCAAGGTAAGCATTCTTTTGACTGATTAGTAACTTTGCGTCTTACCAGGACTCACTAAAAATATTTTTTAACAGAAAATTGCTACTTAAGTTCAGAGCTCCCCACTTATTATATACACATTTCTGAATGTGTATTGTACTTCAAAACAAGAAGTTAAATTGATGTACTGACTGTGTCATATGGGCTAAGTCTAGAACTATAAGCAACTCTTCAGAGTATTATGTGCTTTGGAATATGAAGAAAGAACTGCCAATAAGCTACATTTATACACAGTGGGAATTAAAAATAATATACATCCCTCCAACATATGAAATGATAATATAAAAACATAAATATCTTCTCTAAAACAATCAGTAACAGCAACAATGGTTTTCATGGCACTGAGTAGTCACCTTTTTTGTTGGAGAAGAGAAAGGTGGTTATCACTTGGATTCTATCTCCTTCCCTTAGTTAGAAGGCAACATTTGGCATATATAATTATCCCTGTTTAAACATCTAAGTCCACATACCTCCTTTTACACCAGTGGAGATGAGAATGGGAGGAAGGCCATCTTCAGGGATAAGGTTCATTGCACTGCCAACAGGACTTCCAACCTGAGTTATACTTCCAGAGAATAGAGAAATATCCGTCTAGGAAAAGCAAATTAGCAAAGAGAGCATTACACACAGTTGAAGACTTCTGCAGAATAGAGTCAAGACTACAAATGGGAATTTAAGTGAAAATTTCAAATTCATACTTTTTGAAAGACAGCATAAGATACTCATTAACCTGTGGTTTCCCAAGGACCGGGCTTATACTATGAAAATGTTTATAATTGTATAGTTTCTCCTTTTGGCATCATCAAATCATAGTAATGAGAGAAAAGGTCTTGTAACCTGGGTTAAAGCTTCCTTTACCAAGGTTTCTTTTGCCATAAAAGAAAAATATTTTTTAAACCTGCAGTGGCAACAGAAAAAAACTTTCAGTATTATCTTGTAATTTCTGAACCTTGAGAATTGGGGTGATCCTTGTACAACAATGTGAATGTAATTAAAAATGATTAAAATGGTAAATTTTATGTTATGTCTTTTTTACCACAATAAAAAAAAATTAACTTTGATGAAAGAGTTTTCATTTACTTTGTCACAAAATTAAACTTAAAGTTCATTTTTCTTTGCATTAATATGAAGATCACATTAACTACACTTAATAAAGTATAATGTTGCAAAATACATTTTGAGTGGGGTTAAATCCACTTAATTAACAATTTAATAGAATATGCTCAAAGATCTATTAAAATGATGCTCTATATTCTTCTTAAGCAAGAAATAGAAGTTTTAAGCACTATTTACAATAGCCAAGACATGGAAGCAACCTAAGCATCCACTGACAGATGAATGGGTAAAGAAGATGTGGTACATACACATACACATACACACACACACACACACACACACACACACACACACTGGAATATTAGCCATATAAAAGAACTTTAAGCACTATTTACAATAGTCAAGATATGGAAGCAACCTAAGCATCCACTGACAGATGAATGGGTAAAGAAGATGTGGTATACACACACACACATTACCATAAAAAAGAAGGAAATAATGCCATGTGTAGCAACATGGATGGACCTAGAGATTATCATCCTAAATGAAGTAAGCCAGAAAGAGGAAGAGAAATATCATATATCACTTATATGTGGAATCTAAAAAAAAAATGACACAAATGAACTTATTTACAAACTAGAAAAAGACTCACAGACTTAGAAAACAAACTTATAGCTACCAAAGGGGAAGGGGTGGGTGGGTGATAAATTAGGAGCTTGGGATTAACAGATACACACCAGTTTACATAAAATAGATAAACAACAAGGTCCTACAGTATAGTACATGGAACTATATTCAGTATCTTGAAACAACCTATAAAGGAAAAGTATCTGAAAAAGAATATACATGTGTATAACGGAATCACTTTGCTGTACACCAGAAATTAACACAACATTGTAAATCAATAATACTTCCATTTTTTAAAAAGAAAGCTTTAAAAAAGTTAAAGGAAAAGCATATAAAAACTTTTTAACATGTTTAGGGACTTTTCTGGTGGCACAGTAGTTGGGTCTCTGTGCTCCCAGTGCGAGGGGCCCAGGTTTGGTCCCTCACTGTGGGGCTGGGTGCCGCATGCATGCTGCAGCTGGGAGTTCGCATGCCGCAACTAGGGAGCCTGCCAGCCGCAACTGGGGGGCCCACGAGCCGCAGCTGGGGAGCCCGCCTGCCACAACTGGGACCCGGCGCAACCAGATGAATAATAAAATAAGTAAAATATTTTTAAAATACATAGGATTCTCATTAAAAAAAACTGTTTAACATGTATAAAAATGTTTATAGCAGCTTTACTCAAATAGCCAAAGTGTGGAAACAATCCGAATGTCCATTAATAGGAAGATAGATAAATTGTGGTACAGCCATATGATGGAATATTACTCAGAAATAAAAAATATTTACTTTTGATGCACACAACACAGATAAATCTCATTAAGTATTTTAAAAATAAATTTATTTATTTATTGACTGCACTGGGTCTCCGTTGCTGCGTGTGGGTTTTCTCTAGTTGCAATGAGCAGGAGCTACTCTTTGTTGCAGTGCGCAGGCTTCTCATTGCGGTGGCTTCTCTTTGTTGTGGAGCATGGACTCTAGGCACTCAGGCTTCAGTAGCTGTGGCTCACAGGCTCTAGAGCGCAGGCTTAGTAGTTGTGGCGCTCAGGCTTAGCTGCTCTGCGGCATATGGGATCTTCCCAGACCAGGGCTCAAACCTGTGTCCCCTGCATTGGCAGGCAGATTCTTAACCACTGTGCCACCAGGGAATACCTCATTAAGTATTAGAGTTTAAGAAGCTAGACACAAAACATTATATATTATATTTTTCCATTTATATGAAATTCAAAAATAGGCAAAACTAATCTATGGTGATACAAGTCCGAATATTGGTTACCTTGGGGGAAAGGGGGCAGGTATTGACACAAAAAGGGCATGAAGGAAACTTCTATAGTGATAGAAATGTTCTGTGTATCTTTATCTAGGTGGTGGTTACACGGGTGTGTGTCTCTCTATATATGTATATATAGAGACACACACACATATATGTATGTTCATGATGTGTTTCCTAAAGATTAATGCTCCTTAAGTACTTTGCTATATATATTTTATACTTGAATAAAGATTAAAACTATTTTTTTAAATGCCTATGTCTTATATTTTTATCTATACTATCTATAATTTAGGACTGTAAGTTTTTAGTGGGTTTTTGCTAAAATTTTTGCAGTGTTCTCAGTACATCGTCCTATTAGGAAATTTGGAAAATTGTATTGGCTAACCATTACTGATTTGAAGTAAATCAATAAAGTTAGATTTAGAATAGGAAATAAAGTAACCTATTCTAACTTGCTATGTAGTGATGCATGAATCTACCTTTTGATATTGTAAGAAGTGGTCATCTGGCTTCTACTTAAATATCATCTATGAAAAGAAGTTGTTTCATTTACTGAACACCTTTTAAGTGCCAGGCACTCTATTAGGTCATAAAGATGAGAAAAATATATTCAACTCTGGCCCTAAAGAATTTGTGTTCCCTCATTTTACCAGATAAATATTAAAATAAAGTGTTGAACAATGTGAGAGCACAGAAATAAAATAACTAACTTGTTTTAGTTTCTCTTAAACTGACCTGAACTTTGTTTCCCTGTAATAGTCATTCACTAGAGCTTCCTCATTCATTCAAAAAATTTATGCTTTAAGAACCTATCATAGGGGCTTCCCTGGTGGTGCAGTGGCTAAGAATCCGCCTGCCAATGCATGGGACATGGGTTCGAGCCCTGGTCCAGGAAGATCCCACATGCCACGGAGCAACTAAGCCCATGTGCCACAACTACTGAGCCTGCGCTGCAGAACCCACAAGCCACAACTACTGAGCCCACGCGCCACAACTACTGAAGTCTGTGCTCCTAGAGCCCGTGCTCTGCAACAAGAGAGGCCACTGCAATGAGAAGCCTGCTCACGGCAATGAAGAGCAGCCCCCACTCGCCGCAACTAGAGAAAGCCCATGCACAGCAACGAAGACCCAGCACAGCCCAATAAATAAATAAATAAATAAATAAATAAATAAATAAATTTAAAAAATTTAAAAAAGAAGGACCTATCATATAATTTAAGAGATGTAAACGAAGTTTTGTAGAAAGAAAAAAGTCATCACTGTATAAACACTTTAGTTATAATTGATTCAGGTAAGATTGTCAAAGGACAGTAAAATCAGGGGACTGCCCTGGTGGTCCAGTGGTAAAGAATCTGCCTTACAACGCATGGAACATGGGTTTGATCCTTGGTCAGAGAATTAAGATCCCACATGCCGCGGGGCAACTAAGCCTGCGCACCACAACTACTTATCTCATGCGCCTCAACTAGAGATAGAGAGCCTGTGTGCCGCAAACTACAGAGCCCACATGCCCTGGAGCCCACACGCCACAACTAGAGAGAAGCCCGCGCACCACAATGAAGAGCGCAGGGGCCACAACGAAAGATCCTGCATGCCTCAGCGAAGACCCCACGTGTTGCAACTAAGACCTGAAGCAGTCAAAAATAAATAATAAATAAATCTTTTAAAAGTAGATATATATATATATATATATATATATATAAAGGACAGTAAAATCATTGACTGAAAGATTGTAGGGGAACAGGACACCCAGAGTCTCAAAGTATCACCCCTCACTTTACTTTTTAATTGCAAAGAGGAAAAGCCACTTTTGCAGTGGAAAAACACAGGAGACATCAATTTAACCAATCATCAAACTGATACATCTTGATGTGTTCCACTAAGAAATGACCATCACTTATGGGAGTATTATTCTTGCCAAAAATATTTAATCTGAAACTAATCATGAGGAAAAAACAGAAAATAGAAATTAAGGACTTTATGCCAAACATGGCCTAAATGCTTCAAAAATGTTCATGATGTGAAAGAGAAAAAAAACAGTGGGAGAACTGTTCTAAATTAAAGAAAATCAAAGAAACATGAGAACTAAATGCAATTGTGATCCTTGATGGGATCCTAATTTTTTTAAAAAGACTTTATTTAATAAAAAATTTATATATATATATACACACACACACACACACACACACATGTTTAAATGAAAGAATAAAGAACATCATGGGACAACTGGGGAAATCTGAATATGGACTATATATTTGATAATACATAGAATTATATGTTAAATTTCTATCTCATATAATTATATTGTACTTACATAAGAAAATCACTTGTTCTTAGGAAACATAAGCTGAAGTATTAAGCGATAAAGTGCAACTAATCCTCAAATGGTTCCTCAAAAAACAAAGTGCGTATGTGTGTAGGGGTAAAGTAAATGTGGCAAAATGGCAACAATTGGTGAATATGGGTGAAGAGTATATGGGGGTTCACTGTACTATTCTTGCAACTCTTCGGTGGATTTGAAATTTTTCCACATAAACAATTGGAGAAAAAAAGAAATTTTCTTGACAAAGTCATTGTATAGATTCAAAGAAGAATAAGTCATACAGTTCTGGCTGCTGTCCTCTGTGGCCACAGAAAAATCCCCCAAAACAGACTTAGACATATTTAAAGACAGTGACATGGTTTAATGTACCTTCACCAAACGGGAAATTTATCTCTGTATGTCAATAAATCTAATCTTAATAACACGCAATTTCAATTATAACCAAATCCACAAATTATGTAAATTTCTAGAAAAATATTACTGGACATAAATGTAAATAAACAGTAATCATGAAAACTTCAAAAGTAAAAACTTTATCCAAACTCTGATCCTCTTATTTTATTTAAAAAAAAAAAGCCAGGGCTTCCCTGGTGGCGCAGTGGTTCAGAGTCCGCCTGCCGATGCAGGGAACACGGGTTCGTGCCCTGGTCTGGGAAGTCCCACATGCTGCGGAGCAGCTGGGCCCGTGAGCCATGGCCGCGGAGCCTGCGTGTCCGGAGCCTGTGCTCCGCAAAGGGAGAGGCCACAACAGTGAGAGGCCTGCGTACCACACACACACAAAAAAGCCAGACACACATACTTAGTTGGAACTAATCACCTTATTATAATCTTGACCACCATATTCAACGAGGCAAACAGCAATAAGAAAGGGACCCACTGTATAAACGATCCTATATGTATACTTTCCAATTATGGTCCTAGGTGGCTCTATTCTTTCACAGACTCAAAAAAATGTAGCTAGTATTTGACCCTTCTGAAAATTAGCCCCCAAACTGTGACCAGTGTATCCTATAGAGACAAAGTAAATGTGACAGCACAGCATGAGCTAGTTTCCTTACGTAAATTATATGAGTCTTCCATCCATTAAGTCAGTGGTTTATTTTTAAGCTTTAGAATCCTTTTTAAGAGTCTTACTTGGAAACACAACAGGCAGACCAGAAAAAGGTAGAGATGCTCAGGTTGAAGACAAAGGAATAGAAGGATTCCTCAGCCACATTCATATTTCCTGGCCCTTCCTCACCACGGCAACTCCTTGGCAGCTACCACAGAACCTGGGGAATATGCTTTGAAAACCAAGGTATCAAGGGACCAGGATTCGTTCTAGCACAGCCTCTAGCTACAGTAGTAGACTGAGCTCACCTGAGAACAACCTTTATAAGGATCTTTCTCCTGAAAAAACTTCCAAATATAGAACAAACAAGAACAACTGTTTTTGCCACATTATTTTACCCCTAGACACACACACAAGCACGCACACACACACACACACACATGCACTAAGCTGTATCTGCAGTCTATAGCGTTCCACAGAAAGGGTCACCACTCAACTTAGAAAAAGACAAGACAGAGGCAGAACAGTGCTGAGTAAAGTAAGTACTCAATTTTAGTTGCTGTTTTGTTTTCTTACCTCTGCTGATAGGGGACTGGTAGTTACAGGCTTGACTGGGTCATGTGACACAGCCAGGGTTCCTGCAGAGGAAGTTCCATTCATGGTTAATTTGGCTGCATCAGCAACTTCTCCATTAGGCAAGATCCCATCAGCAAACCAAACTCGCCTCTGCTCTCTGGGCTGAGCCACTTGAGGAGCCAGAAAAATAAAACAGGTAACACTGTGACACTGACAGGGTTTCTAACATCAAGAAGAGAAGGTCACCAATCTCAGATGTACAAAGAAATCACTATCTAGCATTTTATACTTCTAAATATAATTGTAACTGTATAAAAGTGGTTATAAATTAATAAAAATACACATTTAAATATACTCCTTACTTCTGTAATTTATATGTAAAGATTTAAAACACTTTGCTTTAAAGTATTAAATATGCCTATGATTATGTCACATACTCTGTCCCATATCACTAACAGAGAAACCAGGGAAGGTATTTGAAGTGCCTAGGAAATAAACTTATAGCCCGGAAAAAATATCTAGACATAGACATCCACAGCTCCTAAAAGTATGAGGTTTCTGTAGGAATAAACTATCTGGAAAAGTGATACGGTATTTTTAAAAGGCAAAAGATGCCCTGAAGAATGTTGAAGAGTTATTAATTAATAAAAGAAGAGCTGGCACAGATATGTAAGAATTGGGAAGCAAACTGACCAGATCTTTGGCTAAAGTGTAACTGAAGAAGAAAAAGATTGATCCGGCAGTGCAGATAGTGAAATGCAGTAGTCTGTATTTTAGTAAAAGGATGGGGAAAAGCTGGAAAACTGAGTCTGACGAAATGATCTCTTTAAATCCAGTTTTGAAAATCAATTCAAACAGCCAAAACAAAGAGAGACCAGGGAAGAACAACAAAAACAACAAATGAAGTAAAGAGAATAAAGATTTTAAGAACAAAAGCCTGAGCTCAGAAGAGTATGATAATGTCAATAGAAGTTTTTGATCTTCAAAAGGGGAGGGTTATTTAACAAGGGGAAAGGAATATTGCTAGACAAAAAGATATAAAATTAATGAAAGAAGACAGAGTTTAATTATCAGGGGAGACTTCTTGACAGCTCGTTTTAAGGAAATATTTGTTATTTTTACTATTGATAATCCCCTGAACTTACAAAGTGCCTTTCATCTGACAATATCATAATCATAAAGATATAATAAACTAAAATAAGTTGAGCCTATGATTTTCTACCTATCATATGATATAATCAGAATTAAAGTTCTGGACTTTATAAATGTCTGTGTACCTAACACAGTACTTTCATATTTTTACAGGGATAGATTAAAAATGAAAAGAGAAAATGGCAATATATATTCCAAAAGGCAATACTAGAATGGGCTGGTAAGAAAAAAGAATTCTTATTTTCATCACTTACTAAATTCCTGCAAAGAACACTAAGGTAGGCATGAGGCTAGGATTTTGCAGGCTGATTTCAAACTCTGCAACTCTTTTCAAGTAAAAGCAAAGTAATTACTCCATTCTTAAGTTGGAGAGGGTACTGGCATATTTTTAGAGGTGCCTCCAAAATATCAGGCAACACAATATTCTTCTTTACTTGCCTAGAAATAGTCTCAACACACTTCTCACCTTGTTCTCCCACTTTAATAACCACCCAAAGGGACTTATCTGCAGTGTGTTAAAGACTTGTGATGTAAAATCACATCAGCACCTTTTCAGAGGAACTTGGTGAGGAAAAAGAGAGAGAATAGCACATGGTCCCCTACCTTCTGCTCCAGGGTGCTTTAAAACTCCCACAGGTACCATCACAGTGGGAGGTGGAGAGCTCAGGGCTCCTGAGGCCTGAGCTTGCTGCAAGGGAGGGATAGTAGAACAGTATTCAGCAGGATTGTTAGGGTTAGGGCTCTGGCTTGAGGCACTCATCATGTTCTCCCAGGCTTGAGCTAAAGCAAATACAGACACAATCAATGTGAATGGATTGCAAAATATGGACATCAAGACCTCCACAATACTGGATAAATAATGTAGTTCCTCCTAATTAACACTCATAGTATGTCTCTCTTCCAGCTAGTGAAGGTATTAAGGAGATAGGTGATTTTATTCAATAAAGGAGACCATGTAGTTAAGTAAGTTATTTGGAAGCAACAAATAAGAATTACATGATACTTCTGATATAGACTGATAGTGGATCATTCTGGGGTTAATGACTAGGCCCCTGGCTTCTTTAAAGGGGACCATATATTCCCTTAAGAGGGAGTAAAACAACATTAAATTTATTAGGGACTTGCAACTGGGATAGCATTTAGACATTTCTGGTGGGTAGGGCAGGTTTAATATTTAATGCATTTTATAAAATTCTATCAAAAATCAAAATCAGGGGCTAAAATAGCATAACTCCACTATATGATATCTTTTGTTTCATTTCTAGATTTTTAGGCTCTCTTAGTTGAGATAAAATCTCATTTCAAAAATTCTGAAGCCTAAAGCTCAGGAGAACACATCTCAACATTTTCGTGAATTTTGCTTTTGTGCAATCATTACCCTGTGTAAAAGTATCCGGCAAAAACAACCATTTCACATCTTTGGTGTGTCTCAAAAGCACAGGACCCATTTGAACATGAAAATGTGCCAATATCACATAAGTGCCATCAACCAATATGAATGATCACAAATGTGTTAAGGTTCTGTATACTCTATAATTTTACTAACTAAATACTGACATATCAACTATTGTTTTTAAAGTAAATAGGATGAAAGATACTACAGAAATGAAAGATATAAATTTTATCTTCTGGGTTCAGGTAATATCACATGCCCAGGAATAGAAACCACTCAATTTTTGAAGCATCTTTTTAAATATCTCATTCTACATCAAAGAATGATCCATAAGATTTTGAATACTTATTGCCTCCAAACTGCAGGACAAAGCTAGAAACAACAGCTATGTTCCTTTGAAAGCACTGGCAGAAAGAGGGAAGGAAGAGAAAAGGAGAAAGGGGAAAAGGGATAGGGAACACTGAAAAGCATCAAATTAAATATTCAGTAAAAGACCAGGCTAAGCCATGCGAGAGGAAAGACGTTGGAAAAACCATAAAAAGTAGATTATTTTAGGATTCCCTGTTAAGGGCATCCTTGGCTTAATAAAAAGTAAGTATTCCATATGAATCCTCTGCCATTTCCTTCATCTTTAGCTATGCCAAGTTAAAAAAAAAAAAAGCCATCAAGTTGGAAGACCTCAACAAATAAAAGAGGTATCAGGTACTGAAATTAAGCAGCATGCTCTTATCTGTGGATAAATATCCAAAAATGAAATCATCACCAAGTTAAATAACCACCATCTGAAAAATGACCCTTAAGAGTAAAGAGAATGAATTCATATTTGATCAAAATTATAAGAATTCAGAAATGGGAGGAAATTGGGTGGACCATAGGAAATTAGAACAGATCAGATTAAATGACATGCAATAGGTTAATAAGGAAGCAACAGGAAAACATCACTATGAGCAATGCAGACACACAGAGCAGGAGGGGCCTTGAGCAGATAAGTTTCAGCCTCCAGGAGACACATTATCCTGGCACAAGCAGCAGTGGTGTCTAAGTTCAACATTTTATGTGTATTAGTAACTGTTCTGGCAACTGTACAAAGATGCACTCAAAGAGAAAATACTATACAGCCTAATCAATTTTATTGTATCTCTTTACAAGAATACTCGGGGGGTGGGGGTTGTTTGCTTTGGGAGTTTTGTTTTAACTAAAATGCCCTTGGATTTATTTCCAGTCCCGCAAAAGGTGAACACTGGATAAGCCATATTTACCTTCTCCTGGCCATATTCTTTTACCACATAAGTAAATTAAAAACTATTACTCTTATGACAAATCTAAGTAGTATTAAGATGATAACTGACAGAAAAATGCAATTTTCTATTTGATTCGAGATGCTACAATATTTATTTTTAACAAGATGAGTGAACCAAAGTGTCAATAAGAATGTGTTCTAAATTACTAAGATATTCCCTAGAAAGAGAAAGCTTCCCTTAAAAGGAAAACCTCAGCCCAATTTTAATATTTCATCACCTCAGTGGTCAATAGCCCCCTCCCCACTCCCAGTCCAGTCATTTCACAGGAACATTAACAGCCAGAGCACCAGATTTCCACAAGAATTTCCTTTCTTCCTGCAAAACTTACCTGACTTTAGCATTTATTCATTAAATTAGGCACAGGAATTCTGAAATGCTAAGGTATTTTTAAATTTTTCAGGTAAAGTTATGACATTTGAGAAGGTGAGCAACTTGTAGATCAAGGAAGGAAAAAACAGTAGTCTCTTCATTGGAATTCTCTTGTTCTGTCTCAATAACTGTGAATTCAACCTGTTTTAATACTTACCATTCATTAGCACTGAATGGCAGATTACACATACTCTAGCTTCCTTTCTATCCATGTATAACAGTTTACATTTCAAGCTACAGCAGGAAGCACAGAAAACCTGCAGGAAAAAGAATATACTAAATTTACTTAGGATCACAGTATAAAGGAAGTAAACCAATACTGACCAACACTGAGTGACAGGGAACCGCACTAATACAACATTAAAAACCTCAAAGGAAAATGCAATTGAGGAAGCTGGGTGCAAGACCCAATTCAAAAGCAAGAAAGAGATTAACATGTCTGTCAAAAATAAGGAAAGTGAAATTGCTGGCTGAGAACAAAAATCTCAGCCAAGATTACACACCAAATACATAGCAGGGGAAAAAAATCTAAGCTGCCCTTAGGCAAAATTCCTGTACAAAATATCACATAACATGGGAGTTTAGAATAGTAACATCTGCTATTTCTGTTTGAAGAGGCAATACAGCAGGGGAAATAAACAAAGACTGGGAATTCTGGGCTTTAACTTCTGTTTTTTTTACTGTCCTTATGTGCAGAATAATAATCATACCATCTGCTTTCACTGGTTTGCTATGAAGGCCAGGAAAGATCAAAATACACAACTCAATCATAAAAATATGCACAGCCCCAGCTACAGGGAATCAGAGCAGACAACCAAAAATTGGCCATGCCAATTTCCAGCACCTTATTTCCACTCTCCAGGGTCAGTTCCCGACAATCTTACTTTCTTCTCCCTTCCATACCAGGTAACAAGGATCTCCTTAGCTCCCTGTTAAGATTTATCTTCTTGAGAACTCATTAGTCCCTTATCACAGAGAGCTCCATACAGGCAGAAAGGTGTTCCCAGTAGTGTAAATTTTACTAATCCAGTTTTTATGGACAGTAAGTATCCTATATCTTACAAAGATGCAACAAGAGATGAGGTCCTATTAAAGACAAAGTGAGAGCAATCATCTCTTCTTCTACTAGATGTAATTAATATACCTAGCTGACATGACTACCAATTTACATTTTTCAGAGGCTTCACATTTTCAAAGTAACTCTGTGATACAGGGAGAACAGGGGATATATTATCCTTATTTTCTATCAGAGGAAACTAAATTTGGATGGTTAAAAGACTTGCTCAAGTTCACAGCAAACTGTGTGAATACTAGGCACTTTACATACATGTATTATCTCATTCAACCTCATAAATTCTATGAAGGCATTCATTTATAATTAAGAGTTAAATAAACAAATGTGAAGTAAAACTGCTCTGTCATACAGCTAGTAAGTTACATAAAAAGTCTCCAAAGGCTCTGTTCTTAACCACTATGTAATAGTGTCTCATACTATTCATGTATCATTTTGAGACTACGACTTTTCCTTCTCCATCACTATGACCACATCCAGTCACTAAGTCCTGTTGTTCTCTCTCTTAAATGGTTCTCCCCAAATCCCACCTCTTCCTCTCCATCCTATGCTGCTGCCTTTATTCAAGCCTTTATTATATGAGGCCTAGGAGATCATCAAAATCTATTATCTGTCCTCCTAACCTTCAGATGTGTCTTTCCAATTCATCTTTCGCACAAATACCAAATGATAGAACTTCCTAAAAATTAAATTGAATTGTTAATATTGAAATCCTTCAATAACCTTTCTAATCAAGACGTAAAACCAAGAAGCCTTCATTCACTCATTTATTCCACAAATATTTGAGCTCTGATTATGTACTGGGCACTGGGCTACCCTACTGGGTGTAGCAGTGAACAAAACAGATATGGCCCTTGCTTTTGTGGAATTTACAGTCCACAGAGGTTATAATCTAAAATCAAATAATAACACAAGTGAGTGTAAAATTACTTGCTTCAAAAGAAGTACATGGTAAAATAAGATCATGTAATCTAGGTTTTACCTAGATTGGCAGGGTCGGGGAAGATTTTATTTAGGAAATGACAGAGATAAAATCTGAAGCATGGGTAAAAGTTTTCTATGCATAAAATGGTACCAAGAAGAGAGACAAGAGTAAGCAGAAGAAATACCATGTGCCAGGGTGCCATTAGGGTTAGAACATGGCTCTTTCAAGAAACTAAAAAGGGTTAATGTGGCTAGAGACCCTGAGAGTTAAGGGATGCATGGAATAAGATGAGGCCAGACCAAGCAAAGGTTCTCTAGGTTGTATTAACAGTTTTGGTCTTTTTAACAGAGCAATGGGAAATCACTTAAATGTTTTAATCAAAGAAAAAGACATGATCATATCTGCATGGCTGCAACGTGGGGGAAAAATAGAGGGAAGCAAGAATAAATTTGGGATGGTTCAACATAAAAAATCAATAGAGGGCTTCCCTGGTGGCACAGTAGTTGGGAATCCACCTACCAATGCAGGGGACACAGGTTTGATCCTTGGTCTGGGAAGATCCCACATGCCACGGAGCAACTAAGCCCGTGTGCCACAACTACTGAGCCTACACTCTAGAGCCCGCGAGCCACAACTGCTGAGCCCGTGTGCCACAACTACTGAGGTCCATGTGCCTAGAGCCTGTGCTCTGCAACAGGAGAGGCCACTGTAATGGGAAGCCTGAGCACCTCAACAGAGAGTGGCCCCTGCTCGCCGCAGCTGGAGAAAGCCCGTGTGCAGCAATGAAGACCCAACATAGCCAAAGATAAACAAGTAAAATAAATAAATTTAAAAAAAGAAAAAAATCAATATAATACACATTAACAGGATGAAGGGGAAAAAACATGTGATCGTATCAATTGATGCAGAAAAAGTATTTGACAAAATGCACTCTTTCATAATAAAAACAATAAAAAAAAAACTAGAGTAGAAGGAAACTACCACATCATAGTAAAAGCCACATATGAAAAACTCACAGCAAACATCATACTCAAAGGTAAAATATTGAAAGCTTTTCCTCTGAGATCAGGAACAAGGCAAGGATGCCTGCCTTCACCTCTTCTATTCAACATGGTGCTGGAAATTCTAGTCAGAGTAATTAGGCAAGAAAAAAAATAATAGTAAAAGGCATTCGAATTGGAAAGGAAGAAGTAAAATTATCTCTGTTTGCAGATTATGTGATCTTGTATGTGGAAAACCCTAAAGATTCAACAAAAAATCTGTTAGAACTAATAAATGAATTCAGCAAAGTTGCAGGATACAAAGTCAATAAACAAAAATCAGTTGTATTTCTATACATACTAATAATGAACAATCTAAAAAGGAAATTACAAAAACAATTCCATTTACAATAGCATAAAAAAATAAAATATCACACTGGATAAAATATTTGTGTTATATATAATGGACAAAGGGCTAATATCCATAACATATAAAGAGCTTCAGTAAAGTAATAAGAAAAGTACAAATACCTCCAAGGAAAAACAGGCAGAGAACTCACAGAGATAAATTCACAGAAAATTAAATAAAATAGCCAATAAATAAAGAGATACTAAGTATCACTAGCGACAAAATAAAAATTAAAGAATGAGATATTCTTATTTATGGTACAGGCAAAGTATTTTTGGTTTTTTTTAAAACTGACATCATTCAGTGGTGGAGAGGGCTTAGAGAAAAGAGGAACTTTCTCCCATACCCTGCTGATGGTAGCATAAATTGGTAGGCTAATTTAACAATATCTTAAAAATTTTTAAATGTTCATTTCCTTTGACTCAGTACATGCAATTTAAAAAATTTATCCTACCAAAAAACCCACATATGCAAAGAGATGTATACAAGAATTATCTCTGTATACTTTGTAATAGCTGAAAGTTGAAAACAACCCAAATGTTCATCAGGAATAAGAGGAATGGTTAAACTGCAGTATAACCATAAAACCTAATGCAATTCACGCTGTTAAAAAGAATGAGATAGGGGCTTCACTGGTGGTGCAGTGGTTAAGAATCTGCCTGCCAATGCAGGGGACACAGGTTCGAGCCCTAGTCGGGGAAGATCCCGCACGCCACGGAGCAACTAAGCCTGTGTGCCACACTACTGAGCCTGCACTCTAGAGCCCACGAGCCACAACTACTGAAGCCCATGCGCCTAGAGCCTGTGCTATGCAACAAGAGAAGCCACTGCAATGAGAAGCCCACGCACCACAACGAAGAGTAGCCCCCGCTCACCACAACTAGAGAAAGCCGGCGCACAGCAACGAAGACCCAACACAGCCAAAAATAAATTTAAAAAATAAATAAATTTAAAAAATGAGATAGTCTATATGTACTGACTGACATGGAAAAGTAACAGTCAAGTTGGAGATGAGAGTTGGATGGAAATAGGGCCTTTTTCTTTCTCTCCTTTTACTTTACATAAATTTTTTAGGTGTTGGATTGGGATCTTTTAACTTTGAGTAGAGCTTCTTCTGTATTAAAAAAAATAGAGGAAAAAAGAATATTAATTGGTGCCATGGGTTGAATTGTATCTCCCCCAAATACATAAGAAGTCTTAATGCCTATTACTTCAGAATATGACATCATTTGGCGATAGGGCCTCTACAGAGATATACAAGTTAAGATGAAGTCATTAGAGTGGGATCCTAATCCACGAGGACTGGTGAACTTATAAAAGGGGCAATTTGGACACAGCATGCTTACAGGCAGAATACCATGTGAACATAAAGACAACCATCTATAAACCAAGGAGAGAGACACGGAACAGATCTCTTCCTCACAGTCCTCAGAAGGAACCAACCCTATCACCACATCCATCTCAGCCTTCTAGCCTCTGGAATTGTGACACAATAAATTCCCTTTGTTTAAGCCACCCAGTTAGTGGTATTTTGTTGCAGCAGCCCTAGCAAACTAGCACAGTTGTGAACTTTCAGAAGTAGAGGACTCGTGCTTTGGGAAAATAACCTCAAAAAAAGAATGAAAAAAACCCAAAAAACAAAGATATATTTTTAAAAGCACGAGCTAGGGTGCAGCATAATGCAGTTAAACAGAAGGAACCAAGAATACCCATCCTTGCCAATATCCCACAGGCTTATGAACAGTGTTGAGGGAATCCTTTACATTTCCAATGGGCTTAGAGAAAGACACAGTAGTTAGAAAAGTGGATAACTTGCCAAGGGACCACCTGGAATGGCAAAGAAATGGCAGACAGGCAAAGGTATACATTTCTGTGGGATTACCCATGCCACAGAACTACATGAAATTGAGTGTAACATAACAGCACAAAACTACTGGACAGTGCCTATGACTGACATATCAATAGATAGTGTACTACAATATAAAATGAAAGAGAGACCTGGAAACACTGACCCTCATTCTCAAAAAGAAGAAGATTATGATGTAATAAGACCCTCAGGTCATTAGAATTAGTACCATGGAAAAGATGGACAGAATCTAAGAGATATGAACCAACTGAGAAAGGGTTAATAATCCTGGATTTTAAATTACTGGATAATATTGAATTTGCCTAGAAGACCAAGGTGAAGTTGTCTGCCATGAACCAGGTCAGTCAGTGTTTCTCAACAAAGGCAGTCTTGACATTTTGGGTGGGTCAATTCTTCACTGGGCAGCATTGTCCTGTTTAACACAGGACATTTACCAGTCCTCGTCCCAGATTACTAAATGCCATTAGTGACCCTAATCATTATGACCACCAGAAATAACCCACCACATTCTGAACATCATCTAAGTATCTTCTCTAGTTCTCTGAGCTATAGGCTCAGATGAGTAAAGTCAGTTCTAGAAATAAAGAGAATTATATATTTGTACATGTGAACTTCTTATACTGCTGAAGTATCAGACCATATACCTTCATTACCATAACTAACACAATCTATTGCATTTATTTAACTTATTCTCCATTTTCCCAAACTAGAATGTAAACTCCATGGAACAATGAATGAAAGTATTGTTAATACTGGTATCACAGTGCCTGAAATAACATGGGTACTTGATAAATGCTTATTGCTTCCTGGATTAGTAAAATGATTGCACAAACGAATATATGAATGGAGAAACAAACATTAATGTGCACTTATCAAGGAAGGGCTATATCATACATGCTCAAATTCACAACTTCAACAATGACAAACACATTTTAAGCAGTTTATTAATAACAGTGACCTCAAGTTTTATAGGCCAAATGGTTATGAATGACCTTAAATGACAGGATCTGTATGATCCAACTAACTGTAAAGAGACAAATTATGATGATATATAATACATATGCTATATAATGTTCCAGCGAAATATTGGTTAAAATGTTCCATTTGTGTGTAATTTTCTTTAATGTGGCACTTCTGGGTTCCAATCTCAACTTTATCATTCACTAGCCAAATAATTTTATGGGAATAATTTAAAATCTCTGAGCCTCAGTTTTTCCTCATATGTAAAACTGAAATATTAATATCCTCCATGTAAGGTTTTTACGAAGATTAAATGAGATAACCCATGTAAAATGTAGCACATTATAGGTACTAAATATACGATGGTGCCCTTACATCCCTTTCCTTTTAAAATTTCCCACTCATGGCTTTCCACATAACAAACCCTACTGCAAAATTTATGAATAAACTTCATATTCAGTACCTTTTTTTGTGCCTATTTATACCCCTTTACAGTGTGAATAACACTCCATTGCAATCCTTGAAAATTCAAATCATCAAATGCTCACTTATTTCTTTCCAAATTAGAAAGGAGAAAGAATGATGTCCCAAGTCTTCAAAAAGCCCTGTAATTATGACAAAAATAACTGCCTTGCAAGAACAAAAACCAGGAGAGGAAAGTGCTTGTGACTGACCAATATCCAGCCACTCACAAAGACCAGTGACAGTAATAACTTGGAAAAATTCTTAAGTGCAAAAGGGTACTTTACCCTTGCATATTAACAAATACCAAAATCAATGTAATAAGAACTAAAGCAGGTCAATCAGATTCGAACCCTGCTTCTGTCTAAACATCTGCTGCAACTTTGCTGTTATTAACTGAAAACAATAATTATCAGAGCCATTTTAAGAGTGTATCTGGGGCTTCCCTGGTGGCGCAGTGGTTGAGAGTCTGCCTGCCGATGCAGGGGACACGGGTTCGTGCCCCGGTCCGGGAAGATCCCATGTGCCGCGGAGCGGCTGGGCCCGTGAGCCATGGCCGCTGAGCCTGCGCATCCGGAGCCTGTGCTCCGCAACAGGAGAGGCCACAACAGTGAGAGGCAAAAAGAGTGTATCTGGCTACAAAGGGTCCCTGACTAAACCTTTAAACTTTATTTCCAAGTGAGGCTATATAAACAGAAAGAGTTGTAAGAAAATAAGATTCAACATAAAACCTTAAACTTGTATGAAGTTATCAGATTCATATCCTTTACTATACTCTGAATTAATTTTTTATATATCCTGTTATTACCTTGTAAATAACACACTTATAATGCATTATAAGAGTAATATGTGGGTTAAAAGTGCTAATTTGTAAAAAGGCAAGCAATTAAAACATATCCCTATTTTTGTAACCATACTCTGGTCATTCTTGATTTAAAAAAATTTTTATTAGAGAAATTTTCAATCATATAAAAGCATACGTAACAGCATAACAAACCCCCAAGTGCCCATGACCCAGGTGAGACCGTTATCAAAGCCAATCCTCACCCACTTCTCCCCCATTTAATCATTTTGAAATACATTTCAGGTATCATTTAATCTCTAAATATTTCAATATATAATCTCTGAAACATAGGGACTATTTTAACATAACAAAACCACACACCTTAAAAATGAACAATTTCTTAATATCAAATATCCAAGCAGTATCAACATTTTAAAAAGTCACATATATATTTTTTAATAGACTATTTTTTAGAGCAGTTTGGGGTTCACAGCAAAATTAAGCAGAAGGTACAGAGATTTTCCATATACCCGCTACCCCAGCTACGTGCCTAGCCTCTGCCATTATCAGCATCCCCCACCAGAATAGTACATTTTTTTATAATCAATCTACACTGATACATCATTATCACCTAAAGTCCATAGTTACATGAGGGTTTACTCTCGGTCTTATACATTCTATGGGTTTGGATAAATGTATAATGACATTTATGCACCATTATAGTATCATACAGAGTACTTTCACTCCCCTAAATATCCGTGCTCTGCCTATTTATCCTTCCCTCTCCACTAACCCCTGTAAATCACCAACCTTTTTGTCTCCATAGTTTTGCCTTTTCCAGAATGTAATATAGTTGGAATCATATAGTATATAGCCCTTTCGGACTGCCTTCTTTCACTTAATAATATGCATTTAAGATTCCTCCATTTCTTTTTAAGGCTTGATAAGCTCATTTCTTTTTAGCACTGAATATTCCTTTTTCTGGATGTACCACAGTTTATCCATTCTCCTCCTGAAGGACATCTTGGTTGCTTTCAAATTTTGGCAATTGTGAATAAAGCTGCTATAAACATTCATGTACAGGTTTTTGTGTGAACATGTAAGTTTTCAACTCATTTATATAAATACCTAGGAGCATGATTGCCAGACTGTATGGTAAGCCTATGTTTCTCTTTGTAAGAAACTGCCAAACTGTCTTCCAAAGTGGCTGTACCATTTTGCATTCCCACCAGCAATAAATGAGAGCTCCTGTCGCTCCACATCCTCACCATCATTTGGTGATGTCAGCATTCTGGATTTTGACCATTCTAATAAGTGTGTATGTAGTAGTACCTCATTGTTGTCTTAATTTGCATTACTCTTATGACGTATGATGTAGGCAACTATTCATATGCTTACTTGCCATCGTATATCTTCTTTCATGGGGTGTCAAGGTCTCTGGCCCATTTTTAAATTGAGTTGTTTGTTTTCTTATTGAGTTCTCTGTATATTTTGGATAACATTTCTTTATTGGAAATGTCTTTTGCAAATATTTTTTCCCAGTCTTTGGTTTGTCTTTTCATCCTCTTCACAAGTTATTTCACAGAAGTTTGTAATTTTAATGAAGAGCTTATCTATTCTTATCATGGATTGAGCCTTTGGCATCTAAAAATTCATCACCAAATCCAAGGTCATCCAGATTTTCTCCTACATTATCTTCTAGGAGTCTTATATTTTTGCATTTTACATTTAGGTCTGTGATCTATTTTGAGTAAATTTTTGTGTAATGTGTAAGATCTGCATCTAGACTCAATCTGTTGCATGCAGATGCCCAGTTTGCCCATTGTATTGCCTCTGTTCCTTTGTCAAAGATAAGTCAACTATATTTCTGTGGGCCTTTTCCTGGGATCTCTCTTCTGTTCCATTGATCTGTCTGTCTATTCTTTTGCCAATGCCAAACTGTCTTGCTTACTACAGCATTATAGTAAGTCTTGAAGTCTGGTGGTGCCAGTCTTCCAACTTTATTCTTCTTCAATACTGTGTTGCCTCTACTGGATTTTTAGTCTCTATATAAAAACATTAGATTCAGTTTGTGGATATACACTAAATAACTTGCTGGAATTTTGGTTGGGATTGCACTGAATCTACAGATCAATCTATAGAACTGACATCTTGACAATATTGTGTATTCCAATCCATGAACATGGAGTATCTCTCATGAGAGTTCTGTAGTTTTCCTTACATATATCTTGTACATACAACATATTTTGTTAGATTTATACCTAAGTATTTAGTCTTGGGGGTGCTAACATCAATGATATTGGTTTTTAATTTCAATTTCTACTTATTCATTGCTGGTATACAGGAAAGCAATTGACTTTTGCATATTAACCTTATTATCTGGCACCCTTGCTGTAATCACTTATTGGTTCCAGGAGGGGTTTTTTTGTGAATGTTTTCAGATTTTCTACATAAATGATTATGCTATCTGTGAACAAAGACACGGGTTTATTTCTTTCTTCCCAATCTGTATACCTTTTATTTCCTTTTCCTGTCTTATTGCCTGAACTAGGACTTCCAGTACGAATGTTGAAAAGCAGTGGTGAGAGGGCACATCTTGTCCCATTCCTGATCTTAGTGGGAATGCTTCAAGTTTCTCACTATTTAGTATATCAGCTGTCAGTTTTTTGTAGATGTTCTTTATCATGTTGAGGAAGTTCCTCTCTCTTCCTTATCTACTAAGAGTTTTTATAATGAATGGGTGTTACATTCTGTCAAATGGTTTTTCCTGCATCTGTTGATGATCACATGATTTTTCTTCTTTAGTCTATTAATGTGATGGATTAAAATTAATTAATTTCCTAATGTTAAACTAGCCTTGCATAACTAGGATAAATCCCACTTGGTCATGGTATATGATTATTTTTATACACTGTTGGATTCAATTTGCTAATATTTTGTCGAGGATTTTTGCATCTATGTTCATGAAAGATATTGGTCCATAGTTTTCTTGTAATGTCTTTGTCTAGTTTTGTTATTAGAGGAATGCCGGCTTCACAGAATGAGTGTGGAAGTATTCCCTCTGGTTCTATCCTCTAAAAGAGATTATGGAGGAGTGGTATAATTTCTTCCTCAAATGTTTGGATTCAGCAGTGAACCCACCTGGGCTTGGTGCTTTCTGATTTGCAAGGTTATTAATTACTGACCCAATTTCTTTAATAGACGTAAGCCTATTCACATTGTCTACTGCATCTTGTATGAGTTTTGGCAAATTGTGTCTTTCAAGGGATTGGTCCATTTCTTCTGAGTTACCAACTTTGTGGATATAGAGTTGTGCATAGTATTCCTCTATTACCCTTTTAATGGAATGTGTAATGATGTTCCTTCTTTCATTTCTGATATTAGTAACTTATGTCCACTCTTCTTTTTCTTAATGAGCCTGTCTAGAGGCTTATCAATTTTATTGCTCTTTTCAAAGACCAGCTTTTGGTTTCACTGATTTTTCTCTACTGACTTCCTGTTTTCAATTTCATTGATTTCTACTCTAATTTTTAATATTTCTTTTCTTCTGATTACTTTGGATTTAATTTGCTCTTCTTTTTCTAGTTTATTAAGGTGGACACTTAGATAATTGACTTTAGATCTTTCTTTTCTAATATATGCATTCAATGCTATATGAGTCTTATATTTTTAATATAGTGTTTTTATTAAGCTTTTATGAATATATTTAAATTTTTAATTTTATTTAGTTTTTTAATGTTATACTTGAATCAAGAATCAAATAAGGTCCACACTTTTTGACTGGGAATTTGTCTCAAGTCTCTTTTAATATATAGGTTCTCCTTCAAAAATATTTTACTGAAGCAAGTTCTCTGGTGGCCTAGTGGTTAGGATTCTGGGCTTTCACTGCTGTGGCTCATGTTTAATCCCTGGTCAGGGAACTGAGATCCCACAAGCCACATGGCCAAAAAAAAACTAATAATAATTAAAGAGATTTTTAAAAATTTTAAAATAGTGTATGGTACAGTGGTTTAAAAACAAACAAAGATTTTATTGAAGAAATTGAGTCATTTGTCCTGTACTTTCCCACAATCTGGATTTCATTGATTGCCTTCCTGTGGTGTTTAACCTGAGTTTCTCTAACTCTGTATTTCCTAAAATTGATTGCAAAATCTAGACATTTGATCAGACTTGACTTTTACTTTTTTGGGCAAGATTATTTTATAGATCCTGACTTGTTTTTAATTGAATCAATATTAAGAACCACTCTAAGAATTAAAAACAGAGAGGAAAAGAGAATAATTATCCAAAATTCCACCAAACAAAATGATCCATTTTCAGTTTTACACGTTCCTCTTAGATATACTTATTTTTATGCCCAAGAATAATCTTTATAATTAAAAACAAAGTATAACTATGAGTTTGCATTTTATTTTATTCCTACATCATAAGCATTTTCCATACAGCCTTATAAAGATTATTTTTAATGGTGGAATCAAATTACATTATTATATGTAACATCACTATCCAATTTTGTACAGAAATTATTTCAAATTTATTTGCTATTTTAAGTAACACTAGAGCTTCCTTAGTGGTGCAGTGGATAAGAATCTGCCTGCCAATGTGCGGGACACAGGTTCGATCCCTGGTCTGGGAAGATTCCACATGCCGCGGAGCAACTAAGCCCGTGTGCCACAACCGTGGAAGCCCGCATGCCTAGAGCCCATGCTCCGCAACAAGAGAAGCCACCGCAATGAGAAGACCGTACCCCACAATGAAGAGTAGCTCCGACTCGTCACAACTAGAGAAAGCCCTTATGCAGCAACACAGACCCAACACAGCCAAAAAAATTAATTAAATAAAATTTAAAAATTAAAAAAAAAAGTAACACTAAAATGACCATCTTTTGATTACAAATCTCGTTCTTGGGAATTATTTCCCCCAAAAGGAATTAATAACTCTAAGAATTGATACATATAGCTTTTTGAATATAACCATGCTGATCTCAACTTAACATCACCTTCATTGTGTATTATCAACATTTTCTGTTTTTTTGCTATTTAGGCATAATTTTAATTTCTACTTCTTAATATAAATTTAAATATTTCTCCACTGTTTACTAACCCACTTAAACATCTCTTTTGCCCATTTATATATTGAAAATGTGATGAATGCATTATATAGCAAAGACACATTGTTAGTTGACATCCTATAACCACCTTCTGATTTGTTTTGTCAAAGGAAGCACTGATTTAAGACTCAATATCCTAATCTGGGTTTTTCAATTAATTCTGTTTTGATTTAGAAAAATTGTGACCCACCTAGATGAAATGTACAGATTCCTAGAAACACAAAACCTACCAAGTCTGAATCAGCAAGAAATAGAAAATCTGAATACATCTATAGCAAACAGATTGAATCAGTAATCAAAAACCTCCTAACAAAGAAAAGCTCCAAATCAGATGGCATCGCTGGTAAATTCTACCAAACATTTTTTATTTTTTGGCCACACTGTGTGGTATATGGGATCTTAGTTCCCGACCAGGGATCAAACCCATGCTGCCTGCAGTGGAAGTGCAGAGTCTTAACCACTGGACTGCCAGGGAAGTTCCTACCAGACATTTAAGAACACCAAATCTTAAACTCTTCCAAAAAACTGAAAGGGAAGGAATATTTCCTAACTCACTCTATGAGGCCAGCATTACTGATACCAAAGCCAGACAAATACATTACAAGAAAACTAGAGACCAATATCCGTTATGAACACTGATGCAAAAAATCCTCAACAAAATACTAGCAAACCAAATTCAGCAACACATAAAAAGGATTATATATAATAGCCAAGTGGGATTTTTTTTCCTTGAATGCAAGGATGGTTCAACAAAGGAAAATCAGTCAATGTAATACACAACATTAAATGAATGAAAAAAGATCCACATGATCACTGATACAGAAAAAGCACAACAAAATTCAACATGCTTACATGATAAATACACTAAACAAACTTGGAATAGAAGGAAGGTACCTCAACATAATAAGGGCCACATATAAAAAACCCAAAACTAACATCATATGCAACAGTGAAAGACAGAAAGCTTTTCCTCTCAGACAGGAACAAGACAAGAACATGCACTTTTGCCACTTGTATTCAAACTCAGTTTTGGAAGTTTAGCCAGAGCAAATAGGCAAGGAAACCAAATAAAAGGCATTCAAATTGGAAATTAAGAAGTAAAATTACCTCTGTTCACAGATGGCAAGTACAAAACCCTAAAGATTGCATGCACACACACACACACACACACACACAAAATGTAAGAACTAATAAGCAAATTCAGCAAGGTTGCAGGATACAAAGTCAACACGCAAAAATCACTTGTATTTCTATACACTAATAATGAACAAGCCAAAAGTAAGATAAGTCAGACAGAGAAAGACAAATACTGTATCATATTGCTTATATGTGGAGCCTAAAAAATAATACAAATGAGTGTACATGCAAAATGGAAACAGATCTAACAGATACAAAAAACAAACTAGTGCTTACCAAAGGGGAAAAGGAGAGGGGGAGGGGAAAATTAGGGGTACAAGATTAAGCGATACAAACTACTATGTATAAATTAGATAAGCAATAAGGATATATTGTATAGCACAAGGAATCATAGCCATTATCTTATAATAACTTTTAATGGAGTATAATCTGTAAAAATACTGATTCATTATGCTATACACCTGAAATTAATGTAATATTATAAATTAAGTATACTTCAATAAAAAAATTTTAGTAATAATGAACAAGGACTTCCCTGGCGGTCCAGTGGCTAAGACTCTGTGCTTCCACTGCAGGGGGTGTGGGTTCGATCCCTGGTGGGGGAACTAAGCTCTCACATGCCATGCGGTGCAGGCAAAAAAAAAAAAAGTTAAAAAAAAAAAATGAACAAGCCAAAAAATGAAAGAAGACAATTCCATTTACAATAGCATCAAGAAGAATAAAATACTTAGGAATTAAATTAACTCAGAAAATGACAGACTCGTACACTGAAGACAACAGAAGATTGACAAAAAAAATTTCAAGAAGAAATGCCATGTCCGTGGATCAGAAGATTTAGCATTGTTAAGATGTCAATATTACCCAAAGTGATCTTCAGATCCAGTGCAATCCCTATCAAAGCCCCAAAGACTTTTTTTTTCAGAAACAGAAAAATCCATCCTTAAATTCATTCATAAGGAATCTCAAGGGATCCCAAACAGCCAAAATAATCTTGACAAAGAATAAAGTTGGAAGATTCATATTTGATGGTTTCAAAATTTACTACAAAGCTACAGTAATCAAAAGTGTGATATTAGCATAAATAATCATACAAAGAAGAGAATAAAACAGAGAACACAGAAATAAAGTTTCACACCTATAGATAGTCAAATGATTTTTCACATGGGTGCCAAGACAGTTCAAGGGCAAAAAAAGTCTTTTCAACAAATGGTGTTGAGGGTCTTCCCTGGTGGTGCAGTGATTAAGACTCTGCACTCCAAATGTAGGGGGGCTGGGTTCGATCCCTGGTCAGGGAACTAGATCTCACATGCATGTTGCAACTAAGAGTTCACATGCCACAACTAAGGAGCCCACCTGCTACAACTAAGACCCAGCGCAACCAAATTAAAAAAAAAAATGGTGTTGGGAAAACTAGATATCCACATTCAAAAGAATAAAAGAATGAAACTAGACTCTTACCTTACACCATGTACAAAAATTAACTGGGCTTCCCTGATGGCGCAGTGGTTGAGAGTCTGCCTGCCAATGCAGGGGACACGGGTTCGTGCCCCGGTCCGGGATGATCCCACATGCCGTAGAGTGGCTGGGCCCGTGAGCCATGGCCGCTGAGCCTGCGCGTCCGGAGCCTGTGCTCCGCAACGGGAGAGGCCGCGGCGGTGAGAGGCCCGCATACCGCAAAATAAAAAAAAAAATTAACTGAAGTGGATCAAACACCTAAGCGTGAGTGCTAAAACTATAAAACTCTTAGAAAAAACATAGGGAAATGCTTCATGACATTTGATCTGCCAGTGCTTTCTTAGATGAGACACGAAAAGCACAGACAACAAAAGAAAAAACAGGTAAGTTGAACTTCATCAAGATTTAAAACTTTGGGGCTTCCCTGGTGGCGCAGTGGTTGAGAGTCCACCTGCTGATGCAGGGGACACGGGTTCGTGTCCCGGTCCTGGAAGATCCCGCATGTCGCGGAGCGGCTGGGCCCGTGAGCCATGGCCATTGAGCCTGCGCGTCCGGAGCCTGTGCTCTGCAACAGGAGAGGCCACAACAGTGAGAGGCCCACGTACCACCAAAAAAAAAAAAAGATTTAAAACTTTGGTGCACCAAAGGGCGTTACTGACAGAGTGAAAAAGCAACTCATGGAATGGGAGAAAATATTTGCAAATCAAGATATCTGATAGGAATCTGATATCCAGAATATATAATGAACTCTACCACTCAATAACAAAAACCAATACTTTATAAAGAAACACAGTCAAGTTTCCATAAAGATATAATTAAAATAATAAGTAACCATTTAGGTATAACACACTATATACAGTGGTAGGTAACATATTTATTACTTCTAATATTCATAATTCATTCATTCAACAGATCTTTATTATATGTAATTGTGCAACTTAAGTGTTTTCACCTTTATTTTACAGATAATGAAAGTGCCTTGTGCCCAAGATCATGAAGAAGCTAATAAATGGCTGTGAAGTATTCTGAACCTAGGTTTGTTTAGAAATATTGATCTCTTCTGCTCATTACAATGCTCTTAACACCACAATTCAACCCACTTTCAGTCTGAGAAATTACTACCTCTCTGCTTCCAAAGGAGTATAACCAGTGGCTATGTTTTAACACCAGAGGACAAAAAAACCTTGAGAAAATTGATCTCTGAAGTTACAAGCCAACAGGTTTTCTTAATGTAATTAAGGGTCTTATAAAGACCTTGTAATTCAGGGTCTTATAAAGGTTATTCTGTATTCACCACCAAAATTCCCAAATGCTAAACAAAACTTACTGTAATGCCAGTTATTCAAAAGTAAATTGCAACTAATTTAATATATAACTTCATTTAAAATAACAAATTGCCATCTAATAAAATAGAAATCAGATATTTTTCACCCTTCTTTTTGAATTAAGTATAAAATTTGCTTTGAAAACATGGTATAAATACAGATGTTCCTCTCAGAAATGCTAAGAAAATAACATAAAAATCGCCATAAAATCTAACGAGTTTAAAATTTTTATCCTCTCCACTACATCTATGGGGAAAAAGCATGAGTTATACAGACAAAAAAACCTTGGTTGGTTCATAGTATCTCAGTTTCTTCAACTGTAAAAGAAGGATAATATCACCTTTTACAAAGGTTTACTAGAAAGAGTAAACTAGGTAATAAACAAATACAGAGTATGTACTAAATAAATGTTAGATCCCTTCTGATTCTCTTTTAGCTGGCTGCCCAGGAACTCTGTGGTCATAGTCCCGGTGTTGCTAGAGAAGTGTCCCTAGTACTACAGACCTCAATTTCATCACCCTCTTACTCTGTTTGTTCCTAAAACCATTGCATATTGCTTTGGAGTGTGGACTCTGGAAGTCAAAGAATCTGAGTTTGATTCTTAACTCTAGTTATTGGCTGTGTGATTTTTGAACAAGTTAATCATTTTAGACCTACTGTCAAATGTGGATTATAACACTACCTACCTCATAAGGAGTTACATATATTAAATAGGATAATATAAGCAGCTTTTAGAAAAGTGTCTAGCACATGATAAACACTCAATAAATATCACCTATCTCATTCTCCTTGCCACCACTAGCACCACCATCACCATCTATCTGCTTCCAACTGCAAAGCATCTGCAGCTTTGTAATTGTTTTGTTACTTATTTCATATACTTAAGCTTTGTCATCTATAGAAATGTGAACAGTATGTCTTAATACAGTGGCCACTTTTCTACCTTTTTTTGCATCTCTTTGGTTAAAACCAGAACACTAAGCAATAAATAATTCTCACTGAATGAATCAATGAGTAAACAAATAAACGGAAATGGATGAACAGATGGCAACACAGATTGGCCCTATAGGACTTTACTTGTTTCTCCATTCAAAAGTGCTTGTATTGCTAAGATAATGTAAAAAGCTCAAAATGTCTCCAAAGAAAAATACTGACCCTATCCCATGAAGTCAGGACTGGACTAGTATAAACTGGCTGAAAGTTTGATACAAAGCCATAGGGCTATGAAAATTTCAATTTTCTACTAGGCTTTACTTTCCCACTCCAACATAACTAATTCTCTTTTCTGAAACCTTCATCACCTATCCCTATTTCATCTTCTCTCAATGTTTATATTTCCTATATGAAGTATGAGCCAAGGATATAGAAATTTCTTAATGCTCTCACCACTAAATACAAAAATCTACCTCTGTCTTTCCCCACCTTTCTTCCCCTTGTTGAAAACCTAATCCTCAACAGATGAATAGATCCCATCCCTCTGACCTTCTCAAAAACTTTTCTCTTCCTTTGATCAATCTCCTTTTTCTCCTAAAACAACTTGCCTAGAGGATCATTCATGATTTTATATAAATACAGTAGTATCTCCCATCCTTAAAAAAATTCACCGATAATCACCATCTTCATTTAATAATTGCCCCAATTTTTTCTGTTCTCCCTTAGAAAACTTGAAAAGGACATCTCAATCTCCTCACTTCTTATTCCATTTTCAACCCATTCTGGCTTCTGTATGCACAGCTCAACCAAGACTGCTTTTATCAATGACCCTGATGTAGTCAAGTCCAGTGGTCCCTTTCCTGTCCACATCTTATTGACCCTGATCAGCATTTGGCATAGGTGATAATCCCTATCCTTTGACAAACTACATTCTTCTTTTGACTGCCAAGACAACACATTTTCTTGGTTTTCTGCCTGTCTCTCTGGCCACTCCTTCTCAGTCACTTGTACTGGGTCCTCCTTCTCCACTTGACCTCAGTGGCTCGGCCCTGGGCCCTTTCTCTTTCCTCTGTACACTCTTCCCTAGGTGAGCTCATCCATTCCCATGGCTTCTCGCTGCACTCCCTACATGAGCTGCAAAGGCCAACATGATCTATTCCCTGATCTCCTCTCCAAGCTCTTTTTATGTGACCTCTCTTACTTGCTATACTTTAACCACACTGTATTCCTTTCAGTTTCTTGAATAGGTGCTTTCCTATCTCAGAGACTGTGTCCATGACGTTTACTCTTCCCAAAGCATTCTTCTCTCTGTTCTTTGAATGGCTGACTCCTCAAATTTCATGTATCACGTAAAATTTTGTCACTTCTCAGAGGACTTTCCAGACCTTCCTCCCCTTCTCTGTTTTTAATATTATTATCCCTCCTTGTTAATTTCCTTCATATCCCTTATCACAATTTGTAATTCTGTTTGTTTGCTTTTGGTTATTTCCACTAATCTTTACATGAGGGTAGGGATCATAATGTCGTTAGTATAAACTTAGCACCCAGCACAGTGACAGACAAATAACAAGAACTCAGTGTTTGTTGAATAAATTAATGATCTGGGATTCATATATTTGTTCATTAACAAACATTTATTGAGCACTGTGCTAGATGCTGGGGATACAAAGAGAAATCATAATCGCAAGATCCTTACAGACAAACGGGGGAGAAAGACAAAGACAATACTGTATGATAAGTGTTATGACATGGATGAGACTGACTTTTAGCCAACACAGCCTTTTGAAGGGTGTGAATGGAAAATATTTTCTAGCTTCATTAGAACTCAGGATTAATCCAAAATGTTGATCCTGTTTTACCATGCCAGAATGGTTACACTCATAATATCAATGATAAGACAGGACAAACAGGTTTTCAGGCAGAGTATGAGGGAAACTAAATTACCATGCAATATTCTATTTAAGGCATCTGTTTCTTACTCTCACATCTATTGTTTCCCATCAAAAGGTAAGCAAATAGAAAATTAGGAAAATAAGCTTGTTTTGGTTTGCATCTATCTTCAATAGGAAAAACATATATGACTAACTTAAAATATTTTCCAAAGTCCTTACATCCCTTATATTCTGTATTTGATGCCATCATCCAAAGTCTCAAGGTGTTGTATAAGAAGATGTTCTGCTGCATTAAGCGATAGTATTCATTTCTTCATTTATCCAACTAATATTTAGTAAACACCTATTATGTGCTAAAGCTGTGGATACAGTAACAATCGAGGCAGAAAAGATCCTTACCCTCTTGGAGCTTTAGACTCAAAATAATAAACATGAAAATATATAAACAGAAAAACTGAAAATTTACTAGATCATTTCTAGAATTGATAATCAAGAAACAGCTAAATAATTCTACTGAAGTACATTATAAGTGTATAGTTTAATACTCATAGATACTAGTAAAAGAATTTAAAGTGGATATGTCTAAGAAAATGAAAGTATCTGCAAAACAAATACCTGATAAAGAACTAGAATCAAAATATAAAAAAGAACTTTTAAAATTCAACAATAAGAAAACAAAAAACCCAATTAAAAGATGGGCAAAAGATCTGAATAGACACTTCACCAAAGAAGATACACAGATGGCAAATAAGCATATGAAAAGATGTTCATTATCATATGTCATTAGGGAGTTGTAAATTAAAACAAAAATGAGAGGGGACTTCCCTGGTTGTCCAGTGGCTAAGACTCACGCTCCCAATACAGGGGGGCCCAGGTTCGATCCCTGGTCAGGGAACTAGATTCCACATGGCACAACTAAGAGTTCACATACTGCACCTAAAGATCTTGCATGCTGCAACTAAGACCCGGGGCCGCCAAATAAATAAATAAATAAATAAATAAATAAATATTTTTTAAAAACTAAGAAACTACACCTATTAAAATGTCTAAAATCTAGGAATTCCCTGGCAGTCCAGTGGTTAGGACTCCTTGCTCTCACTGCTGAGGGCACAGGTTCAATCCCTGGTAGGGGAACTAACATCCCACAAGCCACATGGCATGGCCAAATAAATAAATAAATAAAATAAAATGTCTAAAGTCCAAAACTGACAAGACCAAATTCTGGTGAGGATGTAGAACAGCAAGAATTCTCATTCATTGCTGATGGGAATGCAAAAGTGGTACAGCCACTCTGGAAGATAGTTTGGCAGTTTCTTACAAAGAGAAACACAGGCTTACCATACTCTCCAGTAATCACACTCCTACATATTTACACAAACTAAAAACTTACATCCACTCAAAAACCTGCACACAAATATTTATAACAGCTTCACTTATAATTGCCTAAAACGGAAATTAACCAAGATGTCTTTCAATAGCTGAATGAATAAACAAACTTGTGGTATACCCATACAACAGGACACAATTCAGCAATTTAAAAAACTGAGGTATCATGTCACAAAAAGACATGGAGGCTCCTTGACACTGGTTTTAGCAATGACCAAAAAAAGCAAAAATAAACAAGCGGGAGTACATCAAACTACAAACCTTCTACACAGTAAAGGCCATCAACAAAAAGGCAACATATGGAAAGGGAGAAAATATTTGAAAGTCATATATCTGATAAGGGGTTAATATCCAAAATGTACAAAGAATTTATACAACTCAATAGGAAGAAAACAAACAATCTAATTTAAAAATGGGCAGAAGACATGAATAGACATTTCTCCAAGAAGATATATTAATGTCCAACAGGTATGTGAAAAGGTGCTCAATGTCACTAATCATCAGGGAAATGCAAATCAAAACCACAATGAGATATCAACTCATACCGGTCAGAGTGGTTATTATCAAAAAGGCAACAAATAACAAATGTTGGCAAGGATGTGAAGAAAAGAGAACCCTTGCACACTGTTGGTGGGAATGAAAACTGATGCAGCTGCTACAGAAAACAGTATAGAGGTTGCTCAAAAAAAATAAAAATAGAACTACCATATGACCCAGAAATTCCACTTCTAGGTATTTATACAAAGAAAACAAAATTGCTAACTCAAATAGATATCTGCACCATCATGTTCACTGCAGCATTATTTACAATAGCCAATATATGGAAACGACCTAGGTGTCCATCAATAAATAAATGGATAAAGAAATTCTGGTATGTATTTATGTATGTATGTGTACACACACAAACACACATGCACACACACACACAATGGACTATTAGCCACAAAAAAGAATAAAATCTTGACATTTGCAACAACATGGATGCAACTTGAGGGCATTACGTTAGTGAAATAAGAAATAAGTAAGACACCGAAAGACAAATACCAGACAAGTTCACTTATATGTGGAACCTAAAAACTACCAAATCAAAACTAAACAACAATAAATAATGAGCTCACTGAATCAGAGAACAGATTGGTGGTAGTTCCCAGAGGTGGGGTGGGGATGTATATGAAACAGATGAAGGTGCTCAAAAGACACAAACTTGCAGTTATAAAATATATAAGTCATAGGGTGTAGTGCGTGCCATCCTAACTACAGTTAATAATACTGTATTGCATATTTGAAAGTTGCTAAGAGAGTAAGTCTTAAAAGTTCTCATCATAAGAAAATTTCATAACTATGTATAGTACAGATGATAACTGGACTTACGGTGATCATTTCACAGTATATACAATATATACAAATATCGAATCATTATGTCATACACCTGAAACTAATATAATGTTATATGTAAATTATACTCAATTTTTTAAAAAGACAGGGAAGAATCTTAAAATGTATATTTCTAAGTCAAAGATGCTAGTTTGAAAGCCAACATAATGTATGATACTAACTATAAGACATTCTGGAAAAGCCAAATCTACAGAGCCAGTGAAAAGATCAGTAGTTTCCATGGTTCAGAGAAAGTAAGGGAGAAATACATAAGTGGGGGACAAGGGACTTTTAGGGTAGTATAACTATTCTATATGATATTGTAATAGGATAGATACTATGCATTTATCAAACCCATAGAACTGTACAACACAAAGAGTAAACTCTAACAAAAACTATAGCATGTGTTTCTTTTATAAGACTTTTGTTAATAACAATGTATCAATATTGGTTCATCAATTTCAATAATGTACCACACTAGTGCAAGATGTTAATAATGGGGTCCACTGGGGGGGGGCGGGGGTATATATACTTTCTGCTCAATTTTTCTGCTGTAAAAATAGTCAATTCAATAAGGAAACAGTAGTCTTAAATGACACATTAGACAACTTGGACTTAATAGATACCTACAGGACATTCCATCTAAAAAAAACCAGAATACACATTCTTTTCAAGTGCACATGGAACGTTCTCCAGGATAGATCAATCATATGCTAGGCCACAAAACAAGTCTCAACAAGTTTAAGAAGATAGAAATTATATCAATCATTTTTCCAACTGTAACAGTATGAAACTAGAAATCAGCTACAGGAAAAAAAAATGGGGAAAACACAAACATGTGGAGACTAAACAAGATGTTCCTAAAAAATCAATGGATCAATGAAGAAATCAAAGAGAAAATCAGAAAATACCTTGAGGCAAATGAAAATAGAAACACAACTTTCCAAAAATCTGTGGGATGCAGCAAAAGCAGTTAAGGGAGGCAAGTTTATAGCGATACAGGCCTACCTCAAGAAACAAGAAAACTCTCAAATAAAGACCTAAACTACCAACTAAAGGAATTAGAAAAAGAAGAACAAAGCCCAGAGTCAGTAGAAAACAGAAAATAATAAAGACCAGAATGGATTTAAATAAAATAGAATTTAAAAAGAAAAAACAAAAAACAGAAAAGACCAATTAAACCAAGAGCTGTTTTTTTTAAAAAAGATAAACCAAATTGATAAATCAATAGTCCCACTTATCAAGAAAATAAGAGACAGGACCCAAATAAACAAAATAAGAAATGAAAGAGGACAAATAACAACTGATGCCACAGAGATACAAAAAATCATAAGAGAATATTATGAACAGTCATATGCCAATAAATTGGACAACCTAGAAAAAATGGACAAACTTCCAGAAACATATAACCTCCCAAGAATGAATCAGGAAGAAAGAGACAATCTGAACAGACCAATCACTAGTAGTGAAATTGAATTTTTGATTAAAAAAAAAAAAAAACTCCCAGCAAACAAAAGTCCAGGACCAGACAGCTTCATAGGAGAATTCTACAAAACATATAAAAAAGAGCTAACTATTTCTCAAACTACTCTAGGGAATTCCCTGCTGGCCCATCGAACGGGGCATGGGTTCAATTCCTGGTTGGGGAACTAAGATCCCACAAGCCGTGTGGAGTGGCCAAAAAAAAAGAAAAAGAAAAAGAAAGACACAAACAAACTATTCTAAAAAAATTGAAGAGCAGGGAACACTTTCAAATTTATTCTACAAAGCCACCATTACCCTGATACGAAAGCCAGACAAAAACACTACAAAAAAAAGAGAGAAAATTACAGGCCAATATCTCTGATGAATATAGATGCAAAAATCCTCAACAAAATATTAGCAAACAGAATTCAATGATATATAAAAAGGATCATACAGCATGATCAAGTGGGATTTATTCCAGGGATGAAAGATGGTTCAATATCTGCAAATCAATCAATGTGATACACCACATTAACAAAAAGATAAAATTACATGATCATCTCAATAGATGGAGAAAAAGCATTTGACAAAATTCAACAGCCATTCATGATAAAAAAAAAAGAAAAAACTCTCATCAAAGTTGGTATAGAGGGAACATATCTTAACATAATAAAGGCCATTTATGACAAACCCATAGCTAACACCATATTCAATGGTGAAAAGCTGAAAGCTTTTTTTCTAAAATCAGGAACAAGACAAAGGATACCCACTCTCAATCACTTCTATTTAACATAGTATTGGAAGTCCTAGCCAGAGCAATCATACAAGAAAAAGAAATAAAAGGTATCCAAATTGGAAAGGAAGAAGTAAAACTGTCATTATTCGCAGATGACATGACACTACATATAGAAAAACCCTAAAGTCTTCTCTGAAAAACTATTAGAATAAGTGAATTCAGTAAAGTTGCAGTATACGAGGTTAATACACAGAAATCTGCTGCTTTTCTATAAATTAATAATGAGCCATCAGAAAGAGAAAGCAAGAAAATAATCTCATTTAAAATTGCATCAAAAAGAATAAAATACCTAGGATTAACTTAACCAAGGAGGTGAAAGACTGAAAACCATAGAACACGGATGAAGGAAACTGAAGATGATACAAAGAAATGGAAAGATATCCCATGTTCATGGATTAGAAGAAGTAATATTGTTAAAATCTGTACTACCCAAAGCAATCTACAGATTTAATGCCATCCCTATCAAAATACTCATGACATTTTTCACAAAGCTAGAACAAATAATCCTAAAACTAATATGGAACCACAAAAGACCCTGAGTTGCCAAGGCAATCTTGAAAAAAAAGAAAGCTGGGGTTAGCACAGTCCTTGACTTCAGACTACACTACAAAGCTACAGTCATCAAAATAGCACAGTACTGGCACAAAAAGACATATACAGATCAATGGAACAAAACAGAGAGCCCAGAAATAAACCCATGCACTTATGGTCAATTAATCTATGACAAAGGAGGCAAGAATATACAATGGAGAAAAGACAGTCTCTTTAATAAGTGGTGCTGGGATAACTGGACAGTTACATTTATTTTACAGAATAAAATTAGAACATTTTTTCATACCACCTACAAAAATAAACTTAAAATGGATTAAAGACCTAAATGTTAGACTGGAAACTATAAAACTCCAAGAAAACATAGAGAACATTCTTTGATACAAATCACAGCAATAGTTTTTTGGATCTGTCTTCTAAGCCAAAGGAAACAAAATCAAAAATATACAAATGGCATCTAATTAAACTTAAAAGCTTTTCTACAGCAAAGGAAACCATCAACAAAACAAAAAGACAACCTACAATATGGGAGAAAATATTTGCAAATGATATGACCAGGAAGGGGTTAATATCCAAAATATATAAAGAGCTCAAATAATTCAATATAAAAAAAACATACAACCCAATTTAAAAATGGGCAGAACACATGAACATTTTTCCAAGGAAGACACACAGATGGCTAACAGGCACATGAAAAGATGCTCAACATCACTAATCCATCAGGAAAATGCAAATCAAAACCGTAATGTGATGTCACCTCACACCTGTCAGAATGGCTATCATCAAAAAAGTCTATAAATAACAATGTCAGAAAGGATTTGGAGAAAAGGGAGCCCTTGTACACTATTGGTGGGAATGTAAATTGGTACAGCCACTATGGAAAACAGTATGGAGGTTCCTCAAAAAATTAAGAATAGAACTAACATATGATCCAGCTATCCCACTTCTGGTTATTTATCCAAAGAATATGAAAACAGTACTTGAAAAAGATATAGACACCTATGTTCATCATGGCATTATTTACAAGAGCCAAGATATGGAAACAACCTAAGTGTCCATCAACAGATGAATGGATAAAGAATATGTAGTGTGCGTGCGCAAACACACGCACACACACAATGGAATACTACTCAGCCATTAATACGAATGAAGTTCTGCCATTTACAACAACATGGATGGACCTAGAGAGTATTATGTTTAGTGAAAAGAGTCAGACACAGAAAGACAAAACTCTATGTTATCACTCATATGTGGAATTTAAAAAATGAAACGAATTAATATGACAAAACAGAAACAGACTCACAGATATAGAGAACAAACTAGTGGTTACCACTGGGGAGAGGGAGGAGGGGAGGGGCAAGACAGGAGTAGAGGATTAAGAAGTACAAATTACTGTGCATAAAATAAATAAGCTATAAGGATGTATTATACAGTACAGGGAAATACAGCCGTTATTTATAATAACTTTAAATGGAATATAGGGAATTCCCTGGTGGTCCAGTGGTTGTTAGGACTCTGCGCTTCCACTGCCAAGGGCATGGGTTCGATCCCTGGTCAGGGAACCAGGATCCTACAGCCATGCAGTGCAGCCAAGAAAACCAGAGTATAATCTAAAAATACTGAATCACTATGTTGTACATCTGAAACTAACATAATACTGTAAATCAACTATACTTTAACTTTAAAAAAAGACTATTAATTTCTTAAAGTAGGTATGTCCAGGGATATGTAAAAGTAGGTAGAAGACTGCCATCTTTCAAGATATAAATATTACTTTGTTTAAAATAAAAATAGTACCAGGCCTCTTCATCCCATCTAAAAATCTGTGTTTTATTTTCAATTTCAACAGTTATTTTTAATATGATATATTAATTCTTTAATTCTTTAAAGTATTTTTCACTTAAACTAAAAATATACTATAATGACATAAATATCAAAATATTATTAAATATATAGTTCTTTCAAGATATAAATATAAATATTACTTTGTTTAAAATAAAAATAGTACCAGGCCTCTTCATCCCATCTAAAAATCTGTGTTTTATTTTCAATTTCAACAGTTATTTTTAATATGATATATTAATTCTTTAAAGTATTTTTCACTTAAACTAAAAATATACTATAATGACATAAATATCAAAATATTATTAAATATATAGTTCTTTTATATACCTTTATAGACAAAATTACTCCTGACTACTGTGGAACAGTAATTCAAATTAAAAGCACAGATTAAAATACTGACTGTAGTCTGCCATTTTATACATAAACATATATAATATTATATAAATTATATAAACCTATAAAATCTTTGTTATATAAATATAAATTTATATAAAATATAACATTTTATAATTACATTTATAAATGTTCATTATATGTTAAATACCTATAATCCCCAGTGTGTAGAGGAAGATGGCTTTCTAGAACTATATTAAAAATTAATCTAGATCAGTTTTCAATGTCATTTTGACATTATACATGTTATCAAGCTATCTGTTTAAAACTAATGTGATGCAGATCATGTGTGGCTAAAAGGATTGGTACTACTGGAAATGAATCAAAAGGGAAAGAGTAACTGCAAAATAAAACCCCCAGTGTAGCCCACTTAAGTGGTACTGTGATAAACAGCATCCCAGACTTCCAGAAAACATACTTTCAGCACAGCACATTTCAAAATGTTTAATGGCATATTCTTCCCACAAAGTGACCTTGGTTAATCAAGTATGTTTAACAACTTTACAGAGATAAATCAGTGGCTAGCACAAACCTTTCCATTCCCTTTTCTTCCTTATTTAAACACAGACGTTCAGAACTGCAAGGAAACAGAGATAAAGTCTATGCAGTCCTCTCCTTTTACAGTAGAGGAGACAGAAGCCCAGAGCTGTTTCATACCCATTTCAGTGTTGTTTTCATACTACCTGTCCTACAGTTCTCTTCTCTGTTCTGTCTATTCAAATCACCGTCTATTCAAACACAGTAAAAAAAACTCATCTATTTTGAATTCTACTTTTAAAGTCAGTTAATGTGGAAAAATAGTAAGTAAACTGGAGTGGTATATATTACTGCCACTAAATCTCTCCTTATTCCAGGACTTGGCACCCATATTGTTCTTTTCCTAATTTGTAGTTCAAGACCTGATAGGTGAAGTAAAACCTAAAATCCTCCTACCTTTGCTAGATTCCCCCATCAACTGATAGCACCAATCACTGAGCATTTTGTCTTCCTTTCAAATTCCCAATCCTTTACCACTGTCCAAAACTAATGTTCACCCAAAGACCATGACTTACATGTCTAGTAAGCAATCCAAATACAGATAAATTTTGTTGCTATGTCCAGTGCAGTAAAAGAGCAAAGGGCTTTGGAATCAGATAAATCTGTGTTAAAATCCATGCACTCTCATTTATAAGCTCTGAGAATTTAGGCAAGTTACCTAACCTTTCTGAGGCACATTTTTCTCCCCTGTAACTGTATCTCAGAGAATTCTGTTGTTAGACCAGATAAGCCTAGCATAAAGTGGAAGTGTTAAAAAAAATGTTACTCTCATCTTTCACACCATCCTAAACAAAGTTTCTACGTTGTAAGTATCAGTTCAAGAACTTTTACTTTAAAGACTATTCTTATGTCTACTTCAGTAGATAGAAGAGAGTCATTAACCAGCTAGCATCTTGTAAGTAACAACCTGCCACATAAGTGACAGTAATGGATAAAGTGTGATAAAGCCTTGTGAATGACCAATAAAAGATTAAAAACTTTTTTTTCCTTTAAAAATTCTTCTCCACTTTCAAAAAACTCTTTCCTGTACTCTTAAACTCAAAAGCTTTTCTTAGGCCTTTGAAGTCAAATAATCAAATAAAAAGGGGTCAAAATATTCAGGGCAAATGGAACTTGACAGAGAATGAATAACCATATTCTGCTAGATTCAGTGATTTCTATAGGAAATTACTATGGATATATAATAACAGTGATCACCTGAACTTAGAGGGCACCTTTCTGGAAAGGAGTTCCCTGTACCTTTTTCTTTTCCTCTGGCCGCACCACGCGGCTTGCGGGATCTTAGTTCCCTGAACAGGAATTGAACCTGGGGCCACGGCAGTGAAAGGGCTGAGTGCTAACCACTGGATCACCAGGGAACTCCCCTCTGTACTCTTTCTATTCTGTAATTTATCACCTATCATACAGCCGAAGTAGAGATTATGCTGCTATATGGAACAATTATCTAAATTAATAATGTGTGAAATCATAAAATAAAACTCACATTTGCTGAGCATTTTAGAGTATGACATAGTTTTCCAATTAACAATGAAGACAAGAATAGAATCCAGATGTCCTGATGTCCATTACAACAATATAGAAATAAACTGCAGTATTTTAACACTTTCATAAATTCAACATAATTATTTTATATTCTTCTTAATGACATTATACCAAGATAAATGAATGTTGTAACAAGTATAATATCTACTACTCATCAAGACCTGGATATAGGCCCTATGCTTTGCTAAATAATTTCCCACACTTTTCTATTAACTCCTTCTATATTCAAGTGCATTTTTATCGTGGCTCATTCTCCTGTAAGATGATTTCCCTTTCCCTACTGCTAATTCCGCACCTGTGCTCTGCTGTGATCCCATTTTCCTCACATAATTTAGAACTGTGATCCATAAATTATATCCACTTTCTTATATCTCCTCCTCCAAACAGTCACTTTTTTTTTTTTGGCCGCACCGCACGACATGCAGGATCTTAGTTCCCTGACCAGGGATGGATCCCGCGCCCCCTGCAGTGGAAGTACAGAGTCTTAACCACTGGACTGCCAGGGAAGTCCCAAATAGTCACTTTTTTTATCATGATTTTCCTGACTCCTTTTGCCATTCTGGGAAAAATTAAGCTCTCATTTCTCAACATTCCTAGCATTTTGTTCATACTGCTATTATGAATGAGGAGAGATGCTAGGAGAAGCAGTATGTCTGAAGGAAAGAGTCCTAGCTTTAAAGGTGGCTCTAGTACTTTCAAGCTGTGTGACCTTGGGCATATTCCTTGACCTCTCTGAGCCTCTAATTCTTGATCTGTCAAATAGTAAAAAATTAACCACTCATTCTACAAGATAGTAATGGGTATTCTACAAGACAGTAATGGAATGAATATAAAGCACACATAACTGGCTCTTAATACACTGTATTATAAATTGTTGTGGGATGGTCTGTTTGTCTACTCAGATCAGTAGTTCACAATGATTTTTTAAGCATTTTTGAAAAACTACAGGAAATCCAGATACTCCTCTCCCACACACTGAAATCAGTGCCTCTGATTATAAACTCTATGAGGTCATACATTCCAATTTATGTATACCTGAATCTCCAGTACCTAGCACAGAACCTTTCATATATTAGATGCTTAATATATGCTTGTTACAGTAAAGAGAATTTATTAGCTATAGATATTAAATAAAGAAATTGTTGGAAATAACTGGATAGTAGATATATTAGAATGGAACAAACTAAATTTCTTTTTTCGACAGTAAACATTATTTTACAAAATCACATTGCTTGGGGTATTTTTCTAGCTAAATTCCAAGTATAATTTGATTAATTTACTATCTAGAAAAACTATACATAAGTTTATAAGCCCTTTTCTTCTGAGGAGCTCAAGGATTTTTACAGACATTACCTCAACAATCCTTAGAGCATCCCTGAGGAAGATGGAGATGGAAAAAGAAAAAAAGATGGAATATGAATCCATAATCCATATGAAGCCATAAATTTATAAATTCTGCAAATTCCACTCAGCAAAAATTCCATGTAATTTTTCAGCTTATGTGCATTTTGCCCCATTTTCTTTCTGAATCCATCTAAGTTACCTATTTAGTCATTACATCTGTATATGCTGGTCTGGAACAAAAGCATTTTTATTATTTGCTTAAGCAAAATTTTGGGACTTCCCTGGTGGTCCAGTGATTAAGAATCCGCCTTCCAATGCAGAGGATGCGGGTTCGATCCCTGGTTGGGGAACTAAAATCCCACATGCTGCGGGGCAACTAAGCCCGCGTGCCACAACTAGAGAGCCCATGTGCCGCAACTACTGAGCCTGCACACAATGAGAGAGCCCGCACACCACAACCAGAGAGCCTGTGCACTCTGGAGCCCATGTGCCGCAACTACTGAGCCTGCGTGCTCTGGAGCCCACGTGCCACAACTAGAGAGAAGCCCGCATGCCGCAACAAAGAGCCCACCCGCCACAACGAAAGATCCCGTGTGCAACAACTAAGACCTGACACAGCCTAAATAAATAAATAAATAGGAAGGAAATTTTTTAAAAACAAGCAAAAATTTCAGAAAGTGTTATACACAGTAAGCAAAACATAGAACAACAAAAAAATGATGATTCTAATCCCCTAACAGAAAACTGACTGTTCAGGCTACTGACCATAGGTTTACTTCAGACTGCGAAATATTTAGGAATTAGACACATTATTTTCTCCAAATTTTAATAATCAGAGACTAACAGCCCAGTTTCAGCTTTAACTACTTTCTGCTCCCCATCATTTGGTTCTTTTGTTCTAGGACCCTATAGTAGCCCTTTTTGAATGCCGACCCAGGAACCATTCTCCCCCTTTTCCTTATTGAGAGAATCCCACTTTTGTTGAGGCAACACTGGGCTCAGCCCCAGGGGATGAATCATGATTGATCTTAGCCAATCCTGGCAATCCTGTTCCCTGTTGTCAGTCATTGGTCTAAACTGGACCTGTGGTCTGGAACCGGCCAATAAACTGAAAGAAGTTGCTGGGGATTCTTTCTACCCTGATGAGAGGGCAGCAAGAGGAATAGGCTCTTTTGCCACCAACCAGTTTCTCTGCATTTGGGAAGTAGTCAGGTTGGACTTGATGCTTAAAGCTGTGCCACTATCTTGAGACCACGAGGGAAAGGCCAAGAGAACTTCAGTGATCCTGACTCTACACCCAGACATAACAGAGTCTCTATTTTCAGGCCTCTTGTTATATGAAATAAATGTTACTTTTGTCTAAATAACTGAGGGCCAGATATTCTGTTCCTTGAAGTTGAAGTCAATCGAATTAATACAGACAGACCAATAAATCAGGCAAGAAAGGAAGTAGAGGTTAATTACTGAGTACTTACAATTACATGTAATTTCATTTAATCTTCACAACAGCCCAATGAAAATTTTCTTTTGATTCGTTTATGAAAAAATAAAGCTTAATAAAGTTATATAGTTAAAAGTAACAAAGCTGAAGTTCAAATCCAGACCTGACATCAAACCTTACATTCTTTTTAAAAATACAAAATCCCATTTCCTCCTTGTTTACAGTTCTTGTTTAAAAAACAGACTAGTATATTGATGTGGTACTAGCTAACAGAATATAGGGAGAGCTAAGGAATATCACCTATTCTTATAACCTTGTCACAAGGATCTATAGCCTTCAACTCTTTTTTGTATCAAAGTTATATGGGGGGGGGAAGACAAAAATATATGTCTATGTGTACCAAAAGTTCCAGAATGTCTAGTACAATGGCAAAAATCCTATAGCAAAAACTGGGATGGATTCTAAGTATAATATTCAATTACTCAAGAATTTAAAAATATGAAGTCATTCACAAACATTTCTTAAATCAAAAGAATAACTTCCTTATTTCAAGCTATTCCATTAACCAAGTATCAATACAGAAACCAAAGTTACCACTTCCTCAGTTCTCATCTATTCATGAAAACTGATTCAGCTTAAATCTTCACAACAAAAAAAAAATTATATAAACACTAAGAATCAGCGAGGTCATTTTTCATTTGGAAATTTACTAGAATTGCATGCTCAAAAACTATTTATGATGTCATCTCAAGGAGAAGTATGTTCACCTTATATTAACGTTTATTAATTTCTAATTGAGCATTACAAAATGCACACGCCAGACTCCTGAGCTGATACACACAACTTACCTTCCCACATGCTCTGCAATGATGCCTCCTTTTGGTGAATGTAAACCTGGCTTCACATTTCATGCAATTTGGAGCCTGAGAATCTGGTACCCACACTGGAGCCACTTCACCCAGAGTGGTAAATGGCTTTCTAGCAGAAATTCCAAACTGACCAGCTCTGAGATCATTATCCGGGCTTTCTGGAGGTAATGCAATGCACTGTCTACTGGATATCCCAGACTCATAACTTTCTGAATGTTCCCCATTTGTATCAGCAATAGAGATATTTCCCAAAGAGGCATTGCATACATTGGTTGCTGAGTTTTCCCCTAATTTTGCTTTTCCAAGAACATCATTTTTGTTTTTAATATTATTTCCATTGTTTGCAGGAAGGTCATTTTGTAAATGGTCTGGTAATGGCTTTGGAATTTGAAGTTTAAGATTAGAAGGTTGCTTGGGTCTTGCACCGCCAAAAGGAACACTGATAGATTGCAGGTTTGCTACTATCTTGGGTGAAGATTGCCCAAGCACTGATGGAACCTGGCTACAGAAATTGTGTAAGTAATTTTTCTTCATTAGGTCACCAGTGCTGTTTAAAAGTAGTCCACTCCCTTCTGTGGCTTCATTTCCTCTCTGTTCATAAATATTTGAGTAGCATTCTGACTTGCTCTCCTCTATTTCCTTTTCTTCTGTTACTGAATCTTCTTTGGAAGGTAAAGTCTTTGGAACAAAACAAACAACTGGGCTCTGCATTCCATAGGAATCACAACAATTAGATAGTGAATTTGCTGCTGGTGTATCCATAACAGTGGAGAAATCGCATCCTTCATTTTCATTCATGCAAGTTTGTTTTAAATCTAGACCTGCTTCTGCCATTCTATCACACTCTCCTCCACTATCATCATAAGTATCTTCAGGCTGATTCATGTGCAGAAACTTCTCATTTTCTTTATTTACTTGGCTGTCATTCATCTTGTTTGGTTTAGTCAATTTCCAATTAATCATCTCCTGAGATTCAGAGAAATGCTCGGTCATATTAAGAAGTTCTGTAGTGCCAAGAATTTCTTCATGTTTACAGCCTTCATTTTCATCAGCTCTAACTTCACCAGGCACAAGGCAATCTGAAAACTGTTCACAGTTATCATCCCTGCCAGACCCATTAGGCATGTCAGCTTTGAGAAGCAAAGGTAAACCAGACTGGATGGATTCTTCAGTTGTTCTTTCTTCTGCTGGCTCTCTTTTCATCAAAATCCCCTCACTCAAGTGGGAAAAGGAGTTTGCACTTCCTAGATCTGTCCTAGGAGAGCTGGTTTTGCCAGTGAGAACCTCATCTGGTGTAGAGTCCTCTTGCTTTACAGCAGGACCTTCATCTGTTCCCTGGGATGAGATTACTGAATCTGGTGTTAAACTTGTAATCACAGACATGGTGGGGTCTCTATCTATATTTTCATCATCCTGTAACTGTGAAGGGGAACAGACACTGGCTAGATTATCAGATGAAGTAGTACATATGTATTTAACAGAATCCCCCTCTGCACTTGGTCTACTCAATGGATCCATTTGCTTCTCTGAGTTCATATCTTTTTCAGTGGACCCATTTACACTTAAACTAAATTGATCAGTTTGTCTGTTTTCGTTATCCAGTGAACAGCTAAAAGCATCCATGAGGGATTGACTATTATAATTATTACAATCCTGTAAATCGCTTTGTAATGTCCTTTTATCACAGTTATGCATGACGGCTACAACAAGAACGCTCTTCTCATCTGGCAGACAAGCTAGGTTTCCACATTTCTTCTCTCCCACTTCGACAGTACTGCATTGATCATCTTGATTACAGTTCCTCTTAATTAACTGGTCTTCTGCAACCGCATTTTCATCAATCCACATTGTGTTGATCTCTGGATTCAGACTACAGTCCTGTCCATTAGCACAATGGTCCTCTCCCTCTGTGTTAAGAGGAGCTGAATGAGCCAGGGAGAAGACTTTCAGTTGTGGCTGTGACTCAGAAACTGTAGGTTCATTCACACTGGCCAGTGCAGGGTTAAATGACAGTCGGGGAGAAGGGGGATCTAGAATCTTATTCCACCTTGTATCCAATAAAATAGGAGAAACGGTTTCATCTGAAAAAATAAATAATTATAATAAGTTTGCTAGTAACACTGATAAGGCTAGGACTAAGTTAATCAACTACATTTGCAAATATGCCCTGAAATTAAAATATTCCTAGGATATGTGAAAACAGAATATTCCTAGGGTATGAAGTTTCTAATTTCTAGCTAAGGATAAGAAAATACATTTAAGACTATTCCCTGTATTATATATCACCAAATGGTAATATCTCAGAACATTCCAAACAACAAAAGAATTCTACCTCAATCTAGTTGACATAATTAAAGTGGCCCCCAGGCTGTACTTTGGGGCTGGGGAGGGGAGGGCAATAATGGGGAAGGCCTTGGACTGGCCCAGCACAACATGGGGTAGGGGCTAATCTAAGGTGGAAGAAAAATCAGAACAGTGATGAGGATACAGTAATTGAGCAGGAAGGAAAACAAAGGAATTTTCTGTGGAGATGGCATGCTCTGTAATCTACATCATGACTGAGATGTGGTTACATGGATATATCTCTTGGTCAAAACTGTACAGTTAAGATCTACACATTTTAATGTATAAATTTTATCTTCAAAAAATTGTAAAAAATAACAATGAAGCAGGGAGTGAGGAGCAAATGAAGATATATAAATGAAAAATGGCAGCCTGTCAATCGCTGCTGAAGTTGGGTAATGGGTACACTAGAGTTTATTACACTATTCTATTTACTTTGTATATATTTGAAATTTTCCCACAATAATAAGCCTAAAAGTTTGTTACAGCATGTGAAATTCTGCTTATAACCATGTCACAATACATTATTATTTAGGTTCATATTTATACTATTATCTCAGGAAATTTGGCAGAAAGTATCATTTGCCATATTAAAACAACCTTCTTATATTCTACCAATAAGCATAATCTCATTTAATGTTTCTGTTTATTTTTTAATAGATCATAACTATGATGGCATTTTTCCAAGTTACTGTGCTATGTGTGTGTCTAATTAGAGAAATAAGAAATTATGCACTTATTGCTTTTCCTGTTTTCCTATAGTAAATCTGATAATCACAGCCCTGAAATTATACAGACGTGCTTTCCTCTCATAAATCTTTAATGCTCCCTTAGCGCCTTGTTCATATCTCTATTAAAGCACTTTATTACACTGCATTGCAATGGTTTATTTACCTGACTTTTTCAGGCAGAAACCACTTCTTTCCATCAATGTAAATCCTTGCTTTGCACAGCGCCTGATATGTAGTAGGTAGCATATTCACGTAGCATTTATTTATTGTAGCACCATAAATATATGCTATGTGAGTATCTACCACTGTAAAAACATTGGGTGGAATATGAGATTAAATGATAGCTCCAAGAAGTATATAATCTAGTTGGAAAAATAAGAAATAGATACAATACACATGAATCGTTAACTAGCAGTACAGAATAGCATAAGTATTCAAAAACTATTATGTAGTAGTAGAAAATAAATTGAGAGGACAAAGGTTATTTTACAGGCTGAGGCAGCAAGCTTGAATTCATGGAAGCAGGAGGAAATGGGCTGGGCTTCAAAGACAATTTTACAAAAAGTTTGGAAAACAGAGCATTTGTAAGAGGGGAACAAGTAAAAGTACAGCCCCAAACACAACAATCTGAGAAAGCAATTAAGTAAATCAGTTTGGGTTGAAAAAAGAATTAGTGTAAGAAAGTAGTGAAAAGAAGCTAGAAAGATCAGATTGTAAAGGCCATAAAAAATCAGATTGCATGGAGAATGGGCTTAATATGCTCTGAGTGTTAAATGTTAAATCCTGAGTTTACCAAATTTGGGCTAGCAGAGACTTGAGATTTGGTAACATGTATTTCCTTTGAAAAAAGAAATCATAATTCCAAGCTGGTTCACAGAAATAAAAAAGAACCACTGCCTCTTATAAGAATATTTAATAATATTCAAACAGAAATTATCATGTATTAAAAATTTCATTACTCAACCACCAACTGGGTATAATGTTAATTATCTAATGTCATCACAGTTTGTGTGTGGTACATTTTTCATTTAAAGGAGGAAATTAACATGAAATGAGAAAACACTTTTAAAAAAATATATTTGGAAAGGTACCAGATTAGAGGTGGTAGTTTTAATGCAACTGGTACTGAGATGTTTAAAAAATAGTTGAAAACAAATGAAGAGCATAGTTACAAACAAGCTGGCTTCTGAAATTATTCTCCTTCTAAAGGAGTTATTTTGGTAAGCAAATGCTATATTTCAAACTAAAATGACAATTTTTACTGACTCAACAAAAAGTATTGCAAATCAACTATAAACAAAATACCCTACTAGAATCTATAGAAGTCACAAAGAGACTGATGTAAAGAACTAATAATTTTATTAATGAGAGTCAATGGTATTCTAGAAGAATAGTATTCACAGGATTAGGTGTAGCATTTGTGTAGATGACAAATAACTGTGATAGGGCCAAACCAAAGAAGGGATTGAGAAAAATACTTGTATAAATGACTGAAACTAAGAGGATAATACACCTTCCACCTTGGTATGTATAAAGCCCACCTAGATCCCATAAAATCCAAAAAGATTCGGTTTCATGTTTACATGAATCAGGAGTTAGGCTAGGGTTACAGGTTAGCTTTGGGTCATCAATGGTAAAATGTAAGAGCAGGCCATTCCTGGTATCTTTCTTCTCCCTTCTTACCCCCATGAGCACATATCTTTTTAATGCTTGCTCTAGCATAGGCCCAAAACAACAAAATCGAAACTAATCTCTCTTCCCAACTGCTATCAAAGAACAACCTGAATCACCAGATATAGTAAAGGTTTGGAGACTACTACTAAAATCATGGGCTTTAGATGGAAATATATCACTTTGTAAACTTGTCACATGCCATTTTCTGTTAGAAACCAAGAACACCAGGGAAGCAGGATAAGGTGAAAGACAGATATTTAATTATGGCTTACCCATTCCAGTCATACTGAAAGGTGAATTTAAGGAAAATTCCCTAAATGAAGTGAATCTTTAGCAGACATTTTTAGACTGGGCCTTGAGAATATATAATTTAATTAACCATTTGGTAGATACTTAAAAATGTAAATCTTTTAAAATTAGGTTTAAAATGGATCTTGCTTTATTGGTCAATCAATATGAAAGAAGCTATTTTTCTTAACTTGGGAAATACAATCACACATTCTAAAGCTTTTCCTGACCATAAATTGGATTCTAATCCTGCACTTATGAACAAACTAACTTGGGGAAGATGCTTAACCTTTCTGTGCCTCTAACTTCATCTGTAAAATGTAGGTAAGATTTACTTTCATGGGATTATTTTAAAGATTAAATGATATAATCCATGTGAATGATTTAGCATAGTATCTGGCACACAGTTAGGGCTAACAAAAATGTTAGTTCTTCCTCTGAATATTAATATATAATACTATCATTATTGAGGCATTGGACCTTCCTTTCTTTTTTTTAAGTACTGCATCCTCTTATAATCCCACATTTTCTATATCATAAATACATTTAAACAGAGTCACCAAGTAAATTCTCACCTTCGTTTTGTTCAAATTCATCTAACACCTTGTCCAGGTTGTAAGCTTCTGCTTGGAAGTAATTCTCCATCGGTGAGAAAACACCACTCAAGAGACTTGTTTAAATCTAGAAAATAGATCAAATTTGTATTACACTTTCAATTATTAAAATATAATTTATAGACATTACAACTGGTAAAACAGAAATAGAAAGGATCTTAAGACTACAATGAACAATTACATGCTAATAAATTGGACAACCTAGAATAAATGGATAAATTCCTAGACACATACACCCTACCAACAATGAATCATTAAAAAAAAGAAAATCTGAACAGACCAATTACTAATAAGGTGATTGGATCACTAATTAAAAACTATCCCATAATATACTCTGATGCTATACTACATCAGAGTATGATGCTAAACTATACTACAAAGCTACAGTAATCAAAATAGTATAGTACTCACACAAAAACAGACACATAGATCAATGGAAGAGAATAGAGAGCCCAAACACAGGGAATGGGGCAAAGACAGCCTGTTCAATAAATGGTGTTGGGAAAACTGGACAGCTACATGCAAAAAAAAAAAAAAAATCAAACCGGACTACTTTCTCACACCATATACAAAAATAAACTCAAAATGGATAAAAAGACTTGAATGTTAAGACCTGAAACCATAAAACTAGAAAAAAAACATAGGCAATATGCTCTTTGACATCAGTCTTGGCAGTTTTTGGGGGGATATGTCTCTTCAGGCAAAGAGAAACAAAAGCAAAAATAAACAAATAGAACCACATCAAACTAAAAAGCTTTTGCCCAGCAAAGAAAACTATCAACAAAACAAAAAGGCTGCCTACTGAATGGGAGAAGATATTTGCAAATGATATATCCAACAAGGGATTAGTATCCAAAATATACAAAGAACTCATACAACTCAACATCAAAAAAAAAAAAAAAAAAAAAAAAAACTAAAAGTGGGCAGAGGATCTGAATAGACATTTTTCCAAAGAAGACAGAAGATGGCCAACAGGCACATGAAAAGATGCTCAGCATCACCAAGCACTGGGGAAATGTAAATCAAAACCATAAAGATATCATTAAACCTGTCAGAATGGCTATCATCAAAAAGAAAACAAATAACAAGTGCTGGAGAGAATGCTGAGAAAAAAGAACCCTTGTGTACTACTGGTTAAAATGTAAATTGATTCAGCCACTACAGAAAACAGTATGAAGGTTCCTCAAAAAATTAAAAACATAACTACCATATAACCCAGCAATTTCATTTCTAGGTACACAACCAAAGGAAAGAAAATCAATATCTGGAAGAGAGTCTGCACCTCCATGTTCACTGCAGCATTATTTACAACAGCTAAGACATGGAAACAACCGAAATACCCATCAAAAGATGAATGGATACAGAAAACGTGGTGTGTTTGTGCGTGCGTGTGTGCGTGCATGAATGTGTATAAGATAGAATATCCTTCAGCCATTAAAAGGAAGGAAGTCCTGTCATTTTCGACACCATGGATGGACCTTGAGGGCATTATGCTAAGTGAAATAAGTCAGAGAAAGACAAATACCAGATGAACTCACTTATACGTGGATTCCAAAAAAACCAAACTCACAGAAACAGAGAACAGATTCAGGGTTGCCAGAGGCAGGGTATAAGGGATGAAGGAAACAGGTGAAGGTGGTCAAAAGTTACAAACTTCCAATTATAAGATAAATAAGTTCTAGGGATATAATGTACAGCATGGTAGGTATAGTTAACAATACTGCGTCATATATCTGAAAGTAGCTAAGAGAGGTAATCTTAAAAGCGCTCATCGAAAGAAAAAAATGTATAACTATGTGAGGTGATGGATGTTAAGTAAACTTCTTGTGGTAATCATTTCACAATATACACATATATTAAATCATTACATTGTGCAACTTAAACTAATACAATGTTATAAGATCTGACTTACATACATCATGAAATGATTACCACATGAATTTTGTGAACATCCATCATCTCATATAGATACAAGATAAAAGAAAAAAATTTTATCCTTGTGTTGCAAACTCTTAGGATTTACTCACTTAACAACTTTCATATATAACATACAACAGCGTTAATTATATTAATCATGTTGTATATTACATCCCTAGTACTTATTTATCTTATAACTGGAAGTTTCTACCTTTTGACCACCTTCATCTAATTCTCCCTCCTCCCACCCTATGCCTCTGATAACCACAAATTTGGTGTCTTTTTCTGTTTGTCTGTTTGTTGTTTTTGAAGTGTAACTGACCTACAATACTATGTTAGTTCCCAGTGTACAATGTAGCAATTTACTATCAATATTTCTATAAATTACAAAATGATCACCATGGTCAACTTCTATTTATTAATTGGCTCCTGTTAGGTAACTTAAGTTTAGGTAGACAAACAGGCTGCATAATCTATGAATGGTTTTTCTTAAATCTGTCTTTTGTGTCTAATGACTTACAGTTCAAAAAACTTTCAAATACATGCCATTTTTTAATAAAGATTGCATATTTAGACTGTCCAATGCAAAGAGATGAATAAAATTTCTCACAACACACAATCTAGCACATTTAATATACATCTACAATAGTTAGCATTTCATGGTCATTATATGTAAAATATTAGTAAACAAACAATCAGATCAACATATTTATAGTGCATCTACTGTATGCAGGGTACTGGGATCAACTGAAGTCTCAGATATCATCCCTAACATCAAGAATCTTAACATTTACTTAACGGTAAACAATGCTAAATAAGAAAATTTAAATAATAATAAATGATTTTAATAACAACACAGCACAAGAGACACAGGTACTACGTGATTAATCTGTCAGATAAAATTAACAGATAAGTGTACCTGAATAAGTATTGTAAAAGTTCAAGAAATGGGAATTTCCCTGGTGGTCCAGTGGCTAAGACTCCACACTCCCAATGCAGGGGGCCCGGGTTCGATCCTCAGTCAGGGAACTAGATCCCACATGCTGCAACTAAGAGTCTGCATGCCACAGCTAAAGATCCCTCATGCCACAACTAAGACCCACGCAGCCAAATAAATAAATAAAATAAATATTTTAAAAGTTCATGGGGCTTCCCTGGTGGCACAGTGGTTGAGAGTCCGCCTGCCGATGCAGGGGACACAGGTTCGTGCCCCGGTCTGGGAAGATCCCACATGCCGCGGAGCGGCTGGGCCCGTGAGCCATGGCCGCTGAGCCTGCGCGTCCGGAGCCTGTGCTCCGCAACGGGAGAGGCCACAACAGTGAGAGGCCCCCATACAGCAAAAAAAAAAAAAAAAAAAAAAAAGAACTGAAATTTCAAACAGAGAGAGACATGCAAGGAGTGATCTAGGAATCGGCAATTATTGAGGGATCAGTGAAATTGGAGCAAAGATTTATTTACATGGGTAACAGCAGGACACAGCTGGAAACGCAGACAGGCATCATATTATGGAAGCCCTGGAATGCCAGTCTGAGAAAGATATTGTTTATACTTTAAGCAATGGGAAGAACTGTAGCATAATGGATAAGAACATGAACTCTAGGACTGGACTGTCCAAGTTCTAATCCTAGTTCCTAATTCACTTACTAACTATATGACTTTGGGGAAGTTAATCAATTTACCTGAGACTTAATTTTCATCTATAAAACTGAGTAATAATAGTACATACCGAAAGATTAAATAAACTGACATAGGTAACACATTTAAAACACTGCCTGGCACATGATAAGTGCTTCATAAGCAATTATTTAAGTTTTTAAGCCTCGGAGTTGATCATTTTATTATAAAATAAATAACCTAACAACAGTGATTACACAGGCTAGTTTTCAGCCCCATCCTCCCTTCCACTAATATTCATTGAGCACCTATTATGTGCAGACACTATGCTTGGTGCTGGAACACTACTTGAATATACATTTCTTCAATGTACCATGCCCTTTTCCTCTTCAAGACTTTTTATCTGTCTCCAATACACCCCCTCCTTGCCAAAATAACTCTGCATCTTTTAGCTCTTAGCTCAAATACTACTTTCACAAGAAGTCTTCCCTGAACCCCTAAAAAAGGTGATCTCCCCTTATAATCTCTCACAGCACCTCCACTTTTCCCTTTATAATAATTATCACAATCTATAAACATACATTGGTGTGATTATTTGATTAATGTCATCTCTCCCACCAGACTGTAGACACCACAAAGATACCCACTAGACTGTGTTCACCATGTGATTGCCACAGAACCTGATGTGGTACCTATTCAATAAACACCTGTGGAATGAATAAATGAACAGTATAAACAGTTAGTGTTTATACTCTGTTTACACTCAAGAAGTTGTATTAAACTTCAATTATAATTATTGATTCAGGCAAGCATCAAAAACAGATGCCTTTAGGTAAACAGTTAGTGGAGAAGAAAATATTCACAATGCCTCAAAATATCATTTCACAGATGACTTAATAATTCCAAAGGAGAAAATGTATGTTTACAGCGAAGAGATGCAGTAATCACTACCTTAACCAAATGATCAAGCTTAGCATCACTAACAGTTTAACAAGCTGACAATATGTATCTCCTGATGTGATGCAATAAGTTTAAAACATCACCTACAGTTATTCTTCTCCAAATTGTTTAATCTGAATTGAATCATGAACAATTACAAATCTAGAATGTGAGGCATTCTGTAAGACAGCTGTCCTGGACTCTTCAAAAAATTCGGTGTTATGAAAAACAAGATCATTCTGAATTGAGAGAGACTAAAGAGATTAAACAACCAAATGCTATGCATAAACACTAACTGGATCCTAGATCAAGAAAAATACACAAATAGGGACTCCCTGGCGGCACAGTGGTTAAGAATTCACCTGCCAATGCAGGGGACACGGGTTTGAGCCCTGGTCCAGGAAGACCCCACATGCCACGGAACAACTAAGCTCATGCACCACAACTACTGAGCCTGTGCTCTAGAGCCCGCAAGACACAACTGCTGAGCCTGCACACCTAGAGTGCGTGCTCCACAACAAGAGAAGCCACCACAATGAGAAGCCTGTGTGCCACAATGAAGAGTTGCCCCTGCTCGCTGCAACTAGAGAAAGCCCGAGCGCCGCAACTAGAGAAAGCCTGAGTGCAGGAACGAAGACCCAGCGCAGCCAAAAATAAACAAATTAATTTTTTTAAAAAAGAAAATACACAAATACCCATACACAGCAAAAAAAAAAAAAAAGACATTTAAGGGATAATCAGGGGAATCTGGACTATACATTAGTATTACAATAAATTAATAATCATTTTTTTGGATGTGATAATGGTATTTAAATTTTGTATGCGAATGTCCTTACTCGTAGGAGATGCCTGCTGAACTATTTAGGGAAGAAGTGTTATGTTATCCGTAACTAACTTTCAAATAATAACTTTCAAATAATTCAGGAAAAAAGTATGTGAGTGTGAGTGAGTGGCAAGGGTGGAGGAGGCGAGGAGAGAGGTGCTTGAGAAAGAGACAAAATGGTAAAACTTGATGAATCTGGTGAAGGATATATGGGTCTTCACTGTACTATTCTTTCAACTTTTCTATAGGCTTGAAATTTTTTTAAAGAAAAGGTAAAAAGTGTACTGAGCTTGTGGTGGGATGCATTCCTTCCCACTTTGAATATAGAAATTCTAGACAAAATAGATTATTTTTAAAGAGTTTATACGCTGAAATTCAAAAACAAGAAAGAGAAATATGCCATTAACCAAGAAGAAATCAAGCCAAAGCGATGAGTGAGAACTGAAGTGTGGCAGTTCACAGAGGTTACAGAACTAGACAGCAACCTTCAGACCTGGGATTTGAAAGCTAGCAGGTAGGATGGGAAGTATGTGCTATAAACTTCTAGAAGTTTCTGCATCACAGAAGGCCAGACTGGGCTCTCTGCATAAAGCCAGGAGCTGAAGAAAAAACTGCCCCAAGTGGCCCCAAGACTCAGCAATGGTGCAGGATGGAATAGTATGCCAATAAAATCAACTTTCAGAAATCAGAATCCTAGCCTGTTCCTCCCTCAGGATTGGTAATGAAACTAAGTCTTCCCATTCATGAACATAACATGGTTTATCTCTATACTTGCTCAGCTCTCCTCTTCCTGTGACTTGCAATAATGTTTTTAATTTTAAGAAGTCATTAAATATGGGACAATGGGGAGACAAGAGTGCATGTGACTGTAAAGGAGTAGCACAAGGGATATATCCGAGGTGACAGAATCGTGCTGTATCTTAAATTGCAATGGTGGGTACATAAATCTACCTGTGATAAATGGGAGAGAACTACATACACTCATGAATATGCTCACAGCAGCATTATTCATAACAGCTAAAAGGTAGAAACAACCCAAATATCTATCAACTGATGAATGGACAAATAAAATATTAATTTCCTGGGTTTTATATTTTCTTGAGTTACCTAAGATGTAACGAGTGAGAAAAACTGTGTAAATGAAACTTTCTACAGTATTTTTGCAACTTCCTGTGAGTCTACATTTACTTCAAAATAAAAAGTTGAGGGCTTCCCTGGTGGCGCAGTGGTTGAGAGTCCGCCTGCCGATGCAGGGGACACGGGTTCGTGCCCCGGTCCGGGAAGATCCCACATGCTGCAGAGCGGCTGGGCCTGTGAGCCATGGCCGCTGAGCCTGCGTGTCTGGAGCCTGTGGTCCGCAACGGGAGAGGCCACAACAGTGAGAGGCCCGCATACCGCAAAAAAAATAAAAATAAAAAAAATAAAAAGTTGAAAAAATTTTCAAAAAGGGAAAAATTATTAAAAATTCAATAAACAGGGAGCAGATGAAGAGGGCATCTGTGTAAGGGGGGAGTCAGAGCCCAAGTGTGGTGAAGCAGATGTCCTTGCGTAGGGGTGGTCCGGCATAAATGTGTCAGAGCCCCAGGGGGAAGGAAACTGCCTACACAGGACAGCCCAGTGTGGGGTGTTAGAGCCCAAGAGAGGTGAGGAAGGCATCCACATGAAGGGGATGGTCTGGCAGACAGAGAGCAGCACAAGTGGGTAAGACGGCTTCATATGCAGGAGGGGTGCGGAGGAGATATAAGAGGGCAGTCCAGGGTGGCGGGTCAGAGCCTGAGCAGGATTAGAAGGACCAAGGGGAGAAGAGAGTGATAGGACATGGGTTACATGTAGAAAGATGGATCAAATAAGTGACTACATGAAGGGCAATGGGAGCAAGGTTTCTCACTGTTGGAGAAGGGGTTAAAATGCAGAAAAAGAGAAAACTGGAAAGAACCCTGCAGTGTTGGTTTGGAATCTGGGGTATCAGTTTGAACTCATGGACTTCAATAAACATACTTATAGCAATAAACATAGTTTTGTGTTCAATGAACATAGCAATATTATAGATGTAAAAGTGTGTGTGTGTGTACACATATATTCTCTAGTGCTATACACAAAGAATCTTGGAGCAGCAAATCCTCAGCTCAATTCCATGTAGCAATGAGCATACCTAGCACCAGATTTGATTTATAAATATTGTTATTCTCTAAAAGGAACAAGGGCTCCATGGAAAAATGGCTGATTCCAAAGCTGGAGTAGAAAAAATACAAGAACTTTGATGAGGATGGAGGGAAACATGAACCATCGCACATTGCTGGGAAGAAAGTAAAATGGTGTGGCAACCCTGGAAAACAGTTTGGCAGTTCCTCAAAAAGTTAAAAAGAGTTACCACATGGCATAGCTATTCCACTCCTAGGCTTACACCCAAGAGAAATGAAAACATATACTCACAGAAAAACTTATCTGTGAATGCTCACAGCAGCATTATTCGTAACACCAAGAGATGAAAATGACCCAAAGATCTATCAACTGATAAATGGATAAATAAAATGTGGTATTATACATTGACAAAATATAATATTATATGATAATTAAAATGGATAAAGTACTGCTATATGCTACATCATGGATGAATCTTGAAAATATGGTAACTGAAAGAAGCAGACACAAAAAGCTACAGATTACATGATTCCATTTATATGAAATGTCCAAAACAGGCACAGAAACAAAGTAAATTAGTGGGTTGCCAGCAGCTGGGAGGAACTGGAGGGAAATGGGGAGTAACTGCTAACAGATGGAAGATTTCTCTTTGGGGTGAAAAATGTTCTAGAATTAGACAGTGGTGATGATTGCAAGACTCTGTAAATATATAAAAACCACTGAACTATACACTTTAAAGGGAGGAATTTTATGGTATGGTGTGTGAATTACATTTCAATTTTTTAAAAAAAAAGGAAGTGTCCAAGAATGATGGGGACATGTCAAAAGGACAGAGAAACCAGTTTGAAGGAGCTTCCACAGACCAAATCAGAGACAATTTGAGCATCAAAATAAATAATGGTAGCAACAGATTATAACCCACTGGATAAAACAGAAAGCCATGAGTCTTTACAACATAAATGAATGAATTCCAAGTGTGATGAGGAATGGGATATTTATATAGTTTCAAAGATCCTCTCCACAAAAATACTTACTAATTACAAAAAAAAAAAAAAAGAGTAACTTAAGAGGCAAATCCTGGCAGATGCCACCTTACACAAGTGATCAAAGTGAACACCATCAGTAATAGGACAAACAAAAATCCATGCTCCCTGACAGATTGCAATGAAGAGGACACAGCAATCTCCATACTAGGGGAGGCTGTGGGAGGACTGGGGGGCGGCAGGGACAGGAGGTGTATAGAAACTCCCTGTACTTTTTGCTCAATTTTTCTCTGAACCTAAAACTGCTCTAAAAAAAATAAAGTCTATTGAAGAGAAAGAGATCAAGATGGTAGAGTAGGAGAACAGTGGAATTCACCTCCCCACACAAACACATCAAAAATACATCTACATGTGGAATAATTCTCACTGAAAACTAACTGGAGACTGGCAGAAAGACCCTTATACAACCAAGGCTGTAAGAAAGATCCACGTGGAATCAGGCAGGAAGGGAAGAAAAGTGATCAGGTTGGGACCTGTGTCCCTGGGAGGGGACTCAGAAGAGGAGGGGGATTTCATGGGTGGAGAACCTCCCTGGGGAGTGAGTGGTTTGAGCAACATATTGGGAGCCCCAGCCCTGGGGTCCAACACCAGGAAGACAAGTCCCCTTGGCTGGTTGGAGGGCTGGTGGGACTAACAGGAGGGCTGTGGGAAGCCCAAGATGAGCGTACACACCCTTGTTTACTCCCAAAACAGAGTGGGGAGGGTGGATTGAAACTGTGTGGAACACTGGCTGGTCTCCCAACTAAATGCAACATGTGATTCTAAACTCGGTGCTCTTGACATAAAGGACATTATTTGTACATCTGGCAAAACTTGAATAAGGTCTGATAATTAGATGGTGGTAATGCATCAATGCTCATTCCCTGATTTGATGGCTGTATTGTGGTTATGTAGGGGAATGTCCTTTTTTGTAGGAAACACAGTTTCCAAGGTGGTAGGGGATGCAGCTAGCAACTTACTTTCAAATGGTTCAGAGAAAAAAGACCTCTGTACTATACTTGCAAACTGTCTATAAACTTGAGATAGTTTTTTTAAAAAACATTAAATGCACAAAAACTATCATACTTTTAATTTCCAGGGCACCTTCTTTTTCTGATCCTTTTTATGACATCTTGAGCTTATTTCATGGATATAATTTTTTTCCTACCATTCTAATTACCTATAATTTAGTCTGTTTTTTTTTTTCTTTTTCCCCAAACCTCCTTCTGTTTTCAATATTATTTCCTCCAAGTTCCTGTTTTGTGTTTTGACCTCTGTCTTCACATTGGACGCTTTCCCCAAATGCCTCACATTGAACAAATGAAGTACTAAAAGCCAACTGGAAGCTCTGCATGTGTGGCTTCTCAACTGGGAGGCTTCCACTGCATGGTGATTGGGTGGGAACACAGCTATTTCATTGGGAGACCTCCAAATGTCAGTATATGTAGGTCTTTTCTTTGGACTCCAGAAAAGAGTCTTATAATCTCCTGTAAGAGGGTGTAGAGATGTTAACACCAGAGATGTAATCACTGTCTGAAAGAAGAGTAGAGGAAGGGGTGAGGGGAAGGATCTCACTTTAATATATAGGATTTCCCCTTATCCTCCTGCTTTTACTTTGGTGCCTCATCTCTTGGTATCTGTTATGTCTAATGTCCCCAAGTCTTGATCCTCTTTAGTTTCATCTTCCAAGAAAAACCTGTGGTCTCCCAAGGACATGGGAGAGGAGCAGTCTTCTCACTGTGAAAGTTGGACCACTCCAAGAATTTTTTTTTTCTTAATTTACTTATTTGGTTGCACTGGATCTTAGTTGCAGCAGGCGGGCTCCTTAGTTGCAGCCTGCAGGCTTCTTAGTGGTGGCTCGCCGGCTCCTTAGTTGCAGCACGTGGGTTCCTTAGTTGTGGCATGCGAACTCTTAGTTGCAGCATGCATGCAGGATCTAGTTCCCTGACCAGGGATCGAACCCTGGCCCCCTGCATTGGGAACGCGGAGTCTTATCAACTGTGCCACCAGGGAAGTTCCCTCTCTGAGGATTTAAATCTTATGTTAAGATTCTTTACCTGCCTTAGAGAAGCATCCACCTTTTATTCAAAACATAAGTCACTAAATATCATATATATACAGTTGACCCTTGAACAACATGGATTTGAACTGCATGGGTCTGTCTATATATGGATTTTTTCCATAGTAAATATTACAGTACTACATGATCCACAGTTGGTTGAATCCATGGATACAGAACCTCGGATACGGAAGAACCACGTATATGGAGGGCTGATTATAAGTTATATGCAGATTTTCCACTGCACAGAGTAGTCAGTGCCCCTAACCTGCACGTTGTTCAAGGGTCAATGGTACATCTCAAAGAGGAATATAATTACTTAATTCAATACAGTTTCTTCCTGAGAATCTCTTCTTTTTTATTCTACTGATCAGAGTCCTTTTAGACACTGTCTTGAATCTCAGTCTTAAGGGTGCGACTTTTACAGCACTTATCTGATTGTTCCTTGTATATCTCCTTCACTGTTACTTCCTCTTTATACCATATACTACTTACAGTGAACATGTGTGCATTCACACATAAAACATTATTGAGCATCTACTATGTACCACGCACTGTCTTAGTCATTACGTTACAATGACAACTAAGACAATGTCTTTGACCTAAAGGTGCCCAATGTTTCATAGAAGATGGATGAGCAAACTTAAAATATGAAACACTGTGGTATGTACTAAATGATATATGCACTGGGTACTACGGAGCCAAAGAAGAAGTAAATCCAAATCAAACTGAGGCAGGAGTATATTATTTGGGGTAGGGTGGGCTACTGTAACAAATACTCCAATAACTTATTATTGCTGACTAATTATTATTTATTATTACTGATAGTCTTTGCAGTGGGTTGAAAACTTCCTAAAGAGGAGATGCCTGAAGAATAAGATTTTGCCAGATGAAGGCAGACAAAAGCACTCCCACTCACACTCACATGTGAGAAAGCTAGGGGACGAGAAATACCTTGCCAACTGCAAGCCCAGAAGTTCTGGTGAGGAAGGTACTACTGCTAAGTGCTTAGGAACTCAGTCTCTTGCCACACACTGTAAGACCCAGGCCTCTATCCTCGAAGCTGACGTGGAAAATCAGAGAACTCAGCAGAGCATGCAACACTCCATGAGTGAATGGCATAATCAGTTTCTGAAACCAATCTCACTCACACACCCTCCCCTCCCACCACCATTTTCTACCCCTTAAATAATCATAACACTTGAAAGAAAGCAAAGAAGATTCCTAGTCAGGAAAAAGTCAATGATTAAGGAGTCTTGCTCTACAAGAATTAATAAAATACTTCCAATTTTCTGCTGGAAATGATTGCTCATCACAACTAGTCTAAACATACAAAATAAAATAATATAACTGAATCTGTATTTCTGATTCCTCACTCTAAAATAAGATTTCACTGCTTAGCTCTTGTATGATTGACTAAGAAATATTAACGACATTAATTGGGTAGATATACCACTATTTTCTCCTAACAATATTGCTCAAGTCCATGTTCTTTTTCATGCTGAAATTACCGTTCTATACTCAAGGTAGAAGTTGACTCTAAAAGGGAGAAGCCAAGTACTAGCAGAGAAATTATCATTTTGACATAATTCAACAGGAATTTTAAAATATCCTTTTTTTCTGGACTTAAGTCAAAACTTTTTTTTAAAAAAACAATATTCCTGATTTAATAAGGAACAATGTTATAAATGAAGCAAGCAGCATATATATACGTGAGCATTATTTTCTATAGATCTGTTTTCTCAATTTCAATCTCTCTTAAGAGAAACAAGATGATTGGTTTTCTTACCTTTTTTCCCTTACACACGTGATAAGGAACAGACTTCTCTGTGCTTACTCATGATGCTTGCTGCACCACCAGCCAGTCCTGCTGTTTCAGTATGCTCTGTTTGATGCTAAAGAAAAAACACATTGCTCATTACATTTCCTAAAGTAATAAGCCCTGATGTTCTTCATATTAACCTATCATAGCCAGACAAATAAAAGCTATGGGACTTCAACAATAAATTACAATTATACCTTAAGATTCAAAGACCTGGCCAGCATGGAATGCAGCAGCAGACACATTATATTGTCTAAGAAGGCCCAAATTTAAACATTTCAATGAACAGTTAAGAATTTCCGCACACTTCTTATTTTCAATGAGTAATACAAAGTGAAAGATCAAAGGCAGAGGCACTTTCTATCCAATGACTCTTAATTCATAAAAATACTACTTATTTATATTTCAATAGGCCCTCCAAGAATCCAAAGCTAACAAAATTGCTGCTTCACAAGAATGGCCTCTGTTAGTGTGATTTTTTTTTTCTATACATACAGAATTCTTAAATTGAGATTCAAAAGATTCCTGCTGGGACTTTTTATTGCCAAACAACTGTTTTTCTTCCAAATGGAGTCCCTTATGATTTCAGCCCTCCTCCACTGCTTAGAAGCAATGGATTAGCAGTTGAAACTAATCAGAATAAAACTAAGTATCTCATATTATCTGTATAAAGTATCTAACCTACAATCACAGCATTTTCAAAACAGGAGAGTATCTCAGAAAGGATCTAATAAACATCACTTAATTTTTTTTTGAAAGATTTGGTTTTTGATGTGGACCATTTTTAAAGTCTTTATTGAATTTGTTACAATATTGCTTCTGCTTAATGTTTCAGGTTTTTTTTGGCCTGGGATCTTAGCTCCCCGACCAGGGATTGAACCCGCACCCCCTGCACTGGAAGGCAAAGTCCTAACCACTGGATCACCAGGGAAATCCAAACATCACTTAATTTTAAAGATAAACTGAGGCACTAAAAAAAAATGTTTCCTGGGGCTTCCCTGGTAGCGCAGTGGTTGAGAGTCCACCTGCTGATGCAGGGGACACGGGTTCGTGCCCCGGTCTGGGAAGATCCCACATGCCGCTGAGCGGCTAGGCCCATGAGCCATGGCCGCTGAGCCTGCACGTCCGGAGCCTGTGCTCCACAACGGGAGAGGCCACAACAGTGAGAGGCCCGCGTACCGCAAAAAAAAAAAAAAAAAGAAAAAAAAAATGGAATGGAAATCACTGATGAAAGATTTTCCTGTCTTGAGAACCTGAAAAAATATGTACATGCTATATACTCCAAATGAGAAGTGTTGTTGATGCTAAGAAACAGACTTAACATCTATCAAATAAAGGACTAAATCATATCAGAAGTATGAAAGGGCTGTATGGGATAGAAGTTCCAAGGTCAAAATGAGAATGAGGTCAAAGTAATACCTCTAATACCTAACCAATTAAAGAGTTTTTTAAACAAATAAAATAAACCCTATAAATTCAAATTCAAATTCTGAGTATGTGTGTCTATTTTAACGTGTGAGGCAAGTCCAATAATATTATGTAACTGTCTCAAAAATCATAGGTTTTCCTTCTGGAATTAGATCCCTTTGACCTTCTAGCCTCAGTTGGTAAAGTCTCAAACCTGGTTAAATCCAACTGTCTACCTACTCCATACATTCCCCTAAGCAGCTTAAATGTGGCTAAAGGAGAATCACAAAAGACGGTGACTCCTCTCAACTTCACATTTATGACTTCACACTACATTTTCCTTTGTTAATCTACTTTCAACCCTGTACCTCATCTTCACCTTCTGATATGCCTGGAATCCCTCAATTCAAAGCTTTCATAATCCATTTCTACCAGAAAATAACCCTCTAGTCTCCTGCAGGACAATGAGGAAAGTCACTTGACTACAAAAGATAAGGTAGAATACCTGCAAAATTAAACCACTCGTAGCACAGACTTCCAAACAATCTCCATTTTCAACACCCCATCTCAACTAAGCCTTTAGAGATCCCTAGAGCCTCCACATCACAAGACTCTCTATGGTTCTGTGGGGGGGTAAAGACTTCCTTCTCATCACCTCTCCCTCTGCAGGCAAGCACTTTACAGCTTCTTTGTTCTAAAACCTTTCTTTACTTTTTCCCTTTTTTATAGCTTATTTTTAAATTTTTTTATTTAAAAAAAAGTTTATACAATTTTTAAAGCTTACTTTCCATTTACAGTTATTACAAACTATCAGCTGTATTCCCTGCATTGTACAATACATCCTTGAGCCTACCTTACACCCAACAGTATGTACCTCCCACTCCCTGACCCCTATAGTTCCCCTGTCTCTCTCCCCACTGGTAACCACAGGTTTGTTCTCTATATCTGGGAATCTGCTTCTTTTTCGTTATATTTGCTAGTTTGCTGTATTTCTGAGATTCCACATATAAGTGATATCATATATCTGTATTTCTCTGTCTGACTTATTTCACTTAGCATAACACTCTCCAAGTCCATCCACGCTGCTGTAAATGGCAAAATTTCATTCTTTTTTATGTCTGAGTAGTATTCCATTGTATGTCTATACCACATCTTCTTTATGCATTCATCTATTGTTGGACACTTAGGTTGCTTCTATACCTTGGCAATTATAAATAACACTGCTGTGAACACTGTTGAGTATGTATCTTTTCAAATTAGTGTTTTTGGCTTTTTCAGATATATAACTAGGAGAACTGCTGAATCATACGGAAGTTTTATTTTTAGTTCTTTGAGAAATCTCCATGCTGTTTTCCACAGTGGCTGCACCAATTTACATTCCCACCAACAGTGTAGGAGGGTTCCTTTTTCTCCACACCCTCTCCAACACATATTATTTGTGTTCTTTTCAATGATAGCCATTCTGACAAGTGTGAGGTGATATCACATTATGGTTTTGATTTGCATTTCTCTGATGATTAGTGATGTTGAGAATCTTTTCATGTGCCTGTTGGCCATCCGTATTTCCACTTTGGAAAATGTCTATTCAATTCTTCTGCCCATTTTTTAATCAGGTTGTTTGTTTTTCTGCTGTTGAGTTGTATGAGCTGTTTATATTTCTCCCATTCAGTAGGCTGTCTTTTCGTTTTGTTGGTGGTTTCCCTTGCTGTGCCAAAGCTTTTAAGTTTAATTAGATCCCATTTGTTTACTTTTGTTTCCTTTACTTGAGGAGACATCCAAAAAAAATATTGCTGTGATTTATGTCCAAGAGTGTTCTGCCTATGTTTTCCTCTAGGAGTTACATAGTAACCAGTCTTGCATTTAGGTCTTTAATCCATTTTAAGTTTATTTTTGTATATGGTGTTAGTGAATGTTCTAATTTCATTATTTTACATGTAGCTGTCCAGTATTCCCAGCACCATTTATTGAAGAGACTGTCTTTTCCACTGTATATTCTTGCCTCCTTTGTCATAGATTAACTGACCATAACTGCATGGGTTTATTTCTGGGCTATCCATCTTGTTCCACTGATCTGTAGGTCTGTTTTTGTGCCAGTGTCTACTGTTTTGATTACTGTAGCTTTGTAGTATATAGTCTGAAGTCAGGGAGGCTGATTCCTCCAGCTTCATTCTTCTTTCTCAAGATTGTTTGACTACTTCAAGAAGTTTGACTTCTTTTGTGTTTCCATACAAATTTTAAAATTATTTGTTCTACTTCTGTGAAAAATGCCATTGGTATTTTGATAGGGATTGCACTGAACCTGTAGATTGCCTTGGGTGGTATGATCATTGTAACAATATTGATTCTTCCAATCCCAGAACACAATATATCTTTCCATCTGTTTATGCTGTCTTCAATTTCTTTCATCAGCACTGTAATAGTTTTTGGAGTACAGGTCTTTTGCCTCCCTTAGGGAGGTTTATTCCTAGGTATTTTATTCTCTTTGTTGTGATGATAAATGGGATTGTTTCCTTAATTTTTCTTTCTGCTATTTTGCTGTTAGTGTATAGAAATGCAACAGATTTCTGTGTATTAATTTTGCATCCTGTAACTTTACTGAATTCGTTCATCACCTCTAGTAGTTTTCTGGTGGTGTTTTTAGGATTTTCTATGTATAGTATCATGTCATCTGAAAACAGTGGCAGTTTTATGTCTTTCTTTCCATTTTCTATTCCTTTTACTTCTTTTTCTTCTCTGATTGCTGTGGGTAGGACTTCCAAAACTATGTTAAATAAGAGTGGTGAGACTGGGCATCCTCATCTTGTTTCTGATCTTAGAGGAAATGCTTTCAGCTTTTCACCATTCAGTATAATGTTAGCTGTGGGTTTGTCATATATTGACTTATTATGTTGAAATATGTTCCCTCTGTGCCTGTTTCTGGAGAGTTTCTATCACAAATGAATGTTGAATTTTATCAAAAGCTTTTTCTGTGTCCACTGAAATGATTATATGCTTTTTATTCTTCAATTTGTTAATGTGTTGTATTACACTGATTGATTTTCAGATATTAAAAAATCCTTGCATCACTAGGATAAATCCCACTTGATCATGGTGTATGATCCTTTTAATGTATTGTTGGATTTGGTTTGCCAGCATTTTGTTGAGGATTTTTGCATCTATGTTCATCATAGTGTTATTGGCCTGTAATTTTCTTTTTTTCTTACATCTTTGTCTGGTTTTGGTATCAGGGTGATGGTGGCCTCATAGAATGACTTTGCAAGGGTTCCTTCCTCTGCAATTTTTTTGAATAGTTTCAGAAGGAGAGATGTCAATTCTTCTCTAAATGTTTGGTAGAATTCACCTGTGGAGCCATCTGGTTCTGGACTTTTGTTTGTTGGGAGTTTTAAAATTACTGATTCAATTTCAGTACTGGCAATTGGTCTGTTCATATTTTCTATTTCTTCCTGGTTCAGTCTTGGGAGACTGTACCTTTCTAAGAATTTGCCCATTTCTTCTAGGTTGTCCACTTTATTGGCATATAGTTGTTCATAGTAGTCTCTTATGATCCTTTGTATTTCTGTGGTGTCGGTTGTAACTTCTCCTTTTTCATTTCTGATTTTATTGATTTGGGCCCTCTCCTTTTTTTTTTCTTGCTGCATCTGGCTAAAGGTTTATCAATTCTGTTTATCTTTTCAAAGAACCAGTTTTTAGTTTCATTGAACTTTTCTAGTGTTTTCTTAGTCTCTATTTCATTTATTTCTGTTCTGATCTTGATGATTTCCTTCATTCTACTAACTTCAGGTTCTGTTTATTCTTCTTTCTCTAGTTGCTTTAGGTGTAATGTTATGTCATTTATTTGAGATTCTTTTCTTGTTTCCTGAGGTAAGCTTGTGTAACTATAAACTTCCTTCTTAGAACTGCTTTTGCTGCATCCCATAGGTTTTGGATCACTGTGTTTTCATCTGTCCCTAGGTACTTTTTGATTTCCTCTTTGATTTCTTTAGTAATCCATTGGTTGTTTAGTAGCATATTGTTTAGCTGCCATGTGTTTGTGTTTTTTACAGTTTTTTTCTTGTAGGTGATTTCTAGTCTCAGAGCACTGTGGTCGGAAGAGGTGCTTGATATGATTTCAATTTTCTTAAATTGACCAAGGTTTATTTTATGGCCTAGCATGTGATCTATCCTGCAGAATGTTCCATGTGCACTTGAAAAGAATGTGTATTCTGCTGCTTTCAGATGGAATCCTCTATACATATCAATTAAGTCCATTTGGTCTAATGTGTCATTTTAAGGCCTGTGTTTCCCTACTGATTTTCTGTCTGGATGATCTGTCCACTGATGTAAGTGAGATGTTAAAGTTCCCCACTATTATTGTGTTACTGTCAATTTCCCCTTTTATGTCTGTTAATATTTGCCTTATATATTGAGGTGCTCCTACGTTGGGTACATATATATTTACAATTGTTATATCTTCTTCTTGGATTGATCCCTTGATCATTATGAAGTGTCCTTCTTTGTCTCCTGTAATAGTCTTCATTTTAAAGTCTCTTTTGTCTGATATAAGTATTGCTACTCCAGCTTTCTTTTGATTTCCATTGGCATGGAACACTTTTTTCCATCCCCTCACTTTCAGTCTGTATGGGTCTCTTGATCTGAAAGGAGTCTCTTGTAGCATATATGAGTCCTGTTTTTGTATCCATTCAGCCAGCCTATGTATTTTGGTTGGAGCATCTAGTCCATTTATATTTAAGGTAATTATCAATATGTACATTCTTGTTGCCATTTTGTTGTTTTGGATTCGTTTTTGGATTTATTCACTTTCTTCTCTTCTCTTGTGATTTGATAACTATCTTCAGTGTTATGTTTGAATTCCTTTTTCTTTTGTGTGTGTGTATCTATTATAGATTTTTGGTTTATGGTTACCATGAGGTTGTTGTATAGCAGTCTATATATACATGCTTATTTTAAGTTGCTGATCTCTTAATTTCAAATGCACTGTAAAAACTATGCATTTGTATTTTCCTCCCTTCACAATTACTGTTTTTGATATCATGGTTTACATCTAATTGATCTGTGTATACCTTAACTGCTTACTGAGGATATACATGATTTTACTACTTTTGTCTTTTAACCTCCTGACTAGCTTTGTGTGTGGATGATATACTACCTTTACTGTATGTTTGCCTTTGCTGGTAAGTTTTTTCATTTTGTAATTTTCTTGTTTCTAATCATGTCCTTCTCTTTTTTGCCTAGAGAAATTTCTTTAACATTTGTTGTAAAGCTGGTTTGGTGGTGCTGAACTCTTTTAGCTTTTGCTTGTCTGTAAAGCCTTTGATCTCTCTGGGTAGAGTATTACTGATTTTAAGCTTTTCCATTTCATCACTTTGAATATATTGCGCCACTCCCCTCTGGCCTACAGAGTTTCTGCTGAAACTGATAGCCTTATTGGGAGTTCCTTCCTATGTTATTTGTTGCTTTTCTCTTGCTGCTTTTAATATTCTCTCTTTATCTTTGTCATTTTAATTACAATGTGTCTTGGTGTGTTCCTCTTTGGGTTCATCCTGTATGGGACCCTGTGCTTCTTGGACTTGGGTAACTGTTTCCTTTCCCAGGTTAGGGAAGTTTTCAACTACTATGTTTTCAGATATGTTCTCAGGCCCTTTCTCTCTCTCTTCTCCTTCTGGGATCCCTATAATGCAAATATTAGTGCACTGACTTTTGGCATCATAGAATTGCTTTTTTGGAAGAAACAAAAGAAATTCAGTAAATGGATAGATATACAACATAAAATACAGTATAAAATGCCTTAAATACATTTCAAGATACATAGAAAAAAAAGAACTCCTTCAATATTCTACTCAATGTCACCTCCCAATGTGATATTAACAACTAACCACTATGTTCTCTATGTTCTCACAGTACATTTATATTAACAACACTTTTCATATTACATGGTAGCTTCTCCCTTTATAAATCTGTTGCACGCCACTAAATAATAAACCACACAAGGCAGGAAACCCTTTTTATCCATCCCTTTATCCCAATACCTCAGCACAGTGCTTGTCATATAGTAAGTATTAAAAATACGTGGGATGATTTCATTAAGTATAGCATATAACACACTCCCATGGCAAGGATTCCAAATAAATAGCTTCTAATTTTATCCCCCTCCTTTTATTTCTACTACATCTGCCTTAGTTTAGGCCCTCATTAGTTATCTCCCAGATTGGTTCAATATAGTTTCCAAACTAACATCACTGTTTCCTTTGGTCTAGAAAATATATCCTTTTGTAGGCTTACCAAAATAGCTTTCTAAAAGAAAATCAGATCACGTTATTCTTCTGCTTAAAAATCCTTAAATAGCTCCCCATCTCACCTATTTAAGGGACATATCTCTGGAGGTCACAATGATGGGTCGTCATTTGCTACTACATATACTACCCAGACTGATTGTGCTTTCCTAGCTAACTAAATGGATCCCCTTCCTCCTTTCCCCCAAGAATGAAGTGTAGTTTTTTAGCATGGCATAGAGATCCCTTCAGAACTTGTTTTCCAACCTGTTCTCCCACTACTTTCCAAGGCTCCAATCATACCAAACTACTAATATTTCTTGTGAGATGCTCTGCCATGCTTCTCTATCATTGCATGTTCTGTACCTATGTTGGACTATTTTTTATTTGCCTAACTTGCATTACCAAGGTTCAACTCATTCTCACCTTAACCTAGGAAGCCTTCCTCAATTCTCTACAGACTGTTTTAAAAGAGTCACCCTATGTTCCTTTCATGCATCTCTCTACTAATGGCAGCAGAGACCAAATGAATTTACATTATGGGTAATCCTGTTTTTCTTCCCCATTGGACCGTGAGTTCACTGAGATCAGGGCTATGTCTTCATGCTCTTTAACCCAGGGTATAGCACATAGTGTTCAACAAATGTCTCATGAAGAAGTAAATTGAATGAAACTAATAAAGTTCATACTTAAGTAATCAACCTCATGATGAAGATTTCTTCTTCCCTAAGAAATAAATATTTCTGAGTGTGTGTCTGTTGTAGGAGAGAAGGACAGTAAGCAAATACAAGAGAGAAACAAAAAACAGAAATTTTCTAGTAGGAGAGAGAAAAAGTGACAAGGATTTAAATAATTGGGAAATGTTATCATTATTATTCAAACATAGGCCCTTTAACATAATAATTACCCTTCTGGAGATTTATCTTTAGGAAATAATTAGATAAATACAAAAGATGTAAAACAAGTTAACTGTTAGATTGATGTTTAAAACAGTAAGTAGTGAGAAAAATCTAAACGTCAAACGGAAGTATCAATTTACAAAATGGTACAAATGTAGGACTCCATATTTGCGGAAAGACTTAAAAGTCTTTAAAAATATATACACTAAAATATAATAGAGAGTCTCAATAGTGTTTGGGTGGTTTACATTTTAGTCAAGCTTATCTATAGTACTAATTTTTCTTAGGATGAATGTATATTATTTGTTAATAAAAGAAAAGAGAATTGAGCATCCATGAATTTCAATTAATAAAAACCCAAGCTACTTAAATTTTTACTTTCAAATATGAAAACTGAAAAAGGAAGGAAATAGGGAAGACAAGTATTTTAAAAGATTATCTCTCTGGGGTGTACAAAGACAATTAAAATTTTAATTATAATATGGGGAAAGTGAAAGAAGAATCATCTAAAATTAAGAAACCAAGATATTCTTAAAAAATAAACCTATAAGGAAAAATGACAAGAATAAAGATGATATTTAAAATACAAGCAATTTATAGGAATCTCTGATGTGGGCTCGTTTACAACAGAAGAGATTTATTAAGGTAATAATTTCCAAAATCCTGGCCATAGGTTTAAAAAAAGAAAAAGAATAAACTAGAAAATATTCTCAGTTAAATAATGTTTCCGGTCTTGTCTCTAATTAATACTATTCACCACAGAACAAATTCAGTATCTGCGTAGTAAGCAAACTTCTTAATAGCATTTCCACCAAGAAGTATGACAAAGAGTTAAACTCAATATATACAAAATTGCTTCAAAATCCAAAAGTCCTCTTTCTTGGTTTCCTATCCTAGTCTGGGCAGGGCTCTCAAGGTAGGTGAGGCAGATTATATTTCCAAAGATGAGGAATTCCCTGGTGGTCCAGTGGTTAAGACTCCACGCTTTCACTGCCAAGGGCCTGTGTTCAATCCCTGGTCAAGGAACTAAGATCCCGCAAGCCATGTAGCACAGCCAAACAAACAAACAAAAAACCCCAAGATGTCTGCTGCAGTACCTCCCATCCCACATGATCTTCTTACAAGAGTGGTAAACTCTATGTCCCCCTTCCTCTAAAGCTGGGCAAAACTTCACGACTACTTCAACTAATAGAGCAAAACAGGAGGGACACAACTTCTAAAACTAGGTCAAAAAGGTAATAGAGTTTCTGGCTGTTTCTCTTGGGACACTCACTCTTTGAATCCAGTTATCATGCCAGAGAGACCACAGGGAAAGGCTACATGTAGGTGATTTGGCCCATGAACCTTCACATATGTGAATGAGCAAACCTCAAGATGACCCTAGCCCCAGCCACTATGTGACTACAACTTCATGAAGACCCTGAGAGAACCTCTTAGCTAGTATAGTCAACCCCTAGAACCACAAGAGAGAATTAAATTGTTGTTGTAAGCCACTATGTTTTGGTGTAAATTATTACATAACAATAGATATATGCAACAGTAGGTTAGTAATTTGATACTCTTCAACCCGACCTTATATAAATAGTCTAGAAAAAAGGGTAAGAACCAGAAGACGAACAGGCAAAAAAGAAGACCACTGATGGCAGCTTCTCCTCTACTGACTTATTTAGCTCCAGTTCCAAATTTACATATCCCACTCAATAAAACAGACTTTGGGCTTCTTAGAGTACAGTTTAGGAAACATCTCATTATTCAAACAAGAAGCTAGGTGAGGAAGGGGGTCTTACCTCCTTCTCTAGAAGCTTACAAATGTTTTCCCCCCAACATACGGTATTCTACTAATAAGAAAAGAGTTCCGGTAAATGCATTCTTTCGTCTCATTAACTTCCCAGTGTCAATTTAGTACTCCGCATGGATTGGCACCCTGGGAATTCATCTATCTAGCCAGTTCCTTAATTAGTCTATGTATCATAATCCACCTGGCTCACCAATCCTAAAACATAAGCGCCATTCTAGATACTTCCTCTCCTTTTCCCCCACCTCTACATTCACTCTAACACCAAGTATTGCCAATCTTGCCTTTTAAATCTCTCATATCCATCCACTACTCTACATTCCCAGGCCATATCCCACACCACTGACATCTTTCTGTTGCCCAGATTTTTGCAAGAAAACTAACTGGTCTCCCTGCCCCCCATTTTGTGTCCATCTAGCCTATTCTCTACACAACTAAAAAACACAGGTCTGATTATATTATTTTCATACTTAACACCATTCAATGGTATCCTATTGCCCTTAGGATAAAGTCCATACTTCTATAACATAGCTTTGTTGATTTGCTTACCTCTCTAGTATGAAACCTTCTCTTTATTCTCAAATTCTTGCTCTATGCACTGATCATCCTGATCAACTAAACTTTCAATTCTCAATATTGCTCATCTCCATTCCTCAAAACAGCCCTTCATGCTGATAGACACTACAATATGGATGAACCTTGAAAACATTATGCTAAGTGAAAGAAGCCAGTCACAAAAGACCACATATTGTATGGTTCTGTTTATATGAAACGTCCAGAATAGGCAAATCCTTAGAGACAGAAAGTAGATTAGTGGTTGCCAAGGGCCAGGGAGAGGAGGGAATAGGGAGTGAGTGCTAATGGATATGATGTTTCTTTCTGGGGTGATGAAAATGTTCTGGAATTAGGCAGTGGTGATGGTTGCACAACTCTGTGAATATACTTGAATACCACTGAATGTGTACTTTAAAAGAGACAATTTTATGATATGTGAATTATATCTCAATAAAACTATTGGGAAAAAAACAGGCCTTCACACATTATTATTTAGGCCTGGAATATTCTGCCCCCACCACTATTACTCGACTAATTCTTGCTTATCCTCCTTATCTTACCCTATACATCACATCTTCCTTGAAGCCCTTCTATTCTAGGTCTAGGACAGGTGCTCCTTCTTTCCATATATCTTTCATTTACTCTATCACAGCACTTACCAGCTGAATTATGATTTTTTTAAACTGTTTGTCTCCTCTTTCCAGGCTCATACTGATGTTTTCCAGAAAAGAGACTACTTTTGACTTATTGATCACTATATCCCGTGTGTGTGTGTGTGTGTGTGTGTGTGTGTGTGTGTTTGTGGCACAATGCTTGGCACAGAGTAAGTGCTCACTAACCACTTGTGATCCAAAGTAAAATAACTAAGACTAACTTTCAAAGCACTTCCACCTGCAAAATTTTTCCATAGGCAGGGTCCCAAGAGCTGTGTTGAGACTGCTAAGGCTCTAATATACTTACTATTTCAAAGTTTATTAATGCCAACATGAAATTATTAGTTTGCATACTGAAGTTCAAACTTAAACTATGTTTTACCAGGGCTTTCTATCCTAATCACAACTTCAAACAGCTTCTATTAGTTTGACGACTCACCTTTCAAGAAAAAAAAAAAAGGTGTGATTCAAGGGTATCTGTAAATACAATGGAATATCTAGAAAAACTGGGATTAGAATTTCAAATCAACAATTACCAATATGTAACAGACTTGCTTCTCTGATGTTTAATCCAAATGAACATTTTTATGAGCATCAGTGGGGTTTGGTGAAAGAACACTAGCACAGGACTCTGGCAAATCCAAGTTTGAATTCATGCTCTAGCATTTAACAGCTGTTGCTGCTTTGAGGAGGTTAATTAAATAAACCTTTCTGAGTCTCAGTTTCTTTATACCTTGTATGAACACTATACTTCCCAGGATAGTTTTAATAATAAAGAATGTATTTATATGAAGTGCCTTCCTTAGGTCTCATATTTAAGTGCTCAATAAGTGGTAGCCATTACTATTCATCATCAAAAAGCAATTTGTGTGAAAGAATTACAAAAGAAAAGCAGAATGTGATTTGAACCATAAAGCCAACCAGGGGACTGGTTTGTTTATACAATTAATAATCCATCAGGGCCACTGGTCTTAAGTAATCAATTCAAGTTTGAACAATGAAATGAAACACAAGAACAAAAAAGTAACCTGACTTTCAACTTTCTGAAGAGGCTAAATATGTCTGATCCTATAAAAGCATGCTTTGAATACAAACAACCTCACTCACAGTGGCAGAAAAAAGAACTGAGATAATTTTTGAAAAGAGCTTTATTCCTGCAGATCAAGACCAAAGTACATTAAGAAAGCAAGATGTGGGAAGCTGACATTATTGCTACACCACATTCACAGAGGGTTTCAATTTCCAGGATATCAATCTGGCATCTTTCACAAACACTGAATTCTCAGTCAAGAGCTATTAGTACCAGGTAGTTGCTTTCTCCTAGTACACACTGAAGAAAAGCAGAGTTGAACAAATATTGGGAAAAGTGATAACAGATGTATCAAATATATGTATGCACTGAAACCTTTAGAACAGCAACTGATCTGAGATTGGCACTAAAACAAATAACATGCGTAATTCTCACGTTTAGAGTAATAAGACTCAAGACATAGAAACAAATTTGTGTATATATGGAATACTATTCAGATATACAACATTCCTAAAGTAGCAAATAGATTGTCTGTCCATGACTGGAACCACTAATTAACACTATATTAGCCCAGGTCCTTATCTTTAATTTTTAGGTAGTAGATATCTATTGGATTATCTTTGCCAACAGAATTATAGGATTGCCTGCCTCTTGCTCTATACACACACATAAATTTTTATTGCAAAATAAAACCATATTCTGGGGAACCAATCAACTTAACCAGTTTATTACCTAGTTCCTTATAACACTCCCCTTTTCCTTAAGTAAGCTCCATCTGGTTGCTTTAACTTGCAACAATAATCTTAACAAACATATCCCAACAGAATGATATAAATTGAGACTAATGACATGAAAATCAGAGTTTCAACCTTAATCGCATACCTAAAATTTCAAAGATCAGACACTAGCTCAGATATTCTATGATCTACAGTAGATAATAAACAAGAGATAAATTCATTGGGAGGAGGGTCTTATTTTTCAGATCACTTTAGGTAGCAGATTGACCGGGAGATATAATTTGTACAGCACCAATTGTATGTACCAAAAGTAATAACAAGAGTTTGTGTAAAGCAGGGTTATGACTCACCATTAATCTAGTCACTACAAGTGATATATTGGTACAAACTACCAACTAATGAAAAACTAGCCAAAAATAAAATTGTGTACCTTAACACCTGCAGTAAAAATAGATATTGTGCTTGCTCCTGTCTTGACAACTTGGGGAGGTGGGGGGCGGGGGGCATTTAGAGCACTGCGTCTTACTTTTTTTTTTTTTTTTTTGTGGTACGCGGGCCTCTCACTGTTGTGGCCTCTCCCGTTGCGGAGCACAGGCTCCGGACGCGCAGGCTCAGCGGCCATGGCTCACAGGCCCAGCCGCTCCGCGGCATGTGGGATCTCCCCGGACCGGGGCTCGAACCCTTGTCCCCTGCATCTGCAGGCGGACTCTCAACCACTGTGCCACCAGGGAAGCCCTGCGTCTTACTTTTAACAATGTCAAATTTAAGAAGAACAAAACCTGAATTGTATCAGCCAAAGCTTGGGATAACTAAGTTAGATGAAACAAGTCCGTGCTCAAATTACTTGTACTATGAACACTATAATGTTATTTATTAATAACAATCCAAAGAAAATCTCTAACTATAGGTGCTCTCACAGTTTTATCTTTGGCTCCCTTTTCTTCTAAAGTCTTCAACTACCATTTCCATGTGAATGACTCTCAGATTTCGCTAACCCTCACCTCTCACTCAAATTCCAGGGCCACAGCTTAACCTACCTGATATACAATACTTCTCCATCTGGATATTCCACTATACCTCGAATTTGTTAACCCTTCACACTCGAGAGGACTATTTTCTGTTGGGGTTTTTTTTTGGCCACACTGTGTGGCATGCAGGATCTTAGTGCCCGACCAGAGAGCAAACCTGTGTCCCCTGGATTGGGAGTGCAGAGTCTTGACCACTGGACCGCCAGGGAAGTCCCAAGAGGACTATTTTCTCAAAATAGTTGTCTACTCTCAATGTCTCCCCTTCACCTCCCATGCATGTCCCACTCTTTTCTGGCTTCTTTCCCCATCTTAGCAACATTCAGTTATGGTAGATCACATCCTCCTTCTTTATGAAACTATTCTTCCATGACTTATGTGACACTAAAATTTCTGATTTTCTCCTACTTCTTTGGCTTATCCCTCTCACTTTCATCCCTGGTTCCTTCGCCCTTACCCAATCTTTTTTTTTTTTTTTAATTTATTTTGGCTGCTCTGGATCTTCATTGTGGCTCACGGGCTCTCTAGTTGCGACGCACAGGCTCTAGAGCTCAAGGGCTCAGTAGTTGCAGTGTGTGGGCTTAGTTGCGGTATGTTGGATCTTAGTTCCCCAACCTGGGATCAAACCCGTGCCCCCTGCATTGGGAGCACGAAGTCTTAACCACTGGACCACCAGGGAAGTCCCCAGCCAATCTTAAATGTTGAAATTCCTCAAAGTTCTGTACTCAGTTCTCTTCTTTCTTGATTTATATTCTTTTCCAAGGGAATTCTATCTACTACCATTGCCTCAAACACTACCTGTTAACAAGTCCTAATTTCCTTTTCTCTACTTCAGACCTCTATTTAATGTCTCTGTGTCTCAAAGACATCTCAAATTCAATATGTACATCTACTCTCATAATAATCAATTCCATTTCTTCTCTGTTCCCTATATCATTAACTATCCAGATGCTCATGATATAGTCATTCTCTATCCCTCCCTCTCCATAATGGTCATCATCAACATTCAGTCATGTCCTAAAATTGATAAAAATCCATTTTCTCTGTCTACAACCACGACTTTGGTCCAAGCCACAATTATACCATATCTGGATTACAGAAATAATCTCTTCAATGATCTCCTCATAGTACTTTTGTCATCTCCCCCAGTCCATTTTCACTCAGCAGTTAAAGTAACCTTCAAAAAGAACTAATTAGGGGTTGACAAAGAAATCAAAAGAGAACTTTAAAAATACTTTGAGACAAATGAAAATGGCAATAAAACATATCAAAATTTACGGGATGCAGCAAAAACAGTTCTAAGAGGGAAGTTCATAGCAATAAATGCCTACCTCAAGAAATAAGAAAAATCTCAAATAAACAACCTAACTTTACACCTAAAGGAACTAGAATACGAAGAACAGACATAGCCCATAGTTAGTAAAACAAAGATCAGAGTGAAAATAAATGAAATAGACACTAAAAGACAATAGAAAAGATCAATGAAACTAAAGCCAGTTCTTTGAAAACATAAACAGAATTGACAAACGTTAAGCCGCACTCACCAAGAAAAAAAGACTCAAATAAATAGAATCAGAAATGAAAGAGGAGACACCACAACATACCACAGAAATAGAAAGGATCAAAAGAGTCCACTATAAACAATTATACACCAACAAATCAAACAACCTAGAAAAAATCGATGAATTCCTAGAAACATACAACCTTAAAGACTACATCATGAAGAAATAGAAAATCCAAATGGACTGATTACTAGTAAGAAGATTAAATCAGTAATGAAAAACCTCCCAACAAAAGTCCAGTGTCAGCCACATTTAAAGAAGAATTAATAACAATCCTTCTCAAACTCTGAAAAAATAGAAGAGGGGACATTTCCAAATGCATTTTATGAGACCAGCATTACCCTGATACCAAAACCAGACCACACACCAGAAGAAAAGAAAATTATAGACCAACATCCCTGATAAACACAAATGCAAAAATCCTCAACAAAATATTAGCAAACCAAATTCAACAATACATTAAAATGATCATACACTATGATTAAGTTGGATTTATTCCAGGGATGCAAGGATGATTCAACAACTGCAAATCAGTGTGATGTACCTTGTTAGCAAAACGAAGGATAAAAATCATATGATCATCTCAATAGATGCAGAAAAGCATCTGACAAAATTCAACACCCATTCACAATAAAAATTCTCAGAAAAGTGGGTATAGAGGGAAAGTATCTCAACATAATAAAGGCCACATATAACAAGTACATAGCTAATACCGTACTCAATGCTGAAAAACTGAAAGCTTTTCCTTTAAGATCAGGAACAAGACGAAGATGTCCACTCTTACCACTTTTATTCAACACAGTATTGGAAAGCCTAGCCAGAGCAATCAGGCCATAAAAAGTAATGAAAGGCATCCAAATTGGAAAGGAAGAAGTAAAACTGTCACTATTTGCAGATGGCATGACATTGTATATAGGAAACCCTAAAGACTTCACCAAAAACTGTACTGCATATTTGAAAGTTGTTAAGACAGCAGATCTTAAAAGTCCTTAATCAAAACGAAAAAACTTTTTCTAACTATACATGGTGATGGATGTTAATTAGACTTATTGTGGTGATCATTCCACACTAGTATATACAAATATCAAATAATTATGCTGTATACCTGAAACTAATAGAATGTTATATGTCAATAATACCTCAATTTAAAAAATTTAATCAAGTGATTCTTCAACTTGAAACTCTTCAATTGCTTTCCACTGCACTTAAAATAATATCAAAACTCCTTACTCTGACCTTGTAAGGTCCTGCAAAATTTAACCCCTGCCTAACTCTCCAGCTTATTCTTTTGCCACTTTCCCTTCCATTTACTTCTCTCCATCCACAATGACATCTTCCCATTCCTCAAGAGTATCATGTTCTTTCCACCTCTGGTTCTTTCTTGATGCTGTCCCCTCTCCTTGCATTGTTGTTTCCCACTCATTTCTTATGACTCTCTCCTCCTGGCTAATACAAACTCACTCAACCTTCAGGGGACTGAACTGAATTAAATTGATTAAATCTCAATTCCACAAGGAAGACCTCCTTTGACCTCTCAGACTAGGCTTCCTGCATAGTTCTCTTGTAACCCTATAATTATTTTTGTAACATTGTGAAATATCAGCTATGTGAGGATAGGTTCCATGACTATTTTGTTCACCAAAGAATTGACAGCATTTAACATAGCACGTAGCAGCCTGTAAATAAATATTTGTTCTATGAATATATGCTGAGATTTTGTAAATTCACAAATTAATAAATATAACTGCAACATTTAACTTCTCCTAGTAAATGCTGTACAATTATTAGTCAATCCTCCCAGGCTTCATTGATGTTTATGATGACCTTCAATTTACCCATTAATAGCTTTCTGATCTTTACTCTCTTGATTTCTCTAGCATTTCCATCAAGACTCCTTAAAAGAACTACTATAAATTTTGCACTTCAACATCTAGCGCACTCAAAATATGGTGGTAGAACACTCACAGGCTGAGAGCTTTTGCAACATGGTGTATGGTAAGGTTCAGTGGCCAACAGTGTGTAGTACTACCCACCAAGCTAGAGCTCAATGACTGAGAGTGTATGTGAGCATCTAGAATGCGGACAAATGTAAGAATATACTGAAATAGATTGTTTCATATATCCTTGAATGTCATTGTATTTGACAAAAACTTCCATAAAATAGTTAATAAATCACACTCTGTATGCCTATTCATTTGGGAGGGGAGAATAACAGTAATATTATTTATTGTCCACTTACTATGTACCAGACCTCATTCCAAGGGCTTTAGAGATATTAAACCCTTAATTCTCTTAAGAACCCTAAATAGTAGGTATAGAATTAAGTCCTATAAGAATGTACATATACAAGAAGGTAGAGATTTTGTCTTAATCATCCTTGTTTTATCACTGGCATCCAGAATAGTGTCTGGCATATGGTAAGCACTCAAATATTTGTTGGATGAATAATAAGGAAATGGAGGCAAAAAGAAGGTAAGTAACTTGGACAAAGTCACACACAGTAGCAAAACCAGGATTTGAACCCAGGCATTCTGGTTTCACATCTCAGACTCTTAACCTCTAGGTATGTATACGTTTGGAAACAACATTCCTCCTTCACTTCTACTCTTTGGCATTCAGAAGTACTTGCAGTAGTGTAAAAATGCTCCTATGAGCTATGAGTTGTCCTTACTCTTTTTGCTAATAAAAGAAAGAGAAAGAGAAACTCTAGTTTAATAACATCTGAACATTAGACTACAGTATGTCTGAATTTATTAATGCTCCCACTACAGATAACAGTACTGAGAAAAGAGCAGGGGAAGAGATATAGATCAACAGGTTACTATAGTGGACTTTTTAAATATACACATGCCTACTGTTATAGTATGTTCATACATATGTTATTTAATGTAGCATTATAATCAATCAGCACTACAGAGCAGTGTTGTGTGAATAGATTTGCCACATTCTTTTTAAATAGCGGAATAGCATTCCATTATATGGATGTATTATCAATACAATTTAACTCTCATCCCTATCAACAGACATCTAGATTCTCTCCATATTTTATACCTATACACAATATAATGAATATCCTTATACACATATCTTTATACTTTAATATACAATAAATCCCTAAAAGTGGAATTTAAGACAAAAGTATTATACATTTTAAATTTTAATAAATGTTGCCAAAATTTCCACCAAACATGCTGTGCTTATTTCTATTTCCTCCAAGAGTAAGTAAAATTTTTTTCTATAAGCTCTTGTCATTACTATTATCAATCTTTGCCAATCTCACAGGTAGTAAACGGGACCTGATATTCTAATTTGTATTTTTAATTAGGAGTAAAAGCTGAACATCTATTTATCTTTCATATGCCTACTGGTCTTTCTACAAATTGCCTATAAATATCCTTTATATATATATATATCATGTTTAGAATCTTCATTCCAGTTTAATGTTTGTTCTTTTTTTTTCTATATGGAAGTCATCCATTTTTCTGTAATCAAATTCATCAGTCTCCATTATGGCTTTTACATTTCATATCATGCTTAGAAAAGCCTTCCTCCTTCTAATATTATAAAAATATTCACCCATGTTTTCTCTGCTATTTTCATGGTTATTTTTGTTTATTTTACTCTTTCATCATCTAGAATCTATTTTGGTAGGAAATGTTCTGTAACTTGCTTTTCTCATTCAATAGTATATCCTAGATGCCTTTCCAGATCAAATACTTCATGTATTTTAACTGTGCATATAGAATTCTGAAATGTACCTATATCATAGTTTTATTTAGTTATTTAATAATTATATAAGGCTATACATTAGTTATATTATTAGTTACTTACAGCACTGATTAACATTTACATTTTCTCTTATTTTTCTGCAAGTACCAAGAATGTGGCCATGTACAATACATGCCTCCTTATATACATTTTTTAAGATACACATTAAGAAATAGAATTATTGAGTCGTTAGTATGTGTTTTTTGATATCAATAAATTACCCTCCAAAAATGATGTGCCTAATACATTTTCTTTCTTTTTTTAAGTAATTAATTTATTTTTATTAATTAATTTATTTATCTTTGGCTGCGTTGGGTCTTAGTTGCGGCACATGGGCTTCTCTCTAGTTGTGGTGTGTGGGCTCAGTAGTTGCACTGCACAGGTTTAGTTGCCCTGCAGCACGTGGGATCTTAGTTCCCCGACCAGGGATCGAACCTGAATCCCCTGCATTGGAAGGCGGATTCTTAACCACTGGACCACCAGGGAAGTCCCCTAAACATTTTCATTTTAAGAATCCATTCAACAAATATTTAAGTGCTTTCTTTGTGGTAGACACTTCTAGAGGCTAAGCATTATGATAACCAATCCAGACAAAGGCACCGCTTTGGTGATTAAGAGTGCAGGCTCTACAGACAGGTTGCCTGAGTTCAAATTTGGGCTCAATAAGTACTAGATGTCTGACCTTGGACAAGTTACGCTATCCTTGTACCTCAAGTACCTTATCAATAAAACAATAATAATAATAGTACCTACCTCACTAGGACTGTTGTAAAGACTGTTTTTGCCTGCCACAGAGAAAGTACTCAGTAAAGTTTTCTTATCATTATTACTTAAATTTGCTCTTATCAACTTTTATTTTTGCCAATGAGAGAGGTAAAAACACTATTTCAATATTTAATTAACATTTCTCTCATTACTAGAGAGACTGACATACATTTTTTCCTTTTTTATTTCCTATTCTGTGATCTCCTGTTCAAATACTTTGTCCATTTTTTTCTATTGTGATGTTTTATACTTTTTTGAATGTGACTGCTAAACGTGATGCAAATATTTTCTAGCATGACACCTAAGTTCTGACCCATTAGCTATCGAGTTCTATTTGTGGTCAAGTCACAAGAATACCACTGACTACTATTTTGCTAAGAGAATTTCATATCCTGCTCTCTACTTTAAAAGGTTTCCAATTACTTAGACTTAGGGGAAGGAGGTAAGGAAATACTCTCCAGGTGATGGAAAGTATAAGGTAAAGGCATAGGGATAGTTTCTATCTCATCCACTCTTGTCTCCTTAATACATGCTACAGGGTCTGACATAATAAACTCTGGATGAATAAGTATTGTTTGAATGAATGCAAAATCTCCTTACAAGGTTACAAGCTCCTTGTGGGCAAGGATGGTGTCATACCCATGTTGGTATCACTCCCACAATGCGTAACAGTGCTTTTACACAGAGGAAGCACTCAAATGTTTTTACTGAATAGATTGCTATCTCTGTACTTGCACAAAGGCAGCTGAGGTAATCAATGTAAAATAAGCAATCCCTTCCTCATATAAAGATTACACTCTGATTTGTAGCTGCAGATAGCTCTGTATGGAGTCCCGTATTGTTTGGGTCACTTCATCTTAAATTCACTGTCTGTTTCAAGCCTTTGTTCTAGAAAAAAAATGTCCCTGGCAGTTATTGTGCCATGAGTCCATGCAGGTGTTGCTGAGACCATGTCTGTGCAATGTTTCTCATGTTTTAGTCTCCCTCCAAAGCATTCCTTCTCAATGTGTTATTTAGGAATAAATCCATTCCAGCACACTAGACACAGCTGTTTAGGCCTCCTGATTCCTCTTCCCACATGCCCTGCCTGGTAGAGCTCTGCTTTGCTAAGTACTGCTAGACTGGTTACTTTCCAGAATATCACTCTTGGTGATATAGGCTTGTAGTTTCATGTGAAACAGTGAGACAATGTGGCATAATGGAAGAAGTGCAGGATCCTTGGAGCCAGATAACCTGAGTTTGCATACTAACTCAGCCATTTACTAACTATATGATCTAAATATCCCTAAGTCTCAGTTTCCTTGTTCTCAAATGGGAATAACAGCACTACTATCTAACCCACCTGGGTCAGAAGGCTGCAATAAGAGTTATAAAATTAGATTAAAACGCAGAAATATTTTATAAAGTATTCTACAAATATATGTTACTACTATATGAAATAGGGCTCAAAGACTCAGTAAAAGGACTCCACCAGACAATTCACTTCATGAGAGCAAGGATCATGTCTGACTGGGTCATGGCTGTATCTCCAAAACCTCGTATATTTGTTGAATGAAAGACTAAAAGAATGACAGAAAATGAAAAGAGCACTCACCAGTGACCTTCGTCAAAATAATAAATCTCTGAGTTTCAATTTGCTCATTGTAAAGCGAGAATAATACTACCCATGTCAAAAGATTGCTATGAGGATTAAAAAGAAATAATATCAATATAATATAATATAATGGATACTTCTCTATTTCCTCTTCCTCCAAAGCCAGATATAGTTTAGGACTTAGTTGTATAAAAGGTAGATACTGTTAATAGTTTAATAATTGGTACTGACCCAAATTATTCTAGGGACAGTCAAGGAACATTATACTATCATCTGCCCTTTAATCTCAGTAAAAATTAATACTGTCTAGTCAGACAGAGAAAGATAAATATCACATGAAATCACTCATATATGGAATCTAAAAAAATGATATAAATGAACTTATTTACAAAACAGAAATAGACTCACAGAGGTAGAAAACAAATTTATGGTTACCAAAGGGGTAAGGGGGGAGGGATAAATTAGGAGTTTGGGATTAACAGATACACACTACTATATATAAAACAGATAAACAACAAGGACCAACTGTATAGCACAGGGAACTATATTCAGTATCTTGTAATAACCCATAATGGAGAAGAATCTGAAAATATACATATACACACACACACGTATATATGAAACTGAATCACTTTGCTGCACACCTAAAACTAACGTAACGCTGTAAATCAACTATACTTTAATAAGAAGTTGTTTTGAAAAAAGAAGAAAAAAATCAGTACTGGCAAAGTCATTATTAAATACTTTATCTCCACCATGTTTAAACTGCTGCAGTTCACTGACTCACATACACATAAACCTTTAAAATGAACCACTGCCCTAGTGAAGTTAAGTCTTCTCAGAGACAAGTGCATCTTTATGTAACCTAGACAAAATAACTTACTACTAGTCAAAATCATTTAAGCACGAAAGCCATATCAAAACAAATTCTATCTATTGGTCACAGCGCATAAAATGGAACAATGTTTTATTGAGATATCAATAGTGTTCACATACATAAGCATCCAATCCATATTATGCATCAGAATTAAAGCTAGAGTACCTAACAACAGAGACCCAAAATATATGAAGCATAAACTGACAGAACTGAAGAGAGAAACAGACAATTCAACAATAATAACTGTATGCTTCACTACCCAACTTTCAATTATGGATAAAACAACTAGGGAGAAGATTAGCAAGGAAATAGAAAACGTGAACATCGTATGCCATCTAGACCTAACAGACATCTACAGAACATTCCATCCAACAACAGAGGGATATACATTCTTCCCAAGTGCACATGATTAGGAGAGACCTTATGTTAAGCCATAAAACAAGCCTCAATACATTTAAAAGGATTGAAACCATACAAAGTATGTTTTCTTACCACAATGGAATGAAATTAGAAATCAATAACAGAAGGGAATTCAATAATATGTGGAAATTAAACAACACACTAAATAACCAACATGTCAAATAATAAATCACAAGGAAAATTAGATAATACTTTGATGAAATGAAAATACTCTAAGAATGCAAACACAACATACCAAAACTTATGGGACACAGTGAAAGCAATGCTTACAGGAAGACCTAAAGCTATAAACACTTACAGTTTTTTTAAAAAGTAAAATTACATATAATAACTCTCTACCTTCAGAAACTAAAAAAAAAGAGGAGCAAACTAAACCCAAAGCAAGCAGAAGGAAGGAAATATCAATAATAAAGATTATGAAATGAAGCATGACCTTGTGGGGCCCTCCCGGGTACAAATCTTTTCTGCGTCCCTCATTTCTTGTTTGTAGGAAATGGGTTTCATTCAGCCTCCTTGGCCTTCCCTGAGTTCCAAAGGGCAAATTCAAACAGCTGCATATCAGGGAAGGGAGGGAATGCAGAAGGAGGAGGAGCAGCCAAGAAACAATAGTGCAGCTCTGGGGCAGGGTCCTGGTTCCTCCTCAAGGAATATACATAACAAAGCCTTTGAGTTCTTCTGTAGTAACTAAAGCCCCCACCCAGGTGGAGGATGTTAACTTCAAGCTAAGCACAAGGTTCCTGGAACACCACTCTGTTACCTCACCACCAACTGATCAGAAGAAAGTCCGAACACAGTGGAAAATAATAGAGACTCTGACCCCCTCCCCAAATGATTCTCCCTTTAAAAACTTTCATGGTCGAGCAGGATCTTCAGAGTTGGTTTTGGAGTCCGCCTTCTCCCGACTGTCAGCCTCCTGAATAAATCAGCCATACCTTTTCAAACCAATCCAATACCTTCCTCTTGAGTATTAACTTTTAAGCAGCAAGAAGCTGAACCTGAGTTCAGTAACACTTAGAATGGAAATAAAGTAGAAAAAAAAATAGAGAAAAATCAATAAAACCAAAAGTTGGTTCTTTCAAAAGATGACCAAAATTGACAAATATTTAGCTAGACTGACCAAGAAAAAGAGAGAAGACTAAAGTTACTAAAATCAGAAATGAAAGTGGGGACAGGACTACTGACCTTACAGAAATAAAAAGGATTGTAAGAGAATACTATGAACAATGTACACCAACAAATTAGACAATCTAGATGAAATGGACAAATTCGTAGAAACAAACTACCAAAGCTGACTCAAAAAGAAATAGAGACTCTGAACAGACCTATAAATTAGTTGATGAGACTGAATTATTAATTTCAAAACTTCCCACAAATTAAAATTTAAAACTTCCTACCCAAGGCCAGGGAGTTTCACCAGTGACTTCTACCAAATATTTTAAAAGCAAATTAATACCAATCTTTCCCCAGAAGAGAACACTTCCCAATTCATTCTATGAGGTCAATATTACCCTAATACCAAATCAAAGACATCCCAAGAAAACTACAGACCAATATCCCTTATGAATATAGTACATGAAAAATCCTCAACCAAATACTAGCAAACCAAATCCAGCAACATATAAAAAGGATTATACACTATGAACAAGTGACATTTATTCCACTCATTCACACTGGTTTAATATATAAAAATTGATCAATGTAATACACTATATTAATAAAAGGACAAAAATTACATGTTCTTCTCAATACACACATTTGACAAATAGAGTATTTGACAAAATCCAACACCCTTTCATGATGAAACTGAGCAGGAGCATGTGGGGCTCCTGGGCACAGAAGCCTTTCCATGTCCCCCATTTCTTGTTTGTAGGGAACAGACTCCAGCCTCCATGACCTTCCCTGAGTTCCAGAGGGCAGATTCAAACAGTTGCTCATCAAGGAAGGGAGGGGATGCAGAGACAAGGGAGGAGCAGCCAAGAAACAATAGTGCAGCCTTGGGGCAGGGTCCGGTTCTGCCTCAAGGGATACACACAACAATATCTTTAAGCTCTTTACAGAACTAAAACCCCCAACAAATGGAAGATGTCAGGCATTCTTCATTCCAGAGAAGACCACCTGAGGCCAGATTAAAGGAACCAGAGAAACTCATCAAAAGAGTACCTGAACTACAGGTACCCCTGTCAGCCCTGGTCAGGAACTCCTCACCAAATCCTCCCGGGTTGGGACACACAATTTTCGAGGGCAGGAGTCTGCCGTGTCCCACTTTGCCTGGCAAAGTAATAAAGCTATTCTTTTCTACTTCACCAAAAACTCTGTCTCTGAGATTCAATTCGGCACCAGTGCAGAGAGGCCAAGTTTTCGGCATCAATGATAAAAACATCCAACAAACCAGGGACATAAGGGAACTTCCGCAACCTGATAAATGCCATCTATGACAAACCCTAAACCTAAATACGAGAGCTAAAACTCTTAAAAGAAAACATAAAAGCAAATCTTTGTGGCCTCGGATTAAACAATGATTTCTTAAATATGACACCAAAAGAACGAGTAACAAAAGAAAATACTAGATTAATCCTCATCAAAATTTAAAACTTTTGTGCCTCAAAGAATACCATCATGAAAGTGAAAAGACAGCCACAGAATGGGAGAAAATATTTGTAAATCATATCTGATAAGAGACTTATAGAATATATAAAGATATATAGGATGTGTGTGTGTGTGAGTGTATGTGTGTGTATATATATCTTTTTTTTTTTCTTTTTTGGCCATGCCACATGGCATGCCCGATATTCCTGACCAGGGATCAAACCCATGCCCTCTGCACTGGGAGAGTGAAATCTTAACCACTGGACCATCAGGGAAGTCTCTACATATAGGATACATATTTTTTTAAATTCTTACAATCAAAAATAAAAAAGACACATAACCCAGTTAAAAACAGGCAAAGAATTTGAAAAGACATTTCTCCAAAGTAGATATGCAAATGGCCAATAAGCACATGAAAAGATGTTCAAGTCGTTAGTCACTAGGGAAATGCAAATCAAAATGACAATGAGATTATTACTTCACAACTGCCTAGGACAGCTAGAATCAAAAAGACAAAACAATAGCAAGTGTTAATGAGATGAAGAAATTGGAACCCTGATACACTGGACAGGAAAGTAAGGTGGTGCAGCAGCTCTGTAAACCAGTTTGGCAGTTCCTCAAAAAGGTGAACACAGAGATAACCATACAACCCAACAATTTCACTCCTAGGTAAACACTCAAGAGAATATGCCTACATAAAAATTCATACACAACTGTTCATAGCAGCTCTGTGTACAATAACCAAAAAATGTTAACAGGCCAAATGTCCATTAACTGATGAATGGATAAATAAAATGTGGTATATGCAATAAAGTATTATTCAGTAATAAAAAGAAAATGAAGTATTGATACATGTTACAAACATGGATGAACCTTTCAAATATTTTGCTAAGTGAAAGAAGCCAGATGCCACTTATATGAAATATCCAGAATAGAGAAATTCATAGAGACAAAAAATAGATTAGTGGTTACCAGGGACCAAGGAAAGGTGATGAAAGGAAACAGGGAATGGGTGCTAATCACAAAGGAGTTTCTATGGGGGTGATGAAATTGCTCTAAAATTAGATAGTGGTGATAGTTGTACAACTCTCTCACCATTGAATTGTATACTTTAAATAGGTGAATTTTATGGTATGTGCATTATAACTCAATAAAGCTATTTTTTAAATAAAACTAGAAATAACTATTATTTCTAATCTGCCTGATCTTAACATGCATGCTCGGCCATGTCCATCAATCTAGCATATAAAAGCCACTGTAATGAATCTTCAATTATAAAATGGGAAAATTAACAACCAGTACTCTCACAACAAATTCATTTTAAGGGCTACAAAACTATTTTTGTACAAAACTACAAATCTATTATTTTTTTCTTCAAATCTATTATTATTATTATTATTTTTTTTTTTTTGGTACGCGGGCCTCTCACCGCTGTGGCCTCTCCCGCCACGGAGCACAGGCTCCAGACGCGCGGGCTCAGCGGCCACAGCCCACGGGCCCAGACTCTGCGTGGCACATCGCATCTTCCTGGACCGGGGCACAAACCCGCATCCCCTGCACCGGCAGGCGGACCCTCAACCACTGCGCCACCAGGGAAGTCCTATTATTTTTAATCAAATCATATTCTTCAAAACATTCATCAAATACCAACTATGATAAATGCTGAAGAAACTAAGCAATTTTATTTTTAACAAAGGATTTTAAAGTGTTTAGCAAAGCTCTATGTTAAAACTTCTAACTCAATAAATACCATATTTTATTTGTTTGATTTATCAGGGACTAATATGAATTGTCTAACAAAGCTGAGCAAAGGAATTTTAGACATTCCTGAACAACATTTCCCAGCTTGTAATTTCATGAAAAGTACCTACACTAAGCATTGACAATTTTGTCAAAATAAGGCTCTCCATGTGAATTTACAATCTTTTAGCATAGTGTGACCTTATAAAAGTTGTTTAACTTCTTTTTACCTGTTTTTTTGTTTGTTTGTTTTGGGGTTGTTTTTTTTTTTGCTGTACGCGGGCCTCTCAATGTTGTGGCCTCTCCCGCTGCAGACCACAGGTTCCGGATGCGCAGGCTCAGCGGCCATGGCTCACGGGCCCAGCCGCTCCGCAGCATGTGGGATCTTCCCGGACCGGGGCACGAACCCGTGTCCCCTGCATCGGCAGGCGGACTCTCAACCATTGTGCCACCAGGGAAGCCCTTACCTGTTTTTTAATTCCTCCTAAATGGGGATAATAAAATTATCTGCCTTAACCCTTTACTTGATTGCTATGAAAATCAAAAGAGAAAGCACTCTGTAAGGTACAATTATTACCTCCTAAATGAAAAGGCTGGACAAGTAGATGATTAAAATATCAAACACTTCTTAAGAAGAGCATAAATCTGGGAACGGGCATGTGGCACTGTACTAGAGGGACAGACCTAAAAGGTTCTACTCCCCAAAACAAAAAATAGTATATTAATGGATTTACAAAGCTTTTTATCAATTCTTTTATACTGAACATTAGTAACTTTTTAAATCTAAAGGATCATTATCAGTCATAATCTTCCTAGACAGTCAAGAAAGAATTTTGGTTTTGAGCAGGACAAAAACAAATAAATAAATAAATCTGAAAAAGCTGACTTCGAAATTATTTTCCTTAAAGCTTTTAAAGTAATTAAGCCACAAAAATGTCATGTTGACCTCTTTAATATTACTTTTAAAATATTACAAAAAAATATTTGAGCAAAAGTAACACTTTCTCCAACACCACACCCTAAGCAAACTAAAATAAGAACCCCTAGGGAGGCATCCACACTTGTCATTAAAGAAACACCAAAAGGACAACCAGAAACATGAAATAACCTAATTTAAAGTTGCCAGCTAGAAAGGTATATTCCCAAGGATAAAAACTGTATTAAGTTACCTAACAGTTGCATGAGTTTATAAAACTCCACGATGTCCTGTCTACAGCCCCATCCACCTCTACTTTAACTGTCTTTTAAAAATTATTTTTATAAAAGGAAAAGCTCTGACAAGCTTGTATTGAAGACAAAGCTAAAAGAATAACAGAAGAGGGAAAGCACCTAACAATAAAGGAATTCTAAAAGTATGTTCACAGTTTTCAAAAACTTAAACACATTTTCTGGCTAATCTTCACAATAAAAGACAACTCATAACTGGTAAGGAAGACACTGGTTTATGTCAATTATATCTTTGAAACATCCAGTATTATAAATATGGAGGCTGAGGGCAGACAACTCAACAAATACATGTGATTATGAAGCTTCAAAGCGGGTGGCAGGCGGGGAGACTACTACTACTACACCTAAACACTGAAAATAAAGCTCATAAATTCAAAGACTGCTGAAACTTATCCAGAGTGAGAGTGGTACCTCTGCAGGTTTAGGACATTTCCTTGCCTTGGACACTGGCAAATTCATGCATGAACAGAAGGAAAGTCTATCTTTTTGTCCAGTCTATGAATTCATCCAAGCATATATCTACTCAAGAATATATTTAGGAATTCCCTGGCAGCTCAGTGGTTAGGGCTCCGTGCTTTCAGCGCCAAGGCCCCGGTTCGATCCCTGGTCAGGGAAATAAGATTCCACAAGCTGCGTGGCATAGCCCTTGGAAAAAAAAGAATATATTTACCGATCACCTATTATATATGCTCAAGAGCTATTCTAAGAGCTCTGAAAATAAGAAATTTCCAGCCCAATGGGGGGAGGGGCTGACAATACAATATAATCCATGACAGATGGGTATACAGAGACACAGCATTTAGTTCAGCTGACAGAAAGTAGGAAAGATCAAAAGAGATATTTGAGGTGAATGTGGAATCTGAGGCATGAGTCTCCTGCATAAGTCATTCTTTTTAAAGTACGCATGTTGACTTGTCTAGGCTGGTCTTTTGTTGCTGTTATTTTTTAAAGTCACATGTGTAATTAGAAAATCTTAAAAATTGGAAGTATTTTATCTAAACAATCTAAACAAAAGATTGGTCCTGAAAAAGGAAATTCAAGTACATAAGCTTCTTAATTTATTTTAGATAAAATTAATAACTTGAAAGACTTAAATAACTTAAAAGTACTAACCTAGATCTCAATTCACTCATCTGTCCAACGAAGGAACTAGCCTAGAAAATCTCTAACTACTCTCTGACTTCTAAAATTGACTTTGAGTGTTCTATTTGTTGGTGGTTGCTATTCTAATAAATTTTAACAAAAATATATCCTAAACATTCATAATTAGTCTAGCTAACTGGAGATTAATTTATCTCCCAATACACACATCAATTAATTTTGAAACCAGTCTACATTCCAACAAGCACTGAGTGTCTATGTCCTCTGTCTTTTCAACTTCTTCCTCTAATAGTCTATAAATGTCTTCAGATATCTTTTAATAACAGGAATCTTTTAATAGCAAGCATTAAAATCTTTCCTTCAACTCTACATTCCCCTCTAGTTACTGCCTTTTCACCTTCCCTTCACAGTCAAGTGCTTTTTTAAAAAAAATTTACTGATCCACTCTCTCTTCAAGCCACTGAAACTGCTCTAAATGCTTTCTAATTGCCAAGCCCACGATACACTTTAAAGCCTCATCTTAGCCTATCCAGAGGAACCAACACAGCTGAACATGCCTTTTTAAAACTCTGTTTCTGGGGCTTCCCTGGTGGCACAGTGGTTAAGAATCCGCCTGCCAATGCAGGGGACACAGGTTCAATCCCTGGTCTGGGAAGATCCCACATGCCACGGAGCAACTAAGCCCGTGCACCACAACTACTGAAGCCCCCTGTGGGCCTAGATAGAGCCCATGCTCCGCAACGGGAGAAGCCACCCCAATAAGAAGCCCGTGCACCGCAACTAGAGAAAGCCCTTGCGCAGCAACGAAGACCCAACGCAGCCAAAGTTAAAATTAATTACAAAAAAAAAAAACCTCTCTTTCCTTTCTCCTACAAAACTTGATAGTACTTTCTACTGATTTTCCTTCTCTGTCTCCTTTTGTGGGCTTTCCTCCTGTGTGTCTAGTAAGTATGATTTTTATCCAGTTATGTTCTCAGACCTCTTCTCTCTTCACTCTACTTGTTCTCACTGGATGGTTTCATCCACTCTTGTGGCTTTAACTAGTCCCCAAGACCTATTATACCTCCTGCATCCAGAAGTAAAGGTTTCACCATACATTCAATAATCCAAGGCTAGACACCTAGGAACCATTCTCCTCATCAACTATGTCCAAACAATCCTAACATTTCTAAGTCTTAAATACCTCCTGCATCCAACCTTTCTTCTTTATCCCAGATGTTATTACACTAATTCATACTACCATCTCTGGCTTAGATTTCAATAGTTTCCCAAGTGGTATACCTGTATCCATTCTGGTCCTCCTCCAACCCATCTGCTATACTGACACCAAAATAATTGTTCTAAAAGCTCAATGACCAATTGGTCTACTATTTTTAACTCTTCACTGGTTTCCCCATGCCCTACCTAAAATTTAAAAATCTAACTCTTTTAAATAGTATATGAAGCTTTTCATCATCTGGCTCCATGCCTAGGTCTCCACCTCCTCTCCTGTCCTCACTCAAAACCGCCATACCACACTATTTGCAGTTCCCCAAATAAAACGTTGTTTCACATACTTCCACATGTTTGTGCCCAAGGTTTCCTTTGCTTAAAATGTCTCTCTCTTTTTTATCCTCCTGGAAAACTCCTACTAATTTTTCAATATTGAACACAAGCATCATCTTTTCAGTAAAGCCATGGTGGAACTGATAGTCCTCGCTGAACCTGGTGCATTTAATTATTTACTTATTTGCCTTCCCAACTAGCCCTTTAATTCTTTGATAGCAAGGATGTCTTATTCCTCTTTCTATCTTCAACACTTAAGCACAGGCTTGCCAGAGTAAATGTGTCAGTAACTGTTGTTAAATGAGCAAATAAATGAATGAATGTAAAGTACTTCACTGGGCACTACTAAGAAATATAATTTTCCTTTCTCAAAAACCTATGAATATGTAGTGGAGAATTAGGAAGACATATACTCATGAAAAGTTAGGTAAAAGTGCAAAATACAAGTCAGAATTCGGAAAAATTACATGACAAACGTAAAAGCAGGAATTCCCTGGCGGTCCAGTGGTTAGGACTCTGTGCTTTCACTACCAGGGCCTGGGTTCAATCCCTGGTTGGGGAACTAAGATCCTGCAAGCTGCACAGCAAAAAAAAAAAGAAAGAAAGAAAGAAAGAAACTTCAAAAAAGAATGTAAAAGACGTACAAATATTAATATATTATAAAAACTTAGAGGAAACAAATCATTACAGCTTAGAATAATCTGAAAAGGCTGCATGGAAAAGCATTGAGCTGAGTGTTAAAAGAGATGTGAGATTTGGGAGAATTGGAAAAAAAGAGGAAAGAAGTATTTTTTAAAAAAATCTTCTTTAACAATATACATAGATATACACACACATATATATAAGAGCTTGCTATAGGCTGAGATCAAAATGAGAACAAGAGGAGAGGGAGCTAGGATACAAAGACTTCATAAGAGCAAGATTTTCAGTCAAATCTCATTACAACAAATATAATTACAATCAAAATCTGCATATAATTCATACTTATATGATATAAACATTCATCTAACCAACATTTGGGCACCTGCTATGTTCTTGGCACAAGTCTAAGCACTGGGGATAAAGCGGCAAGTAAACAGGCAAAACCTTGGCCCTTGTGGAGCTTACATTCTAATGGGTGGAAATGGAGAAAAAACAACATAAACACATAAAATACTGTATATGGTAAACTAGATGATACGTGTTAAGGAGAAAAATTTAAGAAGAAAAGGAAAGACTGAGGGTTACAATTTTATACATAGAGAAAGTCTCACTGAGAAAATGAATTTTTGTCAAGACCTAAATGTCAGGAAGCAACTCTACAAATATCTAGGGAAAAAGAGTTCCAAGAAGAGGGAAGAGGAAGGACAAAGAGAAGATTAAGCGAGTGGAAGAGTAGTAGATGAGGTTTATGCAGGAATCAGATGAAGGCTGACCAACTGCCAATTATTTCCAATAAAAATCAATAAAATAAAATTTCAGTATACTAAAAGAATCCCGATAATCCATCTAGGATTTGCTATTCAGGAATCTAATATGTAACACAAGCTTAATTTGTTTCTATTTTCAAATTCCACTTATGAGAGATTTAATAGTCCCCTTAAATAAGAACTATACTAAATGAAAGCAGTCCCATCTCACTCCTAAAGCAGCTCCAAATTTCACAGAAACCACTGTATGATATGATGACAAAATGCACATAACACCACAGTGCAGCTAAACTTCTACTTGCTTTCATTTCAAGAGTCTGCTAAAAATATTTCACCAATCCTAAATTTATTTACCTTTTCCCAAAGGAGCTAGAGAAACAAGGATTTTTGTTGCAAGAATCTCACAGGATTTAAATGTCAAAAGATCAAATGTTGCACTTTTTTAAGAGATTTGTTCAGAGTTAAGTATGGAGTGCAAACCTTAAAACTATTTTTTTTTAATTCATCAAGGTAGAGTTAATAGGTATGAGCAAGCAGTAAAGCATTCGGACTAAAAACAAGGAAGGGTGCAGACTAAGCAATATCAAAACATTTTTAATGATAAGTCAGTTAAACACTCAATAGAACTTATCTAACCAGGCTGTTATGAAAGTTTAAAAACAAGTAGGTAATCTTATAAAGTAAAGTTCAGGCTGCTTGAAAGCATCCAAGCACAAAATGGAATGAGTTGAGACTACTCTAAGTGGTTCTTAAAGTGTGGTCCACAGACTCGAGGAGATCCCCAAGATTTTCCAGGAAGTATATGAGGTCAAAATTATTTTCATACATATATTGAGTCATTATGTTGTACACCTGAAACTGTTATATCTGAATTTCACCTCAATTTTAAAAAAACTTTTTCATAATAACACTAAGATATAACAGCTTAGTATGCCTTTTTCACTGTATTGACATTTGTACTGATGGACATATTGCACAGTGCAAAAGCAGTGGTGGGTAGAACTGTCTGCACTTTAGCACGAATCAAGGCGGCAACACCAAATTTCATTAGTAGTCATATTCTTCACTGCCATGCACTCTCAGTTTTAAAAAAATGCCAGTTTCACTTCATCGATGAAAAAATAAAAATTACTAATTTTGTTAAACCTGAACTCTTGAGTAAATGTCTTTTTAATGATCTGTGTGAAAAAATGGGAAGTACAAATAAGGCACTTCTGCTGCACGCCAAAGTGTGACGGTTGTCTTAAGAAGACATTTGCACAATCACTGGATATGCAAACTCAACTAGCCACTTTTTCCATGGAACGTACTTCAAAGAAAAGGGGGAATTAAAAAGAGCGTGAATAGCACAAGAAGATTCAACGAGGATATAGGTTAAATACAAGATATGCTTCCAACCCTCCAATAATTGATAGCATAGCCTAGAAGTCAGCTGGCAGCCTCCAGCTATAGTCTCGTCAGGATCCCTAGCTCTCAAGCTGAGACTACTACTCTCTTCCTGGGCAGCTGATCATATCACGGCACTAAGGCCTGGCCATTTCTGTCAAATACAGACCCTCTAAATGAAGAATTTTTGCTCTGGAGCCCTCACTGAGTCTGAGACTCTGTCAGATCTGAATCACACTCTGAGGCTCTCCCTGCCAATTCTGTTTCCTCCCCTTTCCTTTCATAGGAATCCTCCCCATCCCCCTTATACCTCTTGTATTCCTAACTGTGTCTTGATATCGGCTTCCAGAAGAACTCAAATTGGCACAGGGGGTACCAGAAATGGACTGAGAAAGCAGAAAGTAAGAATGCGGTTTGGAAACTAGATCACTTACTGTCCCACCGGCAATAGGATCTCATCCTGGGTGGTATGTGAGGCACAGACAGCCCTGGGCAACAAGATGGTGGCCCAAATGCTAAAACCTTCTTGGGAAAAGTGCTAAAACTTTCTTGGGATAATGCTTCCAAAGAGGAACATGTGGGCTTCCCTGGTGGCGCAGTGGTTAAGAATCCGCCTGCCAATGCAGGGGACACGGGTTCGAGCCCTGGTCCTGGAAGATCCCACATGCCGCGGAGCAACTAAGCCCGGTCACCACAACTACTGAGCCTGTGCTCTAGAGCTCGCAAGCCACAACTACTGAAGCCTGCACAGGAACAGCCCGTGCTCTGCAACTGAAGTCTGCACAGGAACAGCCCGTGCTCTGCAACAAGAGAAGCCACAGCAATGAGAAGCCCACGCACTGCAACGACGAGGAGCCCCCGCTCTCTGCAACTAGAGAAAGCCCATGCGCAGCAACAAAGACCCGACTCAGCCAAAAATTAATTAATTAATTGATTAATTTTTTTAAAAACAAAGAGGAACATGCCATGTGGTATAATGACTGTGATGTCTGAAAAGTGTAAGGGGAACAATACAAATAAGAGCAATGGAATGGCTGGCTGTCAGCTGTACTGACTCCCTAGAAAGGGCAGCTAACAATTGGAAACTAAGTGTGAAAGCCAGAGGGCTCTCTGGTAGCTCACAAACAAGTCCTTATCACTTACAGTGAAAGAGGAGAAAAAGATAGTTAAAGGCAGAAATGCTTCAAAGATGACTGAATGCTCAGTCAGGGCAGGTTTGTTATACTAAGGTCAGGGTCCTGGTTTGGAAAACACGGAAGCCTGATAGATGGGGTAGGGACAACTAAGATGGTTGCCCCCAAAGATTTTGATTCTCCAGACTCCTCTGCACTCCCAGAGTCTGCAGAGATGATGTTGGCACTTCCCACTGTGCATGAATACACTTCAGAGGTCTCTCACCTGCAAGGCAACAAGAGCTCCCCTCAAGATCTGCCCCCCACCTCCACTCTTGGTTGCCATGATAATAATTAATGTTAATCCTGTTAAGGACATCTTGGGCCTGATAAAAGAGAAAAGAGACAACACCCCAAAGTTGCTGCAAAAATTAGCCAGCATATACCAGCCGAATCAGTAAGGATACCCACAGTGTTGGATTTTGAGAGTACTTAATCAAGGAGGCCAAAACATTACTGAATAAGGTAAAGTTTGGTTGGGAGGTGGAAGGCCACTGTCTCAGAATATGGGGATTACCACTGTGCCAAGGACTTAGGGTTTTGTAACTCACTGCTAGGGTGACTCCCAGAAGCCTGGAAAATACAGCCCACACTGAATGAAGCTGAAATGCCTAAATTACCATGGCAGAGAAAGGATAATGGGATTAAAGGCTCAGGAAAGGGGGAACGCTGGAGTGGATATATTATGTGAGGTCATAAGACCCACCAGACAATTATGTGCCATAAGAGGGCCGATTAGACACACCACACACCAAGGCCATCAGGAATACACTGGTGAGACAGACCTTAGCATCACTAAGAATTTAAGTGGTGGCTCTCCTCTATAGTAGAGGCTGTCACAGAAATTGGTTCACTGATGATGGCAATGATGGGGCTCTGAAGCAACAGCAGCCAGGTGGTAGCACTTAAAACAGGAAGCTAGGGACTTCCCTGGTGGTGCAGTGGTTAAGAATCTGCCTGCCAATGCAGGGGACATGGTTTCAATCCCTGATGCGGGAAGATTCCACATGCCGCGGAGCAACTAAGCCCGTGCGCCACAACTACTGAGCCTGCACTCTAGAGCCCACGAGCCACAACTACTAAGCCCGTGTGCCACAACTACAGAAGCCCACACACAACTACTGAAGCCCGCATGCTTGGAGCCCATGATCTGCAACAAGAGAAGCCACCGCAATGAGAAGCCCGTGCACTGCAACGAAGAGTAGCCCCCGCTCGCCGCAACTAGAGAAAGCCTGAACGCAGCAATGAAGACCCAATGCAGCCAAAAATAAATAAAGTAAATAAGTTTATTAAAAACAAACAAAATAACAGAAGCTAAGGGACCACACTATCATCATGACTTGCAAGGTAGGAGACAGCCAATAAAGCTTGACCCACAGGGAGCCGGGGAGAGAGCTAACAGAACTTGGTGTCATTAGAGCAAAATAGACAGGCAATCAACAACAGTGCTGCTTATTAATATATACACAATCAAAGCAAGGCAAGAAGAGATAAGCACGAGACTGAGAGTAGTTGCCTCAATAAAAAGCTACTATCCCTTGCCTAATTCCTGGACCTGAGCCAGTTTTCAGATCCAGACCGACGGACTTAAAGAGATGGATGGGTCCCCAGGAGTAAGGACCCAACAACAAATTATATATATATATATATATATATATATTTCCCCAAAGGGACCTATGACTATTTACTCAGGTGACTATATAGGTATAGTGGGGAAAGGAAAATACCCAGACATCTGAAGAACTACTGGTCACAGAGGCTGAGTTAACGTTGATATCTAGAAACGTGGAACATAATTATGGCCCAGTTACAGGGGAAGGAATATAGGAACTAAGTAAGAAATAGAGTTCTGGCCAAAGTCTAGCTTATGGTAGGTCCACAGTCCACTGACCCACCCAGCACTTATTTTCCCAGGCCCTGAATACATAAACGGGATTGGCATACTTAGCAATTGAAAGGCCAAATGAGACCTAAAAATGTTTCCCCACTCCTTGGCCAAAACAATAAATCAAAAAAATATTGTGTCGGGGGTGGAGGTAAGAGGAATGGCAGAGATTAGCGCCACCCTTAAGGATCTCAAAGATGCAGGGGTAGTGGTCCCTTTCACATGTTTGTTTAATTCACTAGTCTGTCCTCTGTAGAAACCAGCTGGATCCTAGAGAATGATTGAAGACTACCACAGTTCAACCAAGTAGCAGCCATGACCATAGCTACCATGCTGGATGTAATATGTTTGCTACAGCAGATATACATAGCCTCAGGTACATGGCATACAGCCACTGATTTGGCAAATGAGTTCTTTTCTATCCCAATCAGAAACAGTTCCTTTCACATGGAGTCAACAACAGTATACACTCAGTTTTGCCTCAGGGCTATATTAATTGTCCTACTCTGTCATAAGATAGTCTGAAGAGATCTGAACTCAGAATAGCACACTAATCTAGTAAATCAGTGACATCATGTTGATCGTGCAAGATGATCAAGAGATGGCTAGCACGCTGAAGGATATATGTGCTCCAAAGGGTGGGAGAAAAACTATGAATATTCAGGGATCTGCCATTTCAGTGAAGTTTTAGGAATCCAGTGGTTAAGGTTATGCCAACACACTCCCTCTAAAGCAAAAGACAAACTGCTGCATCTTGCATCCCTACTATTAAAAAAAAAAAAAAAAGGAAGCACAAGGTCTGCTAGATTTCTTCAGATTCTAGAGTCAACACATTCTATACACTGCTGTGGCCCATGTACTGAGTAATACGAAAGGCTGCCAGCTTTGAGTGGAGTAAACAACTCTGCAGTAGGTCCAGGTTGTAGTGCAAGAAGTTCCTATGCTATTGGAGGTATAAATGGTGGGGAAAGACACAGTACAGACTTTATAGCAAGCCCAAGTGGGAGAATTACAATGCAGGCCCCTGGAGTTCTGCAGAAAAGTCATGCTATTAGAAAAACAACTCCTGCTGTGCTACTGGGCTCTGGAAGAGATAGAACGCTTGACCATTGGGCACCATATGTCCAGAACTGCCCATAATGAGCTGGGCTCAACAGGACTCTCCAAGTCATAAACTCCAGTGAGCTCGGTAACAATCCATTATGAGAGGGAAATCAAAAATCAAACCCAAGCAGAACCAAAGGGCACATGTAAGCTACGTAAGTAGGCAGTCAAGACTTTCCTGACACTTACCACAGTTGTGCCAGCACCCTTCCTCAGCTCACATCTATAGTTGTTTGGAGGATCCTATACATCCAAGTTAAGGAGGACATAAAAGCCAAAGTTTGGCTTATAAATAGGTCAGCTCAGTATGTGAATGCAAGCTGAAAAAAAACAACAGGTTCATTACAGCCACACTTAGGGGTGACCGTGACAGTGGAAAGGAAAAGTCTCCCTAAGATGGAGCTTCAAGTGATGTACTTTGTGTAGAAAGAAATGTGGCCTGAGATGAGAATATATACAGACTCATGAGCAATGGCAAATGGACTGAGTACCTGGTTAGGGGTCTTTAAGGAAAAAGACTGTACAATGGATGCAAGAAGATATGAGTGGAGGCAAATGAATGAACATACAGGTGTGAGCATAAAGTGTGAAAATCTTTCTCACGTGTTAATGCCCATCAGAAAGCATCCAATGCAGAAGAGACAATGAACAACCAAATAGACAAAATGACTCAGACAGCTGACATTAGCCACCCAGAACTGGCATGATGGGAACATGAACAAAGAAGCCACTGTAATAGAAATGAAGATGGAAGCAGAGAAGGAGGCAAGGATGCCCACTTACCAAGGCCCAATCAGGCTACTGCCAACTCTGAACATCCAACCAATGAGCGACACTGAGCCCCCAATACATCACTATGCCTCAAGCTGACCAACTGGCTAGGGGATATGGGGATATACGTATACATATAGCTGCTTTTCTTTGTTATACAGAAGAAACCAACACAACACTGTAAAGCAATTATACTCCAATAAAGATGTTTAAAAAAAAAAAGTTAAAGGTTCTAGGCACACTTTTACCAGGAGACATATCAAGGATCATACTGAACTATATAAATTACAGCTGCAGCCTAGGAATTTGGGACTCTGTATCCCACGACCAGGAGACAAGAAGTAGAATCACCACAATGAGGCTAATTAAACCTCATCCTCAGGTGAAGTAGGGCTGCTGTTACATAATGGCATCAAGGAGTACATCTGGAATTCAGATGATCCATTTGGGTACCACTTGATACTCCCCTGCCCAACTGTGACTGTGAACAGACAAATGCAACCACTCCAGCCTGAGAAGAGCATTGTTCTCAGACCCCTCAGAAATGAGGGCTGGGGTTTCCCTGGTGGTGCAATGGTTAAGAATCTGCCTGCCAATGCAGGGGACATGGGTTCGAGCCCTGGTCCAGGAAGATCCCACATGCCATGGAGCAACTAAGCCCGGACACCACAATTACTGAGCCGGCACTCTAGAGCCTGCCTGACACAACTACTGAAGCCCGCTTGCCTAGAGACCGTGCTCCGCAGCAAGAGAAGTCACCACAATGAGAAGCCCGTCACCGCAGCAAAGAGTAGCCCCCGCTCACTGCAACTAGAGAAAACCCACATGCAGCAACAAAGACCCAACGCAGCCAAAAATAAAATTTTAAATAAAAAATGAGGGTTGGGTCATACCACTAGACAAACCACCAAGAACTTCAGAAATTATAGCTAATGGCAAGAATTCAGGCTGGATAGTGGAGGAGACAAAGAGAACCACTGTGACCTGGAGACCAGCTACAGAGATGGAGGCTGAAGCCTGTCTCACTATCCTACTTTTAACTTTCCCATTAGGAAGAGAGGTCCATGGACATGGAGGAGCCGCTCTCAGAAAATGTTTAGAGACACAGATCCACACAGCATAAGAAAGGGACTGTGGCAATCACTTGGATCTCCCTTCAAAAAAGAACCTGCATTCAGGTGCAAGGAATACAGTTAGCTAGTAGCCTCCAGCTGCAGCATATAAGAATTCATCTCAGCTTTCCAGGGGAGTCCACACTCTCCTTGGGCAGCTCCTAGACAGTGACTAAACACAGTGGATTTTCTAGAAGCTGGCCATTTCTTCCTAATGCAGGACTCCTCTAACACGCAGTTTTTGCTCTGGAGCTTCTTATTGGGTTGTCCAAGATTTTTTTTCCAGATCTGCATCACAGACTGAGGTTCTCCTTGGTCAATTCAGCTTCCTCTCCCTTTCCCTTCACAGGTATTCTATTACCTACCCCCATAAAAATCCCTTGCACTAGTAACTCCATCTCAGTGCTTCCCAGGGGTACCTCCCTGGTGGCACAGTGGTTGAGAATCTGCCTGCCAATGCAGGGGAGCCAGGTTCAGAGCCCTGGTCCGGGAAGATCCCACATGGCGCGGAGCAACTAAGCCCGCACACCACAACTACTGAAGCCCGCGCGCCTAGAGCCCACGCTCTGGAACAAGAGAGGCCACCGCAATAAGAAGCCTGTGCACTGCAACGAGGAGTGGCCCCCGCTCGCCGCAAGTAGAGAAAGCCCGCGCACAGCAACGAAGACCGAACACAGCCAAAAGAAAAATATCGATGCTTCCCAGAGGACCAAACCAAACACACTTTGTAATTAACTTTTTTTAAATTAATTTATTTATTTTTGCTGTGTTGGGTCTTCGTTTCTGTGTGAGGGCTTTCTCTAGTTGCGGCAAGCGGGGGCCACTCTTCATCGCGCTGCGCGGGCCTCTCACTATTGCGGCCTCTCTTGTTGCGGAGCACAGGCTCCAGACGCGCAGGCTCAGTAGTTGTGGCTCAGGGGCGTAGTTGCTCCGCGGCATGTGGGATCCTCCCAGACCAGGGCTCTAACCCGTGTCCCCTGCATTAGCAGGCAGATTCTCAACCACTGCGCCACCAGGGAAGCCCCTTGTAATTAACTCTTTGTATGGATCATCTCATTTAGTCCACTAAAGTACTACTGTTATTCTCCTTTTACAGATGAGGAAACTGAGGCACAGAGACGTTAATTAACTTGCCCAAGATCACAAGGCAAAAGCAGTGAAACTAAAATTTGAACCCAGGCAGTCTAACTCCAAAGTCTGAGCTTTTAATTACTATGTCAGGGAAGACAAGATATTATCTTGTCAGCTTCAGATATTAAAATGAGTACTTATTCTATAATTTTATAGAAGAAAACAACGAAAGGATAGATGTTAAAGAAAAGCAGATCTTTGGTTAAATACAAAAGAAATTTTCTAATAATCAGCAGTAACCAACAACAGAATGAAGTCCTTCAGGAAGTAATCAGGGCTGATCACCAGAGGGTTCAAATAGCCATGGATATTGTGAGGGTGAGGCTTTATAAAACAGATAAAAGTTGACCTAGATCAGTAAAAGCTGTACTACTATTATGTGGATAAAAAGGGTTCCACGGCCAATTAGTCTGGGTAATATATTGCTAAATAAAGTGAAACAAATTTCTTTACTTTTACTCCTCAGTTTTTAAAATACTAATGTGCAGTTACAAATCTCTATCTGAGGGATCTAGTATGCTAAAAAAAAAAAACCCAAATTTATTGTATTTGACTAAAGAACACGTCCTTGCTCCTGGTCGAGGATGATTTCTTTGCTAAGTCAAGATTCACTGATCCAAGGACTGCAGAAAAAGCTAACAAGGAAAAGTACGACAATTTTCTAGCTGGGTAACAATTTTCCAACCAGTCAAAACATCACCTGATTACCTACACGTCAATCTTAGCATCTCTACTACCTCCAGGGTGGGTAGGCTATATAAAAGTTTTGTCACTAAAATGCATTTTATCCTTTTTGAATGCAAAACATGCCCTCCTTTGCTTTCTCAACAAATTCTCTTAAGATCTACAACAATGGGTCCACATTTTAATTACTGAATTCCCACTTTATGAGCAATATGAAAGCTTTAATTATTTCAAGTGTGCTACTGGTGATCTGGTTATTTTCATATAACACAGCTCTATATGCATTTTTCACAAACATAAACACATCACAAGAAAGGGCAGAAGAAAGGGAATAACAGGTAGAGAGGGAAAAGGCCTCAGTCACAAACTATTCATCCAGCTTATTTCCAGAGTTTTTGTGTTTTTATTCAGAAATATTTTCTCCTTATTCATTACAGGGAAAACTTTTATGTAAATTACAATCCCTTGGTCTTCATTCTCCCATCTTCCTCAGCCACTACCCACAGCCCACCGCCCCCCAATGCTGTTACTTCATTAATGACATTTACTCACCATTGCCTAGAGTTGTCCACATGCCATCTATCTTTTCATTGAGCTCTTCTTTAGAAATATTGAATAGAATATTAAATGTGGAAAGGGCCTTAACATCTAGCCCACCACTCATTTTCAGATCAGAAAAATGAGGTCCAGAGATCAGTCAGTATACTTATATAATAATCACAAAGCACGCATTTATCTACTTCAAAAATAAGTATATGAAAGCAGAAATTCCCAAAATACATGCACATACACATCTTTTTTTTATACAAATTGCTACATGCCAATAGCATACATCAAAGGCAAATCAACTAAAGTTGTGCTCTTCTAATTTGAATACTTCCTAAAGTACTATGGAAAATCTTATAAGAAAACAAATACAGAACACATGGGGAAGTTCACATGATGAAAAAGAGTGTGGAGTTTGTAGTCAGAGTTATATGGTTTGAATCATGGATGTGGGCTTAGGAAAGTCAATAAAACTCTCCAAGCTTCAGTTCCTTCAGCTGTAGAACATCCATGATACCATGGGTATTATAGGATCATTTTAAGAATTATAAATAACAGACATGAAACACCTACCAGAAAGATAGCACACCGTTGACAAAACTTTTACATTACACAAATAAGCAATAAAAGGCAAAAGAAATCAAGGAAAATGTTGTAAACCTGGAATCTTGGGAGGACTGGATAATGGGGCACACAGCTACATTTTATATTTTACTTCCCATTTTAGCCACACACATTTTATAAAATTCCCAGGCAAGCTACAGGTTTATTATAGGCATAATATGATACAATACTCATTGGCCAATGAATAGTAGACCCCATGGATTAGGTTGGAACCAGACCATGAAGAGCTGTGCCAGAATAAAGAATCTTAACCTTGTTTTTTAACCATTGAGCAGAAATTTCCAAGAGTGACCTCACAACAATCTCAAAAATAATTTACTTTAGCTACTAATTTTTTTAAACAACAAAAACAAAAAACTTTGGCAGCTATTACATCACCAGAATTACAAAGAGGTCTAGATGATGTATTCTGAAGTTTTAAATTTTTTCTCAAACTGGAAGTGTTTTACTTCAATTACTTTTTAGAGGTTGTTTCTCTCATTCAATTGAAAATGAAAAACGGAGACTAAAAATTACATAAACCTTGATGGAATATTTTCACAAAATTTTGATACTGCTCGTTCTTTATTTTAATAAACAGAATTCTGAGATAGGCTCTGTTGTGTTTTGAAATAATAATAATAACATATGATTTACTCTTTCTTCATTTTAATAAAACAAATTCTGGTAGATAAACTACCATGAGAGGTTTGTTACAAACAGAAATGCTTACCTCTTCATTAATACCAGCAAAAAGACTCCAGAACTGCTGTTTTTTATAGCTTTATACAGAAATTACGGCATCCAAAGCAACTATAAGATTGTGTAACAAGCCAGTTATACAATCTTGTATAACTTTCAGCCCACTCAGTTCAAAATCAGCATTAAAAGATCTAAAAGTGATCATAATCAAATGGGAAAACACAGTGGCTGATCCACTGTATGTAGAATGAAGGCCCCAAATGCACTCTGTTTACTCAAATAATGGTTCCCTGCAGAATTTCCTAACTAGTTTGAAAAAGCTTTAGAAACATTAGCAAGTCATTATTGCTGACTCTGAACTATGTCCTATAAAACCTCATAGAAAAGCTTTAATACTTTGAATGGAAACAAACAATAGGGGACTATACTACATATAAGAATAAAGAATTTGGGGACTTCCCTGGTGGCGCCATCGTTAAGAACCTGCCTGCCAATGCAGAGGACATGGGTTCAATCCCTGGTACGGGAAGATCCCACATGCCATGGAGCAACTAAGCCCGTGTGCCACAACTACTGAGCCTGCGCTCCAGAGCCCAAGGGCCACAACTACTGAAGCCCACATGCTGCAACTACTGAAGCCCGCACACCTAGAGCCCATGTCTTGCAACAAAGAGAAGCCACGGCAATGAGAAGCCCGTGCACTGCTAAAGAGTAGCTCCTGCTCAAAGCAACTAGAGAAAGCCCGCACACAGCAACGAAGACCCAATGCAGCCAAAATAAAAAAGAATAAAGAATTTTTAACAAATTTCCATTTAATTTTTTTAATCTAAGGCATGAATTTACTACTTCTGTATTTTTAAAAATGCAACAGAACTACCATCATTGATATTAAGTCACATATCCTTGAGGATGTATTATCATAAACAACCAGAAAGTTGAAAAGGTGATAACTCACTACAGAATTATCAACTAAAGAAACTATTATAGTCAAAAGCTAGGGCCACAAAAGCATTTTTAAGCTTAAATAAATAAATGTAAGAAATTTAAACTAAAAGATAATTTACAGAAAAAAATTTAGGATTTTTACAAAGAGTTCTGTAATATAAAATCCTGAACACCTCAACAGCCTCATCAACATGCATTAGGCCTCCCTTGCCCAATATGAATTCAATGCCTTTTTCTTGATTTCAGTGTGTCCAAAGAAATTTCCTCATCTTTACCGTATTTTATTAAAGGCTCTCAAAAAGTACTTCATAAATACAAAACAGTATATACTGTTTTAATTTTTCTAATAGTTCAGTTCTGTGAATGGGCTATTTATAATAATTCAAAAGAAAAATTTTAACAGGAAATATTTTATAAATAACATTTAAATTATTTTATTAAATAAAACCTACGGAGTATTATAAAGTGGAAGACATTCTACTAACTACACAGTTAAAATACTAATACTGATACCTTGGTTTCTCCTTAATTTAGCAGTCTCTAATACTTACAAATTGATCATACTGATTTTATATTCTTGGTAGTAAACTCCATAAATAATGACCTTTCAAGCTCTTTCAAACAGAAGTAAACAAGAAGTATATTTTCCACTTCAAGGGTAACACTGATTTACCAGGACTCATGGGACTGAATTACATCTGTGACTTACACATTATATCATTTAATCCTCGCAATAATCCTATAAGATGGGTATTATCAGCTTCGTTTTATAGGAGAATAAATAGAGGCTTAAAGGGGGTAAGAAACTTGTCCAGAGTTATACAGGTTATAAGAAAAGACTGGACCCCATATCTGACAGGTTATAAAAATCTAGTTCTAATCTACTGCAGTTTTGTAAGGAAAAGTTGATGTTTTGAAGATTCTTCAATTCTTAAATAATGTAAGTTTAATAAATTGATACTGCTTTTTGAAAACTAAGTATATGAACTATTTCTATTTGGTAACTGCAACTATGTATCTTTCACTGATTATAATATACTAAGAATGTTGTTCTATATAATGCAAGTTAGGTACACACAAGTAAAATCAAAGATCACGTAAAACTGAAAATGAATAATTGAAAAATGAATAAAAATCTGAAAATGTAACAAATATATTTTCACAGAGAATGGCTAATTTATTAGCTAGACACAGGGAAGAGCTAATTTATTTGCTAAAAATGAAATGGAAAATATGTGTAATAGTTAAGATCAAAATTGTTTTCTATCAAAAATTTCAAAAAATTCCAAAAGTAAACTCATTCTCTAAAAAATTAAAGCTACCAAGTTTTAAGTCACACAGAAATTCCAATGCCTGGTTTCTGTTTTTGTTTTCTCCAAAAGGAGGAATGGAATTGAGCATTTATTGAGCACCTTCTATGTGACAGACACTGAGTTAACTGCTTTTGATTACTTTTATCTCATGTAACCTGTTCTACTGCCCTGACTACTGAGGGGTACCATTACTCCAATAGCACATAAGTAGAAACTCAGGATCTAAATGTCACATTGCTATAAGAGTGCAGTAAGATTGCAGTAAGGATTCGTACTCACATCTGACTCCATATTCTGCACCACATCATGCAATTAACAACCACAAAACACACCACACACACCATCCCTTTAGCAACATGAGAATTTAAGTTAAAAATCCAAGCAGTTATCTTTCTTTCTTTTTTTTTTTTTTTTTTTGCGGTACGCGAGCCTCTCACTGTTGTGGCCTCTCCCGCCGCGGAGCACAGGCTCCGGACGCGCAGGCTCAGCGGCCATGGCTCACGGGCCCAGCCGCTCCGCGGCATGTGGAATCTTCCCGGACCGGGGTTCTCGGCAGGCGGACTCTCAACCACTGCGGCACCAGGGAAGCCCCAAGCAGTTATCTTTTAAAGAAGCTTTGTGCCCTGCAACTAGTCTGCGGCCAGCACATAACAGGTGCCAAATAAAAGTTTACTGAATGGAATGTAACAGGAAGAAATGGGATCATCTCCACTCACACCGTCTTTCTCAAGGAGTTAACATAATATTGCTCACCAGGCAACATATACAATTTTCTCCTTAAAGAATAAAACACTGAATCAGGAATTAGAAGAAAAAGGAATGACCATACATAAAAATTATTAATATTCTTAAAGGGCAAGCTACTGGATTAAACATAGAAGCCTTAAATAGAGATCCAGCATGTTCCACTCAATTACAACACTTATCTGACTCTGCCTTATAACAGTTCATTAGGACTTCCCTAGTGGCGCAGTGGTTAAGAATCTGCCTGCCAATGCAAGGGACCCGGGTTCGAGCCTTGGTCCGGGAAGATCCCACATGCCATGGAGCAATTAAGGCCGTGCACCACAACTACTGAGCCTGTGCTCTAGAGCCCGCGAGCCACAACTACTGAGCCTATGTGCCACAACTACTGAAGCCCGTGCGGCTACAGCCCGTGCTCCACAACAAGAGAAGTCATGACAATGAGAGGCCCGCGCACCACAACGAAGAGTAGCCCCCGCTCGCCACGACTAGAGAAAGGCTACGCACAGCAACAAAGACCTAACGCAGCCAAAAATAAATAAATTTATTTAAAAAAAACAATTAAACATGTCCTGCTTCTACAATTAGCTAGCTGCTAGCACACACCTTAGTCATTTTTGTGTTTCTCAGACACCAAGGACAGGACCTGGCAGTTAATATTAACAGCTAAAATTTTATAAAGATCTTTCACCGATTACAAAGCTTTTTCAGATGTATTTACCCTAAAAGGCTTGCAAGATAAGTATGATAACTATCTGCAGTTTACAGACAGTGACATTGAAGTCCAAGATTAAGAGCCAAGGTAAGTGGTCAGGTATCCTTCTGTAACACCACAGCTACCAGAAAAGGCTCTCAATAAATGTTTGTTGGTTGAATCAGCTGTCCCTAGAAATATGATTTTTCTAAGATTACCACCATTATCTGTCACTATGAGAAATGACTGTATTGCTTAAGATTTATAGCTTTGCTAGAAAACAGATACTTTCACTCAGCTTGACAAGGTTAATTAACTAAACTTATTACCAGTGATTCTCAAACTTTAGTAGGACTAATAACTGGGGAGCTTGATAAAAGTGAAGCTCCTTGGGCCACCACCATCTCTAGAAATACTGATTCAAGTGGCCAGGAATTTGCATATTTTAATAAGCACTCTCAGCTGATTCTAATGTTTGTAGTCTTTAGGGACACACTAAGAACTGAATTAGATTTTTTTAAACCTAAATTCATCTACCTCCCCCAAATTTTTTAATGGAGCCAATTTTTTACAGTTATAAATATTTAAGCAAAAATCTTACAAAAACAATTCAAGGCTATGGCATCGAATAGGATAGGTCCCCAAAAAACGTTTAATACACAAAACCTCCCTAGACCTGGAGCTTCACATGCTGCACAGAAGGTAAATCAGGGGTCTTTTAGGTAGTTACCCATGTTATTCTGTTTTAATTGATGAATTCAACTATGACTGCAATGTATTTTGTAAAACATTTTTATAGGTCTTATACAAATGACTGGATGTTCAACAGTAAAATGGAACAGTTAACTTTGAACCTAATACAGAGATAATAACTTAATCACCAACAATACAAGCCCATTTTAAAGTTTAAATGACCGCCAAAATGTTCTGAGATTATGGGTGACTTTTCCCCCATTATTGAACATTTACTGAGGGTTGGCATAGTACCTCTCTGTACTTTCTGAACTTTCTACAATAAGCATATTTTTTTTCAGGATTATAAAAGTTTTATAAGTATTTATTAATCCCACAACCTTCATACATAATGGGAAACAAGAATAACCTGAACCACATTTATCGTAAACTACAAACACCCAAATATCTGACTTATGGTACCAACTGTAATCACTAACTTTTTTAAAATTAATACCAGAACAAATCACTTAACTACTAAAATTTAGAATATGTCCTATTTCTATCAGGTATCTGTTATTAGCATGACTTTTTAAAATCCTCTTGTCATCTATCCTATGGATCTATTTAGGGAGACAATCTTGTAACGAGGACTGAGGCATTAAAATATTTACACTCTCTCGTGGCGGGGCGGGGGACCAGACCTTTGGTGTTTTGTTTTGTTTTTTTAAGATATTTTTCTAATTGCATTTATCTAGGAAACTTAACGTCGCAAAGCTGGGAGGGGGCTTTCTCCAAGGCAAACCACGCTTAGAAGCAAAATGTAACAGAAGAAGGCAAAGATGAGCTACCGGTAGGTGATGAAATTTCACCTCAAATAAGACGTAAACGGTTGTTTTCAGCCCAGTCAGGTGGGTGAATGACACTCCAGGAGTTCCTAGGGCTTTCAGGGCCCCGCACTTTCTGCGCTGTCTCTCTCTCCCTGCCCTCCCGCCCCTCCCCCCGGGACTCTGCGGGACTCAGCATGGGGCGCGGAAAAGCGCAGGCTGTTCGCAAACAGGCGTCCTCTGCCTGCCTCCGGGATGTACGTGCGGGGCCCAGGGTAAGAGGCTGCGCTCGGCCCGGCGCCGGGGCCAACCCGAAGGGTGCCAACTACCCTGCCAGTCCCCCGCTCCACACACCCGGCTGCCCCGCAGCCCAGGCCGGGGCGAGGGCTTCCCAGCGACGCGGGGCCTAGTCGCCCCCCACGCGCCTCCGGCCTCCCGGGGGACGCGAGAAAGAAGGGCTGAGGCCCCCCTAGCCGCGGGGTGGGGGAGGCGGCCGCAGCGGCAGGACGCCCCGTCCGCCCGGCCCGAGGGCTTGCCCAGGACCCTCCCGGGCGACCGAAGGCCAGCGAGCACGGGACCGCGCCGCGCCACACTCACCTCGAGCAGCGGCCGCCGCCGCCTCAGCATGGCCGTGGGGGTCGTCCCTGAGCAGACAGTCTCCTCCGGAGGGCACCGGCCCGGCCCCAGGCGCCGCCGCGAAGCCTCCCACTCCTGAAGGAGCTGTGGTTGCCGCTGCTGCTGAGGCCCAGCGCCCGCCGAGCCGCATCGGGCTCCCGGGCCGCCGCAGCCACGCGGATCCCGCAGGAGCGCCGCTGAGCCGGGCCGGGGGCGCAAGGCTGCGGCGGGACAACCGAGGTGCTGCAAGCGGGGATCCTCCGCGAAGCCTCCAGCGTCGCCGTGGCCGCTCCTGCCGCCGGCGCCGCTGGGCCACAGCGCCCCCTGGACCCCACGCCCGGCTACGGCGCGGGGACTGCGGCGGCCGCCCGGGCACGAGCTGCAGGGAACGCGAGGGAGCGCGGCCTGCCGTTGGCGGGGCCCCGTGTTCCCTGCGCAGCCCTCGGGCCCCCGGCCCGCCCCCGACGACGCCTCCCGGGAGCCGGAAGCCCCTCGGTCCCCACCGACCTTGGTGGGTCCCCTCCCCTCTCCCCAGTCCTCAGGCCTTGAGAACCTTTGCACCTTTTCTTTCTCTCCAGAAGGTACGTTAACGTTCCCGTCACTCGGACCTTCACCCGAGAGCAGGAGTGTGAGGGAATCTCCTCGTTTTCATCTCTCATGATTCAAGGGGGATCCCTCCTAATCCCTTCAGTGTGTCTGGATGCAAGAAGAGTGACCCAGAACCAACCTTCCCCCCCCTCCCCCAATCCTCTCCCGAAACAGTTGAAGGAATTGTCTTTGACCTTAATTTTTTTTGGATCTTGTGGCAGAGCATTTGAGGAATTTATCCTACGGATACCAAACCCTTAACCCCCAACCTCCCCCAAAATAGAAAAATAATAATAACATGCTGAGGAAGAGAAGACAATAGCCAACGAGTTGTCCTGAAATTCATAAATAACTTAAAGGTAAGAGAAGAACAACCATCTCTTCGAACTAACCCATTCCCCCACCCCCATCTCTACTCTTCCACCCCCAACCCCTGCCAAATCCCTGGTAAGGCTCTGAAGGAAGGAAATCGTTATATAGCTGGGGCTGTGGAATCCTTCTGTTTACAGATACCCCATATTCCATCCCACTCAAACTCTAGGCTGCAAAATCAGAAGCAAAAACAAAAGAAACAAGACTGTCAGAGGGAAAATAGGGAAAGAGAGAAACTCTTCAAATCCTGTGGTCCCATACTTTTACAAATAGTATACGTTATTTTATCACAAAGTGGTATAGTAGAATGAGCAGGGACTTTGGTGGCAGACAGATCCTGATACAACCAATTCCAGCTCTGTGGTGTGTAACTTTATGACCCTGGGCAAGTTATATAATATTTCGGAACCTTGGTTTTCTGATGCCTACCTTGCTGGTTGTTAAGATAATTTATGTAAAGGAACTGGCCCATGGAAGGTACTCAATAAATGTTAGTTCCTATTATCGTTGGTTCCAAAACACTCCCTCAGTCTTTCTTAGATTCAAGGTTGTTCTCATCTTTTTCTTTCTCTCGCAATCTGTGTGTGTGTGTGTGTGTGTGTGTGTGTGTGTGTGTGTTCGTTCCTATCGAAAGATGGGTGCATCATTTGTCATTATTCTTGGTCTGGGTAAAATCTCCCTAAATTTCACTAATGGATTTATGTAACATCCCTCCACTGAAGAATAATACAGCCTAGTATACTGGATCCTATGACATTCTGTTGCATGGCAGATATCAGGATAGAACCAGTATAGTTTTCTGTATAAAAAAGAATTATAAGGCAATTTCACCTTACCTTAGGTTATGTCCTAATAATAATAAATCTTAATGAGAAAGTTATATAAGGTCTCTGGGAATTTTCAAATAATAATTGAGCAGCCACCTTAGAGAAAATATAACCTAACAGCTCGCTTCCAATCAATGAAAGCTGTTCCTGTGTGTACCTTCACCACCTACTTCTGAGTCACATCGCAAAAAAGTCACTATCCCCTTTTTATAACGAGAAACTGGGGCTCAGAAGGAAACTGACTCATCCTCACAACAGCGCTGTGAATTAAGTAGTATACTACCACCATTCTACATGTGAAATGCATCCAACATAAGGAAAAGCTGGAAGTAGACCCTGAGATTCCTTCAGTCTCCCATCTGATGCCCTAACAGTCCTTTCTTCAGTATTTAGAAAATACTATAAGACTAAGTTACTGTTGCTAAAAAAATTTCAATCTAGAGAAATGGGCCCTTTAGTTGAGATTAATATGGCAACGTAACATTAGCACTGTGCTTTCCAAGCCTAGTTCACTATCACCATAGGAAATCTGCATTTGTTTATGAATAATCATGCTACCCAGGGTGTAGCTACTACGTGAAGATGATTCATTTGTTTCCAGGACCAGTTTCCTCTTGCTTCCCGCTTTCCCTCCTTCTATTCAAATTATGTTGCTCAAAGAGGCTGCCTTTATCATCACAACCACTTCCCTGATTAAAGTAGTCCACTTTAAATCTTTTCATCCACGATTTTATTCCGTTGTTTTGACTCTTCCTACCCAATCTGCTCTCTGAGATGTCTTTCATCTGTTCTCTTCTCCCCTACTGTAAATCTCTTTCATTTTAATCTACCTTGACCTGCTGTCAATTGATTTGGTTACCCTACCCTCAGTTTTGCATTGATTTCCACTTCTATTCAGTGACTCTAAAATATCTCCTTATTCCCAACCTGGTAAACCTACTTTTGTTTTTATACCATATACGTACTATAGAAAGCCAGTATTCTAAGAATGGTTTCTTCAAATGACTTTAAAGTGTAGCACCCCAAACAAAATTTTCTTTGCTCCTTAAAATTTGTTCTTTAAAATTCAGGCCTTTTATTTGTCAATTATAGCTGGGAAAAAAATATTCAGACCAAAATGATACTCATTTTCTGGCTTGGTGAATGGCATAGGAATCATCCTTAACTCTTGTGTCTCTGTCCTGGACAACTGGTCACTAAACCTGATAAATTCTACTTCTTGCTTTTATTGAATTTCTTTCCTTCTCTCCAACTCCACTTCTATAGATGCACTGAATGAAAAGAAAGAAGGGGGGCTTCCCTAGTGGCGCAGTGTTTGGGAGTCTGCCTGCCGATGCAGGGGACACGGGTTCGTGCCTCGGTCTGGGAAGATCCCACATTCCGCAGAGCGGCTGGGCCCATGAGCCATGGCCGCTGAGCCTGCACGTCCGGAGCCTGGGCTCCGCAACGGGAAAGGCCACAACAGTGAAAGGCCCGCATACCACAAAAAAAAAAAAAAAAAAAAAAAAAAGAGTATATACTGTATAAAAGTTGGTTTAAAAGAAAGCGCAAAACCTCTTCCATGCTCCCAGATAATCCTTGTGCTTCCCAATTTATAAGTACTCAATACTACACTGTCAGTATGTGTTTGCTTGTATGTCTCCCCTATCAGATTGTAAATGTTTGATTCATCTCTGTGTACCCACAACCAGTCTCAGCAAAGAGTACACCTCAGGGGATGTTAAGCTGAACAAAGCTGTGGCTTAGTGTGATGTGCATCAGGCTAGTCCATCCCACCCACTCAGTTACTTTTTAGGCCTTACCTGTTAACTTCCAGGGTCCACCAAAGAGTAAGATGCCCCTTCAACAGGCGGTTGCCCTGCAGCCCAGAATTGACCCCAGCCTGCCGCTGCCAGCTATGGTCTCCCCCACCCCTCTGACCAATTATAGCCAGGAATCAAACCCAAAATTCACAGTTACCTGTTACCAAACAGGAGAGCCCTAGAGCAAGCCAGAAGTCAGTAAAGCAACACAAACTTAGAAAGGAAACTGGGGATGTTTGGGAGTTTGTTAGGTCACTTGAGTCATTTCAAAAGGAACAAAACAATTCCCATTTTAGGAATGAAGCATAAGGAAGTAATCAAATATATGAAGAAAGATATGTGCAAAAAGATGTTTATTATATATTTTACTATAGATTTATAACATAAAAATGTAAGGAAAGCCTTAAATGAATTACAGCACCTCCACACAAAGAAATATTGTACATCTATTAATTGCATTTTAAAGAATTTTAAAAGACATTGAATACTGCTCATGATTCAATATCAAATTGTGTTAAGTAAAAAAGATCATTGTATGATCCCAATTATGTTTTTATATATTTGTAAAATATATAAATATATTTATAAGGAAATAGTACAAAATGTTATATGTTTGTGGGGTTTTTTTAACTTTTTTTAAAAAAATAATTTCATATTTAAAGAAAAGTTGCAAAAATACTACAAAAAAATCCCATATATCTTTCACCCATATCTAACCACATTTGCTTTATTCTGTCTCTTTCTTGTGTGCACACGTGCTCTCATTCTCACTCTTTCCTCTGTCTCTACAGAGAGGTAGATATGAATATAGATATTTAAAGAAACTACTGTAATTATTTTCTGATCCATTTATCCCTAAATATTTTTCAGTATATTTCCTCAAAATAGTACAAATACCAGGACTTCCTTGGCGGTCCAATGGTTAAGACTCTGCACCCCCAATGCAGGTCGCACAGCCCGATCCCTGGTTGGGGAACTAAGATCCCAAATGCCCCACGGTGGGGCAAAAAAAAAAAAAAAAAGTACAAATATCACAGTACAATTATCAAACTCAGAAACTAATATTGATACAGTACTGTGACTTAATCTATGACCTTATTCAAATTTTGCCAATTGTCCCACTAAATATTCTTTATAGAAAAAGAAAATCACTTTTTTTTCTGGCCCAGGATTCAGTGCAGGATCACACATTATAATTAGTGTCAAATCTCTTTAATATTCTTTAATCGGGAACCATTTCTCAGTCTTTGTTTCATATGACCTTGCCATTTTTATGGCATTTTGTAAAATATCCCTCGATTTGAGTTTGTCTGATGTCTCTTCTTGATTAGATTCAGGTTATGCATTTTTGGCAGGAGTACTACAGAATTCATGTTCTGTCCTTCTCAATGCATCACATCAGAAGACATGTGACACCTGTATAGGTGATAGCAGTTTTGTTCACTTGATTAATTAAGGTGGTATCTGCCAGGTTTATTCAGTGTCAGTAACCATTTTGCTCTTTGTAATTAATAAATATCTTGTGGAGAGATCACAAGTTTTAACATTCATTGATAATTCTTGCTTGAAACAGTTATTAGTATAGTAGTTGCCAAATTTCTAATTCCATCATTATCATTCCTAATACATTTTTTTATTTGCCTTCCTACTGTATGGGCAAACTTTTTGCTTCTCCCCCCATTTATTTTTTTAATCACTTTATTGATTTATATCAAGATAAACTCATCAATTTTTATTTTATTCTGTGAATTTTATAATCATTAACCATCATTTTTTTTGAATTTTATTTTATTTATTTTTTTATACAGCAGGTTCTTATTAGTTATACATTTTATACATATTAGTGTATATATGTCAATCCCAATCTCCCAATTCATACCACCACCACCACCACCACCACCCCCGCCACTTTCTCCCCTTGGTGTCCATACGTTTGTTCTCTACATCTATGTCTCTTATTTCTGCCCTGCAAACCGGTTCATCTGTACCATTTTCCTAGGTTCCACATATATGCGTTAATATACGATATTTGTTTTTCTCTTTCTGATTTACTTCACTCTGTATGACAGTCTCTAGATCCATCCACATCTCTACAAATGACCCAATTTCATTCCTTTTTATGGCTGAGCAATATTCCATTGTATATATGTACCACATCTTCTTTATCCATTTGTCTGTCGATGGGTATTTAGGTTGCTTCCATGACCTGGCTATTGTAAATAGTGCTGCAATGAACATTGGGCTGCATGTGTGGTTTTGAATTATGGTTTTCTCTGGGTATATGCCCAGTAGTGGGATTGCTGGGTCATATGGTAATTCTATTTTTAGTTTTTTAAGGAACCTCCATACTGTTCTCCATAGTGGCTCTATCAAATTACATTTCCCCTAAAAGCCCTAGTTCCATTTAATGGAGAATGGTATTTAGAAATTAAGATCTAGGTGGTAGGTGTGCTCATTACCACTATGGTGCCATTGCTTCTAGGCTCTCTCAGTAAGTAGAGCTAGAAAACACACACACACACACACACACACACACACACAGCACTTTTACTTGAACCTCATTTTTACTTTAAAGAACAGATGAACTCCAGTATTCAGACTTGGGAATTTGGCAGACATTTTCTAGAAAATAGCTGAAGTGAGCTTGTCACTTCAAGGAAAGCAACTAACAGCATTTGTTGCCAATGATAAAATTCAAGCTTTCAGGTAAATATTAGAATACTGAAAAACTTGCATTCACCAAGATAAACTTGACAGCTTCCCAAACTTTCTGAAGGAATGGGTGGTAATTAACAAATGTTATGGAATGTTGTGTGTTTTTTTTTAATGTGTAATGAAATATGTCAACATTGGGAAGGTCTGCATAACTCAGTGAACTAGTATTTTTTTCAAATGACCAACACATAATGTTACAAATATGTAATTGGGTAAAATATCCCTTTAAAGTGTAATATAGACCAAAAGATTTTTTTTTTTTTTTTTTTTCTGTACGTGGGCCTCTCACTGTTGTGGCCTCTCCCGTTGCGGAGCACAGGCTCCGGACGCACAGGCTCAGCGGCCATGGCTCACGGGCCCAGCCGCTCCGCGGCATATGGGATCCTCCCAGACCGGGGCACGAACCCGTATCCCCTGCATCGGCAGGCGGACTCTCAACCACTGCGCCACCAGGGAGGCCCCTAGACCAAAAGATTTTAATGGAACAGAGTGCAAAAAATCAGTATGGTTTCAGATTCCACATTGCAGCTAACCATTAAGAAATTACCACTTGTCAAGTTTTGATGTAGTATCAAAGAAAATATCCCTAATTATCTGAAATGTCTATTAGAATACTCCTCACTTTTCTAACTACGTATCTGTTAAGGACAGATTTTCTTCATATATTAACACATCAACCAAAACAACATATCCCAACAGATTGAATGCAGAAGCAGATATGATAATCCATCTGTCTTCTAATAGACCGATTTTAAAGAGACTTACAGGGGGCTTCCCTGGTGGCGCAGCGGTTGAGAGTCCCATGGGTTAGTGCCCTGGTCCGGGAAGATCCCACATGCCGTGGAGCGGCTAGGCCTGTGAGCCATGGCCGCTGAGCCTGTGCGTCCAGAGCCTGTGCTCTGCAACGGGAGAGGCCACAACAGTGAGAGGCCCATGTACCGCAAAACAAACAAACAAAAAAAATTGGACTTCATCCAAATTTCAAATTTTCTGAAATTGGTCATGGTGGGACTATTTATACTACAGAAATTGGCAAACGCTACAAATCAGGGCTTGTTTTGTTAATTGTCTAGATTTAAGAAAGTGACAGAGTGAATGTTAATAATGCAGATTAAACTTAAAATTGTGTTGTATCTATAGCTGTTACGTTGTGAAAAACAACAAAAATTGAGGAAATATTCTTCCAGCATTTGAAAACAATTACCTGATTCAGCAAATAAGTTACTCATATTATTGACAAATGAGTGAAGTTCCAATAGATGTCTTTGGTGTTTCACTTTCATCTTACTTGTTAACATAAAAATGTTAACAACATTCATGTCGGAACTGCACTCAGCTGGTTATTAAACATGTACCAGCACACCATAGGCTGGAAAGGACATCAATGATCCGATAATCCAGCATCTCTTATCATTTTACATGTTAGGGGCATGAAGCCCAGGACCTGCCCAAGGTCACAAACAAGTGAATGGATGGATGGTCAACCTTCGAATCATGTACTATTCTTTTACACTTTAACACCACCTCCCTGGGTATCCAGGAAAATATGTTTTCCGTGACATGTCAGACTGAGGATGGGCAGTGAAGATGTGTGAAACAGTTGTCATCAGTTTAGCTAATAAAAAGCCCTTCTCTCCAGAGTTCTAATGATGCTGTGTACCTCCCATGGGGAAATGAGGAACCAGAAAAATCAGGACACAAGAAGAGACCTGCCAGGTGCCTCTCCCTATCCTGGCAGACAGCAATAGGGCAGGTAAACAAGCCATGCCTTATTTTTGGACTTTTCTCTCCTTACGCCCTGAGGCATTAAAGAGATTGGGGAGATATTCAGGCTTCTCTCTTCAATAAGGGATTAAACAGAGGCCTGGCCCCATGGAAGAGGATCATGTTCAAATTTGGCCTCCAGACCAAAGCTCTCTCCTTGGCCTCAATCACTTGGAACATCACTTCAGTATTATTTACCCAGAGTCCCCTTGGGAGGCAAGCCAAGGATTATTAATAATAATAGACATTTACTTTTACATATATTCCTTTACAGTTTATAAGGCCTTTGTACATGCACCATCCCGCTTGAGTCCCATCATAGCCCAGTATGGTGAGTAGGGTAGGGGTTAGTAAACCTATTTTATAGATAGGGAAATGAGGCTCAAAGAGACAGGGTGCCCAACTTCTTGAAACAAATTTTAGGACTGGAACCCAGACATACTGACACAAAATTTAGTTGTCTTCCATGGCACAAAAGTATTACAGCACAGGCCTAGAAGTATTCAGAGAATTATTATTAGTGATAGTCATTAATAATAAAAAGTAGGTTGTTAGGAGAGAGAATAATTGAGCCAGAGAGGTCTTTGAGAAGCAGTTATTCAGGAGGGTCCAGGAAGTTCTTACTAAGGAAGTGACATGTAAGTTGGGACCTAAAGGCCAAGTAGCAGTTAGCCAGGAGACAGCATGTGCAATGGCCTGGGAAACTGACAGTCAGCCAGTGTGGCCAGAGTGGCCTGAGCAAGTAGTGAGTAGCAAGAGATGAGATCAGAGAGAGAGAGGCAAAAGTCAGGTCACAAAGGACGTGTAGCCCATGGCAAGCAATTGGGATTTTATCTCAAAGACAGTGGGAAGCCTTGGAGGGTTTTTAACCAGGGGAGGGATGTGATCCAATTTATGTTTAAAATATCACTGGCTGCTGAGAGGCAATGGAATTATAAAAACAATATTTGAAGCAGGGAACAGGAGGCTCAGAAATCCAAGCAAGATAGTGGCTTGGACTAATCTCAGGTAATAGCAGTGGAGATGGATAACTCTGAGTGGATGAATTTGAAATACATGCCAGATATTGTCAAATAAGTTTTCTTATTTAAGCCTCACAACAACTCAGTGATGTAGGTATTCTACAGGTTTTACAGATTTTTTATTTTATAGGTGAGGAAGCTGAGATTCAGAGAGGTTCAGCTTCCATATCATGCTTCCCTCTGTATAACAATGATCATCTCATGCCAAGTAAGGAAACTGAAGTTCAGAACCCAGAGTAGGTGTCAGGGTGATTAGCATGATAAAGCTCCTGTCAAAAGGCTTTGTCTTTTTCCAGATGAAAAAAAATCAGTCTAAGTTAGAGAACTCCTATGGTTAGAGGAGGTTATATCAACTAGAGGACTGTATGTGACTCAGCACAAGGTCAGGCCATCAGGACCCCTAGATTCCAGTAGTGTGGACTATCTGGCAACATGAAAAATTTAAGCCCTAGAAAGGTGTAATTGTAGATTGATAGAATTTGAAAGACTTCTTACAGATAGCTGGGTACAAACGTCCCACTACACTGATGAGAAAACGAAAAACTAGAGTTCAGAGAGGGGGGAGGGTCTTACAAGGGTTGCCTGGAATGATAGTGGCAGAGTTGGGGCTAGAACCGGGTCTTCTGACTCCCAGCCTACAGTTCCCACAGAACTGAGCTCTGCTATTTCTTTGATAGGCCCAACGATCCTTTTACACTGAGATATTCCATATCAAATGAATTCCATGTGGGGAAAATGTGCTTTCGAGTAGAGGAAGGGGGGCAAACCTCACTTCTGCTCCTAGGAGTTCCCTGCCAGAATCACAAGTCATTATCTTCCCACATAACAACCTCTTAAATCCCCAAACAAAGCCTTCTCCCAGGGAAGCTGGAGAGAGGGCCAGATTGTCACCAGGATTCGAGGCTCCTATTCCTCCCTCTCTATCCCCTTCCTTCTCCAGGTGCTCTCTTTACTCTTAAAAGCATGCTCTGGGGAAAGGATCTTCTATCAGACACTTACTTTGGCATGAATTGAGGAGAAGCAAATCCCAATAAGCCAGGGCCCCTAAATTCTGCCTCTCACTGCTATGTGACTCTTGGGCAAATCACTGCTTCTCTCTGGGCCTGTCTCCTTATCTGTACAATGAGGATACTGGACATAATTTCTGAGGGACCTGCTAGTTCTGATCATATGGGATCAGAACTTATCAGTTCCCACAACTCCAGATTCCCGCTACAGAGTAGGTTCGCCGGAACTCTTGGTTACCTGGTGAAGGGATGCTCATCAGGTGGAATGTCATCAATGGCTAGGCCCTCCCTGCTTTCTCCTAACATCCTCATCTGGTCCCCCACAGCCGCTGACTGGAAGCTCCTAGGATTCAGATTATTTTTCTTCTCTGCATTCAAGGGAGGAAGGATCCCCAGCCTTCACCCTTGGTCCTTACAGTCATACCCTGAGTATAATTTGAGGGAGGCATCTTCCTGCCTTAAAATATCTCCTCCCCCCACCCCACTGGGAGGAAGTGAGATGCTGATGAAATCACGAGAGTTGTGGAGTAAGTAGGCTTGGGTTTGAATCTAGCCCCACCATTTTACCAGGTCTGTGACCTTGGGCAGGTTATCCCCTCATCCTCAAATCCCCAAGCTCTGCATGCTCTGAAGATTAGGGTAGCATCTGTGAAATACCTGTTGAAGGAAAGCATATGGTAATCTCCTTTTCACTTAAGGAAAAAATATCACATTAGATATAGAATATCAAGAGAGCCGTCTCTCTCTTCCTACAAGGTTTTAAAAAATGAGGTGATGCCATCTAACTGCTTATTTTCTAAAAACCAAAATGCAATGAAAAGTCTTTTTTTCTTCCAAGTGTCCAATATATAATTCGTGTTCAATACATTTTTATTATCATTATAATTATGATTGTTTATTTTAAGTCCATTGACTCCACTCATAAGGTTCTGAATTCTCTCTTAAACAGAAGTCTATTCAAAACTCTCTCCTGCTTAAAAATCTTCAGTGGCTTCCCATACCCTACACGATATAAAGCCCAAACTTTATACTGTCATTCAGAGTTCTTAACACTCTGGTCGAACCTGCTTTTGCAGACTGGAACTTCTGGTATACTAAAAAAAAAGTGTAAGTTTTGGCATCCCACCTTAGCCACTTAGCCTTTTTCCTTCTCTGTGGTGCTGGGATAGTAATTTCTACCTTATCCATTAAATAATAGTAGCTTATGATAGCTACTAATTATTGCAGTTAGTAAGTGCTGGCCAGTGCACAAAAATTTGACAAATTCATTTAATCCTGACAAGAGCCCAATAAAGTAGGTGCTTTTATTTTCAGATGAGAAAACTGAAATTTAGGTTAAATAATTATCAAATATAACACAGACTTAAGCCCAGGTCTAGCTGCCATCCCAGTTCATGGTATAAGCCATTGTGCTAGAGTCTCCCTGAGGGCATATGTTTGAAAGGGCTTTGTACATGGCAAAGCTGTGAAAATTGGCTATTTATCACTATCACCATCTTCTTCTTCCTTAGATCCAATGCTCTGATTACACAGAGCAAGTTATCATTCTCAAAGTCACTTTTACAGCTTTGTGCCTTTGCTCATATTGTTCTCTCTGCCTGAAGTACTCTTATTTTCCTCTCAAAAATTCCTTTCATGAGACCCAGGTAGGAGATCACCTACTTTGTAAGTCTTCCCTAACACGCTGGCATATCCCTCATCCCTTCAGTGGTAGGCGTTGAGACTTCTCCATCTCTGTGTCCTTGGCCCTGTCCACTTGGTAAACATTCAATAGATATTTGTTGAACTCATTAATCTTAAATCAGTTATTATAAATTCAGTGAAATCAATCAAGGGAGTTTTTTTATCTTAAGGGTCTTCAAGTATGCCAGAGAAAATCTAAAATGATTGCTGAGTGACACTTAGAAGATAGCAGTGTAATTCAAGCTATGTCCAACAGGTGGCACAGTATTCATGGTCAAAGCAGCCAAGGAAGTGCTCTTTTGAAAAAGAAGTGGGACAGGGGTTTCCCTGGTGGCGCAGTGGTTGAGAGTCCGCCTGCCAATGCAGGTATTACGGGTTCTTGCCCCGGTCCGCGAAGATCCCACATGCCGCGGAGAAGCTGGGCCTGCGCGTCTGGAACCTGTGCTCCGCAACGGAAGAGGCCACAACAGTGAGAGGCCCGCGTACCGCAAAAAAAAGAAAGAAAAGGGAGAAGGATAACAACAATAATTAATATTTGCATAATGCTCACAAAGCTCTTTTACATATATTATCTACATGAATTTTTAATCCCCACTTTACAAATGAGGAGGGAAATAAGGGAACTTTTCCAAATCCCAGAATCTTTTCAGAACACAATATCAATCAATTAGGTAAGGTGATTTCAAGGGTCCACCAGAGACCCTGTGATTTTCCTTCCAAATTACCTCCCTCCTTTTTTGAAAATGTGTGAAATGTTACTTTAGGAGCGTCAACTCTTTGGCTGAGGCTTTAAATTTTAAATATTTAAATGGAGGGTAGGGATAGGGGAATGTATGAAATACTTTAATTCATTTGCACTTTAGTGTAAAAAGTTTAAAATATATTCTCGAGAGCCACTTGACCTAAGTGGGTTGGGTGGATGCAATAAGTGTTCATAAGGGCACTGGGGACGTGAAGAAGAGCCACAAAGATGAGATGGCAGGTAGGGGTAGGATGGGGAACTATAGGAAGTGACATTAACTCAATTTTGCCATAAGCTAACCTGTCATTAACTTAATTTTGCCATTGTCAGAGGACTCCATTCATCAGGGGGTTTGTTACCCCAGGAATTGTAGAGTACAGTTCAGGACAGTGTAGAATCAAGTAAGAATGCCTGGGAAATTCTCAAGAAACCTTTCTGGCATCCTCTAGAGAAAAGGTAGAAAATCAGGAGTCAAATCTGGGGTTGTAGGAATGAAATCTGGAGTAAAATAGTAACGTCTGAAATTCCAAGTTTGGCACCCGGAGTTCAGTGTTAGAATCTCAGACTCTGATAGAACTTGGAGGTCAAAGGTAAAATACAAAAGTCACAGATTAGAACTTGTGTTCCATATAGCATCTTGGGTTGCTATTATTGAAATTCCAGAAGTAGAATTTCTTTCTTTTTTTTTTTTTTTTTGGCTGCACTGTGTGGCTTGTAGGATCTTAGGTCCCCAACCAGGGATTAAACCCTGGTTCTAAGTCCTTTATATGTATTATTATTATTATTATTACATTTAGTGCTCACAGAAAAAACCTGTCAGGTGAGTACTATTATTATCATCCCTATTTTACAAATGAGGAAACCGAGGCATAGAGAGGTTAAATAATTTTCCAAAGGTCATACCTGGGAAGCACAGAGATTGTATCTGACTGTAAGCAAGTATGCCTCCAGAGTTCTGCTTTTAAGCACTATGATAAGTACCTCTAGATTCTAGAGGTTAGAAGAACTTTAAATTTCATTAGTAAAACTTGAGGTGTAACAAATAGAACCTTGAGTTACCGTAATAGAAACTATAATGCCAATAGCAGCATCTTGAGCAACCTTTATGTCCAATGGTAGAAAGAGGGACTCACACAATAGAAACAATAAAACATAAATTATTCAATTCCGAAATTAGAGCCCCAAATGAAGACATCGATTTAATCTCAGTAATTGGAGTCCAAAATTCTACTACCAGAACTTCAGACTCAGCTCTGAACCTTCAGGTCTAATCCCAATAATGGAATCTGTGTTCTGAGAGTAAAGTCTAAGTTTCTATAGTATAATTTTAGTTTCTGAGAGTAGAACCTTGAGGGTTTTTTTGTTTGTGTTTTTTTTTATTGTTTATTTTTGGCTGTGTTGAGTCTTCGTTGCTGTGCACGGGCTTTCTCTAGTTGCGGCGAGCGGGGGCTACTCTTTCGTTCTGGTGCGCGGGCTTCTCATTGCGGTGGCTTCTCTTGTTGCGGAACACGGGCTCTAGGCACATTGGCTTCAATAGTTGCAGCACTCAGGCTCCGTAGTTGTGGTGCACGGGCTTAGTTGCTCTATGGCATGTTGGATCTTCCCGGACCAGGGACTGAACCCTGTGTTCCCTGCATTGGCAGGTGGATTCCCAACCACTGCGCCACAGAGAAGTCCCAGAACCTTGAGTTTTAATGGTAGAATTTTCTGGGGAGAACTAGGGTTTTAATAGCAGAATCTAGAATTAGTGGATCCTTTAGTTCCGAGATTGGAAATTGGGATTCCAATAAGGAAATCTTAAATTGAAGTAGTAGAATGTAAGGTCCAATATTAAGATCTTGGGTTCAGAGAATACAAAAACACGTTTCAAAAGTAGGATATGTGATTCAAAGAATAGAACCTGGAGTTCTAATATTAGAACCTTGGCTTTTGACAAGAGAATCTGGGGTTATTGGAATATTAGAATCTGGAATTTAGGGAATAGAATCTGGAGTTGCCAAAATAGAAGGTATAATTCCAAAAGCAGCATCTTTGGCTTTAGTAGTGGAACCTGTTTGCCCAGTGGGAAAATATGGGACTCACAGAATACAACCTGGAATTCCAAACATAAATTATTGGGTTCCCAGAGTAGAATCTGTAGTTCAATAGATTAATTTTATGGAATGATAGTAGAATATGGACTTGCATTAGTAGAATCAGATATGCTCAGAGTAGACCAAGAGGTCCACTATTCGAATCTGGAGTTCACAAAATAGAACTTGGAAGTTTCAGTAGAACAATCTAGAGGTGCAATTGAAGGATTCTGGGACTTAAAGTAGAACTTGGACTTATAATGGTGGACTCAGTATAGTTAGTTTTCACATCAGTTTTCAACCCTTATCCTGTGTTAATAGTAGGATCGTGCCTCAGCAAAAATCACTGTTTCCTGTTTAATGAAGGAAGGTTCTTAGAGGGTAGGATTTCAACTGCCACCTTCAGAAGTGTGTAGAGTTGAATGTAACCTCCCAGTGTTACTGAAGGCTATTTGGCTCTAGATGAAAGAAGTCTTCTAATCAATGAGCCAGGTGATTAGGCCTGTGTTATGCGCTCCGAGGCATTCCAAAGGGAAGATTCTATCCTTGTCCTGAGAAGCTAACCATGAATGAGACAATACAAGCCCAATGTAGGGTAGAATGTAATCCGGGCGAAAATGTGTAGGCTGGCATTATTGAAATGGGGGAAAGAGATAAGTGAAGGCTGCAACAGTCAGGGAGGATCCACAGAGGAGGCATTTCAAAGGACAGGTAGAATTTAAATAGGCAAAGAGGAGGCAGGGCATTTCAGGTGGGAAAATACTAATCATTTATGGAAGTAGGATCTAACATGGTGTGCACTAGCAATTTTTCCACAAAGAAGTATTATGGAGTGTCCACAACTCACTAGGTACAATGTAGGCCCTGGGGAAATAAAAAGAAATCATTTCCTCTGAGGAAATTATGTGGAAAAAACAATTACAATGACTTTGACATTAGATATACCTGGCTTTGAAAAGCACGCTCATTAACTTACTAGCTATGTAACTAAGCAAGCCCCTTTGTATCTTTGAGCAAAGAGGATAATGATACTTCCCTCAAGGGTTGTTGTGAGGATTCAGAATATTCATGATGGTGTGGTGTGTGTGTGTGTGTGTATAAAGAGGCACATGGAGGATGCTAGTTGATGATGATGATAGTGATGATATGCTGAGTCACATAAAAAGTGTTAAGAAAATACAGAGCAGGTGACATTAGAACTGAGTCCTGATGGTAGGATGCATCTGACAATCAGAAAAGGGAAATGGCATTTCAGGCAGAGGAAGCAAAATTTATAAAAGTACAGAGGCATGAGAGGGAACAGTATTTTGGAAGACCTGGTCATTGATGAGGCTGGAGTAAAGGGTTTTTAGTGCCAGGCTAATTGCCTTCAGGTGATGGTGAAGCATTCATGTGTCATTGGTAGGGGATTCACTCAACAGAAATATATTGAACAGGCTTAGGGCCTAACTGAATACGAACTAGACTAGTGTAGGAGAGATGGCCTCTGCTTACACACACCTTACAAAAATTCAGCTGGGAAGAAAGATAAGTAACAACATGAGCATAGAAAGAAAAGGTTGGGCTTAGAGTTAGGAATCTCTCCCTATATTTCACCCATCAAGTTTACTAATGTTTACTGACACCTCCTTCAGGGAGTCTGTGAGTTCCCTGAGAATAGAGACTATGTCTTTTTCCCCAAAACTCCTTTCTGTGGAAAAACTCATACATACAGAAAAGTTTAAATAAATATCCATGAACTCAACTTCCTAGGTTTAATAATCAACATTTTGATTTATTGCTTTGTATATATTTTTTAACTATATGGAAGTTGCAGACACCATGACACTTTACCACTACATAATTCAGCATAAATCTCTTAAGAATTAGGATATGCACCTGCAGAACCACAATACCATTATCACACCTAATAAATTAATTCCCTAAAATCATCTATAATTCAGCCCATGTTCAAATTTTTCCAGTTGTCCCTACATGTCTTTTATAGTTAGTTTTGTTTGAATCAATTTTCAATCAAGATTCAGGCAGCTCATTGGATCATTGTGTACCTTAATATTCTTTTCATCTAAAATAGTCACCCCAGTTTTTTCAATTACAATAACTTTTTAGAAAAAGGAGGCCTATTTTCTTAAAGAGTGTTCCACATTCTTGATTGTCTGGATTCTTATAAAGTAGAAGTTAAATCTAAAGGCTTGATTAAATATAGGTTAAACATTTTTGGCAAGACTATTTCATAGGTAATACTGTGAACTTCATGTTGAATTGCTTTGAGAGGTACATAATGTCCAGTTGGCCTACTCTTAGTGATGCTATGATCATTTGGTTAAAGGCGGCCAATCACCACACTCCCCCACCCCCACCTTTGCAATAAACAAGTAATCTATGGCGATATGCTTTGGTACCATGTACCAACCTCTCACCTAATAGTTTAGGATCTATAGAAAGACTTGCGTGAATTAGTTATTTCACTGGTGGTTGAAATGTGATTTTCTAATTCTATCATTCCTTCTATATCTATGGCTGGCATTCCTTTGAAAAGAACTTTTTGTTTCCAACATGGGATGAACTAAAGTTCTTTCTTAAATTGCATGATAAAATGTTTAATTCTTTTCCATTTTACTACCAATTTTTAGAGTAAGAGCCGGTGAAATAGTCACCTCTAATTGTGGCAATGGATTTTTTTCTTTTACTTTTTTTAAAGATAGTATCCCTTTGGGTTTGTAGATTTTTACTTATTCAGTATTCTACAAACAATGACAATTGCACTTAGTTTGTCATTATTTATTTTAATGCTTAAATTGTCCCAAATTTGGCCAGTGCAAACTCCTTCAAGCTGCCTCCTGTATAATTTTGATATGGCTCCATCATTCTTTGAGCATTTCTTTACTTTCTGGAAAAAAAGATATCCCATATTCACTTCATACTTTCTCTGCCCTATACCTGGGATCAGCCATTTTTCTGGAGGGACCCCTGTTTCCTTTTATTAGGGAATGATACCTAGAAGCCCTGATCTAGGCATTAGATGTGCTTATTGCTACTGGGGTGTCACTGTTTCTGGGCTTATTCAGTGGACAGAACTAGAAAACCTATATTTTAAAAAATCATGAGATAATATTGATATTTCCAATTAAAGCTTAAGTTTTTCTTAGTTGCTATTATATCTATTTTTCGTAACATGAAAATCATGGTTTCTAATAACATTAACACATTTATTTATTTGTTTTATCCTATAATATACATGAAATGGTTTAGAAACTATAATACCAATGTACTAACAATAAGACTAGAATCAAATTTAAGATTTCTTTGCAGATCTTGTACTTAGACACTCTCCCACATCCTACTTAGCACCACGTTCAAAAAAAACTTGAAATAATCTTTTCTTTCTAGTAATTATAGTAGTAATTTAATGTACAGTTAGGTCCATATGCTTTCATTTATCTTCAATTTTAGTGTTTATTTTTTAATTTTTACTTTATTGGAGTATAGTTGATTTACAATGTTGTCTTAGTTTCAGGTGTAGCGCAAAGTCATTCAGTTATACCTATGCATGTATTCATTTTTTTTTAGATTCTTTTCTCATATAGGGTCATCACAGAATATTGAGTAGAGTTCCCTGTGCTATACAGTAGGTCTTTGTTGGTTATCTGTCTTATATACAGTACTGTGTGTGTGTTCATCTGGATTTATCCCTCCCCCCCCACAGTATTTACTTTTAAAATAACATCTTGAATATGTAACATTTTACATAGCCTAAAGTCAAAATATTTTAAGTACTATATTTGGAGAAATCTTCATTTCATTTTCTCCACCACATTTTTCCCTCTCTTGATAGGCAGAAATTTTTAGTAGCTTCTAAAATACTTCCAGTGTTTGTGTTTATTTTCTCTTTCTTTTAAAAAGAAGTCCTTTACTTCATGGGCATATATCCAGAGAAAACCATAATTCAAAATGATACATGCACCCCCATGTTTATTGCAGCACTGTTTACAATAGCCAGGACATGGAAGCAACCTAAATGTCCATCTACAGAGTAATGGATAAAGAAGATGTGGTACATATATGCAATGGAATATTACTCAGCCATAAAAAAGAATGAAATAATGCCATTTGCAGCAACATGGATGGACCTAGAGACTGTCATACTGAGTGAAGTAAGTTAGACAGAGAAAGACAAATATCATATGATATCACTTATATGTGGAATCTAAAAAAAATGGTACAAATGAACTTATTTACTAAACAGAAATAGAGTCACAGATGTAGAAAACAAACTTCTGGTTACCAGGGGGGGAAGAGGAGTCAAGGGGAGGGATAAATTGAGAGATTGGGATTGACATGTACACACTACTATATATAAAGTAGATAACTAATAAGGACCTACTGTATAGCACAGGGAACTCTCCTCAATACTCTCTAATGACCTATATGGGAAAAGAACCTAGAAAAGGATGAGTATATGTATATGTATAACTGATTTACTTTGTTGTACAGCAGAAACGAACACAACCTTGTAAATCAACTATACTCCAATAAAAATTTTTAAAAACCTTTACTTAAAATAATTGAAATCTACAGAAAAGATGCAAGAATAGTTTAATGAACTATCCTTCACCTAATTCACCCATTATTAACACGCCTCCATTTGATTTCTCTCTCTTTCTTCAAAGTATTGATGGTGTTATTTTTATTATTTTCTGAACCATTTTAGAGCAATCTGCAGACATCATTACCCCTTACTCCTAAGGGAAAGGACATTTAAAAATATGTCATAATACGATTCTCAATTTCAGGAAATTTAACATTCATTCCATATTTTGGCTAATATATAGTCCATATGCAAATTTCACTCATTGTCCCACTACTGTCCCTTAGGTCAAGAAACAACCTCTCCACAAATATTTTCACATTTCTGCATGGTTAGGTCTTTCTGAGAAAACAAATTCTGGCAACCTGGGTTAAAGGGTGATTGAACAGCAACCCTAAAGATAAAGACTTCTGGAGACATAAAAAGTCTTCTCCCTCCCCATAGCTATTTTCTCCAGGAAGGTAAAGTAGAGATCTCTCCAACCTCTCCCTAAATAGGATTTGTTGCATTCCAGAGCAAAGATCTCTCTTCACCTCTAGAGGGTAGGATGGGCAGCTGTGAAGACCATGCTAGATAGGCTCTGGGATTCATAATTTTGGAGTTTCTCTTATGTAGTACAAACTCCACTGTATGTGCCCTCTTTCTGTCACCCTATGGGAAAATAGGCCATAAAAAACTGGTGCTAAGATTAGGTCAGTAGAAACAGTTCTATCTCTGATCCAAATCCAGAGGTTTCATGTTCCTTTGTGTGTGTGTATGTGTGTGTGTGTGCGTATAAAACTGTGGAAGTGAGATAACATCTCAGACCATTTATAGTTCAGGACTTAACACTTTATAGCGTTTTCCTCCCCAGATCCAGGATCCTATTGGGAAATGACATGTTGCATTTAGTTTGTCAAGTCTCTTTAGTGTCTTTTAATATTTACCTTTTAACTGTTTTTGGTTGCTCATCACACTGACATTTTTGAAGAGTTCAGACCATTTGTTTCATAGTTCCCTTCTTTCTTACACATTCGCAGATAGGGAGGGCCAACTGTACTCTTCTGCACCTTGCTTTTTCACTTAACAATATATCCCAGGGAATTCACTAGCTGTCCAGTGGTTAAGACTCCATGCTTTCACTGCTGTGGGCCCAGGTTTGACCCCTGGTCTGGGAACTAAGATCCCACAAGCCATGCAGCACAGCCAAAGGGGGCGAAAAAAAAAAAAAATATATATATATATATATATCTCCCAGAGATTATGCTGTATATTAAGGCCTTCCTTTCTTTTCTATGGCTGCATAATCCTTCTTTGTTTGGATATCCTGTTTCCCTAGTGTGTATCATATACAGTAGGTACTCAGTGAGTGAGTGTTGAGAAAGTGGATGGTTCCAAAAAAAAAAAAAAAAAAAAACGGGTAAATGAATGGGGAACAATTGAGCAGAAGAGCAATATATAGCCTGGACAGAGAATAATTTGGAGTCAGACAGATTAGGGATGCAAATCCAGCTCTCCTGGCATTGGACAGTTTAGCATAGTGGTTAAGTAAGCAAGCTCTTAAACCAGAGTACCTGGGTTTGACTCCACCACTCACTTAGCTGTGTTCCCTTGGGAAGGCTGTTAAACCAACTGTGCTTCAATTCAGTTTCCTCATCTGTGAAATGGAAATAATAAGAGCAACTACTTCATAAGGTTATTGTGAGAGCTCAATAAATATTAGCTATACTTTATAGCTATAATTTTTCTAAACCTCAGTTTCTTCATATGTAAAATAGGGCTAGTAATACCCATTCAGCAGGGAGAGTGTTGAGGACTAAGTGAGCTAATGTCTTAGTACAGTGACTAGCACAGAGAGGTAATCAATAAGTTATAGCTATCAAGACTAAGGGATAGAGGATTATCGGTACTGTAAACTCCTGTGAAGGTTGGACTTTATCTTGTTCACTAATGCAGGCCCAAGCACAACACCTTTCACATTGGCTTTGGAGTTAGACAAATCTATTTGTGTTTAAATTCCTGCCAGGACACCTGCAAACTGTGTGATCTTGGACAAATTACTCAACCTTTCTGATCCATATTATCCTCATTGATAAAACAAGGATAACATTAGTTTCTATCTCAAAGTTATTGTTGGAATTAAATAGAATGATTGGTGTAAAGCTATCTGATCTCACCTTAGATGATGATTAAAAAAAAGTAAAGCAGATTGCTGCCCATGTATGTATGCATAACAAAATATTTTCATGGTCGCGGCTGAAAGTGCGGAGCCCAGTGACGGGCGTGGGACGCTGGGGCTGCTGCTGCCGCCGCCAAGAAGCCTGTGTGCGAGCGCAGGTCACTGTCCACACCGCCCTTCCGGGAGCCTGTGCAGCCCGCCACTGCCGGGGTCCCGGGATCCAGGGGCGGCTTCCCTGGGAGAACGCACGGCGCGCCTCGGGCTGGTGCAACGTCACGCCGGCCTCTGCCGCTGCAGGCTCGCCCCGCACTCCGTGCCCCTCTCTCCCCCCAGGCCTGAGTGAGCAAGAGTCCCCGAAGAGGCTGCTCCTTTAACCCTGTCCTGTCTGAGCGAAGAAAAGACGCCCTCCGGCGACCTACACGCAGAGGCGGGGCCAAATCCAAAGCTGAGACCCAGGAGCTGTGAGAACAAAGAAGAGAAAGGGAAACCTCTCCCAGCAGCCTCAGAAGCAGCGGATTAAAGCTCCACAATCAACTTGATGTAACCTGCATCTGTGGAATACATGAATAGACAACAAATCATCCCAAATTGAGGAGCCAGGAGTCAGTGCTGTGCCTCTGAGGTGGGAGAGCCAACTTCAGGACACTGGTCCACAAGAGACCTCCCAGCTCCACATAATATCAAACGGCAAAAATCTTCCAGAGATCTCCATCTCAACACCAGCACCCAGCTTCACTCAAAGACCAACAAGCTACAGTGCTGGACACCCTATGCCAAACAACTAGCAAGACAGGAACACAACGCCACCCATTAGCAGAGAGGCTGCCTAAAATCATAAAAAGTCCGCAGACACCCCAAAACACACCACCAGACGAGGACCTGCCCACCAGAAAGACAAGATCCAGCCTCATCCAACAGAACACAGGCACTAGTCCCTTCCACCAGGAAGCCTACACAACCCACTAAACCAACCTTAGCCACTGGGGACAGACACCAAAAACAACGGGAACTACGAACCTGCAGCCTGCAAAAAGGAGACCCCAAACACAGTAACATAGGCACAATGAGAAGACAGAAAAACACACAGCAGGAGAAGGAGCAAGATAAAAACCCACCAGACCTAACAAATGAAGAGGTAATAGGCAGTCTACCTGAAAAAGAATTCAGAATAATGACGGTAAAGATGATCCAAGATTCTATTTCCCAGATCCAAAATCTTGGAAATAGAATAGACAAAATGCAAGAAACAGTTAACAAGGACCTAGAAGAACTAAAGATGAATCAAGCATCGATTAAAAACACAATACATGAAATAAAAAATACTCTAGATGGGATCAATAGCAGAATAACTGAGGCAGAAGAACGGATAAGTGAGGTGGAAGATAAAATAGTGGAAATAACTGCTGCAGAGCAAAATAAAGAAAAAAGAATGAAAAGAACATAGGACAGTCTCAGAGACCTCTGGGACAACATTAAATGCACCAACATTCGAATTATAGGGGTTCCAGAAGAAGAAGAGAAAAAGAAAGGGACTGAGAAAATATTTGAAGAGATTATAGTTGAAAACTTCCCTAATATGGGAAACGAAATAGTTAATCAAGTCCAGGAGGCACAGAGAGTCCCATACAGAATAAATCCAAGGAGAAATACACCAAGACACATATTAATCAAACTGTCAAAAATTAAACACAAATCATATTAAAAGCAGCAAGGCAAAAACAACAAATAACACACAAGGGAACCCCCATCAGGTTAACAGCTGATCTCTCAGCAGAAACTCTACAAGCCAGAAGGGAGTGGCAGGACATAATTAAAGTGATGAAGGAGAGAAACCTGCAACCAACATTACTCTACCCAGCAAGGATCTCATTCAGATTTGATGGAGAAATTAAAACGTTTACAGACAAGCAAAAGCTGAGAGAGTTCAGCACCACCAAACCAGCTTTACAACAAATGCTAAAGGAACTTCTCTAGGCAAGAAACACAACAGAAGGAAAAGACCTACAATAATGAACCCAAAACAATTAAGAAAATGGGAATAGGAACATACATATTGATAATTACCTTAAATGTAAATGGACTAAATGCTCCCACCAAAAGACACAGATTGGCTGAATGGATACAAAAACAAGACCCATCTATATGCTGTCTACAAGAGACCCACTTCAGACCTAGAGACACATACAGACTGAAAGTAAGGGGATGGAAAAAGATATTCCATGCAAATGGAAACCAAAAGAAAGCTGGAGTAGCAATTCTCATATCAGACAAAATAGACTTTAAAATAAAGACTACTAGAAGAGACAAAGAAGGACACTACATAATGATCAAGGGATCGATCCAAGAAGAAGATATAACAATTGTAAATATTTATGCACCAAACATAGGAGCACCTCAATACATAAGGCAAATACTAACAGCCATAAAAGGAGAAATCGACAGTAACACAATCATAGTAGGGGACTTTAACACCCCACTTTCACCAATGGGCAGATCATCCAAAATGAAAATAAATAAGGAAACACAAGCTTTAAATGATACATTAAACAAGATGGACTTAATTGATATTTATAGGACATTCCATCCAAAAACAACAGAATACACATTTTTCTCAAGTGCTCATGGAACATTCTCCAGGATAGATCATATCTTGGGTCACAAATCAAGCCTTGGTAAATTTAAGAAAATTGAAATTGTATCAAGTATCTTTTCCGACCACAATGCTATGAGACTAGACATCAATTACAGGAAAAGATCTGTAAAAAATACAAACACATGGAGGCTAAACAATACACTACTTAATAACGAAGTGATCACTGAAGAAATCAAAGAGGAAATTAAAAAATACCTAGAAACAAATGACAATGGAGACACGACGACCCAAAACCTATGGGATGCAGCAAAAGCAGTTCTAAGAGGGAAGTTTATAGCAATACAATCCCACCTTAAGAAACAGGAAACATCTCGAATACACAACCTAACCTTGCACCTAAAGCAATTAGAGAAAGAAGAACAAAAACATCCCAAAGTTAGCAGAAGGAAAGAAATCATAAAAATCAGATCAGAAATAAATGAAAAAGAAATGAAGGAAACGATAGCAAAGATCAATAAAACTAAAAGCTGGTTCTTTGAGGAGATAAACAAAATTGATAAACCATTAGCCAGACTCATCAAGAAAAAAAGGGAGAAGACTCAAATCAATAGAATTAGAAATGAAAAAGGAGAAGTAACAACTGACACTGGAGAAATACAAAAGATCATGAGAGATTACTACAAGCAACTCTATGCCAATAAAATGGACAACCTGGAAGAAATGGACCAATTCTTAGAAATGCACAACCTGCCAAGACTGAATGAGGAAGAAATAGAAAATATGAACAGACCAATCACAAGCACTGAAATTGAAACTGTGATAAAAAATCTTCCAACAAACAAAAGCCCAGGACCAGATGGCTTCACAGGCGAATTCTATCAAGCATTTAGAGAAGAGCTAACACCTATCCTTCTCAAACTCTTCCAAAATATAGCAGAGGGAGGAACACTCCCAAACTCATTCTACGAGGCCACCATCACCTTGATACCAAAACCAGACAAGGATGTCACAAAGAAAGAAAACTACAGGCCAATATCACTGATGAACATAGATGCAAAAATCCTCAACAAAATACTAGCAAACAGAATCCAACAGCACATTAAAAGGATCATACACCATGATCAAGTGGGGTTTATTCCAGGAATGCAAGGATTCTTCAATATACGCAAATCAATCAACGTGATACAGCATATTAACAAATTGAAGGAGAAAAACCATATGATCATCTCAATAGATGCAGAGAAAGCTTTTGACAAAATTCAACACCCATTTATGATAAAAACCCTAGGCATAGAGGGAACTTTCCTCAACATAATAAAGGCCATATATGACAAACCCACAGCCAGCATCGTCCTCAATGGTGAAAAACTGAAACCATTTCCACTAAGATCAGGAACAAGACAAGGTTGCCCACTCTCACCACTCTTATTCAACATAGTTTTGGAAGTTTTAGCCAAAGCAATCAGAGAAGAAAAGGAAATAAAAGGAATCCAAATCGGAAAAGAAGAAGTAAAGCTGTCACTGTTTGCAGATGACATGATACTATACATAGAGAATCCTAAAGATGCTACCAGAAAACTACTAGAGCTAATCAATGAATTTGGTAAAGTAGCAGGATACAAAATTAATGCACAGAAATCTCTGGCATTCCTATATACTAATGATGAAAAATCTGAAAGTGAAATCAAGGAAACACTCCCATTTACCATTGCAACAAAAAGAATAAAATATCTAGGAATAAACCTACCTAAGGAGACAAAAGACCTGTATGCAGAAAATTATAAGACACTGATGAAAGAAATTAAAGATGATACAAATAGATGGAGAGATGTACCATGTTCTTGGATTGGAAGAATCAACATTGTGAAAATGACTCTACTACCCAAAGCAATCTACAGATTCAATGCAATCCCTATCAAACTACCACTGGCATTTTTCACAGAACTAGAACAAAAAATTTCACAATTTGTATGGAAACACAAAAGACTCCGAATAGCCAAAGCAATCTTGAGAACAAAAAACGGAGCTGGAGGAATCAGGCTCCCTGACTTCAGACTATACTACAAAGCTACAGTAATCAAGACTGTATGGTACTGGCACAAAAACAGAAAGATAGATCAATGGAACAGGATAGAAAGCCCAGAGATAAACCCATGCACATATGGTCAACTTATCTTTGGTAAAGGAGGCAGGAATGTACAGTGGAGAAAGGACAGTCTCTTCAATAAGTGGTGCTGGGAAAACTGGACAGGGACATGTAAAAGTATAAGATTAGATCACTCCCTAACACCATACACAAAAATAAGCTCAAAATGGATTAAAGACCTAAATGTAAGGCCAGACACTATCAAACTCTTAGAGGAAAACATAGGCAGAACACTCTATGACATAAATCACAGCAAGATCCTTTTTGACCCACCTCCTAGAGAAATGGAAATAAAGACAAAAATGAACACATGGGACCTAATGAAACTTAAAAGCTTTTGCACAGCAAAGGAAACTATAAACAAGACCAAAAGACAACCCTCAGAATGGGAGAAAATATTTGCAAATGAAGCAACTGACAAAGGATTAATCTCCAAAATTTATAAGCAGCTCATGCAGCTCAATAACAAAAAAACAAACAACCCAATCCAAAAATGGGCAGAAGACCTAAATAGACATTTCTCCACAGAAGATATACAGACTGCCAACAAACACATGAAAGGATGCTCAACATCTTTACTCATTAGAGAAATGCAAATCAAAACTACAATGAGATATCATCTCACACCAGTCAGAATGGCTGAACAATAAATGCTGTAGAGGGTGTGGAAAAAAGGGAACACTCTTGCACTGCTGGTGGGAATGTGAATTGGTACAGCCACTATTGAGAACGGTATGGAGGTTCCTTAAAAAACTACAAATAGAACTACCATATGACCCAGCAATCCCACTACTGGGCATATACCCTGAGAAAACCATAATTCAAAAAGAGACATGTACCAAAATGTTCATAGCAGCCCTATTTACAATAGCCCGGAGATGGAAACAACCTAAGTGTCCATCATCGGATGAATGGGTAAAGAAGATGTGGCACATATATACAATGGAATATTACTCAGCCATAAAAAGAAATGAAATTGAGCTATTTGTAATGAGGTGGATGGACCTAGAGCCTGTCATACAGAGTGAAGTAAATCAGAAAGAGAAAGACAAATACTGTATGGTGACACATATATATGGAATTTAAGAAAAAAAAATGTCATGAAGAACATAGGGGTAAGACAGGAATAAAGACACAGACCTACTAGAGAATGGACTTGAGGATATGGGGAGGGGGAAGGGTAAGCTGTGACAAAGTGAAAGAGCGGCATGGACATATATACACTACCAAACGTAAGGTAGATAGCTTGTGGGAAGCCACTGCATAGCACAGGGAGATCAGCTCGGTGCTTTGTGACCGCCTGGAGGGGTGGGATAGGGAGGGTGGGAGGGAGACGCAAAAGGGAGGTGATATGGGAACATATGTATATGTATAACTGATTAAATTTGTTATAAAGCAAAAAAAAAAAAAAAAAAAAGAAAAGTCACTCAGCTTAAGTCATCTTTCTCTTCATACTCAAATAATTATTAAATGTCTTCTGGTTGCCAGGCATTCACCTAGGCTTTTGCTACTAATAAAACTTGTGCTTCTGTTTTTTAAAAAAAAATATTTTCATGATTATTTCTCTGTGGTAGCCATGAGAATGTGACTTGGGAGACCTCCAACCAGGAAGGGTAATTGACCAAGGCTCCAGCTGCTGAACGGTGAAATCCATCACTGCATTTGTACTGAGGCCATGCCTCCCGTGGGCTGGCCTATCAATTACTGAGTGTGGCAGAATACTAAGGCAGACCTGTTTCTGGGAGACATGGGACTTCTCTGATCATTGACTTTGGCTTGGGGATTCCATATGGCTTTGCCAAACCTTCCTCTGACTGCAAGGAAGCCTAGGGTGCTTTCATCCAATCTGTTCTCCCTCTCTCCTTCACTTAGGGTCAGACTTACATGGTAGTCTGACAGCTCTCTCAGCCTGTTCCAAAAATTTCCCATAATAAAACCTTTGCATGATTAATCCCATCTTGGATTCTTTGAGGGCCCAGACTAATAACCCCCTTGGAAAAGGATCACTTAAACATAATGAATATGTGCTTTTTTTTTTTTTTTTTTTGCGGTACATGGGCCTCTCACAGCTGTGGCCCCTCCCGTTGTGGAGCACAGGCTCTGGACGTGCAGGCTCACCGGCCATGGCTTACGGGCCCAGCCGCTCCACAGCATGTGGGATCCTCCCGGACCGGAACACGAACCCGTGTCCCTTGTATCGGCAGGCAGGCTCTCAACCAGTGCGCCACCAGGGAAGCCTGAATACGTGCCTTTTTAAATGCTAGAGTTCATAATGAGTATATTTAAATCCAGATATTAGCCAAATTTTATTTTGAACTGAACAATGACTCAGAGAGGAAAGGAAACATTGTAAAAGGTCTGACCCTCAGTCACTTAGTATTCCTGCTCCTTCTTTCCTTCATCTTCTACAGATGTTACGCCCAATAGATTTATTGCATTTTATCTCTGTCTTGGTGTCTGCTTCCTGGAGCACTCTAACTGACACAGCCATCCAGAGGGGGAGAACTCCTGGCTCTCAAAAAGTGTTTTATACAGAATGAAGGAGAAAAGCTGGAGTCAGGGTGGATGAGGGTGTGTGTGCAGATGGGCTATCAGCGCCACTTCCCATTTTGCCTCCAAAACAGTACCTGGAGATCAGTATATGCAAACTTGAGAGTTGAAATTAGCCAAAATTAAATTCTTCTAACCCAATGAACAAGCTCATCAGTGATATAAAAAGTGATTATGTAGTTTAGTAAATTAGAGGTCATGATTGGATGATGGTCTGGGGAATAGAGCACAATCAAAGCTGTGGAAAACTTCACATTCTTATGCCTTGGATTTTAGTTCTATTTTATTAGACCCAGGCAATAAGGTTAAGGAAATGAGTCTCACAACCAGTTGCCAAATGAGTTTCACTGTTCTGCTTTATTGCCCAAAATATACCTCAAGCCCCTGAGGGAAAGAAGAAAAGTCAGATAAAAGGTAAAATAATACCAGTGGCAATGTAAGAATACTCTTGCACCCTTTATGAATGTCAGGGCTGGGTAGCCCCTGGTGCAGGAAACCATTGCCTCTGGCAGGTAACACAGAGCCTTATTGAGGAAGCCATGCAACACAGAGCCATCTCTGTGTCCTATTTGCTGTCCCATTTGCTCCAGGAGCTGTGAGTGGATATCCCAATACCACTGTAAGAATTAATTAGATAAAATGAGCATTGGGAAGTTAATCATTGGCCTAGATTCTGGCTCCCTGGATACCGTCATCGTCAGGATAACCTGAACTTGGCGGTCAATCATTCCACAAGGGATATACAAGATATGAATGTTCTTATACTCATTTTGTGAAAGGAAAAAGTCACACCTTCACAAACATTTTTTGTTATCTGCATAAAGGAACTTTGATTTATTACTTGGTACATATTTTGCAAAAATTAAGAAGACATATATTAAAATCTACCATATGGTATCCAGTCATAATACAAGTCTGGCAGTCAAAATAGAAGCCCAAATAAATGAATAAATGAAGTGGCAAAAACTAGATTTGATTTTTTTTTTTTGCGGTACGTGGGCCTCTCACTGTTGTGGCCTCTCCCGTTGCGGAGCACAGGCTCCGGACGCGCAGGCTCAGCAGCCATGGCTCACGGGCCCAGCCGCTCTGCAGCATGTGGGATCTTCCGGGACCGGGGCACGAACCCGTGTCCCCTGCATCGGCAGGCGGACTCTCAACCACTGCGCCACCAGGGAGGCCCTAGATTTGATTTTATATCTGACTCCCAAACCCATTTTCTTTTCACTTGACCATGATGTACTTACAAGCGGTCATTTCCTAATCCCATGCAAATTATTCTGTGAGAGGAATAAACGCTAGTAAGTAAAATAGAAAACTGCCATTTTGGCGCAAAGCTAAATCACAGATTCTCCATAAATGTTAAATAACAATGGTAGGGGACTTCCCTGGTGGTCCAGTAGTTAAGACTCCGTGCTCCCAGTGCAGGAGGCACGGATTTGATCCCTGGTCGGCGGGGAACTACGATCCCGCATGCCGCCTGGCGTGGCCAAAAAAATAATAAAATAAAATAAATATGGTACAAATCCATCGGTGGCAGTGTGCTTAGAATTTATAGAATCACACAGAATCCCAGGGGGGAGAAGAGACCATTAAAGTCATCAAATCTAGGGGTTTTCAAATATGTTCAGGTAGTAGAGTTCCTGGAACTCACAGTGTTCTTTGCAAAACTTCACAGATTACTGACAGCTAGTATTATATAAACTGGAAATGATTTCACTAGCAGATGCCATGATGTAATGGGAAGGAGCAGGCTTTGAAGTCTCACAGATTGGACTTTTCCATTCACTAGCTTGTGACCTTGAGTAGGTTAGTTAACCTTTCTGTGCCTCTGATCCCTCATCTGAAAAATGGGGACGTCTCCATTTCAGGATTGTTAAGGATTACTTTTGACAGATGTAATGCTAATACCTTGACAAATGGTAGCTACAGGTCCATAATTCCGTATGCAAAATGCTTGGAGCCAGATTTTTTCAGAATAAGGAATTTTTTGGATTAAAAAAATGTAATATAGGGGCTTCCCTGGTGGTGCAGTGGTTGAGAGTCCACCTGCCGATGCAGGGGACACGGGTTCGTGCCCCGGTCCGGGAAGATCCCACAGGCCGCAGAGTGGCTGGGCCCGTGAGCCACAGCCGCTGAGCCTGCGCGTCCGGAGCCTGTGCTCCGCAATGGGAGAGGCCACAACAGTGAGAGGCCCGCGTACCGCAAAAAAAAAAAAAAATGTAATATGGGACACATGTCTTATAAGTAACACCCCAGCTGAGTCTGAGGCAGTACCCTATAATCCAACACTTTTATATTTCTGCAGCGTTTGCACCAAGTTTATTAAAAATATAAACTTCTTCTCAAACCATCTTGAATTTAATTGGGGTTTTGGACTTGTGGATAAGGGATTGTAAACAGGTATTAGTATTATTTGAAGATAATACGAGTGCTATATGTATGCAGGTCTCCATAGCTTAAGAAAATATGTATTTTTTATGAGCGATGCTGTTGGTATCAACCCAAATCCTTTTTGCCAGTTGATGTACCCATCCTCCAGCTGCTGCCAGTGGTGGCTGATAACAACTCACAGTTTTCCCCTTCCTGGAACTAGCCTTCAACCAAACAGGAGCCACCTCTCTCGGCGGTGACGGAAGTGGGGAGAAGAACTGTTAATGACTGTCTGACATAATCCCTTGCCTCAAAAAACTAATATGGGGACACAGTTCTTGTTTTAGGGTTTCCCTGTGGGATTAGACCAATGCCGGTCTTCGAAACCACATTCTTCTTTAGTTTTTCTCCCCTCTCCTATGCTGCTTCTATCTCTCCTCTTTTCCTAAGAGCAAATCCCTCAGCCTCTGCTTCTAGGGAACCTAACCTAAGACATTTGGTGCCAAGAGTAGTCCTAGAAAGCAGATTCTAGGATGGGATTCTGAAGTTGGATCACGCAAGGACTGGATGGCAATGTGGTAGTGGAGTACGAGATTCCCTGGCATGCTGTAAATGTAATTGAAAAGCCTTTCGCCTACAGTGAATTGGGGTGGAATACACGCGGAAGGAAGGGGATGCTCAGTCTAACTGGCGCAATGTCTAAGACGTGAAAGATATATGGGAGCCGTCGGGACCCCGGAGACCGGGACGCCCGTCACCGCCCTCTCCCGCCCCCGTCGCCCGTCTGCGCCGCGCGGGGATGCCCCGGGCTCCCCCCGGCTGGTCGGCGCCCAGCGGCTGCGGGATCCCGGCTCGGCGCCCCACGCGCCCCTCTCTCTTCTGACCCCGGGCGGGCGAGGGAGGTGCAGCCTTAGGGGTGGTGAGGTAAACCCGAGAACTTCCTGGGGAGAGGGTGCACGGGGGATTTCCACAGTTTTCCCCGCGGCCCCCTCAGTGGGGCGGTGTTGGGAGTGCCCTGGGGTGTTCCGAGACCGCGGAGGGGGAGGGGGGATGTTAGGGGACTCCTTTTCCTCCACTTCCCACGACCCCCTTGCACGCCCCGAGGCGTCCCAGGTCCCTTGCTGGCCACCCGCCCCCCCGCCGCCGCCTCGGGTTTGAGGTGGGTGTGTGGCTTTGCGTGGGCCGAAGATTTCAGGGTTTGGGGGCTCCCCCATTCTAGGTCTCGCCTCCTGCCCTCTTCCTTGGCCTGCGTTGGCTGAGGTGTTCCCGTAGGGGACGAAATCAGTACGTTGGCTAGTGGCCTTGGTCCTTAACCCTTTGGGTTTGTTTTAAGATTAATTAAAAGAAAAATGAACAGTAATCCTTGAAGATAACTGGGCAGTTTTTCTTTAGGTTTCATTTTTAATTGTACAAGTTCAAGTGGAGTCAGAAGCTCTTCTTACTGGTGTGAGGACTTACACAAGCCTTCATTTTGTCCACACAGACCAACAGATCATCATTTTTAGAGAAGATACTTTTTTCTCTCCTTTTTTGGTGTCCTTGATACCAAATACTAAATTCGGGTGCATAATTCTGACACAAGTAATTGCATAAATTTTTCACATGTTGTGCTTAAAGCCAAACCAAACTGTTGCGTTGAACTTGGACATCTTGAATTGAGAGAACTGGTAACTTTATTTTAATACATATATATGAAGAATTTAAGAAAATAAAGGCTTCCTCGGAGGTGTGCCTCTTAAAATTATTTTCTTTGTTATTAGACATAAAATAAGAAATTTTATAGCACTTGCAGTGAAATTACACTAGAGTACAAGCAGAACCAAAACAAAGTTGCAAAATCTATTGACAAATTTAGGGAGATGTCTCTTTGGAAATTTAAATTTTCTGTGAGAGTAAGTTACCATAAGTATTGGTATACATTGCTTTTCTCTCCTCAAATAAGTAACTAAATAACAACGCAAATCTCAGACTTATTTAACACAATAGTTTTTAGCAATGGAAAACCTACAGACAAATTTTTCCTTGGTTCAGGGCTCAAATAAAAAACTGAACGGGACGGGAGATGATGGCAGCCCTCCAGTGAAAAAAATGGTGATGGACATTCACGCAAATGGAAAAATGATGATAAACAAGATGCCAACAGTAAAGAAGGAACACTTGGATGACTATGAAGCGCCAATGGAAACTGATGAAGAGCATGTCAAGAGAACCTGTGCCTCTGTACCTGAACCTTTACATTTAAATCCCAGTTTGAAACACACTTTGGCACAATTCCATTTCAGTAGTCAGAGCTCTCTGGGTGGACCAGCAGCATTTTCCGCTTGGTATTCCCAAGAAAGCATGTCACCTACTGTATTTCTGCCTCTTCCAGCTCCTCACGTTCTTCCTGGTCCACTGCTCATCCCTTCTGATAGCTCCACAGAACTCACCCAGACTTTGTTGGAAGGGGAGTCTATTTCTTGTTTTCAGGTTGCAGAAGAAAAGAGACTATTTGCCCCAAGTCCTAAATTCTGTTCTCTGAGAATTTTCACTCCAACAAATAAATACAGTATGTGATGAATTGTACATCTATTGTTCAAGGTGTACATCAGACCATCTTCATATCTTAAAGGTCCTGGGAATACTTCCATTTAATGCCCCATCCTGTGGGCTGATCACATTAACTGATGCACAAAGGCTGTGTAATGCTTTATTGCGGCCACATACTTTTCCTCAAAATGGTAGTATACTTCCTGCTAAAAACTCATTGGCTCAGTTGAAGGTAACTGGAAGTGCCTTTGAAGTGGAACATGAATGCTTAGGCAAATGTCAGGATTTATTTGCACCCCAGTTTTATGTTCAGCCATATACTCCGTGTATTCAGCGTCTGGAGTGCTGTGGAATGTTTGCACCCCAGACATTTGTGATGCATTCTCACAGATCACCTGACAAAAGAACTTGCCACTGGGGCTTTGAATCTGCCAAATGGCATTGCTATTTTCACGTGAACCAAAAATACTTAGGGACACCTGAAGAAAAGAAACTGAAGATAATTTTAGAAGAAATGAAGGAGAAATTTAGCATGAGAAATGGGAAGAGGACTCAATCCAAGATAGATACACCACCAGGAGTGGAGTTAAAGTCACGGTATCCAGTTATAAAGCAGGAAGGTGACCATGTTTCTCAGACACATTCATTTCTACACCCTAGCTACTACTTATACATGTGTGATAAAGTGGTTGCCCCAAATGTGTGGCTTACTTTGGCTGTATCCTAGCCTAAAAAGGCCCCAAAGACAGAGGCAAATAGATCTATACTAAGACATTCAGAGAAGCCTCACAGCAGTGGGAAACATCAAAAAACAGTGTCTTATCCAGATGTCTCACTAGAGGAACAGGAGAAAATGGATCTAAAAACAAGTAGAGAATTATATAGCCACTTAGATCCATCAGTTTCAAATAATTCTACGAGCAAAAAGAAACCTGAGTCTACCACTTGCAACTTAGCCAGAGACACAAGTAAGGCGGGAATTGACCATGATGCTGCAGCTTCATCTCCACTTCTTGTCAAAGATGTCATTTGTGAGGATGATAATGGAAAAATCATGGAAGAAGTAATGAGAACCTATGTAAAACAACAGGAAAAACTGAACTCAATTTTGCAGACGAAGCAACAACTTCAGATGGAAGTTGAAATGTTGAGTAGCTCAAAAGCTGTGAAGGAACCCCCTGAAGAATAGCAGAATTTACAGAAAGAGCTTGAATCTTTGCAGAATGAACGTGCTCAAAGAGTGGAAGAATTTTATGTTGAACAGATTTAGACATAAAATTAGAGCAGGCAATGAAACAAAAATGTACCTGTGACTCAAATTTAGAAAAAGATAAAGAAGCTGAATATGCAGCAGAGCTGGCAGAACTGAGACAGAGATTGGACCATGCTGAGGCTGATAGGCAAGAACTCCAAGATGAACTCAGACAGGAACGGGAGGCAAGACAGAAGTTAGAGATGATGATAAAAGAGCTAAAGCTGCAAATTTTGAAATCATCAAAAACTGCTAAAGAATAGAAACCTTTAAAGAGATTCATCTGTGTGTTCCCAACAGGGTTTATTTTTGTTTGTTTGTTTGCTTTGGTAATTGAATTCTGAACAATTTATCTGCATGAAAATAACTAGGCATTGTATCCATTTGTAGATCAGAGAAAGTGAAGAGATTATATATTAGTACATAAATTTTTACATTTTCCAAATGAATGAAAATATATGGTTCTTTGTACTTTTTTTTCAACCAGCTCAGTAACAGCACTTTATGGTTTCAACTATTAGATAATCTGCCTATATTTCCAATGTAATTTAGCAGTTGCATACTTTTTAAAAGCTGCATTTTGTGATGGAAAATAGTTTTGATCAATTTTGTTATCCATATTTCAGATTCAATTTTAGATACAATGGTGGCTTCATAGTTCATATATAGAGCTACTCAAGGAGTTGAATCTCCATTTTTTTTCATGAACACAATCTCCTTTCTAAGTTAATATAGTATACTCATTATTATCATCAAAATTTGCTTTAATTTTGTTTATATTGTGAAATGAATTTCCACCAGTTCTCTTCTATTTAATGTCTCCTAAGAGACATTTTGTCAATAGAGGAATTTCATTGATGAGGTTATATTATAGCACACCCCATGGGGAAGGATAACATGCTTTCTTATACACTGCTGCTAAACACAAGAAGCAGTTATAATTAGATTTTCTGTTTAAATGTGGTTATATTTAGAAAAAAAAATTTTTTTTTTAGAAAAAAATTTTTATGTAGCAACTTTAGAAGAGGGTATAAAATGTAATAATTTTTGAACTTTTATGTTGTTAATAGTGGTGTGAAAATATTAATGTACTTGAGAAAAACTGATACCATTGATGTACATCAGTTTCTATACAATCCATAATCCCCCTGTACAGTTTCTGTATGTAGTTGTGGGTCTTACTGATATTTATATAATGGATTTGTTTTCCTTAATGGATTTGTTTTCCTTTAAATTGTAAAACATTAAACACTTTGAAGGTTAAAAAAAAGAAAAATATATGGGAAATAGCAGCTATAAGGATTGTGGAAGTGGGTGACTGACACTGAGTCTGATGAAAGACTGATAAAAGAAAATAACCTAAGTTCTATTTATCAACAATTTAAAACAAAGGACCTCACTGTTAGTATTTAAAGAGACCCTCATCTCTTTTTTTTTTTTTTTCTTTTTGCGGTATGTGGGCCTCTCACTGCTGTGGCCTCCCCCGTTGCGGAGCACAGGGTCCGGACGCGCAGGCCCAGCGGCCATGGCTCACGGGCCCAGCCGCTCCGCGGCATATGGGATCCTCCCAGACCGGGGCACGAACCCGTATCCCCTGCATCGGCAGGCGGACTCTCAACCACTTGCGCCACCAGGGAGGCCCGAGACCCTCATCTCTTGCAGCCAGTATTCAGAGATAATTATCAAGCAGAACTTTAAGAATGGGAGAATTTTAGAAAAGGCTGAATTCTCAGCGTAGGAAAGTTTCCTCCTAAGAGTTGGGTCCTGATGGGGAAGGAGTAGGACCTTGAGATTTGGGGTGAAGATATCTAGGTAGATTCATTTGAAACGCTTGAATCCCAAGACTCCTCTGAATCCTCTGAGCCTATAGAAGTGCCCCTCTGGCCTAGGTGGGATGTTAAAGGCCCATCCCTCCCCATTTTGTAGGTACCTTATAAGACAATGTAAGTCCTCCTCAGGATCTACTCTGATTTCTCCTCGTGGCCACCAGACTCATAACTAGGATCAAATAGCCCAAGTAGGCAATATTATATCCCCAAATAGCTATAGCACCTGACTTACATGTAATGGCAAGTACCAGGAAAGGATGCCTGAGGGCTGGATAAATGGGGGTGGGAATTTAAAGCTGGATAAGGGGGAGTTGATCAATATCAGGGCTCTCTGTTGTGACACGGGGTTTAACACTCAGCAAGGACCCCTAAGAGATGGTTCTATACACTGCTGGAATGGCTCTTTAAAACTTGAAAAAAGTGATAGCCACACATTAAATAAATAGAGATGCCAGAACTGCCATGGTAAAAGGAATCAAAAGGCTCAATGAAGTGGGCCTGCAATAATGGGTTTATTATCTAAGACTGAAAAATCCACCAGTCAATCGGGTTTTTTGGAAAGCTTGGAGGACACTCCATTTACCAAGACAACAAAGAATGCACTAGGTAAGGAAATTACGGGTATCATTGAGAATCTTGCAGCAGCTGTGGTCTCTAAGTCAGGACCGATGGTAGGAGATGGGCTCCCTAGTAGCAATGAGGATAAGAACTCAGATTAGCAGAGACCAGGTGGCTGTACTTCACCATCAGAAGAACGGTGAGGCTTAATGTTAGAATAGTAGCCAGGAGGGCCTGGCCAGCAGGGATCTTGGTGATGGCTCAGAGAACACGGTGTACCGGGAATTCCGTGGTGATCCAGTGGTTAGGACTCCACACTTCCCGGAGTGCAATCCCTGGGCAGGGAACTAAGAACCTGAAAGCTGGGTGGTGCAAGAAAAAAAAAAAAAAAGAACATGGTGTTCTTAGGGCCAAGATAGATGGATGGCCACTTTTTATAACGAAAAGGGAGGGGAAAATGAGGAGTTATTTAATGGACATAGTTTCAGTTTTGCAAGATGTAAAAGTTCTGGAGATCTGTTGCACAACAATGTGAATACACTGAACACTACTGAACTGTACCCTTAAAAATGGTTAAGATGGTATGTTTTATGTTGTGTGCTTTTAACTACAATTTAAATTTTTTTAATTATTTACAAAAAAAAATGGATGAGAAGGCTGAGATCAGCTGCTCTACTGGAAAGTCACAAATCTTTGCCTGTTGTCAGACCCAGAAACTATCAATTATAGGAGACCAGTTTCCCATGAGGAAGCCCCCTATAAAACCACAGCAAGTATACATAGTAGTGATTCCTGCAGTCCTTCCCCAATCTATGGCCATTTATTCAGATAACTCTACAATGGAGTAAGAAAAATACCCAGATCTTTCTAAGGTTGTTGGAGACAGGGTCCAAGTTAACACTGATACCTGGGGACCTAAAGCATTAGCATGGTCTCCTCATTGGAATAGGAGCATATATGAGTTAGATAAAATGAAGGCTTGGGCCAGGTTTGTACCACAGTTGTTCCACTAGGTGTATGGACCTACCCAGTTATTTCCCATTCCTGACAGTATAATTGGAATGGGCGTACATAGAAACAACAGAACTCTCACATTAGTTCCTTGACCTGTAGAATAAGAGCTACTAAGTAGTAATAAGAAAGGCCAAGTGGAAGCCCCTGAAACTGTTCCTGGACAATGGTCAAAATAATAAATTAAAAACCTGTCAAATTTTAGGGGAATGGCAGAGTTTAGTACCTCCCTCAAAACTTTAAAGAATGAAATAATGATGGTCCCTGTCATATTCCTATTTAATTCACCAGTCTGGCCTCTGCAAAAACTGATGGATCATGGCAGATGACAAACTTAATGCAAACTTAATCAAGCAGTGGCTCCAACTACACCTGCTATGCCAGATGTGATATCTTTCTAGAGGAGATTAACAGAGCCTCCAGTACATCGTGTACAGCCGTCGATCTAGAAAATGTGTTCTTTTCCACACCCATCTGGAAAGAGGATCACACAGGATGGGCAACTATACATTCATGGTCTTGCCCCAGTGTCATATTCTCTGTCTTATTATAGTCCAAAGGTATCTGAACCGTTTGAAAATTCTAACATGATATTAGTCCAGTATATCAATACCATCAGATGTGATAGGAAGTAAGTGGCAAGTATTCTGGATACCTTAGTAAGGCATATATCCTCCAGAATGTGGAGGAGAAACTATACAAATATTTAGAGGCCTACCACATCAGTGAAGTTTTTACAGGTTGAATGATCTGGAGCATGCCAGTACATTGCTTCCAACATTAAAAAAACAAAACAAAAACATTGCACAATGCACCTCTTACCACCAAGAAACACATTTGGTAGGCCTCTTTGGGTTATGGAGGCAGCATATTCCACACTTGGAAATACTGCTAAGACCCATTTATCAGCAGATACAGGTTTGTTGGATTGCACCCCTCAGTCCTACAAGCCCTGTACTTGCCCAGCTTCAAGACCAAAGAAAGAGCCCAGAGTCAGCAACAGAGACATCAATGGTTTAATGGATAGGGGGACCTCACATGTCTGAAGCAGGGTACTGGAGCAACACCCCACCATGTGTGGCATGTGGCAGGCAGGACATGGCAGCAGTCTTCGTTCCCAGGGGGAGGGGGAGGTTACCAGTTGTAGGGCGAATTGATGTCAGGTTGGCTCTTCAGTTACCAGGGAAAGCAGCAGAGGGGCACACCACCACCTTTCACTACCCCTCTGATAAGCTATCATAGTGGAGATGTTCTGATCTAAAGCAAGAACAATCCTTAGCTGGGGCCTGGGGCAAGTAGGTAGGAAGGTCAGTCATGTGAATAGGGTATTGGTGAAGCAGGCACTGGTTGAGCAGGGCATTACAGAGAACAAGAGTACAGCCGTCTTGAGTGGCCTGACCACACAGGTTGGAACCTTTGATTGGAGCCCAGAGGAAGAAAGGACTGAAAGATTAAAACTGAGATATGATCAACACTGCTGCTTGGGCTCTGTGACTCGGCAGATCCCATGATACTTGAACTACCTGGGAACAGAGAATGACACTGTATGAAATCTCTGGCCACCACTTGGCTCAAATATTTGGACATTCATGCATTTCTAAATTTAGTTGATTCATGTTTACTTAATATGTGCTTACCATATGCCAGGCCCTGTCCTGGACACTGAAAACACAAAGATGTAATAAAACCTATTCTCTGTTCCCAAGTAGCTCGGTCTAATTTTACTCTTACTATTTGCCTGCCATTTGACTCATCTATTTCCTCCACCCTGGCATTTGCTAGGATTCAGGTAGTAACAAAGTGGGGCCAAATGGGGAAAAACTTGAGAACAATTCTATTAACTAAAAATCGACCACAAATCGGGCCATCATGATTTGATTTGAACAAGCCACATCAGTCATGCTTTAACAATAATAACTCAATTAATGAGACCTACTGTGTATATGCCACACACTTCATATACATTTATCTTCCCCCCAAATTCTGCAAGGTGTTATCTCTCTCCACATGAGAAAACTGAGGTTTAGGAAGTTAAGGCATCTAAGACACATATGAAGTGTTAGAGCTAAGATTTGAATGTAGGGCTACTTCTGGCACCTCAAATCCTCTTTTACCACTATATCATACTACCTTCATGCTACTTCCAGTGATCCGTAATAGTCTGAAAATACCTTGATGTATTCCAATTCCTTCATTAAACATTAAATTCCTATTTGAAGCCCGCCAGTGACAACAAGCTCTTCAAAGTGGTCCTTTTTATCTATGATCAGGAGATTCTTCCACAGGAAATTCAAATGTCCTCTCTTTAGGATAATTTAGCTGCAAAGAACACTCAAGCTAGGCAGAGGGAGGTGTTTTGTTTTGTTATTTTGGCTGCATTGGGTCTTCGTTGCTGCGCACGGACTTTTCTCTAGTTGCTGCGAGCGGGGGCTACTCTTTGTTGTGGTGCACGGCCTTCTCATTGCGGTGGCTTCTCTTGTTGTGGGCTCTAGGCACGCGGGCTTTAGTAGTTGTGGTGCATGGGCTTAGTTGCTCTGCAGCATGTGGGATCTTCCTGGACCAGGGATTGAACCCATGTCCCCTGCATTGTCAGGTGGATTCTTAACCACTGCGCCACCAGGGAAGTCCCGAGGGAGGTGTTTTAAGAACACAAAAATCTCACTGGAAAGTTAGCAACCCAGGGACAGAAAAAGGACAGCCAGCCATCACGGGGACAGGAATTTTGAAGCCATTTCTGAAGCTGTCATTTCTGCTTCATTCATTTTTCATTCTATATCATTCTTACCAGCTTCCATTGCTTGCTCAGGGCCTGGCATTAGTGCTCTAGCCCCATCCTACTTAACCTTTCAGTTCAAGATTCCATTATCATCTGACTCGGTCTTTTCTTTTAGTACAAAATCCTTAGAAATAAATAGATTGACCCAGTTTAACCTATGGATTGGATCTTGGATCATGTTCTAACCTTGGTCTGACCACCTATGACTACGATGGAGTCACCCCAAAAACATGGCTGAGTTTAAGTAGGATCTGTGGATGTAAAACAACTTCAGAAGGGGTGTGAACTGGGCTTGATACACTGTGTTAACAACCTTGTTCAGAAAAACATAAAGATGAGATGAATATCCTCTTTTTATGTGACACTTAAACAGAGTCTGTAGCAACCAGGTATGATTTTTTATTATTTGTTTGCTATTTTCTAACTTAACTAAGTACCAAGGAGGCAGAGATTGGCTCCTATCCATCTCTGACCCCTCAAAGCACATATCCTAGTGCTCTCAACACTGTGCCCTGGTACAACTTGATGCTGAGGTAAACAGTATTTGTGATGGGGGTACACTTACCTACTGTTGGCTGATCTCTTAAACATAGGGTACCAAGAGGCATACTGACAGTTTGATTTTGTGTGTGTGTGGTAAAATATACACAACATAAAATTTACCATTTTAGCCACTTTTCAGTGGCATTAAGTACATTCATGTTGTGCAACCACCACCACTATCCATCTCCAGAACTTTTTCATCATCTTGAACTGAAACTCTGTACTCACTAAACAGTAACTCCCTATTTCCCCCTCCTTCCTGCGCTTAGTAACCACTGCTCTGTCTCTATGAATTTGACTATTCCAAGATACCTCACGTAAATGGAATCATACAATATTTGTATTTTTGTGTCTGGTTTATTTCATTAAGCATGTTTTCCAGGTTCACCTTTGTTTTAACACATATCAGAATTTCATTCCTTTTTAAGGCTGAATAATATTCTATTTTATATATACTAGGTCCCCTACATATGAACAAGTTTTATTCCAAGAGCTTGTCTGTAAGTCCAATTTCTTCGTAAGTCCAACGAAGTTAGCCTAGGTACCCAACTAACACAATTGGCTACATAGTGCTGTATTGTAATGGGTTTATAATACTTTTCACACAAATAATACATAAAAAACACAAAAAATGAAGAAAACATTTTTAATCTTACAGTACAGTACCTTGAAAAGTATAGTAGTACAGTACAACAGCTGGCATACAGGGGCTGGCATTGAGTGAACGGGCAAGAAGAGTTACTGACTGGAGGAGGGAGAGGAGGTGGGAGATGGTAGAGCTGAAGGATTGTCAGCAATAGGACACGGAGGGCAAGCTGCAATTTCACTCACGCCTGACGCTGATGGCACAGGTTCTGGTACCTTGCTGGATTCAATTCTATCTACCTTCTTGAAAAAATGATCCAGTGATGTCTGGGTAGTAGCTCTTTTTTTCTTGTCATAGATGACATGGTAGCACTGGACTGAATTCTGAACGGCTGCTGCAACCTTCGTGCACTGTTCTTCGTTCGGTCCTGTGCCTCAAAAACTAACAGTGCCTCCTCAAATAAAGAAAATCCCCTTGCCATTTCCTGCATCATGACTCTCTTTGGTTCTTCAGTTACTTCTTCTTCCTCTTGTCTCTCTTCATCCTTTCTCTGGGCCTCCAATTCCGTCAGGTCTTCATTAGTAAGCTCTTTGTGTTGCACAGCAAGGAGTTCAGTGAAGTAGTCTTCTTGAAGATCTAGCTCCAGTTTCTCACTGAGGGTCACTAAGTTGCTGAAGACCTCTTTGGACTCCTCATCCACCTTCCAAATCCATGAAAATCGTGAACAAACTGCAGGCAAATGCTCTTCCAAAGCCCATTCATGGTGACAGCTGTAACCTCACACCAAGCAAAGTCAATGTTTTTTAAGGCCCTGAAGATGGCAGTCCTTCCAAAATTGTCACAAGGTTGTTCCTGATTTGTCACTCGTCTTTACTGCCTGATGAAAAGTGTGAGGTAAATATTTCTTGAAAGTCGCTATAACTCCCTGGTCCATAGGCTGGATGAGCAACATAATATTTGGTGGCAGATGCACTGCTTTGATGCTGGGATGAAAGTCATCCATGAATAGGGGGTGGCCTGGAGCATTGTTGAGCAGCAAAAGAATGTTGAATGGGACATCCTTCTCCAGGCAGTATTTCTCTACCTCAGGGATAAAGTGGTGGAAAAACCAGTCCTGGAAAATGGCCTGTGTAACACAGGCTTTGGGGTTACTCTTCCACACAACAGGATGAGAGCCCTTGGCTATGTTTTTAAGGGCTCTTGGGTTCTCTGAATGATAAATTAAGAGAGGCTTCAGCTTCATATTGCCGGAAGCATTGTCACCAAACAACAGAGTTAGCCTATCCTTTGCTGCTTTATAGCCTGGCATCAACTTTTCCTCCTTACTGATGTAACTTCGGTCTGGCATCCTCTTCCAGTACAGCCCTGTTTCATCCACATTAAAAACCTGCTTGAGTCAATATGTGCCTTCATAAATAATTTCTCAAAGTGTTTCATGAAACTCTCGGGCAGCTACCATATCTGCACTCGCTGCCTCACCGCTTACTTTTACATTGCGAAGGTTGGCTCTAGCCTTGAACCCTTGAAACAAGCCATGGCTGGCATTAAAAGATGAGCCCTCTGATTCTTCAATGTGTTTCTTCTTCAAGTCTTCATAAAGGTTTTTGGCTTTCTCTTGAATTAGCATTAAGCTTAGTGGGACTCAGTGCTGAAGCTGATCCTGCATCCACACACTGAGAAGTTTCTCCATCTCCTCCATCACTTTTACACGTTTCTTTGATATTGTTGTTGACATCATTGGCACAGCCGACTTCACATGTTCCATGATCTTGTCCTTGTTCTTTAGAATCGTGCCAATGGTTGAACAATTCACGTTTTAAGAATGAGCAACATCTACCATATTTTCGCCTTGCTCCACTCTCACTTATTTTCACTTTTGTCTCCATTGTTATTGCTTGGCGTTTCTTAGCAGTACTGGCTACATCACCGCTGCTTTTACGCTTGCTTCCGGACATCCTGGGCTTGAAATAAAGATACTGTACTCTATAAAGTACACAAAAGCACAACCACTTGTGGAGGATGCACGCACATGACAAGGTATGCCAGACACGTGAACTAACTTATGTGATTGGTCATGCGAATGCACGTTCACATCTTTGAAAGTTCACCACTTGAAGGTTCATATGTAGGGGACTTACTGTATAGACATTCTGTTGATTCCTTCATCTGTTGATAGACATTTGGGTTGTTTCTACTTTTTGGTTATTGTAAATAACGCTGCTATGGGGACTTCCCTGGTGGTCCAGTGGTTAGGACTCTGAACTTCCACTGCAGGGGGCACGGGTTTGATCCCTGGTGGGAGAACTAAGATCCTGCATGCTGCACAGAGCAGCCACAGGAAAAAAAAAAAAGAAAGAAAAATTGCTGCTATGAACATGGGTGTACAAATATCTGTTTGAGTCTCTGTTTTCAGTGTCTCTCTGCTTTGGGGTATATATCTAGAAGTGGAATTGCTGGACAATCTGTGTTTAATGTTTTGAGGAGTCACTATATTGTCTTCCTCAGTGGCCACACCATTTTATATTCTCACCAACAATGCATGTGTTCCAATTTCTCCACATCCTTGCCAATGTTTGTTTTTTGTTTTGTTTTTAATAGCAATCCTAATAGGTGTGGAGTGGTAGCTTATTGTGGTTTTGATTTGCATTTCCCTAATGATTAGTGATGTTGAACATCTTTTCATAGGCTTATTGTATATCTTCTTTGGAGAAATATCTATTCAAGTCTTCTGCTCATTTTTCAATTAGGCTGTTTTTTGTTGAGTTGTGGTTACTTATATATTGTGTATATTAATCCTTTATCGGATATATGATTTTCAAATATTGTCTCCCAGTCTGTGAGTTGCTTTTTCATTCTCTTGATAGTATCCTTTGATACACAAGTTTTTAATTTTGATACACTCCAATTTACCTATTTTTTCTTTTTTGGCTGTGCTTTTGGTGTCATATCAAAGCAATCATTGCTAAATTCAAAGTCATGAAGCTTCCCTGTGTCTTCTTCTGAGGATTTTATAGTTTTAGTCTTATGTTTAGGTCTTTGATCCATTAATTTTTGTCTGTGGTGTAAAGTACAGGTCTAACTTTATTTTTTTGCATGTGCATATACAGTTCTTTCAACACCATTTGTTGAAAAGACCATCCTTTCCCCATCGAATGGTCTTGGTACACTTGTCAAAAATCATTTGACCATACATATAAAGGTTTATTTCTGGGGTCTCTACTCTATTTCACTGCTCTGTATGTCTGTCTTTATGCCAGTACATTGTTTTGCTTGCTGTAACTTTGTAGTAAGTATTGAAATCAGGAAATGAGTCCTCCAACTTTTTTTTCAACTGTTTTGGATATCTGGGACCCCTTAAGATTCCATATGAATTTTAGAGCGAGTTTTCTTTTTCTTTGATTTCCTTAGCATGAATACTTTGTTCCTTTTATAACTTTTTAAAAATACTTGAGTATATTTGATTTACAACATTGTGTTAGCTGTATAACATAGACTTTTTTTTCAGAGTATATTCTAAGTTATTACAAGATATTGGGTATAATTCCCTGTGCTATACAGTAAATCCTTGTTGCTTATCTATTTTATGTATAGTAGTTTGTTATCTATTAATCCCATACTCCTAATTTGTCCCTCTCTCAACTCCCCTTTGGTAACCTGTTTGTCTTCCATGTCTGAGACTGTTTCTGTTTTGTATATAGATTCACTTGTATTATTTTTTAGATTCCATATATGAGTGATATCATATAGTATTTATCTTTTTCTGTCTGACTTATTTCACTAGGCATAATATTCTCTAGGTCCATCCATGTTGCTGCAAATGCCAATATTTTATTCTTTTTTATGACTAATATTCCATTGTATATGTATCACATCTTCTTAAGCCAATCATATGTTGATGGGCACTTGGGTTGCTTCCATGTATTGGCTATGGTAAATAGTGCTATGAACATTGGGGTACATGTATCTTTTTGAATTAGAGTCTTTATTTTTTTCCAGATATATACCCAGGAGTGGAATTGCTAGATCATATGGTAGTTATAGTTTTAGTTTTTGAAGGAAACTCCATACTGTTTTCCATAGTGGCTGCACCAATTTACATTCCCACCAACAGTTAGAATGGGTTTTTCTATTTCTGCAAAAAACTTTATTAGGGTTTTCATAGGGATTGCATTGACTCAGTAGATCTCTCTGGGTAGTATTTACATCTTAACAACATTAAGTCTTCCAATCCATAAATTTGGGATGTCAGTTCATTTATATCCTAATTTCTTTAAACAATATTTTGTAGTTTTCAATGTAGACGTCTCTTACTTCCTTGGTAAAGTTTATTTCTAAGTATTTTATTCTTTTTGATGCTATTGTGAATGGAATTATTTTCTTAATCTACTTTTTGGATTGTTCATTGTCAGTGTATAGAAATGCAGCTGCTTTTGTGTGTTGGTTTTGTATCCTAGAGCTTTGCTGAATTCATTTATTAGTTCTACTTTTTTTGTGGGCCAGTTTGATTTAAACACATTAAAAAAAAGTGTGGCTGCAGGATAAATTCATCACCAACTTGTTCAAGTGTATATTTTTCTTTGACAAGGTAACCCTAAAAGGATGCAAAATTTTGAGAACACCAGTGCCAAGATTAACATATGTAACCTAAGAATTTTTGCCCATATACCACTGTCAAAGATCTCATCCCAGGTTTGCAAAATATCCAATTATTAAGTTCATAAAACTCAACTCCTGAATATATACAAAAGTTACAAATCCTACTTGTAAAAAACCCCTCAAACTTGCTGAGTAATCCTTAAGATTTGACTTTCAGGCTAATATTGAGTGATATTTGATGAGGATATCCATCTAGAGGTCACAAAAACATAATTTTCATTTCAATAAATATTTGTTGAATGGTGTGGGGTGACGTTTAGAATTTAAACTCTGGAATCTGATAATCTAGATTAGAATTCTGGTTCTCTCACCTGTTAGTTGTTTTGGTACTTCCCTAAATCATTTTTGCTCCACTTTAAAAGTGAGACCATAATATGTGCCCCACTGAACTGAGAGTTAAATGAGATCTCTATTCAGTAAATGTTAGTTATTACGATTGTAGTAGACTACATGTTGTCACTATGCTAGATATTGGGAGTAAAAGATGTGTGACACACTATCTGCCATCAAGGTTCTCACAATCTAGATGGGAAAACTATAAAGAAAATCAAGTAATCTCAATATTGTACTACAGTAAAAAATATGTGCAGAAGGATGAAAGCTTGAACCAGAGTGGTATGTTGGAGATAAATGTGAGGCTATGACACACTCAGATATGAAATTTAGGTTGTTTGGCTCCTATGTAAAGGATGGATTGGAGCAAGTGAATCATAAGCAAGCCCAGTAAGGGGGCTATGATAATCTAGGCAAACTCTGTGTGGCAGAACAATACAGACTGAACAGGAGGGTGGCAGTGTAGAATGGAGCTTTCCTGTGCCTAGAACCATAAGCTCCTTTCTGCCATTGCTTGGGAGATCACACGCTTTAATCATCTTTCATCTTCACCTTAATCATTTAGGGAGTTCTAAGGAACCCTGTTTGATTCAGGGACTATTTACAGTGGAGGAAACAGGCTCAGATAGCAAGGCCATCATTACACTAATATAGGGGCATTAGTCACATTATACTCTATGAAAATGGCAACCCCTGGGACACAACAAATATGAGTGGTGAACCCCCGAGTTGTGCACTACAGTAGCCCTATTGGAAAAATTATAACACAGTAGATAATGGAACTGACCTCTATCTAAAAACCTGTGCAGTTCCTACTATTCCATACTATGTGTTTTTAATTAAATTAATTAATTAATTTTTGGCTGCACTGGTTCTTCATTGCTGTGTGTGCCCCTTCTCTAGTTGTGGCGAGTAGGGGTTACTCTTCGTTGCAGTGCACAGGCTTCTGGTTGCGGTGGCTTCTCTTGTTGCAGAGCACGGGCTTTAGGCGCATGGGCTTCAGTAGTTGCAGCACATGGGTCAGTAGCTGCGGCACACAGGCCCTAGAGCACATGGGCTTCAATAGTTGCGGCACGTGGGCTCTAGGGCGTGAGCGCTTCAGTAGTTGTGGCTCACGGGCTCTAGAGCGCAGGCTCCGTAGTTGTGGCGCATAGGCTTAGCTGCTCCGTGGCATGTGGGATCTTCCCAGACCAGGGATCGAACTCATGTCCCCTGCATTGGCAGATGGATTCTTAACCACTGCACCACCAGAGAAGTCCCTATCCCACACTATGTCTTCTCATAATATTGTATTTATGGATATATAACACCCTTAGGGTTAAACACTGAATTAAAACAAAGAAACAAATCAAACACATCCCAATATGGGTTTTCACAAAAACCTGGTAGGCTTATTAAAGTTAATTTAATGGAATCCCATAAATACTAGTTACTTAACAACAAATCAAGATGCTTGATGTATTCTTAAACCATTACTTAATGGGAAAAGTAAGGGTAAAACAAACATAAGGTCCCAACTACTTACTTTGGGCTTCCCCAAAACAGATAAATGAGGAGCTTTATAAAAACTGAAAGGACTATCCATAAAAATTAAGATTATCAATCAACTTTCTGTAGACATTTCTTGAATTACCCCAAAATTCTAAGGTGAATTTCCCCAGAAAATTCTTCTATAGTTATCTTGGCAATAAATACATAACCTTAGTAAAAAGTAAATATTTAGTAACTACTTCATATATTAAAAAAACTATGTAATTCCTATTTATGCCAAGAACACTAAAATTTATAGAAGTTTTATCCACATTCTTTCTTACCTATGCCTACTCACTCTGAAGGCAGGAACATTTCTTTGGGTTGAGTCAGGATCTCGATATGCTTTGTCCAGGAAAAGGGAAGGTATGAAAATATAAAACAAAAAAGAGTATTGGCTCATTGCATACAAGAGAGGCCAGCCATTAAGAGTTATTGTCAACAGGATAAAAGGAAATACTGACCAGAGCTCCTCTGGGTGAGCAGTTAAAATATGATCAAAATGTAAAAGAGGAAGAAGTATATACACACAAAGAACTTTTATGAGTATTGATAAAAAGACATTTCTGAAAAAATGATAAAATACCTCCTTGAGGATTTTCAGAAATGAGATTCACAGAACTACAGGAGCAGAAGAAGTGTTGATTTGGAAACATCTCATTTGACTGATGATGAATTTCAAAGTCATTAGGTTAGGTAACCTGCCCAAGGTCATACGGTTAATGCCAGAGTTTGGACTAGGATCCAATTCTCCTGAATTCCACGAGTGCTTCTTCCCCCCATTTGGTATACTACCTCTTAGGTTTCCCTAACCACTTGAAGTCCCCTTAACTCTCTCTGCCCCACAATGTGCCCTTTGGGGACAGTCAGAGGAACAGCATTCTGGACTAGGTAGACCATGTAGAGCTACTGATCTAACAATGGATGAAGCATAATTTCAAAAAAAGACTAGGTTGAAATTCATTTGGGGGTGAGGAGCAGAGGGAAAATACAAAAGAAGTAAATTCTGTAGACAACAAAAAGAGAAGCACAAGAGGAAATATTATCCTCTTTTGTTATTTTATTACTGTTATTTTATTTTGTAGTTAACTCCATATATTATATAAAACATAACAGGAAAAATCAACAAATGTATAAAATAAATTGAGGTGTCTGGATGGAAAAAAATACAAGACCTTTGCCTTCGTGTCTATAGATCTCTTGATATGTTGGTCTTGCACTAGAGATATCAAATAAAGATATCTAGCTTGAAACAAAAGTTGATATGCTGCAAGGTTAAGCCATAGTTTGATGATGGGCCATGATAGGCTTTCTAAATCTTATCCTTAAATATTGGCTATAACAAATGCTGATATAACAAAGTGCAAGCTTTTATCATAAGACGGCAAGAGGGAAGCATCAATGAATGAATGCAACTTACTTCCAAGTCCTCTGAAAGGAGGTGAAAAAATAAATACTGTGTTTTACCAGTGTTCCCCCAAAGCATTACTCTAAGCATGCAGGAGGATGCTATGAGCAGCTACAATAGTAAGATCCAATCCAGAGGTAGGTTCAAGGCCAAGAGTAGAGGAGTGGTTGAAGAAGTCCTCCTAGGGCCAGTACCATTTCACGGAATGCCCATTTGTGCTGGGGAATGAGTCTATGGCCCATTTTTTCTGATTCAAAAGGACATTCCCAATTTCAACCTTGCTGAAAAAGAGGCATTTTTGCACCTGCTACTAAGAACAGCTAGGATACAGGATAAGGCTGGCATAAAATTATTTAGCAAGCACATGCTAGCTATTCCAGTTTGAAATCTACCAAACTGTAAAATCAAAGGAATAAGAAGTTGAAGATGGAGCTGTTGTTCCTCAAGATGTGGGAACAATCTTAGAAAAAGAGGGATTAGGCACTCGATTAACTCTATATGGAGAACATCCTTCTCAGGCTAGATGGAAGATGAGGAAGAGCATTACTAAAGGCTAACCAGGCCATTTCGAGACCAAAAGGGGAGAAAACAAGGCATTTAGGACAAAATCTAGTAGAAGAAATTCCTCTGGGTCTAACTAGGTAAGTGAATCTAAGGCAACTGCACCAAAGATATGCTACCCATTATGCCAGCATGAAGCTGGTGACAAAATATCTCAAGACATTTTAAACCCAGAAAAATGTATGAGAAATATGTTAACGAAGCAAATTAAAACCAAACCTCCAAGGGTAAAATCTCCTCAGATTTGAAATCCAAGATACTCACTTTTCATTAATTCTGTGCATCATTAGAAAAAATAAAAAGTAACAAATGTAAAGATTTGTTTTATTTCTACTGGGGTAAGGAGGAGGATAAATAAAACTGTTTTCCAATTTGCTCTCCACTGTATACACACATACCCACACGCATACATACACATACACACACTAAAAATACCCCAACAAAAAACAAAACAAAAAAACCAAGAATCAAAACCCAAAACACCCTCAAACTGCACCAACACTTCGTATTTTGACCAAAAGAATAGATCCTGGGAGGAAGTGCAAAATGCAAAATCAAATGATCGAAAAATGCTGAACAAACAGCATTATTAATATACAAAATATTTATATTACTGAACTAGTAACAGCTGATGTTCTCCGTGTCTGTAAAACTTTGGAACCACATAGCTGATTTGTTAAATCTAGTCCATGCCAGCTTCCAAAAACCAGAAAAATTTTTAGTTAGCTTCATTCTTTGATGCCTCATCAAAATTTTCTACGAGATCTGAAAAAAAAAAGTAAATAAGTTAAAGATACAAAAAAAGACAAAGAGGTAAATGCAATTCCTAACTTCTAGCCTAACAAAAACAGAATTGTTGCTACTAGAATTAGCCTGAAAACATGTAAGAGGCAGAAATGGATTGGTGGCATTTCACTAATAATGCTTCATTTATCTGCTTAAAACAGAAACCCTAAGGAAATGTTAGTCTTCTTTTGCCTATGCAAACTACTAAGGTGACTAGCATTTTCATATGTCAATCGTAATTCCTACAGAAGTGTTGTAACAATAACTATGCAAATTTATAATCACAATGATCCCAATTTAATAAAGGCAGATTCCAATTTAATAAATGCAGCAGAGCTTTGTGTGACAATTTCTAAGCTCTGAACGGGAGGGCTTTTATCCTGTTTCATTAGATCATATGCACATCGTTGTGAATTCACAAGCTCACCATTAACAAAAAACTGAAAAATGATCATGCAATGAATTAAATGAGATAAACAGGATGCTAAAAATCTTAAAACTAAAGAAATGTCACCTACCTGGAACATCATCATCCTCCTCATCAATGTCTTCTGGTTTTGGTGTTTTGCTATCCAACACTACAAAAAGTTTATTTTAAAATTAGCCATTGAGAACAAAGACCTTTACCAAACACTTGTAATGTTTATCCTTTTTTCCTATCTACATAGTTCTAGAAACAAATCTTACATAGTTGTTCAGAAAAAGCTAAATATTGCCTAATCTAAATGCCATATTTTATTTGATACTAAAATTAATAAAAGTTTAACTTCATTTGATATACACTAAATACGGTTGGCAATTACAATGGGTAGTGAAGGTAAAACTTACATGCAAAATGGAATAATTTAGGTGAGTTTAAATAAGGACATTATAGTTAATTAACTCTCCAAATTCCATATTCTCCAAATAAAACATCAACATTCAAGATTTTTTCCATCTCTTTTGGTGTAAAACTATCTAGCTTTGTAGTATTAGCACTGAACTAATAGGCTCTGATTTTTTAGGGATGACAAGACACATTTGAAATCAGAACTACCTTGGACACTCAGAACTTATGGTTGCTGCATCTATAGCACAATCAACAATATTAAATGAAAATATAGTTCTGTGATAACACTATCTTTTTCTTGTCATTAGTCAGAAGTGAATACCAAATCAACTGTTTATAAAATGTGGCCTGCAGATCCTGGCACTTTCCTTTTAGGTAATTACCTCCCAACACTCTATATTACTACCAAAATGTATCTGAATATTCTACATGCTACACTGCATAATTATTAAAGGAACAAACTCAAAAATGTATGAAGCATACAAGTAATATTACAAAAAGTAAAATTTATGTACAGGTAAATCCTTCTAGCATAAAATGGACACACCTTTTAAATCATTAGGTTCTTTAAGTAAGGTGAGGAGGGAATGAGGTATTAAATTGAAATACCTACCTTGTCGAGGGAACTGTTCAGCTAACTTCCTAAGACTTGTTAAGCTGTCAGCACCAAGCTGACTTAATATTCCAGGAAGCATTTCTGTGATTGGTTTGGCTTCAGCATGGCCAGTAATTGCAAAGGTGTTAGCAGAAAGGGAAGCTTGGACTTTGGGATTGTTGAAATGAATAACTGTCCCATCATCTTTAATCATGTTCACCTGTGTGATCACAGAAAAAAATGTATTTCACATATTTGGTACAACTTTAAAAATGTTTTAAAAAACATTTTATCCAATTACTGTTTTTTACTTGGTAGTTAGTTATGCAATCCCAATGTAGTAATTATGTAAGCCGTGGATTTGGGTGGAAAAAAACCCTAGTGACAAAGTAAAATAATGTACATGGCATAAATTACTAGGATGGTCAAGAAATAGTCATTTTATTATAGAATCTAAATTTATTATTATTATTATTACTGGCCATGCCACACGACTTGTGGGATCTTAGGTCCCCGACCAGGGATCAAACCTAGGCACATGGCAGTGAAAGCGCTGAGTCCTAACCACTGGACCAGGGAATTCCCTAGAATCTAGATTTTAAATTCAAAGATTTCTACTGCGAGGAAGAAGTTCATGCCCACATTTTTAAAAAATGGAGTTATCAGCCACGAATTGGCTTCATAATGAAATTACCCATTATCTTACTCAATTTATACTAGCAAACTAAATTAATAGATACTATTGTATCTGTACAACAGTCAGCATCATACTTATGGGACAGGTTTTAAGGGGGTAATAGTGTATGGTAAAAATAACCACTGAAAACCCATAAAGAACACTCAGAAATTTAATCAATCAGGTGTTTCACTCCTTTGAATACTTAGTAAATTTACAAAAGTTTCAACTTGTTCTCTTCATGTCTTTCTTTGTAGAGGATTTTGTCACTTTCTCTGATTTTTTAAGTGTAGCTTCTCAACAACCTTCAAAACCCCTTGTAAATGACAAGGAAGTTCTCCCACCCAGTTGCCTGGCCATCTGAACATTTATCAATTACTAGGAGACCTTTAAAACCATCCTCACATTCTCTCTATAGCTTTCACCAATATGAACTGACTGTTTCAGATTTAATTTCATTCACTGCCTGGGACTCACTGAAAAGGAAGGCTGAATGTGCATGCACTATGTAAAATGTTATTTTTCTCTCTCACTCTTTGTGTTTTAGTAGAGTTGTATTTGCTTATAAGTTAAATGTGTAAATAATGTGATTCCACTATGTAGTTGATTTCACTGGGTAAGTTACCTTGGTGGTAACATGCTTATTATATAAAAAGGTTACGAAAGTTAACTCTTGGCTACTTTAGAAGCATTTCATGATCCATCCAAAAACTGCCCTTGTCACAATCAAGCAGAGATGCTGAGTGTTCTCCATGGTCAGTGCAAGTGGGCTTTTCTTCCTCAGAGGTGATCACCACCACTGATAGACAGCACCAGAAAGGAAGGGGAAGAAAGGGGCTTCTAAATTTCAGGCAAGACCTGGAACACAGAGAAAATAAAGGCAAGTCCCCTAGAAAATTGTAACTAAACCCCACAAATATTACACAGAGTAAGCATTCAATCTAGCTGTCCTGAACAAAAATCATCACAAGTTAAAAATAACTTATATTAACTTTAGAAAAAGATAAACTATGTACTTCTGAAGATAATTACTGTTTAAGTAGAAAAGTTAAATGGAAAAATGGCTGAAAATATAGGAGAGGAATGGCTTGAGAAGGCAGTGGCCTAGTAGATATGAAATGGGATGCTGCTCTGGATCTATCCTAGAATCACATAATTTTAGTATGGGAAAAGAATAAATATATGGTAGGACTATATTTTCCAAATCAAGACCAAATCACTTAATTTAATAAAGGATTTCTACAATACTTCCAGGTGTGAAAAGAGCCTCAAACATTGTAATATGAGACATTTTTTATTTACAAACATTGAAGTCACAAGAGATTTGAAATAAATATTGTTCCAAAAAAGTCAGGCCATATATTTGTTGAATTTAGAGGTCTTCTAGTTCAAATCTCTTGTTAAAGAAATAAATACTAAAGACAAGAGCTCTTGGTTTTGATTAAGCAACATACCCAAGGACAAATAGCTGGTTATGTGCAAACCCAGAACTTGAACCTGGATTTCCCAACTTTGTTTAATTTCCTTCCTATGATGTCATTCTCATTCTTAAAACACTTATTTGTCTATAAAAATTCAATTCTGTGGCATCATAAAAGCTTGTCAGAGAAATATTTATCTCAGAATGTAAGCTAAATAACAGCTGATATATGGATAATATATATCTTACTGGCAGCAAAATAAGAGGCTAACATGGGGCAAAAAACAATAAATAAATTCATGAATTTTCCTTCTGTTCAACCTTCTTTTCCAAGGCTAAATGTTAAGTCATATTTTACAGCCTGATGTAGGTCTTTGTAGTTTAAAATATGTTGTTTGAGTTTAGTGTGAAAAGCAATATGAATGCCATCCCAGACTGTGAAATACAAATAAATTTATTAATGGTTGTTTTAAATGGGGTTGTATAAAAGATGTAGCTTCATGAACAGAAAGGTCCAGAAACGGGTGGAGAGTTTAGTTTTAGAATAGAGAGAATGAAATACTACAAGTTAAAAAGGCCAGAATATTTTATTTCTATCTAACATTCCTTCCCCTCTACTGAGCAAATGACATGGTTATATAAGGCTCCTAGATACAGGCTATTAGAACTATCAAAGGATTAACTGTTGGGCTGAGCAAGATCAGTTAGACACTTCCCAACTCTTTTAGAGGCAAAAGGAGGGATAAGGAATTTGTTAAATTCACAAAGCAAATTGTATGCATTTCATATGAAGACTTCACTTCCCCCAGTGATTTTACTGCTGTTTGGTCTACGTAAATCATACAATCTATATACAGTATAATAACAAGAAGCAGACAAATAAAGACTATTAAACTAGCTACTACAACAGCACTCAGGTCCCCTTTTCAATCGATCAAGCATCCCGTTTATGTCAGTGTTTTTTCCACTTAACAGGTAGCTGAGGTAAAGAATGCTACTTGAGTTATGGAGGAAGAGGCATTAAAAAAATTTTTTTTTTAATTTTTAATTTTTGGCTGCGTTGGGTCTTCATTGCCACGTGAGCTTTCTCTAGTTGCGGCAAGCTCTTCGTTGCAGAGCACGGGCTCTAGGCACGTGGGTTTCAGTAGCTGTGGCTCAAGGGCTCTAGACTCAGGCTCAGTAGTTGTGGCGCACAGGATTAGTTGCTCCGCGGCATGTGGGATCTTCCTGGCCCAGGGCTCGAACCCGTATCCCCTGCATTGGCAGTCAGATTCTTAACCACTGTGCCACCAGGGAAGTCCCAAAGAGGCATTTTTTTTGACCCCAGTCCAAAATTCCAGATGCCCTTGCTCTTATTTTTTGCTCTAATTAATACTGACATGTCTTGTAGTTACCAGAAGATACTTTGTCCTCTCATGCATAGTGCACTTACATATGCTGTTTTCACTGTTTAGAAGAACTCTTTCCTGCTTCTCCACATTGTAAGTTCCCATTTATCCAGGACTTGGGTCAGATGCTTCTTTCTCTGTGAAAACTTAAGGTGGTTTATTCACCTTCTGCACTTCATGGAAACTGATATTATATAGAATTATCTTGTAGTATAATTGTGTTTGTAATCTTTGACCTTACTAGAAGGCGAACTCCTTGAGATCAGAGGCCATTGCCTTACGAGATACAGTATCCCCCCAATTGTCAGCACCTAATAGTCACTCAAATTTGCTGAATGGACACCTCCTATAAAACTTATTCTAAAATCATGGATGCTGTCAGATCTCACTTCCCCAAATGCTAGATGAGGGGTCATATTAAGGTTTAGAAATAGCACCAGTAGTGCCCCCAGTGAAGACACCCAGAACCTCCTGGGCTGTATTTTTCGCCTTTTCCTATTGTTCTGCCCTTTCAGAATCAGCCCAACTGCTCTATAGAATTGAGGGCTATTTTAAGTCATTCCGGGCAACTGCTGGGTGGCCCAATTACGCTACTATCAAAACCTTAACGACCCCTGTCCTTGCTGGTCTTTGAGTAGGGCACATATATTAACTATAGCAGCCTTCTAGCTGGTAAATCTGATGCTCGCTTTATTCCTACACAGCAATAAGTTTTCATGGCTATAAGGAGGCTTACAAAGTTATGATTGACTCCACAGCTCTTGCCGGTAATTAACTGCCCTCTCAGTTCAGAGAGGGGGTTTAAATTCTTATGCTATGTAATTTTTTTTGTTTCTTTCCAGGTCCCCACTAGGCCAGTTAGCTGCAGTTCATAATTGACAGTTGTCTTAAAATCAAGTTTTATTGCTACTCCTTCCTGTATGTAGTGGCACTTAAATGTTTATTAGGAAATTAATCTTTTATTGCCTTCCTGCTGTATTTTAATGGGGTGAAATAACAGATATTTTAAGAATAAGACACGTAAGTGTCTGGATTGTGTAAGGCTAAGGGATGTCAAATTTTGAGGATTATGGCCTTTGCACACATTCCCATAAGTCAGTATCTTTCACATCCAATCCTTGTAAATAAGCTCAGCACCTGCTTATATCTAAAGGCTAGTATGAAGCATAACCTATTATTACTGATATGAGTGAAAACTAACAGACATCATTAGAGTATATGATATGCTGGGATCATTTTCTCTTATGCTCTGGTGGCAGGAGTCTGATGAGATGGATTCTCTGTAGCTATGCTGTAGATAGCATAAAATGGCATGTCCTTTCTGAAAATCAATTTTGCAATATGAATGAAGAGTTCTAAAAATGTTCATGATCTTTCAGTCAGCAACTGTATTTCCAAGAATCTGTCTTAAGGAACTTGGAGATGAAGATAAATACTTATGTATATAAAAGTCCAACATGTGAGTCTACTATCAAAGCATTGTAACGCATAATAAATAAAGAAATGTTAAATTATGGTATGTTCATATATTGGAATACATGTAGACATTTAGACTGACAATTAAGAAGAGTTTTTTAATGACATGAAACAATTTTTATAATATAATACTATTTGGAAAAGGAAGGATTCCAAATTGTACATCTAACTGTAGTCTCAGATATATTAAATATATATGCATATAAAGATAGGAAAGAAATATAAGACTAATAGTAGTTATTTCTGGGTAGTGGAGTTATGACTGAATGCTAATATCTTTTTCATATTTTCTGCATACCCTTAACTATCTATGATGACAATGTATTTTTATAGGGGGAGTGGAAGCTATTTTAAAAACAAAAGATGTTCATCAATAAACAAATGGATAAAATGTGGTATTACCCATAGAATGGAATATTAGTCAGCTATAAAAGGAGTGAAGTTCTGATACATGCTAAACATGGATGAACCTTGAAAACATGCTAAGTGAAGTAAGCCAGACATGAAAGGACAACTATTACATGATTCCACTTACATGAAATATCTACAACAGGCAAATCCACAGAGACAGAAAGTAGGTTAGAGACTATCAGAGGCTGGGGGAAAGGGGAATGGGGAGTTATTGCTTAATGGGTACAGAGTTTCTATTTGGGATGATGAAAAATTTGGAAGTAGATAATGGTGGTGTTTGCATAACACTGTGAGTGTAATTAATGCCACTGAATTGTACACTTAAAATTGGTTAAAATGGGAATCTAATTCTGGAGCTCTCTGGTGGATCAATGAGTCTGAACTTTTAAAAGCAACCTATATGGTTCTGAGAAAAAGTGGTCCCAAGACCAATTTTGAGAACTATTAATGAAGCAAATAAAGAATGTTAGTGACAAAATTTTGAGGAAATAATAGTTTTAGTGGGATGGAAAACAAAAGGAGACAGCAAAGGAAATAACGATACAATGAAGTAGGAGAAAGGACAAGAAGCAAAGCATAGAATTTTAAGGAAAGTCTTGGCAAATGCTGCAGAGTATCAGTGAAATGATGATGGAGAGGAAGCAGAATAACAGGTGAAATCATCTCTAGAAGAAAGAAGGGGAGGGACTTCCCTGGTGGTCCAGTGGTAAAGAATCTGCCTTCCAACACAGGGGACATGGGTTCGATCCCTGGTTGGGGAACTAAGATTCCACATGCCACGGGCAACTAAGCCCACATGCCACAACTATGGAGCCTGTGTGCCACAAACTACAGAGCCCACGTGCTCTGGAGCCCATGCGCCACAACTATAGAGTCCACACACCACAACTAGAGAGAGAAAACCCACACACTACAACTAGAGAGAAGCCCGTGAGCCACAATGAAGAACCCATGTGCCGCAACGAAAGATCCCGTGTGCCGCAATGAAGATCCCACATGCCGCAACAAAGACCCGATGCAGCCAAAAATAAAAGACAAATAAATAAATATTAAAAAAGAGAATTCTCTAGGAAAAGAAAGAAGGGGAAATCAAGAACTGAGAGAGGCCAAGATGGCGGAGTAGAAAGACCCCCTAAGCTCATCTCCTCTCACAAGCAACATCACAACTAACTACAGAACAACCATTGATAAAAAAGACTGGAACCCACCAGAAAGATCTTCTGTAACTAAAGACATAAAGAAGGAACTACAACGAGACGTGTAGGAGGGGCACACTTGAGATATAATCAAATCCCATACCTCCTGAGTGGGCGACTTGAGAGTAATTATATTATAGAGGTTCTCCTACAGGAGTGAGAGTTCTGAGCCCCACATTGGGCCCCCCGAAGAGCCCCTACACCATTTGGCTTTGAAGGCCAGCAGGGCTTTATTGCAGGAGCTCCACAGGATTGGGGGGAACAGAGACTTCACTCTTAAAAGGTACACACAAAATCTCACGTGCATCAGGACTAAGGGCAAAAGCAGTAATCTGATAGGCGGCTGGGTCAGACCAACCTGCTGGTCTGAGATAGTCTCCTGGGTAGGTGGGGTAGGGGTTGGGGAGCAGCTATGCCTCACCCTGGGGACACAGACACTGGTAGTAGGCATATCAGGGAGCATTCATCTGCATGAGCTCTCCTGGAGGCTGACATCTTGGCACCAAGACCTGGCCCCACTCAACAGCCTGCAGGCTCCAGGGCTGGGAGGCCTCAGGCCAAACAACTAACTAGGCATGAACACAGCCCCATCCACCAGCAGACACGCTGCCTAAAGACTTCCTAAGCCCACAGCCACCTCTAGACATGTCCCTGCCCACCAGAGGGCCAAGACCCCACTCCACACACAAGTGGGCAGGCACTGGCCCCTCCCACCAGGAAGCCTGCATAAGTCTCTAGACCAGCCTCGCCCACCTGGGGGCAGACACCAGAAGCAAGAACACTACAATTCTGCAGCCTGCAGACCAAGTCTGCAAACACAGGCCAGATACTACCCTGGGACCAGCTGGCCTCTGGCCCTTGGGTGATGAGAGGTGAGTGCACTGCTGGGACGCACATGACATCTCCTACAGAGGGCCACTTCTCCAAGGTCGAGAAACATAATTAACCTACTACATACATAAAAACACAAATAGCAATTTAGATAAAATGAGGAATATGTTTCAGACAATGAAGAACTGATGTAAAATCCCAGAAGAACTAAGTGACGTGGAGATAAGCAATCTACCCCAAAAAAGAGTTCAGAGTAATGGTTGTAAAAATGATCAAAGAACTCAGGAGAGAAGGGATGCACAGAGCGAGAAATGAGACGTTTTTAATAAAGAATTAGAAAATATAAAGAACCACCAAACAGAATCGAAGAATACAATTACTGAAATGAAAAATACACTAGAAGAAATCAATAGCAGACTAAATGAGGCAGAAGAATGGATCAGTGAGTTGGAAGACAGACTAGTGGAAATCACTGCCATTGAACAGAAAAAAGAATGAGAAGAAATGAAGACAGTTTAAGAGATCTCTGGGACAACATCAAGTACACTAATAATAAGATTATAGGGGTCCCAGAAGGAGAAGAGAGAAAGAAAGGTCCTGACAAAATATTTGAAGAGATAATAGCTGAAAACTTCCCTAACCTGGGAAAGGAAAGTCACCTGAGTCCAGGAAGTGCAGACAGTCCCATACAGGATTAACCAGAGAGGAACAGACTAAGACATATTGTAATCAAAATGACAAAAATTAAAGATGAAGAGAGAGTATTAAAAGCAACAAGAGGGAACTCCCTGGTGGCGCAGTGGTTAAGAATCTGCCCACCAATGCAGGGGACATGGGTTTGAGCCCTGTTCTGGGAAGATCCTACATGCCACAGAGCAACTAAGCCCGTGTGCCACAACTACTGAGGCTGCACTCTAGAGCCCATGAGCCACAACTACTGAAGCCTGCGTGCCTAGAGCCTGTGCTCCACAGGAGAAGCCACCACACTGAGAAGCCCGCACCACAACGAAGAGTAGCCCCCGCTCACTGTGACTAGAGAAAGCCCGTGGGCAGCAACAAAGACCCAACACAGCCAAAAATAAATAAATAAATAAATTTATATATATATAAAAAAAGCAACAAGAGAATAGCATCAAATAACATACGAGGGAACTCCCATAAGGCTATCAGCTGAATTTTCGGGAGAAACTCTGCATGCCAGGAGGGAGAGATGATATACTCAAAACGATGAAAGACAAAAACCTACAAGCAAGAATACTCTACTCAGCAAGGCTCTCGAAGTTCAGATGTGATGGGAGAACTCAAAAGCTTTACAGACAAGCAAAAGCTAAAAGAATTCAGCATCACAAAACCAGCCTTAAAACAAACGTTGAAGGAACTTCTCTAGGCAGAGAAGAAAAGGTCACAACTAGAAACAAGAAAATTACAAAATGGAAAAGCTTGCTGGTAAAGGCAAACATACAGTAAAGCATGATATCATCCACACACAAAGCTAGTAGGGAGTTTAAAAGACAAAAGTAGTAAAATCATCTGTATATACAATAAGCAGTTAAGGGATACACAAAAAGTTAGATATAAAATATAATACCAAAAACAGCAATCATGAGGGTAGGAGAATACAAATGCAGGGCATCTAAAATGCATTTGAAATTAAGAGATGAGCAACTTAAAACAAGCATGCATATACAGACTGTTATACAAAAAGCTCATGGTAACCATAAAACAAAAATCTATAAAAGATATACACATAAAAAAGAAAAAGGAATCCAAACATAACACTAAAGATAGCCATCAAATCACAAGAGAAGAGAACAAAAGAAGGGGAAGAAAAGACCTGCAAAAACAAATCCAAAACAATGAACAAAATGGCAATAGGAACACACATATTGATAATTACCTTAAATGTAAATGGATGGAATGCTCCAACCAAAAGACAGACTGGCTGAATGAACACAAAAACAGGACCCATATATATGCTGCCTACAAGAGACTCCCTTCAGATCAAGAGACCCATACAGACTGAAAGTGAGGTACTCCACACCAATGAAAATCAAAAGAAAGCTGAAGTAGCAATACTTATGTCAGACAAAATAGACTCTAAAATAAAGACTGTTACAAGAGACAAGAAGGACACTACATAACAATCAAAGGATCAATCCAAGAAGATATAACAATTGTAAATATATATGTACCCAACATAAGAGCACGTCAATATACAAGGCAAATGTTAACAGACATAAAAGAGAAACTGACAGTAACACAATAATAGTAGGGGACTTTAACACCCCACTTACATCAATGGACAGACCATCCAGACAGAAAGTCAATAAGGAAACACAGGCCTTAAGTGACACATTAGACCAGATGGACTTAATTGATATTTATAGAGCATTCCATCTGAAAGCAGCAGAATACACATTCTTTTCAAGTGTACATGGAACATTCTCCAGGACAGATCACATGCTGGGCTACAAAGCAAGCCTCGGTAAATTTAAGAAAACTGAAATCATATCAAGCATCTTTTCCAACCACAACAGTATGAGGTTAGAAATCAACTACAAGGAAAAAAACTGCAAAAGACACAAACACATGGCAGCTAAACAATATGCTACTAAACAATCAATGGATCCCTGAAGAAAGCAAAGAAGAAATCAAAAAATACCTTGATAATGTGAAAATGAAAACATGACAATCCAAAACCTATGGGATGCAGCAAAAGCAGTTCTAAGAGGGAAGTTCATAGAGATACAAGCTTACCTCAGGAAACAAGAAAAATCTCAAATAAATGACCTAACATTACACCTAAAGCAACTAGAGAAAGAAGAACAAACAAAACCCAAAGGCAGCAGAAGGAAAGAAATCATCAAGATCTAAGCAGAAATAAATGAAACAGAGACTAAGAAAACAATAAAAAGATCAATAAAACTAAAAGCTGGTTCTTTGAAAAGGTAAACAAAATTGATAAACCTTTAGCCAGACTCAGCAAGAAAAAAAGGAAGAGGGCTCACATCAATAAAATCAGAAATGAAAAAGGAGAAGTTACAACCAATACCACAGAAATACAAAGGGCCATAAGAGGCAACAAGCAACTATATGCCAATAAAATGGACAACCTAGAAGAAATGGACAAATTCTTAGAAAGGTACAATCTCCCAAGACTGAACCAGGAAGAAATAAACAATATGAAGAGACCAATTACCAGTACTGAAATTGAATGAGTAATTTAAAAACTCCCAGTAAACAGAAGTCCAGGACCAGATGGCTTCACAGGTGAATTCTATCAAACATTTAGAGAAGAGTTAAAACATATCCTTCTGAAACTATTCCAAAAATCTGCATAGGAAGGAAAACTTCTGAACTCATTCTATGAGGCCATCATCACCCTGATACCAAAACCAGACAAAGACACCACAAAAAAAGGAAATTACAGGCGAATATTGCTATGATAAACCTAGATGCAAAAATCGTCAACAAAATACTAGCACCTGAATCAACAATACATTAAAAGGATCATACACCATGATCAAGTAGGATTTATCCCAGGGATGAAAGGATTTTTCAGTATCCACAAATCAATCAGTGTGATACACCACATTAACAAATTGAAGAGTAAAAAGCATATGATCATCTCAATAGATGCCGAAAAAGCTTCTGATAAAATTCAACATCCATTTATGATGAAAACTCTCCAGAATGTGGGCATAGAGGGGACTTACCACAACAAAATAAAGGCCACATATGACAAACCCACAGCTAACATCATACTCAATGGAGAAAAGCTGAAAGCATTTCCTCTAAGATCAGGAACAAGACAGGGATGCCCACTATCACCATTTTTATTCAGCATAGTTTTGGAAGTCCTAGCCACAGCAATCAGAGAAGAAAAAGAAATAAAAAGAATCCAAATTGGAAAAGAAGTAGTAAAACTGTCACTGTTTTTAGATGACATGATACTATACACAGAAAATCCTAAACATGCCTCCAAAAAATTACTAGAGCTCATCAATGAATTTGGTAAAGTTGCAGAATACAAAATTAATGCACAGAAATCTGCTGCATTTCTATATACTAACAACAAAATAGCAGAAAGAGAAATTAAAGAAACAATCCCACTTACCTTTGTAACAAAAAGAATAAACTACCTAGGAATAGAGACCTCCCTAGGGAGGCAAAAGACCTGTACTCCGAAAATTATTAAGACGCTGATGAAAGAAATTGAAGATGACAAAAAACAGATAGAAAGACATACCATGTTCTTGGATTGGAAGAATCATAATTGTTAAAATGACCATACCACCCAAGGCAATCTACAGATTCAATGCAATCTCTATCAAATTACCAATTGCATTTTTCATGGAACTGGAACAAAAAATTTTTAAATTTGTATGGAAACACAAAAGATCCTGAAAAGCCAAAACGATCTTGGCAAAGAAGAATGGAGCTGGAGGAATCATGCTCCTTGATTTCAGACTATATTACAAAGCTAGAGCAATAAAACAGTATGATACTGGCATGAAAACAGACACATAGATCAATGGAACAGAACAGAAAGCCCAGAAATAAATATAAGCATTTATGGTCAATTAATCTATGACAAAGGAGGCAAGACACAACGGAGAAAAGACAGTCTCTTCAATAACTCATGCACAGAAAACTGGACAGCTACATGTAAAAGAATGAAATAAAAACATTCTCTAACAGCATATATAAAAATAAACTCAAAATGGATTAAAGACCTAAACGTAAGACCAAATACTATAAAACTTTTAGAGGAAAACATAGGCAGAACACTCCTTGTATTTTTTTTTTTTTTTTTTTTTTTTTGGCCATGCCACGTGGCTTGTGGGATCTTAGTTCCCTGACCAGGGACTGATACTGTGCCTCTCAGTGGAAGCACATAGTCCTAACCACTGGACTGCCAGGCAAGTCCCATATATACTTCAATTTTTAAAAATCATTAAAAAAAAAAAAAAAGAAGATCTGGGACTTCCCTGGTGGTGCAGTGTTTAAGAATCCACCTGCCAATGCAGGGGACATGGGTTCGATTCCTGGTCTGGGAAGATCCCACAAGCTGCAGAGCAACTAAGCCTGTGTGCCACAACTACTAAGCCTGTGCTCTAGATCCTGCAAGCCATAACTACCAAAGCCCATGCACCTGGAGCCCGCGCTGTGCAACAAGAGAAGCCACCGTAGTGAGAAGCCCACGCACCGCAATGAAGAAGAGACCCTGCTCGTTGCAACTAGAAAAAGCCCACGTGCAGCAACGAAGACCCAACACAGCCAAAAATTTTTAAAAAAGCTCTGCACATAGGGGAAAAAAAGGGCAAATTTTATGTTATGTTTATTTTACCACACACAAAAAAAACAGGAAAAAAAAACATAAAAGGGGCTTCCCTGGTGGCGCAGTGGTTGAGAGTCCGCCTGCCGACGCAGGGGACACGGGTTCGTGCCCCGGTCTGGGAAGATCCCACATGCCGCGGAGTGGCTAGGCCTGTGAGCCATGGCTGCTGAGCCTGCATGTCCAGAGCCTGTGCTCCGCAACGGGAGAGGCCACAACAGTGAGAGGCCCACGTACCGCAAAAAACAAAAAAACCCACAAAAAACCAAACAAAAAAACCCCACAAAAAACCAAAAAAGCAGGATATTTAAAGAATGTAAGACTGATGTGTAATAATAAGTTGAATGGTACAGTGTTTCTCTTTTACTCTCCTGTACTCAGAGCTGTACACCCATTGACACCTGAGGCTCTAGCTGGAGGAAGAAGGAACCACAGTAAGGGTCAACAAATAACTTTAGGTTCTCCTTCTGTATAACTGGTTCAAGAAAAATAAGAGCCAAGAAGAGGAAAATATAAACAGTAAAACTTATGTGTACAATTACAAAATTTAAATTCCCAGCCCTAAGCTTTCTCCTGAGTGCCAGCTCTCTATGGCTAACTTCTTGCAAAACAATTCCACCTAGAATAATCAGTATCGCTTAAACTTAACAGGCCCCAAACAAACTCATCATGGGAGTCAGCATGCTATAGACTATAAATGATGAATAAACACAGTTCCTACTGTCAAGACTCTTACAATCTACTGCAAACAGACTACTTGGTTAATAAGTAATCATACCCTACAATATGAGGCTGTAATAATAAACACATTATAGCAGAGCAATTTAAGCTAAGGGCAGTGGAAGTACAGATAAAGTGTTGATGAATTATGCCTGGAAAGATAGGGAAGGTTTCATGGAGACAGAATCATACCTTAGTTAAGATAGAAGCTGTCCTCTGAATATAATAGTAAAACTCTGTGAAACAACTAGACCATCTGAACCAGAGAAGCAGATTTTTGGTGACATTTCTTACTAAATACATCTGATGAAATCAATTATCTCTGGGAAATGAAACAGATCTTACTTTTGATAGATGCATGTTATCATCAGGAGAAGAAAGGTGACAACACGGTCACTACAGTCAACTAGATTACCAAGTAAGAAGCACATCCAAATATCTTCAAATGTCATAGAACATAAAATGTTTTCAGAAATTTAGTTCTGGATTATACTCTCAGAGTTCACATAGGAATTTCTTCCTAAAACCTGGTATTTACTTGGCTTTTTTGTATGAAACAGTCTCTGACACTCCCCTGCCCCTTTTTGACAGCTTTGGATTTCTGTCTTTGGTAACAGGTAAAAGAATTCTACCAATGATTGAATTTATTACCCCAAATTAACAAACTAGGGAATACATAAAAGACCAGAGAAGCCTCTCAATTCAAACAGTCCTTTAGTTTTTAAGTATTTGAAGAGGACATAAATTAAGCTTTAGGAGGGGAAAAAAATTACTGATACTGACAGCCTAGAAAGTAAGATTAAAATTTTACTTGGCAAAAGTGCATTCAATAAGTTTTTGAAACCCAACTCTGATCTCTCTGTTCCAACCCACCAAACCAAGTACTCTCTATTGGTTTGATGTTTTGAAGGTCAAAGTACAGAAAACATAGTAATATTATTTTTGCTTTACAATAATGGTAATGGTATCTTCTCTTTTCAAATGTTTTTATCTGCTTTCCTTAAACTGCCAAAAACCAAAAAGATAGTATCTTCCAGAGTTCAGCACTTTGAAAAGAGCTGAAAACATCCCAAGTTAAAAATAACGAAACTGTAAAATAATTGTTTCTTCTATTCTAAGACGTATATATTTTTTCATATCTTAATGTATCTGAAAACTGCACACATTTTCATGTATACATTTAATGTAGTAGTTCCTTTTTTCCTCCAAGAAGCTGTTTTTAAACCAAGCGTGTGTCATAATTTTCTTAAAAAAAAAAATGAAAAAAATTCTGCTTTAATTATAGTAACACAAAACATAATGTTCGAGGCAAGCCAGATTATACAGTACACTAGATATGCCTAAACAAAATTATTTTAGATCTGCAAAGTGTTATATAAAGTACAAATATCTTGGTTCTCAAAAAATCAATTTTAGAAAGAGGGAAAGGAAGAAAGCAAACCTTCCCATTTTAGTTTCAAACATTCAGAATGTTACAGCTGTTATCTTACAGTGTTAATTTTCTTTATGCATATTTTCTCTATACAACTAGTCTGTGAGGGTTGGAAGACATCACACACACACACACACACACGGGGGTGGGAGTGCAACAGGAGCATGTACATGCCTATTATGTACCATTAATTTTCTGTGTGACTTTTTGGAGATATGTGTCCCCAAACAGAACTGCACTGGCAATACCAACAAAAAAGAATTAATAATATAGTTTAATACATGCTATAATAAAATTAAATACAGGGCATTATGGAGGCACATAGGAAAGGCGTCTAACCCTTCTTTGCATAAATGTGTATGTGTGCTACCAGGAAGGCTTCTGGGAGGAAATAACACCTACATTAATACCTGAAAAAGGAGAAAAAGCAATGTCCTTGGAAATACTGATGGGGATTTCTTTTATCTATAATGTTAAGTAATGAATTGTACATGGCAGGTACTCAATAATACAGGATATAAGGCAGGTACTGTCCCTTTCTTTGGGGGGAGTTTGGAAGAATAGAGAGGAAGGAGGGGCAGGAGGAGAGGAAAAGGCCAATAGTGGGTATAGGAAAGTATAACTAAAAAGACCAAAGCAGCATAAATCAATGAATACAATGAACTCTGGTTTTGACATACTTACTTCAAATCTGGAATTCAGCACTTACTAGCTATGTGATCTTGGGCAGATACCTGACTCTCTAAGTCTCAGCTTTCTTATCTGTAACCAGTAACAACCAACCATGAGACATTGTGAAGCTGAAATGGATAATACATATTTGTTTATCTGTCTAGCTGTCTAATTAGTTTCCGTACTAGATTTTAAGCTCTAAACGACAGAGCCTATGAATAATATCTTATGAATCACTGCCTAGTAAAATGCTTGGCATACAGCAGATGTTCACTACCATTAAAAACTTATTATGATAATTTCGATGACAAATAAACCATGACTTCAGCACACCATTATAACTAGTCTGATTATATTCTGAAGAGATCAAAGACTGATAACTGACTGGCTTTTTATTTCACTATAAAACACTAAAAGTTTTATTAATTATAAGAACCATAAAGTCTTCCAAATTTGAACAAACCAAACATTTAGACAAGCATGCCCCTGGAAATACTATGCAGTTAAAATCTATACTTCAAGGAGGTGTAAATATAATCTTTTCCTCTCTCTAAAGAAGTGTTTTCAACCAAGGGTGATTTGCCCCCCAGAGAACATGCAGTAATGTCTGGAGACATTTTTGGTTGTTGTAACTGGGGATCTAGTGGGTAGAGTCCAGGGATGCTTCCAAACATCCTACAATGCACAGGACAGTTCCCACAGTAAAGAATTATCTGGTTCAAAATGTCAACAGTGTTGATGTGGGGAGGGGTGGGCATGGAGTCAGAGAGCAGAAAGGTAGGCAAAGATATAAGATTGCCTGAACACTTATAAGTTAGGTTTAACATTATCAGAGTTCATGTCCATTATTACAACTTATTCTTTTTTTTTTAATCAAGCTGTGATTTTTTTAAACATCTTTATTGGAGTATAATTGCTTTACAATGTTGTGTTAGTTTCTGCTGTATAGCAAAGTAAATCAACTATACTATACATATATCCCCATGTCCCCTCCCTCTTGAGTCTCCCTCCCTCCCACCCTCCCTATCCCACCCCTCTAGGTGGTCACAAAGCACCAAGCTGATCTCCCTGTGCTATGCAGTTATCAAGCTGTGATTTTTAAAGACAGGCTTAGATTTGCTTTTTCTCAAATATACCCCAGATAGAGAATGATCTCTCTGAAAATTATTTTAGGTCAATGAAAATATATAAAAGCTTTCAATAGCTCAGAAAAAAAAAAGCATTTTAAATGCTTAATTTCAAGACTTGCAAATGAAGTTCTAATATTTATCAGAGTAAGAATGCACAGCCACATCAAGCTGAATGGAAAAAAGATACATGTGGCTTACATTTCCTACTATTTTATCAGTATATTGACTTTGAAAGTACAAAGCAGATTTAAACGATGTGTTCATTCATTCATATATGCATGGTTGAAGGAATATGTAGCACTTTGCCATTTCACTGCCTTTTTTTGGGTACTCTGCTATTTCTTTAATAGTAATCCCCATCACCACATTGTTTCTATGTTTCACAGCACATGTCCATTAATAATCTACTAAAAATTGTGAGGTGGTGCCACACAAAGTAATGACATAATGAAATCTAACTGATGGCAGTGAAAATTTTAACATTGGTTACTATCAGAAATGGAATCATTAGGTAGAAGTAGGTCTAGATGGTAACAAATCACAAACAGTTGATGTTATTATAATTTTACTTAAGTATCTTTTGAAATAACATCAATCTTTGGCTTCAGATTTGAGAAAAGTAGTATTATCAAAATATAATAAAATAATTTAAAAATTTAATGAATAATTTTTGAAAGAGGTCTAACAAGAAATCCAATTCATGTAAAGCTATTGCTAGAGCTTGGCTGAGGTAACGCTTTGAGAGACTGTATGGGAAAAAAGTCCACCCTACTGGAAGAAATCTTTGGGTTTCTTTATTTCTGTATCATTAGAAAAAAATCTTATTTTACATTAAAATTCAAGAGCGGTTCCATAATTTTGACATATATGCAAATACTCTGAGTCTGAAAAGTATAATGAATCCCTTAACTGTCTACTAAAATCATTTTTTTTTGACAATCATCCAATTTATATAATAAGCAAATTCAACAGCTATAGTCCTTCAGAAAGACAATACCAGATTCATCTAAGCTGATATTTTACATTTGAAAGTGTGGATAATTATTTGTGAATGTGCTACTTGTCCACATAACAATTTACAAAGTGATCATACCTCTTCAATACCAGCTATATTATTCACAGCCAGTTTTTTTAGAGAACTCTGAAGTTTTTTGTCATCAGCTGTAGCTGTTCTATGTACCACCTTCTTCTTTCTGCGCGCTGTACCCTGAAAGATAACCAAACGGAAGTGTTAGCATGCCATGCATTTGACAACTGTAATCACTTGTCTTCCTCTACATAATATTCTAACTAATATTCTAACATAATATTCATAATATTCACTCAAGAAACTGCCAACTTTGACTTAATAGTAGGTGGTGCCACATACAGTAATGACATAATGAAATCTAATGAATGATTAGATGATTAATAAGACTGTCAGCCTAACCCAGATTTTTGAAGGTCTGTTTCTAGCCAATTTTTCTTACTCTTTCCAATATCCAGCCTTTATCATTTTAACATTGTGTTTCAAGAAAATGTTTCTAATAAAAAAATTGTTTCTAATAAAAATTTATAATTTCAAGATAATTTAGTGGGCTTTATATCAACTTTCAAACATTATAAGGAATGCTTTTTTTAACAGTGCCTACCACCCCGACAATAAAGTCTAAAGATATTCCGAAACTTTTGGAGATTATGACATAATTAAGAGTCAAAGGGCTTCCCTGGTGGCGCAGTGGTTGAGAGTCCGCCTGCCGATGCAGGGGACACGGGTTTGTGCCCCAGTCTGGGAAGATCCCACATGCCGCGGAGTGGCTGGGCCCGTGAGCCATGGCTGCTGAGCCTGTGCGTCCGGAGCCTGTGCTCCGCAACGGGAGAGGCCACAACAGTGAGAGGCCCGTGTACCACACACACAAAAAAATGTCAAATGCCTATTATGTGAGTGTTCTAGAGTCCTAGAACCCAGGAATGAAAAAGATCAAGTTCTTACTTCAAGGAGCACACATTACAGTGTGAAGGAAAAGTCAATAAATATATAAACAAATTAGATCATTTCAAACAGGACAAGGGTATTAAGAAAAAAAAATAACATAGTGACAAGAATATCAGATGGGGGTAAAGCACTACTTTATTACAATGTTCAGGGAAGGCCCCTCTGAAGAGGTGACGTATGAGCTGAGACCCATGGGAAGATCTAGGGGAAGAGTGATCCAAGCAGAATGAAACAAGAGTGAACCTTTTATTTCTAGAGAAAGCAGGCCAGTATGGCTAGAGCAGAGTAAACAATGGGAAAGGAGGAGGAAAATGAAATCAGAGAGATCGGTAAGGGCCAGATCATGTGGCCTAGAATCCCATGGGCAGGAGTTGGACTTTATTCCAATTGCAATAGGAAGCCATTGGAAGGTTTTTAAGCATGAAAATGACTAGATCTGATTTATGATTTTAAAAGATGACTGAGGTTGCTGTGGGAAATGAACTATAATGAGATCAATCAGGAAGCTACTGTAGCAGTCCTGATGAGAAATGAGGGTTGTGGCAGTGGAGATGGTGAGAGCTCAGACTGTCAGAAGAACCAACAGGACTTGCTGATGGACTGGATATGGGATATGAGGGAAAAAAGGAATCTAGAATGATGTTTAGAATTTTGACCTGAGCAAATAGGTTGAAAATTATACTATTTACTGAGATAGGAAAAGTTCATTTCTAAATGGATACTTTGAAACTCTAAATACATTTTTTCCATTGAAAAACTATTTAAAACAATGAATTAAATTCCTGAGCCAATTTTAAAAAATGTAACCTAAAGCAGGGCTGAAACACTGCGAAGAGCAGTCTATATCTTGAGGGCTAAATCTTTCTCAGACCTGGCAGGAGTAAAGAAAAAGGAAAGGAGGTTTCAATCTCTGGGTAGCTCCTGCAGTATTACTCAGGCAATCAGGCTTATAGAGGGCAGGCAGGAGCCTCAGTCTCAGCAACTCTGGTGGGAGTAGAAGAGAGTCCTGTGGGTAGCAGCAGAGGTTGTAATGAAATCCAGTTAAAGGATGAACCAAGAGTGACTCTTTACATAGATGGCCATTTATTTATGATGTGTTCCTGACTCAGGGATAGCTCAATTGCTTGCTGGATACAACTCAAATGATCCTCACGCACCTCAAAGTCAACATGCCTAAAAGCTTATCAGTCCACCAAACTACTCTTCTTGTATTTCCTAAGTTTTGTAGCTCTAAAACCAGAAATTTGGAGGTCATCCCAGAATCCTCTCACCCGTTCATCCCCCATATTCTATTGGTCATTAAATTGTGTAATATCCAGTCCCTGAATTTGTGTCCCACATACTACAGCAGTAGCTTCTCGATTGTTCTCCTCTATGCCAAACTTGTTTTATTTCATTTTCCACAATGCTGGCAGCTACCTTTTAAAATGACTGCTATTTCCTTCTTAAGATTCTACAGTAGTTTACTGTTGCTCTTGCCTATAGGATAAAATCCGAATCTCCCTAGTATGGCATACAAAACTATGATCTAACCCTAAATTACCTGGTTGTTTCATTTGTTACCATTCTTTACCCATTATTTACTCTAAACTCTAGCTATAACTAAAGCAAGCTGTTCCATTAAGCACTATGCTATCTCAGCATCCTATGGGCCTTTGCATGTGTGAATATGACAATCCCCCCTTCACCCTACCCACTTATCCTTGCACCTGTTCTTGTTTATTCTTCAAATCTCAGCTCAGTGATGACGTCCTTATCTCTCCTAGGTAGGAGCACCTTGTACCTCATTTTAACATTTACTATTCTGTAGTGGAATTGTATGTCTCTCTTCCAAGCTGAACTGTGTCAAGAGGAGGAAACCTTGACTTATTTATGTACTGTGTGCTTGGCCCATAGTACATTCTCAATAAACCAGCTGAATGAATGTGTCAACTATCTGGTTTAAAATATATAATAGTGATGTACTGCATCAAGCTCTTACAGGTATATTCTATAGTTCTTGAATATTCCTAGTTTTTGCACTCGTACATTACATTACACTTGCTGCTACAATGTGACTAGTACTTTGGTTATAGGAATGTGTTAATATGACTCCAGAGTCATATAACTGTATCACTATGAAAGAAGGAGAAAGTACTAGTTGTTTCTCCCCTTCCCCCTCTCCTGTCCCCATCCCCAGAAACTGTGGTTATCATCAAAGTAAATGACACAGTGGGGCTGCTACATAGTGTCCTACCTACCCCCTCCCTAGGTCTGAGGTAAATACTACTCATGCTTTTCCTTTTACGAAGATTGTATTCGGCAGATATAAAGGGAGAATATTCTCCTTGAGCCTGAGGCTGGAGCTGAAGGGAATCAAAGATTTTCAGTGTTCAGAACTAGATCTTCCTTAGGCTTCAAAGTACATGGAAAAAGAATGCTTATGTTCATATTCACCAACATAGACAAATCGGTAGGAATTTGGGAGGAAAACCTAGCAATGAACAAACGTACCATCAACTTAAGCATGTCCCATTGTAAACCTAACTGAAGCAGTAGGGGCATCCAGTCAAGATAACCTTAATATCTGGGATGCCCTGAGGGTGAGTCTAACATAATAGCTGTCATTTATTTAGTGTTTAGTCTGTGCCAGACACTGTTTTAGGTGTTTTAGAAATATTACTCTATCTTTAGAAGCATTTTATATAGGATCACTTTTGTTTTGCAGATGTGAAAATGGAAGCTTAACAAGGTTGGTTAACTTGTTCATATCATATAACCACCAGATGTTAAGAAGACTCAAAGGTGGCTATTTCAATTGCACCATCAGAGAGAGAGATCTTCTAATTACCTATTTTAGATCTAGACAAATTTTCAAATTGGAATGTGGTTTAATCTCAATTGTTTAAAAGATTTTAGATTTTCAATGACCACAAATCCAAAATAATGACACTATCTGGTAATAATACATTCTCCTATCAGTTTTTCTTATGCCACACTCACCTTGCCCCCTATCCGGACCTGAGCCTGAAGTTTGGCTAACTTTTCTTGATTCATGCTGTTGGTAAATCTAGGGGGGGAAAAATAAATTTGTTAAAGTCACTGTTTTATTTACCAAAACAAAATAACTGTTTATACAACAGTACCTTCTGGTTCACTGAACCTGTAATATGCATCACCACCACAATCATATTGTCTATATTCTTAAAAATATTAATAACTTGTCCTAGCTTCATAAGCCAGACAGTAAAAAATCCAAAATTAAATAATACCAAGAGGGAGCTGAACTTACAAACAGAAAATAGAATGCGATTCAAAGTTACCTATTCGAAGATCCCTCCTTAAAAGCATGATTCAGTGCTTTGGCATTCAATAAAACCTAACCAATTATGAAATCTCTGCAAGCCAGTTTTTCCCCCAAAGATTTTTACAGCAGAGAGCTGTTACCAAATTAGCACCTTTAAGTAAACATTTTTCTCTCAAATCACATTTTGTATTTCTTTAAACCACAAAATAGAAGACAAAAAAAAAAAAAAAGAAAAAAAGAGAAAAGAAAAGAAATCTGGACAAAGAAAAAAATACAACAATAGGCTGTGTAGCTGTCAAGATGTGAGGTAGTCATGTCCTCTATTCAAGGTCAGGTGGTATGTTAATAATAGGAAAAGAGAACCAGATTTTCAGACATTCAATGCTTCTGCAGCACTTTCCACGGAGTTCATTCAATACCTTGCACTAATATAACATGTCATACTTGTCAAGATATTCTTGCATATAAGGTAAAATGCCTCCTTGCACAATTTGACAAAAACCTATCTCTGCTACATTGATGCTAAATTTTGTGGGGAGGAGGGGAAGAGGAGACTCTTAAAAATAAACTTTTAACGGCTAATCTTGATTTTGAAAACTCTAAGACCATTATAAAGTCATGAATCCTACTCTGGTCAGTCCTTTCCTACTAAGGAAAAAAGTTCTTCCGTTTATAATGGGCCATAACATTCCACACTATGTAAACAAATAAAAGCCAATGTTAAAAGTCTTGTTTTACTTGTTCTTGGATCAACAGATCATTACTGAGATATGAGAAAGGGAATAAAGGATAAGGGTGTTGTCAAAACTTTTTGGCTGATTCTCTAAACTCTTTATAATCATCATTCAGATGAAAAAGCTACCGTTTTCTTCATTTCAGAGAAGAGAATCAAAGATTATATAAGTACTAATCGTTCTGTACTCTGACACTGTACTTAGGCATCAATCTGTATATCTCTCTGCTTTAAGGCCAAAGTCTAGTTCCTAAACAACATTTAGAATTTATGATTTCTCAGTCTTTACTCAGAACTGTATCACAATGCTCAAGCAGCTAAAACACTCTTTCATAGGAGCGAGTGTGATTAGAGTACAATCAGGAGACTTAGGTGTGTGGCAATCTCAACTCTGCCATAGACTTATATCTGCTAATGTAAATCCCAATCTCTACATTCAATATCTACAGAAAAGGACCAATATTCACTACTCTCAAAGGAATGTGGCCACGAAGGTGTAGTGAACTAACAAAGAGCCTAAGGAATTTTTTACAAAAAAAGGGGGATAAGTGAAAATATTAGAACCAGATACAGGGTAAACCTTTTGGGACTCTTCGGCATTTTGAAGTAACAATCCCCAAGACAAGAGATGGAAGCCAAAATAGAGTCCTGACTTGTTTGAAACAAAGCAAGAACAAAATCAACTCTTTATATCAATGTGTAGACAAGAAAGAACAGAGTCCATTCCAGATAATCAGTATAACAGAAAACTTGTTCCCAAGGAGTCTCTCAGAGAAAAAGCATTTTAGGGCGGTTGGAAGCTCAAGGTTGGTAGGGGAAGAAGAAGAGTGGTCCTTTGTCTACTAGCAGGTTGGGGTGCATGGAATTGAAGTAGGAAATTAGATTGGACTCAGTCTATGAGAGAAGAGATTTCAAGCTCAGAATTTGGAATAGACCTCAAAGATCACCTGCTTTAACTCCCTATTCCTCAACCAACCTTCATTTTATTGTACCCATTATTTCTGTCTTGTACATGCGGCCATCTCAAATACTTGCAAGCAGCAGCAAGGTATAAATTATAAATAAATAAAAGTTCACCTCCCTCCCAATTTAATAGATTTGGAAATGAGGGCCCAGAAGGGAGAAGTCACTTCCTAGGCCCAAAAGGAAGAAGTAACTTCCTAAGGCCATATGATTAGTGAGTTCTTCCTTGGGGATCCTAGGATCTTTTAGCCCTTTCCTCAAGGATTCACGAAAAGATGGAAATAATGAGGTTATAATCAACATTTATTGAGTGCCTAAGTTCCAAGCATTATGGTAGGCACTTTCACATACACCATGTTCACAAAGAGATAAAATAATTTCAATCTTTAATCCTGACTTTTTATTTTGTGGGTTACTCTAATAAGAGAGGCACAGGCTTTGGAATCAGAAGGATCAAGTTTCCACCATTTAGGGCTTCAGAACGGTATTTTACTTCTCTGAACTTTTATCCCTTCCGTATTAGAAAAAGTGTACCACCACATACTTCACAGAATTGTTTTAAGAGTTAAAGATTAAGGTATCAAGCACAGGGTATGGCTCACAGCAGATACTCAAAAACTGGTAACTATTGTTACCATTCCCTAAGGGACAGATCTGGTAGAGTGAAAGAACGTGGGAACGGAAGTTGAAACCTCCATTCACGAGCTGTGTAACACTGCCCGTCGGTCAATCATCAACTTCCTGACAGCCTACTATGCATCAGGCTGTGTGATGGGGCTATAAAGATAGGCAAGGCAATGTCTCAGAGAGTTAAACAAACACTGCCATTACGAGGTGAAGAGCGCTGCAACGGAATTCGGTCTCCAGAGCTCCGGGGCGGGGGCTGCTAGCCTCAGTTTCCCTATCTGTCCAGTGGGAGGATCAAACGAGATGACAGCAGATAGGCTATATAAAGCTCACAGCATTATAGTTGTGAATAATGAAGAATAAACAGGACAGAGGCGGGGGACCACCTGCCTCCTGGGACTGGATCTGGGCGGCAACAGCGCAGGCCCGCTCGCCCACAGAAAGCGGTGGTGCTGGGGACCTTCCCTCAGGTGCCGACCCCCAGCTGCGCCGCCGGTAACCGACAGGCCAAGCCAGCCGCCTCCGCCCCCACTCGGCGCGCCACAGCGGAAGTGGCAGCCCCAGCAGTTGGCGGGTGTCGGCAGAAAAGGGCGGGGGGAGACCGTGCGCAGCGGCCTAAGGCCGTGGAGTGGCGGGACCGCCGGGGGTCTCACCTGAAGCAAGGAGGGTCCTCCAACACCAGCACGCGGCAAGAGCAAGATGGCTGCCTCAGTCGAGACAGAGAAAGACGAAGGCGGCCGCGGCGGCGGGAGTCGGTCCCACGTGACACATCCGGCCCCGCCTCTCTCACCAGAGCAACCTATCCCGTGAGCCCATATACGAACTACAAAGCCCAGGCTTCTCTGCGCCTCCCAATAGAAAAGCGGCAGGTGCAGGTGGCCGCGCTGCATCCTGGAGCTTGCAGTCGCCCTGGTGTTCCATTGTGTCCGTGCCTGCAGTTTGTAGGGAGCCTAATAAAAGGGCTGTGTGTATTTTTGTTTGGGTGTCTACTTTTGCCGGATGTCTTTCACTAGGAATTAAGTACGCACTGTCGACCTTAACTAGTGCGGACTCACGAGTGTGCAGACTCAACTAGTCTCCACTCAGGAGGAGACACGGGAAATTTTGACCTGTTTGTTATGCATCAGAGAGGAAAACTGAGAAATACTTAACCCACGAATTTTAAAAACAACAAAAACAAATAGATTTAACCAGAAGAAGCTTTACACTTTAAGTGCCTGCAGTAACTTATGTCTTGGTGCCCTGAAGAGCTAGGTCAATTTTGCAATGAGAGGTTCCAAGTTTGGTTTTCTCAGAGCTTGCATCAGTTGATTGCATCATCCCTGAGTGGAAGAAATTGGGTTAACAAGGAAAAATAAGGTGCAGTGCTTCTTCTCCAGCAGGAAGGGGCATTCTTGCAGGCACGAGACCATGCACCGCAGAACAGACTTGCCAGGTCTCTTTGAGACTCGAGCAGGAACCTAAGAATGAAATCCGGTTGTCTGCCTTTTTTTTATTTGCGAAGGGGGAGGGGGGACCCGAAGCCAATGGGCACCCCGCCCACTGTTGGGTGCTGCTGACTTCACAGATCAATAATTTGCGTAGTGAATATTAAGTGCAGCGGTTTTTTGGAGGAGGGGCTAGCGTGCAGGCGGACGCAAGCAGCAACGGTTCTCCCGAGCCTCCTCCTCCCCGCCCCCCCATCTCGGCCCATCTTTTCTCTCGGTCCTCGGACTGAAAGTCCGGAACCTGGGGAAGCAACTAGCGCTCAAAAGCAGCCCCCGCAGCCTTCTTCGTGATCTGCACCTTTAAACTCTCACTCCGTCCCAAACCGGACCCCGGAGGCACCACCCACATCCGTCTAACATCACTTCCTTCAGGGTTAGAAAAAAAAAAAAAAAAATCTGGGAACAAGAGCGGATGGGCTGAGCAGCACTTGGGAAACCGAGCGGACTTTCTGTTAGGACCCGGGCCCTACGTCTGCTCAGCCCCGTGGCTCCGCGCACCTACCACCATGGAGCTGCGGCCTCGTCTCGGAGCCACCTGTTTGCTGGGCTTCAGTTTCCTGCTCCTCGTCACCTCTTCTGATGGACATAATGGGCTTGGAAAGGGTCAGACCGCGTTCTTGTCTTAATCTTTACTTATCCTGGGCCCCAGCCCAGTACAACCCTCTTCTTGTTCTAACATGATCCCTTTCCCATTTTATCTCTGTGGCCACGCTAGATTTCTTTTTATCCCCTCGAACTGCTCCTGGAATTTGGGGTGAGGAGTAGCGGGTCTGAGGAATGTTGAGATGGGGAAGTTTTACTTGAGGCCTCCCTGAATTCTTGGGTTGGGGTAAGGAATTTCCCTTATATTACGAAAAGCATGTTTAAGAGACCAGCATAGTGCCTAGCACTTGGTAGGTCCTCAGGCACCGTTACCTTCCCTCCTGGGAGAAATAGAACTTTTGGGGACCTGTATATTTAGACCCTTGCCCTGGGTCTGAAGAGTCCCCTCCTCACCTCTTCTTTTAAGAGCTAGGTTACTGCTTCCTTACCTTGGAGCGAACAGCACCTGTATCCTAGGGAGGGGTGACTGGCACAAAAGGAAGGGCCAGATGAAGGGTCAAAGGTCTGATGTTAGAGGGTCGCCAACTGTCCTTGGTTGAGGCTGTCCTTGGTTCCTTGGTGTGGTTCAGTAGGTGTGTCTGAAGAAACTGAGTTTTTCTGAAGAGTGAGGGGGCAATGGTTATGAATGGAGAATAAGAGGTGTGACCCCCTACTCCATCCATCCCATTACCTACATCTTTATTGGAACTCAGGGTTTTATGCTTTTTCTAAGTGGTTGTGTGGTAGCATGCATTCCCCTCCCTTTCCGTTTTTTTTTTTTTTTTTTTTGTAGTGACATTGCTGTATGGAATGTCTCTGCTGCAATCCTGCTGTTGTTTTATCCTCCCTATTTGCACATTTATTGGTGGGTGATGAGATTGGGTGGACGTTCAGTGTGCCTGAATACAGTCAGTCCTTCATTCAGTAAATAATTTTTGATCACCAACCGTATTACAGGCATGGTCCTAGGCACTAGGGATATATCAATGGATAGGACAGACAAGGTTCCGCTCTCACAAAGCTTATATTCAATTCAGAGGGACAGAAAGTAGATACATGAACAAATTAATAGGCAAGATAATTTCAGCTAGGGATGAGTTCTGGGAAGAAAATGGAACTGATGGACTAGAAAGGCTGGGGAAGGATGAGGGAGCTGGCATTACTTGAGCTAGGAAGATCAGGGGAGACTTCTCTGAGGAGGTGACATGTGGGTTTCCATCTCAATGATGAAACTGCACAGTGAATTCTGTTGAGCCAGAATGTTTTAAGTACTGACAGTCCCATTTTAAAGCAGATTATTGTATATTTAGTATAAAATTTTAAGTACTGAAGGAGACAGAAGAGTGTAGTGTTAGGAGTGTGGGTTTAGATTTGAGTTTTAATTTATTCTGCCACTAACCAGCTGAGAGGCCGAGGGCAAGTTGCTAAACTTCTCAAAGTTCAGTTCCTCATCTGCAAAAGGGGCAGAATAATAACTACCTCAGACACGCAACAAATAATTTACCCTGTTCCAGTTTACTGTGTTAGGTGTAGGCAATACCTTGGAGTCACGTATTCAGTATTCCTTGTTAGCCATTAAGCTCTGTGTGGTTGTTCCATTTACCATTGCTGTATAATAAACCACCCCCAAATTCAGTGGTGTAAAGAAATCATTTTATTATGCTCACGATTCTGTGGGCTAGGAATTCAAACAAGGCACAGTGGGGAAGGTATATGTCTTGGTTCCAAGTCTGGGGCCTCAGCTGAGCTTGTTACTTCTACGTGTGGTCTGTCTTCATGGGCTAGTGTGGTCTGTCTTCATGGGCTAGTGTGGGCCTCCTCACCATATGACAGCTAGATTCCAAGAGTGAGTGCCCTAAGAGAACAAGGTGGAAATGCATGGCATTTTTATCATCTAGCTGTACAAGTCACATAGCATCACTTCCACTGTACTCTGTGGGCATGTTTAAGGGCAAGGGACATTAACCACACCCCCTCCATCCCCCATGGGAAGAATGTTGAGGTCCCATTGTAAGAAGAGCATGTGGAATGGGAGATATTGTTGCAACCATCTTTGAAAAGTACAGACTGCCCCAGTAAGGTAGGACCATTTCTGTCTTATTCGTGCCCAGGAATATTTGTTGAAAGAAGAAGTGAATGGTACACATGATCGTTGAGATCCCTGTCTTTTTCAGCTCATAGTCTGAAGACTGTCAGGACAAGTAAGCAGGCAGTTACATGACAGTGATATGTACTGTGAGCAGGGAAATAGCATGTAACTTAGGAGCATATAGAAGGGCAACCTGGTGGGGGGGGCTGTGTTGTCAGGATTAAACAAAAAAACAAAAGGTATTTAATATGTGTCACAAACTTAGAAAAGTGTTTATTTAATGTTTATTATTATATCCTCCCAAAGAAGAATATTGAATTGTTCCTGAAAAGAATTAATAATATTTCAAACTGCTTTTGTTTGTTTGTTTTTGGTTTTTTTGTATCTTGTGAGTGTGGTTTCTTGGAAAATAGATTACAGCTCACCATCCACCTCCCAAAAAAGTGCTACCCAGAGCAGTGATGAGTAAGATTTCTTCCCAGATGTTTAAGTAGTTTTGACTCTCTCCAGAAGATGGCCTGGTGGTTTGCAGAGAGGAGAGACAGAATGACCCTACTGTTTTCATTAAGAAGAGGAAGTACAGTGGTGTGGTGTGAGCACTGGATAGAAATCAGGAGGCCTGAGTTTTAATCCTGGTCAGACTATATAGCCAGCTCTTATCTTCCCTGGGGATCATTTATTACATGAGAGAGCTGGGACTGGAAATGATTCCTAAGAGTCCTTCCAGCTCTAACATCCTAGCGTTCTAAAATAATTTTGTTGTTTTCCATGTGCTAAAAATTTGGAATATGTATCACCTGTGGGGAGGAGTGTAATGATTAACATTTACTTTATATTTGCTGTATTCCAGGAACCGTTCTGTGCATTTTTCATGTATTGACTGGTTTAATCCTCATAATAACCCTCTAAGATAGATAATATTTTTTTCCTTGTGAAGTTGACATTTTATTAAATATTTTCATTCATTAACATATTATTTTTTCAATATTTTATTACAGTAGTTTTCAAACACATAGCAAAGTTGAAAGAATTTTGCAGTGAACCCCCTTATGTCTACCTCCCAGGTCTACCATTGATGTCTGACTATCCTTGTCCTATCATGTCTCTCTCCACGTAGTCATCTATCCATGTGTATCTATTTTTTTCTTACAGTGTAGATAATATTTTTTTATAGTTATCCCCATTTCACAGATGAAGAACCTAAAATGGGATGCAGGAGTCACATAGCTAGTAAGTGGACCAGCTGAGATATGTATTCCAGAGCTTCTGTTCTCAACAATATACCACTCCTGCTCTGAGTGCAGAAACTCCTTTGAAAACTTTAAAGGAGAAATGAGAAAGTTTTCAGTGGGGGCGGTTCATGTGCTCTCCTGCCTGAAACAGAAATGGATGGCTTTGTCAAGTCTCAAATGCAAATTTGGCACTGACACATATGGAATGTTTACCTTCCATACTGTGACTTATTCACAGTCACAACAGCCCTATGGGACAAATATTTCTGTTAGTCATATTTTGCATACGGGAAAACAGCAAGTGGCTAAACTAGGTCTGTTTGATGCAGGCAGACTTCATTTAGCCACTGTGTTATTCCACCTCTTAGGTACAGTGTTCCCTGTTTCAGAGACTTGGCTGCCAGTTCTGACACGTAACCTTTTGTTTTGTCAGCTGGGAGAAGGTGGATAATACTTTTCTGATGTCCTTAGCTTACACTCATGAAAACAATTTGAGCATGAAGGGCTTGGGAATTCTGATGTAAATGCTGTGTTTGGAAATTGTCACTTTCCCTTTTTTTCCTCCTTTTTAAATTAATGTTTTACGGCAGGAGCTGCTAATATGGGAGCTTTCAGCTCACTCTGCAGAAAACTGGAGTTAATAAAGTGTCTGTGCAGGTGATACTTTAGGAAATTGGACTGTCTTCAGATGTTCCACGTTGGCATGGGTGTGAGTGTGGGTGTTACTGGGGAGTAGGTAGCAACACGGTAAGCACTGTACCTTTTCAAGTTGTTTTTGAAGGGGAACATAAGGACGCAGGTTTTCCAGACCTGAAGTCTGTGTTTTCATTCTGCTTTGGTGAAGCCACATTCCTTTATTCATTTATTCATTTTTATCTTTGCTAGAGAGTCAGTGAAGTATCGTGAGCAAACTACAGACTCTGGAACACAACCATCTAGGTTCTAATCCCAGCTCTGGCACTTACTAGCACTGTAGCCTTGGGCAAGCTATTTAACTTCACCTTCCATATCTGTAAAATGAAGACAATTAAGTTTCTACCTCATAAGCTTATTGTGAGGATTAAATAATACATGTAAAAGCATGAACAACAATGGCTGGCATATAATAAATGCCATATAAGTGTTAGTCATTAATGCTATTATATTATCGTAATTATAACATAGAGTAAGCACTCAAAAAATGATGGTGCTGGGCTTCCCTGGTGGCACAGTGGTTGGGAGTCCGCCTGCCGATGCAGGGGACACGGGTTCGTGCCCCGGTCTGGGAAGATCCCACATGTCATGGAGCGGCTGGGCCCGTGAGCCATGGCCACTGAGCCTGTGTGTCCGGAGCCTGTGCTCTGCAACGGGAGAGGCCACAACAGTGAGAGGCCCGCGTACAGCAAAAAAAAAAAAAAAAATGATGGTGCTGATTATTACTTGTGAAAAATTCCAATGTACTTTTTAATATGAATTTTCAAAGAAATCTTATACACGTAGTGAACTGTTTCAAATTATACCTCTAGACTTACTCGTAGGGATAATGCAGTAGGGCAGCCAGGGGCACTGGAAAAGCATTTTAATTAGGAATCAGACTAAATTCTGGTTGTGGCTTCCTTTGTGGTCTTGGGTAGCCTCTTCCGTTTTCCAGGCCTTTGTAATATGAGAGGATTAGACTGATCTCTTAAGTTTGTGCTGTCCGATAAAGTAGCACTAGGAATATGTCACTCTTAATTTTTAAATTAATTAAAATAAAATAAAAAATTCAGCACCTCTGTTGCATTAGCCATGTTTCAAGTACTCAACAGCTAATAGCTACCATATTCAACAGTGCGGCTATAGAAATTTCCATCACTGGAGAAAGTTCAATTGAACAGCCCTGCCCTAGGCTCTCTCTTAGCAATAACCTCCTATGACTGTAAGCTTTGTCAGCTAGCTTCTGAGTAGTCCATGTTTATGGAGAAATTTTATTTTGCCTGATAGTAATCTAGCTTCCCTGACTTTCTTTTGGCTGACATTTGCCTGAGATATATTTTTCAATCATTTTACTTTTGACTTTTACAAGTCCTTCTGTCTTAGGTGTTCTTGTAAACATAGAGGTAGTTTTTTTTTTTTTTTAACCAAAATCTGACAAATTCTGTCTTTTAACTTTAACTGGCAAGTTTAGTTCACTTATGTTTGTTGTGATTATTGACAGAGCTGGTCTTATTTCTCTCATCCAATTTCCATTGCTACTGTTTTTTCTATTCTTATTTGCTCTTTTTTGCCCTTTCATTGGGGGTTGAATATTTGCTGGTTCTTATTTTGCTTTATCTCCTTTATGAGTTTGGAAGTTGGCACTCTAGTTCTTTTCTTTTAGTGGTTACTTTTGAAATTTTATTCGCATATTTAACAAAATCTAACATTAATATCTTAACCCCCCAATGGTTAGTGGGCCTTAGAATATTTTAACTTCAGTCTCTTCCTCTTTCCTTATAAGCTGTTGTTGTCCAATATTTTAGTTCTCTCTCCTTTTTTTTTTTTTTGCGGTACGCGGGCCGCTCACTGCTGTGGCCTCTCCCGTTGCGGAGCACAGGCTCCGGACGCGCAGGCTCAGCGGCCATGGCTCACGGGCCCAGCCGCTTCGCGGCATGTGGGATCTTCCCGGACCGGGGCACGAACCCGTGTCCCCTGCATCGGCAGGCGGACTCCCAACCATTGCGCCACCAGGGAAGCCCCCCCTCTCCTTTTTTAACTCTATAAATTGAGCATTAAAATTTTTTATACAGATAATATTTAGATTTATCTACATGCTTACCAGTTAATTTGCTCACTGTTCCTTGTATTTAGGCTTTCTTCTGGAATCACTTCTTTCCTGAAACATGCCTTTTATCATTTAGTTTCTCTGGTTTTCTCCCAGAGGACTATTTCGTATTTACTTTTGTCTCTTCAAACCTCCAATGCTTTCTCCACAATCCTTGCTTTCAGCCAGTCACCACACTTCCTATTTAACAGAAGGTAGAAGGACTCAGAAGAGACCTTTCAAAAATTGTCACCACGAGATTTACCTACCTTCTAGCACCAGTATCCATATATCCTTCCTTTCCTGTCTTTACTGGATGAGCTATCAGGGCTCCTAGCAAAGGCTAATCCCTCTACTTGAGTACTAAATTCCATCTCCTTTCATCTACTCAAGATATTTTCGACTCTCCCTTTTAGTCCTATATCATCAGTTTTCCTACCTTTATTATATCATTTCTATCAGCTTTCAACATCCTATACTTTCCTCCATATTGAATAAAAACCTTTCATGGACTCACAGCTGCCTCTAGCAATTGCCCCTGTACAGCAAAATTCTTTAAGAGAGTTGTGTGTACTTGTTCTCTAATTCTTCCCCTGGGCTGTCTTGATCTTGCTCTAATCATCTTTTCATCCTCGCTCCTCTATTGAAACTGGTCTTGTCAAGGTCAGCATTATTCTCCGCTTGTTAAATCCAGTGGTCATTTCTGATTTAATAGGAGCATTGGTGTCAGTGGATCATCCTTCCTTCTTGAAACATCTTGGAAACACTTGGCTTCTGGGATTCCATGTGCTGCTGGCTTTCTGCTGATCTCACTGGTAGTTCTTTCTCACGTCTTTGGCTGGTTCTTCTTTATCTCCCTTAACATGGGAGTGCTCCAGGGCTGCTGGACTCCCTCTTCATCTACACTCACTCCCATGGTGATCTTATTCAGTCTTAAGCTTTAAATAACATCCGTATGCTGATAACTGTCCCTTGAATTCCGGGCTCAGATATTCAGTTGCTTATTCAGCATCTCTACTTAGATGTCTAGTAAGCATCTCAGAATGAACATTTCCAAATCCAAGCTCTTTAATGTTCCTTTCTAAAACTCACTCCACCTACTCTCTTTCCCACCTCTATTTACGACAACTCCATTCTTCTAGTTGCCCAGGCCAAAAACCTTAGAGTCATCCTTAACTTCTCTCACCCCATATCCAGAACAAAATCCTTTTGCCTTTACTTTCAAAATATGTCCAGAATCTGATAGGATCTACTCCCTCTACCACCACAGTTGGTCCAAACCACTGCCATTGCATGCTTGGATTACTGCAATAACCACTTTCCTAGTCTCTTTTGTTTTTGCCCTTCTCTCCTGTATTAGTTTGCTAGGGCTACAATAACAAAGCACCACAAACTGAGTGGCTTAAACAACAGAAACTTATTGTCTCACAGTTCTGGAGACTAGAAGTTCAAAATCAAGGTATTGGCAGTATCGGTTCCTTCTAAAGGCTGAGGGAAGGGTCTGTGCCAGGCCTCTCTCCTTATAGATGGCTGGGTTCTCTCCCTGTGTGCGTATCTGTGTCCACATTTCCCTTTTTTATATGGACACCTTATTGGATTAGGTCTCACCCTGATGACCTCATTTTAACTTGATTACCTCCATAAAGATCCTGTTTCCAAATAAGGTCACAATCTGAGGTACTGGGGATTAAGACTACAACATATCATTTTTGGAGGGACACAGTTCAACCCATAACACTTCCTTTAGTCTGTTTTCATCACAGAAGCTAGAGCAATCATGTTAAAACAGAAATCACATCATGTTACTATTGATACTTTGCTCAAAACCTACTAACCTACTATTGATACTTTGCTCAAAACCCACTAAGAAATAACATCATGTTACTATTGATACTTTGCTCAAAACCCACTTAGTAAAAGCCAGAATCTTTATAGTGGCCTGTCAGGCCCTGCATTGTCTACTCTCTCCCTTGCCTCTTTGTCCTTACCTCCTTCTGCTTTGAAGGACAGCATTGTTTAGTGCTTGAAAGTAAGGAGTCTGGACCCTGAGCGCATAGGTTCAGTTTCCAGCTCTGATGCTCATTAGCTGTGTGAACTTGGGAAAGTTACTTAAACTTTGTGCCTTGGTTTTCTCATCTGTAAAATGGTATTAATAAAAGAGTACCTACCTCTAGGGTTGTTATGAAGATCAACATTGGTAAAGTACTTAGAATAGTGCCTGGTATATTATATTAATAGCAAATACTTGTAGCAATTCTCCAGTCCCAGACACTGTTCTAAATTCTTTTTTTGTTGTTGTTGTTATATTCATTCATTTCTTTTAGTTTTTAGATTCCACATATAAGTGAAAACATACAGTATTTGTCTTTCTGTGTCTGACTTATTTCACTTAGCATAATACCCTCCAGGTCCATCCATGTTGGCGCAAATGGCAAAATTTAATTCTTTTTTATGGCTGAGTAATATTCCATTATATATATATATATATATATATATATATATATATATATATATATAATTTTTTTTCTTTTTGGCCGCACTGCGTGGCTTGTGGGATATTAGTTCTCTGACCAGGGATTGAACCTGGGTCACCATAGTGAAGATGCTGAGTCCTAATGACTGGACTGCCAGGGAATTCCCATGTATATACCACATCTTCTTCATCTATTCATCTGTTGATGGACATTTAGGTTGCTTTCATATCTTGGCTGTTGGTAAATAATGCTGCTATGAACATTGGGATGCATGTATCTTTTTGAATTAGTTTTCGATTTTTTCCAGATACATACTCAGGAGTGGAATTGCTGGATCACATAGTAGTTCTATTTATCATTTTTAAAGGAACCTCCATACTGTTTTCCACAGTGACTGTGCCAATTTACATTCCCACCAACAGTGTGCAAGGGCTCTCTTTTCTCCATATCTTCTCTAACATCTATTATTTGTTGTCTTTTTCAAGATAGCCATTCTGAAAGCTGTGAGGTGATATCTCATTGTGGTTTTGATTTGCATTTCCCTGACGACTAGTGATGTTGAGTATTTTTTCATGTGCCTATTGGCCATTTCTATATCTTCTTTGAAAAAATGTCTATTCAAATCCTCTGCCTATTTTTTAATTGGGTTCTTGGTTTTTTTAATATTGAGCTATATGAGCTGTTTATATATTTTTGGATATTAACCCCTTATAGGTCATATTATTTGCAAATATTTTTTTCCAATTTGGTAGGTTGTCTTTTTGTTTTGTCAGTGGTTCCCTTTGCTGTTCAAAAGCATTCAAGTTTAATAAGGTCCCATTTGTTCCTTTTTGCTTCCATTTCTTTTGCCTTAGGAGACTGATACAAAAAAATATTGCTACGATTTATGTCAAAGAGTGTTCTACCTATGTTCTCTTCTAGGAGTTTTATGGTTTCAGGTCTTACATTTAGGTCTTTTTTTAAAATTAATTAATTATACTTTTGGCTGTGTTGGGTCTTCGCTGCTGCTTGTGGACTTTCTCTAGTTGCAGTGAGTGGGGGCTACTCTTCGTTGTGGTATGAGGGCTTCTCATTGCGGTGGCTTCTCTTGTTGCAGAGCATGGGCTCTAGGCATGTGGGCTTCAGTAGTTGTGGCACACGGGCTCAGTATCTGTGGCTCACGGGCTCTAGAGTGCAGGCTCAGTAGTTGTGGTGCATGGGCTTAATTGCTCCATGGCATATGGAATCTTCCCGGACCAGGACTCGAATCTCTGTCCCCTGCATTGGCAGGCAGATTCTTAACTACTGCATCACCAGGGAAGTCCACCATTATTTAATTTAATCTCCTTAAAAACTGAATTAGGTGATATTATCTCCATTTTACAGGTATGAAAACTGAGGCTTGAGGTATAGGACTGTCCATGGTCCCATACACCTAGAAAGCAGTGGATTTGGGACTTGAATACCATGCTTTTGACAAAGGAAAGCCTTTTTTTTTTTTTTTTTTGTGGTACGCGGGCCTCTCACTGTCGTGGCCTCTCCCGCTGCGGAGCACAAGCTCCGGACGCACAGGCCCAGCGGCCACGGCTCACGGGCCCAGCCGCTCCGTGGCACGTGGGATCCTCCCAGACCGGGGCACGAACCCATGTCCCCTTCATCGGCAGGCGGACTCTCAACCACTGCGCCACCAGGGAAGCCCCAGGAAAACCTTTTTTTATGAGTATCTTGTGAACATGCCACATTTCTTTCTTGGGTCTTTGCCCTTTGTTCATGTGTGAATGTTTATGAGGCTCTTTCCTTCCAGGTTTTGGAGATCACATTCATTGGAGGACACTAGAAGATGGGAAGAAAGAAGCAGCTGCCAGGTACAAGATATGGTTTTAGTTTACTTATGATGGTAAAACACTTTCCAGCCATCAGCTTAGCATTAATTTCAGGTGAAGGATTATGCCAAGGCAGAGCAATGGAGGGGCTGCCTGATAACAACAAAAATAATACTACTACCTAACATTTATTAAGTGCTTACTATGCACCAGACATTGAATTATGTGAATTAACTCAAATTTAATTCTCACAACAACTCTTTTGAGGTGGGTACTGTTGTTACCTTCATTTTACAGATGAGAAAACTAAGGCACAGATCAGTTAAATAACTTGCCCAAGATCACACAGCTAGTTAAGTGGTGGAGCCAAGATCTGGACCCAGACACTCTGGCTTCAGAGCCTACACTCAACCAGTAAACCATACTGCCTAATAGTCTCAAGTTGAATAGTCTTAAGTTCCAAGTAGGTTTAGTCTATGCACAGAAGACTTATACAAAGGAGGAGGAAAAGGAGGAAAGGCTAAACATTGATCTGAGTGCTTTATATTCATTAATTTATTTAATCCTCACAACCTATGAGGTTGGTTCAGCCTGTGAAATAAGAAGCATTGTTATTATTTTACAGGAGAGGAAATTTAGATACAGAATGGTTACATAACTTGACAATAGTTTACACAGCTAGTAAGTAGCAGAGCCAAGACTTGAACATTCTCTACTATACTGTACTGGAGACATATAAAGATACAATGTATGTGCACTTCCTTTATACACACACATCCTTGCACAGAAATACTCACACTTCTGCACCTACCAAACTATAGTGCTTGCTTTTGCTAGAACAGATCCTACAGCTTCATGGCTCTGAGCCTCATACCTTCTGCAGGAGTAGGGTTGCCAGATTTAGCAAATAAAAATAAAGGATGCCCAGTTAAATTTGAATTTCAGATAAACAATAAGTAATTTTAAATATGCCCCAAGTAATATTTGAGACATACTTATTTTTAAAACATTTTTTGTTGATTGTCTGAAATTCAAATTTAACTAGGCATCCTATATTTTATCTGGCATCCTTACCCAGGAGAAAAATTCCTATTCGTTTTTCACGTTCTAAATCAAATGACTATTCCTAGATAAGTCTTCGACAATTTTTGTGAGCAGTTTGTTTTTCTCTTCTGTACTTTTACAACCCAACCTACCTTTATCCGTTAGAGTGTATGTTAATCTGCCTGTAGGTGCCTGACTTTTCCCATTCAGACCCTTGCTTTGTGGGGGGACTGTTTTATGTTCATCTCTGAATTCCCAACCATGAAGATATTGAATGATTGAAATGGTTATTGAATAAACAGTTACTGAATGTTATTGGCTATAAGAAATGAAGGGGAACTAGTATTTGTGAATTGTCTTCCATTTGCTAAATATAGTGCTGATTGTTTTGCAATATTTAATGCTCTTTAAGGCTCCATTATAAATTGGGCCTCCCTGGTGGCGCAGTGGTTGAGAGTCCGCCTGCCGATGCAGGGGATACGGGTTCGTGCCCCGGTCTGGGAGGATCCCATATGCCGCGGAGCGGCTGGGCCCGTGAGCCATGGCCGCTGGGCCTGCGCGTCCGGAGCCTGTGCTCCGCAACGGGGGAGGCCACAACAGTGAGAGGCCCGCATACCGCAAAAAAAAAAAAAAAAAAAAAAAAAAAAAATTGATAGACATAGTCTTTGGCCGCCAGGAGTTCTAAGCTCCGTTTCCTTTCGGAGAGAGCAGGATCTGGTTCTCCTTGGTCTAGAACTCCTGTTTCCATAGCAACAGAGGTCGTGTAAGAGTCAAGGGAGGCAGGAAGTGTGGCTTGCATTTCCGGTTTGCGTCGGAGCCCCGGCAACCCGGAAGTTGACGTTGCGCGGTTGCATATGGCCGCGTCCGGGAAGGATGCCGCTGGTGGTGTTTTGCGGGCTGCCGTACAGCGGCAAGAGCCGGCGCGCGGAGGAGCTCCGCGTGGCACTGGCGGCCGAGGGCCGCGCGGTGTACGTGGTGGACGACGCGCAGGTGCTGGGCGCGGAGGACGCGACGGTGTACGGCGATACGGCCCGTGAGAAGGCCTTGCGTGGAGCCCTGCGAGCGGCCGTGGAGCGGCGCCTGAGTCGTCACGAAGTGGTCATCCTCGACTCGCTTAATTACATCAAGGGCTTCCGCTACGAGCTGTACTGCCTGGCGCGGGCGGCGCGCACTCCGCTCTGCCTGGTCTACTGCGTAAGGCCAGGCGGTCTGAGCGGGGGACCGCGGGTGGCGGGCGCGGATGAGAGTCCGAGCCGCAGTGTCAGTGTGAGTTGGAGGCCGCGAGCTGAGGAGGGAGGGAGACCTCTGGCGGCGGGCACCGGTGTCCTCGGGGAACCGCAGGCAGTGGACTCTGTAGTAAATGGGAGAGCCCAGGCAGAAGTACCTAAGGAACTGGAGCGGGAGGAAACCAGGACGTCAGCTCTTGTGACTTCGGAATTCGAGAAATCTGCAGAGCATGTGTCCGGTGCCTTTTACCCTCCCGAACTTCTGGAGGCCCTGGCGCTGCGCTTCGAAGCTCCCGACTCTCGGAACCGCTGGGATCGGCCCCTGTTCACCTTGGTGGGCTTAGAGGAGCCGTTGCCTCTGTCAGAGATCAGAGCTGCCTTGTTTGAGAACCGGGCTCCTCCACCCCATCAGTCTACACAGTCCCAGCCACTTGCCTCCGGCACCTTTCTGCACCAATTGGACCAGGTCACCAGCCAGGTGTTGGCACGACTGATGGAAGCTCAGAAGAGCGCAGTCCCTGGAGACTTGCTTAAGCTTTCTGGCACCACAGAGCACCTGCGGTTTACCCGGCCTTTGACCATGGCAGAACTGAGTCGCCTCCGTCGCCAGTTTATTTCCTACACCAAAACGCATCCCAACAATGAGAACCTGCCTCAACTGGCCAACATGTTTCTACAGTATCTGAACCAGAACCTGCACTAACCAGAGCTGGTGGGGGAAAGTCATGGCTCCTTGTCTAACCACTGCACTCTCTGTTTCTCTGGGAAGAATAATCTGAAGGTCTGCAGAATATATTGATGTGTGGAAATAGAGCTATTGTGACTGATTCACTCGTACATTTCTGAATGCCTCTGTGCCAGGCCTTGAGTTTACAGCATAAATTGAGACTAGAGAGAATGGAGAACTAGCTTGGAGGAGCCTGGCAGGTTTCTCTAGAGGACAGAGCTCTGGTGGACAGGGTTTGCTTAGATGGGGTTCTACTTGGGATATCACATACCATTGATTTCCCCCATCTGAATTGTGGGAAAGCAGACTGGATGGATGAATTGTTTTAAAATAATTGTGAACAGAACTGAAGATGACACAGTTTTGCCTCTGTACTGGCCCTTTTTTCATACCACAGTTTTTTGAGTACTGTGCCTACTTTTGCTAGTCTCTGTCCTGGGGCCTGGGATCACAGATAGATCCACTGGTTTCTGTCCTTGGGAAGTTTTGGTTCTAATAGTGAAAGACAAAACCACTAGATTGTTTCATTTAATAAAATCTTTTAGATGAAGACAGTGTGCTGGCATCTCTTTTGCTTTATGTTCTTCATGTAATTTACTTAATGTAACATTTTAGATACACAGGTATCCCTGTTACGCCTTTGATCAAAAGTACTTTCATAGTGCTGGGTGAGAGTCTCGATGCTTTGGTCTTAACCTAGAGTGACTGTTATGACAACTCCCATAACTGGGTGCTTCATTCTGTTTTTCAAGACAAATAGCACTTTAAGCATGTCTTTCATTTTTTTCATTGATTTCAGTAAACAAATGGTAGGTACCTACCTTACCAGTGCTTGTGTTTTTCAAAGATGTATTAGATAGTCTTTGCCCTTGAGAAGTTAGTAGTTTAGACAAGTAAACAGGTGATTAGAGGATAAAAAGGACTAGAGGTTAGAATGCTTTGCGATCCCAGAGGAGGAATTGGACTAACTAGCTGCTGAGAGAAGGTGGTTTTGGGAAGGCTTCACAGAGGTGTTTACATTTGGACTGTCACTCTAGAGCAAGGGTCAGTAAAGGGCCAAACAGTAAATATTTTAGGCTGTGAGGGCCATAGGGTCTCTGTTGCAGCTTATCAACTGTGCCATAGTAGCACAAAAGCAGCCATAGACAATAAGTATATAAATGAGTGTGAATGTGTTTTAATAAAACTAGTTACACTGAAATATGAATTATATTTAATTTTAATATATCACAAGGTACTATACTTCAGATTTGTTTTTCAAACATTTAAATACGTTTAAAAAAACATGTTTGTATATCATTGCCGTACAGAAGCAGGCAGTGGACTGGATTAGGCCTGCAGACTAGTTTGCTTACCTCTGCTCTAGAAGGATGAATAGGAGTTTGGGAGAAAAGAGAAAGCAAGACATTCTAAGACATTCTAAACTGCTCTGTAAGTGCGCGGTGCTGTTAAAAGGATGGGCTGCCTTGGTTGGTGATTATTTCTTGCTTATCAGGTTATCTGGACCACCTTTTGTTTCTGATATATGAGACTGGATTCCTGCATGAAATGGAGGTTTGGACTAGGCAGCATCTAAGGCCTCTTCCATTTTCATTCTCAAATTCCAAGTTGATTATTGGTTGGTTGGGTTTAAACCCATGGATTCTGGATTGCTGTTCTAAATTGAAGTAGACGATAGTGGTCAGAAAGAATATTGATTCTGGAGTCAGACTTACAAGTTAACTACTAAGTGGCAGAACCTAGAATTTATGTGTCCAAAGGTTTAATTTCTTGGAAGTATCAGTTTTCTCATTTCTATTATGAGACCATTACCTTAGGATTGTTGTGAGGATTTTTTGTTTGTTTGTTTGTTTTTTGCCGTACGCGGGCCTCTCAATGTTGTGGCCTCTCCCATTGCGGAGCACAGGCTCCAGACGTGCAGGCTCAGCAGCCATGCCTCACGGGCCTAGCCGCTCCGCGGCATGTGGGATCTTCCCGGACCAGGGCACAAACCCGTATCCCCTGCATCGGCAGGCAGATTCTCAACCACTGTGCCACCAGGGAAGCCTGTATTTTTTTTATATATATAAATTTATATATATAAATTTATTTATTTATTTTGGCTGCGTAGGGTCTTTGTGCGGGCTTTCTCTAGTTGCGGTGAGCAGGGGCTACTCTTTGTTGCGGTGCATGGGCTTCTCATTGTGGTGGCTTCTCTTATAGTGGAGCACGGGCTCTAGGTGCGCGGGCTTCGGTAGTTGTGGCATGCAGGCTCAGTAGTTGTGGCTCGTGGGCTCTAGAGTGCAGGCTCAGTAGTTGTGACACACAGGCTTAGTTTCTCCACAGCATGTGGGATCTTCCCGGACCAGGGCTCGAACCCATGTCCCTGCATTGGCAGGCAGCTTCTTAACCACTGTGCCATCAGGGAAGCCTTGTTGTGAGGATTTAAATGAGATAATGTGTGTAAAGCACATACAACAATGTCATATAATAAATGTTTAGCACATTTGGCTATTATTATTATGGCTATGTAGATCCCACTTCTTACCTAACCTTGTCCTGCTCATTTAGTTTATAAGCTTTTACAAGTATTAGAGGCACCATTCTGTCCCAGATTTGTAGTAGGCCTATGATGAGATAGCTGAATAATTCATTTGACACTTATTAAATTAACATATGTATTTAGAATAGTACCTGGTACACAGTAAATGCTGTATAAGTTTTTGCTACCAGTAATATTATTCTCTATATTAGGTGTAGGGAGTATAGAGACAGCTAAGAGTTCCTTCCTTAAGAAGCTCTAAGTAAATAAAAAGATACAGTTCAATGTGGTAAATACTGTGATAGTATTGTACAGCATGTGGTGATGTGGTGATAAGGGGGTTGGATGATGGAGAAAGCCAACGTCTGATTACATAGGACCCTTCTACAAGTCGGCATTTGAGCCTTGAGAGCATAAGAGCTTCAGCTGGCCAAGACTGATTCAGGTGGAATATGTTGCTTATTATTTTATGAAAGAAAAAGCTTTTCTTCCCTGATTATAAAAATAACATTTAATTGGGAATTCCCCGGTGGTCCAGTGGTTAGGACTTGGTGCTTTCACTGTCGGTGCTCGGGTTCAATCCCTGGTTGGAAAACTAAGATCTCACAAGCCGCATGGTGTGGCAAAAAAAAAAAAAAAAAAAAATTACACTTAATTGTAGAAAAATTGGAAAATAAAGGAAAAGTATAGTAAAACCCACAATCCCATTATCCAGAGATAACCTCTATTATGATTTGGAACATTTCCTTTTAGACTCTTTTCTACATATTTGTATAATTTAAACTATAGATAATAATTTCATATTCTAGCCTTTAACAGTGTACCAATAAAAAATTTATTAACGTTTCAGTGGTTATATAACCATAACATTTAGAAATGCTGTAATTTGTTGTTTTCTTCTACAGTCTTTTCTCCCTAGCTTTAAAGCCCAAATTTGCAGAATTTACTGGAATGTCAGAACTTAGCAATAATTTTGTTGTACTAGTCCACTATTATTGAATAGATTGTCTTAAAATTTTTCTTATTGAAATTATACTACATGAACATCCTTGTACATTAATCTTTGTCTTCATTGGTTGGTCATTTTATTAGAATATATTTCAAGAAGTGGAATTACTAGATTATAATTTCTTCATTTTGTTTTTAAGTGGATTACCCCTGATGGTGATTATCCATAAGTCCTGGTGTGGAGCTTGCAAAGGTAGGTGCAAATGATCAGACCTCAGATGTGTTCTCAAATATTAATGTTTAAAAAATATTAACACTGACTTTGGCTCAGCACTGCTTATTGCTTGAAGGAATACCGAAGAAATTTATGGTATAGATTCCCTGCCCTCAAGAAATTTGCAGTTGTATTTGCAAGGGGTTGGAGGGTGAGGCAATTAAGATATGGTTATGTAGAATATGGGATTAGGTGCTACAGTAGTTGTATGGACAGTTGTATGTAACAGAGAGAGACATGAGGAGTGGTCTTACTGGAGGAGGTGGGAACCAAATTAGAGCCCAGGTTTTCTTACTTTGTAGCCTGTATTCTTCCTGGTATACCAGCCTGCCACTTCCCAGTCAGATTCCTTCTTTTGTTTGGTATGCTACACTTAATAAAATCATGTAGGAAAAAGAGTATAAAATTAGTGTAAATTGCTAGTTTAATAATATATATACATTAGTGGCAGAGTATTGTTACTCTATTGTCTTTATTACATCTATTCTTAAATAAATGTTATTGAAATACGTAAAAAGGCCAATAGTAATATTTTTTTGTCAGTATGCCGTTATCTATATTTTATAAATTAGATGAAAGCTTCAGAGAAATAAAGTCAGCCACTTAAGTGTACATAACTGTGCAAGTAAATGGCAGAAGCAGGACCAGAATTCAAGTGTCCTGATTTCTGGGTCTTAAGATTAGCAAAAGGGTCTGTTATATGAATCATCTCAGCAAATTAGGGTTTGGGTATGACAATGATGTTTTCTTCTGTTCCAAAATCTTTTCTTCCCCCTAGCTTTAAAGCCCAAATTTGCAGAATCTACAGAAATTTCAGAACTTTCCCATAATTTTGTTATGGTAAATCTTGAGGTAAGACTTCCAGAGTTTCTCCTTTCTGCTATGATTTTAAGTCTTTACTGTTTTAGAGTTAGCCTCATTGATGGTATAAAATCTTACTCAGCAGAGCTGTCTTCTTGTATGTATATGTTTTTCTCTTGAACTCTAATACTAAGTCTTACATTAGGTGTGGTAGAATGCTACTGAGCCCCCAATTGTGGGAGGAAGTAGGAGAAGAAAGATTGGATAAGATGACTAAATTTTAAGGTCCCTTCACTTTTAGCTTATGATTATGACATGTTTTTACATCTTTGTATAACTGAACTAAAGATGTAGTCACATGTGTAGGCCACAGTTCCCTGCAAAATATGATTCAGTTGAAACCCTACTGTGTGCTGGGCTTATATGTAGAGCTTCCTTTTATTTCATTAGATATCCTTTATGTACTTCACATTGACCAGAGGTCTTGGAATCCCAAGTCAGAATATCAGATCTTAGAGTTAGAAGAGATTTTTAGGCCATTGATGCTATCCCTGTTTTACAGATTGAGCATCTTAGGCCTGAAGGATTTAGGTGATTTAGTCAAGGTCATAGAGCCTAATAGGTGATAAGAATAGGTACTATGACCTAGCTGTGCTGCTTTTAGGCTGTACTCTTCCAATGTGGGATGCTCGGATGCTCTGTGATGATACTCCTAGCCCTGTTTCTATAAAATGATGTTTATTTAAACATAGGACTGGAAATCTTCTGAACACATTACCAGTTAATGTTGAGGTAGCTAAGGGATGGCTTATAAAGCTAGTGGATAACCTAAACGCGGACACACCTCACTGAAGGCAAGGTTATATTAACTATTTGATATAACTTCTGAAATGGGAATCACACCATAAACGACAAAATTACTGTTGATTTCTGTGCATCTAAACGCCTCACCACTTTCTGTGATGAGTTAGAATCACCACTCACAGGAAACAGAAATGTGTTCAGTGAGCATTCTCCAACTTGAGAGATTTCTTAAAAAGAAAGCTAACTGTGTGGTCATATCTTCTGGGAGAACTATAACTTCACAATTGTACTAAGATGTCAGTCTCATCAATTCATGCATTCAAGAAAAATTGTGCAAGTCAGTGATGTAGGTATTGAGAATCAGCAATGAACAAAACAGACAAAATTCTTTGCTGTCATTAAATTACATATGAGGAATTGAATATGGGGAGGCAGATAAGTAAAATATGTCAGTGGTAAATGCTATGGCTAAAAATGAAGAATGGAGGGGATAGTTTGCAATTTTAATTAGGTAGTTAGAAAACAAGGTGACATTTGAGCAAAGATTTGAAGCAGAAAAGAGAGTGAGCCATGTGGATGAAGGGGGAAGTGTGTCCAGGCGGAGTGTAAGAGCAAATAAAAAAGCCTGAGTGGGGAGCATGCCTGGCTTGTTTAATGACAGCAATAGCAGGCAACTTAGTGTGGTTGGAAAAGACTGAACAAGGGGTAGGGCGTGTTGTTAGAGAAGTGCCCAGGTGGCAGGTGAAGTAGGGCCTCTTAGGCCACTGCAAGGACTTAAGGTTTTACCCTGAGTGGGAGGGGAAGCCACTGAAAGGTTTTGAGGAGAGAGGGAACATGATCTGACTTAAGGTTTATACTTAATAGGATGAAGAAGAGCCCAAAGATGAAGATTTCAGCCCTGATGGGGGTTATATTCCACGAATCCTGTTCCTGGGTAAGGTGAAAGGTCTTAATCTGGGGATCCGTGGTGCAGAAGGAGAGAGAAATGAATCAAGTCACTGACTCCACCTAGTGAAATTTTACTGGGATGGCTAAAAACAAAAACAAAAACCAGTTTCAAGAGAGAGTGGGGAGTTCTGAATGCCAGAACCTCGGATCTGAAGGAAAACTTCTCCCATTAACTACCTGCTTTTGTAAAAAACAAAAAACAAAACAAAACCCCAAAACTAACTGCTTTTGTGAGCAGTGGGAGAGTAGTGGTCATTCATTTATCCCTTTAGCAATCATTTGTGCATCAGCCATATGTCAAGCACTGCTAGGCACTGCAGGGACTGAGATAAGCCACAGTTCCCACCCTTGACCCTGTAGTGAGGCTGAAGCAGTGGGATTCTATAACAAGAAAAATGTCTTTCCAGAAACAATTTTATAAAAGATATTTAATGACTACCTAATCTTTGCTCAGCATTCTGCTAGATTCTATGGGGGAAACAAATAAAAATATAGATCCCACCATTATCAAACAGAAAAGAAACATGCCAGCAAGAGGGACCAGCATATACCAAGGCATGGTGGGGAGTGAGGGTGGGGGTGGGTTGTGTTCAGGGAATTATAAGGAATTCATTGTGATTGCAACATAAAAAACAAGGGGTAAGGTGGTGAGATAAGGGCTGCAAAGATGGACAGGTCTCATTTTCCAGAAGGCCTAGTGTACCATATGGTGCTTAAAGTACCTCTCTGTTGTAACTATTGCAATCCCTCTGCCATTTTGTCTACAATAGATCCCAGTGGCAAGGTGCGTCCTGAAATCATCAATGAGAGTGGAAACCCCAGCTACAAGTATTTCTACATCAGTGCTGAGCAAGGTATGGTTATGTTGAGAGAGAAGGGGGAGGGTTGCTGCTAGGTTTCAGTAGGATGAACCACATGCAAGGTCTGTGATGGGAAACTAATTCAACATGTTAGCCAGTCATCTGCTGCATGACTAGCTTTTGGCTAGATGCTGTGTAGAATATAGGAGAAAGATAAGACTGAGCCCCTTCCCTAGCTTTTTATAATCCAGTTGGGAGCTAACTGACCCACAGGAAACTGTGAAGAACTGAGGCTCCCAGAAATAGTCACTTGCCCGTGGACCCACAGTTAAAAAGTCACAGAGCCAGGATTTCAGTCCAGAACTTAGTTTTTTTCCACTGCACTAATGCTATTCTTGTGAGAATTCAAAGGAAGGGGAATGCTAACTGTTAGCTGATCTAGTCTGAAAGGTTTCATAGATAGTAAACTTTAACTGGATCTAAATGGATACGGATATCCATCCGTATAGAAGAGGACATTTCAAGTTATGGAAGCAAGGGGTGTGTGTGTGTAGGGGGGAGTGTAGCCCAGCATGGAAAGGGCGTGAGGCATGCTAGAGGGGATGATGACTGGGTTGAGTCCTAGCCAGCAGAGGAGTGCGGAAAGCATCATTCGAGGCAGAGGGAACAGCATCAGCACAAACGTGTGGGGGAAGATTGAAATCATAAGTCAGTCATGCTTTTTTGTTCTCTAATCCTTGAGCACAGTCATTCTAGAGGGAGAGTTTGGAATTCATGCCATGTACTGTCTCTATTTTCTTTCTGAATTTCTCCCTGCCATCTGTAAAAGAGGGTTGTTTGCTAAGTTGCCATGTGTCTCCCATTGCCATGCTGCCAGGTTGTTGATCGCTTTATGTTCTGAGTCCTCGGAACTCTTATTCCTCAGGATAGGGAGAGGAAAGAGATCTGCAGAGGTTATCCTCTCCTTTCCATGGGTAAGGGGAATGTCACCTTTCCTACACAAATGCCAATCACTGGAGCTTGGTGTTACAGGGGAATTTTCCACATGGAGAAGGGTAGCTGAACTTTAGGTTCCCAACTTTTTTTTTTTTTTTTCTTGGCTGTGAGGCTTGTGGGATCTTAGTTCCCTGACCAGGGATTGAATCCAGGCCCACGGCAGTGAAAGCACCTAGTCCTAACCACTGGACCACCAGGGAATTCCCATAGGTCCCCAACTCTTGACCCTTGAAATTCACCTTCCTTTTAGAATTTCATGAAGTTACCACTTCCATCTTGACACCAGCATCATCCTTTAAGACATTAGTCCAAATGTGGACACAGAACCCTTTGCCTGAATTCTCCATGGCTCAGCTGACATGAAACTGGAATATTCAAACCTGGCTTTACTAAAGGCTTGGGCAAAACAAAAGGGATGTAACAAACTATACTACCTGGTTTGCTTTCTGAGATCCATAGACTGGCTCAGCCTAACAACTGGCCTGCCACTGTATGGGGAACCTGTACCAAAACAGCTGCCCTCCTTGATGCCCAAGATAGATGAGAAGTTTCATCTTCCGTCTGCCCAGGGCCTGCCTTCCAGGTTTCTCCTGTGCCTGAGAACTTGACTTCTTCCATACGTAGTTGATACTAGATATGACCATCTCTTTCAGTGAAGACCATCCTCCCTCCAAGTACACGCACACACTCACATACCAGTGTAAACTGTAACCTCCACAGGATATGAAATAAATGCAGCGATCCTCCAGAAGAGGTGATGGGGATGGTAGGAAGATGTTTTCTATTCCCTTAGTGTCAAGTGAATATCTACAGCTTGTGACAGGGGTTCAGCTCTAATCCTGGAGGGTAAGCCAAAGTAACTACTAACATTTTTTTAAGACTTCATAGTTTATAAAGCACATTTATTATTCATTCTCTCATTTAATTTTTATAATCTGTGTGAAGTAAGTAGCATCACCTTATTTATAGATGAGGAAACAAATTCAAGAGACTTTCCAGGGCTAAAATCCGGAGCTAGATCTTGAATCCAGATCCTGTGCTCCTCTTATATTTCTCCTAAAACATAAAAATCTGTATTGGTTGTCACATGTCAAATATTAAAGACCTGCTTTATACTTTTCCCCTCAACCTTTATTTCACAGTTGTTCAGGGGATGAAGGAAGCTCAGGAAAGGCTGACGGGTGATGCCTTCAGAGAGAAACATCTTGAAGATGAGTTGTAACATGAATGTATCCCTTCTTTCATCAAAGTTACTGTTCTGGAAGGAAGGTAGCAGGGAAGAGAATATTGAGGAATCACTCAGAACAGTTAAACCTTGTTCCTGCCTACATGGGAAGGGGCCCTCTCACTGTGGAAGAGTTCTGCTGCCAGAAGCTGGTCTCCATGTTTGTGATCCAGCAGAGTGTGGCAGACTTCCTTCTCCTGTCCCCTCTCACCTAAATGTCTCTGTCATTGAAGGTAAAGAATGACACCTTTTGACACAAAACTTGAGCCATTTGGAGGTTTACTCCTCACACTGCAGTAGTTGAGTCTTTCCATTTCCTCCTGCTTTACTCACCTTAGTGGTGAAAAGAGACCAGAAGCATCTTTTTTATAATGTTAAAATTGCAGAAATAGCTTATCATTTAAAACAACAAGTCCTAAATGTAAATCCGTAATTCTATCCAACCAAGGAGACCAGCCTGTTTCTTCTCTTTTTCTCCTGGGAATAATCTTGGGCTTCTTCCTGAATCCCTTCAGCTTCTTTCCTCTTCTCTGGCTTGGCTTCCCTGTTTGCACGCATGTGTGTGCAGGAATGGCTGTGTGCTTTGGACTCAGCCCAGCTGGAAGCATGCTTTCCCCTGTTACTGTTGGAGAAACTCAAACCTTCAAGCCCTAGATGAAGCCATTTTTGTCGAGTCGTCAACTGTATTTTTGTACTGGGGTTAACCAAAAAAAAAAAAAATATATATATATATATATATATATTAATTGTTCCATTAAACTTTAATAAAACTTTAAAAGGAAATGTGTTGTGATGGCCTTTTTGTTATTGCAGAATGGAGGGAGGGAGGTCATTCAGGAAGAAAACTAACCTTGAGGGCCTAATCTAGGAGCTCTGTCTAGGACTCCTTGTGCACCTGCACCTCCCACATTCTGATGGGCATCAGAGCTCTTCTCTTCTACTTTTTAAATACCTGAATTCCCTCCTTCCTCACTGACACTCTTGTACAGGGCAGGCCTTTTCTACTTCCTAGACTATGTATTGTTGTAGCCTTGTAACTTGCCTACTTGCCTCCAATATTCTCTCCTGCAATCCGTCCTCCTTACTTCCCCCAGAGTGATCTTTCCAAAACACAGATGTGACCATGTCACTCCCCTGCTTAAAGCCTTTCCTGCCACCCTCAAGAAAATAATACTAACATTAGAAAATATCTGGGCCTCAGTACGTGGCAGGCACTCTTCTAAGTGCTATATGTGTATTATTCCATTTTGTTTGCCTTTAGTCCTAACAGGCCTATGACAAAGGTATATTATCATTTCCATTTTATACAAGAATTTGAGGTGTACAAGGAAACAAAGGCACAGGATCAAGTCAAGATCTTTACCATGCCTTTTAGGAAGCTTCTTCAACATCATTTGTTTTCATTGTCTTTGCATTTTGTGTTGTGGTGACACCAGATTGCTTCAAGTTCCCCTCACAACATGCTCTTTCATGCTTTTTTGTCTTTCCTTGGCTTGTTTCCTCTGCCTAAAACTTCTTTTTACTCATTCTTCACATTTTGAGCCACCTCTTGCAGACTTACCTGGCTTTTCTCAGGAGGATAAAATGCCCCTCTTCCCAATACATCTATCTTGGCTCAGCACTACATTATATTGTAATTACCTGTTTGCACACCTGTAGCTGTCATCAGGCAGCCATGCTCTAGGGCAGAGCTATTCCTCTGTCCTGTGTACCAAGGTCTCTAAACAATGTACTTTCAAGTGAATTGTCAAGCTCTGTGGTAGGTTCTTTTCATTCATTCTATTTAAATCCCATTAATGGTCCTAAAGGATGGGTATTATTAGCCTCATTTTATGGAAAAGGAAACTGGAGAGAGACGTGGCTTGCCCTCAGTTTCTAGTCTAAATACTGGATTCTAACCACCCCTGTCTTATTCCAAACTCATACTTTTTTCACCACACATTATATTACCTCCTTTATGTTCTAAGGTGTGACTCAGAACAAAAGTTTTCAATCTGGGGTATGTAAAGGCTTTACAAGAAATACACGGGCACAAAATCTTTAGTGAATTGATATCCAGGTCTTCATTTTCCCAAAAGTGATTTCCCAGGATTCCTCAAAAAAATTAAACAATTACCATATGATCCAGCAATTCCACTTCTGGGTATATACCCAAAAGAACTGAATGCAGGGACTTGAATTGACATTTGCACACCTCTGTTTATAGCATTTTTCATAGTAGTGAAAAAGGTGGAAGCAACTTGGGTCCATCAACAGATGAGTAGATTAACAAAATGAGGTATATACATACAATGCAATGTTATGCAGCCTTTTTAAAAGGAAGGAAATTCTGACACATGCTAAAACATGCATGACCCTTGAAGACATTATGCTAAGTAAAACAAGCCAGTCACAAAAGGACAAATACTGTATGATTCCACTTACATGAGGTACCAGTCAACTTCATAGAGACGAAGACTGGTGGTTGCCAGGGACTAGGGGGTTTGGGTGTTAGTGTTTAATGGAGACAGAATTTAAGTTGGGAAAGATGAAAATGTTCTGAAGATGGATGGTGGTGATAGTTACACAACAATGTGAATGTACTTAATGCTACAGAACTGTACACTTGAAAGTGGTTTAAATGATAAATTTTGTTACATACATTTTACCACAATTAAACAAAAAAGATTTCCCAGGACATGTCATCAAGATGGTTCATTCCCACCTCCCTTATCACTCACTATTCACCTTTCCCCACTTCACAGAAGAAAGGCATACCTCTTACCCTGAATTTTAATATGGTTCATTGCTGTATTATGCAAACACCTCTGGGGTGCCAAACAAAGGTAAATTGAAATAGTACTAAGCTTCCTTGATTAAAGAAAGGCTTTCTGAAATAGTACTAAGCTTCCTTGGTTAAAGAAAGGCTTTCTGTCTTGTACATAGTTGTCATAAGCGTAGTTTGTCAAAGGTAAAACCTAACATTAGAAATGGGCAGTTTGCACCATTTGGAGATATTTTGAATTCAGAAATGTTGTAGAGTGAATGTGATGAAAATTTGCTTCTTCCAGTCCCCAATTATTATTAAAGAAGGCATTTCTCGGGTTTCCCTGGTGGCGCAGTGGTTGGGAGTCCGCCTGCTGATGCAGGGGACACGGGTTCGTTCCCCGGTCCGGGAGGATCCCACATGCCGGGGAGTGGCTGGGCCCGTGAGCCATGGCCGCTGGGCCTGCGCGTCCGGAGCCTGTGCTCCGCAACGGGAGAGGCCACAGCAGTGAGAGGCCCGCGTACCACAAAAAAAAAAAAAAAAAAAAAAAGGCATTTCTCCTGAGGGAGAGGTCTAAGGAGAAGAGAAAGAAGTTTGAAGTCATCCAGGTGACAAATTCATGACAGGTCTTCACCTCTTAGAATCTGGAATTAGTCTTAGAGTTAGGATTTGAAACTAAGATAGTTGTCATACAGATTCATGTTAACATGTTTATTTGACTTGAAAAATGAAGTTACATTGTTGCCCCTGGGCAAAGACTTGAACAGATACTTCACAAAAGAAGATATAAGAATGGCCAATAAGCATGTGAAAATGTGTGATATTAGGCAACAGAGAAATGTAGATTAAAACTATAATGAGATACTATTTCCCACCTGCTGGAATTGCTAAAATTAAAAAGACTGTTGATACCAAGTATAGAGGGGATGTGGAGCAACTAGAACTCTCCAGTTTATTGTTGATGGGAATGTCAAATGGTACAAACATTTTGGAAAACAGTTTGGGAGTGTTTTATAAAGTTAAATGTACACTTACTATGCAATCCAGCAATTCCAGGATTCCAGGATTATGTGACTTATATAAAATAGAAGTCTGCAAAAACAAAAACTTGTACAAGAGGGACTTTCCTGGTGGTCCAGTGGGTAAGACTCCACGCTCCAAATGCAAGGGGCCTGGGTTCAATCCCTGGTCGGGGAACTAGATCTCACACGCATGCTGCAACTAAGGGTTCACATGCCACAACTAAGAAGCCTGCATGCCGCAGCTAAGAAGCCTGCATGCCGCAACTAAAGCCCGCATGCCACAACTAAAGATCCTGCGTGCCGCAAAGAAGATCCCGTGTGCCGCAACTAAGACCCGGTGCAGCCAAAATAAATATTTAAAAAAACCAAAAACTTGTACAAGAATGATAGAAACCTTATTCATAATATCAAAAAACTGGAAACAACCTAAATGCCTATCAAATAAGTGGATAAATTGTGGTATATTCATACAAAAGGCTACTACCCAGAATAAAAAAAAACAAACTACTGATACATAAAGCAACATGGATGAATCTCAAAAACATGCTGAGTGAAAAAGACCAAAAAAGAATACATTTATATGAAGTTTCAGAACAGGCAAAACTTGTCTGTAGTCTGAGAAATCAAATCAGTTGTTACCTGAGATTGGGGGTGTGGGGAGAGGAATTTAACTGCAATGGCACAGGAGGGAACTTGCTGTGGTGGTGGAAATGTTGATTGTGATGCTTACCTAGGTGTATGTATTTGTCAAAACCTATCCAACTGTAAACTCTATATAGGCATTTTACTGTATGTATATGTCAATATGTTTGATTTTAGAGATAATGAATTACATTTTTTTTTGGCTGCACCATGCAGCATATGGAATCTTAGTTCCCCTGCAGTGGAAGCACGGAGTCAACCACTGGACTGCCAGTGAAGTCCCAATACATTTGATTTTAAAACACTTATTCTGGGGCTTCCCTGGTGGTGCAGTGGTTAAGAATCCGCCTGCCAATTCAGGGGACACGGGTTCGAACCCTGGGCTGCGAAGATTCCCACATGCCTTGGAGCAACTAAGCCCACACGCCACAACTACTGAGCCTGTATGCCACAACTACTGAAGCCCACGTGCCTAGAGCCCATGCTTTACAACAAGAGAAGCCACCGCAATGGGAAGCCTGCGCACCACAATGAAGAATAGCCCCTGCTCGCCGCAACTAGAGAAAAAGCCCGCACGTAGCAACAAAGACCCAATGCGGCCAAAAATAAATAATAAAATAAAATAAATTTAAAAATAAAATAAAATAAAACACTCCAACTCTCCAAAATGAAGTCTTTATAAATGAAAGACTGATGTAGCTGATTGACTTAACAGTGAAGACTGACTTGGCCATTTAGCTAATATATAATACTTTTTCCATAAATTGAATGAAAGACAAGTGTTTCATTAAAATACACTTGAAGCACATGATAAGATGAACACAGTTTATCAAAGCATGTTGCATTGGCAAAGATTTTCTTAGCCCTTTTTGTGGCATTTGGGTTGTGTGGTGTACCTCCAAGGCAAGTGAAAATGTTTGAGAGGTAGTTAATAAGTATTTGATGTCTTTGCGGTATACTTTCCAGAAACTGAGAGAGTGAATGATTTTAATGAATGGGTGACAAATTCTTTCACAAGGTAAGTGTTTTCTATTTCTTTGCTTACAACATGACTAAAAGAGGGCCTAATTGAAGTATCAACTGGTATTTATTTTAAATTTTTGATATTAGGTCACTTGTGATTTTTTGGCATATAACTCAGTAAGAGTTCAAAGAATTTAATGCTATTGCAATAACAAAACTTCCGTTCTCATGTGCTTATTTATGTGAACATTTCTAAGCATTTATATTTCTAAACGTAATAACTAGTGTTAAGAAAAATTGTTCCAAACTTTTAATGTTATTGTACAGCATTTTAGTAACAAGCCTCCCTAAAGGGTTATCTGACTTTCTAAGAGAATACAAATTAGTTTGATTTACTATTTACTGTTAATTAGGATACACACATTTTACAACTCTATAGAGTTAGATGTAAATTTATAGAAAACTGATAAGAAGCAAATGATTTCTTTCCCAGGGAGAAGATAACCTCAGAGGTTATAGCGTTAATGCCTTTAGGTCATTAACCAGTTTTGTATCTGATTTAATAATCTTACTTCAACTTTGAATTGGTTTTGTCATCTTGTTGGTCCTGATTAATAAGTTAAAATTTTGGCATGTGCTTAAAATCTGTCCGAGAATTAAGTTTTTAACATTTTGAGAATACTCTTGATATAAAAAATAGTTAATGCTGAATCCTGTCCCATTCTAGCCATAAGTAATATTCTTCCCACAGATATATGAATGACATTTTAAAAAGTCATGTCACTAAGAGATGCAATTTTAATAAAACTTTACTTTTTATGTTTAATAATTATTAACATTTGTAATATTTATTGTTTTGATTGGAATACTAATAATTCTTGTAACGATAATTGAATCTGGAAAAAAAATTTTAACTCTTAGATTTTAGCTTAGGTTTCCCTAAAAGTAGGGCCTGAGATAAGGCCTGTACGGGTAATATATTCTAGGAAGAGGTTCTCAGGAACAGGAATGAGAGACTGGGGAAAGTGAAGCACAGGAGGGAGAACCAAAATAGGATTTATTATTGAGCTGTTTACCTCTCTGGTCCAGGGTTGCCTCAGAGGAGCTAATTTCCTGGAAGAATGTCGACACAGAGGTGACAAAGAGCCTTGGAAGCAGAAAGCAAGAGATAAGGGAATGCAGTTTTAGAGAGGTGTCCTCAACCTCCAAACGTAGCTGGTTACCACAGCGACAGCCAAATGGGGGGAAAGATAAAGAGGTTGCAAACTAGGGTACAAAAATTGTCTAATGTAACTTAGATTCTTATAGTCAAAGAATTTGACTATAAGAATTTTAGCATTTTAATTCCAATTAAATACATAAATTTACTATAGAGAGGTATGACATGGTGATCAATAAGAGACTTTAAGCATATAAATGCATTACATTGGTTTATAATTCTGTGGGTGGAGTGAAAGAAATGCAAGTTCAAGAAGAAAGAGAATAATGTAAAATTTCCAACTGGTTAAGAAGAGCCTGTCCATGTATTAGTTTTAAGTGGAAAAAAATTAAGTGGATAAGGTGGGTATAAAATTCCTGTGGTACTTAGGCTCTAGTGGATACATTTTTTTAAAGTGACATAACAGCTTTTTCTAAATGTTAATATTTACAGTACACCAGAAATTATGTCCTTTGCCGTTATTTAAATGATGAAGATTTTAGATCTCAAAAGAGTCAACTTAAAAGCACCTAGTTTTCCAAAATTCTTTCAGGGATCATGCAACCATAGAAGTTTCAAGACTACAGGTTTCGAACATTCTTTACCTAAAGATGCAAACATTTATACAGCACTGTGTGCCAGAAACTGTTCTAAATCCTCCAGTCGTATTAACTCATTGAATCCTAACAATAACCTGATGGATTTGGTTCTATTGCCATCATCATCATCATCTCTGCCTTATAGACAGGGAAACTGAGGCACACAGTGGGTAAGTATCTTACCTAAGCTAGTGGGATCAGAGTTGGGATTTGAATGTGGGCAATTTGGCCCCGGAAACCATGCTTTTAACTACTACACCATACTAGGCAATTTGTATTCAAGTCAACCAACTCAAGGATTGCATCAATGCCTTATGCTGTGTAGGAAGTATAAATTTTCAAGCCAACTTATACAATTACAAAAAAAGAAACATAATTGTCTATTCCAATAACAATTCCCTTTCAAACTGCCATTCTGCCTGAAGACAGAGAAACCACTTACAGTCAGGTCCAAGCTTTTTTAGGTTATTTGAGGTTGAAACTAGGTCAACTTTAGGATTTTTTTGGTCTCTTTTCTCCTTCCCTGGATGGCATTTAAATCTCAGAGAATTATACAGTGTCATGACATCAGATAAGAGACACTGCTCATGCTAGCATCTTCTGAGGTATAATGCATCCTACCTGGTCCTGGCACATCCTTCCATGAAGGCCTCTGCTGAGATGTCTATTTTCCTATCAGCCTCCAGTGGTCAGTCCACGCACCCTGCCCCTTTATCTTGTCAGCAAGCCCCCTCCAGGTGGCCCTTCCAGCTCCTCAGCACCACTTCTCTTCCCTTCATTGGGCGGGATAATTGGGCTGCTCTCCCATGCCATTCTAGGCCATGAGCATCAGGACCACTGATCACAGTTAGGCAGCCTCTCCAAGGATAACCTGTCACTGCTGAGTGCCTAACTTGTCAGCTGCAGCAACCAACACTGAACCTCTGGACTTGGTGACACAATCCAGAGACTCCAACAGCAAGGTACCTCGTGTAGGTTTTTTTTTTTTTTTTCTTTTTTTTTGGCTGTGCTGTATGGCTTGCGGGATCTTAGTTCCCCCAATCAGGGATTGAACCTGGGCCCTCGGCAGTGAAGGCACTGAGTCCTAACCAATGGACTGCCAGGGAATTCCCCCTCGTGTCAATTTAATTACACTGGATTCCTTTTATCCTGGATGAAACAGCGATCTGATTTTATTGGAAGAGAGTCTTAATCTGGATTTCCTTTCCGCCAAGCTTCTGCTTTGGTACAACCGTCTGTGGGCTTGCTGACCATCTTAGTCACCATCAAGCTGTCTCACTCAATATTGCCTCTAAAGTGCACTCACTTTACAGTGATGCTTTCATGTGAGATTGAATTGGGAACGGTTGGGGAAGAGTTGGCAGAGTGTGAGGCCTCCATTTTGCTGGTGTGACTTCACAGGTGTGATGTGGCTCTGGAGACAAGTATTGTGGCAGCAGCTTCCTGATCCCAGGTTGTAGCTATCGCAGAGTGTTCCAGGAGGACAATGGCTTGCTTATTTCCAGATGGTGGCCAAGATGGTGTGATCCCGAAACCATAACCTGGGAGGGCAGATTCCTTCCCGAGTGATGTAAAACTTTCATTTCCCATGTCGGGACAGCCTACAATGTCTTGGAGTCATTCCTTGGGGCCCAGCTTAGTGTTTGTTCCTCTAGTCATTTCAGTGATTTTTTTTAGTACCTAATTCCCTGTATTAAATGCTTTCTGATTAAAATAGCTAGCATGGTTCCTATTATCCACAATAGAACCTTGCTTATTATAGTGGTGAACTTCCTGATTAATATATCATATATACAGGTGTGAGTCCAAAGATTCACTTAGAAGTTCTAGATTTGTAACTGGATGTAGTAAATAATGAGACTTTGGATTGTACTGCTTTTGGTGAGTGGGTAATTGCATTTTGAGTTGCATTATGTTGAAGTGTTTTTTCCTTTTAAGTGTAAATATGGGTAGGCGGGAAATAATATAGTTCAAGTTGGGCAAAGAAATTAGTGTATTATGTAGCCATTAAAAAATTATTTTAGCCACTAAATTATCCTTCTTAGATTCAAGAAATCCTTCACCTTATAAATTTTGGAGGGAGGCAGAACTCTTTCCATTTTAGAAGTTGGAAATACCAGATAATTGCTTTCCCAGCCTCCTTTGCAGCTAGACTATAGGCAAATGACCTAGGCTCAGCCAATCAGATACACCTTCCTGCAGACAACAGCGTGTGCTGGAAGACTGAGTTCTTGGGGCAGTGGTGGTTATAATGCCCATGGTGGTGTCCAGTGTTGGAGGCTAGTGGTTTTCAAGCAGTACAAGTTTAGTACTTAGTGGTGACAGCCATGGTGTCTTCCCCAGCATGTCTGCAATGTGTACCCCAAACCTGGTTCTCCAGCATCCCTGGGTAGTTTATGATCTAGTCAGTGTTATGTTTTTTTAATTAATTAATTAGTTAGTTAATTAATTAATTAATTTATTTATGGCTGCATTGGGTCTTCGTTGCTGCGCGATGGCTTTTCTCTAGTTGTGGAGAGTGGAGGCTACTCTATGTTGCGGTGCGCGGGCTTCTCATTGCGGTGGCTTCTCTTATTGCAGAGCACAGGCTCTAGGTGTGTGGGCTTCAGTACTTGTGGCACGTGGGCTTCAGCAGTTGTGGCTCGCGGGCTCTAGAACGCAGGCTCAGTAGGTGTGGCACACGGGCTTTGTTGCTCTGCGGCATGTGGGATCTTCCCAGACCAGGGATCGAACCCATGTCCCCTGCATTGGCAGGCGGATTCTTAACCATTGTGCCACCAGGGAAGTCCCTAGTCAGTGTTATTTAATAAATTCTTTTTTTTCATACATAAGCCAGAGTAAGTTTCTGTGACTAGCCACTGTAATAGTCAACAACTGTTGTCTAGCAAGGTTATAGAAGCATTTTCCAAAGTATATTCCACGCAACACTAGTGTCCCCAGAAAGGCATTCCATTGCTAAATAAGTTTGGATAACAATGTATCTCTTGGAATGATTTATAATTAAAATCAATATTTTAGAAATTCTGAGAGGTCTCACAGGATATTTTTATTTGCTACTAGATGGAGTGTGAAACCAACACATGGAGGGGGGAAAATAATGAGAAAACTGCAGTGAAACATGTTTGGAGCCAGTGGATGAAGTCAACCTAGAATACCACTTTGTGGATTTCAAGATATATACCTAATATTCCAACAATTTAAGTCAGCTGAAGCTTGGCTTCCCATAACTTGCCATGAAAAGCCATGAAAAACTTCATCTAATATCTTGGCCTCTCATTTATTTGGCCTCCTTCTCATCAATGACCTCCACTCTATCTCAGCCACCAACTCGAATGATCTCATTATCACTCAAAACTCTTCTGCATTTGAAGCCTTGAATCAGAAATTCCATTCTCTGAGCACAGCCACCTATCTATCCTTTCAACATAACTGATCAATATCTTCCCCTTACACTTTGACCTTATCCAGATCTTCTGATATAACTCCCTCAACTTTGCCCTGGTAAATCTACAGGCCTTCCCTGTATCTGTCTCATCTTCTCCTCCTATCCTTTTATTCCAGTGGAAGAGATGGTTTCTACTTATCAGAGGCTAATCCTTCCATTGAGCTCTGGAGTCAGCCCTTCCCTGTCCTCAGGGGGTTTTTTTTGCCATAAATGTTTCTCTCTTATATCATCAACCTCTCTATCTCTATTGGGTTATTCCTATGCAAACTTAAACAAACACTTATTTCTCATCTAAAAACAAACCATCCGTGGACTTTATGTGTCTCTCCAGCCTGACCCACACTGTCAACCTTTCCTCACTTCATTTTCTCTTTGACATTCTATCTGTTACACTCTGGCTTTGGCCTTCACAACTCCACCTAAATGGTTCCTGTTAAGGTAATGGGAGGAGATATTTAATTGTGAAGTGCATGAGGAAAGTCTGGTTGATAAAATCATTTTTGAAAGTTCTCTTTCTAATTCAGATTTGCATGGATGATACAATCTCCCCATATATTTTATATAATGTGCCAATAAATATTGTGATATGCTGCTGGCCAAACTATCATATCTTTGTACATTGCTTTAGGACCCTAAAAGGACAACTACTGAAAAGAGGAAATGGATCCTTGTGAACTTTCTTCCAGTGTTCCTTATCAAGTAGGTCAATAGCACCACCCTATTGTTTTACATGCCAGAAACCTGAGACCCATCCTTGGCATCTCCTTCTCTTTACTCCTTAATTGTCAATTACTGATCATTCTCTGTCCTAAATATTTTTTAAAAAAATCCATTCACTCCTTGTTATGGGCTGAATCATGTCCTCCCCCAAATTAATATGTTGAAGTCCCAACCCTAAACCTCAAAATGTGACTGTATTTGGAGATAGGGCCTTTAGAGAGGTAATTAAGTTAAAATGAGGTCATATGGGTGGGCCCTAATCCAATATGACTGATATCCTCACAGGAAGAGATTAGGACACACACATACACACACACACACACAAGGAAGACCATGTGAAGACACAGGGAGAAGGTGGTCCTCTATAAGCTAAGGAGAGAGGCCTTAAGAAATCAACCCTGGGACTTCCCTGGTGGTCCAGTGGCTAAGACTCCACACTCCCAATGCAAGGGACCTGGGTTTTATCCCTGGTCAGGGAACTAGATCCCACATGCCACAACTAAGAGTTCACATGCCGTAACTAAAGATCGAGCATGCCGCAACTAAGACCTGAAGCAGCCAAATAAATATTTTTTTAATAAAAAGAAGAAGAAAGAAAGAAATCAACCCTGATCTCAGAATTCTAGCTTCCAGAACTGTGAGAAAATAAATTTGTTGTTAAGCCACCTAGTCTGTGGTACTGGATGATGGCAGCCCAAGCTGACTAATACACTCTTCTTCATCCATATCATCACCACCATAGTCTAAACCACCAGCATTTGTCACCTAGACTTTTAGTGTAAGATCCATCAGGGCAGGGCTTTTGTCTGTCTTGTTCACTGCTGTATCCTCAAAGCCTAGTATAGAATCTGGCACGTGGTAGGCATTCAATAAACATTAATGAGATGGCTAAATAAATGAATAGCTATTTAGGTGGTTTCCTTGCATCCATCCTTGCCCCTCTCTCCACATGTTCTCCACAGGGACTGCTCTCTTTAGAATAGAATTCTGGTTATATCATTTCCCTGCTTGAAACTCTTCACTGTCTCTCCTCCATTACTCCCAGGATAAAGTCCAAAATCAATAATACTGTTTAAGTGAGTGGTATAATTTGGCTCTCAATTCTCTCTCCAGCTTCACTGGATGTCATTCTCTCATTCTATCCCAAATTCCAGCCACATTTGTTTTCTTTCCATTTTTCAAAGTTCCTCATGGTCTTTACACATGTTATTCCCTCTACTTGGAGTGTCCTTCCCCATATTTTTGCCTAACTCATTCTTCAGAAATCCCACCTAAGTGTTGCTTTGTGAAATCTTCCCTGATCATGGCACCAAAATAGCTTTTTCTTTTATATCTCCCATTACTTTTCCTTCAAAACAATGATCACAATGGTAATTATTGATATGGTTAGTTGTATAATGTCTGCCTTCCTTATTAGAGTGTAAGTAAGTTCTGTGAGAATGGGGACTGTATCTGTTTTGCTTATTACTGTATTTCTAGTACTCAGTACCTTCAGCCATGCCTGGTATACCATAAATGAATAATTGTGTTAAAGCATGGGCACTGTTAATTTCCTAGGGCTGAACGTTTTATTTTAGCTATCATGTACCAACTGCAAGCCTAAGGTCCAGAAGTAGTACAAAGGAGGGAGTGATTAAATTCCCTCCAAGTAGGATGAAATGGATACAAGGATGAGTAGGGAGGAGTCTTCTTGATAAAGGAGGGGTATTCAGGAAGGCACTCAATGTAGAAACAAAAACCTATGCGAAATGCTGAAGTATAAAGCAGTTTTTAATACTGCAGACTTACAGTATAAGTTATTCTGTATGGCCAGAGAAAAGGACCAAGGGGGTTGGTGGTGGGAGATAAATCTAGGGGGAAAAGGACCTGGTTGAATTTGTTAAGGAGGTTGGGTTTTATTTTATCATGCAGTAAACATCACCAGCTTTTCCAGTTCTTTCCTTTGTTTAGGTCTGCTTTCTCTCTTACTATCCATGGATGTTTGTAAAAGTCATTTAACCTTGCTGAGCTTCAGTCTCCTCTTGTTGGATGGTTGATGAGAGACATGAGATAGCGTATGGAAGGCACTTCAGAAAGTTTCTGGAATATGGTAAGTGCTTACCAAATGTCAATTCCCTTCCTTTCAGCCCCTATATTCAAGCTGATTTCAGCACCATGACTGCTGGTCAGTCCAGCGAGGTTGCAGTTCCCCTTTAGAGCACAAGGGGGAGTATGAGACTGAACCTTTGCAAAGGGTCACAGGGCATCTTAAGCAGCATCCCTCAGCAAGCCCTCTGAGAATGAGGATACAGATGTTTTTCCAAAATTAGAGAGGCAACCTGACTTATTTTATAGAGTCTAAGTGAGAGCAACTGTTTGTAAGTCCCTAGACGTGTATCTGAAGGGAGAAATCATTGGCAAGCATGATATACTTAGTTATGAGTTGTCAGATCCCTTAAAGTATCTGATGTTATTGAATTGAATATCCTATTAAGCACCCTCTAATTTACATACATTATCACTTTTAATTGAACTCTCCTAAGGAGCCAATGAAATAATTCTCATCCCCATTTTACAGATGAGTAACCTGTGTGATCAAGAGAAATTCAATCACATAACTAGCAAATGGTGAAGGTTGGATTTGAACTTAGACCTCTCTGATTCCAAAGCTTATGTCCTTTTGATTATCCCACACTGGTTTACTTCATTCTCTTTTGAAGTCACTGCACCAGCTTTCTCTCTGTTCTCCTTGTCCTCTGTATCTTGGAACCTCTGATCCATCTCCATTCTATAAGCTGAGTTCTTTCTAAAGCATATATTTGGCCATCTTCCCCCTGGAGAAAGCAGTGTAACAGCTCCACATTGCCCTGATCTTTGAGTCCATCATCCTTAGCATGGCTCCCCAGGCCCTGGCTGACCTCTGGCTCTGACTTACCCTCCCACCTCACTCATCACCTGTGCCCATCATGTCTGTGCTTCCAGAGACCTACAGTCCCTGATGTTCCCTAAAGCCTTCATGTAATTTCGTAACTTTGGGCCTTTGCTCATGCTGGTCCTTCTACCTGGGTTCCTTCTCTGTGAGTTTAACTCCTACTTATCCTCGAAGACTCAGCTTAAGTCTCAACTCTGCATCCCAGGACCTGCCTCCTAGCATGAGGCCTAACTCTGAGGCTCCTCCACGTTGATGTGTCCCACAGTGAGAAAACAGCCATGTCTTGTCAAATTCATTAATGTGGCTGATTTTAGTCTTGGCTTCCCCTACTTTCAGTAGCTGAGAAACCATGGGCTACTTATTTCTTCTTCACATCCAGGATGGTATGAATCAGTCCCCACTTCATATGTTTACTGTGAAAGTTAAATGAGATGGTAAGAAACCTTTTGTGAATATTTGTATGCCTATTTATTCAGCAAACATCCCCTGACCCATTCTAAGAATGATCCAGGAGGTCATGTTGGGTTGCAGTTTGGCCTATGCCTTTGTGAACTCAGACCAGTGGGTCTTACAGCCTGCTATCCTGCACCAGACCCTGAGCAACTTGGGTCAGGGACCATTTGTTATCCACTTGGGTGTACAGCAGGTGCTCAGGTGATATTTGTTGTGTGGGTGAGTGAGTGAATGAATGAATGAGTGAATGGTATTCAAGGTAGTGGGAGAAACTGAGGCAAATTCATGGAGATGTTACGAGCAGGTCACACTCTGGGAACCAGAAGTAGTTTATGCTGTTGGAGCTTAGGGCAGGATGGGGGAGTGTCCAGTAATGAGGCTAGACGGTAGTTGAGGCCAGACCACAAGAGGCCATATGTGCACATTAACAGATTTAACCTGGGTTAGGAAGACTCCTTTGCTGCAGTATGGAGTGTGGATTACAGGGGAAGTTTGGAGGCTATAATGGGGATAGGACAGTGAGAAAGCTGTGGCCATGCAATGGAGAGCTCGCAGGAAGTATCACGGACAGACTTTGGTGAAGGATTCATAGGGTGGGCGAAAGAGAGAGGGGTGGTGGGTGGGACCTGGGTTCTGAATATTCACATGTTGAATGCTTTGTGTGTGTGTGTGTGTGTGTCTCAGATTCCTCCCCTGCTGACAGCAGTATGCCCTGATGATGGGGCAGTGTCCTCAGCGTGCATTTTCATTTATTTTACAAATAAAAAAACTGAGGCACAGAGAAGAAAGAAGGAATGATTAGTGTATGAAGTGGCGTTTGAGATACTTATCATTTTTTCTCCTTATCCAAATCTGTTCCCATTTCTGTAGTAGATTGGTTAAAGGCCATTGATTCCTCCCTTCTCTATTCATACCCCTTTGTGATGAGACTTTGCTCTTCTTCTCACTCAGAGCTCTTTGAATCTGGGCTGGGCTTGTGACTTGATTTGGCCAATAGAATGCAGTATATGGGGTGCTATGCAGTTTCTGAGGCTGGACCTCAAGAGATTGTATCTTCTGCCTTGGCTCTCTTGGAACTCTGCCGCGAGACCACCATGTAAACTGGTCTGGCCTACCAGTGGATTAAAAGCCTTGTGGGGAAGAACCATGGCACTTAGCCCTCAGCCAGTACTAACTGCCAGGCCTCGGAGTGACCTTCCAGCTGAATGCTGCTCACGAGTCATTCAAGGTAAAATCATCAGATGAATCCACTCAGCCAGCCACAGAATTGTGAGAAATAATAAATTATTGCTGTTTCAAGCCACTGAATTTTTGGGAGTGGTTGTTATGCAGCAATAGATAACTAAAACAACTTCTCTGCTCCCGTTACCAGTAAATGGCTTCACTGTCTACCTGGTTGTTTATGCCAATTCCCTTTCCCACACATCTCACATTTAATCTGCCACCAGGTCCTAAATACAAATCAAATCCCTCTACTTTCCACTTTCCCCACTGCTATGACATGACTTCTGGTCCTCTTCATCTCTCACCTGGATTTTTAAAGCAATTTCTGACTGTTCCCTGTCTCCTTTCTCCCTGCTCGCTACTTGTCCATCCCATCTATCACACCCACCACAGTCAGAGCTATTCTTCTTATATGCATATGTGACCAGGTTACTCCATTGCTTCAAACCTTTTGCTTGCAAGGTAATTTCCCAAACCTCTAACATGATTTACAAGGCCTTAGGCCATCTAGTCTCTGCCTTTCTTCCCAGCCCTGTCTTCCACCACTCCTCCCATGAACCCTATGTTTCTAGAGCTGCTTTACATGTTCTGGTGACTTTCTGGCACCTGCTCCAGCTCCCCTGTTATATGAGGCAACCACTGAAGGAGTGAGAGAAAAACGCGTGACCTGCCAACATATCTGCATTCCTAGGCTGGCCATGAGGGACTCACACTGGGGTGTAGATCTGAACCTTGGAAAGATTTGAACATTCCAAGTGCAATCCACACTTAGGCTACTACCTTTTCTTTTCTTCTTTCTTTTTTTATATTGAAGTATAGTTGATTTACAACGAGGCTACTACCTTTTCTAAGTGACTGATTCTCATTCAATAAAAAGCATCACTTTTATATTTCATATAAAAACTAGGAGCTAGAGAAGGCTGATTGCTCTGGCAACTAGAAAAGATTTAAGGTAATTTTGTTTGTAGGACTCTTAACCACAATGGTGTTCACCAAGCAATCATGATTCTGAGGTCTAATAGAAAGAGCCCTGGACTTGGAGTCAGACAGACCTGGTATCTGGTTCTGCCATTTACCAGATGTGTGACCTTGGAAAGTCACTTAAACTTTCTGACTTCTGTTTGCTCATTTATAAAAAGGGGATGGCAATCCATACCTTGTATGATTGTATTGAGGACTAAATGAGACAAAAGATGTGAATGAGCCCAGTATATTTTAAGGTCTTAATGATTATAATTGTTAGCCAATCTGATCTAAGACAAAAGGTAGCATTTTGTCTTTCTTCCTATTCTTACTTGGCATTTGGATCTGGAAGTGAAGACAGTCCAATATAGTATGATTTGTTTTGTATTCTCTCTGGTGGTTACCTTCTAGTCAATAGGGAGGCACAAATGACACAGCCCAGGTGTCAGATATGGCCTCCCTCCCCCTTTAAGATCTAAAAGCAGTGAGCTTGAACTTCGATTTTTACATTGATTTTTACATTTGATAACCCTTGTAAGTTGGAAGACCTCCTGGAGATTTCCGCAAATTCCACGAGGGCTTGTGTTCTCTTCATCTCTGCCTCTACTCTCCTTTTTCAACTCAGGAAAACAAAGCCCATTGCTCAATTTTCCCAGTCACTCATCCTTACAACTCCTCTCTCAGAAAGCATTCCTGAGTGTAATGGCCTTTACTGAAGTCTTGAGAGTCACAGAAATTGGTTACATTATATGTGCAACAAACAACTTCTCCCATTTAATGCATTCCAGTGTTTAAACACCCTTTGTATACCTGCCATGGGAGGGTTTCTTCTGACCCTTTATCCATGTAGCACCTACACTTACAATGATTTTCTTACTCATCTTTTTCCTTTCCTCCCCCCAGCTCTCTTTATTACCTCTCTCACCCATATTGCTAAGTGAATTCCAAATTCTTTTCCTTTTTTTGCACAGAGCAAGTTGGTGTCTCCCTTCCCCTCTCACACTTACATATCCACACTCCTCAAGGTCCTAAGTAGGACAAAAGGACCTCTGAACATTAAGGTCTATCTTTCTTGGAAGGCAGTTGTGGTTAAGAAAATAGCATTTTTTGTTCTGTTATAAACACAGTGTTTCCTGTTTATTGAGGGCTTACTATGTGCCTGGCTTACTATGTGCCTGTCAGGTGCTTTCCAGTAGCTCTCTCATTTTGTTATTTGATCTTCACAACATTATTGCTCTTTCTACAAATGAGGATGAGGTGCATGTGTCAGAAAAATGGGGTAATTTACATAAGATCACACAGCAAGTAAGTGTGTAGAACAAGGATTGAAAACCATATCTGTCTGGCTCCAAGTCTGTGCTCTGTCCACTTTAATACATGGTCTTTCAGGGAAAAAGGAGAAAGTGATGTGAAGACCTGAGGTGATGTAAACACAATACCATCTGTTCTCATATTGCCTCTCAACTCTAAAAGGGTGATTTTATGTGTTATCTCATTATTCTTGTGAAGAATGAATAATCATTATCATGACACCCATTTTGAAATGAGGAAACTAAGGCCTTATGGGAGAAAGGGAGTGAGGGAGCAGGCAGTGCAGGATATTTGATTTTAAGATCACAGAGATACTAGTTCTGTGTGATTAAGAAGTTCAAGGTATGACCATGGGAGGTAATGTGAAGAGGAGACCAAGGACTGAGGGATCAGGAAACCACATGGCTACCGAAGGCACCAGGAGAATGGCAAGACAGGGCTAATGAGAATGACCATGAACCAGGGGCTGAAATCTTCAATGCATAGGAGCACTTGGAGGTCAATCATGTCCTTGATGAGGAAGGGTGGAAGATGGTATGGCTGGAGACCAAAGGAGAAGGAATTTTTGTACAAGGGTGGAAGTGGCAATGCCGACCCCACCTCCTGGTCCTGTGGTGTATGGTGAGTGAGAAAGTGAGAAGCCTTCCTGCAGAGGGTTACAGGAGGAGTCCTGGAGGAGGGCCAAGCTTTAACAAAGGTAAAGAAGTAACCTGAGTACTCTCTGAAGAAGCAGAGGGTGTAGGAGAGTTTGTTGACAAAAGAACAGGATTCTAGAGGGCACAGTGGAAACGGCTGCCAGGACGAGGACAGTGGGGAGGTGAGTGAAAGAGAGTGGGTGGAGAAGCTCAGAACAGTTCAAGGATGAGTCTGAGGAAGAAGTCAGACAACCAGAGGGGCTGTCTACTGGGTGGTTCCTCGGGCCATAGAGACAAATTGTAGATCAGGTCATAATGGAATGTGGGGAAAAATTGTTTTGGTATATGACTCAGGCCTCTAAGATTTTTAAAAATTGAATTATAGTTAATTTACAATGTTGTGTTAGTTTCAAGTGTACAGCAAAGTGATTCTGATATATATATATATATATATATATTCTTTTTCAAGACCTCTAAGATTTGAGAAGGGGGAAGAGCATGGGGAGGGATGATGATTCTAAACCAAAGCTGGCAGCTGGCTCCTGTGACCTCAGGAAGACTTGAAGTCCAGGTCCGCGTGTGAGTATGGGGTGCTAATCACCACTTATACCTGCCTTCTCTGACAGAGCTGGGACTTCCTAATGACCAGGCAAGAACATTTCCTCAGTCCAGGCTACTGCTGGTAATGGGGAGCCATTGAAAATGTTTTGTTTCTGTTTGTTTCTTCAGGGTTGGTGGTAACATGGTGACATTTAGAACAATCACTCAGGCTGCCTACATAGAGGATGGATTGGAGAGTGGAGGCAGGGAGACCCATTAGGAGGCTGTTTCATTAGTTCAGGCAAGAAGTGATGAGGCCTGAACCAGGGCTAGAGCAGCGGAGACGGAGACGAGGGGAAGGGATAGGATATGTTACGGAGGCGTCATCACCAGGCTGATGGGATGTAGGGTGTGAAGGAGTGCATAGGGTAGAGAACAATGCCCAGGTTTCTGGCTTCGTTTCCACCTGTAGACAGCCGTCCAGATTCTGCCTCTCTACCCGGGCTTTTGTGATGAAGCGGTATAACGACAGGGAGGTGCTTTAGAAATGGCAAAGCTACAAATCCATCATCACCTACATTATCATCGAAGCTCTCTGATCACCCTAGTAAGTTCAGTGTATGGAACGAGGCGGAGAATTAAGATAAATCACGATAGTCACCCAGATATTGGGGAGCTCCGGGCCCCCAAGATACCTCGGATTTCCTACACCTGCCCAGAGCTGGGGGCCCGGCGAATAGGGACTCCGCCCCTGGGCGGGGCATGGGTGGGCCCTGGACGCGGTGGTGGCCCAGCCCAGCTGCAGCCCGAGCCTCAGCCCGAAGTCGCTGCGGAGGGGACGAGACCCGCCCCGCCCCGCCCTGCTCCGCGAACCCACTGCGCCTTTTGCCGCCCGCCGCCAGGTCCAGCGGTTCCGCGGCGCTGCCAGGGAGCGAGCCGCTCGTCCTCACCCGGAGTCCCAGGTAAGGGGCGCGGCCCAGCAGCCCGCCCGGGGAGGATCTGAGACCGATTCCCGGCGCAGGGCGCTGGGGACAGTGAGTGGGCGTTGAGAAGGAGCACAGGGCAGCGGAGGGAACACCAAGGAGAAGGGGCCAGGCGAGGCCACTAAGGAGGGGCACCGCGGCAGTGAAGGGGCGCGTAGCCTGGGGAGGAGGCGCTGGGGAGGAGGCGCTGAGGAGGGTCTACCCGAGCTGTGAGGGCCGCAAGGAGGGCTCCAAAAGCAGGGGCAGAGGGATTGGGGGAACGAGAAAGAGGGCGCCGGGGCTGGGGAAAAGGAGGAGCGGCAATTGGAGCGCAGTGAGGGCTCGTTGAGGGGGAAACGCGGGGGGATGGGGGGGAGAGGAGGGAGCTGAGAGGGACAGTGCGGGAAGAGGGTACCAGTGAGCCGAGGGGCGGGGAAGGGGGTGCTGAAGAGAGAGGACTGAGAGGAACGAGGGAAGGGAGGCGTGGAAGTGAAGAGCTAAGGGGAGGGGACTGGCCGGCGGGGGTCCTTTCGAGCTGGAGAGGAGTGAAATGATGAGGGGAAGGGGCGCTGGGCCGGGAGAAGGTAAAGTGAGTGTGGTGTGGTGCCGGAGCCCAGGTGGGTCTAGGCAAGGGGGGTAACCTGAGTGCGGGAGAGGGATGGGGCTTGGAGATGGGAAGCTTGGAAGAATGGGAAGGTGGGAGGCAAGGCTGGGTCTATCCAGGCTGCAGAGAAAGGGGGAGAGAGCCAAGGGCTTGGATATGGGCTGTGGGCACCTGAGTTCTGGCTAGGGGTGGCGCATGGAGAGGCACTGGAATAGAGCAAGGGGTTGGCAGCCGGGAGTGGAGGAACTGTCGGGGAACTTGGAGAGTTTAGGCTGGTAGATGGGCTGGGTCATGGTGCAGAGGAAGCCAGGTGTGGGTTGTGGTGTGGGAGTGGGAAGATGATTGGGGCCCAGAGTGGAGTCCAAGGGCATCTAGCTGGTAGCTGTGTCTTAGCTCCTCAGAAGGCTGAGGAGGGGGCGCAGGCACTGGACCCTGTTACACTGCGACCTGGGGTCAGAGACAAGAAGAGAATCGTTGACAGAGAAATTCATCCACAGGCTGACTCTGTTCTGGAGTCCACGTGTGGGAAGAGATTTTAGGGAGGGAGGTGGCAGCTAATAGAGGTGTGGAGGGGAGTGGGAGAAGGACAGGGCCATCCATCCCAGCTTCTTGGAATCCAGATGGAAAAGGGTGGGGGATAGTAAAAGGAGTTGTGTGTGTGTGTGTGTGTGTGTGTGTGTTTGCTCACCTGTTCTGAGCCTATAAAGGGAGGAAGACAATGGAAGTCCGTGAAAAGCCCTGTCTGTGGTACTGGGAAGCCCTGGTGCTGTGTTTGCCCTAGCAAATACATTCTGCCAGAGGATGGTGGGTCAGGGAAGACTTCTTGGTCATGAAGGATTTAGCTAGCCACAGAGGAAAGAATGTTCCTATCAGAGGAAACAGTATGGAAACAGACAAAAATATAAAATGATCTCTAGTCCAAGAAATAAATCTCCTGTTTCTTAAGGATTACAATATGAAGGGAGACACCAGCAACCTATAGAGGATGTTTAGGAAGGTTTCTCCTCTAAGCTGGAACTTCTATGGTTTCTCATCATCTCCCCAGAGTACAGCACAGGGCCTGGCACACAGTAGGTGCTCAATGAATGTTGACTGAATGACTAATTGAGCTCTGGCTGTGCTCCTGCCTCTCTCACGTACTGGTTTTAATTCTTCCAATAGTTTGCCCGGAAGCCACTTTATTAACTCATTTTATAGATAAGGAAACTGAGGCCCAGGGTGTGATCTGCCTAAGGTTACATAATTGCTTAGAGAGCCAGGGCTCAGCCCAGGTGTCTCTGACTTTGTCTTGTGCTCTTTTCTTCAAAAGAGAAGTTCATCCATTTACTTCTTCACTACATGTATTCAGTTGATCTCTTCTTGCTGGATTTTAAGGCTGTCTCCTCTTCCCTCCTCTTTCCTGGCTGAAGTCGGGTTCTTCCTTAGATGCTTGTCAGGCTCAAAGTGTTGTTTGCTTTTCACACCGACCCTTGGAGGAGCCATTTCCTTCTTTCCCCCAGCCTGGGACCAGATATGACTTCCCTGGGCCTTCATCTGTATTGCTTGTCATGAAGACAGTGAGCTACCCAGCTCTGTCATTTATGTGACTGTCAAAAAAAAGAGAGAAGATCTGATTGACGCTTATCTGACAAATGCAGTTCTGCAGACACCACCTGTGCATTGACCTGTCTGCTCAGATCTGCCTCAGGCAGCTGCCTGCTGGGGTGGTTTTTACTTCTCTTCCGAATGTCTGTGTAGCCCCTGCCCCACTCTTGAGAAGATCCCCTTGGGGGCGTCCACATGAACCTGCCTTCCAACTGTACCTCTCAGCTCTCCCTGTTTTCATACCACCTTCTGGGAAAGCTATGCTGTGTGCACATAAACAAATGTTGACAGTACAGTATGGCAAGTGCTAGGAAAGAGATCTCAGGGTGCTGGGGATGCTTTTCTACTCACCCTAAAATTGTTGTAGTTTTTATTTTCCCTAATCCTAGTCCAATCTGGGGGTAATCAGATGACAGAAGTTCTAGTAATGATGCTCCAACTGACTTGCTGTATGACCTTTGACAAATCACTTCTCTTTGTGGAGCCTCAATTTTTTTTACCTGAAAATGAAGGGGAGTGGATCAGACCAGGAGCTGAAACTATTTTTTACTCTTGCCTTGCACCTATGGCAGACATAGCTAATAAAGGCAGGCACTTTTCCAACTGATTCTACGCAAGGCCAGGTGTAGTTTTCTCCACAGAGTGTAGGTATGAAGCACCCTTATATACATTTTCTTTTTTTTTAATTAATTTATTTTTTATACAGCAGGTTCTTATTAGTTATGTATTTTATACATATTAGTGTATATATGTCAATCCCATCTCCCAATTCTTCATACCACCACCACCCCCGCTTTCCCCCCTTGGTGTCTATACGTTTATTCTCTACACCTGTGTCTCTATTTCTGCCTTGCAAACCGGTTCATCTGTAACATTTTTCTAGATTCCACATATATGCATTAATATACGAGATTTATTTTTCTCTTTCTGACTTACTTCACTCTGTTATGACCGTCTCTAGGTTCATCCATGTCTCTACAAATGACCCAATTTCATTCCTTTTTATGGCTGAGTAATGTTCCATTGTATATATGTACCACATCATCTTTATCCATTCGTCTGTTGATGGGCATTTAGGTTGCTCCCATGACCTGGCTATTATAAATAGTGCTGCAGTGAACACTGGGGTGCATGTGTCTTTTTGAATTATGGTTTTCCCTGGGTATATGCCCAGTAGTAGGATTGCTGGGTCATATGGTAATTCTATTTTTAGTTTTTTAAGGAACCTCCATACTGTTCTCTATAGTGGCTCTATCAATTTATATTCCCACCAACAGTGCAAGAGGGCTCCCTTTTCTCCACACCCTCTCCAGCATTTGTTGTTTGTAGATTTTCTGATGATGCCCATTCTAACTGGTGTGAGGTGATACCTCATTATACTTTTGATTTGCATTTCTCTAATAATTAGTGATGTTGAGCATCTTTTCATGTGCCTCTAGGCCATCTGTATGTCTTCTGTGGAGAAATGTCTGTTTAGGTCTTCTGCCCATTTTTTGATTGGGTTGTTTGTTTTTTTAACTATTGAGCTACATGAGCTCTTTATATATTTTGGAGATTGATCCTTTGTCCGATGATTCATTTGCAAATATTTTCTCCCATTCTGAGGGTTGTCTTTTTGTCTTGTTTATAGTTTCCTTTGCTGTGCAAAAGCTTTTAAGTTTCATTAGGTCCCTTTTGTTTATTTTTGTTTTTATTTCCATTACTCTAGGAGGTGGGTCAAAAAAGATCTTGCTGTGATTTATGTCAAAGAGTGTTCTTCCTATGTTTTCCTCTAAGAGGTTTATAGTATCCAGTCTTACATTTAGGTGTTTAATCCATTTTGAGTTTATTTTTGTGTATGGTATTAGGGAGTGTTCTAATTTCATTCTTTTACATGGCTGTCCAGTTTTCCCAGCACCACTTATTGAAGAAACTGTCTTTTCTCCATTGTATATCCTTGTCTGCTTTGTCATAGATTTGTTGACCATAAATGCGTGGGTTAACCTCTGGGCTTTCTATCCTGTTCCATTGATCTATATGTCTGTTTTTGTGCTAGTACCATATTGTCTTGATTATTGTAGCTTTGTGGTATAGTCTGAAGTCAGGGAGTCTGATTCCTCCAGCTCTACTTTTTTCCCTCAAGGTTGCTTTTGCTATTCGGGGTCTTTTGTGTCTCCATACAAATAAGATTTTTTGTTCTACTTCTGTAAAAAAATGCCATTGGTAATTTAATAGGGATTGCATTGAATCTGTAGATTGCTTTGGGTAGTACAGTCATTTTCACAATATTGATTCTTCCAATCCAAGAACATGGTATATCTCTCCATCTGTTTGTGTCATCTTTGATTTCTTTCATCAGTGTCTTATAGTTTTCTTAGTACAGGTCTTTTACCTCCTTAGGTAGGTTTATTCCTAGGTATTTTATTTTTTTGTTGCAGTGGTGAGTGGGATTGTTTCCTTAATTTCTCTTTCTGATCTTTCATTGTTAGTGTATAGGAATGCAAGAGATTTCTGTGCATTAATTTTGTATCCTGCAACTTTACCAAACATTGATTAGCTCTAGAAGTTTTCTGGTGACATCTTTAGGATTATCTATGTATAGTATCATGTCATCTGCAAACAGTGACAGTTTTACTTCTTCTTTTCCTACATTTTCTTATTTAAAAATCACAGCAGCCTTCTGCAGTAGGTAATGTGATCATATCATAGATGAGGACATTGAAGCTCAGAGTTTAGGTGACTTGTCCATGTTCATACATTGACTTACTGGGAAAGCTGGGACCAGTAGCCAGGCTTTTTGTTATAATAAAGCTGCCACTCTAAAATCCCTTCAAATTCCAGTAATCTAAGAGTGCAAACAGCTGCATCAGAAAAATGAAAACCAATAATACAACATTTACATCAATAGTCTGGCATGTGGCAAATGTTCAATAAATTGTTTACTGAAAGGAGTAACATGCCCAAGGATTTACTCTAGGTTCATTGTTGACAGGGTATAAGGATGGATAAAACTCAGCTGAATCCAGAAGAAGAGACAGACAGTTAATTGTAAAACAGGCTCAAATTATGGAGCCCAGATCAGGGAGAGGGCACTTGAACAAGATTTGACTGCAGAAGTGAATTAAAAAGCCAGTGAATTAATATTTATTGAGTACATCCCATAGATCAAGAAACCATGCCAGATTATTTACATATGGTAACTGCTCACTCTGTTGGTACCATAGCTCAGTGAAGTAGGTGGTATTTTCTCTGTTGTAAGGTAAAATGCTGTGGCTTAGAGAGCTGATATTACTCACCCAAGAATTCAGCTGAAGAATAGAGCAGGAATTTTGACCTCTCCCATATTACTTCATGGTACTAGGTCTAGTCTCAGCTGTTAGTTGTTAGCTTGGGCAAATCCTTATAATTTCTGGCCCTCAGTTCCCTTCTTGATCCAATGGGGATAGTAATCTTTGTCCTTCCCGTTTTATCTCCCAGATCTATCTAGAGGATAAAATAAGATAAAGGAAATTGAGGTAAGAATCAAATCTGTTTCAGTAGAGTTATTCTTTGACCAGGGGTTCCATTTCTAGGAATCTCTCCTAAGGAAATAAATAAGAAAGAGAACAAATATGTAAAGAAATGGTCACTGCAACTTAATTTTTATAATTAAGAACAGAAAAATAAATATATGACTTTAAAGAATTGGTCATATGACACAACCATAGGATGGAATAAAGTGTAGTCAATTGAAATCATATTTACGAAAAATTTTTAAAGTCTCGGTATATGATATAATGTTAAGTGAAAAGGAGCAGGATACAAAACTAATTATCTCAGCTATTAAAATATACATGGAAGATATAGACTAGAATGTATTGTGTGTTATCATTTATATATATATATATATATATAAAGTATGAACAGACCTCTGTGCTTATATATGCAAAGACTATCTTTGAAAGATACATAAATTGTTAACCTGTTTGCCTCTGGGGAGAGACTGGTCATCAGGGGTGGAAGCAAGACTTACTTTTCACTGTAAACCTTTAGGTTCCATATTACCTACTTTTTATGCTAAAAGTTAAGAAAATAATGCAAATTGAAGATGGTGATAAAGTAATACTTGCAAATAGTAAAGTTTGTCTGAATTATTTTCAGTGTGTGTATTACCCTTTTTTTCTTAATACTAATTACTTGTTTATTGTAAAAGTGTAAAGGATACAACTCAGGAACAGCCAGATGGAAGAGATGCATAGGGCAGGGTAGGGGGAAAGGGTGTTTTGGAGCTTCCAGGGTCTCTCCTAGAACATCAACGTGATCACCAACCTGGAAGATCTCCACACCTCTTTGGTTAGGGTTTTTTACGAAGATTTCATTACTGTAGGCATGATAGATTAAGTCATTGGCCTCTAGTCATCAACTTAATCTCCAGCCCTTCTCCCCTCCCCAGAGGTTAGGAGGTGGTGCTGAAAGTTCCAACCCTCTAATCATGTGGTTGGTGCCTCTGGCAACCAGCCCCCACTCTGTGGTTGTCCTGGAGCCCCAGCCACCAGGCATCTCATCAGCACACAACAAGACACTTATCACTTGCACTTCCAGAGGTTGCAAAGGTTTCAGGAGCTCTGCCTGGAACCAGGAACCCAGACCAGATACATCTTTTATTATATCACAATATCACAGCGCTCAATAAATGGGAACTGTTATATGGTTATTGTCACCATCATATCTCTCATGGGAAATAATGAGTAATTGACAAATATTTGCTGGTAATATTAAGGCCTAGGTATACTACAATGTATTACCTTTTAAATTAAATAATAAGGTATAATTTCAAAATAGATGGCACTCTGGTACGTGAAAAAATAAAGGAGGAAATAAACTTCAAATGTTAACAGTGGCAGTTTCTGAGTGGATGCCGTGTCTGGTAATTTAAAATTTTCTGTTTTACATTCTTGTGTTTTTTTCTAATGTCTTGTAATGGATATATACTTTCAAAGGAGAAATTTTCTTTTGTAAACAAACAAAGACGACTAGCAGCAGAGTGGAGTGTGGTATGATGTCGTTGTGATTGTTTCCCTTGCTTTGACTTGCTGTTTTGGCCTTTTTTTTTTTTTTCCAAACTCAGCTTAGGAGCTACCCCTACAGGAGCCTCTCCTTGCCCACCATGCCTCCAGGTTGGGTTAGGTACTTCTTATGGGCTTCCTCAGCCAAGGCTTCCCTCTGTCTTATCACTTATCCACTGCTTTGTTACTCTGTGTTTGTGAGTTTTTTATTCTAATCTGTGGCCACTCAGAGGTCGTACACCATGTCTGATTCATACTTGTATTCCTTGTGCCCAGCACAGGGCTTGACCCAGAACAATGTGTTCAGTAAATATTTGCTGAAGGAATGAATGGGAGGAGCTGGGCTCCACCCCAATCCTGAGACAACATTTGGGGCAGGTGCAGTGAGGGGGTGACTCTGAGTAGTGTGTATTTCCTCAATGATGCTGGGGCATGGAGTGAGTGTATGCAGGGTGGTGTGACCATTAAAAGTTAGGTGATCCAGGGTGACACTGGAGATGTGTTCCTGAGTGACCACAGGTCTCTCCTGCAGATGGCTTCAGTGACTGATGGTAAAGCCGGAGTCAAAGATGCTTCTGACCAGAATTTTGACTACATGTTCAAACTGCTCATCATCGGCAACAGCAGTGTTGGCAAAACATCCTTCCTCTTCCGCTATGCTGACGACACCTTCACCCCAGCCTTCGTCAGCACTGTGGGTATTGACTTTAAGGTGAAGACAGTCTACCGCCACGAGAAGCGAGTGAAGCTGCAGATTTGGGTGAGTCCTGGGCATCTTGGGCAGAAGTGTCCCAAGAGCTGACTCGTTTGCTGGTACAAAGGCTGGGCGGTGGGGCCAGTTTAGAACTTCTGGGTTTTATGACATTAGGCACCAGTGCTATTGTGTATCTGGCCCCTGGCCTATCCCTTGTTGGTTTTATACAGTTTTGCTCTCCTCTGGGAACTCAGTTGCTTCTGCTGCTTAACTGTCCAAAAGGTTTTATCCTGGCTTATATGGATGAGTAACCAAGAATCTGGGCTTTGGAGTTATAGACCTAGATTCAGATTTCAGTTCTGCCAGTAACTAGTCATGGAACCTTGACTAAATTACTTAACCTCTCTGGGCCACACTTTCCTCTTTGGGGATTATAATAGCATCTATGTCATAGGGTTGTTGGGTGCTTAGCATAGTTCCCAGAACATAATAAATGCACAATAAATGTTAGCTACTGTATCCATAATCTATCACTCTGTAATCACTTCAAAACTTGATGGCTTAAAACAACAATAATAATTCATTAACACACAGTTGCTGTGGATCAAATATTTGGGAGTGGCTTGGCTTCTGGCTTGTGGTCTCTTATGAGGTTGCTGCCAGATGTTGGCTTAGGTTACAGTCATCTGAAGGCTTGAGTGGGCCTGGAGGATTACCTTCCAAGGTGGCTTACTCACATGTCTGGCACTGGCTTTAGCAGGAGGCCTTCATTCCTTTCCACGTGGATCTTTCCACAGATCTGCTTCACTCCACAGAGTGTCTTCATGGCATCTCCTAGGGAGAGAGATCCAAGAAACCAAACAGGAAGTGGCAGTGTCTCTTATTAGAGTATTCTATTGGTCACTGATTCAATGTAGGAGGAAACTGCACAAGGGTATGAATCCTGGGAGGTGGGGATCATTGGAGACTATCTTGGAAATTGGCCACCACAGCTACTATTATTGGTATTTACCAGTGGTACTAATAAAATTTATATGTATTTGAGATGATATAGCAACATGTACATCATATACTTTTCTATACTTAATTAGCACTGGGATTGGAAATTTTAGAAATTTGTGATTTAAAGTATTCAAAACATATATTATTTATTATCAGTCCACTCAACATTAATACATTGTACATATATGTTATTAGTATAGTCTGTATACAGTACTTTTCTTTTTACAAATTATTTCCATGTGTTAATACTATCTCACAATCAACCCCATGGGACAGATATTCAGAGAGTAATTAATTTGCCTTAGGTTGACCATGCAGCTACAAAATGGAATTCCAACTCAAATCTTCTGATTCTAAAGTATGTGCTCTTTTCTCTACACTGTGCACATTGGGTCTTATAGAGCCCATATTTTCATTTGTGATCATGTTAAGTATTACTTTATATAGAGATAAAAGTTCATTTTGTTTATTTAGTCTCTATTAAAAGCATTGAGGAATCAAACCATTAGAAATGCAAGAAGCTATGCATTCCATTTAGTTCGTTGGTTCTAGAAGTGTAGTCTCCAGATCAGCAACGTCAGCATCACTGGGAATTTGTTAGAAATGCATAATCTCAGGTCCCTCCTCAGACCCAAAGAATCAGAAACTCTGGGGTACAGCCCAACAATCTGTGTTATAACAAGTCTTCCAGGTGGTTTTGAGGTTGGCTAAAATTAAAGAACCACTGATCTAGTTTAACTACCTCATGGTGAGAATCAATAAGCATTTATTAAGTACCTGTTCTGTGCCCAGTGCTTCCATTTATGTAGTCTGACATCCTCCCTGCAGCCAGTGCACAGAGGGGGCTGAAAACAAAGGATATTTGGGGCATGGTGAGCAATACAGTGAAAATGGAACAAGGCTGTGAAAGAGCAGGGAGGGGATGCTGAGAGAGAAATTTGCTGGAGAGGCTTTCAGGTGGTGGCTTGGGAGTCAGGGAGACCTTGGACAACAAACAGAAGGTTTTTGAAATGGGCCAGAGGGTACATGTCTGATTATTCCTTAGGGCACTGAAGAAACTTACTAGAGTTTATTCTTGTCTTTGTATATAAAATAAATGTTTACTAATATTTACCACATGGATTGACATGGATATCTTCATTTGATCTCCACATTTGGTGCTCACAGATCCTACAATCAAAAAATCTTCAGGTGGGAGGAGATACTCTGCCCTTTAAGGGGTTGGCAGTAGTGGCTCCCTCACTCTTTTATTCATTTTCAGACCATTGTGAGCTTTTGCAGTTTTCCTGTGCTTAGTTAAGTGGATTTATTGATTGTACTACCTCATTTTAACTAAATGAACCCCCATGATGGATATGTGGATTTAAAAGAGTCCTACCAAGAAACCTCTGATTGAAGACTATATTAATTATAGTAAGCCTAAGTGAGCACAGAAAATGGCTAGACTGATATCTCCCTGAAACCTAGCACAAGTTCATTGTCAGCCATGTTTTGAGGTAAAATCAATGACAATCTAATTAGATCTGACATAGTCAATCACATTGCTTTTGCTAAAAAAAAAGTTAGCAAAGGGTTTTGTGTGTGTGTGTGTGTGTGCACGCATGCATGCTTTTCTGTAGCAAAAAATAAAAATTTTCTGTATTGTTCATATATGCATTAAAATGTAAACATTTAAATATTATTTGTCATTTTAATGTATTTTAATATTGTTTGTGTACAGAAGTAGGTATAATATGTATGTATATGTAATCTAAGTAAATATACAAATACTGTGAGTGCTGTGCCTACATTTTTCTTACAGGGGTATGAATTTGGAGACTACTACCACGGGCATTGGGGAGCATAGAAGGGTTTTAACAAAGTCAGATTTTCATTTTAGAAAGATTTCTGGCTTCAGTTTGGGAGGGTAGATGTATATGAGGCAAAGAAACTAGTGGTTTGGGGAAGTTATAAGGGCCTGAACTAAATGTATTAGTCTGCTCAGGCTACCATAATAAAATAGCACAGACTAGGTGGCTTAAACAACAGACATTAATTTTCTCACAGTTCTGGAGACTGGAAGTCCAAGATCAAGGTGCCAGCAGGTGTTGATGTCTGGTGAGAGCTCTCCCATTGGATTGCATATGGCTGGCTTCTTGCTGTGTGCTCACACTTCCTTTCCTTGGTGCTCACACTGGAGAGGAGTGAGCTAGCTCTCTGGAGTCTCTTCTTCCAAGAACACTAATCCTATCAGATCAGGGCCCCACCCTTATGACCTAAATTAACCTCAATTACTTCCTTCAAGTCCCCATTTCCAAATATAACCACACTGGGGGATAGGGCATCAACACATGAATTTTGGGAGGCTACAAACATTTGGTACATAACACTGAGAAAGTGATAAAATGACATAAGTGATGGAAATGAGGAGAGAGAATTAAGATTAAAATTTACAGAATTTGATGATTAATTAATTGTATAGGGAGAGGGAGGAACACGTATCTTCTTATACACATCTATTTATACATATTTACTTCTCTGAGAGTTCTGTGATTTTTTAAAGTTGTGTGAGCTTTGGTAAGTCAGTTTACTTCTATGAATAGATAATATTCTCAACTGTGAAGGTCTCACAGGTTTGTTGAAGGAGGGGCTACATGATAACATAGTATTGTGCCTGGCACATAGTAGGAATACAATAAATGTTAGGTTCTGTCCTTTCTCTCCTCCTGATCTTCATGCAAATGGTAACTGGGTTCCCTCACAAGGTTTCCCACCTGTGATTCCAGAAGTGCTGGAATAGCATCCAGGGATTCACTAGCACTGTATGAAGTGTTCAGATAAATTTTTCAAGCTCATTTGATCTCTCCCAGGGGATTTCAAAAAAGTCATTGTCAGGGTGGAAGCTGGAGAGGGAAGAAGAGGAGGTTATGAGCATCACTGAGCAGGACCATTCACAAAAGGAGTTTCTGTCATCTCTGGGGGATAATGATGGTATTGGTAGTGCCTTGTTCCCCGGGGTCCCTTGCCATATAGGTCCCTGAGAGTCTCCTCTGTGTCCAGAGAGGTTAATTATTGTGGAATGGAGAAGAGAATCTTAGTGGGGAGGTGAGGGTAGGGGACAAATCTCATTAATAGAGAATGAGAGCATGCACAGGTGTGGAGGGAGGGAGAATTGGTAACTCCACAGCAACACACTTGACTAGAGGCCACTTACTGCTTGGGTGCTTGTTGCCAAGCAACTCCTGGAGACACGTGGGAAGAGAAGAGTGGGAGAGGGCCTTCCACTACCTCCATGTGGGGCCCATTGCAGGGGATATTGGGTCTGGTGCTGGCCAAGGGAAGGATCCGGGGGTCTGTGGGATGACTGAGCTGACCCACCACTGTGGAGTCCTGCATTCCAGTCCTGGCTCTCCCTGAAGTTCAGTCATTGTGTGATCTGGAATAACCCCTCCCCTCCATGGACCTATTGGGACCTATTTCCCCAACTATCAAAAGGAGAAAATAATCCTTCTTCTTGCCTCATGGGATGTTGTGAAGTTCAAGGGAGGATATGGAAAGGAAAGCCCAAGGAGAACTATGAAGTTTTGAGTAGATCAGAAGGACTATGGATATTGTCAACCATGTGAATTCTTCCTGTACATGCTTTAAATCATTCTTTGTGTCTTCCCACCTTCCCTCTGACCCAGGGAGGTAGTTATCTCCTTAAAGAATGGGTGGTTGAGCCCAGAGATGTCAAGTTACTTGTGCGGAGCCAAACAGTAAACTTCATTCTTTTAAATAGACATTCATCTGGTACTCCCTCTGTGCCAGGCATTGTGCTAGCAGTGGGGAAACACCCTTCCTGCTCTCCTGGAGTTAACGCTGTAGCAGGAAAGATAGATACTAAGTACATGGGTGAAAAATATCTAATTTCATCTGTGGTAAGGGCCGTGAAGGAAAAAAAAAAATAGACTTGTTTCAAACTCAAGCACTGAGTCACAGAGCTCAGGAATCGCTGAACTGTGACTTAGGTCTCATACCCCACATGCAGCTGGGGTCAGGCTCAATTCTATTCACAATTTAAAAGGCTGATGACCTTCGTCACACCAGCTCACTCCAGGCCTGGTCTCTGTCTGGGGACGCGGTGGCAGGGGCCTCCACTGTGGAAGGACAGAATGTCCTCCTTCTCGCTCCCACCAGTGAGGCTTTTTTTGGTGACCTTCTTGTCAAGAAAACTTTAAAGATAGGAGTGTCTCATGTGTCCAGGGTCACTTGTATAGAGACTGGGGAATGGACTGACTGGTCTAACATTTTTCTATCAGGAGTTTGAGAACTCTGTGTTTTGTGAAGGATTTAAAGGCCACTGTCCTCACTCCTGGGCTTGTCCTGGTATTGCTATTCACCATCCTCTTTCTCTCTCTGCAACTCCCTCTTCTGAAACCCTCAGTCACTACAGTGCTTGCATGTACCTCCATTATTCTACTTGTTTTGTTGTGTTGGTGATGATTTTTTTTTTTTTTTTTTTTTTGGCCACACCGTGAGGCTTGCGGGATCTCCGTGTCTGACCAGGGATTGAACCCAGGTCCATGGCAGTGAAAGCGCGGAGTCCTAACCATTGGACTGCCAGGGAATTCCCTTTGGTGATGATTTTGAAAAGATAATGTGTATAAAGCACCAGCGTAGTCTTTGGCATGGAGTAAACACTAAACAAGTAGTAGTTTTTATTAAAGTTCTAGGGAGATCAAGAAATGATACTCCTTGTCTTCCCCCCTTAAGTCTGGAACCAACTGAGAGATAGATACAAGAGTCAGAGGGATGGGGAGTAATGTGACAGCCTTCTTAGTGATAAAACTAGGATGAAGCACATGGCCCAAGTCTTCAGGGAATTGGAGCTGGCTAATACTTCACTCTGAAGTCAGATAGACATACAGACCCAATCACAGGCCGACATGAGTGGCTAGCTGTCACTAGCTCCTACAACATGCACCCAGGGTCAAAGTCCATGTGGCCCAGACTTACTAATGCTTAAGGCTTGAAACATTCCACCTAGGTCTACAGTAGAAGCCTCAATCTCCATGGACAGTCTTCTTCATGGAGGGGGAAAGGAGGGTCCCTCCTCCAACAGCTCTTTTTATAATTAAAGAAATAGAAGTAAGCATTCGCTCCAAAGAGAGGTTGGGAAGAATGATGAAATCTGGGAAAAATAGGAGGAGTCTTAGGGGGTTTCATGGAAATCCTAAATTCCATAGTGTTGAGAGTGACTCCCTACATAACCAGGAGCTGAGAACAATAAGACTAGGGTGAGATAGGCTGTTGGTAGTCAGCTAGTTTCTTTCACTCACTAGCCAACCACCCACATAGCTGCCTCAATGATATTTAGGTTACCACATGGCTTTGGAATCACTTATAAATATTAAAATGTGAATATCAAATCTGGGAATGTCAAAGACCTATATCTTAGGACCAACAATGTAAGAGTATAATAAAAGGTAATGGAGGGCTTCCCTGGTGGTGCAGTGGTTGAGAGTCCGCCTGCCGATGCAGGTTTGTGCCCTGGTCTGGGAAGATCCCACATGCCGCGGAGCGACTGGGCCCGTGAGCCATGGCTGCTGAGCCTGCGCGTCCGGAGCCTGTGCTCCGCAATGGGAGAGGCCACAACAGTGAGAGGCCCACGTACCGCAAAAAAAAAAAAAAAAAAAAAAAATGGAGCTTAGGAATGTGGGGAAAGGCCATACCAGAAACCCAGACTAAGGAGGATTGTGGCTCTTGAGCAGTCATTTAACAAATATTTACTATGCCAGACAATGGGGCTAGAGAAGTTAATATGAATATGACACATTCTCTGCTCTCCAGGAACTGGTGAGAATGAATTTACCTCTGAGCTCCAAAAGTGAAGTAAAATGAGTAACATAATTCTCTTGTTCTGTTAAAGGAAGCAAACTGGGACATCAAGAGAGATTGACTTTTCCCTTGTGTATTTAAGAATAGATAATAATGGGTTATTATACATGATTGGTCAACTGTTTAATGGGCATCTGCATTTGTTTCCTATTGCCTCTCTGACACATTACCATAAATTTAGTGGCTTGAAACAGCATGTATTTATTATCTTATAGATCTGGTGGTCAGAAGTTCAAAACGGATGTCACTGGGTTAAAAATCAAGGTGTTGGCAGATTTGTGTTCCTTCTGGGGGCAAGGGGAGAATCCATTAACTTGCCTTTTCCAGCTGCTAGAGGCTGCCTGCATGCCTTTGCTCAGGGACGCTTCCTCCATCTTCAAAGCCAGCGGTATAAATTCTGTCAACTTCTGTCTCTCTCTGACCTTCCTGCCTTTCTCTGATAAGGACCCATATGATTACCTTGGGCTCTTCTGAGTGATCCAGGATAATCTTCCCATCTCAAAACCTTAATTTAATCACATTTTCAAAGTCCCTTTTGCCATGCAAGGTAACATATTCATAGGTTCTGGGGATTAAGACATGGATATCTTTGGGGGACCATTATTCTGACTACCACAGCATCCATTAATAACATGGAAATGATCTAATATAAATTCTCCCCATTTTTCAAGGCTCTAACTCAGGTTCCCTCTTCTCTAATGATAGCCCCCTCTGCTAACTCCCTGAAACAGGTGCTGTCTCTGTCTTAGGCTAAGACTACCTGCTGAGAATGCCTGTCATCTTCTTAGGTGCCAACAAGCCTGTGAGCTTAGAGCTTATCACATCTCAGTCTCATTCTAGACATGAGGAGGCTGAGGTCCAGAGAGAGATAGGACTTACTAAGGGCTCGTTCCAAAACTCCTTATGCCACCTTCAGAAAGTTGAAATCTGGCCACCAGAACATAATGGGGACCCAGAGAGACTGAGGGGCAGCACAGAAGAGGCCAGAGGCTGAACAGGAACATGAGGGCTGCGACAGGTCCCTGTGGCTCCAGGAATATGGAAACACTTGCTGAGTACAACATCCTGTACTTAGCTCTTACAATATTCAGAATTGATTTTTCTAGGCAGCAAGTTTCCTGGTGTGGCTGCAGAGACATGTTGACACTTTCATCTTCCCGAAGCCGGTAGGAACCAGCTGCTGGGGAGGTTTAATCAGATTTTTAAAATCACAACAAAGACTATGGGAGGTCAAATCAGAATTGCAGGCATAGTCCGCCTTTGTAATTTGCAAATTAATTAACCAGCAATCCTGATTGGCTATTCAAGGGACCTCCACACTTTGGGGCCACCACTGCCTTCCCTCCACCCAAACTGGTGTAGGGGAAAAAGAAATTTGCACATTCATTCAATAAACATGTGTCACATGCCTATTAGGTGCCAGGCACTGTCATCATAGGGCAAATAAACAGCTACAATACAACATAAGTGATATAAAGGGATGAAGAAAGTGCTGTGGGAACACAGGGAAAGGAGCTGCTACTTCTACCTAGAAAAGTTATTTTCCGCTTCACAAAAGAGGGGGCATTTGAACTGGGTGTTGGCAAATGAGTAAGAGTATTTCAGGTTAATGTTGGGGAAGATCTTTACAAGCCAAAGAAAAGACAGGCGCAAAATCACAGTTGCTTTCAAGGACCCATTTTGTGCCCGACTGTGGTAGGCTCTGCAGGGATTCGTGAGACAACATCCCTACCTCTAAGGGGGCGCTCACGTAGTACAAGAGGTATAGCATGTACACAAATAGCGACGATGCTACAGATACGAATGATGCCTTGAGAGAGGTACAGAAAGTTTTGAGAAGTTCAGAGAGGGAGTGCTCCCTCTAGGCTTGAGAGCATCAGAAAGGGCTCCATGGAGGAGGTGGCTTTATGGTAATGCAAGTTGGCTCTAGCATGTAATAACATCCTCAGAGGCTCTCTGTCTCATTCATCCAGCTCTGTGGTCCAGGCTGATCTCAGTTTTTGACTCAGCGTCAGTGTGCTGACATCCCTGCAATTATTTGTATGTTCAAGAAGCAATGCAACACATTGTTGGGGGTGCAGCCTTTGAAGCGAGCCAATCCTGTGCTCCAAACCCACTTCTGCCACTGTCACCTTGTTCAAGTCCCATTATTTCCTTGTACTTCACTTTCTTCTTTCTAAAATAAAGATAATTTTAGTAACAACCACATGGTGTTGTTGAGAGAATAATACAAGATAATCCTTAGCCTAGTGGCTGGTACATAGTAAATGATCCTTAATCGGTAACCTTTATTCTTAATAACTCTGTTACTCTCAAGGGTTGATTTGTGGCAACTGGGAGTCTGAATGTGATCTGAGCTAGACTCTGCATCCTTTTTAGGAGCTGAGGAACATCCACCGGCATTCTTTCTCTGAGTCTTGAGCTGAGTCTGCAGTGGTTGATGGCTGACCCCTTTGGCAGAGCCCTGCCCTGATGGCACATGCTGCTTAGCTGGGGATAGAAAACGATTCAGAAAACCATAAAGAGCTCAGATGTGTGGTGCTGAGTGAATGCAGTAGCATGCTAAGAAGAAAGAGTTCAGTATTGGGTAGAGTGGGTAAGAAAGGCCTCTGGGAAGAAGGTGGGGGGCATTGCAGGGTAAGGCAAGAGAGGAGGGTGTAATAGAGACATTCCAACCAAGGGGGGTGTCGACATAGGCTGAGATGGGGGCAGACTTTAAGGGATAGGGTGAGTTGCCATGTGCTTTGTACGATGGTCTTTCTGTGAGATGACTGGACTCCTCCCTTATCTCCCAGCCACAGCTCCTGCCTCTGCTCCACATCCTGTGTGCAGTAGCCATTCCAGCCACAACAAACTTCTATGCGTTTGTTTGTTTATTTACTCATTCATTCAGCAATATTTACATTGTGTGCACCAAGCATTGTTTTTTGTTTGTTTGTTTTGTTTTGTTTTTTGAGGTATGCGGGCCTCTCACTGTTGTGGCCTCTCTCGTTGCGGAGCACAGGCTCCGGATGCGCAGGCTCAGTGGCCATGGCTCACGGGCCCAGCCGCTCCGCGGCATGTGGGATCTTCCTGGACCGGGGCACGAACCCATGTCCCCTGCATCAGCAGGCGGACTCTCAACCACTGCACCACCAGGAAAGCCCCCAAGCATTGTTTTAGGTGCTACAGACACAGCAGTGAAAGTAACAAATGGAATCCCCTATCCCTCATTCTCCTAGATTTAAGGGGGAGACTGGCAATAAATAAGTAAATACACAGTATGTTCTGTGATGATAAGCACTCTGGAGGAAAATATAGCAGGATAAGGGGGATAGGATAGGATAGGATAGGAGGGCTTTTTATAAATTTAATCAAGGTGGTTATGGTGAACTTCACTGAGCAGGACACTTTTCAATAAAATCCTGAAGGAGGTGTGGGATATTTGTAGGAAGAGGATTCCAGGCAGAAGGAAAGGCAAGTGCAGAAGCCCTGAGGCAGGGTTATGCCTGGGACATTCCAGGGATAGTAGGAGCCCGGTGGGGCTGGAGCAGGAGAGCGGTCAGAGATGAGGCTGGAGTTAGTGGGAGGGCCAGACTGTGTAGGGCCTTGGAGGCCTTTGTAAAGACTTTCGGGTTTTTTTAACCCAAAAAGTATAATTTTTTTTTTTTTTTTTTTTTTTTTTTTTTTTTTGCGGTACGCGGGCCTCTCACTGTTGTGGCCTCTCCCGTTGCGGAGCACAGGCTTCAGACGCACAGGCTCAGCGGCCATGGCTCACGGGCCCAGCCGCTCCACGGCATGTGGGATCATCCCGGACCGGGGCACGAACCCGCATCCCCTGCATCGGCAGGTGGACTCTCAACCACTGCGCCACCAGGGAAGCCCCCAAAAAGTATAATTGATATACCAAAAACTATACATATTTAATGTATATAATTTGATGGGTTTGGACACATGCATATACCTGTGAAACCACCACCACAATCAAGATAATAGACTTATTTATCAACTCCAAAAGTTTCCTTGTGTCCCCTCACCCCCTCTTTTTTTTTTAGTAGTAAGAACTGTTAACGTGAGATTTACCCTCTTAACAAATTTTTAAGTACACGGTACAGTTTTTTTAACTATAGGCATTATGTTGTACAGCAGTTCTCTAGAATTGCACCTTTTTAAAAAAATTAATTTTATTTTTGGCTGCGTTGGGTCTTCATTGCTGCACGCAGGCTTTCTCTAGTTGTGGTGTGCAGGCTTCCCATTGCAGTGGCTTCTCTTGTTGCGGAGCACGGGCTCTAGGTGCGTGGGCTTCAGTAGTTGTGGCACATGGGCTCAGTAGTTGTGGCCCGTGAGCTTAGTTGCTCCGTGGCATGTGGGATCTTCCCAGACCTGCATTGGCAGGCAGATTCTTAACCACTGCACCACCAGGGAAATCCAAACTTGCATCTTGTGTAACAGAAACTTTATACCAATTGATCAACTCCTCTTTTCCCCTCCCCTCAGTCCCTGGAAACCACTGTTCTATTTTCTGCTTTTATTTGACTATTTTAGATATCTCATATAAATAGAATCATGCAGTATTTGTCCTTCTGTGATTGGCTTATTTCACTTAAGTTAATGTCTTCCAGGTTCATCCATGTTGTTACAAATGGCAGAATTTCCTTTTTTAAGGTTGAATAATATTCCACTGTATGTTTATACCACATTTTCTTTATCCATTCATCTATCAATGAACATTTGGGTTGTTTCCATATCTCAGCTATTGTGAATAATGCTGCAATGAACATAGGATTGCATATATCTCTTTGAGGTTCTTATTTCAATTCTTATGGGTACATACCCAGAAGTAGAATTGCTGGATCGTATGGTAGGTCTATCAAAGGACTTGAATAGACATTTCTCCAAAGAAACATACAAAAGGGCCAACAAGTATATGAAAAATGCTCAGCATCACTAATCATTAAGGAAAAGCAAATCAAAACCAGGAGATATTTCCTCATACCTCTTAGGGTGGCTATTATAAAATTAAAAAGATAATAAGTGTTGACAAAGACTGGAGAAATTGGAGCCCTTGTACCCTGTTGGTGGGAATGTAAAATGGTGCAGCCACTATGGAAAACAGTATGGAGTTTCCTCAAAAAAATCTTTGAAGGCTTTGGGTTTTACTCAGGATGAGGTGGGAGGGTTTTGAGCAGTGGAATTACGTGATCTGACCTATATTTTTTAAACTAAACTTTATTTTTTGATAATTTTAGATTTATAGAAAATTTCCAGTGATAGTACAGAGAGTTCCCATATATCCTTCACCCAGTTTCCCTAAGATTAACATCTTATATAACCATGGTGCATTTGTCAAAAGTAAGAAATTAAAATTGGTACAGTTTTATTAACTAAGCTATAGACTTTACCTGAATTTCCCTAGTTTTTCAACTAATGTTCTTTTACTGTTTCAGGATCCAATCCATGTTGCACTTAATAACATTTTAAAAATTGAGATATAATTCATATATCATAAAATTCACCCTTTTAAAGTATACAGTTCAGTGAGTTTTAGTATTCACAAAATTGTGCAACCATCATTACTAATTCCAGAACATTTTAGTGTCTTACATTTTAATATTTAACGGGATTGCTCTGAGGCAGACTTATGTCTATTTCAAGAATAAATTCTAAACCGACAAAGGGCAGAAGCCGGCAGGATCAGTTAGGATTTGTAATAATCCAGGCTGGGAATGATGGTGGCTTGAAGTAGGGGAGTAGCAGTGGTGGTAGTGAAGGTGGTCTGTGGTGGTAGTGAGAGTGTGTATACACTGAAAATATTGTTAACAGGATTTGCAGATGAATTGGATGTGGGAGAGAAGGAAGGGGAGGAGTCAAGGATGAGCCCACATGTTTGCGCTAAGCACATGGAAGGTTGACGAAGCCTCTGACTGAGATATGGAAGACTTCAGGGAAAGCAGGATTTGGGGAGACAATTGGGGACTGAGTTTTGGTTATGCTCAGTTTTAGATGCCTATTAGATAACCAAGTAGAGATACAGAATAGGCTGTTGGATAAATGAATCTGCAGGTCAGGGCAGAGGCCCTGGCTGGAGATATAAATTAGCAAGTCATTAGCATAGAGGTGGAATTTAAAAGAAGCCAACAAGGTCAAAAAGGGAAGGAGTGAATATAGAAACATTCTAAGGATGGAGACCAGAGAAATTCCAATACTAAGATGTGAAGATGAGGAAGAATCGCAAAGGAGACTGAAAAAGAGCAAATGAAAAGGAAATGTGTGGGGCCTTTGCAGCCAAACAGGGAGAGAGTTTTCCAGAGGGAGAAGAGATAACTGTGTCCAATGCTGCTGCTTAGTCTATATGAGGACTGAGACTTGACCACTGGATCTAGCAGCAGGGAGTTCATTGGTAACCTTGATGTGACCTGTTTTGGTGGAGTAGTGGGGATGAAAGCCTGCTAAGAGTGGGAGAAGAGAAACTGGAGATACCAAGTGTACATAGCCCTTTCAAGGATTTTTGCTCTTTGGAAAAAGAGACCACTGAGTGGTAGCTGAAGGTGAAGGGGGATGTGAGTCAGAAGAGGTTTTTGGTTTTTGGTTTTTAAGGTGGGAGAAGTAGCTGCGTGTTTGTGTGCTGGCGGAACAATCCAATAGAGATCAACAAACCAAGCAACCAACAAAGAAATAATACAAAACTGACACTATAGGAGAGAGAAGAGAGTTTCTGGGACAATATCCTTGAATTGGTGAGAGGAGATGGGATCACAAGCAGAGCGCGAGTCCTTGCTAGGAGCACAGACTGTGCATCCATATTAACACGGCAGAGCACAGAAGGAGTGGCCACAGGTGCAGCTAGGGGCTATGTGTGCTGGTGGGAGTTCTCTTGGATACAATTGTTTGGTGGAATAGGAAGCAAGGTCTTCAGCTGAGAGAGGTTGGGGGAGGGCCGTAGAGATTCAAGGAGAGCGGAGGACGGTGGGAGAGTGAATAGACTAGGGAAATAAAATTTGATTGCTGACTGGCATTAAGGCTCCACTTGAAATTAGGGATCATAAATTTAAATTTATGAATTTGAAGCATGGTTGTGTGTTTTTCTCCAACCATGTTTTGCTCTGTGGGTGCAGTCATAGAATAGGCAGTGAGCTGGCTCTAATGAAAGTATTGTTTTGCTGAATGACTATGACAAAGCAATAGAGAGTCAAGAGAGTCAGGGGGGTGTGCAGGAAGCCATTGTCATAATTGGCCATAGAATTCAAGCTGGGCAGAGAAGAGGTGATGACATGAGGGCAGTGAAAAGATGATAGAGGTTTAAGACTCTTGCAGCTGGGAATCTAGAAAGAATGAGCTAGAAAGATCCTAGCGATCTGAGAGTGGGAGGTTGAAGTTCCTATTGGTACTGACAAGGTGCAGGGCATGATTGTGGGTGAGTGGCTGAGGTAGGGGTGGAGATCAGCATCACCGGAGGAGAGGAATTTGAGGGAATGAGAGTTCAAGATGTGGGAAGGCTCACCTCTGTGGCTATGAAATCACCAAGAATTATGGAGAGAGTAACAGTGAAGCAGGAGCTGTTCACTGGTCAGCAGAGGGATGAGTGGGTGGCATAATCTCATGATGTGAGATCCAAAGCTGGAGGCCGTTTTGTTTTTTGAAGGAGGGAAAGAGAATTATCTGCAGGCAGGGGTGAAAAGCAATAACATGTATCCCACTTTCTGGCCCAGAGATTCAAAGGTGGTGAGAGAGGAGCAACCATCAATTTGGAGGCTTTGGGAGAAGCCGTGTCCTCGAGGAGAACCAGGTTTCAATCACAGCAGGGAGGTGAAGAAAACACCCAGACCAGAGGTTGAGGAAAATGAGATTTTCCTGATGACCGACTGTGGGTTTCAGAAGGCCCAGGGAAAGGTTTCAGTGGGGAGAGGAGAAGATAGGATTAGAAAAGATGATGTACGTAGCTGTATGGGAACCAGAGTCCAGTAATTAGGGATGGCCTGGGAGACTTGGGCTTCTTGTCATGAAGAAGTGCTTGCCATGACTCACATGAATAGAGGGATAAAAGGTGCAACAAACCAAATTGTAATGCAGACAGATGGCACCAAGGCAGACAGTGGTTATGAGGAGGGATAAGGGCCTTGCTTTCTCTTTTTTTTTTTTATGAGTTTTTAAAAAAATTTTTTGGCTGCACCACCCAGCAAGTGAGATTAATTCTCCAACCAGGGATCGAACCGCCATCCCCTGCATTGGAAGTGCAGAGTCTTAACCCCTGGACTGCCAGGGCAGTCCCGGGCCTTGCTTCCTCTTAATCCCTGCTTTTAGAGGCCCAGAGGCTGGCAGAGCTGCCATTCTTACTCAGAATGCCTCCCTCTCCATTTCACACATCTGTAATTATTGTGGCAATAATCAGCAACCACCATTTATGTAAAATAGCCTCACCAGTAAAATGGGGCTAATAATACCTCCCGCAGGGTTCACGTGAGCTGACAGTGGCACTGGCTAGTGGCTGGCCCTGGCTAGTGGCCAGCACTGTGCTCAGTGCTTTTAGCAACTCATGTCATCCTTACAACAACCTTGTGAGCTAGATATTGTTATTATCCCTGTTTTACAGATAAGTAAACTGAGGTCCAGAGGAGTTAGGTAGCTTACTAAGTTCATAAAATAGTAAGTGGTAGAGTGTAGATTTTAATCTAGGTATATTTGACTTCAAAACCCATGTATGCCCCATGCCCTGTACCCCACCCTCCGTGTTATATCTTTACATACATAAGGACTTGGGTGCTCAGAAAGCACTCAATAGATGGTGAAAATGTTAAGAGTTATAATTATTGGGCAGCAACTATATATTGTACAGGTATTTTACACGCCTTTTTTTTCTTTTTTAAGTCATTGCAATGATGGTGCACAAAACAGATGAGAAAACTAAGACTCAAAAGTTAAGGAACTTGACCAGATATTATCAAAATTAGTAAATGGCACAACAGGAATTCAAAAGTAAGGCTGTCTGCCGCCAGAATTTGTGTTCTATTTACAGTCACCTGCCTTCCCCATTCTTCCCATTGCCCTGTGATGCCCCAGGGACCTCACAGGTGGTTGAGAGTCAGTGTCACAGCTGAAACTTGGAGTTGCGTCTCCAAGGAAACACTCTCAGAAAGGGATGGGTTACCTGTTACAAACTATCTCCTGTTAACTTTCTAGCTCCCCTCCCTTTCTACCAGCCCTCGTCTCTCTCCAACCCCTACAGCTTCACAGGTGATTCTAATGGGCATCGCTGATCTACAGGTATGTCATTAAGTGGCTTGACACTTAATGTAGTGCTCTGTGTGGAGCTGCTGCACGTTCTGGCAGAGTGGGAGGAGGGGTGGGGACTTCCTTAGTTGTGGCAGAAGTAAAATGAAAACATGGCACCGGCAGTGTGACAAGTTATGATGTCTCTGAATCTCCGTTTCCTCAGCTGTAAAATAGGAATAACATTAATGGCTACTTCTTAGTAGTGATGTAAAGATTAAAGAGACAGTATAAGGAAAGGACCTAGCACGGTGCCTATAACATATTAGGTGCTCAATAAACTTGCCCACAGTCGCACAGTGAGTGGTAGAGCAGGATAACTTCATGAATGTTCTATTGTGCTGGACTGTTGTGATTGGTCTTGGTCACTGCCGTTTTTGAGATTGAAGCCACGGCATTTCCAGGGTCGAGTTCATCAGCAGAGAAATTAGGTATGAGCCATGGACCTTTTACTCCCATTTTCAGCGGGGGATGGAGAGAGCAGCAGTGCTCTGCTCCTGAAGATGCCCAGTTACCTTCAAAGGCAAGAGATTCGCCTAGCTTGCTTGGGTCCTGCCTGATATGCTGCTAAGGGCAGGGGCAGGAGTCGAGGAGGCCCCTCGACTGAGGATTTATAATTCCTTGCTTCTGCAGACTCCCCTTTCCCCCACACCATGGCCCAGCACCATTGCCCCGCACCTTGGGTTGCCAGGTGACAGCTGGAAACTCTTACCCTCTCTGTATGCCTGTGCTTCTCATCTTCCTCTGTGAAGACTGTCAACTCTGTGTTAATGACGCAGAGGCTCTGAGCTCAGGCCCGGGGTGGAGGTGGAGGAGAGGGGAGATGATGGGAGGTCAAGTCCAAGGAGGTGTCTATGCTCCCTCTCTTGAGCACCCCAACCATTGCCACCAGCTTCAAACTGAGGCTCCTCCTTTATTCTTCTCAGCTCTTGTCCTACTCATCCAGTTGTTCATAAGAACCATTAATTCTGTCCCCCAAATTTCTCTTGAATGCATCCCCTCCGCAGTTCTGTTCCATAAACATTTATCCAGAGCAAACTGAGCCTGGCGCTCTGCTGCTTTCCTACCTTGGATTCTTGTTCTCTCCCCCTTAGACTGTATCAGCAGCCCCAATGGATCTCCCTGCCCTCAATCTTGCTCCCTCCATATGCTCTCTGATCATTGTCACTCCACTGCTTAAAACCCAGGGAGGGCTGCCCACCCACACCCAGTAAACTCCTTGCCTGGCATTCCAGGCCCTTTCTTGCCTTCCCAGTTCCATCTACAGTCACTCACCCTTCAGGCAGTCCACACTCTACCCATGCATTCTCCAAACTGCCAATCCAAACACAGGATGCATTTAAAAAAAACCCAAACTTTATTTTTTAGAATAGTTTTAGATTTGCAGAAAATTTACAAACAATTGTGTGGAGAGTTCCCATTTACCCCCTACCCAGTTTCCCCTATTATTACCCCTTACATTAGTAAGGTACATTTGTGCTAATTAACCAATATCGATGCCTTATTATAAGCTGACATCCATAATTTATTCAGATTTCCTTAGTTTTTTACCTAATATCCCCTTTCTGTTCCAGGATCCTATCCAGGATACCATAATGCATTTAATTGCCATGTCTCCTTAGGCTCTTCTTGGCTGTGAGAGTTAGGATGCAATATTTTGCTACTTCCTTCCCCCTCTCCTTAAGGATTACCCCTCCTCCCCATTTCTCACCAGCAAACTTCCATTTGACTTTAAAGACTCAGTTCAAGTATAACCTCCTCTGGGAATCCTTTCCTGACCCACCTCTTGCCGAGCCTGGGTTAAAGGCCCCTCCTTTACTTCCAACACTTACCACCTGTATTGTGTCTGGAACTTACCTGTCTTCCTCTCAGATTGCAGGCTCCCTGAGGTCAAGGGCCAGGTCTGATACATGTCTATAGCTCCATCACACAGCACAAAGCCTGGCAAGGAGTAAGCATTCAATAGAAGTTTGCAAAATAAAAGTGAGTTCTCAGGCTGAGCTTTATACCTCTCAAAGTCAAGGCCAGCATTCTCCGTGTACCTGACATGTCCAACCCTTCTCTTGGCCCCAGATCAAGTTTTACCTCCCCAGGAACTCCTCTAGCCTGTTCTGCCCCTCAGTGGCTGGGAGGCTTGGGGTTTCTTTCGGGTTAGTCTCTGTGGAATGGACATGCTGCTTTCTTACCTGCTTTCCTCTCAGAGCCCTCTGGATACCAGTCTAGTCAGATCATCTGGCACATCTGATCTCATTTGATCCTGAGGAGGATATTGTCACCCTCATTATATACACGAGGATGCTGAGGCTCAGAGAGGTAAAGTGTTTGTGCTTTACTAGAGGTCACACAGCTGGATTACGTGAGACTTGAACCCAAGCTTCTGTGACTCACCTCCAAACCTTCCCACTGGACCACACAATTTCCACATATAAAAAGTGAGACCTAACCACAAGCAACAATTAAGTGCTGTTTGGGAGCCATTCCAGTATATCCCAGTCTCTTCTGCAGGGAATGTTCTAATAGGGCTGCAGGCTGAACCCACAGTTCCATAAACTGGCTGAACCTTTCAGTTTTCTCCACTAGGACTTGGGGAGGAAGAGAAAAGGGAAGTAAGAGAGAAGAGAAAGAGTGAATAGAGAAAATCAGAGGTGATTCTAAGGTTGGACATTGTGTCCAGGCTCCCATGAGGTGCCATTTTGTGGGGAGAGAAAACGTACTCTTTGGATACTATCCTCCCCCACTGTCATGTTGCTGTGTCAACTGATTGAGCCCAAGGCCAGCTACCAGCAGAGGCATAATTAGCCCTTTAATTTCCTTCCATCGGAAGTTTGCTCAGGCAGTTATCAGCCCTGCTTTCTTGGGTTCCCCCTTCTTCGCACTTTCCTACAGCTCCAGCTCTCCAGGAATCTGAGGCCTGTCCTGGGTGTGGCACCAGGGGAAGAACAGCAGATTATCAAGGGCAAACCGTCAATTAAATGATTATGACTAATGTTTATACAGAACTTTACAGATACCCAAGCACTATCACAACACATTTCATTTTATCTACCCAACAACACCAAGGAAAGGATATTCATTTTGCAGCTAACGAATGGGCTCAGAGAGTTAGATAACTGGTTCAAGGTCACATGGCAGGAAGCAGCAGGCTGGAATTTGAACTCAGATGTGCCTAACCCCCAAATCTATACTCTTACCACTGCCCCTTACAGTACCCACTCATTAATGCTTGCTGTGTTTAATTAAATGACATGTAAGTGCTAAAGAACACTAAAATTAAGGGGTTGATGAGAATGAGGATTTTAAGAGGCTTCCTGGGGAGGTGATTCCCCCACCCCCTGAGATGGAAACAGAAATGGTGCCAAGGTATAGAATTTTAAAAAAATGTATATATATAATATATGTTGTATATTTTTGGTCTTGTTCCCAAAGGGATTTAAATGGCAGAGAAAGATTAGACAGAATGAGGGACTTCATCTTTTTTTTTTTTTTTTTCAGTTTGGTCAGACTCTAGGCTGATTTTTTTTTCTAAGTATGCTGCTCCAAATTATCTCCCAGCAGTTCAGTCAATACTATAAAACAAAAAAAACAAAACTAGAAGAGCTTATAGTCTGTGGAGGAGACAAACACCTTGGCAATTCATATTTCATTAGAGAGAGGGTAGAAAAGGGCTTAGGAAGGCTGTGAGGTCAGATTGTCTGGTTCAGATCTTTAACCAGCTGTATGACCTAAGGCAAGTATTTAACCTCTGTGTCTCAGTAACTGCACCTGTAAAATGGGTATAATAATGGAATCTCTCTCCGAAAGTTGTAAGAATTTGCATAGTAACTGACATACTCTTAGTCTCAACAAATGGCAATCACTCATCACTTCCACCTATGGGTATTGGAGGAAATGTGACTCATTGAGGAGGAAGCATTTTAACTGAATTCTGAGTAGTGACTGGTTCAGCAGGGCAGGGGATCAGGCTGATCCAGGCAGAGGGACCAGCATTGGAAAAGCAAAGAAACTTTGAGGAACACAGTGTTTGGGACCTGGGGGATTAGCCCAGGGTGGTTAGAACCTGAGGAGAAAAAATGGGAGGGGTGGCATAAGCTTAAGGCAGTGAAACTGCTAGATTAAAAAACCAGGACTAAGTGTAGCATTCTAGCATCCTGGAAGGCAGTATAGCACAGGGTTTAAACTCCCAGCTCCAACATTTGTTAGTTTGGGTGAGTACTTAACCTCTTTGTGCCTCAGTTTCTTTATCCTACCTGCCTCAAAGAGCTGATTGTGAGGACTGATGAATAATGCATGAAAAATACTTGTCACAGTGCCTGACACTTGGTAAATACTCATTTCATGTTAGCAGTTATTATTATTACTATTTGTCCTGACTCCTTAGAGCTAGAAGGGGCCCTAAAAATCATCTAGTCTAATATCCCTGTTTTAAAGATTGAGAACCCAAGGCCCAGAGTGTGTGTGGGGATGGTATTCATAAACCCACAAAGCAAGTTAATGATCGAATTAAATCATACCCAGGCCTCCTGACTCCTGGCCTGCACCATGTGGCTCCCTTACTATCATCAGGCTGCCTCTGACAGGTTCCCCCTCCCTCTTCAGATGATTGTCTCCCCTCCCTTGTAAATAAATTTCAAGGCATTTGCTTTGTGGAGCTGAGTGTTTATCCTATTTTTAGAACACTCTGGCACCTGTATGCAAATGTTCCTCAGGGGACTTGTCTGCTATGGTGACTTGGGCCAACTCCCAAAAGAAAGCAGCTATGAGACCAAAGGGAAAACACAGCCTGGGGCAGGATGGAGATCCTGGACTGTCTTTCTAGTTAAGTCCCAGAAGTCCTAGGGAGTTCATTCTAATCTCTTACTTACCCTGTATATGTCAACTCCATATATCTCTGTTTGGAAATGAGTTCATAAGAGGGTCTCTGGGCCAGGCTTCCATCCAAGGTTTTGGACTTAGGATGTTGTGTCAGAAGGTGCCATGGAACCCAGGCCTCTGGACATTCACATTTATTTAGCTCTGGTGCTGGCTCAGATTCTGAGGAATTATTTCTTACTATCAGGAAAATGGAAGCAATGTGGGGGTTTGGAGACAGAAAGGCTTTATCAGACAACCTGATGGTTTTGCCCTGCAGAGCTGGAGAGAGATGGGACTCGTGAGATGACAAAGAGGGGAGAGCAAGGCCTCAAATACCTCCCCCATAGAGGTCGGAGTCCCCTGGCCCTTGACATAAGCAGCAGTGTCCCCATCCTCAAAAGCCTCACCATTTAGCACACACTTACTGAATGTCCTCTAGGCAATGGGCCGTATTGTTGGGTGCCACTAAATCCCTCAGTGGTTCCCTATTCTCTTCCAGACAATGTCCAAGTGCCTGGCCTGGCATTCGATACCTCCATGATATAGCTCCAACCTCACTTCCTATTTTAAGTACTGTGTTTCAGAAATTGAAAACGCTATCAATTGCAAGGTATATCCTTATTTCAGAAATGCTAAAACGTGAAAAGAAATGGGCATCTTAAAATCCATATAATATTGTATTTACACTCAGGTGAAAATGGAACTGCTTGTACTCTCCCCAGATGCCATGCTGTTTTAGGCTTTACTATTTTTCTTTTCTTTTTACCTGTTTATAATGGAAAATTTCACACATACACTCAAGTAGGGAGACTAACTAGTACTTGAACACCATCATTCATCTACAATGATGATCAACTCATGATTTATCTTCCATATTTTTCCCATATTTCCTTCTCCTTGGACTATTAATAATAATAGCAACTGCCATTAATCATTATGGGTTTAGTTTTTCTTAATTATAAAGGTAACATATGCTCATTAAAAAATACTTTGAAATTATATCCAAGCATAAAGAAGAAAATATTACTGACATTGTGGTTGGTTTCTTTCCAGTTTCTTTTCTATGAATTTTTAACATAGTTGAGGTCATAATGTATATTTAATTTTATATCCTGCCTTTTTGAAGGTAAAACTATGACATAAGTGCAGCTAAATTGTTAGAAAATCTTTATAAATATTTTTTTTAACATTTTTATTGGAGTATAATTGCTTTACAATGGTGTGTTAGTGTCTGCTTTATAACAAAATGAATCAGTTATACATATACATATATCCCCATATCTCTTCCCTCTTGTGTCTCCCTCCCTCCCACCCTCCCTATCCCACCTTTCTAGCTGGTCACAAAGCACCGAGCTGATCTCCCTGTGCTATGCGACTGCTTCCCACTAGCTATCTATTTTACATTTGGTAGTGTATATATGTCCACATATACACTACCACTCTCTCACTTTGTCCCAGCTTACCCTTCCCCCTCCCCGTGTCCTCAAGTCCATTCTCTAGTAGGTCTGCGTCTTTATTCCCGACTTGCCCGTATGTTCTTCATGACCTTTTTTTTTTTTTTTAAGATTCCATATATATGTGTTAGCATATGGTATTTGTTTTTCTCTTTCTGACTTACTTCACTCTGTGTGACAGACTCTAGGTCTATCCACCTCACTACAAATAACTCAATTTCATTTATTTTTATGGCTGAGTAATATTCCATTGTATATATGTGCCACATCTTCTTTATCCATTCATCTGTCGATGGACACTTAGGTTGCTTCCATGTCCTGGCTACTGTAAATAGCATAAATATGTTTTTAATGACTTCATTGTATTTTATAGGGAAGATATACCATATCTATTCATTAACTCTTTCATCAACAATGTTTGTTGCATTTACCATATTTTGGGCACTCTAAACAGTGGTAAAGTAATGAGGCACAATCTCTGGCCTCTCAAAGTTTAGTTGTTCTCCATTGTTTGAACGTTTAACTACTTTTCAATTTGGGGCTGTTATGGATAACGTTGCAGTGATCAGTGATCATCTTTGTGTGTAGAACTTTTCCTAGGTTTCAGATTATTTCCTTTAGATAGATTTTCAGTAGTGAAATTCCTATTGTACTCTACCTTGGCCAGAATCAAATAGTATCTTAGTTTAATTTTAGCTAATTTAATAGGATAAAAATGGTATCATTATTTCAAATTGTATTTCTCTGATTACTTATTGAACAATCAACTATATGTTTATTAACCATTTGTCTTCTGCAAATTGCCTGACAAGGGTCCTATTTTTATCACCAGCAGTTTCTTAGTACAAGACCTGACTCTCATTTCCTTTTGCTTGCTGTGACCTGGGGATATATTAAGTATAATCTTGTCTCAAGCCTCTCTTTTTCCTCCTGACCCTCTCCCACATCACTTCTTCCCCCATTTCTTCCTGTCTTGAAGGGGAGTTGGGTGAGTCACCTAAAGTGTACAGCAGGTGGCAAATTAAGCGAATTCCCTAAAGAGACTTCGCAGAATGCTCTGAACGGTGCTGATGTCAATTGGTAGGCGAAAAGACTGAAGAGGAAATGGATTGACAACTGTAATGCTAAATTTGACCATGCCAAAGCACTGGGATGATGGTTAGGGATGAGGGTTCTTTCAGCAGGCATCTTTAAAATACCTGCTATGTGCCTAGATCTGTGCCAGGTACTGATGAGGGCATATTAGCTGGAGAAGACACAAATGAAATAGGTCATACTTAATAGTCAACTATGTACATGTCTAAGGCATTCAGACTAGGTGGAGATGTCCAGCAGACAGTTGGAAATTTCCATCTGAAACTTGGAAGTAAGGGGCCCAGGGGATAAAGAGCCAGTTTAGGAGACAGAGCAGGAGCAGGGGAGATGCAGGGAGAGCACTGGTGAAGTGAGGTTTCAGAGGAGCTGAGGAAAGGAGGGGTTTTGAGAAGAAAAGTATGTTTGGGGCATGTCTTCTTTGTTATTTAAGGCAACAGAGAGATAATATTACTCAGCTTCTCTCATTCATTCATTCCTTTGTTCATTCAGCATTTTTGGAATACCTGCCAGGTGCCATGTATTGCTCTAGACATTGCTCTAGACATTGTTCTTTTTATTACAGAAATAAAAGTCACAGCCCCGAATCCACAGTCTAAATGAGGAGATATAGATGAGATTGAAACAAATCCCTGATATAGGTTCTGTGATCCATTCATTCAAAAATATTTATTGAACACCTAAGATATGCCAGGTGTATTGAGGGGCAATGAAAGGAACCCCTATAACTTTCAGTTTATCTGCACGAAGTAAAATGTAGTACCTATATCTTAGTGGAAATTATCTGTGAGAGGATTTGAGGTTTTGAGGGTTTTGTGTGAGATCAAGGCTAAAAATAAGAACCAGAGCATTCATCTCTTTGAGCGCAAATTTCTCATCTGTAAAATGAGGGAGTTGACCCTATATGTACCTGTCACAGAATTTGTCACGTGTGAGGTAGCTTCCCTGCTAGTCTGAGAATTCCGAGGGCAGGGATCACGTGGGTCTTACTCACTGGCACAGTGTAGGCTCAGTAAATATTTGTGTAATTGATGACTCTCACAGGGACTTTCTAGATCTAATATTCTGTGCTCTGCTATCGCTAAAATAAAGGCCCAACTACATTCTGTGGAGGCCCAGAGAAAATGATGCTGGATCCCAAGGAACTTCCTAGAATAGGTGCCCTTTGACTTGGACCTCAAAGGTTAGATAGGATTACAGTGGGCAGGGAAGTGCTTTCGAATACCCAGTCCTGGATTCCAGTGGCCTCTTTCCTGCCCTCTGCCCTCAAGGATCTACCAGTTCCTACCTATGTGCACTTGGACTCCAGTTTTCTCACTTGTAAATCAATAGTGACAGTAATTCATGGTGTGCTGGAAAGAATACTGGATGTGGAGTCAGAATATTTGCACTTGAGTCCCAGCCTAACCAAAAAATAAGTAGCTGCGTGACCTTAGGAAAGTTACCTCTCTAAGTCTCAATTTCCCTACGTGCAAAATAAAGCAGTCAGACTGGATGACCTCAAAGATTGGTTTCTTCTGGCTCTAAAAAATCTATATCACAGGGTCGTTGTTGGGATCCAATGAAATGATGCAACAAAAATGCTTGTAAACTGTAGGGTGCTCTAAGTGTGGTCTGTACTACTGAGGGACAGATGGGTGTAACACCAAGCCAGCTTTAACGGAATACTCTTTCCTTTCCTCAGTCCTCTGCTTCTCCTTGGCTACACTGAACCTCCCTGAAAAGCTCTCTCCCTCTGCTTTCCTCCCATTCCCATGGGACATAATGTCTCGGCTCCCAGGTGCTGCAAAATACAAAGGGCTTGGAGCTTGGCAGCTGTGGGTTGGGGCACAGAGTGAGGGGAAAACGAGCCCAGAAGCTCTTATTACTTGCGTTCCTGGTGCTCATCATCCCCACCCCCCAATCTGGCCTGGAGGGAATGAATTGAAGAGGGGGGGATGGAGGAGTTTGGCTGGGGGAGCATGTATATAACAGGGCAGGATCCAGGGATGGAGGTCCCAGAGATAACCTCTTGCTAGCTGTGTGACCTCTTAAGTCTGTCACTGCTCTGGGCCTTCCTCTTTTTTTTTTTTTTTGTGGTACGCGGGCCTCTCACCGTTGTGGCCTTTCCCATTGCGGAGCACAGGCTCCGGACGCGCAGGCTCAGCGGCCATGGCTCACGGGCCCAGCCGCTCCGCGGCATGTGGGATCTTCCCGGACTGGGGCACAAACCCGTGTCTCCTGCATCAGCAGGCGGACTCTCAACCACTGCGCCACCAAGGAAGCCCTGGGCCTCCCTCTTTTGTGTATAACATGGAAAGGAATCAGAAATAAGAGGTGACCCTTTTCTCACAGGTGCTTTTCCAACCAATCCTGAGGTTCTAAATGAGTTTTCCCTCCTCAGCACATAATCAGCCTTTGAGTTTCATTCACCAGCATTCTTAGTAAGTGCCTACTATGTGCCAGATGCTATAGTTGAGGGCCTGGGATTTAGCTAAATAAAGATTGGGTCTCAAGATGCTCATAGGGAATTCCCGGGTGGTCCAATGGTTAAGACTCCACACTTCCAATGCCAGGGCCCAGGTTCGACCCCTGGTCAGGGAACTGAGGTCCCACAAGCAAGCCGCGCTGTGTGGCAAAAAAAAGACGCTCATAATCTGGAAGAGGAGACAGATGAATGAACCAGTAACTATAATAAATGTGATGTGTGCGATGATATAATGCCAAATCATAAAAGGGCAGAGGAAGAAGTTACTTTGTCAGAGGAGAGGAGGCCAAGGAAAGTTTCCGAGGATGTGACCTTGAAGAAGGTTGTGAATTATAAAAGAGAAAGGGGATTTCAGGCAAAGATCAGCATATCAGGCTAAGGCCCAGGGGTGTGAAGGAGCAGTGTTTGGGAAACCACTAGTTAGGCAAAGCTGGAACTCACTGGTTCAGTGGAGGAATGGGAGGGAAGAAACTGGAAAGGAAACCTGAGTAGATCCTGAAGGGTCTACGTTCTATGGAGTTGCTTGGACCCCATCGTGTGGGCTGTGGGAAGCCGGGGAAGGGATTTAGACCCAGAGTAAGGAGATGAGATTTGGATTTTTAGAAATTCCCATCTGACATTCAGTGTGCTCTGTCAAAAATGTTGCAGTCACCCACAAAATTCACCCTTTCAACTAGTATTTTTTGGAAATCTCCCCCACCCCATGTGCCAGTGCTGTGCCAGGCACTGGAGACACAATAGTAGGCAAAACCAGACATCCTGTTCTTGTGGTCCTTGCAATTTGGCAGGGAAGACAGACTTTAATCAAATAATTACACAAATAAATACAAAATTACAGTGGGGAGGAGTGCTACAAAGAAGAAGTACATGGTGCCAGGAGAAGCTGTAATTGGAGCATTTGACATTGCCAGGATGGTCAGGCCAGCTCCTCTGCTGAGCTGAGCTCCAAAGGAAGAGTGTTGCCTCAAGGAAAGGTGCTAGAAGATTCTATGGGAATGGGCTTCTCCTGCCTCAGAATCCCCATCCAATGCACATTTCTCTTTCCAGTCAACAGACACTGTAGACTTCAAGTAGGTATGTGTAGTATTCAACATTTTATCTTCAGGACCTAGCCAACACTTGCCACAGAATCAGTGCCCAGTGAAGATTTGAAAAAAAAAAATAGAAAGGAAAAGGAGGAATACCCTCCCTTTAGACACTTTAGATATTTGAAGATAGCAGTACGATTCCCCAAAGCTTCTTCCTTCCTTCAGTTGCTTCTCCCATGACACAGTTTCAAGTTCCCGTCACTGTTCTGGTCATTCTGTTTAATTGTGGTGCCTGTCACAGGTGATTTAAAATATCAGGGATGTAGCCCTGCGCCACGTGCAATGGTCTCTTGGAGTCAGAAGACCTGGTTTTATTTAAGCCTCTTTTCATCATTCACCTCTTCAAGGTGCAGTTGTTGTGTGTGTGTGTGTGTGTGTGTCTGTAAAGGAGATATTGGTTCTCCTCTTAAAGGATTTCTCTGGGAACTAACTGAGATAATAAGAAAAAAACTTTGTAAACTCTAAGAGCTAAACAAACCTAGAACTTAAATATTTGGAGGGCTGCCACATGAGTGAAAAATTAGATTTATTCTTTGGGTCTCCAGAGAACAGCATTAAATCAATGGATAGAAATTACCACATGCAGCTTTCAGCTCTATGGAAGGAAGAAATGTTCTAATACTCAGAACTGTCCATCAGTGGAGTGGATGCCTTTTGAGGTGGTCGGCATCCAACATTGGGAACACTCAATGCAAGTATGCTGTAGAAGGAATTCCTTTTTTAAGTGAGCGGGTGGATTGAGTAACTTCTAAGATTTACTTTTAATTTTAGAACTCAACAATCTGATAGTCAAGACAAGTGGAGGAACTGGGAGAGGGCATATGTGGCAGAGAGAGTAGCATGAACAGACATATGGAGCAGAAATTAGTATTGCATGTGTGGGTGACAAGGAGGGAACTCCAGAAAGAAATGATGGGTCTGTGTTGGATCAATGTTTCAATCAAGACAGAGAACATAACTAATATTGTTGAGCACCTGTGTGCCAGACACACGTGATTCCATTTAAGTTTTGTGGGTGATTTCCAGCCTTACCCTCTGGTGGAGGGGAGATTGTTGGCCTTAGGGAGTCTTAGACATGGTTGGAGGATCTCCTATCTGGAAGGTTTCATGGTGGGCTGGGTCCTGTCCTGAGGGGCAGAGAGGGATTCAGAATTCACAGTCTGGTTGGGCTATAGGCTGTGCTGAAAATACACACTTGTCGAAAGACCGAATTTGAATCCTGACTCTGCTTCCTTATAGCTTGTGACTCTAGCAGTTTACTTAACCTCTGTGACCCTCAGTTAATCCATATATAAAATGGGGACTCAAACTTGTCCTGCTTCAGGCTGACATAATAATTAAGAGAAATAATGTAGAGCAAAGGGCATCCCAGGAAGAGCACAGGCTTTGGAATCAGACCTAGCTTTGAATCTGTCTGCCATGAACTGGGTGCAAGATCGTAGGCAAGTTATTTAAATTTTTCTCATCTGTAAGTAAACATAACAGTATTTCAAGGCTGTTTTGAAAATTAATTACAGTAGGAAAAGTGCTTAGCATAGTGCCTGGCACATAGCAGTTTTATTTTGTTAGTACAAATAATAGGATCCCATATATAAAGCACTTATCAAAGTGCCTGGCACATAGCAAGTGTCTGTCGGCCACACTGACAGGGCTGCTGCAGGCCAGGATGGTGGCTTGTGCATCATGATGTCCACTCTCTGGCATAAAGCTCTGCCCATATGAAGAGCTCAATGTGTGTCTGCTTCGTAGAAGTGAATTGATTGCTCTTGATGACATGGTCTCCTTCCTCAAGTAGCCAGTGAGTCATGCCTCTTTCTTTCTCCTCCTTCCTGTCTCCTCTTTGGTTCTATTTCTGACTCTCCTCAGTGGGAGGGGAATCAATGTTCGTCAAAGTGATTTTTAAAAATAAAAGAGAGAGGGAGGTTTAGAAGCGATTCTCTGGGCTACTTTCTATTGAGCACAGGGTGGTGAGAGCTGGATTGTTCTTTCCAACCTTGCTTTTCATTAGGTGAACAACAACAACAACAATATCAACAGTAATAGCAGCAGCTATTATGAACTTTATTGAACACCTACTATGTGCCTGGCACTCTGCCAAGCTCTACCAGTACATTATCACTGATCCTCATATAACCACTTCAGGGCTGGTATTATTATCACCACTTTATTGATGAGGAAATTAAGGCTTAGAAAAGTTAAATAATAATGAAAATGACAAATACTCCTATATCTGAGTACCTATTATGAGCCAGACATTTAAAAAAATCTTATTTAATTACAAACAGCCTACAAAGTAATCATTATTATTCCATTCGAATCGTGAGGAAGCTGAGCCTCAGAGAGATGAAAAAACCAAGCTGTCCAAAAGCACAGTTGATGAGTGGCAGAGCTGGGAGTCAGACCAAAGCCTGATCAACTCTTTTTTTTAATAAATTTATTTATTTTATTTATTTATTTTTGGCTGCATTAGGTCTTTGTTGCTGCGTGTGGACCTTTCTCTAGTTGTGGCGAGCGGGGGCTACTCTTCATTGTGGTGCGCGGGCTTCTCATTGTGGTGGCTTCTCTTGTTGCAGAGCACAGGCTCTAGGTGCGTGGGCTTCAGTAGTTGTGGCTCGTGGGCCCTAAAGCGCAGGCTCAGTAGTTGTGGTACACGGGCTTAGTTGCTCCGCGGCATGTGGGGTCTTCCCGGACCAGGGATGGAACCCGTGTCCCCTGCATTGGCAGGCAGATTCTCAACCACTGCACCACCAGGGAAGTCCAAAGCCTGCTCAACTCTTTTTTTTTGCGGTACGCGGGCCTCTCATTGTTGTGGCCTTTCCCGTTGCAGAGCACAGGCTCCGGACGCACAGGCTCAGCAGCCATGGCTCACGGGCCCAGCCGCTCCGTGACATGTGGGATCTTCCCGGACCGGGGCACGAACCCGTGTCCCCTGCATCGGCAGGCAGACTGTCAACCACTGTGCCACCAGGGAAGCCCAGCCTGCTCAACTCTTAACTCATCCATTCCCTTTCTGTCTGGCCACTTTCTGCTCCTTGAGGGAAGCATCATATTGAGACCCTGGGTGGAGGCAGCCCTGGGCAGGTTTGGATGAGAAGGAAGTGGCACATGGCATGAGACTCATTCACTGCTGTTGGGCAGACCCTGGGAAGCTGGCCCTGCTCCTGGGGCTGACTGTGGAAGTACAAAAATAATGCCTAAGTGGCATTTACTCTGTATCAGGAACTGTTCCAAGCATTTTAGATATAATAACGTTCTTAATCTTCACGATAACTTTGTGAAATAGGTATTGTTATTATTCCCGTTTTTTTGTTTGTTTGTTTGTTTTTTGTGGTACGCGGGCCTCTCACTGTTGTGGCCTCTCCCGTTGCGGAGCACAGGCTCCGGACGCGCAAGCTCAGCGGCCGTGGCTCACGGGCCCAGCCGCTTTGCGGCATGTGGGATCTTCCCAGACCGGGGCACGAACCCATGTCCCCTGCATCGGCAGGTGGACTCTCAACCACTGCGCCACCAGGGAAGCCCCACCCTGTCACTCTTTATCCTGGAATGAGGAAGACAAAAAGCAGAGCGCCCAGCCAACCCTTGATGGATATGTAAAAATAGTGAAAAATAAAACCTTGTTTTTGAAGCTGCTGAGATTTTGAGATTGCGTATTACTGAATAACCCAGTCTACCCTAACTGGTGCACTATCTCTGCTTTGACATCTTCCATAACTACCTAAAACCACCATGTTTCTACCTTATCTGACTTGTGTGACACATTTTCTTTATGCCACATACCCGGTACTGATGACATACTGCCATGTATTGCTAATTATGAGTTCAGTGGTATGCCTTATCCACCTCTTTACTTTTACTGAGGCTTCCTTAGGGCAAGGATGGTCCTTGTCCCATTTCTGTGTCACACAAAGTATGGTTCATAGCCAAGGCAATATACTGTAATGGGGGTAGGAGTCAGACATACTTGTATTGAATCCCAATTCTTACATTTGATGGGCAATCTCTCTGAACCTCAGTTTTCTCATCTGTAAAATGGGAGTAATAATATGTACCCTACAGGGTTTTTCTAAAGTTTGTGGATAACAGGTGCAACATATGTACAATTAATGGCAGGCTGTAATTCTTATTGTTCTCATTATTTGTTTTTATTTTTTTAATGATTTATTTATTTATTTGGGCTGTGCTTGGTCTTAGTTGTGGCATGCAGGCTTCTTATTTTTTTATTTTTATTTTTTTAATTAATTAATTTATTTTTGGCTGCTTTGGGTCTTCGTTGCTGCGCATGGGCTTTCTCTAGTTGCGGTGAGCTGGGGCTACTCTTTGTGGTGTGTGGGCTTCTCACTGCGGTGGCTTCTCTTGTTGCGGAGCACAGGCTCTAGGTTCACAGACTTCAGTAGTTGTGGCACGTGGGCTCAGTAGCTGTGGCTTGCAGGCTCTAGAGCGCAGGCTCAGTAGTTGTGGCACATGGGCTTCGTTGCTTCGCGGCATGTGGGATCTTCCTGGACCAGGGCTCAAACCCGTGTCCCCTGCATTGGCAGGTGGATTCTTAACTACTGTGCCACCAGGGAAGTCCAGCATGCAGGCTTCTTAGTTGTGGCGTGCAGATATCTTAGTTGCGACGTGCAGACTTCTTAGTTGCAGCGTGTGACTCTTAGTTGCATCATGTAGACTTCTTAGTTGCAGCATGCATGTGGGATCTAGTTCCCCAACCAGGGATCGAACCCAGGCCCCCTGCATTGGGAGCATGGAATCTTACCCACTGGACCACCAGGGAAGTCCTATTTGTTTTTATTATCATTATGGATAGTGTTCAGTAAATGCCTGTGGATAAATCTTTCATTGATTGAGGTATAATTGTATGTGCATTGGACTTGGAATCAGATGTCCTAGATTTAAGGCATAGCTTTTGTCACCAGCTTTGTGACCTTGGAAAAATCACTTACCCTCTCTGCATTTTTGCATTCTCAACTACAAAATGTAAATACTGATCCCTACATCATAGAGATTATTATAAAATTTAAATAAGATAATATATGAGGAAATGTTTTATACGTGCTCAAGTATCACACATCTAAAACATGATTCAGAGAAGACCGGCTGGTCCCTCACATAAGGACCACGCGGACATTGTGAAGCATCCCAGTGTACTCCAGTAACACTTTGTTGTGGGGCTTGGCTTATCTTGCTTACATGTTTGTCTTTCCAACTAGACTGTGAGCTGCTTGAGATAAAGAATTGTCTTCGTCTTTTTTTAGTAAAAATGTTTATTTGTTTCTCCTTATATAAGTAATACATGCTTAGCATAGAGAAAATAAAAATAGCTGAAGAAAATGAAAATCCTGGTAATTCTTATCTCTCATACAGAGATAATCACTATTAACCTTTTTTAATTATTTTTTTATTAGTTTCTGCTTTATAACAAAGTGAATCAGTTATACATATACATCTGTTCTCATATCCCTTCCCTCTTGCGTCTCCCTCCCTCCCACCCTCCCTATCCCACCCCTCCAGGCAGTCACAAAGCACCGAGCTGATCTCCCTGTGCTATGTGGCTGCTTCCCACTAGCTATCTACCTTACGTTTGGTAGTGTATATATGTCCATGCCTCTCTCTCGCTTTCACTATTAACCTTTTGATGTGTTTCTTTCCAGTTTTCTTCTCTGCATATATAGTTATGAAACTGACATTATATTGCACATACAAGAATTGTTCCATTATAATAAATATTCTTATATAAATAAACACGTTAAAAATCTTGTATTTAAACCATTCTCCTATTGTTGAATATATAGGTTGATGTCAGTTTTTCAATGTCTAAATAAAGTTGTAAGAAGCATTTTTGTGCATAAATATTTGTCTGATATTCTATTTTTGTAGAAATTTTTTTAGAAGGAAAAATTTCTAGTTCAAAGGGTACAACTATTTTTAATGCTCTTGGGACTTCCAAACTGATTATCAGAAAGATTGAACCAAGTGTCGCTCCCACAAGCAAGGTATGAGGTTATACATCTCACTACATCCTCAACTATAATGGGAATTATAATTAAAAATAAGGTTAAAACCTATTAATATAATAATTATCCATTTACATTTCTTCTGTGAGTTGTTCTTTACTCCTGCTCATTTTTCTATTGAGATTTTAATTATCTTCTTATTAATTTCTATGAGGTTTCAAAAACCATTTTATTCTAGTCACCAAATACAATAAAAGATACATAATAGGTGCTCCTTAAATATACTTTGGATGATTTTAATTGTCCTGGGGGCTCTTTAGAAACAAAGCAGACTTTCTAGGAGGCTGACTCTTTCCTTTTCCCACCCAGGACACGGCTGGGCAGGAGCGGTACCGGACCATCACCACAGCCTATTACCGTGGAGCCATGGGCTTCATCCTGATGTATGATGTCACCAATGAGGAATCCTTCAATGCTGTCCAAGACTGGTATGAGATTCGTTCCTTCACCCACTCATCAAACTGTTCATGAAAACCTAGTATGTACTAGGCTCTGTGCTATGTGCTAGGGAAACTCGAATGAATCAGACATGGCTCCTGTCCTCAAAAAGTTCACAGATGAGAGGAGAGGACAGATCAGTGAGCAGGCAATGAAAATATCATGTGACAGGTGCAGTGATGAGAGTGGCACCAGGGCTGTGGGAACCCAGCGGAGGGCTCTGACCCAGCCTGGGAAGTCAGGGAAGTTGTCCTGGAATTGCTGACACATATGCTGCATTTTGAAAGATGAACAGGTGTTAGCCAGAGGGACAAATGGGTAAGAATATTCCAGAAAAAGAGTACAGATGTGCAAAGACAAGAAGGTAGGTGAAAGGGTAAGAAGAGCAGAGGTCATGAAGGATTTTGTGTGCTGGGGTGAGGGATTTGGATTTTATGTGGTAGGTGAGGACATTTGAACAGGGGAACAACAGGTTCAAATTAGTGTTTTAGAGAGATCATTCTGGACATAGTGCTAAGTGAATCCACATATTGCTTCCCTATAAAGTTTATCCCTGGGCCGGGGGTCCAAGTTCATAAAGATTCAATATCTTGATATGATAGAAATCGGCACAGTTCCCCAGAGGTATAACCTCTGAGCAACTTACATCTTTCTTCCTGGAGCATTACTCACAGGGAGAAGGGAGCACAAGAGGAAGGGCATGTGAGACGGAGGGCCAGGACCCGGTGCCCCTAATCAGTGGAAAGGATGGGGAAGATGGAGCGTGTGTGCCTGGCTCTTCCTCACAATCAGAGAGGCTGAGTAGGCTGGGCACACAGCAGCAGAGCTGGCCAGTGCCAAGCTTGTCTCCTGCTCTTCTTTGCCCAACAGCTACCTTTTCAAGACTTCCCGTCTCCCAGGGAACAGTTGTCATGACTACGTGCAGCACTGTTGGTGCCTTGGAGCCTTGAGCTGGGAGTGACCTTGCAGGCTGCTTGCCACGTTCTCCCCGCCCAACCCCCGAGTTCTGAGCAGCAGCCTAGGATGCCACCTGCATGCCTGTCACTCATGTGTGGTCCTTCTTAATCTGTTGGTCATCCCCTTCTTCCTCCTTTCTCCCCCTTTCCTTTTATTTTTATTTTTTAAAATTTATTTATTTATTTTGGCTGTGTTGGGTCTTCGTTTCTGTGCGAGGGCTTTCTCTAGTTGTGGCAAGCGGGGGCCACTCTTCATCGCGATGCGCGGTCCTCTCGCTATCGTGGCCTCTCTTGTTGCGGAGCACAGGCTCCAGACGCGCAGGCTCAGTAGTTGTGGCTCGTGGGCCTAGTTGCTCCACGGCATGTGGGATCCTCCCAGACCAGGGCTCGAACCCGTGTCCCCCACACTAGCAGGCAGACTCTCAACTGCTGTGACACCAGGGAAGCCCCCTCCCCCTTTCCTTTTAACAAGTCCTTCTCTCCACCTTCCTTTTTTCTCCTTTCCTCCCTCTTTTTTCCCTTCCTCTCTCTTTATGCCTCTTTTTTCTCCTGCTTTTTTCCTTTCTTGTTCCCTCTCTTCCCTCCAGTCATGACTTTTCTCTTCTCCTCCCTTCTCCCATGTCTCCGTCTTTCCCCCCCACCTCCCACCACAAAGTGATTAGCTCTTTCTTTAAATATCTCCACACTGCCCATTCTCTGTCGGCCTTGACCTCCTTCCCTCTCTCCATCAGTCCCTGTTCATTCTGCCTCAGGCACACAGTGACTTTAACACCTGGTGAAGATTCCTCCAAGAATAACCTAAGTTGCTAATCTGGGAGCTGAGCCTGGATGATGGTGGGAGGAGGGAGGAAGATGACAGAAGAGTGGCATGGGAGACTTGGGGAGTTGGCTCCAGGTACCTGTCCTGAAGCTGAAGACTGGATGTCTATCTTTCCCAAGCTCTGGCCTTTAGTTTTGCCTCTGGGAAACTTGGTCCCAGCCTAGCACCCACCTGCCATCTAAGCCCCAGTACCCAGCACAGAACCTGGCTCTCTGTCAGTTCACCACAAATGGTGGTTGAGTAAATTCCATCCTTTGAGGGAGTGGCTTTTCACCCTTAAAGAGAAGATTGGTGGTGAGATCAGCTTTAAGAGCAGGGCTGGTGATCGGTCCAGGTTGCAGTTAGGGTTGAGTTAGATTGTCAGTGTCAGGATAGGGTCAGATTTTATTTAGATCTGCTTCAGGATCAACAATTTGCTGGCTTCTTCCTTCATCAGACAATCAATGACTTCTTTTCTCTGTGCTCTATGCTGGGGGCTGCTACCCCAAAGATGAATAAGCCTGTCCCTGCCCTCAGGGAGAGACAGATAAATTCAGCCAAATGTGACAGGCGCCACAAAAAAGAGTAGGGGAACAAAAGGGGAGGTAATTGTTTCTACCTGATGAGGTATTTGGGGACAGAGTTAGGCCAACTACACAAAAAGATGTCTCCTCAATAAAAAGGTCTGATTTTATTTCCTCTGTTTAAAAGTTTGTTTCTCATTATAAAAGTAATACATGCTCACTTTCAAAATTTTGAAAAGTAAAGTATTTTTTTTAAGTTTTGGGACTTCCCTGGTGGAACAGTGGTTGAGAATCTGCCTGGCAATGCAGGGGACACGGGTTTGATCCCCGGTCTGGGAAGACCCCACATGCCTTGGAGCAACTAAGCTCGTGTACCACAACTACTGAGCCTGCGCTCTAGAGCCTACAAGCCACAACTCCTGAGCCTGTGTGCCACAACTACTGAAGGCCGCACGCCTAGAGCCCATGCTCCACAACAAGAGAAGCCACCACAATGAGAAGCCCGTGCACATCAGTGAAGAGTAGCCCCCGCTCACCACAACTAGAGAAAGCCTGCATGCAGCAACGAAGACCCAACACAGCCAAAAATAAATAAATGAATAAAATTTCATAATCATCCTACATGAAGGAAACCATTGCTGACATTTTGGTTTCTACAAATAATAATGATCTAAGGCCTCAGTGAAGATTTATGAATCACAGAGGAGGAGGGAGAGGCTTACTGGGCCAGGGGAAGCTTGAGAAGGCTCCCCCAGGCAACTGTGGGATCAGCCCTGGGCCTTGGAGGATGACTTAGTGTGGGGAAGGGGTTTCCAGTAAAGGCAAAGGCACATGCCATGGAAGAACCTTTGGGGAGTGGGTGAGGTTTGTGAAGTGAGAGGAAGGGTGATGAGGCTGGAGAGACAGGATGTAAATGGTCTTGAACGCCTAACTGAGGAATCTAGACTTCATCGCTTATCTAGTCCAGGGACCAGAGAAGGCTTTTAAGAAGGGACGAATCATCTGATAGATGTTTTAGAAAGAGCTCTCTGCCTGTGAGGAGAGGGCATTAGAGGTGGACTCCAAATAGCTGAGTGAAGTTTGCAACCAGGGCTTAAGGGTCAGCATCTGTGACAGCCAGCAGGAGCAGAGGTCTGACTGTCCTAGGATGAATTAGCTGACAGTATCTCGTGTGTTGCGAACCCCACTGAAGGGGCTTCTGTGAGCTTTGCAGGGTCCTTTCTAACCTAGGAGGATGTCATTAACACTGTCATCTCTCTGTCTCTCTTTAGGGCTACTCAGATCAAGACCTACTCCTGGGACAATGCGCAGGTCATCCTGGTGGGGAACAAGTGTGACATGGAGGAAGAGAGGGTTGTTCCCACTGAGAAGGGCCGGCACCTCGCAGAGCAGCTTGGTATGTGCATGACATGTGTGTATGCATGGGAGTGGGGCAAATGGAGAGGACAAGTGTGTGTTTGTATTTGTGACATTAAGGATGTGCTGTGATTGTGAATTATGTGCATATGTGCTCTGTGTGTATTGTTTCATATTTGTGTGATGTACATATGGGCTTTGTGCTAGTGAATTCTAGGTATTCATTATTTATGACACGTATATTTTGTTACATTGAATGTATACATAATTTTTTTATAGATTTATTTATTTTTGGCTGCGTTGGGTCTTCGTTGCTGCACACGGGCTTTCTCTAGTTGTGGTGAGCGGGGGCTACTCTTCGTTGCGGTGCTCAGGCTTCTTCTTGCGGTGGATTCTCTTGCTGTGGAGCATGGGCTCTAGGTGCATGCGCTTCAGTAGTTGTGGTGCGCGGACTCAGTAGTTGTGGCTCACAGGCTCTAGAGTGCAGCCTCAACAGTTGTGGTGCACGGGCTTAGTTGCTCCGCAGCATGTGAAATCTTCCCAGACCAGGGATCGAACCCATGTCCCCTGCATTGGCAGGTGGATTCTTAACCACTGTGCCACCAGGGAGGTCCTTGAATGTATAAACAAAGTGCAAATTTATGAAATATTTTTTTAACCAGCTCCTTCCACAAAGGATTTGAGGTATCCTATAAAAATCATCATAGTGTCAATACATCAATAAAAAAATAAGTGAGACAATTGAAGCAAAGGGAAAGCAAGTGTAGGAGAACATAAGAGGAGGCCAGGGGTGAGATAAGTGTATATTTTATAAGTTTTGGGGCATGTGCAAGAGTTGGGCAAAAATATTTGCTTTGAGCTTCCCAGCAACCATTGCAAAGGGGGAGACATAATCAGTTACATGGTTCAGAGATGGCCCTTAAGATGAAAACAAACCCATTATTCCAGAGAAACACTGCTCTCCACTGGCAACTGTAGAGCAGACTCTATATGCTGAATGCGACAACGTCCTTAATATCAAACATGCCTTACAGCAACTACAACACTGAACATCGTAGGCTGTGTCTTACAGTTTCTCTCAATGTAAACTGATGCTTTGTCACCAAACTACAATTCATGGCAAAAGTAATTGTATGAGGGATGAGACAGCGTGGTGTAAGCATGCAGCTCAGTGATGCTCTGACTTTTTCCAAGGTTAAAGCACCTTGATCCTTGTGCTCCACTGAGACCCAAGTGCCTCAGATGTGTCTCAGTGACTGCACAGCAGAACACCTACCTACACTTGCTTAAAAGAGCAGCCTTTCTGGGCTTCCCTGGTGGTGCAGTGGTTGAGAGTCCGCCTGCCGATGCAGGGGATGCAGGTTCGTGCCCTGGTCTGGGAAGATCCCACATGCCGCAGAGCGGCTGGGGCCGTGAACCATGGCCGCTGAGCCTGCGCGTCCGGAGCCTGTGCTCCGCAACGGGAGAGGCCACAAAAGTGAGAGACACGCGTACCACAGGGAAAAAAAAAAAAAAAAAAAAAAAAGAGCAGCCTTTCTTTTCTTCCTTTTTTTCTTTTCTTTTCTCTATTGGGGTTCAATGTAGGATCACCTTAGAGAAGTCTTCTTCTAGAAGAATGAGTGTACTGCTTAGCTTTTAGCCAGTCTCCCTAAGTATTTCTTACAACCTAGGTGCTGTAAGTATTGAGGAATAGGGAGTTTAAAGTTATGTTCTCTGCCAGTTTCTGAAGTACTGGCAAAGATATTTGGGCTGCTAGGTGGGAAAATTGTATAATATACAAGTGTGAGTTGTGTCTTGTATATATTTGTGTTATGTGTATTATGAGTAGATGTATAGGAGAGTGTCCTATACTTCTTTCTTCCCTCTTCTGTTCTCCAGTGTGGCCTAGAATAGGAATGAACACACTGTAGGTGCTTAATAAATACGGAGGTTGGGCCATTTGGCTCTTGATGGGTTCTTACCCCATCACAGAGGTTCTCAGGGTCCAGAATGTGCCGCTACCCATCCCCATAGTTCACAGAACAGCGAGCATGTGGCGAAGCCCTCACATGGGTGACCTCAGGCTATCTCTTTATGTCTTCAGCCTGCTGTCCCCGAGACTCCCAGCACTGTCCCTGGATCAACGATGTACCATCTGTTTGAAAGGCTCTTTTCTACTCCCCATCCCCTACTTTTATCCAGCTGTTGAAAGCCCACTCAGCTTTCAAAACATCTTCACTGCTCTGAAGCCTCTTCCGTATTCCCCCAGCTCTTTTCTTTTGTGCCCCCTCTTAGTGTACCCCGTACATGCAACAGGCACAGTACCCATCACACTTGGGTGCACTTGTTTCCATATTTGTCTCCAGACAGCTCCATGAGGACAGGAAATGAGTCTTGTTTATCTTTATACCCACTGTGCCTGGCAAATGGCCTGGCAGTGAGTAAACACTGCAAGACTATGTTTTGATTAAAATTGTATGGAGTCAAGTATTTGACTACTTCATTTCACTTCATTCTAATTACGACTTCCTGAGCTCCTACTCCATGCCAAGTACTGTGCTGTGAAATAGGCTATGTTCCCTGGTCTGAGGCAGAAATAGTGATCCACCTGGTGATCAGTGTTGTGATAGAGGGATGTGCCGGGGTTGTGGGAGCACAAAGGAGGCACCTATTCAGTTGGGGTCAGAGAACATGACACCCACGCTGAGTCTTGAAGACAAGTAGGGGCAGCCAAGTGAGAAAGAAAGGCAAGGACGTTCCAGATGGGGGAATAACACTGGCAAAGGCAAGGAACAGCACTCTGTGTTTAGGGAACCATAAATCATTGGATTGTGTGAGTCTAGAGTAGTGCTTCTCCAAGCAGGAGACTCATGTCACTGGAAGTGTGCAAGATGATTTTATGTATATATTTTGGTGTGTACTAGAAAAAAATATATAATCAGCATGTCAAGCCCTTAATGTTAAGCAAGACTAAGTTTTTAAAAGGTGAGTTAATTTTATATTCTGAAAAAATATAGCCAGCATGCCAGACGCTTATGACTAGCATTTTAAAAAGGTGTGTTCGGGCTTCCCTGGTGGCACAGTGGTTGAGAGTCCGCCTGCCGATGCAGGGGACGCGGGTTCGTGCCCCGTTCCGGGAAGATCTCACATGCCGCGGAGCGGCTAGGCCCATGAGCCATGGCCGCTGAGCCTGCGCGTCCAGAGCCTGTGCTCCACAACAGGAGAGGCCACAGCAGTGAGGGGCCTGTGTACCGCAAAAAAAAAAAGGTGTGTTAGTTAAATATTTATTAGGTGTTTACCATGTGCTGGGACCTATTCTAAGTGTTTAAAGTATTACTCATTTAACTTAATCCCCCCTAGAACCCTCTGAGATAGGTACTTTTCTTATATCCAAGTTGTTCTTTTAACAGATGAGAAAACTGAGGCACAGAGAAGTTGAGTAACTTGCTTAAGGTCACACAGCTAGTAACAAGTTGAGTCAGAATTTGAATTCAAGCAGTAGTCTGGCTCCAGAGCCTGTGCTTCTAACCACTTAACCTCACTATACAGCAAATATCGTAATAATGGCTGATATATATTGAGCCAGGCATTATATGAAATGCTTCACGTTAATTATCTCATTTAATTCTCACTATAAGTCTTCAAGGTAGGTCATGTTCAATACTCTGAAAGATTAGGTTCTTGCTCAAGATTACACAATTAGGAAGTGGTAGAGCCAATAAAGATCTATCTAATTTATGTAGGAAAACAGATGGAAGTGAGATTAATTCTTACTACAGGGTTTAGGAAGGTGCTTAAAGAGGGCCTTAATGAATTGGTTAGATTTGGGTAGGTCAAGGTAACCCATCTCAGTCCTACACAACTTCCTGAGCTTTCCTCTACTGCTTACCAGAACTTGCCTATTTACATGTCTGTCTCTCTTGGTAGACCTCAGAAGTAGCAGGGGTTATGTCTAAAATTTTTTTTCATTATCCCAGCCACCCAGCACAGGATAGATACTCATTCACTCGTACATTTGTTTATTGAAAAATATTTACTGAGCACATACTCTGAGCCAGGTTTTATCTTGGCACTTAGCTGTGATTCTTACTGTCACGGAACTAATGGGGGAAAGAGACACTAAACAAATAATTATACAAATAAATATATAATTAAAAATTGTGTAAATGGGTGAATTGTATGGTATGTGAATTATATGTCAATAAAGCTGTTAAAAATTGTGCTAAGTTCTATTTGACTTAGGACTCTCATTATGGCAAGTGATAAAATCCCAAATCAAACAAGCTTTAATTAAAAAAATAGAATTTAGGGCTTCCCTGGTGGCGCAGTGGTTGAGAGTCCGCCTGCCGATGCAGGGGACACGGGTTTGTGCCCCGGTCCGGGAGGATCCCACATGCCGCGGAGCGGCTAGGCCCGTGAGCCATGGCCGCTGAGCCTGTGCTCCGCAACGGGAGAGGCCATAACAGTGAGAGGCCCGCATACAGCAAAAAAAAAAAAAAAAAAAAAAGAATTTATTAGCTTATGAGTGCAACTTAATTGCACTATTTCTTAGCTTTGTGTACGCCTTCAGCCTCTTTCTATAGTCAGACTCTGAATGGGGAGTAGGATGGATGATGGCAGCTCCAGATTCATATCTTCCAACTTCTGCAAAAAGAGGATTCTTTCTCCCAGCTACCTTATGTCAATCTCAGGGAAGACTGTGATTGGCTACCTGTGAGTCACATGCCTGTCCCAGTGGCTGGGGGAGGCAAGTATTGTAATTTATAGTCCCACCACAGTTGTTTAAAGTAGAAGTTCCATAAAGGAAGGAATCGTGGACAGATAAGAGTAACATAAGTCCACTGCAAGTGCTATTAAGAAAGTAAAAAAGAGAGAAACCTAATTTTAGACTGGAGAGTCAAGATCTTCTGAGAAAGTAACGCTTAAGCTGAGAACTAAAGGATCAGAAAAAAATTAGGCAAAGATTGAGGGTGGGTCAGGGAGGGGAGTGTTCTACATCAAGACCAGCCCTAACGTAGTTTAGAGCTGAAAACGCTCATGAGATTGAAAGACCATGTTGCAGGGATTAACTAGTCAAGGGGAAAGTAGTGGGAGATGAGGGTGGAGAGGTGGGCAGGGGCCAGATCATGCAGGATCTTGCAGATCATGTCAAGAATTTCTCAAGGATGTGATCATATCTGTGAGCAATGAGAGAGGATGCTCAGCCTTCCTCATCCTCACCCTCTGCTACACCAACTATTAAGTAAGTCTCAGTGATCTGCTTGCCAGTGAAGTAGGGCCACTCTCTGCTTTATGGGATTCCTCTTCAGGACTCCCTTTCTTTTAGTGTTTCTCAGCTCTCTCAGCCAAAACTACTGATATGGTCAGCAACTAACATTTATTAAAGCTTTGAGTAGCAGCAGGTCTTCTATATCCTCAAAGTTCCTGGGACATGGATGAGGCTGTAGAGATGCTGAGGCAAGTGGATCTTTGGGAGGACAGAGAAGTTTCAGGGACTCCTATTCCAGGAAGCATGACATGTTAGGGCCTCTACCTCTTTGTGCTGCTCAAAAAGGGGCTCCTTGTCTCTTCCTCGATCTGACTGGGAATGGGTCTAGACTAGAGCCCAGGGATGCTAATAAAAGTGAAATGTATTTCTGCCTACAAGGGCAGGAGAAACCTGTTCAAAATGTGGTTTTGAAACATACACATAAACACTCACTTCAGTGAAGTGTGGAGGGAAAAGTATCAGCCTAGGAGTTTGGAGACTGAGGGTTTTATCCTGCTTCTGCCACTAGTTTACTGTGTGACCTTGAGCATCTTATTTCCTGTTTCTGGGTCTCAATTTTGCCCTTTTGAAAAACAGGGAATTTGGATTAGTTGAGTGGGAAGGCCTGTTCAGCTCTATCCCTCTGACTCCATGATTTCAATTCACACAATTCCCCACTCATCCCTCAGTCCCCACAGACCCTTATACATGGCCTTGCTTATTTTAGGTGCTTGGTAAATGTTTTTTGGATTGGGGTGAATTGAAACCTTGCATCACTCAGCCTGGTACAGAGAAACAAATACCTAGCTGACATTGAGAATAACTAACCTTGGTGTAGTGACTTATGATTCACAATGTGTTTTCACAACAATTCTCTTGTGACCCTCACTCTCACTCCTAGTCTGGGAGGCGGCATTGTCTTCAGCTCCATTACACTGAAGAAGCTGAGTTCAGACCACTTATGTTTTCTTGCATGCAATGAGCTGTGCCACACTTCCATGTCTTTCTTTTTTCACTTGAAGATTATGTAACTTTTCTAAGCCACACAGGTCATAGGTGGCAGGTCCAGTACTCTAACTCAGCCTTTAGACTCAAAATCCTAACGCTTCCATTGTATCATCACCCAGTGGTGTTTTCCCAAAAGCTTGCAGTAGTTTCTCTTGGAATTTCACCCTCAGCCCCAGTGTTGGTGAGAATTCTTTAGATTATGTTGTGGTAACACATAACCCAAGTCAGGAGCTTGGATAATAAAGGTTTATTTCTCACTCACGTTACATGCCAGCTGCAAGTCAGCTGCAACTCTGTCCATGTCATGCAACTCTGAGATCCAATCTGAGATGCCTAAGCCACACAAAGACTCTCAAAGCTTCTGTTGGGACTTGGTATGCCCACATCCATTGGCCAAAGCGAGTTACATGATGAAATCCGATGTTGATTGACAAGGGAGATATGTTCCTCCCACAAGGAGGCACTGCAAGCCACTTGGCAGTGGGTGGGAATATAAAATCTTCTACAGGGAGGGTGGTGAACAATCTGCCACAATCCCTGAACACATGATGGACCCTGGTGCCATAGAGGTGAATAAGTTCCCTGCTCTCAAGTTGCTCATTGACCAGGGAAGCAAAATAGTAAAGAGATAATCTCAACGTCCTGTTTACTATCATTCTTCACCCTTCTCCATCTCTGTCTCTTTCTTGAAACCGCCCCCTGGGAAGTTGACCTTTGCAGGCTGTGTTTCCCAGCCTCCTGTGACAGTGGCTTCTGGCTGGGTTTAGCCAAGGAGAGACACTGGCAAGTGATGGGAGTTGGGGAAAAGAGAAAAACATGCATGTGTGTCTCCCCCACCCCTTGGCAGGCTCCCCCAGTAGAGGCTGCTCCTCTTCTCTGACTCCTGCTCCCACAGTTTTTACTTCCTTTGGCCCCATTAATAGTTTTCTTTTCTGTTAATAATCTCTGTGTTTCTTCGGTATTCTGTTTGGCCTCTTAGTTCTTCTACCACCCATATAGCCAGTTCCCTCTAGTTAAAATTTTAAGAATAGTTCCCATTTTCCTGATGGACTCTGACTGAAACAATCATGTCAGGTGCCATGGGAGTCTAGGGGAGAGGTACATTGTATGTTCTGAGTGGTGGAGATGGGGTGGGGAGAGAAAGGGAAGGCTCTGTGGAATCAGGGATTCCACAGGTGAGTAATGAAGAGGATTAGGAGTAGGAACTAAAGAGTAGTAAGTAGCATGAGTAAAGAAACCAAATAAGAAAGTATCGATGTTTCTGGAGCATGGTGTGAGCCAGGAAGATGAGGCTGGGGAAGTGGACAGTGGCTGAGCCATGCAGAATCTTGGGTGTCAAACTAATGAGGCTGGATATTGGATGAATTAAACCTCTTTGAGTTCCAGCAACACAAATCTAAGTCAAAATAGCTCAAGTTATAAGGACAGGGGCATAGCAGAAACAAAACGGAAGAGAATGTTGCTGGAAATGAGATGGTTAAGAAATTAAGAGCCAGGATGTTGGATGGATTGTCCACCTGAAACCCAAAGTTCCTGAGAATGAGTACAAGCCTGGGTGGAAAGGAAGACAATGAATCCCTTGCCAAAATCATCAGTGACCAGAGGGGCTTGAGTTGAAGACTGATACAAGATGGAGATGATGAGGTATCAGAGCAGGCTAGAGAAGGGATTTGAACATAAAAGAAGAGGAGAAATGTTCTGGGGCAGTTTCAGGGAGAAGAGAAGCAAGTTTAGCTAGTTGTGAGTTTCTGAAAAGAGTTGTAAAGTCAAATTCAGAAGCAGGCAGTGTGGACAGAGTCAGTGGAATCTGTGGGGCCGTGACAGCTGCCTTTGGACAGGATAGGTAAACAGGAGCATTTTGGGGGTGGGAATCATCTCAGATTCAATTAAGAATTGGGCCCAATTAAAGGCAGCAGAAATTCCATTGTTCTGAAGCCAATTAGAGGGAGGAAAGGACTGGGGGATAGTCTGATTAAGTGGTTGTCATCTTCCTGAGCTCTCTAGATTCTCAGCTCCTGAGACTCCCCACTAATGAACCTGAGGAAAGGTTACCGTCTGGGCCTACTAATGAAGAGCCTTCCAGGAGTCTGACAGTCGTTGGGTGGAGGTGCATTGGGGATTGTTCTGCTAGCAAAAGAGACCCACGAGCTGGCCAGGGTCACACGCCAGTTACTTGAATCAGAGTTCTCATACCTTGGGTATCTTTGAGACGGCAGTGATGACATCTCCTTGGCCTGACATATACGCTCTCCGTGTTTGGTTACTTACTCCCTCTTCCATCACCACATTGAGCTTGCTGCTCTAGTGATAACAAACTGCTATGGTCATTCTGGGATATACCAAGACTGTTTTTTGTCCCATTATATGTGTTTATGCGGTTTCTCCTGCCTGGTGTCCTATACATGCATGTGCTCACACATGTCTTTATCTAGCTGATATCTGCTTAGGAAACAGCTTCTCCAAGAAGACTTCCCTGGGCCCCAGGCCTCCTCTGTGCCATGACAATTCCCTCGCTCCCCACCCTTCCAGCATTTATCACACTGTCAGTGTGTCTATCTCCGCTTCTCAAGGTTAGGAACCTCATCTGATTCACTTCAGTGTCCCCAGTGCCCAGCACAGGGTTTGCTGTGCTTATTTTATTTATTTATTTATTTATTTTGTGGTACGCGGGCCTCTCACTGTTGTGGCCTCTCCAGTTGTGGAGCACAGGCTCCGGACACGCAGGCTCAGTGGCCATGGGTCACGGGCCCAGCTGCTCCACAGCATGTGGGATCTTCCCAGACCAGGGCACGAACTCGTGTCCCCTGCATCAGCAGGCGGACTCTCAACCACTGTGCCACCAGGGAGGCCCTTGCCATGCTTATTGAGATGAGTTCTCATGAACCCCACTGTCCACAACCCCTCAACCACATCCTCCACGCTCATTCCCGTCTCCTGCATCCATCTGTCTGTTCATTCAGTTAACATTCACCAAGCCCCTACTCTTCTGGCTGGTACTGGAGCTCAGATGAATGACGTGGTCCCTGCTTGGGGAGCTCCTTGTCAGATGGACTTCCACCATGCACGGTAACACGTGCTGTGGCAGAGGGAAGCATAGAGGAGGAGGCAAAGCCATACCTAAGATGAGTCCTAAAGAATAAGTTAGTCAGGTGAAGAGTTTTGCTCTGTTCTCGCCTTAAAGACACCCATTGCAGGCTTCCCTGGTGGTGCAGTGGTTGAGAATCTGCTTGCCAATGCAGGGGACACGGGTTCGAGCCCTGGTCTGGGAAGATCCCACATGCCGCGGAGCAACTAAGCCCGTGCGCCACAGCTACTGAGCGTGCGCGTCTGGAGCCTGTGCTCCGCAACAAGAGAAGGCCGCGACAGTGAGAGACCCACGCACCGTGATGAAGAGTGGCCCCCACTCGCCGCAACTAGAGAAAGCCCTAGCACAGAAACAAAGACCCAACACAGCCAAAAATAAATAAATAAATAAATAAATTTATATTAAAAAAAAAAGACACCCATCGCCACTAACTTTGGAAGCCTATTCCCCCTCTCCTCCCCTGCCACTCTCTCCCTCTGCCACATTCCTGCACAGCCTCTGGTTTGCTCTACCTGGGTTATAGTGTATTCTGTCACTGTCCCAACTGAGAGTGAGACAAGGGGGCATAAGGGATAGAGCCCTGGCTTATGCCCCATCCCTGAGCCTCAGTTTCCCTATCTGTAAATTATAAGTGATAACCCTTGCCTTGCCCCCCCCAAAAGTTGTTTTAAAATTGTATTTGGGAATCGTTAAGGACTATGAATGTGTGAGGGACTGACACTCTGGTAAGTGTGTCTTTTCTCCACAATTAGAGTTGGTCTCCCCTTGTCCCTGGCACTCAATGCAAGACCTGGCACAAAGTTAATGTTCAGTAAAGACCTGGTTTATTGATTGACCCTGAATGATGAAGAAAAAGAGGCTTTCCCCAAAGGCCCTGGGGACTGATGGAGGGGCAAGGAAGCTGGGACTCAGATGGGCTGGGAACATAAGGGAAAGGGAGTTGTCATGTATTACACATGCCAACCACTTCGCATACTTTTGTGCATTTGATTCTTATTACCACCCTATGAGGTAGGTGATATTCACCCATTCTACAGATGAGGATACAGAGGCTGGGAGAAATTAGGCAATTTGCCTGAGGTCACACAGCTGGTAGCTGAGAGAGACTATATTCAAATCCAGGCTGTCTGACTCCTGGGCTTCTTCCCACTGCCCACCTGCACAATGGGACACGTCCTCCCCTCAGTGCCAATTCCTCAGAAGGGATTGGTGATCCTGGTCTTGACCTGTGTCCCCATCTTCATCCAAACTGATGGTTTAAGCCTATTTACTTCTTTACCTGTTCTCCCCTTTCCTAGGCAAGCAACATACTCCACCCACTTCCCCAAACACTGTCACTTGTAACAAACCAGTCAAAGGCCAGAAAGTCAATGTTTATGATATTCATTAAGGAAAAGCTACATGCTGGAGGGTCTCTCAAGCCAACTGCGTTTCTACAGCCTGAGCATAAGGAGCCAGCAGCTGCTTCCTTCTTCATCACATGTCTTCAATTAGCAGGCACTTCTGCACCTTGCTTTCTCAGGTCGGGAAATGGGCTACAGGAGAGGCTGTCAACCAGAGGCGGGCTGGCAGGAATTGTGCGTGCCTTCAAGCTGGCGTGGCCCGGGGAAAAGGAGCCCTGTTTGTACCTGGGGGCTTCAGCCCTCTCTGTGGACAATGGGGTAATAGGGAGAAGGAGGGAGGAGGAAAGAGACCCCCCTCCTCTGTGTGAGAGGATGACAAAAGAGGGAGAAAGGGATGAAGAGGAAGTGAGAGGAGCAGATGAAAGACGAGCAGAAAGAAACTATCATCGTAACAGGCAACTTCGTACAGCAATTTATCCATCGTCTCGCTCAATCCTCCAGGACTGCTCTCGGCAGGAAGATGCTGTTGTTATTCTTATTTGACAAACGAGGAGGCTGAGACTCAGAGAGGTTAAGTGATTCAGAAAGATGAAGTGACTTGCCCAGATTCAGACACTGTGGTAGTCAGATAAAAGCAAAGGAGGCCAAAGAGACTTGTAAAGGAAGAAAAAGATATGATCAGGGAGAAAAAAAAAAAAGGAAAGTGAAAGGGAGAAAAGTGAAGAAACGGGAGGCAGGGCTGTGTATGGATGTAGGAGCTAGCCAGACCCAGATCTAAAACCAATTTCCACTAACACAGTCACGTGACCTTGTGTGAGTTAGGTAATCTCTTAGAGCCTTCATTTTTCTTTTGTAAATTGGAGATGATTATATTTACCCCACAGGCTGTTGTGAGGATTAAGGAAGACAATATTTGTAAAGCTCCTAGCATAGCATCTGGAATATAGTAGGCACTCAATAAATATTAAGGATCCCAAGGAGTATGAGAAACATAAGGGGAAAAGAAGGAGCTAACATGGAAAAAAGAGAAGAGGGAAGCTGTTGAGGAGAAATAAAGATGGACTCAGAAGGAAGGGAAAGAGGAAGGTGGACAGACAAAAGAGGAAGGAGTAGCCCGGCGCAGGGGCATGATGGAGAATGGAGGCTTATGCTTCTAAGGGCTGCCACCAACCTGGCCAAGACCCTCAGTTGGAAAGCAGCCGCTTTGTCTGAATCAGGAGGGCCTTGCTCGTGTCTCCTGGAAAACCAAGTTCTGTTCATTGTCACAGAAAGTACCTTTAAGGATCTCAAGGTGCAAAACAGACAAGAATGTCTCAGCCTTCAGGTGCAGTTTTTCCTGGGCAATTTGTTGGGTCCGTGTGAGGAGCGAGAGATCCAGGGTGATTCCTGGAAATTCAGGGAGGAGGAACCCCTCTGAGGGGAGATAAGCCAGTGTGTCTGTGTGGATCTTGGAGTGTCTCCCAGAACCCAGATTAGACTGGCCAGGCTGGGGTGAGTAGGAGGCAGGGGAAAGTGGAGTGAAAGCCCTGGTCAAAAAGGACAAAGCTTGGGCTTCTTATACTGGTGACCTTGGGCAGGTCAGCTTACTTCTCTGAGCCACAGCGTGGGCATTAGTGAAATGGAGAGGGTCTGCCTGGACCCTCCTTCCCCCAGGGGTGACATGAGGATCAAATGAGATAATGGGTGCCGATCAATGCTTTGGAAGCTGAAGTGCTGTGTACACATAGTCAAGTAGTCACTCTCAGAAAACACCTAATTATCACACATACACACCTGCCCTGTTATCAGGCACAGGACTATACACTTTACATGCATCATCTTGTTTAATCCTTGAAATAATTCTATGAGATAGATAAAATTATCCCAATTTATAAACCAGAGAATTGAGTCATAAAGAAAATAGGTGACTTGTCCAGGGTTACACAGCTGGTCAGTGATAGAGCCAGGATCCGTCTGACTCTAAACCCAGTGCAGGTAATACCTGCCTGGTACCCTCTCCTTGAGGCAGAATCCTCTGCCCGTGGAATTAGGCCTCCTTGCTTTACTCCTGAGCACTGGCTGTATTAATGTAGAGTGTTCTGGCCAAGGGGCATGAAAAGGAAGGGAAAGATCCTTACTGCTATCTCTCTTCTATCCTCAGGGTTTGACTTCTTTGAAGCCAGCGCCAAGGAAAACATCAGCGTGAGGCAGGCCTTCGAGCGCCTGGTGGATGCCATTTGCGACAAGATGTCTGATACGCTGGACACAGACCCCTCCTTGCTGGGCACCTCCAAGAACACCCGTCTCTCGGACACCCCACCACTGCTGCAGCAGAGCTGCTCATGCTAGGCAAGGCCCACTGTCCTGATCTCCCTTCATTGTGGCACCACACCCACTCTGCTTCCCCCTTATACTCTGTCTCCCCTCAGCTGATTTGCTGCTGTTCCTTGCCTGCAGTGAAGGTGGAAGCATGCCCCTGGGGTTCTCTATGGATGGCCCCACTCACAGACACTCAGCACTAGACTAACTAGGTCACAATGTGGGCAGAGGTTCGTTTTACAAAAGGAGAATCCACTTTATGAAGGGGATTCACTACAGGGACTTGGAAAAACAAGTCTCTTTTCTGCCTTTAAAATAAGATTTCCTCCCTTGACCAAAATTTGACACACCCACGCACACTTTTCAGGGCCTGGCCAACTGTGTAAAGTGAGACACACCTGCATAACTAATCCTTTTGAAAAAGACCTCTCCATACACAACCTGCTTGTTTCATATCAGGCACCCTGTGGGGCTTCCTCTCACCACTAGACAAGCCTTGTTTCTCAAAGCCCTCGCCTGTTACCACGGATGCCCACAGGGCCTGGGCAGTTGCTGTGGTGACAGGCCAGAGCTAATCTCCAGAGAGCTCAGCCTCTCTAAATGATGCTGAAGGAGCAAAGGCTGCGTCAGAAACACACTTAAAAGAAAAAGATTATCCCCTGCAAAATGTCAAAGGTTCCTGCTATATGAAAGAACAAGTGCATGAGCTCAGGAAAGACAAAGAGAGAAAAAGAGACACAAGGTCACGAATTTCTGATTTTGCTGCTTTCCAGCAGGTTCTTAACTGTGGAACTCTATGACATTGGTCATTGGTTCTTAGACTCCCAGAATCTAAAAAATTTATAGTTGGTGGAATCCCAAATTTTACCAAGTCTCACTAGTCAATTCCAATCTTCATGTCTCTGACAATTGGCTGTCAAGCCTCACAGCCAAATCTCTTCTAAAGCATACCTTCTAGGCAGGGATGGGAGCTCAGTTTCCACACCATCTTTGGGCATCTCTCATAATCAGAAAGTTTTCCTTGCTTTAAGATGAAATCTGCCTCCTGGAAATTCTTCTTCCTCTTCCCACTCCATTTGTACCAGCTCTGCTGTCAGAGACTTCACAGTCTCTGCTCCCTCTGCCCCGTGACACCCTTAGATGATTTGAGAACAGAAATCATGACCCCTGGAATCTGCCCTTTCTCTAAATCAAATAGTTCTAATCCCATCTGCCCTTCGTCTTAGGGTCTTCTCCCCATCCTGCCCTTTCCTCCAACCCATGTTTCAGTCACTCTTGAGTAGTCCAACTGGGAAATGTGCTTCAAAGCAGAATAAATCTAAGGGGGTATGACCCTGAAAAAATTGGGAAAAGTGAACTCAGAGGTCCCAATCCTAACCTCATTCTCCTGAGGGTGAAAGCTTAGTTTCTACTGAAGAGCAGATGTGAAACTACTTCTGGTGGAAGCCACTTAATTAAACACCCAAAGAAAACAGAAAAGAAAAAACACGCCTCTGACACCAGAAACAAACTGAATGCATCAGTTCATGGTTCTAGCTTGTTTGGACACAGGCACATGTTTGGTTTTTAACTGAAATAATGATGTGGAGCTAGCAACGATTCCTGAAAATCTTTCCTCCCAGCCCTGGCCTGAATCCCCAGCTTGACACTTCAGAAGTCAGTGGGGGAGGAGGGAGAGTCTCTCCCAAGTTTTCTCTCCATTTTAAATGCAGCTTATTTTCCTAGGAAAGTGCATTAACTAGCGACAGGTCCAATGACTACATAAAAGGACCCTTCAGGTTCAGCGCTGTGGAGATGTTGCCTTCTTTGACACAGTGCAGAGGATGGCGCTTTGGACTTGGAATCAGGAGACTCAGACTCTGCCCTTAAATCAAGTGTGACTCTGGACCAGTTATTCCCCATCACTGAGTCTTGATTTCCCACTTATAAAATGAGGGAGGTTACGTGGGTAATCTTTCGGGTCCCTTCTGGCATGAATAACTCTTGAGACTCTTTTTTTCACCTTCAACATTTCTGTTGATCTGCAAAATAAACCCAAGAGATGAGGACTATCACCCCAATATCACTGTAGCTAATACTGTTGTCATGCTTACTCAATACTAGGCATTGTTCCAAGCACTTAACATGTGTTAACTCATTTATCTTTCCAACATCTTTGTGAGGGAGGCACTATAATCAGTCTCATTTAAAGACAAGGAAATTAAGGAACAAAGAGGTTCTCTGGCTTGCCTAAGGTCACATAATGAATAAATGGTAGAGCTGGGGTTCAAAGCCAGAAAGTAGGCTCCAAGGTCTGTGCTTTTCACCACATTCTGTACTACATCTTATAGTACAGTGATCCAAAGAAGTTAAGAGACTTGGCCAAGATCACACAACTAGAAAGTGTTAGAGCCACAGTAGAATTCAATCCCAAGGCCATCAGATTCCAAGTCTACTGGAGAAAAGACTTACGTCTCCAATCTGTTAATAAATTTTTCAGCTACTCAGGCTAATCTGAGGTGATAGCTGTCTAACGCTTCTGGGAAGGAGGCTCTGAGGCAACCAGGTCCCATGGGCCTGAGCAAAAAAAATGCCCATGTTTCTGAGGCCTAAGTGCTGGCTTTCCCTGTATCTGCCTCTGTCAGACAATTCTTATCTAGCTCTCAAGCAATGCTGCGAGCAGCCTTCCTGCATCAGCAATGGGGCGTAAATTTATAAAGTTCTCTGACAATGGGAGAATGTGGTCCCTTCCCAGGGCAGTGTTCTGAATGTGCTTTTTACACTGTAAAGTCCTCTACAGGTCAGGAATAATTACTATTTTTCTGGTCAGTAACACCCATCTACCCAAGTACTAGGATTTCAGACCAAGCTCCTCATGACCCCTGGGTATGTTAGTACATATATCCAATAATCCTTTCTCTCCTACTGAGTATCCAGGCAAAAATTGAATTTTTTACTTAAAAACTGTCAAATTCCTAATAACTCAGGTGCCAGTTCAAGGGAACAAGCATCTTCACGACAGATGGAATCAACAGTTAAATGTAATAGTGACAAACTCTTCTACTGGGCAACAAACAGATCTGCTTGTTAGATGGCAATTCCCCAGCCTTGCTCTGTGACCTTGTTTCTGCCGAGTGGAAGGCAGCAGCTTCCAGCTGATAGCAGTGAATGTCCTTCGATCATGGTAATAGTGCAATTAGGTTCAGGCTGCCTAATATGTGTTATGGCAACTTGTCCCAGTTTTCATCTTGCTTAACATTCCAAATAAAACAAGATTAAAAAAACCCTCTTGACCTCTAAAAAGGCAAAAGTAGGCCAAAAGTGCAATACAGTATTGAAGCTATTTATCGAATCTGTTTTAAATGCATGTGTATCTGTAAATACAAAGTGATTGGTGACTTACTACCGTCTCCTCAGTCTGTAACTTCTAGGAGCAGCAATGCGGTAGATTGTACTGAATGGTCACAGACTCATTAAATATTAGATCTGGAACGGAGCTTAGAAAAAATCTTGTCCAGGCTCCTCTTTGTACAAAAAGGAAGGCTGAGGTCCAGGGAAGGGGAGGAAATTTTCTAAGGTCACTCTGTGGGTGGATTAGTGATGGAGCCAGGACTAGGTCTTGGATTACCTCTAGGAAGAAATTCACCTATTCTGTATCTCCTATAGGTCTGGCACTATTAAACACTGGATAAATATATATGAAAACAAATGATCCCTCCCTGCAGGTACCTATAGTTTAAGGGAGGTGCTGTTTCTGAAATATTATTATCCCAATTTGGCAGGCAAGGAAACATAGCCTTGAAAAAGTTAACATGCCTAAGTCATTCATTAGTATCATTTGAACCCACCTCGGTCTGACTCTTGCTCTTTCAATTTTCCTCTTCAGACTGTATATTTGAGGTGTTGGTAGTGACAGATTTCCAAAGATTGTCAGAATTAAACAGCCTCACTTGGGACATTGGTTTCACAATTATTTTGTGACTGCAGCCTTATAATGTCCACAGAATGATATGAACATTCTCCAGACCTGACTTTCCCAGTTACACCACCTGTTCCAAGCTCCTTGCTTATGTATCAAACTTCCTACAGTGTCTTGAGGAATGTTTATTTGAGTTTGTTTGCCAGTAGTTTGGTGTAAGTAGAAGGAATTACAGCAACAAATGTCCTGGGATCTCATTGATTTCAGATTCCCCATCCCAAACCTACACCTGATTACCTGCCACAGCTGGAGAATCAAGCAACAGCCTGTGACTGGGAGTGCCTGCAAGAGACAGGCCCATTGGATACAAATACTTTTAAGTGATGGTTTTGAAGGCCTGGATCCCTTATATGAGGTAGGCAAAATTCAAATTTATTCATTCAACAAATTAGTGTCTAGTATGTGCCAGGATACAATCAGTGGTAAATTAGACACAATCCTTGCCTTCATCAAGCTTATAGTCCAATAGCTTGTAGTTTAGCCTAGACATTGTAAAATAATCACCCAAATAGAATTACAAAATGCAGTGAAGGAAAGCTACATCATTCTATGAGAACACATAACTGGAAAACCTGAATCACCTATGTGGAGCTGTGTCAGGGGCCTGAGGAAGACTCCACTGCCCCTGGCCATCGCTTTACATTTCTCAATTAAGCTTTCACCTTTTAGTTTAAACCTTTGATGGCTAATTGAACACAAATCCTCCAAAAAGAGTAAGAGTAAGAGGGAATTCCCTGGTGGTCCAGTGGTTAGGACTCTGGGTTTAATCCCTGGTCGGGGAACTAAGATCCCGCAAGCCATGTGGCATGGCCAAAAAAAAAAATGTAAGAGTGAGATCAAGAATATCTGTACCTGTGACACCTCTGTAGACTGCCTCGTTCAGAGTTAATTGTCCTCTGAGAGATATAATAAACCACTCCAAAACTTAGTGACTGAAAGCAGCAAACATTTGTTATTTCTCATGATTCTATAGGTTGGCTGGGTGTTTGCTCTGGCCAGGCTGGATGGTCTAGAATGGCTTCATTCACGTTTCTGGGGCCCCAGCTGAGATGACCAGGGTGGTTGAGGTCTCTCTTCATGTTTTCATTTTCCAGAAGGGGACCCAGACTTGTTCACATGGTGGTGGAGGTTTCCCCAGCAGCAAGAGAGGGCAAGCTCCAATGCAGAAGCACTTTTCAAGCCTCTATTTGTATCATGTTTGTTCATGTCCAACTGACTAACAAGTCATATAGCCAAGTCTAATTTTAAGGGGTGGAGGAATAGATGCCTTCTCTTGATAGGAGGAGCTGTAAAATATTGTGGCCATTTTCCAATCTACCAATGGAAGCAACCCTAAGTCATCTGAAACTAAGTCTGGTAAATTTCCCTGGGTCCTAAAGCTTGGCTCTGAAGATGACTCCAAAGGGAAATATCACAATGGTTTACAGCAGGGCAGTTTCTCATCATTTGTTTAGTTGTCCAAAGGGTGTACTTTGGAGCAATCAAGCCACATCTCATGGAGTTTTGATGCTTGTTTAACAGCTCATTTGGTTAGTTCTTAGCTCCCCCCGAGGGATGAGTCGGGCTTCTCATTCCATGGGATTCACTGTAATAATGGTTCCGATTCCCACCTGAAGTTCCTGGCTGGATGCCTAGCAGAAGGATTCAGTATATGCAGAAGAGATGACTAAAAGAACAGTTGGGCCCTCTGCTCTAGCTATAGCTTCTTCCTTGGAGCCTCATCTAGTCCTGAGGCTTTAGATGCTACATCTTTGTTAATGATATGTATACACGAGTACTTACTAGACATCTCCATGTCTCAAACTTACCATGCCCACACTGGAACTCTTGATTCTGCTCAAAATTTATTTTAACCCTACTCTTCACAGAAATCTTGGTATCATTCTTAATTCCTTGTATTTCTTTTTCTTAGTGTCCACATCTAATCCAACACCAAGTCCTATGATTCTACTTCTAAAGTCTACCTCAAGTCTGCCCACATTTGTCCATTTCCATTGCCATGACCTTGGTCCAAGGCACCATTGTTTCTCTCTTACCTAGGAGCTAACACACAGCTTGTAGCCAGTTTCCCTACTCCACACTTGCTCACCTACAGTCTACCCTCCACACAATAGCAATCTTTTAAAAATAGAAATGAATGAGCACTCGTAACACTGAGGTTTACTTCAACACCACACATGAAAAGAATCTAGAGACTTCCATTATTATTAATAATTATTATTTTATTGATTCGATTTCTAGCCCTGAATTTGTCCCTCACTTGCTGTAGGACCTCTGGTAAATCATTTCCTTTAATAGCCAGCTATCATATCTCCCTTCATTTCTTCAGGAAATGGCAACCTCTTTTTTTGCAGTACTACTACTTTCTCATTCAAACCAGGTGATTCTAGTGAAGACTGTCAGCAAAGGGGGCATGTGATCAAGTGGGGCCAACCAGAATCCCTCTCTAAGATTTTTTTTAAACTGGAGCTATGTTCTTTCCCTTTGAATGACAAATATATGAGGATGTGCGCTCCAAAACCGATGGTGTATCCTCAGCTCAGGTGTAGAATGCCACTCTGTGGTAAGAGAAAACAAGCTCATCATGAAGGGAGTAGCCATAGACATAAGATGAGAGAGTGTGTCCTGTGGCTTTCCTGGCCTTGATTCTGGCTTCTTGAGATTTGACTGGTCACCTCTTTCTTTGATTCTGTTAGACACTTCACTATATGTTTTTAATAAAGCCCCCATCTAGCTTTGCTTATTGGAGTTAGGTTCTTATAACTTGCAACCAAAACATATTCTTTCCTCTTTGGTTCTCTTTGGTGCTCCAAATTTTTAAACACTGAGTCTTCAGAGAATCCCATTTCTATGGACTTTCTGATCAAGAACTTTGTATAATCTGGAACAAAGCCTATTCACTTCACCATTTCCACTTCTTATACCTGAATGCATGAGGAAGAGGGATTTTGCAAGGTAAAAAGCAGTTCTCCATGAACTCTGATGACAGCACCGGCAAAGGTTCCTATGATTAGGTCACTGATCTGCACAGAGTCTGGCTTCCCAGGTACTCAGAAACTACACAAAACATCTAACACCACTGCTGCTAGTTCTCCACATCTGTTCCTATTTCTCTGCCACCTCGGTGACACCCATCGTCTTGAGGAAACACCATTGAATGGACTGAGTTGTGTGGCATATGCTTTCACCTGCTTTTCTTCTATCATTTTGAAGTGGTCAAACAGCAAATAACCAAATAGGAAGTCTCTTGAAGGGAGATGATTAAAAGAATTTCCTTTGCTTGATGTAAAATTGTGCAATAGAAATGCAAAGTAAACCAAATATAAAATAGATAGCTAGTGGGAAGCAGCCACATAGCACAGGGAGATCAGCTCTGTGCTTTGTGACCACCTAGAGGGGTGGGATAGGGCGGGTGGGAGGGAGACCAAGAGGGAGGAGATATGGGGATATATGTATATGTATAGCTGATTCACTTTGTTATAAAGCAGAAACTAACACACCATCGTAAAGCAATTATACTCCAATAAAGATGTTTAAAAAAAAAAGAAATACAAAGTAAATCAGTAAGTGTCTGAGGGGTGTGATTAGGATCACATCTCTTCCTGGGGTTTACCAGTGGACTGGGATAAAGCTAACAGGCTGTGCAACCTTAGCTAAGTCACTCCCTATCTCTGGGCTTCAGGAGCTTACAGCAGATGGTTTCTGCAGGCGCTCTTGGCACGAGTGCTCTGTGATTTTATGCCCATTTTCTGTAAGAGCTGTAAGTGGCAAACAAGATTTTGGCAGGGATCCTTTCACTATGAAAGCCTCTTTTCTCCTCGGGTATAATGAAAACAGCCAAGGCTATGTGACCCCCTCATCACTCAGCCAGGCTTGTGGCTCTGGTTTCTGAGGCTGCCAGAAAGCATCTTAGCAATTAAGTGCATCTGGATGGTCCCTGACTGCCTATCCCAGGTAAGAGGTTCCTAAAGTGTAACAAGAGGAAGAGGAGAAACAAGAATCTCTGAGGAGACTTACTAAGAATGGAGCACAGACTTAATGCACTTGAGAAGAGACATTGGGGCAGCAGCCAGTGTTTAAGAGCCATAAATGCATTCCAATTCAAGGAGGACTTAATTTATAGACCACCAAGTGTGCCAGGCTCAGCTGGGCAAGATCTTTCTGCAGACAATCTCCATCATGCAACTAGGATCCTGGGAGCTGAAGGGCTGAGAGATTTGCATGTGCTGAATTATCTTCCAATCCCTCTAAACTTCAGACCACGGGATGAGGACTGAGAAGGCAGTATGGTGCATGGTTTAAGAGGACAGGGCTCGTGGTCCAACAGACCCAGGTTCAATTCTTAGGTCTTCATCACTAACTAGTTGTGTGACTTGGAGCATATTACTCTCAGAGCCTCAATTACCTCATATGTAAATGGAAAAATAATATTTACCTCAAGAGGTTGTTGAGGGGATTAAATGAGAGAATGGTACAAATAAAGCCTTTAGTGCAGGCCTGACATACACAGTAGGTGTCGAACATGTGGTATTGACTACTGTGCTACACAAAATCATCCAATCAGGCAGAGCAGGGAGAAAACCCAATCCAGGATCCTTGTAAGTGCTCTAGGAACAGAGACAGGAAAGACCCAGCATAAACATTATGAACAACAGAGCAATGGGGGGTGGGAATGAGGCCTGTAAGTAGGAGATGGAGCCTGGGCTTGGAAAGTGGATCAAGGTAGAGTCTCATCAGGAAAAAGGGAAGAGAATCCAGGAAAATGGCCTTGAATGGCTCTGTTGCATGACCTTGTTGGGCTGGCTGCCACCAGACACCTGACAGAATGAAGAAACCAGCCTCCGGGAGTGAGGAATAAGCCAAAAAGAGTTAGAGAGTTCTGGAGCCTTTGTTAGAGATGTCCTCCAGTGCTCCGGAAACCAGGATCCTGGAGACCTGGGTTTGAGTCCTGCCTTTGTAACATACTAACTGTGTGACCTTGGACAAACATATTTTCATCTATAAAATGAGATTAATAATCTTGCCTACTTCACAGAATAGTGGTGAGAGTCAAATGAGAGTACATTTTAGAAACTGCAGAATGTTGTGGACAAATAGGATGGAGCCACTGTGAAGGGGCTGGGAGTAGGCAGCAGGTGGCATTCATCACAGAATGAAACTGAGCATACCCCTCCCGAAGCCATTTCCAAGGGTCCCCTCCTCCCTCCACAGCCTCTCCCCTCCCCCCACATTTTGGTCCCAGGAACCTAACCTCACATGGAAATATCAGAGCCAGCATGCCCTACACCCAGAGGTTTGCTTAACTTCAGAGAAACTTCCAGAGTCTAAGAGCAGCCAAAGGGCATCAGCCAGTGCCTGTGGGGTTGGATGAACAGAGCAGTGAGCTATGATGAGATTGGGGCCCAGGAGCGGCAGACAGTGGAGTCCATATGCACTATGATTAGAATAGCATAACAAAAATCACCAGTCATGTGTTTGGCACTTTACAATTCCCAAAGCACTTCTCATCAAAGCCCTAGTGATCTCTGACACAACCCTGTAATATGGGTTTTATTATTTCCAGTACTCAGATGAGGAAAACTGAGGCCTGCATCAGAGAAGCAACCAGCCCAAGACTACATAAAGAAGGCAACAAATGGCGTAGTTAGTCTCAGAACCAGGTAGGGTGTGGCCCAGGAGTAGGCAGTCCTGGTCCTGGACCCTGCCTATTGTGGGCAGGAGGAAGGCAAGCTGAAGAGAAAACCTAAGCATCAGTTGTGTCTACATCTGGTGCTTCTCTGCTTGTGGGAAGGAAGAGAGGAACACACACTCCTCACTGCCTCCACACCCTCAATAAAATGAAACTCTGGAGCAGGGTTGAGCAGCAAAGGCTTTCCTCCCGTCACGGGGCCAGGGGCAGATGGTCTCCCCAGTCACATGGAGAAATGTCACCTTACTCAATTTGCATGCCATTTTCAATTCCCCCAATGGCTCTTTCTAATTTATTCAACAAGGGACAGGGCTGGTCTCATGCCAGCCTAGGAGATGTACCACAACAGGCTGAGCAGAATTCCTTAGGAGGAGCAATTAGCAAAAACTGGTGTTGTCACTCTATAAGACTGAGCAGAGAGGAATCATAACTCTTATGTTCCACTCCCCGCCGACAGATTCTAGCTAAACAGATGTTTTCATTTTTTTTATTCTTCTTATATTCTGTATACTGACACCCCTTCTTAGTGACACATGAAATATAAAATGTCATGTGGGGTTGTGAATTTGTACAAATATAAAGAGATATAGTGGTGTACAGAGTAACAAAAGGAAACATCCTATTTGCAAATATCTGGTGTCTCCTTGTTCTGTGTTGATACGCCTTATTGATATAAACTGGCTTTTCTTAATGTAGCCCCTATCCTCATCATGGTGTCAACGATGGTATGTGCATTAAAGTTCATCCGAAGTATGCATCTTTTATGCAGTGACTGTTCCCTGAGTTTGTGCTAGGAGCTTTGGGAAAAGACTCCTGCCATCTGAGATCTTAGGGACTAGGGAGACAGGTCCAGCACCAATGCAATAAAAGCCACAATACAGGGCTTCCCTAGTGGCGCAGTGGTTGAGAGTCCGCCTGCCGATTCAGGGGACATGGGTTCGCACCCCGGTCCGGGAAGATCCCACATGCTGCGGAGTGGTTGGGCCCATGAGCCATGGCCGCTGAGCCTGCGCATCCAGAGCCTGTGCTCCGCAAAGGCAGAGGCCACAGCAGTGAGAGGCCAGTGTACCGCAAAAAAAAAAAAAAGCCACAATACAAGGCGTTAGTTCATGAATGACTCAGAAAAGGGGGAGATCAGGGTGAACTCTAATAGTCAGGGAAGGCTTAATGGAGGAAGGACCGGAACTGCAAGAGGACAGGGATAGCCATTCAGCTTGCACTTGGGAAGATCCTCTGGGTCCCAGTTCTGTGCTGGCTGATACAGAGGATGCAGAGAATCACAGGGGGCAGTGTGTGCCTCCGAGGAGCATGGCTCAATACTGACTCCCAGCAGTGGGTTAGGATACACTGCTGGAGCACTGAGGAGCAAGAGAGCTGCTCAATACACTGCTGAGCTGGAGAGAAAGTGTTCAGCCCACAGGAAAATGAAACAAAGTGCAGACAGAAATCGAAGCTCCTGGAACTTCTCTGGTGGTCCAGTGGTTAAGACTCTGAGCTCCCAATGCAGGGGGCCTGGGTTTGATCCCTGGTCAGGGAACCATATCCCACATGCCGCAACTAAGACCCAGCAGAGCCAAATAAATAAATAAATATTAAGAAAAAAAAAGAGAGAAAGAAATGGCAGCTCCTAAAAAGGGCAAAACCCACTCCCCACTTACCAACCCCCCCAAAAAAGTATAACAAGCATATCAGATAGCAAATTCAGGCTGGTTCTCCACCCATCCCCACCATGGTGGGGAATCCTTTCCCTTTCTCTAGCCTGGTTAACTCTTAATCATCTGTCAGGACTCAGCACCAAGACCCTGGTGAGCCAGAGAGGATGCAGAGCTTTGGAAAAACAGAGCAGAAGTGATGGAAGTGTCAGATACTACATTCAGTCAGGATCCTTTTGATTATGTGACATATACCCACTTTTAATAATCATAAGAAAAAAAGAGGTCATGGTGGAAGGGGAATTTGTTAGCTCATGTTACGGCAAACTCCAGGGGTATATCTAGCTTCAGGCTCAACTAGACCTAGGTGATTAAATTATATTATCAGGATTCCCTTTATCTCCCAGTTTCACTCTCCTCTGGGTTGGCTTCATTCTCAGGTTGCTTCAAGCTTATCTTACCATGTAGCCATCTGGACAAAAAGAGAGTGCCTTTGCTTCAATAGTTTTCTCCCTATTTTTTTAAAAGTTGAAGTATAGTTGGTTTACAATGTTATGTTAATTTCTGCTGTATAACAAAGTGATTTAGTTATACATATATATGCATTCTTTCTATATTCTTTTCCATTATGGTTTATCACAGGATATTGAATACAGTTCCTTGTGCTTACAATAGGAGCTTGTTGTTTATCCATTCTCTATATAATAATTTGCATCTGCTAATCCCAAACTCCCAGTCCATCCCTCCCCCACCCCCCTCCCCCTTTGCAACCACAGGTCTGTTCTCTATGTCTGTGAGTCTGTTTCTGTTTTGTAGATAGGTTCATTTGTGTCATATTTTAGATTCCCCATATAAGTGATATCATATGGTATTTGTCTTTCTCTTTCTGACTTAACTTAGTATAATCTCTAAGTCCATCCTGTTGCTGCAAATGGCATTATTTCATTATTTTTTATGGCTGAGTGGTGTTCCATTGTATATATACACCACATCTTTATCCATTCATCTGTTGATGCATGCTTCAATGGTTTTGGCAAAAGTCCTGGGTCATGTACCTGTTCTAGGATCAGTCATCATACCAGGAGGCGAGGTGTTCTGATTGGCTAAACCTGTACCTTGTGCCCATCTCTGCATTTGGAGAGTGGGGTCAGTCCCACTGAAGCCAGATGAATGGCAATTGGGAGAGAAGTGGTTGCCCCTAAGGAAAATTTGGGTGCTATTTCCAGAAGAGAAGAGGATGGGTGCTGGCCAGACAAAAATACCACCTATTCACGGGAGATACAGAATCAGATCATTCCACAAAAGACTCCGTACAACTGGACATAGGAGAACAAAAATGAATTCTACCCCCAGGATATGGAACTGGAAGGAAGAATGAGGGCAAGGATGGCATGGGGTGCAGGTTTGCGTAGACCCGAGGCAGCCAGCTGAGTGCAGAGCAGGCAGGATCAGTATATATGATTGAATAGGCTGTGTTCTGCTAAGGGGGCCTGTGGAGGCTGAATGGCGGTTGACATGCAGGCTAGGCTCTAGGCGCTGAACTTTGTGTCCCAGCGTGGAGCTGCCTCCACCAGGATGAAGCGTTCCTTTATGTAATTCACACAAAGGCGCTATCTGCTCACCGAGCCATGAGTAGAGGGGCAACATCCATCCAGAGCGGGCAGCTGTCTCCAGTTTGCACAAAGATGCTGTAGTGGGTTGAATTGTGTCCCCCCAAAGATATATTCAGTCCTAATTCCTATGAATGTGAACTTATTTGGAAATAAGGTCTTTGCAGATGTAATCAAGTTAAGGTGAGGCCATACTGGACTAGGGTAGGCACTAAATCCAATGACTGGTGCCTTATAAGAGGAAGGAGAGGGAGATTTGGACACAGAGACACAGTGGAGGAGACACAGGGATGATGTGATGATGGAGGCAGCCACTGGAATGATGCAGCTACAAGCCAAGGAATGCAAAGAATTGCTGGCAACCACCTGAAGCTAGGACACAGGCATGAAACTTTCCTCCTCAAAGCCTTCAGAAGAAACCAACACTGCCAACACTTTGGTTTTGGACTTCCAGGCTCCAGAGCTGTAAGAGAATAAATTTCTTTTGTGTTAAGCCCCGCAGTTTGTGGTACTTTGTTACGGCACTGTTAGGAACCTAATACAGGTAAGATATGTGCTAGCAGCAGCCCCAGTAGTAAAGTTTTCCTCCACCCTTATGTCCTGGTAGAAGACATAGAAAACCCAGGTACTCAAGAGATCCCAGTAGAAGTATATGGGCCTCCTCATAGGTACTACTACCCAAGGGTATCCTGGAAATGCCTGTTACCTCCACCTTCGCACAGAAAGTAAACAGTATTTTCAAACTGTAGTAATTCATAGAGTGAAGGCTGCCAATAAAATGAGTGTCAACCTCTCCTTGGTTTGAGAAGGGGACTGGGGCACACTTTAGATAGGAGCGTCTGCATATGCTGTTCTTTCTACTCCTCTGTATCCCAAGCTCAGTTAGGTGCCTCCTCTGGGAAACGACATCCCCTTTTGTTTTCCTTTGCCATAGACATTACTGTGCCATATTGTGATTTTCTGAGTACTTGTGGGAATAGATTGTCCCATGATACAGAACACATTTTTCTGTGAAATAAACCAGGCAAGAACTAGGCAAATGTACATAAGGAGTCTGGAGACCTACTTAAACAAAGGAAATGAGACTCCAATAGTTTCACTAACAAGATTCAGAGTTATTGAAATGTGTTGAGGTAAACTAGGGTAGCTGTGAACACAGACCAGTGACAGGGAAAGGCGGTGAGTCCCTGGAATGTCATTCCTTAGAGAAGTGTACCTTGACTCTATCATACCCCTTCAACTTGTTTTATTTTCTTCATGAAAATAAATCTTCATTAATCATCAGAAAATTATTTTATTTGATGAAAGTTTCATGATAGCAGGGACCTTGCCTGTTTTGTTTACTGCTGTACTCTCAGAGCCTTGGGCAAGTTCCTTTACTTAAAACCTCTACTGCAAACCTCTCATTTGTAAAACATACCAACCTCATGTGGTTATTGTGAGATTTAAATGCATTAACATAAGACCTTAGACCAGTGCCTGGCACAAGTTGATAGTTGATACTAGGTAGCATTTATATTGTGCCTACTGTGTTCTAGGCACTATTCTAAGCACTTTACATATACAGTTGGCCCTCCATATCTGTGGGTTCTGTATCCTCAGGTTCAACCAACAGCAGATTGAAAATATTCAGAAAAAAATTCCAAAAACTTCCAAAAAGCAAAACTTGAATTTGCCAACACATCTGGTAACTATTTACATTTCATTTACATTGTGTTAAGTATTATAAGTAATCTAGATATGATTTGAAGCACACAGGAAGATGTGCATAGGTTATACACAAATACTATGCCATTTTATACAAGGAACTTGAGCATCCACGGATTTTGGCATCCTCAGGGGTCCTGGAACTGATCCCTCATGGATACTGAGAGGGATTGTACATCAACTTCATCCTCACAACAACCTTATAAGAGCCTCATTTTGTAGATGAGGAAACAGAAAAGTTATTTATTTTTGGCTGTGCGGCTTGCGAGATCTTAGTTCCCCAACCAGGGATTGAACCCACGCCCTCGGCAGTGAAAGCGTGGAGTCCTAACCACTGGACCGCCAGGGAATTCCCAACAGAGAAGTTATTTAACTAGTCTAAGGCCACACAGCTAGTAAATGCAGAGCAGACATTGAAACCCCAGTGTCCCAGACTTCACCGTAACACTGTACTGGCTCCTAATATAGATTTTTTGAATGAATAAAATCGCTTAGAGAATGGAAAGAGATGGAACCAGTGGACTGGCTCAAAATTCAAGACAAGTATTGAAGGGGAATAGTGGTTTGGGGTCCGTGAGGCTGCGATACTGAATTTGCATCTATTTTGTCTTTCTGTGGTCAGTCTTGTGCCTAGGGAAATGGCTGTGAGGGTTAATTTATAAAGTAGTAAGGAGAAAGGTAATTCTTGGCTGAGTGTAGCACTGGGATGGGGTGTTGTCTTCCTTCACATCCTAAGAGCCTCGGAAGCCTGGTCAGGGATTCCCACTAGTGGCAAGAGCAGGGACTGGTGCTGGAGACCCAGCCCCCATCACACCACACGAGACACACCCAAAGCAACTCACTCCAGCAGTGACAGAAGCAGAGGAGAGAATCTGTCTCAATTGCCCATGTTTCAGCCCCCTCTGGCTTTGACAGCTGCACCGGTGATTTATAGGATACTACTGGGGCATCCTTTAAGAAATAAACTGTTATATGACCCAGTCATTTGTCTTTGCCACCACTAGAAAGTGAGCTACTGGAGGTCAAGGAAGAGAGTTTTACTTCTCTCTCAAACCCCAGGTCCCCCACAGGTTATGGCACATTAAGGGTCTCCAGTAGCTATATGTTGAATAAAGAGAATTGAATGGTCTTTGTCAACAGATGGGATGATGTCTAGACAAGGCAGTTGCTATCTTAGATTTTTAGCTGAAAGGTGGTGATGGTGATGGTATTTTGGAAAGGTGTTGAGAAGATGGAGAGATCACAATCAAGCTAGTTCTGGAAGAAGCCATGAAAAAAAAAATGGTTTGTTCAGGTGGTCACAAGTTTAAGCCCTTCATGGCCAAAGGCCTTTTAAAAATCTTTCCCTAAAACCTCCACAGTCTGCTTAAGTTGAAGAACCTTTTTTCCCTGTTTTTCTTCAAAGATAAGCTGGCAGCAGTATCCAGAGTCCAACACCAGGCACTTATGGGGAGCTGTTTTTCCAAGCTCCCAGCTCTTACAAGAGCTGCTTGGATCACAGTTGTGCCTATGGAAAGGGAGGTCTCTACCCTTCCGTACTGGTGTCTTTCTGCCTTTCATAGTGGGCATATAGAATGCCTGGGAATCAGCTGGTAATTGTCTAAATGAAATACTTGGGTTTTCTATGCATGACTCAATAAATTGACTTTTTAAAAGAACAGCTAAAAATTAAAAAAAGCTATTTTTCATATATTATATATGTATATATTTTACTCATTACATAAGCAGATTTCTTCACATTATATTGAAAATATTATTCTAGAAATACTTCTACTCCATAAACATGCTCATCCTCAGCTGATTAGACCTGCAAATATATCCCTCAGCTACTAGGATTAGCGTCACCCCTCTCCATCTTCCTTCATCTGTTCCCTTTGGCAAAGGGCACCACCTTTCATGTAACCAGTGTCTTAATGTTGCTTAGAGCCTTATTTTCCCCTATTCTTCCTTCCCCCCAAACATTAAAATAACCACACTCTTAGATCCTGCTACATGATAGATGCTAATAAATTAGTCTCCCACTGAGATGATCTGAAAAATAATGGCTTAATATATATATCATTTCTCCAGGGGAGCTAATATCAAGTAAGAGTCTTCAGGAACTGAAGACACTAATGGTAGACTCTCAGGTGCTGTGTCAAGCCAGTAGAATACGTAGAGAATCGAGGAATAGACTAACACATATATGGAAACAAATTTTTTGTCATAGAAAGCATTTACAGATCAGTTGGGAAAAGATGGACTATTCAATAACTGGTTATCTATGTGGGAAAAAAATAAATCTGATCCCTACCTTACGCCATATACAAATATCAGTTCCAGCTAGATTTAAGACTTAATATGAAAGACTTAAAGCTTATAGTATAATGTAAAACAACAGAACTTTTAGAAGACAAAATAGGAAATATCTTTATGACCTCAGGGTAAAGAAGGATTTCTTAAATGGGGACTAAAAGTGCAAACCATGAAGGAAAAAAAAAGTGTAATTTCAATTGCTTTAAAATTAACAACAGTTGTGCACCAAAAGATACCTTATTATGAGTGAAAAAACAAGGTTATAAGGGGGAGAAGATATTTGTAACATATGGCTGACAAAAGAAAGGCATAAAACTCGAGCAAAATGAGTAAAAGAAAAAATGTCATCATATTAATGGCCAAAAAGCATGGGAAAAGATGTTCAACTTTGTTAGAAACAAGGAAATGAAAATTAAAACCACAAGACACTATTTCTCACCTACCAGATTGACAAAAATTAGAAACTCTGATAATAACCAAGTGTTGGTGAAATTGTAGAATGACAGGAACCCTCATTTAATGCTAGTTGGAATGTAAATTCATAGGACTTTGGAAAATAGTTTTCATTCACATTGTACGAATTAGCAACTACATATGTATATGCATTCTTGCATTTGCACAGCAAGAGATAAACATAAGAATGTCTAAAGTGGCATTGTTTGTAAAAACGAAAAGCTGGAAACAGTCCAAATGTCCATCAACTGTAGAATGGATAAATATATTATGGTAGATTCATACAATGGGCTATCATACAGAACTGAATATGAATGAACTATAGCTACACACTTGAACTACTTTAATGAATAAACAAAAAAGGCAAATCACAGAAGAATAACATACTGTATGATTCCATTTATGTAAACTTAAACAGGCAAATCTAAGCGATGTATTTTGTCTGGATATCTTCAGTTTGCCCCTCCAGTTTCACTGGAGGCTGCACTGAGTGAACTGAATCAATGGGCTCTTTTGATTTTTGGCTTCTGGTTAGGTTTGGTTGATGGGAGCCACCAGCAGAAGATTGGAGAGGTAGAAGAAAGTGGGGTGGAGTATTTACTCTCTGGTACCCTTGCTGTGGGTTGCTGTTGGCTGGTTGGATTCCTTCCACTGAAAGTCTCATCTCCTATTGGGAGGCCCTCTTTGTCTGACCTCCCATAACCACCTCCACTACTCCAGCTTCAAGCCTAGGGTGATAAAGAGCACTGTCACTAGCTTAAAGATAATATCCTGTTGTATGCTCACCATATCCTGCCCGCACCTTTCTAAATAGCTCCTTTAATAAACTCTCCTCAAATTATCCTACTTTGAGTGGGCCACCTGTTTCCTGCCAGGACCCTAACTGGTACAATATTGTTTAGGGATACACAGACACTATGGTAAAACTTATAAAGAAAAGCAAGGGAATTATTAACATAAAATTCATGACAGTAATTACCTCTGTGGGGGAGGGAAATATGATACAAAAAACCCACATTGGGGACTCATGTACTGGTAATATTCTATTTTTTAAACTAGGCCGTTTGTAGATGTGTATTTGCTTTATGACTGTTCTTTAATATGGTTATTCTTTAATGTATTGTAGATAACCTTTTTTATGTATACCTTACAGCAAAAATTAAAATATAATAAACTCCCACTAGAATGAAAGATCATGAGGACAGAGATTTTTGTCTTGTTTCTTTGGTGTTGACAATAATAAGTACAAAAATATGTGTTTGAACATTGACTGAATGGATATCTAACTTTGGCCTAGGACCTCCCCATCCATGATATGGAGTCAAGGAATCTTTGCTCAGATTTTTTTTTTTTAACTCTAAATCCTATTGTACAAGCCAGGAAGAGCTTCCCTTTTTCTGTCTTCCTTGTTACAAGTTCCACAGACTCTGTCTCTTTCTCTCTCTTCATGGTGGCTACCACCATAATTCTGTTTTGGGGGGTATTCTACCACTCCTCCACCCCATCCTTCTCTCAATCTGACTCCAGAATTAAATATACTCTCTCTTCATCTTTCTTTCTTCTTAGACAGCAAGTTCAAAGAGTCATTTTGTTTAAAGGATTTTATTACCAACCATTTTGGGGAAATAGAAAAGGAATACAAAACAAGAAGTATTTACAAAGGTCTTGGTTCCCTGACTGTGATTTGAATTCCTTGTAGGAAGTCAGGTTAGGTTTTAGCCCTTCCCTTTTAATTATTCTTCCTGTGGGTTTGGTCATTACAACTCACTCTGTGTGGGTCCTTGGAGGAATCACTTGGTGGAATGACAGTAAACAACTTGTTTCTCTGAGAACTTCCAGGGAGGGTCATTTCTCCTTCCAGGAATTATTCATTTGAAGCATTATTTAACATGCCCCAGACTTATTTCTCCAAGGTTCTTTGTTCAACATTGGTCCAGATACTGAAGGTGGGTAATGAGATAGCTAAGAACAGGCAGATCAGCATAAGAAAAACAAAACTATAAATCAGCCTCTTCCAAATTGTTTCTCACAGAATAATAGTGTAAGAATATTCATTACCAAAAAAATAAAATTAAAAAGGGAGAAGCAGGGAGTATTCTACGGTCAGGCAAGTTTGGGAAATGCTGCATGCTACATTGTCTTTTTTTTTTTTTTTTTTTTTGCGATATCCGGGCCTCTTACTGTTGTGGCCTCTCCCGTTGCAGAGCACAGGCTCCGGACGCTCAGGCTCAGCGGCCATGGCTCACGGGCCCAGCCGCTCCGCAGCATGTGGGATCTTCCCGGACCGGGGCACGAACCCGCGTCCCCTGCATCGGCAGGCGGACTCCCAACAACTGCGCCACCAAGGAAGCCCCTCTACATTGTCTTTTTAGAGAATCAGAATATATGTTAGGAAACTAAAGCCCTTGAGAATCAGCTTTACTCTGTTTAATTCTGTTTCTCAAGTTTATTTGACCATTGAACCTCTTTTCTGGTCCCCTGTTAATACTCTGCTGAAGTTCTACCAAACACATTTCTGGGGAATTCTACCCTTATTAGAAAGTAGAATAGGATCTATATTCATTTAAACTTAATTATCTCCTTAAAGGCCCTGTCTTCAAATACAGTCACACTGGGCTTTGGGCTTTAACATATGAATTTGGGGTACATACAATTCAGTACATAATTGGGTCACACCTTTATCCTTTCCTTTTCATCTCATATTTACACAACTCATCACATACATAAATCATTCTCCCTAGGCCTTAGTGTTTTTCCAGTAGGGCAAAAAAATTGAGAACTTGGATCAGCAGGCCATGGTTCAATTACACACGCATTGAGTACCCACTTGGTGCAAAGTATTTTGCTAGGGATTATGAGGGATACAAAGATGTTGGTGACAAAGGCCAGGTCCACCTTTCAGGGAACTAGGGCCTTAACCAAGACTATCCCTAACATAGACTGTTTTGTCTACCATCATACTTTTTCTATTTTTTAACAGAAACTCTGGTTAAAAACAAACAAACACATTTTAGTCTAAAAATGACATGGGTTTCTTAGTTTCATGGAGACTAGATGCTCACAACATAATGCAGCTTTGGAATCAGTTACAAGCTTTGTGACCTCAACCCTCTTGGTTCACTACTGTAAGATAGATGCCCCCTGGAAAATAAACTTAGAAAGATCTTATTTTTCATGAAACTCATTTCATTTACTCTTAAAGCAGTACTTGAGAAAAGCACAGATGGACAAGCAAAGGATGAGGGAGATTATTTTTCTCAGAATGAGGAGGAGAGAGAGATACAACTGAGAAGGCCAAGTAGGACATCTGAGGAAGTACATATGATGGGCTAACCAGGGTGGGTAGTTCGAGCTAAATCTTGGTGGATGGGAAGGATTTGAATAGAAAAACAAAACAAAACAATGAAACAGAAAAGAAAGCATTTGAGGCTTACTGGCCAAGATGAGGAGATGGAAATTAGCATGCTGTCTGAGGCAGTGAGCCCTGAGGAATCATCTGGCAGGAACAGACAATATTATCCATTGATAATATTATCCAGTGCAGCAGATCATGAGATACTGAAACTTAGGGCTAACTGGTGCCAGTTCTTGAGAAGCAGGAAAAGCTAAATCTCAGGGTTAAGGACAAGGTGGCAATACCAAGCCAATTTCAATCATCAAGTTGATCTGCTAAGGGTCTAGTGCAGTTTTCCTCAAAATGTGGGCCAAGAATCTGTATTTCTGGTTTTAAAACTGCTTCCCTAGTTGTTAAGTCCTCTAAAGTTTGAGATTATTCATTTGCCTAGTGTTGAGGAGGCCAGACTCAGTAATACCCTGCAAACCAGGATTCATACGCTGACCTAAAAAAAAAAGGATGGTGGCTCCAGAGTGACACCCTACCCTCAGCACTATGTGGATAACATTTATTAAGCCCTTACTATGAGCTGGACAGCATTATCTCATTTAGCTCTCACAATACTTTTACATCTATGAGATAGGTTCTATTATCCCCATTTTTTTTTCTTTTGGTCGCACTGTGTGGCATGCGGGATCTTAGTCCCCTGACCAGGGATTGAACCTGTGCTCCCTGAAGTGGAAGTACAGAGCCCTAACCACTGGACTGCAAGGGAATTCCTATTATCCTCATTTTATTTATGAGGAAACTGAGGCACATTTAGAATATGTAAATTGCTCAAGGTCTCACTGTATTAGAGCCAGGATTTGAATCCAGCTAATCTGACTCCACAGCCTCTACTGTGTTATGCTGCCAATTTACTGTAATGGCCTGCTGTTAGCACATTCATTTAACAAATATTTACTAAGTCCCTAGTGTATGCCAGGCTTTGTGAATAAATAAGAAAAGCAATCAATGAAGCAGCAGAGTAATTTTCTCATCTTCATGGCAGTAGGGGAGGCAAACAGATAAAACTCAGGGAATAATTTCCTAAGCATATCAAGTCATCCATTCATTCAATAAATACTATGGAGCACTTACTGTGTGCTAAGTATTATGGTAGTAACTAAGGATAAGGATATGAATCAGGATTTTAAGACCCTGTTCCTGACTACTGGAGCTTGATAGGGGAGAGAGACATGTAAACCACTAAATCTAACATAAGACAGAGTTAAAGGCATGCCATAAAGATGACCAAAGTACTGTGGGCATCCAAAGGAAGGAAAGGTCCAACCACGTTGCTGCAGATAGCAGGATTTCCTTCTTTTTCATAGCTGAATAATATTCCAGTGCATATATATGTGTGTGTATATATATATATATATATACACCACATCTTTATCCATTCATCCATTGATAGACATTTAGGTTGTTTCCGTGTCTTGGCTACTGTAAATAATGCTGCAAAGAACACCAGGGTGCAGATACCTTTTCAAGTTAATGTTTTTGTTTCTTTTGGATAAATACCCAGAAGTGGAATTGCTGGATTATATGGTAGTTCTATTTTTAATTTTTTGCGGAATCTCCATACTGTTTTTCATAATGGCTGCACCTGTTCATAGTCCCACCAACAGTGTACTAGGGTTCTCTTTTCTTCACATCCTTGCCAACGCTTGTTATTTCATGTCTTTTTTATAATAGCCATTTTAACAGTTGTGCGATAATATCTCACTGTGGTTTTGATTTGCATTTACCTGATGATTGGTGATGTTGAGCACCTTTTCATGTACCTGTTGGCCACCTATATGTCTTCTTTGGAATGTTTATTCAGAACCTCTTTCCATTTTTAAATCAAGTTCTTTGTCTTTTTGCTATTGAGTCATGAGTTCTTTATGTATTTTGTATATTAACCCCTTATCAGATTTATGATTTGCAAACATTTTCTCCCATTCTGTAGGTTGCCTTTTCATTTTGTTGATGGTTTCCTTTCCTGTGCAGAAGCTTTTTAGTTTGATGTAGTTCCACTTGTTTATTTTTGCTTTTGTTGTCTTTGCTTTTAGTGTCAAATCCCCCAAAATCATTGTAAGACCAATGTTAAGGAGCTTATCCCCTATGTTTTCTTCTGGGAGTTTTCTTCTGGTTTGGGGTCTGTGTTCAAGATCCATTTTGAGTTGACCCATTCTGAGTTGCTTTTGTGTATGGTGTAAGATAGGAGTCCAGTTTCATTCTTTTGCATGTGGCTGTCTAGTTTTCCCAACATTTATTGAAGAGACTATCCTTTCCCCTTATATATTCTTGGCCTCTTTGTTGTAAGTTAACTAACCATATATGCATGGGTTCAATTCTGGTTTCTGTTCCATTGATCTATGTGTCTGTTTTTATGCCAGTACCATACTGTTTTGATTACTGTAGCTTTGCAATATAGTTTGAAATCAAGACGTGATGCCTCCAGCTTTGTTCATTCTCAAGAGTGATTTGGCTATTCAGGGTCTTTTGTTGTTACAGAAATTTTAGGATTGTTTGTTCTATTTCTGTGAAAAATCCACTGGAATTTTGATAGGGATTGCCTTGAACCTGTAGATTGCTTTGGGTAGTAGGGACATTTTAACAATATTAATTCTTACAATCCATGACTCAAACTATCTTTCTGTTATTTATGTTTTCAATTTCTTTGATCAATGTCTTATAGTTTTCAGTGCAGAGCTCTTTCACCTTAGTTAAATTTATTCCCAGACATTTAATTCTTTTTGATACAATTGTAGATGGGATTGTTTTCTTAATTTCTCTTTCTGATAGTTCATTATTAGTGTATAGAAATGCAATTGAGTTTTGTATATTGATTTTGTATCCTGCAGGTTTACTGAATTCATTTTGTAGTTCTGACAGTTTTTTGGTGGAATCTTTAGGGTTTTCTATATATAAAATCATGTCAGCTGCAAATAAACAGTTTTACTTCTTCCTTTCTGATTTGGATGCCTTTTTTTTTTTCTTGCCTAATTGCTCTGGCTAGGACTTCCAATACTTTGTTTAATTCTTACAGCAATTCCATGGGGTAGGTGTTATTGGTCCCAATTTACAGAAGAGGAGACTGAAACCTGGAAAGGTAAAGTGACTTAGTCAAGATCACCCAGGTAGTAAGATCCAAAATACGAACGTAGGTCCATCTTATTCCTATACCAGTGCATTTTATTGACTCTTAATCTCAGCTGATCCTCAAAATTACGCTGGGATTAGCAATAACGTCCTGTAAATTTTTTCTTTTCTCTCCATTTCACTGCTATTGTTTCAATTTACAGCATGAACTTTTACCTCACCAAAGAAGCATAGTGTTTAAGAACACAGACTCTGGAAGCAAACAGTATGGATTTGAGTTCTGGTTCACTAGCTGTGTGACTTTGGGAAAATTACTTAATCTGTATATACCTCAGATTCCATATCTGTAAAGGAAGGATACTTCATAGAGTTTCTCTGAGCATTAAATGAATTAATGTGTGTAAACTGTTTAGGAACATGCATGGAACATAATAAATTGAGTTATCATTTTTTTTTTTTTTTTAATTTATTTTATTTTATTTTTTTGCTTTATAACAAATTTAATCAGTTATACATATACATATGTTTCCATATCCCCTCCCTTTTGCGTCTCCCTCCCACCCTCCCTATCCCACCCCTCCAGGCGGTCACAAAGTACCGAGCTGATCTCCCTGTGCTATGCGGCTGCTTCCCACTAGCTATCTACCTCACGTTTGGTAGTGTATATATGTCCATGCCGCTCTTTCACTTTGTCACAGCTTACCCTTCCCCCTCCCCATATCCTCAAGTCCATTCTCTAGTAGGTCTGTGTCTTTATTCCTGTCTTACCCCTATGTTCTTCATGACATTTTTTTTTCTTAAATTCCATATATATGTGTTAGCATACAGTATTTGTCTTTCTCTTTCTGACTTACTTCACTCTGTATGACAGACTCTAGGTCTATCCACCTCATTACAAATAGCTCAATTTCATTTCTTTTTATGGCTGAGTAATATTCCATTGTATATATGTGCCACATCTTCTTTATCCATTCATCCGATGATGGACACTTAGGTTGTTTCCATCTCCGGGCTATTGTAAATAGGGCTGCTATGAACATTTTGGTACATGTCTCTTTTTGAATTATGGTTTTCTCAGGGTATATGCCCAGTAGTGGGATTGCTGGGTCATATGGTAGTTCTATTTGTAGTTTTTTAAGGAACCTCCATACCGTTCTCCATAGCGGCTGTACCAATTCACATTCCCACCAGCAGTGCAAGAGTGTTCCCTTTTTTCCACACCCTCTCCAGCATTTATTGTTTCTAGATTTTTTGATGATGGCCATTCTGACTGGTGTGAGATGATATCTCATTGTAGTTTTGATTTGCATTTCTCTAATGAGTAAAGATGTTGAGCATCCTTTCATGTGTTTGTTGGCAGTCTGTATATCTTCTGTGGAGAAATGTCTATTTAGGTCTTCTGCCCATTTTTGGATTGGGTTCTTTGTTTTTTTGTTATTGAGCTGCATGAGCTGCTTATAAATTTTGGAGATTAATCCTTTGTCAGTTGCTTCATTTGCAAATATTTTCTCCCATTCTGAGGGTTGTCTTTTGGTCTTGTTTATGGTTTCCTTTGCTGTGCAAAAGCTTTTAAGTTTCATTAGGTCCCATGTGTTTATTTTTGTCTTTATTTCCATTTCTCTAGGAGGTGGGTCAAAAAGGATCTTGCTGTGATTTATGTCATAGAGTGTTCTGCCTATGTTTTCCTCTAAGAGTTTGATAGTGTCTGGCCTTACATTTAGGTCTTTAATCCATTTTGAGCTTATTTTTGTGTATGGTGTTAGGGAGTGATCTAATCTCATACTTTTACATGTCCCTATCCAGTTTTCCCAGCACCACTTATTGAAGAGACTGTCCTTTCTCCACTGTACATTCCTGCCTCCTTTATCAAAGATAAGGTGACCATATGTCCGTGGGTTTAACTCTGGGCTTTCTATCCTGTTCCATTGATCTATCTTTCTGTTTTTGTGCCAGTACCATACTGTCTTGATTACTGTAGCTTTGTAGTATAGTCTGAAGTCAGGGAGCCTGATTCCTCCAGCTCCATTTTTCGTTCTCAAGATTGCTTTGGCTATTCGGGGTCTTTTGTGTTTCCATACAAATTGTGAAATTTTTTGTTCTAGTTCTGTGAAAAATGCCAGTGGTAGTTTGATAGGGATTGCATTGAACCTGTAGATTGCTTTGGGTAGTAGAGTCATTTTCACAATGTTGATTCTTCCAATCCAAGAACATGGTACATCTCTCCATCTATTTGTATCATCTTTAATTTCTTTCATCAGTGTCTTATAATTTTCTGCATACAGGTCTTTTGTCTCCTTAGGTAGGTTTATTCCTAGATATTTTATTCTTTTTGTTGCAATGGTAAATGGGAGTGTTTCCTTGATTTCTCTTTCAGATTTTTCATCATCAGTATATAGGAATGCCAGAGATTTCTGTGCATTAATTTTGTATCCTGCAACTTTACCAAATTCATTGATTAACTCTAGTAGTTTTCTGGTAGCATCTTTAGGATTCTCTATGTATAGTATCATGTCATCTGCAAACAGTGACAGCTTTACTTCTTCTTTTCCAATTTGGATTCCTTTTATTTCCTTTTCTTCTCTGATTGCTGTGGCTAAAACTTCCAAAACTAGGTTGAATAAGAGTGGTGAAAGTGGGCAACCTTGTCTAGTTCCTGATCTTAGTGGAAATGGTTTCAGTTTTTCACCATTGAGGACGATGCTGGCTGTGGGTTTGTCATATATGGCCTTTATTATGTTGAGGAAAGTTCCCTCTATGCCTACTTTCTGCAGGGTTTTTATCATAAATGGGTGTTGAATTTTGTCGAAAGCTTTCTCTGCATCTATTGAGATGATCATATGGTTTTTCTCCTTCAATTTGTTAATATGGTGTATCACGTTGATTGATTTGCGTATATTGAAGAATCCTTGCATTCCTGGAATAAACCCCACTTGATCATGGTGTATGATCCTTTTAATGTGCTGTTGGATTCTGTTTGCTAGTATTTTGTTGAGGATTTTTGCATTTATGTTCATCAGTGATATTGGCCTGTAGTTTTCTTTCTTTGTGACATCCTTGCCTGGTTTTGGTATCAAGGTGATGGTGGCCTCGTAGAATGAGTTTGGGAGTGTTCCTCCCTCTGCTATATTTTGGAAGAGTTTCAGAAGGATAGGTGTTAGCTCTTCTCTAAATGCTTGATAGAATTCGCCTGTGAAGCCATCTGGTCCTGGGCTTTTGCTTGTTGGAAGACTTTTTATCACAGTTTCAATTTCAGTGCTTGTGATTGGTCTGTTCATATTTTCTATTTCTTCCTGATTCAGTCTTGGCAGGTTGTGCATTTCTAAGAATTTGTCCATTTCTTCCAGGTTGTCCATTTTATTGGCATAGAGTTGCTTATAGTAATCTCTCATGATCTTTTGTATTTCTGTAGTGTCAGTTGTTACTTCTCCTTTTTCATTTCTAATTCTATTGATTTGAGTCTTCTCCCTTTTTTTCTTGATGAGTCTGGCTAATGGTTTATCAATTTTGTTTATCTTCTCAAAGAACCAGCTTTTAGTTTTATTGATCTTTGCTATCGTTTCCTTCATTTCTTTTTCATTTATTTCTGATCTGATTTTTATGATTTCTTTCCTTCTGCTAACTTTGGGATGTTTTTGTTCTTCTTTCTCTAATTGCTTTAGGTGCAAGGTTAGGTTGTTTATTCGAGATGTTTCCTGTTTCTTAAGGTGGGATTGTATTGCTATAAACTTCCCTCTTAGAACTGCTTTTGCTGCATCCCATAGGTTTTGGGTCGTCGTGTCTCCATTGTCATTTGTTTCTAGGTATTTTTTAATTTCCTCTTTGATTTCTTCAGTGATCACTTCGTTATTAAGTAGTGTATTGTTTAGCCTCCATGTGTTTGTATTTTTTACAGCTCTTTTCCTGTAATTGATATCTAGTCTCATAGCATTGTGGTCGGAAAAGATACTTGATACAATTTCAATTTTCTTAAATTTACCAAGGCTTGATTTGTGACCCAAGATATGATCTATCCTGGAGAATGTTCCATGAGCACTTGAGAAAAATGTGTATTCTGTTGTTTTTGGATGGAATGTCCTATAAATATCAATTAAGTCCATCTTGTTTAATGTATCATTTAAAGCTTGTGTTTCCTTATTTATTTTCATTTTGGATGATCTGTCCATTGGTGAAAGTGGGGTGTTAAAGTCCCCTACTATGATTGTGTTACTGTCGATTTCTCCTTTTATGGCTGTTAGTATTTTCCTTATGTATTGAGGTGCTCCTATGTTTGGTGCATAAATATTTACAATTGTTATATCTTCTTCTTGGATCGATCCCTTGATCATTATGTAGTGTCCTTCTTTGTCTCTTCTAGTAGTCCTTATTTTAAAGTCTATTTTGTCTGATATGAGAATTGCTACTCCAGCTTTCTTTTGGTTTCCATTTGCATGGAATATCTTTTTCCATCCCCTTACTTTCAGTCTGTATGTGTCTCTAGGTCTGAAGTGGGTCTCTTGTAGACAGCATATAGATGGGTCTTGTTTTTGTATCCATTCAGCCACTCTGTGTCCTTTGGTGGGAGCATTTAGTCCATTTACATTTAAGGTAATTATCGATATGTATGTTCCTATTCCCATTTTCTTAATTGTTTTGGGTTCATTATTGTAGGTCTTTTACTTCTGTTGTGTTTCTTGCCTAGAGAAGTTCCTTTAGCATTTGTTGTAAAGCTGGTTTGGTGGTGCTGAACTCTCTCAGCTTTTGCTTGTCTGTAAACGTTTTAATTTCTCCATCAAATCTGAATGAGATCCTTGCTGGGTAGAGTAATCTTGGTTGCAGGTTTTTCTCCTTCATCACTTTAAGTATGTCCTGCCACTCCCTTCTGGCTTGTAGAGTTTCTGCTGAGAGATCAGCTGTTATCCTGATGGGGATTCCCTTGTGTGTTATTTGTTGTTTTTGCCTTGCTGCTTTTAATATGATTTCTTTGTGTTTAATTTTTGACAGTTTGATTAATATGTGTCTTGGCGTATTTCTCCTTGGATTTATTCTGTATGGGACTCTCTGTGCCTCCTGGACTTGATTAACTATTTCCTTTCCCATATTAGGGAAGTTTTCAACTATAATCTCTTCAAATATTTTCTCAGTCCCTTTCTTTTTCTCTTCTTCTTCTGGAACCCCTATAATTCGAATGTTGGTGCGTTTAATGTTGTCCCAGAGGTCTCTGAGACTGTCCTCTGTTCTTTTCATTCTTTTTTCTTTATTTTGCTCTGCAGCAGTTATTTCCACTATTTTATCTTCCACCTCACTTATCCGTTCTTCTGCCTCAGTTATTCTGCTATTGATCCCATCTAGAGTATTTTTTATTTCATGTATTGTGTTTTTAATCGATGCTTGATTCATCTTTAGTTCTTCTAGGTCCTTGTTAACTGTTTCTTGCATTTTGTCTATTCTATTTCCAAGATTTTGGATCTGGGAAATAGAATCTTGGATCATCTTTACCATCATTATTCTGAATTCTTTTTCAGGTAGACTGCCTATTACCTCTTCATTTTTTAGGTCTGGTGGGTTTTTATCTTGCTCCTTCTCCTGCTGTGTGTTTTTCTGTCTTCTCATTTTGCTTATGTTACTGTGTTTGGGGTCTCCTTTTTGCAGGCTGCAGGTTCGTAGTTCCTGTTGTTTTTGGTGTCTGTCCCCAGTGGCTAAGGTTGGTTTAGTGGGTTGTGTAGGCTTCCTGGTGGAGGGGACTAGTGCCTGTGTTCTGGTGGATGAGGCTGGATCTTGTCTTTCTGGTGGGCAGGTCCACGTCTGGTGGTGTGTTTTGGGGTGTCTGTGGACTTTTTATGATTTTAGGCCACCTCTCTGCTAATGGGTGGCGTTGTGTTCCTGTCTTGCTAGTTGTTTGGCTCAGGGTGTCCAGCACTGTAGCCTGCTGGTCGTTGAGTGAAGCTGGGTGCTGGTGTTGAGATGGAGATCTCTGGAAGATTTTCGCCGTTTGATATTATGTGGAGCTGGGAGGTCTCTTGTGGACCAGTGTCCTGAAGTTGGCTCTCCCACCTCAGAGGCACAGCACTGACTCCGGGCTCCTCAATTTGGGATGATGTGTTGTCTATTCATGTATTCCGCAGATGCAGGGTACATCAAGTTGATTGTGGAGCTTTAATCCGCTGCTTCTGAGGCTGCTGGGAGAGGTTTCCCTTTCTCTTCTTTGTTCTCACAGCTCCTGGGTCTCAGCTTTGGATTTGGCCCCGCCTCTGCGTGTAGGTCGCCGGAGGGCGCCTGTTCTTCGCTCAGATAGGACAGGGTTAAAGGAGCAGCCTCTTCGGGGACTCTGGCTCACTCAGGCCGGGAGGGAGGGAGGGGCGCGGAGTGCGGGGCAAGCCTGCAGCGGCAGAGGTCGGCGTGACGTTGCACCAGCCCGAGGCGCGCCGTGCGTTCTCCCAGGGAAGCCGCCCCTAGATCCCGGGACCCCGGCAGTTATCATTATTTTTTTAAAAAATATTCCGACCCATTGGATTTTGAGCTCCTGAATTGTATTCCATTCTTATTTGTATCTCCTGTCCCGAGGCCTGCTTGGCCCACAGAAGATGCACAGGTATTTGCTGAATTGAAATGTTTCACACTTGACTTAGAAACAGTAAACCAGAATTTCATGAGATACTGTATAGTAGCAACAATATCAGGTGGAGGGCCCATTATAGACGAATGGGGAAAGGGGGTTTTAGCCTTTCAGAGGTAGGTCTGGCAAAGTAAAGCACCTGCTCTGTCTCTAGCCACTGGTGTCCTGGATTTCTTTCTTTCTTTTTTTAAAAATCAATTAATTAATTAATTTTTTGGCTGTGTTGGGTCTTCGTTTCTGTGCGAGGGCTTTCTCTAGTTGTGGCAAGCGGGGGCCACTCTTCATCACGGTGCGCGGGCCTCCCACTATCGCGGCCTCTCTTGTTGGGGAGCACAGGTTCCAGACGCGCAGGCTCAGTAGTTGTGGCTCACGGGCCTAGTTGCTCCATGGCATGTGGCATGTGGGATCTTCCCAGACCAGGGCTCGAACCCGTGTCCCTTGCATTGGCAGGCAGATTCTCAACCACTGCACCACCAGGGAAGCCCTATCATTATTATTGTGTCTTTCTATTTCAGAGTCCTGGCAGGAAATAGATGGCACGCTCAAGCTAGAAGATTTGAGATGTGTTTAATAAAGGAACTATTTACAAAATGTGTGCAGGGCTTATGGAGACAAACATGAGATATAAAGTTCCCCTGGTGCTAGCAACAGTGGAAATCATTACTAGCCAAAAGCATGAAAGGATAAAGGGAGGAAGTGATTAATAGAATCTAAGGTGGGCAGTTGTGTGGAGGGTGCTGCCTGATAAGAGCTTTGGCCTTTGGTAGAAGGAAGTATCCTCACAAAGTGACTCAACAGGGAGGGAGCTGGGAGATAAATACTCAGACCTCTCTTTCCTCCTGACCTCACATCTCCTGCTGCTATCTCCCAATGCTGGACCCAACCAGAAGCCAAAGGGCAAGGCAGACTCTGGGGAGCCCACATAGGCCAAATTTCTGGGACACAGAGTAAGCGGAGTAGGGTGGTATCTGGAGAAACAAACAGAAAATATCCAGCACACCTTCCATCTAGTCTAGCCTTCCTCTAGTCTCTAACTTGCAAACAAAATGATCTTTCTAAAACATGAATCTAACCTTGTCTTGCCCCCTTTGATGTCCTTTAGTGGCTCTGTATCACCCTCAGAAGAAGTCTATACTCAACATAAAATACAGGGCCTAATGATTATCTCCAATTTACCCCACCAGTTTTAACTATTGCCATTCCCCTCTCAAACGTTACTGTGGAGACATATTTAATTACTTTCACACCTACAAGAACACTGCTTTCTCTTCTTTGACCCTTTGCATATCTTGGAACTCAGGCTGTAATGATCTTTTCTCTTTCATTCTCTTTCAGTTGGCTAATGCTCATTCTTTATTTATTCATAGAAATGAAGGGGTTTCTCCTATCCAGTTAGATTTTGGGGGATCTAATCTCTGTTTACATAGCAATGGTTTCTTGAGCCCTGAAAGTAGTGGTACTTTGAGACTATTTGAGCGTACCTTTATCTTTTAAGTGGACTTCTGTGATTTTCTTGAGATTCTAATTATAATAAATATATAGCCTGCAAGATCAAGCCTGAAAGTAATGAGAGTTAAGCTTTTTTTTTAATTGAAGTGTAGTCAATTTACAATGTTGTGTTACTTTCAGGTGTACAGCAAAATGATTCAGTTTTATATATATATATATATATATATATATATATCCTTTTTTAGATTCTTTTTCATTATAGATTATTACAAAATATTGAATATAGTTCCCTGTGTTATACAGTAGGTCCTTATTGTTTATCTATTTTATATATAGTAGTTTGTATCTGTTAATCCTAAACTCCTAATTTATCCTTCCCCCACCCTTTCCCCTATGGTAACCATACGTTTGTTTTCTATGTCTGGGAGTCTACTTCTGGCTTGTAAATAAGTTCATTTGTCTCATTTTTTTAGATTCCACATATAAGTGACATCATATAATATTCTCTGTCTGACCTCACTTAGTATGATAATCTCTAGGTCTATCCATGATGCTGCAAATGGCATTATTTCATTCTTTTTTATGGCTGAGTAATATTCCATAATATATATATATATATATATATATATATATATATATATATATATCACATCTTCTTTATCCATTCATCTGTAGATGGGCATTTAGGTTGTTTCCATGTCTTGGCTATTGTAAATAGTGCTGCTATGAACATTGGGGTGCATGTATCTTTTCAAATTAGAGTTTTTGTCTTTTCCAGATATATGCCCAGAGGTGGGATTGCTGGATTATATGGTAACTCTATTTTTAGTGTTTTAAGGAACCTCCATACTGTGCTCCATAGTGGCTGCACCAATTTACACTCCTACCAAAAATGTAGGAGCGTTCCCTTTTCTCCACACCCTCTGGAGAGTTAAGTTTTTAATGAGCTTACCGAAATGTACCTTCAAAGTGATCCTCTGAGAACAACAGAAGCCTAATCTACATCCTTAGAATCCTAGGATGTTAAGTAGACTTCTAGGAGTCCTATTTGCATGGGGACCCAATGGGCGTCTTGGAAAAAATGGTAAGTATGCGTTTTGGAGCAAAGAATGTAGACAAGTACTGCCTCTGTCTTCTGGACCGAAGATTTTCTCTCATAACTGTACAGTCATCTTCTCCAAGAAGAAATAAAATTAGCGTTATTAAAGAATATCTACTGAAAGCTCCTTTGTCCATCTGGTTCTTTTTGAAAAACAAAAACCAACCAACCGGACAAAAACCTAAAAGCTCTCATGATGGAGCAACATGGGCAGTTGTTTAAAGGGAGATAGAATTTACTCTGTCAAGACTGAAATAGAAAGGTTATTCTTTTTTCCCCTAAAGTCCCAAATTCCTGTTCAAGGACAGGATATACATTCCCATGTCTCTAGCTCCACCTTGTGGTCAATCAAGAAATCACCCACTCCCCGTCAACTGGGGTGTTCGGTAGTCATCAGGATTTTTACACTTGCCGGCAGTTCCTGATGACATATTTTGGGCCAGGCTCTTTATAAGTGCTATTCAAGAACTTAATCCTCAAAAAAAAGCCTAGGAAAGATGTATTTTATAGTTGGAAAAACAAGGTTAAGAGAGTTTACCAGAGTTTAGGACTTGTCAAAGATCATACAGGTGGCAGTCAGAACCTTGAACCAGCCCCTTCTAGGCCTTTCCTTTCTATCACAACTGTCTGCTTATAAACTAATGCACACATATATCACATATGTTTTTCTCCCTTTACAACACACATATCTTATTTAATCCTCTACTGCAGGGATTTGCATTTTCAAGGTAGTCCATATGAAATGTATGATCCAAAGCAACAAATTAATGTTTAAATCACAGGCATTAGATTAGAGCATTAGGCCCACGATTACCTATTCTTGATGAGAAAATGGTATATTGGAAAAGCCAAGAGCTTTGCAATAGCACCTAAGTTTGAATACTTGCTCTGCCACATACTAGCTGTGTATTCTTGGGCAAGTTACTTAATGTCACTGGCCTCAATTCCCTTACTTGTTGAATTAAGAACAAATGGACTTGGAATTCTCTGGCAGTCCAGTGGTTAGGACTCTGTGCTTCCACTGCAGGGGGCACGGGTTTGATCCCTGGTTGGGGAACTAAGATCCTACAAGCTGCATGGTTGTCCAGCCCCCCCCCCCCAGAAGAACCAATGGACTCAAATAATGTTAATTTTTGTAAATCAAACTCTGGCTTATTTTTCATAGAAACTAATTACTAAAAGTTAATAACAGGGACTTCTCTGGTGGCGCGGTGGTTAAGAATCCGCCTGCCAATGCAGGGGACACGGGTTCAAGCCCTTGTCTGGGAAGACCCCACATGCCTCGGAGCAACTAAGCCCATGCGCCACAACTACTGAGCCTGCACTCTAGAGCCCGAGAGCTACAGCTACTGAAGTCCGTGCGCCTAGAGCCTGTGCTCCGCAACAAGAGAAGCCACCGCAATGAGAAGCCCGAGCACCGCTACAAAGAGCAGTCCCCGCTCGCCGCAACTAGAGAAAAGCCCGTGCGCAGCAGTGGAGACCCATCGCAGCCAAAAATAAATAAAATAAAATAAATAAATTTATTTTCTTAAAAAGTTAATAACATACCAGTAAACAAAGTGTCCCATTGGAATCTGATGATTGAGTTTTAGTAGATGGAAGAACTGTTCATATGATGAGTTAAGTTGTTAAAACGCTCAGTGGATCTTTGAGAAGTGAAACTTTGAAAACCATGTACATGATAGGCAGAATAGTGGCCCCCTAAAGATGTGCAAGCTTAATCCCTGGAATCTATGAATACGTTAGGATACACAGCAAAGGGGAACTAAGGTTGCCGAAGGTATTAAGATTGTTAATCAACTAACCCTAAAATAGGGAGATTATCTTGTATTATCTGGGTAGGTCCAACTTAATCACAAAGATTTTTTATAAATGGAAGAGTCAGAGGAAAATGTAATTATAGAAGAAAGGCATAGAGATGCACTGTTGCTTGCTTTGAAGATGGAGAAAGAGGGACATCAGCCAAAGAATGTGAGCAGCATCTAGAAGCTGGAAAGAGCAATGAAACAGATTCTCTTCTAGAGTCTTTAGCAAGAAATGCAACCCTGCTGACTCAATTTTAGCCCGGTGATACCTGGGTCAGCCTTCTATCTCACAGAATTATAAGATAATATATTTGTGTTGTATAAACCACTAAGTTTGTGGCAATTTGTTATAGCAGCAATAGAAAACGTGCAATACCTATGACCATCAGTGTGTCCAGACTTCTTACCTGTTTCCTGTGGTGGTGTGGAAAAAGCACTGGACTTGGAATCTGAAGACCAAGATTGGCACCTGAGTTCTGCCATTAAATAGCTGTGTGACTTCCAGTAAATCACAGTTCTTCTCTAAGCATGTTTATCATGTGGTGGCACCTACCTCACAGAGTTATTATGTACAACAAATGAGATAATGGATGTGTAGGTGTTGTAATAACTATAAAGCATTCTATATATGAAAGGAATTATTATTTACAGTACCTAATACATGGTTGGTATGCAGGAAATGTTTGCAAAGTGAGATTAATTATTCTTTGACAGTCCTTGGAATGTGGAAACGTGATTGCAAAACATATGCTAGATACTCGGGAGAGAACAAGAGATCATATATTATATCTGCTCTTAAGTTGATTACAATATAATAATGGAGATATATTCAAGAGAAGATTTAAACTGTAACTCAAAATTTATATAAGACAGTAACACAAGAGAAGTCACAAGGTTGTATATGATTAAGTATCAAAGAAGTGATATAAAAATATGTATCTGGAGTTCAGGTATGGAATAGATGGTAAGTGTGAGCTGGAAGACTCAAAGAAGGATTCCAAGAGGAAGAAGGTCTTGAGTAGGATCTTGGGAGGTGTGGTTAGATGGAAAGCAGTTGCTCCTGTTACACCTGCAAAGCACTGTGTTTCTACACACAATTTCAGGAATCATGTTTTACATTTAGGACATTGGCTGTCAGGTCCAATGTTTCAAATGGTATTCTTTTTGACCCCCTTGGTAATATTTTTTCCTTTTTCTTTTTTAAAAATTGCAAACTTAGAGAAAAGTTGTAAGAACAGTAAAAAAGGAGGCCTTTTTCCCCCTGAACCTTTTAGAATAGGTTGCCAGTATGATGCCTTACCATGCTGAAATTATCAAAATCAGGAAATTAGCATCTACTCATTACTATCATCTAATCAACAGACCCCATTCAAATTTAGCCAACTGTCCCAATAATGTCCTTTATAGTGATGTATTTAATTATCAAATCTCATTAGTCTTTAATCAAAACAGTTCCTGAAACTTTGATTTTCATGAAGTTATCAATATTTTATAGAATATTCCTCATTTTAGGTTTCTAATGTTTCCTCTTAATTAGATTCAGGTTATACATTTTTAGCAGGGTTAGCACAGAAATATGCTGGGTTTTTCCTCATTGCATACCAATACCAAATTGCAACCTTACCAAATTCATCGATTAGTTCTAGTAGTTTTCTGGTGGCATCTTTAGGATTTTCTGTGTATGGTATCATGTCATCAGCAAACAGTGACAGTTTTACTTCTCCTTTTCCAATTTGTATTCCTTTTATTTCTTTTTCTTCTCTCATTGCTGTGGCTAGAACTTCCAAAACTATGTTGAATAAGAGTGGCGACAGTGGACATCTTTGTCTTGTTCCTGATCTTAGTGGAAAAGCTTTCAGGTTTTAACCATTGAGTGTGATGCTTGCTGTGGGTTTGTCATATATGGCCTTTATTATGCTGAGGTAGGTTCCCTCTATGCCCGTTTTCTGGAGAGTTTTTACCATAAATGGGTGTTGAATTTTCTCAAAAGCTTCATGGTGTATGATCCTTTTAATGTGTTGTTGGATTCTGCTTGCTAGTATTTTGTTCAGAATTTTTGCATCTATGTTCATCAGTGATATTGGTCTATAATTTTCTTTTTTTGTGATGTCTTTTTCTGGTTTTGGTATCAGGGTGATGGTGGCTTTGTAGAATGAATTTGGGAGGGTTTCTCCCTCTGCAATTTTTTGGAAGAGTTTGAGAAGGATCAGTGTTAGCTCTTCTTTAAACGTTTGATAGAATTCTCCTGTGAAGCCATCTGTCATGGACTTTTGTTTGTTGGAATATTTTTAATTATGGTTTCAATTTCATTGCTTGTGATAGGTGTGTTTATATTTTCTAATTCTTCCTTGTTCAGTCTTGGAAAATTGTACCTTTCCAAGAATTTGTCCGTTTTTTCATGGTTGTACATTTAATTGGCATAGAGTTGTTTGTAGTAGATTCTTACAATCTTTTGTATTTCTGCAGTGTCAGTTGTGATTTCTCCTTTTTCATTTTCTAATTTTATTGATTTGCATCCTCTCCCCTTTTTTTTTGATGAGTCTGGCTAAGGGTTCATCAATTTTGTTTATCTTCTCAAAGAACCAGCTTTTAGTTTTATTGATCTTTGCTATTGTTTTCTTTCTTCATTTCTATTTATTTCTACTCTGATCTTTATGCTTTCTTTCCTTCTACTGACTTTGGGGTTTCTTTGTTCTTCTTTCTCTAGTTGTTTTAAGTGTAGGGTTAGATCGTTTATTTGAGTTTTTTCTTGTTTCTTGAGTTGAGATTGAATTGCTATAAACTTCCCTCTTAGAACTGCTTTTGGGCCCCACCGGCTTTGGGCCCAGGATCCAGACGTCTGGACACAGGTCGAGCTGTCGGCAGGGCAGAGCCACAGGGCCTACAAAGATGCTGGCTGTCCCGGAGATGGGCCTGCAGGGGCTGTACAGTGGCTCCAGCCCAGAGCGGTCTCCAGTGCCCAGCCCACCCAGCTCCCCAAGGACCGAGGAAATCTGCGGCATCGTCCCCCTCACACCCTCACAGTCTCCAAAGCCTGAGGCCCGAGCCCCCCAGCAGGCCCCCTTCTCCGTGGTAGAGCCATCGACTTTGGCACCACATCCAGTGGCTATGCTTTCAGCTTTGCCAGTGACTCTGAGGCCATCCACATGATGAGGGAGCAGGAGCTGAGGATGTCGGATGGGACCCATGGCCCCATGGATAGAGAGGATCCCATGAGCAACGTTTATGGAGATTTAAGTGGATGCCAAGCACCATATTCACAAGAACCCTAAAAGGAAATGGGAGGGCGGGGACCCAGGTGTGGTCCACCAGAAGACCCCCACCTGCCTGCTGCTGACCCCAGAGGGTGCCTTTCACAGTTTTGGCTATACAGCCCGTGATTACTACCACAATCTGGACCCTGAGGAGGCTCGTGACTGGCTCTACTTTGAGAAGTTCAAGATGAAGATCCACAGTGCCACTGATCTCACCTTGAAGACCCAGCTGGAAGCGGTAAATGGAAAGAAAATGCCTGCCCTGGAGGTGTTCGCCCATGCCTTGCGCTTCTTCAAGGAGCATGCCCTTCAGGAGTTGAGGGACCAGTGCCCATCGCTGCCAGAGAAGGACACTGTGCGCTGGGTGTTGACAGTGCCGGCCATCTGGAAACAGCCAGCTAAGCAGTTTATGCGAGAGGCTGCCTACTTGGCCGGACTGGTGTTGAGAGAGGATGCAGAGCAATTACTCATCGCCCTGGAGCCTGAGGCCGCCTCTGTCTACTGCTGCAAGCTGCGTCTGCACCAGCTCGTGGACCTGAGCAGCCGAGCTCCAGGCAGTGGGCGCCTGGGCGAGCGCCGCTCCACTGATTCCAGTTTCCGTCAGGCCCGAGAGCAGCTTCGAAGGTCCCGCCACAGCTGCACGTTCCTGGTGGAATCGGGTGTCGGAGAACTGTGGGCTGAGATGCAAGCAGGAGACCGCTACGTGGTGGCAGACTGCGGGGGAGGCACGGTGGACCTTACCGTGCACCAGCTGGAGCAGCCCCATGGCACCCTCAAGGAACTCTACAAGGCATCTGGTGGCCCCTGTGGCACGATGGGCGTGGACCTGGCCTTCGAGCAGCTGCTGGGCCGCATCTTTGGCGAGGACCTCATTGCCACCTTCAAAAGGCAACGCCCAGCAGCCTGGGTAGATCTGACTATAGCCTTCGAGGCCCGCAAACGCACCGCAGGCCCACACTGTGCGGGGGCGCTCAACATCTCGCTGCCCTTCTCGTTTATTGACTTCTACAGCAAGCAGAGAGGCCACAATGTGGAGACAGCCCTGCGCAGGAGCAGCGTGAACTTCATGAAGTGGTCCTCACAGGGGATGCTCAGGATGTCTTGTGAGGCCATGAACGACCTCTTTCAGCCCACGGTCAGCGGGATCATCCAGCACATAGGTGAGCACCTGAGCCTGGGTCCTTCATTCACCTCAACATACACACCCAGATGCGGGAATATGTTACCCTGTTAGTGCCTGGAAACCTCCCCATATCCATACACTGGAATGAGACCCAGAATCATCTGGAATACCTGGAGGATGCAGTGTGGTGGGGATTAAGAGATAGGCGGGAAGATGTGCAGTCTTGCCAGGTTAAAGAACCTCTGGTGCCTGTTTCCCCAAATGGGGTGATAGTATTAGGTCCCCCAAGCTGTTATCACAGGGATTTAAATGAGCTGAAGTATCTAGAGAGTGAGTGCAATGTCTTGCACGTAGTAGGCATTTAATATGTATAAATGCAGACCCTTATCTCAAGCCCTCCACGGTGTGGTGGGGAAGCAGAGCCCATAAGGATTGTCAGGGGCCCTCACAAAAGTGCCCGGTGTTTTTCTTTATGGGAACCAGGCTACCGTTTTAGAGTGAAATGACTAGTTTCTGGTTGCCCGAGGATACAGGCGGGCAGAGGAGAGGCGCCAGTGGCTGCGCAGTGGTGGCCTCAGTGGCCCACTCCCCGTCCCTCCTCCTTAACCCCCACCCTTCACTCCTGTACCGCAGAGGCGCTGCTGGCGCGCCCCGAGGTGCAGGGTGTGAAGCTGCTGTTCCTGGTGGGCGGCTTCGTAGAGTTGGCCGTGCTGCAGCACGCGGTGCAGGCAGCACTGGGCGCCCGCGGCCTCCGCGTGGTGGTTTCGCACGACGTGGGCCTCACCATCCTAAAGGGCGCGGTGCTCTTCAGGCAGGCTCCGGGCGTGGTTCCGGTGCGCCGCTCGCCGCTCGCCGCTCACCTACGGCGTGGGCGTGCTCAACCGCTTCGGGGCTGGGCGCCACCCGCCCGACAAGCTGCTGGTTCGCGACGGCCGCCGCTTGTGCACCGACGTGTTCGAGAGCTTCGTGGCCTCCGAGCAGTCGGTGGCCCTGGGCGAGGAGGTGCTGCGCACCTACTGCCCGGCGCGCCCAGGCCAGCGGCGCGTACTCATTAACCTGTACTGCTGCGCCGCCGAGGACGCGCGCTTCATCACCGACCCGGGCGTGCGCAAGTGCGGCGCGCTCAGTCTAGAGCTCGAGCCCGCCGAGGGAGGCCCCCATGCCGCTGGCGCGACCCCTAGCCGCCGCAAGATCCGTACTGCCATGCAGTTTGGCGACACCGAGATTAAGGTCATTGCCGTCGACGTCAGCACCAATCGCTCCGTGCGCGCCGCCATCGACTTTCTTTCCAATTGAGGGCGCAGTGCCAGCCCCCCTCGGCTCCAGTGAACTCTCTTTTGGCCCAGGGCCTGGGGAGTGGGCTGAGGCGGACCAACCGGCCCCATTCCCCACCATCCTGCCCCGGGAGGTGAGGTCGCAGGAGGATGGGTGGGGACATATCCAGAAACTCTGGCTTTGGGATTGGGCCCCTGTCCGCTGACTGGAAGGCTGAAGGGCCCTGCCAAGGACTGAGGTCAAGGAGACTTAAAAGAGGTTTGTAAGACGGCGTGCCCACAGGGAGCACGTGATCCTGAAAGCAGAATGCACCGGAAGACTTGAGCCGTGGTCTGAACTGGGGTCCGGGATGGGAGTCGGGGTGGGGGTGCAGCTGCAGGTGGGGCAGCAAGAGGAAGGAGGTTGTGCAGGGCCTGGGCCTGAAGGGCAGATTGCACTGACTGACTGGCTCAGCCTGTTTAGGGAGCCAGACAGGACAAGGACTGGAAGCTGACAGGAAAGGGACAGGGGTAGTAAGACCTTCCTGGGTGTGGTACTGACCACCCAAGTATGAATGTTAATTGTAGAAAGAGCAGTAGCAGACTATGAGGAGAAGGGTACAGGGCGAGGCACTCATGAGGGGGATGTGGGGGCACATGTCGGGGGGGCCTTTCCTTTCTATCTGAGAAGGCCCCAGGGGCAGCCTATGAATGACCCACTTGCACTCCATCGAGCCACGGAGTGGGGGGAGGGTAGGAAGGACAGAGGGAGCACTGGTCGCAGCTCTGCCATCAACTCAGTGTACCTGCCCTCCCATGACGTGCAACAGCCCCACCTGCCTGAGAACCCTAAGGTGACAATAAAGCAGTTATGCTCAAGGTGAAAAAAAAAAAAAAAAACTGCTTTTGCTGCGTCCCATAGGTTTTGGGTCATCGTGTGTTCATTGTCACTATTTTCTATGTATTTTTATAATTTCTTCTTTGATTTCTTCAGTGATCTCTTGGTTATTTAGTAGCACACTGTTTAGCCTCCATGTATTGTGTTTTTTACCATTTTTTTCCCTGGAATTGATTTCCAGTCTCATACTGTTGTGCCCAGAAGAGATGCTTGATATGATTTCAATTTTCTTAAATTTTCTGAGGCTTGATTTGTGACCCAAGGTGTGATCTATCCTGGAGAATGTTCCGTGTGCACTTGAGAAGAAAGTGTGTTCTGCCACTTTTGGGTGGAATATTCTATAAATATCAATAAGATCTATCTGGTCTATTGTGTCATTTAAAGCTTGTGTTTCCTTATTAATTTTCTTTTTGGATGATCTGTCCATCGGTGTAAGTGGGGTGTTAAAGTGTTACTGTCGATTTCTCCTTTCATGGTTGTTAGCATTTGCCTTATGTATTGAGGTGCTCCTATGTTGGGTGCATAAACATACATAATTGTTATATCTTCTTCTTGGATTGATCCTTTGATCATTATGTAGTGTCCCTCCTTATCTCTTGTAACAGTCTTTATTTTAAAGTCTATTTTATCTGATATGAGTATTGCTACTCCAGCTTTCTTTTGATTTCCATTTGCATGGAATATCTTTTTCCATCCCCTCACTTTCAGTCTGTATGTGTCCCTAGGTCTTAAGTGGGTCTCTTGTAGATAGCATATATATGGGTCTTGTTTTTATATCCATTCAGCCAGTCTGTGTCTTTTGGTTGGGGCATTTAATCCATTTACATTCAAGGTTATTATCGATATGTATGTTCCTATTACTATTTTCTTAATTGTTTTTGGTTTGTTTTTGTGGGTCTTTTTCTTCTCTTGTGTTTCCTGCTTAGAGAAGCTTCTTTAGCATTTGTTTTAAAGCTGGTTTGGTGGTGGTGAATTCTCTTCAGTTTTGCTTGTCTGAAAAGCTCTTGACTTCTCCATCGAATCTGAATGAGATCCTTGCTGGGTTGAGTAATCTTGGTTGTAGGTTTTCCTCTTTCATCATTTTAAATATGTCCTGCCACTCCCTTCTGGCGTGCAGAGTTTCCGCTAAAAAATCAGCTGATAACCTTGTGGGGATTCCTTTGTATGTTTTTTTTTTGTTCTTCCCTTGCTGCTTTTAATATTTTTTCTTTGAATTTAATTTGTGTTAGTTTGATTAATATGTGTCTTGGTGTGTTTTATCCTGTATGGGATTCTCTGCGCTTCCTGGACTTGGGTGACTATTTCCTTTCCCATGTTAGGGAAGTTTTCAACTATAACCTCTTCAAATATTTTCTCAGACCCTTTCTTTTTCTCTTCTTCTTCTGGGACCCCTATAATTTGAATGTTAGTGCATTTAGTGTTGTACCAGAGGTCTCTCAGATTCTCTGCAATTCTTTTCATTCTTTTTTCTTTATGCTGCTCCTCAGCAGATATTTCCACCATTTTGTCTTCTAGCTCACTTATTCGTTCTTCTGCCTCAGTCATTCTGATATTGATTCCTTCTAGTGTATTTTTCATTTCAGTTATTGTGTTGTTCATCTCTGTTTGTTTGTTCTTTAGTTTTTCTAGATCTTTATTAAACATTTCTTGTATTTTCTCAATCCTTGCCTCCATTCTCTTTCCAAGATTTGGGATCATCTTTACTATCATTACTCTAAACTCTTTTTCAGGTAGATTGCCTATTTCCTTTTCATTTATTTGGTCTTGTAGGTTTCTATCTTGCTCCTTCATCTGTGACATATTTTTTTGCCATCTAATTTTTTTTTTTTATGAGTGGGATTGTGTTTCTGTCTTACTGGTTGTTTGGCCTGAGGCTTCCAACACTGGAGTTTGTAGGCTATTGGGTACAGCTGGGTCTTGGTGCTGAGATGAGGAACTCTGTGAGACTTCACTCTGATGAATATTCCCTGGGGTCTGAGGTTCTCTGCTAGTCCAGTGGTTTGGACTCAGAGCTCCCATCGCAGGAGCTTCGGCCCGTTCCTGGGCTCATGAAACAAGGTCCTGCAAGCTGCATGGGGTGGCAAAAAAAAAAAAAAAAAGAACAATAACAAAGTAAAAAATAAAATTAGACTAGGAAACTAACAGGTATGTTAGAAAGAATATAAAAATAAAAATATAGATGGGGCTTCCTTGGTGACGCAGTGGTTAAGAATCCGCCTGCCAGTGCAGGGCACATGGGTTTGAGCCCTGGTGTGGGAAGATCCCACATGCCATGGAGTGGCTGGGCCTGTGCACCACAACTACTGAGCCTGTGCTCTAGAGCCTGTGAACCACAACTACTGAGCCTGCGTGCCACAACTACTGAAGCTCGCGCGCCTAGAGCCTGTGTTCCGCAACAAGAAAAGCCACCGCAATGAGAAGCTCACGCGCTGCAATGAGGAGTGGACCCCGCTCACTGGAACTGGAGAAAGCCCACGAGCAGCAACGAAGACCCAATGCAGCCATATATACATACATACATAAACAAATTAATTAATTAATTAATTTAAAAAATATATATATATTAATCAACAACTGGAAGGTACATCAGTACCACAATAGTAAAAAAGAGGAGGGGGGAAAAAGAAGAAAAAAGGTGGGAGGAAAAGGCCTTGGCTGTGGAGGGTGGGGCCTAAGCAAGGATGAGGTTTGGGCAGTGGGTGGGGCCAATGCTCAGGACCCACAGGGCTGGAAAAGGCCCTGGGGGCTGTGGGGGGTGGGGCTTAGGCTCAAGGAACAGAAGGGGCCCAGGCGTGCCCCCCACCCCTGGTCTCAGAGGGCAGGGGACCTCACCTGGGAGCCCAGAAGGCTTCCTGGGCTCAAGTGGGTGGGGCAAATGCCCTCCTCTCCTCTCTTGCTCCTCTGGTCTGGGAGGGCCTCTCCTGCCTGACTCTCCTTATCTCCCTGGCCTCCCTCCTATGCCCAAAATCTGTATCTTTAGATGAGAGTTGAGGAGCTCTTGGCTGGATTTGTGATAGAATAACTTTCATTTGACATAAAGTATTTTTTAAAGTCACTCAATTTATTTTGACGTTTGAACACTAAATTCTTTCTAGAAGTATGCTTATAGTACAATAGAAAACTATTTTTATCGTCACACAAATTCTTTGGTATGTTGTGCACACATTTAGTCTCACAACAGAAGACTCTATAAGAACATGCCTGCTTCTTGACCTAGATACAAAGCTACCAAATGTGGAGAGCCATCAGTGGGCAGGACACTAATAACTAGAGCTCCAAAAGTATAATTGCTTAGAGCATGGGCCCAGGACAGAATTGTAAAGTAAATAGTATTTCTCTTGTTACCTACCTCCTCTTTCTGTGCCTTTCCTCTCACATTTAGCAACCTCTTTATCACCTGGGTTCATGGTGATATCAAGTTGCCCACAGTGTGCTTCAAAAAGGGAGAAATAAAAGCAAATCCATTCACAAAATGGTGCTAGTTTTTTACTCCTTCCAAGGATATTATTGGCATTTAAGAGGAGTTCTAAAGAGGACAATGAATCACTAATGGGGGAATTTTAGACACTAAAGTAAGATAGATAACTTTAGGTTTGAGGCTCACAGCACTCCCAATCTACTCACCCTAGAATCAATATTCCACATTTCTGATTATCCTGAATCTCAAATATAAAGGTGGGTAATGGGGTTAATAAAACAATTTACCTTTGAATTTTTAGGAGTAAGGCGCAGATTTGTCCCTCTGGGAGGCAGACAGCCATTGCATTGACTAAAATAACTTTCTGAAGCAGGCATCAAACATAAAAATGAGATGTGCTTAATTTTCATGATTTCTGACCTCATCAGAAAAAAATAGGGAGAGAAGGGTCACCAGACCTGACAGGACAGTTGGCTGCACCACACAGTTTGTGAGATTTTAGTTCCCCGACCAGGGTTCGGACCAGGGATTGAACCCAGGCCCTCAGCAATGAGAGCGTGGAGTCCTAATCACTGTACCACCAGGGAATTCCCGGGAGAGAAATCCTTAAGGTAAAAATGGGAAGGAGTGGGCTTCCCTGGTGGCGCAGTGGTTGAGAGTCCGCCTGCCGATGCAGGGGACACGGGTTTGTGCCCCGGTCCGGGAGGATCCCACATGCCGCGGAGCGGCTGGACCCGTGAGCCATGGCCGATGAGCCTGCGCGTCCAGAGCCTGTGCTCTGCAGGGGAGAGGCCACAACAGTGAGAGGCCCGCGTACCGCAAAAAAAAAAAAAAAAAAAAAAGGGAAAATAACACTCCTGGTTTGGGAGTCCTGGCTGTGCCACGGGTTACTTGTGAGCTTCACCTCTCTGGATAGGTATTTCTCTTTATAGCTGAAGAGGCCAGATTAAAGTACTCCTGTGATCCCTTGCTAGTTCTCATATTTTACACATCTAATCTGACACTTTTGACATTTGCTATTGGGTCAGAATTGTATTGGGCCAAGCATCAAAGAGAAAATTTTCCTGTGATATTACATTCTTATGGTTTTCCTCTTACCATTCTGGTAGTTCCTTCTCAGTCTCTTTTGGGAGTTCTTCTTCTTCTATAAGCTTCTCAAAACTTGGTTCTTGAGACTTTTTCTCTTCACAATGAGTGTAGGTGATTTTATTCAAAAGGCTTTGGTTACCACCTAGAAGCCCATAAACGTCAAATTGACATCTCCAATTTAGGCCTCTTTTCTGAACTCCAGACCTGATCCTCCTTTTGTATGGTTCACAAATGACTCAAACATAACATATCCAAAACTGAGCTTAGGCTTTTCTCCTCCCAAACCTGCTCCTCTTTCAAAATTTCTTGTTTACTGAGATACTGGCACCATGATCTATTCACCCAGAAAACTAGACACCAGGGAGTGACACCTCTCTCTTCTTTGTTCTTCCACATTGAATCAGTTACTACCCCAAACCAGTCATTTCTACCTCCTGAATATATGACACATCTGTGTACATGTATCTCTACTCTTACTCCTCAAATCCGAGCCATCATTTTCTAGTGTCTATATCACTTTAATACCCTCCTAAGTGCTCTCTCTCTTCTTTCTTTCAGTCTTGGCCTCCTCCCACCTGACCCCCAAACTATTTTTCACACATCAGCCAGAGTGATCTACTTGGAAAACACCTGTGATAATGTCTTCCTGTTTTATTTGTCCAACCATTATTTACTGAGTACCTTTAATATGCCAGACACTATTCTAGAAGCTAGGAATCCAGCTACACACAAAATAGACAAGGCAATGACTTCTTTTTACTCTTAGGAAGGTTCTGTATAATCTTGACCACCGACTCACTTCTCCTTTGCTCCCAGATTACTATAGTTTAGCCATATTAGACTTGCTTTCTCAGAGCTTTTGAACAAGTCTATTCCTATACATTCCTATACCAATTCTTATACATTTTCCAAATGTATGCCTAAATGTCGCGTTAGAGAAACTCTCTGACCAAACTAGGTCCCTCTTTCAAAAACTATTCACAATGATAAATCTAAAAAATTGCATGCTTTTTTAATATCTCTCCAACTAGTTTGCTTGTAAGCTCCAAGAGAACAGGAAAATTTCTTATTCATTACTCTATTCCCAGTGTGTGGCACATGTTAGGCGCTATATTTGTTGGTTGAATGAATAAATGAATGCCTAATTACAGAGTGTTGCTATATTCCTTTTTTTTATAAATTTATTTATTTATTTATTTTTGGCTGTGTTGGGTCTTTGTTGCTGTGCACGGGCTTCCTCTAGTTGTGGTGAGTAGGGGCTACTCTTCCTTGCGGTGTGCAGGCTTCTCATTGTCGAGGCTTCTCTTGTTGCGGAGCACAGGCTCTAGGCATGCAGGCTTCAGTAGTTGTGGCACGTGGGCTCAGTAGTTGTGGCTTGCAGGCTCTAGAGCTCAGGCTCTGTAGTTGTGGCCACAGGCTTAGTTGCTCCGCAGCATGTGGGATCTTCCTGGGCCAGGGCTCGAACCCGTGTCCCTTGTATTGGCAGGCAGATTCTTAACCACTGCGCCACCAGGGAAGCCCTATTTCAATAGTCTGGTGACCTGTAAGATTCAGAGGCCTCTTTATAAAGGGAAAAACTGACGGTCACACTTTAGGATGTGGCCTCTCTTTGTTTCTAGTCAGAAAATCCCAATTGTTGGCTGAATTTGAAGATTCCTTACTGTAAGCAGATAGGGTAGGGAGTCCTCAGAGGAAAAGAACCAGATATAGTTTTTTTGACACAAGAGAAGCCATTTTGGACTAAGCCATTTTGTGATCTAAGCCTGGCCACAATGCGTGCCCTTGAGCAGGTCTCAGTAATTAATGATCTTAAGGGAACAAAGGAATGCAGGAACAGAGGAAAAGGTCAAGAAACAATAGTTCAGTGATAAAAGAGAGTGCTAGTTCCTCCTCAAGGGAGGAGTATTAATCTGATACATATCTTGGAGTTGTTCTACAGGAACTAAACTCCTACCGTTGGAGAATGTTAACTACATGCTAAGACCTCAGACTGGTAGGAATCTAAGGAATGATCATGTTGACCTTTTCTGACCCTTATGACTTCAATCTACTAAACGTTGGACTTTGTCAAACTTTGCCCCAATTCACTGTTGAATTTGCCGATGCTCAAGCCCCTGCATGTGTATGCATACACCACCCAAATCCCTTCATGAATATGCATGTTCCCTTAGCTTAAGACTTCCCCAGTTTTGCTGTTCAGGGAGACACTGCTTTAGGAAAGATCCCCAGTATTTTCCTTACTTGCTGCAGGTAATTAATCCTTCCTTCTCCCAGTGTTTGGCTTAGTTGTGTCTTTTGGCTAGACACCCACCAAGAGGTGAACCCCATTTTGGGAATCATTACTTGTAATGTGTTATTGCTTTGGAGAGTTAAAAAAAAAAAAAACCACCCCAAAATAGTCATGTCACTTCAGGTATTTATTCAACAACAAACATTACGGTTTTACAATGCACTGGGAAGCTATGTTAGGGACTGGTAATAAAGAAAATACACTGCTCTGAAGGAGGGCAATCTAGTGGAATTGCTTAATTTAACAATTGATAGGTTCTTGAAAACAAACTGGGATATTTGAACGATATTTTTCAATGAATTTATCTCATCTGCTGCCCTGGTTCAGGTTTCACTTTCTGCCCGAATCGTTGCATTTTTCCTTCCCACTCCTTACTCTCCTATCCTGCGTTATTGTCATAGCTTTCACTTTAAAAAAAATCTGTTTTTATTGTGTTTTTTCCCCTTTGAATGCAAGCTCCAAGAAGACAAGTTTTTTTGTTTTGTTCATGATTGTATCCCCTGTATCTGGAGTTGGGGAAGCCTAGAAAAATTTAAAGACTTATAACGATCAACCATAAATCTCCTTGCTTCAAGTGTTTCTCCATTCACTCATTCATATTTATTCCTTTTATGTGCTAGGAACCCTCATCCCATGGTTAATAAGACATATTGTATGTCAGCTGCTTTTTATTTTCAAGTATGTCTGTTTCAATCACATTTTGCCCACCAAAGGCCACTGAAAGCAGAAAAAACTTTGGGAAAAAGGACTTGAGGGTAGCAGCCTGACACGAGGTGGCTGCTCAACAAACGTTGGCTAACTTGAGGCTGTGGACTCCAGTCTGAGGGGGAGCTAAAAAATCTTTTCACATGCAAGACTGAACACATCTACACCGGTCTTTTAAACTTTCTTAGGCCCTGAGGGCGAACAGCACAAAGGTCTAGCAGGCCACAAGGCGGAGAATCAAAACTGCTGCTTCTGGCGCTCAGCTCAGCTCCACTCAAGCGCAGCTTCCATCCGGCGGCAGAAAAATACTTCCGGCGTTCTGCTTTTTACGTGCTGAGTCACGGCCACAGTCTCCACCCCAGGTTTGAGGGGAAAATGAGCAAAATATGACACGAGTGGGGAGAAAAAAGGCTTGGGAATTAATTTTCTCCACTCGTCTATCGGTTTTCTCATCAGGGGAATATTTTCCTCTGAGCCCAGAAGCGCTAATCAACCACTTCTTCAAACCACCTTCCCGCTTCCGTCATAAACGCTGCGCAACCGTCCTGGCGCACTTCTCCCGTCGTCCTCCGCGCCACTCTCTCCGCCTCTTCTTCCTCGCCCCGCCCACCCCTGGTTTCGAAGAGCTCGCTGGGTGCTCCGAGAATTCGGCCCGGGCTCGTTGGTTCTTTTTATTCCTTGTTTCCATTGGTTGATTACGTGCACGTGACTGCTCTCTTGCCTTATTATTGGCTAGAATCAATTGCGTCATCGAAGGCCAGGAGGGCGTGGGGATGAGGGAAGTTGGCGTGAGGGAGACCGGATGGGGGCAGGGCTTCAGGCCTGTTTCCCCCAACCCCCGACTGCGGCAGCACCACTACCGGCCGCCACCGCCTCTGGCGCGCTGAGGAGGAGGAGCAGCTGGAGCAGTAGGAGGAGGAGGTGGGTCTTGGCGAGCGGGATGCCCCTTGCTCCGGCTTGGTGGTGAATGCTGAGGAGAGTCACGGTTGCTGCAGTCTGTGCCACCAGGAGGAAGTTGTGGTGTGAGGCCGGGCGGGAGCTCGCGGCGCTGTGGAGAATAGAAGCGCGGGGTTGGTGCGAAGACTCGGCGGCTGCCAGACCCTTTCCTATTCTGACCATGCCTGGAAGGAACAAGGCGAAGTCCACCTGCAGCTGCCCTGACCTGCAGCCCAATGGACAGGATTTGGGCGAGAGCGGCCGGGTTGCTCGTCTGGGAGCCGATGAATCTGAGGAGGAGGGACGGAGGGGTCCTGTCAGTAATGTCGGAGACCCTGAGATCGTCAAGTCTCCCAGCGATCCCAAGCAATACCGGTGAGGGAGGAGGCTCGGACCGGGGAGGAGAGCAGGGGGCGGCCTCTCTGTTCCCGCTGTGGTCCCTTCTCGTCTCCTAATCTTCCGAAGGAGCAACCAGGGGTACACTTCCCACCCCAGTAGCTTCCTTGGATGGAAGTGGCAAGGGCAGTTAGGGACATCTGTGTGGTGTCAGCTCGCCGAGGGGCAGATCTTGGGTCCCACCAGGAATCAGGATGTCAGAACGGGAAGGGTTGTTCGAGTAGTTATGACACTCGCTAAAGCAAGAGTGGAGGTTTTCCTGAGGATGGCAGGCTGGATGGTCAGGGAGCGTTTCTTGGTATTCTGTTTTGAGGAAAGGTTGAAGGGGCTGGGGATTTTAATTTTGGAGAGGATATTAAGGGGCATATCATCACTATCCACAAATACTTGAGGTGCCTGTAGTTGAAAGAGGGGTAAAACTAATGGGTGGAAGTTACTAGAGGATCGTGTGGTTTCAGTAAAAGAATTTAGGCATCAGAGTTGGCCTGTGATGAAGTGACTTATTTCCATGGGTTGTTTCTCATTGCTAGAATGGTTGGGTGAACTCTTCCAAGAATATATTAGAGAGGACTTGAATCTCAACTGAGGCATAGAAGACTTGTAAGGTTTCTTCTAATCCTGAAATTCTCAACTTTTGGTTTATGCCATAATCCTCTAAATATCTCTAATAACTGGTGGCTCAATCCCCACCTAAATATTTTCTTCACAGGTAACTTATGCCATAGAACGTCATGACTGTAATGTATTTGAAGGAGAGAGCATATTGTCTAACTTCATTTTAAAGGTTGAGGAAGTTGAGATCCAGAGAGTCTGCTTCTTGTTCAGAATTATACAGCTGAATAATAACAGAGCTGGTTTGAACCCTGTCCATCTGACACCAAATGCCCTGCACAATTTACTGATTTTTATAAAGTTCTTACTGAGTTGAAAGCTGAAGGATTCTAGGTTAAATTTGTTGTATGCCCCTACATTGTTAGAGCAGGAAAGAACCTTAGCCTTAATCCTTTTCACTCCCCACCACCCGCAAAAGACAGGTGACTGAAACTAAGGTCTAGAACGAAGTGTTTAGCCCTAAATTGAAGACAGGCCTAAATTCTTTCACTCCACATCTAGAGATTAACAGTACACAACTCTTTGTACTATTCTTCCCAGGCTGAAGATCTTTATGGATGGGCTAAGTTTTCTCTCTTTCTCATCAAAGATGTGGTTATATTAGTAATAATGTAAATGAGCAAATTGAAACCTTGATAAAAGTTATTTAGTTTTTGCTGTCCAGATTAAATAACAGTTTCAGTTTTTTTTTCTGCCTATATAAAGTTATGTAATAATAGGTAATGTTTATAGAATGTACACTATGTGTCAGATACTGTTCTAACTGCCTTTGATGTATTGTTTCATTTAATGACCTCATTTTTGGCATATTCATTTGAAAAATACTTACCAAGTCTTACTGTGTGCTAAGCGCTGAGCTATCTTAAATCTTTTCTGAAACTCAGTTGAATATAACTTAATAAATGATATTTTATTCTGGGTACTGGGCATACAAAGATGATTAAGACAGTCCCTGCCTTCAGGGAGCTTCTAATGTAGTGGAGGGACACAGACACATAAAAAAGGTATAATTAGAGCACTAAAGTTTTATAGAAACTATAATAGAAGTATGTGCTGTGTATAGCAAGGAATAAAGTAAGGAGTGGTATAAACTCTACCTGGGGAGAAAGTTAGAAAAGACTTCAAAGAGGAGATAATGCTTAAAAAGTATTGTCTGAGTAATTGTTGCATTTCTACATTTTTGTGGTCTTTTGCCAAATCATTGTCCTTAGTGTCTCAGTTTGCTTATTTTAAAGTGAAGGGTGTTGATTAAGAATAGCAGTGTTTTCCAATAACTTCCTCTCCTTTCAAAAGAGCAGGTCCACTTTTATCTGTTTTATATACCAACGTTTTCAATTAGACTCTTAAAGATTTTGTTACTTTAAAATAAAGGTGGAAAACCTCGATATTAGATGAATTTTAAAGATTTAACCATCCTAAAGTTAAGTCCTTTGAATTTTGTAACCGGAAATAGACATGAGGCATCTGCAGCCCAGAGAGCTGAATTACCCTTCTAGGACCTGCTCAGATATTATCTCTGTGAAGCCTTTCCAGGCAGAACTAATCCCTCCTTTCACTGTATTTCAGTAGGACTTTATACATGGTCCATTACAGTACACATCCATTGTATTATAATTATTTATCTTTTGAATGTGTGAATAAGTACCAGAGGTAGACCTGATTAAAGGAATATTTTGTTGAAAATAACACCACAAAATACTACCAGTCTGCATTTATTAAAATAGCCTGTGGAATTTTACTTCTCTATATGTAATTTGTTTTAAGTTTTTGGAAATGTTAATCATACCTCCAGGACATCCATTCTGCTTCTTTTAGTGATCTGTATAAATGCTTGGTAAGTGTTGATTTCCTTCTCTTCTGAAGGATTAGGGACTTTTTTTCCTGTAAAGTAGGCATTGAGGTCAACTTAAGTGGTCCTCTAAGAAGTTGTATGGGAAGGAGTGGGAAACAGAGGGGAAGCCTTTAGCAGTGAAGGTTTGAGATAGATAGTGTAGAGAATGGGTGAAGTATATTTGAGAAATACTAAGAGAGAAGTTATGAGTTCTTGAGCATGAAAATGATGTAAATAAAGCAGTGTTTTAAGATTAATCTGAAGATAGTAGCTTAGACCCACGAGATGTGGCAAGACTGTTTTAAGGGGTAATTATATTGGATTGGCCAAAAAGTTCTTTCAGTTTTTAAGTAAAAATAAAAGACATATTTTTCATTTTCACCAAGAACTTTATTGAGCAATGTATTCACCGTTTTGTTCCACTACCTTCTGCCATTTTTCATGCAAATTCGTAATTCCATCTTCCCAAAACTTTTTATCTTTTTGAGCAAAGAACTGTTCCAGTTGCGTTTTACAGTCTTCCAGGGAATTGAAATTTTTTCCATTAAGACAATTATGTAAAGACCGAAATAAATGGAAATCCGAATGTGCAATGTCTTGTGAATCAGAACTTCCCAGCCAAGCTGTAACAGTTTTTGCCTGGTCATCAAAGAAACATGTGGTCTTGCATTATCCTGATGGAAGATCATAAGTTTTCTGTTGACTAATTCTGGACACTTTTCATCAAGTGCTGCTTTCAGTTGGTCTAATTGGGAGCAGTACTTGTTGGAATTAATTGTTTGGTTTTCCGGAAGGAGCTCATAATAGAGGACTACCTTCCAATCCCACCATATACACAACATCACCTTTGGATGAAGACCAGCCTTTGGTGTGGTTGGTGGTGGTTCATTTCCCTTGCCCCATTCTGTTCCTTTCCACATTATTGTACGGCATCCACTTTTTATCACCTATCACAATTTGTTTTAAAAACGGAACGTTTTCGTTAGGTTTAAATAGTGAATTGCATGCGGAAATGTGGTCAAGGTTTCAAAGCGATTAACATAACCAAGCTGCTGCAAATGATTTTCACCGCTTGATGTGGATATTTTGAGTATGTTGACTTCTCCCAGGTTGATAACATTGATTGTTCTCAATGTCTCAATTTGATCGCTATCAACCTGAACTGGTCTACCCAACCGTGGAGCATCGTCCAGCAAGAAATCTCCAGCATGAAACTTCTCAAACCACTTTTGACACATTTGATTAGTCACAGCACCTTCTCCATACACTGCAGAAATCTTTTTTTGCGTTTCAGTTGCACTTTTACCTTTCTTGAAATAATAAAGCATAATATGCCGAAAATGTTGCTTTTTTTCTTCCATCTTCAGTATTAAAATGGCTACACAAAAATTCAACAATTTTGATGTTTTTTTTAAAATGCACGCTGATACGACAGCTGTAACAAAACACTCTAATGAAATTCTTTTGAATGAGGTTAAACACAACTAAGCGCTACTAGAGCCATCTTACAGAAACGAATGTTTTGGCCAACCCAATAATTGTGTATTGAATGGTGTGCGCTGATGTATATGTTACTATTCTTTCTCTAATTGATGTGTTCCCCTCTTCACTTTTGTTTTCTTTCCTCTTATTAACTTAATTTAACAAATGTTTGCTAGGCTAAAAGCCTATGAATCTGGAGTTCAAGTCTGTTTTGCTCACTCACAGCATGTCATAGTTCTCAAATAGTATTTGTAGAATGTCTAAATGCATGAGTGCCCATATGCCAGGCATTTTCATGGAACTCTTGGGGATATTCTGCTGGGAACTTTTTAGATCAAATTTATATCCTGGCCAGTTTTAAAAAATAATTACTTGATTTTTGAGAGAAAACAAGTATGAATAGGCAGGTTACAGAGAAAAAAATTTAAATTATACAAATAATATGAATGGTGATACTGTAGTATATTTAATTCATATAGAAGCTTGTGGTAGTTGGCATGTAATAATCATTCAAATGTTAGCTGTTATTGTTTTAATATGTTCACAATTATTAAATGATATTTGCAGCACTCTAATAGCAAAAAGTTGGCAACAACTTTATTGTCCATTGGTTGGCTAAAGATTATTATTATACCATTTTACAATGAAAATAATATGTAACTATAAGAATAGATAGAGGGGGGCCTCCCTGGTGGCGCAGTGGTTGAGAGTCCGCCTGCCGATGCAGGGGATACGGGTTCGTGCCCCGGTCTGGGAGGATCCCATATGCCGCGGAGCGGCTGGGCCCGTGAGCCATGGCCGCTGGGCCTGCGCGTCCGGAGCCTGTGCTCCGCAACGGGGGAGGCCACAACAGTGAGAGGCCCGCATACCGCAAAAAAAAAAAAAAAAGAATAGATAGAGGGGCTTCCCTGGTAGCGCAGTGGTTAAGAATCTGCCTGCCAGTGTAGGGGACACGGGTTCGAACCCTGGTCTGGGAATATCCCACATGCCGTGGAGCAACTAAGCCCATGTGCCACAACTACTGAGCCTGCGCTCTAGAGCCCGTGAGGCACAACTACTGAGCCCATGTGCCACAACTACTGAACCCCGCACGCCTAGAGGCTGTGCTCCGCAGCAAGAGAAGCCACCTTAATGAGAGGCCTGCACACCGCAATGAAAAGTAGCCCCCGTTCGCTGCAACTAAAAAGAAAGCCTGCGCGCAGCAACGAAGACCCAATGCAGCCAAAAATAAATAAATAAGTAAATAAATAAATAAATTTATTTAAAAAAAATAAAGTTTAAAATAGATAGATGGTTTTATATATCGATATGGAGAGGTGTCCCATTTACTACTGAATGAAAAAAGCCAGTTGCAAACCACAATATATTGTATAATTCCATTTTTATAAAGAAAACCCAGAAAACAACACCTCCCATTATATGTTTACCTAAAATGTAATTTACAGTGTTTAGATATGTTGAGAAATGATTAGAAGTGATATTAAGTAAGCTTGTTTCTCTAGAGAAAAGGAGAGATTTGACTTGAGTTGTTTACTTTTTAGGAATTAAAAAAGATTGATCAATAAACAAAAGTATTATTTGGTCCTTGTAGGAAATTTAGATAACAAAAATTTTAAATTCCCTATAATCATTCCACCTGGCATTAACCACTGGTAACGTTTATTCCTTTTTGCTATGCAGTTGTAATTTATAATTTTGAAATGGTATAATACCATCTTTAACAATGTTGTGAACATTTTCTTATTAAGTGTTTTTCAATATATTTTGTCCACTTAGAAGTCCATGGTGTAGATACACCATAATTTAATCATTAGCATTTTATAGGATGTTTAGATTATCAAATTTTTCTTTACCTTAGAAGCCTGTTTATTCTCAACTGAATCCTTTGGGTGTAGACCCAATCATAATGGGTTTGGTAGATATGTAGGGTAACCTCTGGTGATCTGGTCTGTTTCTAGGATATTCTTTACTTGGGAGAACTGGCAGATAAGAAGATGGTTTGTTCTGGGACTTCCACTCTGACATAGGTCTTATTTTCATACTGGTTCCTAGAATGAAGTCAGCCATTAAGCCTGTCCAAGTCATAGGAAACTGAGTATATTATAGTCCTTTTCTAGTGTGTGTGTGTGTGTGTGTGTGTGTGTGTGTGTGTATTATTTTTTCTTTTTTTGTGGAGATGGTGGGCTTAGTTACATGGACCAGAATTAAACTGTTTGCAGAAAGGTTGGAAGTAGATTGTAGTTTGGAAGGTTCACTTGGTCCTCTGAAGACGTGTACAGAGATTTTATATTTCTATTACCACCACCAACAATGATCTTTGTTTTCCTAATAATAACTGGTATTTGTTGAGTGCTTACTAGGTATTAAGTGCTATTCTATGGAGTTTACATAGATTATCTCATTTAATCTTTACAGTAATCCTATTAGATAGTGCTCTTATTACATGATAGCCTAAATGCTATTCTATGAAAATACATTACTGAGCAGGTACTGAGAAATAACTAGAATATAAATGAATTGTGTTCTCTCATTTGGTTCCTTCTAAGCAAAATTCTTAACCACGGCAGATAAGGTCTAAGTCCCTCCATTTTTTGATTCTTAACTTTCCAGCTTCACATTCTGTTATGCGGTTTTGTGCTACTTTTCTTGGCATATGCTGTACTCTGGTCAAACGTTACCTCCTCTGTGAACCCTTTACCTCTCTTCCTTCAGTCTTCCCCTCCTATATGCAAGTTATTTACACTCTTGTGTGCCCCGTAGCAGTTTTTTTCAAGCTATTTCATTTTTTGTAAGTACTGGTTTGTCTTTCCCCTCTATTATGCTGAAATTTTTGTAGAGAGGGATTTTGTTTCTTTGAATCTTTGTATGCCTTCTTTTCTGTTATTAATAAATCAACTGTCTATACACCTAACACCCATCTTTCCACTTGTGCAATAGATCCCATCCCCTCTTTATTGATCCCGGCCACCAATTATTTCACCAGTTGTTCCCCTTCCATCCTGCATCATCAATTTCCCCTTTTTAGTAGATCATTCCCATGAGCATACAAATATGCTGTAATTGTTCCTATCTTCTGGGGAAAAGCATTTCTTTGCTCAGATCCCCCTGGACCTATGCCCTTCCAGCTACTCAAATTTCTCTATTTCCTTGATAGCAAAGCTTGTTAGGAGAGTTGTCTGTATTCAAAATTTGCAGTTCATCTACTCCCATTATTTCTTGAACTCAGAGTGGGCTTTTGCCACTTTGCTTTACCAAAATAGCTATTTTCAAGATCACCAATAACTTTTACAATTGGTCAGTTCTCGAGTTCTTATCTTACTTGACCTTTCAGTATCTTATGACACAGTTGATCGTTCTTTCCTTCTGGAAATGCTTTTTTTCAGTTCTAGGTCAACACTGTTCTTAGTTCTCTTTCTGCCTCATTTGCAAAGTTTCTCCTTATCTCCTTTCTCCTTATCTTTAAATTTTGGAGCGCCTGGGCTCAGTTCTTGGAGTTCTCTTCCCTGTCTGCTTTTGCTCCCTGTGTTGTGGCTTTAAATAGCACCCTGTATTGAATAACAATTATACTTAGGTTCCCCACCCCTATGCTCTTTCTTACTGTTTTACTTTTCTTCATAGCACTTATTTGCTATTTGATATACTATATATTTACTTGTTCATGAGAGCAAGGACTTTGTTTTGTTCATCCCTATATCTGTAGTGCCTAGAATGGTGCCTTTCTCATAGTCTTACTTCCATATCTGACCCCTTCATCCCTTCATCCTTTTCTCCTCTGGCCTGATGGATATATAAGGATATATTTTGCAGTCTTCCTTTTTAAAAATCATTTTATTTCTTGTTTTTATTTCAGATTAAAATATTTTTTTAAGGAATAAAACCGTATAGATACACTTGAAGCTCTTTGGATATTGCCCCCTCCTATTGCATTCCCTACCCTCTTTTTCCAGTCTTAACCATTATCTGAATTTTATATATATATACCATTCCTATGTATATTTTTATGCTTTTTTATTAAATTTGCATTTATCTATAAACAGTATACATTATTGCTTTCACATGTTTTAAGACATATAAATAGAAATTATATCACATTGGATGTCTCATAACCTTTTTTTTTTGGTTTAACATTGCTTTTGAGGTTTGTTCATGCTGATAAGTGTAATACAAGTGTAATACTAGTTATTTGTGTTATATGCTGTTTAATATCTTGTGTGAATATATCATTATTTATTTGTTTTCCTACCACTGGTCATTTAGATTATTCCCAATTTTCTGTTGTATTTTGTTTTCTGATTATGCCACAATTTATCTTTTCTCGATTGTTGTATATTTAGGTTATTTCCAGTGCTTCACTGAACTTTTTTTTTTTTTTTTTTTTGCGGTACGCGGGCCTCTCACTGTTGTGGCCTCTCCCGTTGCGGAGCACAGGCTCCGGACGCGCAGGCTCAGTGGCCACGGCTCATGGGCCCAGCCGCTCCGCAGCATGTGGGATCTTCCCGGACCGGGGCACAAACCCTTGTCCCCTGCATCGGCAGGCGGACTCTGAACCACTGCGCCACCAGGGAAGCCCTAGTGAACATTTTTATACATGACTCCTTGAGTACACATTTTAGACTTCATTTATATACCTATAAGTGAAATGACTAATTTTTAACCTTACTATAGATGTTGCCAAAGTACTCTTCTAATTAGTTGTACTATTTACATTTATTCCAGAGTTCCTGCTTCTATATATTATTACCAATTCCTGATATTGTTAGATTTTTAAAAAAATTATTGAGAACTTGATCTGTGGGAAATATTTTTCTCTTAAAAATTTTTTTATTTGCAATTTCCCTTATTACTAATAAAATCAAACATTATTTCATGTTTCCTGGCCATTTGGATTCTCCTTTTATGAACCGCCCATTTTTCTATTGGGTTGTTTTTTTTCCCCTCTTTTAAATTGACTTGTAAGAATTCTTTACATATTTTAAATACTAATCCATTTTTGATTATATGAGTTGCAAATATATTCTCTAAGTCTATATAGCTTATCATTACCCTTTGTTTATAAAGCCTTAAAATTTAATCAGATTTATTCATCTTTGTATTTATGGTTTGTGCTTTTTCATCTTATTTCTTTCTAGAAGTTTTATAGTTTTGCTTTTTACACTTGCATAAGGATCTAATTTTATTACTGTTCTTTAAAAATATAGGCAGCCAGTTGTCCAAGCACACCTTTTGAAAAGTCTATATCCCAGAGGTCACCAAATTTTTTCTGTAAAGGGCTAGATAATAAATATTTTAGACTTTGTCAGTCAAGAGACAAAATTAAGGATATTATGTAGGTACCTATATAACAAGAAAGAAAACAAATTTCTGCAAATTTAAAAGAAAAAATTTTTTTTCTTGGCCATGCTACGCAGCTTGCGGGTTCTTAGTTCCCTGACCAGGGATTGAACTCAGGCCACCACAGTGAAAGTGTTGAGCCCTAACCACTGGACCACCAGGGAATTCCCTCTGCAAATTTTTATTAAGTTCAAAATACAATAGTAGTACTTTATTTAGTAATACAGGTCCACTAGTGAGAAGAGGTGGAATTCTTTTTGGGAGGGATAGCTTTTTGCTTTTGAGGGGGTTCAAAGTTAATGTTCCCTGTCTTTAAAGTTGATTGCAAATGTGTCATCTGTTAATACTGATTTGTAATGAGAGTCTACATATTTCATCTTTGAAAATGTGTTTTCACACACAGACAGGTACTACCAAATACTGATATTAGTCTACGAGCATTTGATTTTATTTGAGCATATTCATTGCTTGGAAGGCATTTATAGAATTCTATTAGTTTCTTCTCTGATATTTTTGCCGTTTAGAATGCCATTACATTGTAGATTAATCATTTCTGATTGAAAATTAGGTGGAAGCTCCTCAATTGCACAGTTAAAAGGACTTCAAAATAAGGAAATTTCCTTTGTGATTGCACCACCATCTGAAAAACACTGCTGGAACCGTAGTTTGCTTGGAAAACATATCTGCGGCAAATTTGTGTGGGAATGGAGATAGGGCTTCTTGTTTTAACTTCTGGCAGCACAGGAAAAGTATAAAGCCACTTGCCATTGCTTGTAATTCAGATAACATTAGTTGTTTTTGAAACAAGTTTTGCGTATAGGCACTGTTTGGTAATTTTGGGTTGAAATCATTAAGAAACATCAAGTCCATAGCAAAAGCTAACTTCCAAAGCCATCTGGTATTTGACAGTGGCTGAAGGCTGTTCTTCAAAAAAGTTTAAGTTTTTACTCTGAGGTCAAAACATTGCAATAAAAGGTTCCTATTGCTAAGCCATCAAACTGCTTACCCTAGAGTAAGGGAAATTAAAAATATTCAGTTTCTGGGAATTTCCAGGCAGTCCAGTGGTTAGGATTTGTGCTTTCACTGCCACGGGTCTGGGTTCGATCCCTGGTCGGGAACTAAGATTCTGAAAGCTGTGTGGAGCAGCCAAAAAGAAAAAAAATTCAGCTATTTCTTTTTTTTTTTTTTAATAAATTTATTTATTTTTGGCTGCGTTGGGTCTTCTTTGCTGCGTGTGGGCTTTCTCTGGTTGTGGCGAGTGGGGGTTACTCTTTGTTGAGGTGCACAGGCTTCTCATTGCGGTGGCTTCTCTTGTCGCAGAACACGGGCTCTCGGTGCGTGGGCTCAGTAGTTGTGGCACGCCGGCTCTAGAACACAGGCTCAGTAGTTGTGGCACACGGGCTTAATTGCCCCATGGCATGTGGGATCTTCCTGGACCAGGGCTCAGAACCCGTGTCCCTTGCACTGGCAGGCAGATTCTTAACCACTGCGCCACCATGGAAGTCCCTCAGCTTCTGTTTCTGACAAAAATTAACAGAACTAATGATTATAAAGTCTACAAGAGTAAATGACTACTAAAGATAGGGATTTATTTATTAAAAATTTTTTTTAAGATAGGAATTTATTAACAAAATCCACATTGAAAGTGTGACATTTGAATTCACCTTTCCCCTTTCCTTATTTGGGCATGATAGATATGTGCTGTTGTTCCAAAGAAACAGTTACAGTACATGTGACACTTGAAATGCTGTTCAGTTATAAATGCATTGCTGCAGTTTTTAGGTTGTCGAGCAGCAGTGAAAATGCTGCGTGTGCTCTCTCACAACTACTCCATTCTGCCATTGTGACTCAAAAGCAGCCATAGACAATAAGTAAATGAATGAGTGTGGCTGTGTTCCAATAAAACTTTGTTTATGGACACTGAAATTTGAATTTCAGATAATTTCATGTATCATGAAATATTAATCTTTTGTTGGATTTTTTTCCAACCACTTAAAAAAGTAAAAACCATTCTTAGTTTGAAGGCTGTAAGCCATAGTTTGGTAATTCCTGGTATATCTTTTTTCCTATATTGCCAACTCTGTCATATGTTAAGTTTTCACCTATGAACGAATCTTTTTTCAGGGATCTTTATTATGTTTTATTTTGTAAATTTCTTATTTCATTATGTCATGGCCTAAAAATTCATATTTTATTTGCAGAGAGGGTTTGTCAAATAATTTTCGTGTCTGTGGACTAAAACGTTTGATCTCTTGCTGTTTCCATTTATTTTACTTGATACAAATCTTTAATCTGGTTGATTTTGTTGCTAAAATTAGTAATTTATTAATTTTTCATTAATAGGTCTTTACTGAACATGAAATTTAGGTGTAACATCCCACTTCCTGTTCTAAAATACATCCCAATTTTTTTGATAAACCAGTATCAGTATTTATAGCTCAAAATATTGTTCATACTGAAACATGTAGTCTACTATGATTACATCTTCTTTCTTGAGCAACTTTGTTGTCTCTAGTATTAAAAATTGCCTTATTTTTAAAGACAGCTTTATTTAGATATAATTCACATACCATACAATTCACCCATTTAAAGTGTGCAACTCATTAGCTTTTAGTATATTTACAGAGTTGTGCATTCATTACCACAATTTTAGAACATTTTCATTACCTCAGAAAGAAACCCCACTCCCCTTACTTGTCAGCCTCCCCAGTGGTCCAACCTGTACAAGCCCTAGGCAAATGATAATCTATTTTCTGTCTCTCTAATCCACTGTCTGTCTCTCTAGATCTACTTTCTGGAGGTCTCTCTACTTTCTCTGTCTCTGTCTGTTCTGGACATTTCATATAAGTGGAATCATACAATATGTCATCTTTTGTGATTGAGTACTTTCACTTAATGTTTTCAAGGTTCATCCATATTGTAGCATGTATCATTACTTCATTTCTTTTATTGCTGACTAATCCATGGTATGAATATATTTTATTTATCCATTCAGTAGTTGATGGATACTTTTTGGCTATTATGAATAATGCTGCTATGAACATTTATATATAAGTTTTGCGTGGATGTATGTTTTCATTTATTTCAAGTATATAATAAATAGGAATAGAATTGCTGGATCATATAGAAACCATTTAGCCATTTGAGGATCTTTCAGACTTTTCCAAAGTGATTGTACCATTTTACTTTCCTTCCAGCAGCGTGTGAGAGTTCTAATTTCTCTACATCCTCACCAGCATTTGCTACTATCTGTCTTTTTGATTATAGCCATCCTAGAGGGTATGAAGTGGTATCTCATTGTCATTTGCATTTCCCTGATGGCTGACGATGTTAAACATCTTCTCATGTGTTTACTAGTCATCTGTCATCTTCTTATCTTACACTGTGTGTATCTTCTTTGGACAAGTATCTGTTTAAATCTTTTGTCCAACTTTAATTTTTTAAATTGAGTAGTAATAATTCTTTATATATTCTAGATATAGGTCTTCTTAGATAAATGATTTGCAAAAATTTTCTCTTGATGGTATCCTTTGAAGCACAAAAGTTCTAAATTTTTATGATTATTGTTATTGTTGCTTGTGCATCATATCTAAGATGCCTTATTACTATTATTTTTGTTTAGTACTCTTTGTGATCTAACACGAATTCTACCCTAGTTCTCTGCCAGAGCTTTAAAACTCCTCTAACTGTGGTCAAACACATCAATAAATCCATCAATTCAACTGTTTTCTTGTATCTTCATTCCTCAATCAGTTTAGAATATAAATTCTTCAGTCCCAGGAAATTTTTCTTGAATTTTTTCCCTAATTTTCCCCCTCTGTTTTCTTTTGAAGCTACTATATAATATAGGAACACTGTTTCAATGAGAGGGACTTTACTATGGTAACACTGTTAGCCTCTTTCTCTACCTCTTCTTCCCCTTCACAGGAGTGACTTATTTGATTAGTGAGTGCAGTAGAATGACCTTGGGCATGCTCAGTCTAACCTTTTCATCTCTCTTCATTCCAGCCTGCAGACAGCCAGTATTTTGGCATATTCTTAGTGCAGTAGACTGCACGACTAACTCTGCCTTTTGGGGGAAATATTTCAGTTCTCGTGGATAACTTCAATTCAGAGAGCGTTAGCAAGCCATTTCTAAAACACTCTTGAGCCGTGTTCTCCAACCTAGCTTTATATCAAGGATAAAGCTGACATTTTGCTCTCTATTTTTCTGTTCCCTCTCTTTTTCTCGTCTGATTCTGAAATCAAGTGGGGAAGAGACGTGCTTTTTTAAAATTTTGGTAAACTGCACATAACAGAATTTACCATTTTAACCATTTTTAAGTGTACTGTTCAGTGGCATTAAGTATATTCACATTGTTGTGCAACCATCACTATATCATCTCTAGAACTTTTTCATCTTAAAATGAAACTCTGCACCCATGAAATAATAACTCCCCATTTCCTCCTCCTTCCAGTTCCTGGCAGCTGCCATTCTACTATCTATTTGTGAATTTGACTACTCTAGGTACCTCATGTAAGTTGAATTATACCATGTTTGTCCTTCTGTATCTGCTTTATTTCATTTAGCATAATATCTTCAAAATTCATCCATGTTATGGCATGTGTTAGAATTTCCATCTTTTTTAAGGCTGAATAATATTCCCCTGTATGTATATATCACATTTTGTTTATTCATCTGTTGATAGACTTTTGAGGTGTTTCCTCCTTTTAGCTATTGTGAATAATGCTGCTGTGAACATTGGCTTACAAATACTCTTCTAGTCCCTGCTGTAAACTCATTTGGATATATACCAGGAAGTGGACTTGTTCAATCATCTGAGTCCTCCTAATGTATTAGCATTGCTGTGTAACAGTCCACCTCAAAATTTAAGTGGCGCAAAGCAACAATGATTTATTATATTTTTACAATTCTATGGGATGACCAGGCAATATTTTTTTTCCTCTTACCTGGGCTCACTTTTGTGGCTATATTCACTTTGTGGGTTGGTTGGAGCTAGAGGGTCTAAGATGGCTTCAATCACATGTCTAAGGCCTTGGTGGGGACAGCTAGAAGGTAGGCCTTCTCTCTGCACATAATATATCCTCATTCATAGTTTAGCTTAATCTTCTTGACATGGCAGCTGAGTCCCCAGAGAGTGAAGGCAGAAGCTGCAGGGGATCTTGAGGCCTAGGCTCTAGGACTTCACGACAAATTATAGGGCAAAGTTTACAAAGCTAGCCCAGATTCAAGGGGTGGGGAGAAATAGACTCCAACTCTTGTTGGGAAGATTGACCAGGTCACTGTGGGGGCCATTATTAAAATGATCAATTACACCTAATAACCTAACAACTGATCCAAAGATGAGGAACCTTGAGAAATAGGGAAGGACTGCCATTAAGGAACAAAAAGCCCTTCTGGTGAGTCTTAAATGGGGTGGCTTGCTGTTATGTTTTAACAAGCAGAGAAGCATGTGGATTTTTTTGATCTTGGTTATTTGCAAGAACTATATTGTACCATGCAGTAAGTTTTTGTTTCTGTTTCTTTTTCTTCTTCTTTTTAAAAATTTTACCTTTGGCTGCTGTGCGTGGGCTTTCTCTAGTTGTGTCATGCGGGGGCTACTCTTCGTTGTGGTGCGCAGGCTTCTCATTGCGGTGGCTTCTCTTATTGTGGAGCATGGGTTCTAGGCGCACGGGCTTCAGTGCTTGTGGCTCGTGGGCTCTAGAGCGCAGGCTCAGTAGTTGTGGCACACGGGCTTAGTTGCTCCGGGGCATGTGGGATCTTCCCGGACCAGGGATCAAACCCATGTCCCCTGCATTGGCAGGTGGATTCTTAACCACTGCACCACCAGGAAAGTCCCCATCTTTTTCTTCATTTTTTAAACAAGTTGTATGGTTAGATTTAAACTAATGCAGCTTAGGTGAGAAGGCTTTAGCTGGCTCAGGCAGGCCATATCAGCTTTACTATGTGGACTGTTGTAACTTGAGAGTTGCAGCTTCCTAGAATTATAGGCAAAACTGAACAGGGATTTAATTTTTAATGGTTTGGTGAGCATAACAATTAATGCTTTTATGGACTTCTTAAACCAGGTCTGCAGCTTTAAACTGCAAAGATGTCTAAAGTTTCAAATGTACTGTACAGTAGTTAATGACTAAGGCTCTAGCCTTAAATTGTTAGCTCCAGGTCTAGACAGAGAGTACTAAATCTTTTTAGGTTAAAAGACGGTACTTTGTAATTATGTAACTTGTCACTACCCGTCCCCTGCCCCCCACTATATGGTCTCAAGTATTTTTGGATTTAAATACATGAGCTCTTAACTGCGGTAATTTTAGTGACTGAAAGTGGCTTCACAAAAGGTTGGTTCATTTAATTAAAGAACAAATAAAAATGAGTGGGTGGATACGTTATTATAAAGAAAATAATGCCACATTCTTGATTCTTGGGCTTGGTTTGAAAAATCTACTTCAGTCTTTTTTTTTTTTTTTTGTCCATGGCATGCAGTCTGTGGGATCTTAGTTCCCCAACTTGGGCCTGGCGGTGAAAGCACCGAGTCTTAACCACTGAACTGCCAGGGAATTCCGTACTTCAGTCTTTATAGTCAGTACAGGAGCAGTGTGAGGATGAAACCAAATAAAGGTAGACAAGTTGAATAAGCTAGAGGGAGAGAGGTTTTCTTAGACATCTTAGAAGAGCCCTACCCCTCCAAAAATTTACACACACACACGAATAATTGAGACCACATGGTTTGGGGGGAGGTAATGATGAGTTATATAATTACAAAGTTAGCCCCCCAAGTACCCTTTTTTGACCTATAATGATTTAGCATAGTCTAGGTCTAAAAATAGCAATTTAAGATAGAACCCGAGTCGCTAATGATTTTCTCTCTATATATGGAAATGAGGTCTTGAAGGCTATATAGTATACTGTGGTATGGCTATGAGATAATGTATTTGCATATTTTTCTATATATGGACATTTGGATGATTTCCAATTTTTCTCTACCACAAATGTTGCTGCAGTGAACATTGTTGACATATGTGTGAACATTTCTATAAGATATATAGAAATGAAATCACTGGGTTGAAACATATGCAGAGTTTACATTTTTAAGAAAATAGGTATCGCCATATTCTCCTACAAAAATACTATACCCACTGAGATTCATAAGCAAGTGTGTGAGAATACCCTGTCCCCTTGTCAGTATTGGATAGCAATACAAATTTAGCTAATTTGCTGGATGAAAAATATTTTGTTGTTTTCAGTTGATTATCTTTGATTTCTGGTAAGGTTCAGCATCATTTCATTTATTGGACATCTTGTATTCTTGAAATGTTTGTATATATTTTTAAACCTATTTTTATTAGTTTTTGTTTTTTGCTCTTATTGATTTGAAGGGACTCGTATATATTGTTATTCTTTTCTCTCAGTATGTACTTTTCTCTTTGATTTAGTTTATGATGTTTTGTTTTAGAAAAATTTTAAATTACTATATAGTGAAATCTTTCTTCCCCCCTCCCACCGCCCTTTATAGCTTCTGGATTTTGGATCTTGTTTAGCATAAATTTTCTTCATACCAATATTATAGCAATATTTTCTCATCAATACTTTTAAGACTTTTTTTTCTTTTAGCTCTGTAAGCTATGTGAATTTATATGTGTTAGGTGTAGGGTAGAGATGGCTATTTTATCTCCCTAAATGAATTATCTATTGTTTCAACATCATTTATTGAATCATAATAAAGTGTTGCAACAATATTATAAACATTGCTCTGTTTCTAGAACCTGTTTTCTTAAATTGATCTGTAGGTGTTCCTGTTCCAGTATACTCTTTAATTTTAATTGCTTTAAAATATTTATTTTTATAATTGGTAAGGCAGTTCCCCCTCATGTTTTCCCTTTTCAAAATGTTCTTGGCATTTTTTTTTTTTTTTTTTTTGTCCATATGAATTTTAGAATCAGTATGCCAAGTTACACACAGACACACACACACACACAAACTTACTGGGATTTTAAAATTGGAATTGCCTTGAATTTATAGATTAATTTGGGGGAAGAATTTATATCTTTGTAATATTGGATCTTCCCATTGCAATTGCATGGTATGACTAGTCACGTCTGTTATTTTCTCCTGTAAAATTTTCTAGTTTTCCTCATGTTGGATGAGGAACAGAATGGCTTCTGGTGCCATGCTACTTGGGTTCAATCGCTGCTAAGCTTGGGGAAATAAAAATCCTTTATTTTGTGTGTGTGTGTGTGTGCGCGCGCGTGCGTGTGTGCTTTAGTTTCCTCATCCATAAAATGGGAATAATAACTCATTAGGGTTATTATGAAGATTAAATGGGTTAAGACATATAAGTTTATACACTTAAAATGTGAGGTGTTATTATTAGATATATATTTATAGTTTCTTTTGCTTTTGTGAATAGGATCTTTTATTTAAATCTCATTTTATTTAATTGGTTACTTTTGGTGTATAGGAAATTCATGATTTTCGTTCATGGTTCTTGATTTGGATGCTTTGCTGAAGTCTTCATACTATGCTAATACATATATATTTTAAATTCTCTTGCATTCTCTAGGTAATCGTATATTTTTGCAATGAATTGTTTTAGCTTTCAATATCTTTGCCGTATAAATCTATTTTATTTATTTATATTGTGGATCTATTTTCATTTGCTAGGACTTCAAATACAGTGCTGAATAGAAGTGATGATGAAGAGCATTTTGTCCATAACTATCTTTAAATGGATTTGATGATTTTATAGAAGTTAACTCTCTGTAAAGCTAAGGGGTGTGTGTATGTGTGTGTTTGTGTGTGTGTTCTTAATTTGTTGTGGAGTGGGTTTTGGATTTTCATTATATTATTTTTATTATACAAATAAGTGATTGTATTTTTATTACAAAAGATTGAAAAATATGTAGAAATTATAGAGTAAAGCATGAAAGTTCTTGTATCTTGCTCTACTTTTATTCCTCTCTCCAGGTGTATATATTTCTGTTACATTTGGTTTGTATCCTTTTCGTTCTTTTGCTATACCTTTATGTACATTTAGTGTGTATATGTGTGCACATAATTTTATTTTATAAAACTACTTGATATTTTGTTTCATTTAGCAGATATTAAGTACCTATCATGTATCAGGCCCCCTTTAGGCATTAACATTCTTTTGTTCATTCAACAGATATTTCTTAAATGTTTCCTAAGTGCCAGGCAATGTCTTAGGTGCTGGGAATATAGCTATGAAGAAAAAGAAAAGCCCTGCCCTCAGAGCTAACTTTCTAAAGGTGCAGACAGAAAAATTAAAAAAAAAAAACCCCAAACAAAAACAAATGATGATAAATAGTGTGAAAAAAGTTAAAACAGGATAAAAGAGGATAGGGATGGACTGGGGTGCAATATTAGATAGTGCGTCAGAGAAAGCGTGTTTGAAAAGGGGACATTTTAGCAAAGACTTGAAAGAGATGGAGCAGATGTTCAAGAAAGAACAATACGTTTTGGTCAGAGCAAAGAGAATGAGGGAAGAGTAGGAAAGAAGTTTGGAGAAGTGGTGGGGCGCCAGATTATGTGGAGCTTTCTAGGCCCTGGTAAGGATTTTGGATTTTATTCCAAGTATGATGGGAAGCCATTGATGGTTTTTGAAAAGAGAAATGGCCTTGTATTAGTTTGTTAGGGCTGCCATAACAAAATACCAAAGTGACTTAAACTATAGAAATTTATTTTCTTACACTTCTGGAGGTTAGAAGTCCAAGATAAAGCTGTCAGTAGGTTTGGTTTCTTCTGAGGCCTCTCCCTTTGGCTTGCAGTTGACGGTCTCCTTGCTGTCTCCCCATCTGCTCTTTGATCTGTGTGTGGGCATGTCCAGTGTCTGTGTGTCCAAATTTCCTCCTCTTAATCAGGACACCAGTCAGATTAGACTAGGGCCCACCCTAATGGCCTCATTTTAACTTAATCACATCTTTAAAAACCTTATTTCTAAATACAGTCACATTCTGAGGTTAAGACTTTTTACATAAGACTTTTGGAGGAACACAAGTTAGCCCATAATACACCTGATCTGCTTTGTTCAGGCTGCTAAGGATAGACTTGAGGTATGTGTGTGGGGTGGGAGTGGGGAGTGTAGGCTTTTTTTCAGACTTTCTTGGGAAGAACTAATACCTTGTCTATTAATACCTTGTCTACTAATACCTTGTTCTATTTTCTATTTTCTCCATTAATCTGATTAAATTTGAATGTTTTCTAATAATTTCTAAAAACTTCTGGTCTGCATAATGGCATCGTTTTCTTTCTTTTATTGAAGTATAGTTGATTTACATTACTGTGTTAGTTTCAGGTATACAGCAACGTGATTCAGTTATATATATATAAATATATAATATATTTTTCAGATTCTTTTTCATTACTATAAGATACTGAATATAGTTCCCTTTGCTATACATAAATCCTTGTTGTTTATCTATTTTGTATATAGTGGTGTGTATCTTTTAATCCCATACTACTAACTTATTTCTCCCCACCCTCACTTTCCCCTTTGGTAACCATAAGTTTGTTTTTTACGTCTGTGAGTCTGTTTCTGTTCTGTAAATAAATTCATTTGTATTAGATTCCACATATAAGTGATATAATATTTGTCTTTCTCTCCCTGACTTACTTCACTCAGTATGGTAATCTCTCGGTCCATCCATGTTGCTGCAGATGGCAATATTTCATTCTTTTTTTATGGCTAAGTAATATTTCACTGTGTGTGTGTGTATGTGTGCATGTGTGTGTAACATCTTGTTTATCCATTCATCTGCTGATGGACACTTAGGTTGCTTCCATGTCTTGGCTATTATAAATAGTACTGCTATGAACATTGGTGTGCATGTATCTTTCCAAATTAGAGTTTTCATTTTTTCTGGATATATGCCCAAGAGTAGGATTGCTGGATCATATGGTAACTCTGTTTTTAGTTTTTTTAAGGAACCTTCATACTGTTTTCCATAGTGGCTGCACCAATTTACATTCCCACCAACAGTGTAGGAGGGTTCCTTTTTCTCCACACCCTCTCTAGCATTTATTATTTGTAGACTTTTTGATGATGGCCATTCTGATTGGTGTGAGATGGTACCTCATTGTAGTTTTGATTTGCATTTCTCTAATAATTAATGATATTGAGCATTTTTTCATGTATCTGTTGGCCACCTGTACATTTTCTTTGGAGAAATGTCTGTTTAGGTCTTCTGACCATTTTTTGATTGAGTTGTTTGTTTTTTTGATATTGAGTTATATGAGCTGTTTATACATTTTGGAAATTAACCCCTTGTTGGTTGTATCATTTGCAGATATTTTCTTCCATTCTGTAGGTTGTCTTTTCGTCTTGTTTATGGTTTCCTATGCTGACATTTTTTAAGTCTGTTGTGATTTTGTTCTCAAACAAAACCAAAACAAAAAATAACCATAACATTTTTTTTCTGTTTTTTAAATGTGATTTTTTATATGGGAAGGAGATAAATCCATGTGTTTTGTCTTCCATCTTGACTCGTAGGCTCCTTTTCTTGTTGCATGTTATTTTTTATAGTTTCTGCTAGAAAACTTTTTTTTTTCCCAGCTTCAATGCTCAGCTTAAGTGTACCTTATCTCAGAAGCCTTCCCTGACTGCTTCCTTCTTTCTAACATCCTGTGTTTACCTCTGTCATTCTGTATTGTACTGGCTTTATTGTATTGTATTAGACAGTGAGTGCCTGAGGATGAATAATGTGATTTTATTCTCTTTACCCTTAATGTATCTTATACACTTCAGGCTGCTAAGTAAATGTTTATTGACTAACACACTGAAGAATGAGTATAAATGCGAGAAGTTTGTCATAGATATTCAGTCATCAAACTGGCACAACAGTTTTACTAATTAGGATAGTCATGCTTACAGCGGTGCTACTAGTCTGTGGGATTTACTTTTCTTAGAGATGTAGCCATTTTCTTAGTTCATAAAAGCATCTTTGGAGACTGGTATAAAATATCAAACACATTGTACCAAAAGGAATCAACAGAGTTTAAATATAATGAGATTTTGATTCAATATTTAAGCTGATATGACTGCTCTGTATATTGAGTGATATGTCTCTTTTAGGGTAGGTCTTCTGGTATGGTAGAATGTTTATTAAATACTTATAAGCTAAAAAATATAGTAAGGGAGGCTGGGTGGTGGGTTTGTTGTCTATGTTTAACTTCTAAAATTTAGTTTTTGAATAGGTAAATATATTTTCATAGTTCAAAATTAAAAATACAAACAGGGTAGATTCCCTGTATTTAGAAAATACAAACAGGGAAGCATCTCTCTCATCGTTTCCCTGTAGATACTTGGAAACTGATAAGCTTTTGAGGTTCTCCTCCTCACAATCAACCAGTTTTCATTAGTTTAAAAAGTGTTGTGTGTGTACTTGGATTTTTAAAATAATTCTGCTAAGCTGATCACTTGTGTTGGTGTAGTATAATGAATGGCTGACTCAAATGTTTTGTGATTTTTTTTTCTCTCTTTTTTTTTTAGATACATCAAATTACGAAATGGCTTGCAGGCACTTTTGATTTCAGACCTAAGTAATATGGAAGGTAAAATGGGTGATGCAACAGATGATGAAGAGGAAGAAGAAGAGGAGGAAGAAGAAGAAGATGATGACGACGATGACGACGATGATGAGGATTCTGGAGCGGAAATAGAAGATGATGATGAAGAGGGTTTTGATGATGAAGATGAGTTTGATGATGATGATGACGGACATGATGATGATGATCTTGATACTGAGGATAATGAATTGGAAGAATTAGAAGAGAGGGCAGAAGCTAGAAAGAAAACCACTGAAAAACAGGTGTGAATCATGTCTTCTATCTTTTTCTAATTTGGGAATTCTTTGGGATAAGTTCCAAACTTATGTTTTATCTCTTAATGGCCAAAAGGAAATATATATCTTTTGATCTTAGTAAAGGTATATTTATTCTGTATAAAGATTACATTTAAAAAATGTTTTTCTCTAATTATAAAAGTGACAAATGCTTATTATAGAAGCTAATGGAAAATAAAGAAAAACAAAAATATAAAAGTTGCCCGTAACCATAACTCTCAGAGGTAATCACTTACCAGTATTTGACTGCGTTATATGTTTTAAAAACAAATGCCTGGAGGTGAGGATCCACATAATTCTTAGCCTGGGATAGAGGAATAAGAGAGAGAGTATCATCCTTGGAGAGACTGGAAAAAGCTTAAGAAAAGAACAAGGCTAGCGTAGAGTCCTCACCTGGGCCTAGGGTTCTAAGAGTCCTCATATGAGTCATTTCTGTCTTTGTAATTGAATGTGATTTATCTCTTTTTATGAGGAAGCACCAGAGGTTTGAATAAATAATAAATAAGTAAATTGGAAGAAATGTAATAGAAATGGGGAGTTGAGCTTAGTTAGTGAAACATATAATAACAATAGGTGAGCAGATAAATAGGGCTTGATAGAGATAATTTTCCTCTCTGGATATTTTTTGAAGAATGCTTCCATTTTGCAGTAGGAAGTACCTATATTGGAGGATAATATTCTGGAGCTATTATAGTGGAATTGATCAGCAAATGTTCGTTAAAGATAGTATCTTGAATATTGATAATGCATTCAACATGGTACAGGCCTCAAAGAATGAATTAAAGTTCAGATGATTAACACTAAAATCTAAAGGTCATATGTATAATACTATAAAGTCAGCTCTCAAAGTGTGAAGATGGGAGATTTAAGTAGTAGATATGGCCTAAATAAATTCTTTGATAGATACTCTTTCTGGAAAAAATTATTATTTTTTTAAAGAAGATTGTGGCAATTCTTTCACTGAGGTGTTGGAGGGATTGAGTCATGTTTAAAGAAGCTATTTGCCCTTGCTATTCAGATTGTGAGTGATGCCTGTTTTGGGAGAGCAAGATAGGTCAAGTGGTTTTAGCTTGGAAAGCTTTAGGGATGAAAACCAAAACACTGGGGGGAAAAATATATATATATATGCTACTTGATAGTCTATAGTAAGGTCTTTGTCAGTAAATTGGGAATTAATAAATTCACTTTTAATTTAAAATAGATCTAGTAATTCCAAATAGAGGAATAATAGAAGGGAAGAAATGATAAAAGTCAGAAATGGAAAGAGCATTGACAGTCAGGAAACCTGAATTTTAATTCTGAATCTGTCACTATCTTTCTGAATGATCTTAGGCCTTTTCATTTTCTCATTTTTTTCTCATTTCTAAAACAAGAGAATTAGGTTACATAAATTTTAAAGTCCATTTTAGCTCCAAAACTTACTGTGTTATAACTTCATAACTGAATATTCCTTGTCTGTAAATTTCTTTCTATATGTCTGTCTGTGTATTTGTAGCTTTTCCTGTGTTTTGGACTTCTTTATACCTTCTGTCAACTGATAAGCAAAACTCTAGGATTAAATTAAGAATTGTTTTGACAGCCAATTTTATTGTCAAGATATAATAAAATATCTTAGATTTATACAGAAATTGTGAACCTCTTTGACAAATGAAGATGTGCATCCAGTATTTTGGGTACCCCTTTTAACCTTGCTTAAGTGCATCAAACTCCAAATGTTACCTCGTCTAGAAGCAGCAAGGTCACATTCTAAAGATCATTTAAAAAATGGCTTAGATGCTGCCTTTCTTTTCTGAGAACTTGGTATGATATATTCCCTCATAAGATATTGATAGGTAATTCTCTGGATATTAGAAAGGAATGGAGGAACCTAATGCAATTTGAAGAAGAGATCGAACTGTTTAGATTCAGATGCAGCGGGTACACGAGTGAAAGGCTTTCCTTTGATCCCATGATCTGGGAAAATGATTTATAGTCATTGAATGAATAAATGCCTACAAAAGGGAAATAACGTAGATAGTCTAGGTAAGAGGTGGCTTAAGAGTAGTATAGGGTTTGCAGCGGTTTTATGATTTTTTGTTTGAAAAATGTGAAATGTGTTCAAGATAAATATGCAAATTTATAAGGGTAGTGGGAAGAAAAAATTTTGAGGTTTTTGGAAAACTTTTACCTAATTAGGAAGTTAACTACTCTTTTGAGTTATCATTTTTATCCCCTCTATTTTCTTCCTCTCAAAAGGAAATTGTTCTTGATCTGAAAGCTTTAATAAATTAACAAGATTGGAATTTAAGTATGATATATGCTGAATTATGATTTGTTTAGGCCTTAAGTCAATTCTCAAGTATGTTTCAAGTATGAATTTCTTGGGTAGATAATTCTCAAGTATGAATTTCTTTTCTAGCAATCACAGAGCCTGTTTTTGCTGTTGTCAAAGCTGACTGATAGACTGTGGTTTAAGTCAACTTATACAAAAATGTCTTCAACCCTGCTGGTCGAGACAAGAAAACTTTATGGGGTAGTTGGAGCTGAAAGCAGGTTAGGCCTCTATTAAACATCACAGAACAGGTTAGACTGTGCCTTGAAGAAGTGGATATTCCCTCATGTTGTAACTGAGTTTATGTGTCTAAGTCTTAAGTATGGGATTTATGGTATCAAGTGAGACTATTTGGTTCTTCCAAAAGTGTACTTTTTTTTTTTCTCCCCTGACACATGGTTAAACTTTATACCAGGTGTATGCTATTTTTTAAAAACCCTCTAAGAGGATAACCATTTATCAAAACAGTCTTGTGTCATCAAATCTGTTAGCCCTTTAAAATGGACATTTGTAAAATTTGGGAAAGTTAATAATTCAACTTTCTATCCTCAAGGATTCAAATTGACTATCTCTCCCCTTTTGTATCTTTTAACTTATAATGATATAATGGTATGCCCTGATCATTTTAAATGCAGAGTTTGGTATGCCTCCTGACCATCTATTTTGTTGGAAACTGATTTTCCCAAGGTATTGGGAGAATATCAACCAATAAATATTCTATATATCTTCAATAAGAAGTGAAGAACTAAAAAGCCTCTTTAAAGTTTAGTTCTGTAGTTTTTTAATAGTTAAAGATTTTCTTTCCTAACCATTTATTTATTTTCTTTGTTAGATGTTTTCCTGACTTGTTATTTTATGCCCTGTTTTAATAAAAACAAGATTTTCTGAGTAACATATTGAGAAATTTCCATCTAGTAACTGAGTTACTGAACACAGAGAGCCTTTAATTGCTTAGAGATCTTTAGACAGAATCTACTCAGGTATATTACTTCTGCAGATTTCTGAAATCTGATAAATCAGAAACAAACTTGGTCCAGAACTTTGAAATGCTGACACAAAATAATACTTGGGTGGGCTGGCCAGTCCCCCTTCGCTTTTTTCTGTCTGTTTCTGCTTTTTTCCTTAGGTCTGCACCTCTTCAGCATTTGGCAGGATGGCAAGAGGAGGAGCAGCAGGGTGAAACTGACACAGTTCTGGTGAGTTTCACTTTGCTGCTCCTCCTGATTCTCAGGGAAAGAATTTTGTTACTTTCTGTTGGAAAAAGTCCATCTCCAAGTGAATCTTTAAAATGAGATGATAATATTATTCCTTTAGGATTGACTCACTGTTTATTTGTATGTGTTCTACTTACTCCAGTCTGCAGCGGCTCTTTGTGTTGGAGTTGGGAGTTTTGCTGATCCGGATGACCTGCCGGGGCTGGCACACTTTTTGGAGCACAGTAAGATCTTTGTAAAATATCATTCCCGGGTGTGTTTTTCCCTCTAAATTTGTATGTAATGATTTCAAAGATAAGTAACTGGTTTGGTAGAATTATAATTTGTTTAATAAGAGAAAAACTAAGAAAAAATGTTAGTGGATATCATAGGGGAAGATTTAATTTTAATCTTCTTGAGTGCACTTATTTTGAGGATTAGAGTGAAACCACTTAGAAAACTACTTTAAAATGTAGGTTTTATTATTCAGGTACAGGAAGCCCAACAAATCAGGAGAAAATTTCTAACCTCTAGGAATTTAGGCTATAGCCTTGGGAGGGGCAGTCTCTTCCAGGGCTGCAAGGCCTCAAGATGTCAAAGCATCAGAAATACAGAAAATAAAAAGGCATGATTAATATCAAAATAAAACAGAAAATCTTCAGTTTAATTATGAATGTACCCAAGTAAAACCTTTGTGAATGCTATACAGTTATGATACTTGAATTACTAATTTTTTTTGTGTTCTGGTTTTATAAGCTATTCAATACTTGAGGGTAAAGTTCTCATGAGATTTTATAGTAGAAATTAATCTGCTTATATGTCTGTGTTTACATTTTAACCTTTTCACAAATAAATTACGTATTTCTTTCATTAAAAATAAAATGTTTAGGCTTTGAGAATAAAAGTAATATGTGAACATTTTAGAAAATTACAAAAACAGAAGTGTAATGAAGAAAGTATTATCCAGACGTAACCATTGTTCATGTGTTGGCATATTTTCTTCTTCTTTTTTTTTTCCCTGCACATGAGAAATTTCATCCTTGTTAATAAAAACATTGTCTGTATCTTTGTGTTCTGTGACTTTGTGTTCTTTCCACTTAGTGGTATTCATGGGTAGTTTGAAATATCCAGATGAGAATGGGTTTGACGCCTTCCTGAAGAAACATGGGGGTAGTGATAATGCTTCAACTGATTGTGAACGTACAGTCTTTCAGTTTGATGTCCAGAGGAAGTACTTCAAAGAAGCCCTGGATAGGTAATTAACTCAAAATGTATTTTTATTTTGATTATCTAATGCCACCTTACAATTGGAAATATTGGGCATTGTTCTATGGTATTTCTTTTTGAGCAGTGTTCTAATTCTGTAGAATTGTCACAATACTTTATCTGGAGAAAAGAGCAAATTATAAATAAGCCTTGGCTCTTGTTTTGTAATCCTTAGTCTTTGTTTTAAAGATTAAACTGAAGCCCTTTAAACACCTTTTGAGTTTTGTACATAACATAGTCTCTATTGACTCATTATTGCAATTGTTATTTTCTAATTTAGTAGAAAATATGGAAGAACAGAGAAGCAAAAAGAGATAAGATTGCTCCCAATTTCATAATCTAGAGTTAACCGTGATTGATATTTTGGATTATAGCTACCTATACTCGTAATGTATATGGGATCAGCTTGTTCATATCTTTTCATATTTTTAAATAAGGTATATCACTTTTACATATAATTTTATAATTTATAAAGCATGATTTTAAGTGATTGTGTATGATTCATATTATATAAAAGTACCATAATTTGTTCAGCCAGTCACATATTATTGGACGTTGAATTGTTTCCAGTTTTCTAGTATTGTAATGCTATGATGAATATCCTAATCTTTGTGTACATCCTTAATTATTTCTTTTAAGTTCTAAGGAGTGAAATTTCTCAGTCTATTTTCGTGAATATTTTTAAAGCTTTTTTTTTTTTTTTTTACGGTACGCGGGCCTCTGACTGTTGTGGCCTCTCCTGTTGCGGAGCACAGGCTCCGGACGCGCAGGCTCAGCGGCCATGGCTCACGGGCCCAGCCGCTTCGCGGCATGTGGGATCATCCCGGATCGGGGCACGAACCCGTGTCCCCTGCATCAGCAGGCGGACTCTCAACCACTGTGCCACCAGGGAAACCCCTTTATGTGTTCTGGAACCCCCAAATTAACAACTTTTTTTCCTAAAACAATGCCAAAATTCCATTAAAATTGATACAATTAGTTTGATGACAATATTTATAATAGGATACAACTTAGTGGTTTTTCTTCATTAATTTAAAATATGGCTGTCTACTTGCATTCAGTGAACTGGTTTTTAGCTCTTTTTTAATCATATACTTAAGGACATGCTCATAGCACATATATTTGATCTCAGTGTTTGTCTAATTAAACATTTAATTCCCAAATAACAAACGAAAGAATAGAGACAAAAGAAATTAACAAAGGCAATGCAAATGATGCCCAAATTTATCTTTTCTATACACTTAGAAAATTAGGAATACTCTGGGACTTCCCTGGCTGTCCAGTGGTTAAGACTCCACGCTTCCACTTCAGGTGGTGCAGGTTCAATCCCTGGTTGGGGAACTAAGATCCCACATGCCACACAGCCAAAAAGAAAAAAAAAGCCACGAGAAAATTAGGAATACTTTTAGGATGACTGCATGTTTGCTCTTGTTTCAAAGTTTTCAGCTTCCCAGTTTCACAACATCGAAACAGGTCTTTATGTGTGAAGAAAGCTTAAGCAGTAGACAAGTTGAATTCTCATGACTTTATATTTGGTTATATCCAAATATAAAGAAGGAAAAAATCCACTTCATTGGAAAAAAGAATAGGCTAGGGATATGTTGAATAAATTCTGACCACCTCAGAGATGACAAAACTTGGTATAAAGTGTAGTTAAAGAACTTGTTTCATTTCTTCTTAAGAAATTCTATGTATTTGAAATTTAAGGACTACTTCAGGAAATCAAAAGATATTTGCACATTTATTATAGATTATTTCTACTTAAAAGAAAAAGAACCTATCAGAATTAATAAGAAGAATGCTACTGCTTAATAGGAGAAATAAATAAGAATATCAGATCATGAATTCATGCCATAAATGGTAGATAGTGGTAGAGCATTAAGCATTGCATATACTATAATAAATATGAAAATATTACACTTCTACAGTTAGTAAGGAATAAAAAGCCTTTGGATCATTTTCAAAGGACTTTTGTATAGCATGGATTAAGTGCCAGTATTTTTTAATAAGTCAGTAAAATCCAGTTCCCTCACAGGTCACATTGTTTATCAGTATCTTGAATCATTTAAATAAAAAGTTGAGGAGCTGACTAAATTTTTACTCTGGTAAGTAAATGAGAATGGAAGCTGCTTTTGCCCTGGTGGCATTTGCTAATTTCAGTAAATTTGAACTTTGGTTTATCAGTATTTCAGGGCAAGAGCAAGAATTATCAAAGCCCAGGATGTTCATATGGTGGGATGTCTAACAGGATGCCCTTCTCATGATAAACTGGGACTCCAGAGGCATCACCCTCAGGTTGAAGAAATGGATTAGCCATCCTGAGGAATTACAGCCTGCTTTCAAAATGCCTGAGTTGTCTAGCAAACCTTAAGCCTTGATTGTGATTTAACATGGTCCAGAACTGGTAGTGTTCTCTCATGCCCAAAAGAAGCAAACACAAATCCTCTCAAAAGGAAAATACCTTTATTTTATGCTTTACATTACTTACTCCTATAAACAGTTTTTCAAGTAGAGTGACCAGCATTCAGTCACACATAAGCAGGCACACGACAAAACAAGACAACATGAATGAGAACAGAAAACGGAAAAAGACTTTTAATGCCTTAGAAATCTTAGAGATTGGAATGTACAATTACAAAAACGATTCAATTTTAAAGAAATAAGGGACAAGTTTGAATACAGTTGCAAGGCATAGGAAACTATAAAATGTGACCTATGGGATTTGAAATATAAAAAAAAGAAAGAGCATTTTGAACTGAGACATGATAATTGAAATTGAAACCCAATGGACAAGTTTAAGAAAAGAGTAGCTATAGATGAAGATAGAATTTGTGAATTGGAAGATAGATCAAAAGAAGTCCCTAATACAGCATGAAGAGAAAAAAGATGAAAGGTACAGGAAAAAAGGAAAAGGGGCATAGTGGATAGAGTGAAAATGTCAAATACGTATTTACCTGGAGTCCTAGAAGGAGAGGAGAGAAAGATAGAGTAGACAAAATACTTGAAGGTTTGATCACTAGAAAATTTACAGAACATCAAATCAGACGTTAAAGAAGTTTAACTAATTCCAAAAGTGTATATTAAAAGACATTCACATATAGAAAGATATAGTGACTACAGAAAACCAAATATAGAAAATCTTTGCAAGATGGAAGGGCAGAACTCCTTCAAAGTCATATTAGTTAGTCTGATGGATGACTTTTCAACAGCAGTAGTGGAAGCTAAAAGATAGTGGGATATCTGTAATAGTCTGAAAGAAAATAACTGCCAACCACAAATTCTACACCAAGCAAAAAATACCTTGTAAGAATGATTGTAAAATAGACCTTTAGACACACAATTGAGAGTGTGTGCCACCAGCCAACTTACCAAAGGAAATTTAAAGAATTTATTTCAGGCAGAGGAAAATGCAGATCAGAGATGCAAAAAAGATAGAAGAACAATGAAAGTCATTTTATGTGAATAAATATAAATGAACATTGATTACTCAACAGTAATTACAAAACTTAAAAAGTATACAGAATTAAAACAATAACATATCAGGAATAATGATGATGGAGAAAAAGGTATTTTTATAAGGTATTGATTAACATTAGACATTGATAAGTTAAAAGGATGCATGTAATATTTTCAAGGGTAACTTCTAAAAGAACACAATTTGAGTATAAAAATTCCAAACCAGTACAGGGAAAACATTTGGAATAATTCTTTTTAATAATAAATTCAAAGAAAAAAAGTAGTAGGAGAGGGCTTCCCTGGTGGCGCAGTGGTTGAGAGTCCGCCTGCCGATGCAGGGGACACGGGTTCGTGCCCCGGTCTGGGAGGATCCCATGTGCCGCGGAGCGGCTGGGTCCGTGAGCCATGGCCGCTGGGCCTGCGCGTCCGGAGCCTGTGCTCCGCGGCGGGAGAGGCCACGGCGGTGAGAGGCCCGCGTACCGCAAAAAAAAAAAAAAAGAAAAAGTAGTAGGAGAGACAGAACAAGTGGGAGAAGCAGTACAAAGTAGGATGGAGGTAGATGTTGATCCATATATAACAGTAATTCTCATTAAATGTAAGTGGATTAATTTCCAATTAAACATTGTCAGACTGGATTTTTAAAAACCCAATCAAATAGTTTTCAAGACTTAGATGTAAGGCTTGGAAAAAAAATTACTGTTGTTCACAAGGCTCACTTCATATGGATAAAACTTAACTAGGAAGACATAATTATTTCCAGTTTGAACACATCTACTAACATAGCCTCACAGTAAATCAGATATAAAGACCAATGAACAAGTAACCAACTGCAGTGGGAGATTTAACACCCCTTTCTCAGTAATTGATAGAACAACCATAAAATCAATAAGGATGTAGAAGATTATAACAAAAGGATTACCACTTTTTTTCATAGATGTATCTAATTAACACCTTCCAACTACAAAATTTTTTCAGTTGACCATATTTTAAGCCACAAGTTCAGTCTCAAATTTCAAAGCATTGAAACCATATTATGTTTTCTGAACACAGTGTACAGTTAAATTTTAGCTAGAAATCAGAAGCAGAAAGCCGACTAGAACATTGCGTTATGTTTGGAAATTAAATATATTTCTAAGAAACACCTGGGCAAAAGAGGAAAGCATATCAGAAATTAGAAAGTATTTTATACTGAATATAATATATAATATAAAATATTATAGAACAAAAGTTGTGGGATGCAGCTATAGTAGTACTTAGAGGGAATATATAATCTTAAATGTATATGCTAGAAAAGAAGAACGGCTTAAAATTAATGAGCTGATCAATCTCAGGAAGTCTGAGTAAGACCAGCAAAGTATGCCCAAAGAAAGAAGAAAGAAATGATGAAAATAAATAAAATAAAAAGCAGACTGACCTCAGAAGAATGTTGAAATAGGACCTCCAAAAAGCCCCTCCTCTATAAAAGCAATGAGAACATTGCCAAAAATTGTCAAAATCAACTTTTTCAGAACTCTGGAAATAACCAAAAGCTTGCAACAATCCAAAGAGTATTTATTCAAGTGAGTGACTAAATCTTACTAAGAACAGTGAGTTTTGTGGCATTTTAACTTGCCCTATTTCCATTGCCCTCTACCCAGCTCTACAGTAGTCTCGAAAACAAAGAGGTCCCACAATCTCAGTAAAAAACAGCAGTCTAGCAGCCACTGGAGGGGGCTGGATGGATTTAGAGCTCTCTAAAAACATCATTCTGGAGAATCTTCATTATTTGACCTGTCTGGTAATTTCCTGGGAACCACCATTCATGGATTTTTATGTATTTGGCCTGACTGGGAGCTCACCCATTTGCAAAAATCTTTCTCTGGAGGCATTTGTCAAAAACATTTGGATGGAAGTTGTTTACCTTTGTGACTACCTGAGGCAGTGGATAACAGTTGGGGCAAACAAATAGGCTATTCAAAAAGCTTAAAAGGAAAAACTGGAAAATGAGATATCCTAAGGGGCTTTGCAAAGCTCCAGTATATTCCTGGAAATTTTGAAGGTCACATATATGCATATAGCTGTGTCATGTCCAGGGCTGTGTGCATGCTCAAGAAAGACCTAAGAACGCCTTAAGTTGTCACCATGGTTGACCTTGAGTCTCTGGGCAAGCAGGATGTGATGGCTAAGGCAGAGTTGTAAACTGCCTGACTGAATGTTGAAAGCATCCCCCAATATGCACAGAGAACCCCTTGGCAAGGCATTTAATGAAATCTCTCAACAACCAAAGATTATCACTAAGCTAACCAAGCAGTGGTTGTACTTGCCAAAGAATATGGACTTTACAGAATTAGTTTAAGAAAGGTACTAAATTTATAAACAGTAAGAACAGCAAACAGCAATAACAACAAAAAACCCTGAGGAGGGAGGAGAATCTTGATTTACAGAGTTGCCACATTATATTATTTAAAATGTTGTTTTCAACAGAAAGTTATGAGGGATGCAGAAAGTATGGCTGAACACCAGAAAAACAGTAGACAATAGAAACTGTCCCTAAGAAAGCCCAGATTCTGGAGTTACTAGGCAAAAACTTTAAATCACCTTTTTTTTTTAACATCTTTATTGGAGTATAATTGCTTTACAATGGTGTGTTAGTTTCTGCTTTATAACAAAGTGAATCAGGTATACATATACATATATCCCCATATCTCCTCCCTCTTGCATCTCCCTCCCACCCTCCCTATCCTACCTCTCTAGGTGGTCACAAAGCACTAATCTGATCTCCCTGTGCCATGTGGCTGCTTCCCACTAGCTATTTTACATTTGGTAGTATATATAAGTCCATGCCACTCTCTCACTTTGTCCCCACTTTACCCTTCCCCCTCCCTGTGTCCTCAAGTCCATTCTCTAGATCTGCGTCTTTATTCCTGTCCTGCCCCTAGGTTCTTCAGAACCATTTTTTTTTTTAGATTCCATATATGTGTTAGCATATGGTATTTGTTTTTCTCTTTCTGACTTCACTCTGTATGACAGACTCTAGATCCATCCACCTCACTACAAATAACTCAATTTCGTTTCTTTTTATGGCTGAGTAATATTCCATTGTATATATGTGCCACATCTTCTTTATCCTAAATCACCTATTTTAATTATGTTCAAAGAGCTAAAGAAAACTATGTCTAAGAGCTAAAGGAAAATATGAGAATGATGTCTTACTAAGTAGAGAACATCAATAAAGAGATACAGATTATTAAATAGAACCAAATAGAAATTCTGGAGTTGAGAAGTACAACTCAAATGAAAAATTAACTAGAAGGGCTCAACAGAAGATTTGAATTAGATTTGAGTTAGCTGAGGAAAGAGTAAACAAACTTGAAGAAAGGTTAGTTGGGATTGTCCAGTCTGAGGAACAGAAATAAAGAAAAGGAATGAAGAAAAATAAACAGAGCCTCAGAGATCTGTGGGACACCATCAAGCATACTAACATGTGTATCATAGGAGTTCCAAAAGGAAATGAGAAAAGGGTAGAAAGTATTCTTGAAGGTATAATAGCCAAACTCTTTCCAAATTTGGTAAAAGACCAAAATCTACACATTCAAGCAACTCAAGGATTTCCAGAAGGATAAACACAGTGGTATTCACAACAACGACATTCACAATAAGACACATTATAATCAAGCTGTCAGAAGCCAAATGTAAAAAGAATATTGAAAGTAGCAAGAGAAGAGCAGCTTTTTTCATAAAAGTTAATCTCAATAAGGTAAACAGGTGCTTTCTCATCAGAAATCATGGAGGCAAGAAGGCAATGGTATGACACATTCAAAGTGCTGAAAGAAAAAGACTACAAACCAAGTATTTTATATCCAGCAAAAATATCCTTCTAAGTGGAGAAATTAAGACAATCTCAGGTGAATTAAAAACCAAGTTTTAAGTTTGTCATTAGCAGATCTCTATATGACATATTAGATGAATGGAGTCCTTCAGACTGAAATGAAAGGACGCTCAAATCCACATGAAGAAATAAAGCATACTGGTAAAGGTAACTATATAGGTAAATATAAAAGAAAATATAAATATACTTTTTGTTTGTAATTTTTTCCCTATCTGATTTAAAAGATAACTAACTGTATAAAGCAAAAATTATAAATCTGTGTTGATAGGCATGTAATATATAAAGACATCATTTGTATGGCAATAATAACACAAAGGAAAGGAGAGAGAACAGGTATATGGGAGTGAAGTTTTTGTATACTACTGAAGTTAAGTTGGTATTAATTCAAAATGGATTGTTGTAAGTTAAGATGTTAGTTAAGAAAATAACTCAAAAAATATAGTAAAAAAAATGGCAAGGGAATTTAAATGGTACTCTAGAAAATATCTATTTTAACAAAAAGAAGTCAGCGATGGAGGAATAGAGGGGAAAAAAAGACATAAGACAGGAAACAGCAAAGGAAGATATAAATCCTGTCTTATCAGAAATTAAGTGTAAACAGATCAAGCATTTCGATTAAAAGACAAGATATTGGCAGACTGGGTAAAGAAACGTGTCAGCTATAAATGCTGTCTGTAAGAGACACACTTTAGATTAAAATACACCAATAGGTTGGCAATAAGAAGATGAAAAAAGATACACATACAAATAGTAATTAAAAGGGAGCTGGAGTGATTGAACTAATATCTGACAAAATAAGACTTTAAGATGAAACTTTACTAGAGACAAGGGAATTTTGTAATGATAAAAGGGTCAGTTCATCAAGAAAGTATAACAGTTATAAACATAAGTTCATCTTTCAAAGGAACCTCAAAATACATAAAGCAAAAACTGACACAATTGAGGGGAAAAATACACAATTAAATAATAATAGTTGCAAATGTAAATATCCCACTTTCAATAAAGGATAGAACAGCTAGGTAGATCAACAAGAAACAGAAGACATGAACAAGAGTATAAACTAACTAGACATCTACAGAACACTTCACCCCAAATCAGCAAAATACACATTCTTCTCAAGTGCAGCATGTATTTTTCTCCAGCATAGATATATATTAGGTCATAAAATAAATTTATTCCCAATAAATTTGAAAGGATGAAATTATACAGAGTATGTTCTCTAGCTATAATATAATGAAATCAGAAATCAGTAACAGAAGGAAATTTGGGAAATTTGACAAATCTGTAGAAATTAAACAACCTTACCCTAAATAATCAATGGATCAAAAAAGAAATCACAAGGGAAATTTAAAAAATAGAGACTAATGAAAATGAAAACAACATACAAAAATTATGGGATGCATCAAAACCAGTGCTCAGAGGGAAATTTATAACTGTAAACACCTCCATTAAAAAAGGTCTCAAGTGACCCTAAACTTCCATCTTAATTAACAAGGCAAAGAAGAGCAATCTAAACCCAACTAAGCAGAAGGAAGGACATAATAAAAATTTGAGTGGAAATAAATAGGGAATAGAAAAACAGTAGAAGATAAAACCAAGAGTTGGTTATTTGAAAAGATGAACAAAATTGACAAACTTTCGGCTAGACTAACCAAGAAAAAGGAAGGCTCAGATTATTAAAATGAGGAATGAAAGAGTGAACATTAGTATGATCTTAACCAAAATAAAAAAGAGTATAATAGAATATTGTGAACTATTTTATGCCAACAAATAGATAACAGACAAAATGGACAAATTTCTAGAAAGACACAAACCTACTGAAACTGACTTAAGAAGACAGAAAATCTGAATAGACCTGTAATGAGAGACTGGATGAGTAATCAAGAATTTACCAAATGAAAACTATAGACCCAGGTGACTTCACTGGTGAATTCTACCAAACATTTAAAGAATTAACACTAATGCTTCATAAACTCTTCCAAAATATAGAAGAGGAGGGACACTTCCTAAATCATTCTATGAAGCCGGTATTACTCTGATATCAAAACTAGACAATCATTGCACAAGAAAACTACAGACTAGTATCTGTTATGAATAGAGATGCAGAAATCCTCAACAAAACCACAAAACTGAATCCAGCAACATATAAAAAGGATTATGCACAATCCAGGTGGGAGTTATCCCAGGATTGTGAGGTTAGTTCACCATACAAAAACTAATCAACATAATATGCCATATTAATAGAAGAAAGGACAAAAACACATTCCAAAAATCATCTCAGTATAAACAGAAAAAGCATTTAACAGAATCCAGCACCCTATCATGATAAAACACTTGATAAACTAGGAATAAAAGGGAACTTCCTCAACCTGATAAAGGGTATCTGAATAACCCACAACTAACATCATACTTAATGGTGAAAGGTTGAAAGCATTTCCCCAAAGATTAGGATCAAGATATCAGCCCTGTCCACCTCTATTCAACATTGTAGTGGAGGTTTTAGCTAGAGCAGTTAGACATGAAAATGAAATAAAATCATGCAGATTGGAAAAGAAGTAAAACTATCTCTATTTGCAGATGGCATAATCTTGTACAGATGATTCTCATTATTTGTGGAGAATTCACCTACTCACTAAAATTTATTTGTAACTCCAAAATGAATACTTACAGTGCTTTTGTAGTCATTCAAGGACATGTGAAAAATTTGGGAAAAAATTTGAAAATTGTTGTGAAAAATTTGAGTTGCCTGACACACACCTCAGCTGAGGTTGAAAAAGGCAACACTCTACCTTTTTGTTTCAGCTTTCATACAGAAGTGACCAGAGGATAAGGGACAGTACAATATAGTAAGAGAAACTCTGGCTCTGGAGCCAGTTCTATGGAGTTTGAGTCCCAACTCTGGTACCCACTGGGGAAGTGGCCTCAGGCAGTTTCCTTAACACTTCTGAACCTCATTCTCTCTTTTGTGAAATAAAGAAAAGAGAATCAACTAGAATGAGATACCTTTAGGATTTAAGATCATAATCTGTGTATGTGTATTACCCCTAGGACAGTCATTCAATACTCGCTAATTCAGCAGTCATGACAACTTTAGAAAACATAACTACCACAAATAATAGGAACTCATTGTATATGGATAATCCTACAGAGTCCACAGATGAACTATTAGAGCTAATATCAAGTTCAACAAGGTTGCAGGATCAAGATCATTGTACAAAAATCAGTTGTATTTTTATACACTAGCAATGAAAAATACAAAAATGAAATTAAGAGAAAATTCCTTGTACAATAACATTAAAAAGAATAAAATACTTAGGAATAAATTTAACAAAAGAGGTGCAAGAGTTGTTTGTGGAAAGCCACAAAAATTTTTTTGAAAGAACAAATTAAATTAATGGAAAGCCATCCCATGTTCATAGATTACAAGGCTTAATATTGTTAAGATGACAATACATCCCAAATTGGTCTACAGATTCAACTTAATCCTTATCAAAATTTCAGCTGTCTTTTTTGAAGAAATTGATGAGCTGATTCTAAAATTCATATAGAAAGGAAGAGACCAAGAATAGCCAAAATTATCTTGAAAAAGAACAAAGTTAAAGGACTCATATTCCCAGTTTCAAAACTTACTCAAATCTATAGTAATCAAGGCAACATGGTACTGGCATAAGAATAGACATATACTTCAGTGGAATAGAATTGAGGCTCCAGAAATAAACCATTACATTTATTGTCAGTTGCAAGGGTGCCAAGGCAATTCAATAGGAAAGAACAGTTCTTCAAAAAATGCTACTGCGACAACTGGATATCCACATGCAAAAGAATGATGTTGGATCCTTTGTTCATACCATATACAAATATTAACAAATTGAGACATATGCTTAAGTGTAAGAGCAAAAACTATAAAATTCTAAAGAGAACATAGGCATAAATCTTTGTGACCTTGGACTTGGCAATAGTTTTTCAGATATGACATCAAAAGCAGAAGCAACAAAGGAAAAACTAGATAAACTGGCCTCCACTGAAATTAAACACTTTTTTGCTTTAAAGGGTCCTATGAAGAAAGTGAAAAGACAACTCACAGAATGGAAGAAAATACTTACAAATCATCTATTTGCTAAGGTGCTAGTATCCAGAATATATATAAAACTTTTAGTCTCAACAATGAGAAAACAAATAACCCAGTTTTAAAATGGGCAAACGATTTGAATAGACATTTCTCCAAAGAAGATATTCAGGTGGCCAATAAGCACATGAAAATATGCTCAATAACTTAGTCACTAGGAAAATGAAAGTCAAAACTACAATGAAATACTACCTCACAGTGGTCAGAATAGCCATCATTAAAAAGTCAACAAATAATAAATGTTGGAGAAGGTATGGAGAAAAGGGAACCCTCTTACACTGTTGGTGGGAATATAAATTCCCACCAACTGTGGAAAACATTATGGCAGTTCCTCAACAAACTAAAAATAGAGTTACCATATGATGCAGCAATCCCACTCCTGGGCATATATCCGGAAAAGACGAAAACTAATTTGAAAAGATACATGCACCCCAGTGTTCATAGCAGCACTATTTACAATAGCCAAGACATGGAAGCAACCTAAATGTCCATCTACAGATGAATGGATAAAGAAGATGTGGTATGTATATACAATGGAATATTACTCAGCCATAAAAAAGAATGAAATAATGCCATTTGCAGCAATATCATACTAAGTGAAGTAAGAAAGAGAAAGGCAAATACCATGTGATATCACTTATATGTGGAATCTAAAACAGGACACAAATGAACATATCTATGAAACAGAAACAGACTCACAGACATAGAGAACAGACTTGTGGTTGCCAGGGGGTAGGAGGGCGGGGGAGGGAAGGATTGGGAGTTTGGGATTAGCAAATGCAAACTAGTATAAATAGAATGAATAAACAACAAGGTCCTACTTTATAGCACAGGGAACTATGTTCAATATCCTGTGATAAATCAGAATGGAAAAGAATATGTATAACTGAGTCACTGTGCTGTATGCAGAAATCAACACAACATTGTAAATCAACTATTCTTCAATTAAAAAAAACTTCAATGAGATACCACTTTGAAAAGAAGAACATTTACAATTATTGGTGAATGTGTGGATAAATTGGAACTTTTGTACATTGCTGGTGGTTCAGCTGTGTTAGAAAATGTAGTTAGAAAACTTCCTCAAAAGTTAAACATAGAGTTACCATATGACCCAAAAGTTCCACTCTTAGTATACATACTCTACAGAATTGAAAACATATATCTACACAAAAACTTCTACATGAGTGTTAGCAGTGTTATATATAATAGGTCAAAAGTGGAAACAACCTAAATGTCAATCCACTGATGAATGGATAAAATGTAGCACATCCATACAACGGAATATTACTTGGCAATAAGAAGGAATGAAGTCCTGGTAAGTAATACAACATGAATGAATCTTGAAAACGTTATGCTAAGAGAAAGAGGCCAGATGCAGAAGGCCCCATAGTGTATGATTCCATTTATATGAAATGTCCAAAACAGGCAAATCCATAGAGACCAAAAGCAGATTAATGCTTGCCAGGGGCTGGAGGGATGAGGGAATGGGGAATGACCGTTAATGGGTACAGAGTTTATTTTTGTGTTAATGAAAATTTTCTGAAATTAGACAGTGGTAATGTTTACACAATTCTATGAATGTAGTAAAATCCTTTTAATTATGTACTTTAAAAGGGCATTTTGTGGTATGTGAATTATTTCTCAGTAGAAACAATATGCATATGGTAGTTTCAAGAAAGCTAAATGTTGGTTTGAAAAAACTGACAAAATGGGTAAACATTTCATGAGACTGGTCAGGGAAAAAGAAGAGTATGTGCAAATATCAGGAATAGAAAAGAATTAAGACATAATGGCATATGTTGAAAATACAATAAGGTATTTTGAACAACCTATGCCAGTAAATGAAAAAGCTAGATGGTGTTCACAAATTCTTAGTAATATTATTTATAAAACCCACATAAGAGAAATTATAATTTAAAAGTTTTCATACTCTTATAATCATTAAAAAAATCAGTCAGTATTGAAAACTCTTCTCAAAAATAAACTTGTTTAGAGTCGTACAAAAAATTGAAGGAAGAAATAATTCCTCCCTCATTTATGAAGGTAGCATGACCTTGATTTAAGAAAGTATAATATAAGAAAAAATATAGACCAGATTCACAAACAGGCTGATATAGCAGTACTGAGTGGGGGTCATCTTAGAAGTATGAGGTAGGGTTAACAGAAAATCAGTGCTGTTCATTGCATTGTCAGATTGAAGGAGAAAAACCATCTCAGTATATGTAGAAAAAAATTACGTGATGAAATTCAGTATCTATTCACAAAGATGCTCTTAGCAAATAAGAGTATAAGGCAGCTTTCTCAATAAGATATTTGATGGTTTAAACCAAACCTTATATTTAATGGTGAAACCTTGAAAGATTCCACGTTGAGATCAGGAACAAGACAGAGATACGGGTTGTGATCGCTTCTGTTCATTCTATTATATTAGGCAAGAAAGAAAAATAAGCAAAATACACAACTGTCAACACATATGATATGATTGTGAACATAGAAAATCTAAAATCTTCTACATATAAAAATTAGGAACATTAACAGAATTTAGTAAGATAGCTTGATATGCAAAAAGTAAAAATGATAATATGTTTAACATATAAAAGTACAACTTCTATGTATCAGCAACAGTTAGATATTAAAATTTTAAAAAAGTTTATAAAAGCTACCCAAATAATCAGACACTCAAGAATCATCCCAAAAATTATGTGTAAGACCTCTTCATGGAGAATATATTAAAATCTTATTGTGAGATATTTAAAGAGACCTAAATAAATTGAGAGAAATACTATTCATGGATTTGAAGCCTTGTTTTTTTGTCTTGTTTTGATTTTGGCCATGCTGCACGGCATGCAGGATCCTAGTTCCCCAACCAGGGATCGAACCTGTGCCCCCTGCATTGGAAGCTCCGGAGTCCTAACCACTGGACCACCAGGGAATTCCCTGAAGCCTTTTTTTTCTTTTAGTGACATTAATCTTCCTATTTAATGTACAGATTCAGTGATACCACAACCATAATCTCAGAAGATTTACTTAGTCTTCAATAGACAAGCTAACTCTAAGATTTATAAGGAAATGCAGAGGGCTAAGTATAGCCGAGATACTTTTGAATTGGAAAAATAACAAGGTAGCAGGACTTGACCTACTAGATATTAAGATTTGTTTTGTAATTAGGACACTGGGGTGTTAGCAGAGGGCTAGACAAAGAGATGATGGAACAGAATATTTCTTGGAATGGAAATAGACCAACACATATGTGGACACTTGATTTTTGATAGGAGCATTATGGAGCAGTGGTGAAAGGGCTTTTTAAAAAAATGATGCCGAGACAGTTGGGCTTCTATAAAGGCAAAACCAAAATTGACTCCCTATCTCACAACATGCACAAAAAAATCAATTCTATGTGGATTATAGACCAAAAAGTGAAAAGTACAATTAAAAGTTTTATAGATAAGCATGACTTTAGCCTTAGGTAAGGATTATCAAACAAGATGCAAAAACAAAACATAAAGAAAAATGATAGTACGTTACGTTCATCTAAAGATAACATAGAGTATGAAAAAAGCAAGTATAAAGTGGGAGAATATATTTGCAACACATGTAACTAACAGGACTTATATTTAGAATAACTACCAGAGATTTAATTATTAGATTATATATGTAATTGTATGTAACATAATTTATATATGATAATATATATCATATAAATGGATAATTATATATATTATTATGATCAGTAAGAAAAATACAACCCAATAGAAAAAAACCCTTAAACAGGCATTTTACCAGAGAAGAAATTCAAATTATTAATAAATATATAAAATGTTCAATCAGGAAAATGTAAATTAAAACCATTATGAGATTTAACTATCCTAAAAGTTGCAGAAAATTTTAGTCTGACAATACCATGTGAGAGTGAGGTTGTAGAGGATTGGAGGATGATCTGATGCAAGTGTAGATTGGCACAATCACTTTGGAAAAGTTTGATTATTACCTAGTGATGTAGAACATATGATGCATATACTATTACCTAGGAGTTCCTTTCTTAGATATATATTTAGACAAACTTGTGCACATGTGCTGTGGTACATATTTATAAGAATGTTTATGGCAGCATTGTTTGTAATGGTTCAAACCCAGAACCAGCCCAAATGTCCACCAGCAGTAGAATGGATGAATAAATTCATGCAGTGGAATATTCTACTGCGATGAAAATAAATGATCCACAGCCACATGTAGCATCATAAATGACTACTAAAAAGAGTGTTGAGTTAAATAAATCACGCAAAGAATACATACACTGTATATCCATTTATATGAAGTTCAAAAATGAACCTATATTGTCTAGAACATGCATTCTTGGCAGGGTTCATACTGTTTCTTTTGGTGGCAAAAATTTGTCTTGGAGGTGAAAAAACATTTGATATTACAATGGTTTGTGGCCCTCCAAATCTTAACCCTACCTGCAAAATCTTAGTGTTTGATTTCTTTTTGAGTTTTCTCAAATATCACATGAGCACCATTTACTCTGACATTGAGTTTGTGGAAGATATGCAGAGCGTCTGCAAGGTCAGGGGTACAAAATTGTGGTGGATAGATGGTTGGAGGACTTTCAAATGACTGATCTTGAAGTCATCACTAGAGGTGGTCTGTGTGTGTTAGTTGGTTGCCATTGGCTGCCTTGTGGATGTTATGTTTGATCCTCTCTCTGCTTTTGTGTGTGACTTTGATTTTTAGAATTAAATAAAAATATTCTGTTTTATTATTTAGTTCAACAAAAGTTATTCAACCCTTCATTAGTTATACTAAGTACTGACAAGAAAAAAATGTCAGTAATATTTTAATGAGTATCTAGTAGCTAATTAAATTAAAAGTTTCTTCTCAGAGCAAGCAAAAGTTCAAAGTTTATTAAATATTGTAGGAAATTAATTTTTTCAATGTGTTTTGTTGGAAAAATGAATTTTAATTTTTTAAAAACTTGATTGCATTGCTGTTATTATATAAATTGTTAATTTGCATGTGTAATTTGATGTGTCACAATTTATATAAGGAATATATTACATTAAACAGCAAATACAGTTATAAAATTAAGTGAAATACTAGTAGCCTTTAAAATTTTAACTTGGGATTTCCCTGGTGGCGCAGTGGTTAAGAATCTGCCTGCCAATGCAGGGAACACGGGTTCAATCCCTGGTCTGAGAGGATCCCACATTCTGTGGAGCAACTAAGCCTGTGCGCCACAAGTACTGAACCTGCGCTCTAGAGCCAGCGAGCCACAACTCCTGAGCCCGCGTGCCACAACTACTGAAGCCCGTGCGCCTAGAGCCCGTGCTCCGCAACAAGAGAAGCCACTGCAATGAGAAGCCTGCGCATCGCAACGAAGAGTAGCCCCCGCTCGCCGCAACTAGAGAAAGCCCACGTGCAGCACCGAAGACCCAATGCGGCCAAAAATAAATGAATTAATTAAAAAAAAATTTTAACATAAAAAATAAAAAAAAGTAGGCCTCAGATACTTTTTATTTATAAAATCACAGATACACATAAAATATGTAAACAGATTGTGTATGTGTGTAAAAATGTCATAGGGGAGTGATTAGAAGAAAATTCTGAAAAGACTACTTAGGGTTGATAATGGGAAAAAAAAAAAGATCAAGAAACACCAGCCTAGAAATACATATATATGTGGTAAAGCTATCAAGAAAAGCAGAGAAGTGATTCCCGTAACATTCATGATATTAACTCTGAGGATAAGGTGGGTGCTGGGTTCTTCTAGAGTTTTGACAGTGGTCTATTTCTTGATCTGAGTGGTGGCCACTCAGGTGTTTACCGTATAGTCTATATGCCCATGTTTTATATATAATACTTTTTTGTATGGGTATTATATTTCATAATAGAAAAAAGGTAGTTTGTAGACATTAAAATCTAGAAATGCTGTGTATTGTTTAGGTTTTATATGCACGATTATGAACTAAATCTCCATCTTAGTAAAGCTTCTTAATTAAAAAAGTAGATGTTGACTGATGAAAAGCTTTTACCAAACAGTTTTTTTTTTTTTTTTTTTTCAGATGGGCCCAGTTCTTCATCCATCCACTAATGATCAGAGATGCAATTGACCGGGAAGTTGAAGCTGTTGATAGTGGTAAGTGCTTTATGTCTTGCTGCTTTTTTTTTTTTTTTTTTTTTTTGCGGTACGTGGGCCTCTCACTGCTGTGGCCTCTCCTGTTGCGGAGCACAGGCTCCGGACGCGCAGGCTCAGCGGCCATGACTCACGGGCCCAGCCGCTCCGCGGCATGTGGGATCTTCCCAGACCGGGGCACGAACCTGTGCCCCCCGCATCGGCAGGCAGACTCTCAACCACTGCGCCACCAGGGAAGCCCTCTTTGTCACTCTTTATATTATAAAGGGCTAAGTTAAAATAGATATGTCATGTTTATTCCTGTAGCCATTAAATGTCTAATTCAGTATATGAAATAAGTCAAAGAATGGTAGATTTTCAATTTTTCAGCCTTTATTTTTTGAGGGTTTTACCACAGTGACTGACCTTTTGCAGGGTAAGAGCCTAAGTCTTTTTTTTTTTTTTTTTTTTTTTTTTTTTAGAGCCTAATTCTTAAAGCTAATCACTGGGTGTTAAAACTTAAAAGTTCACATACTCTTTTTGTATGAAGAGGTATTTCCTCTGAGGCTTTATTTTAAGCACCATCCTGATATTTAAATAGCTTATTTTTTGTTGCCTCTGTGTGTCAGTGCTTTGTGGGTTGAGTTTCTGTAGTTCCAAAAACAATCATGATATGTTTATGGATGAAGAAACTAAACTCCTGAACAGGAAATGCATTTAATTTTACTTTTTGACAGTTTTTTTTTATCTTTGTGATTTAAATATTAAAGACTGTAAGGAAGGCTGTGTGTCTCTATAGGGTGCAGGTTCATTAGAGAACTGTGCTGCACATATCCCTTAATTACAGAGTACCAGTAAATAGCACCACTGCAGATTGACCCTGATTCCTTATTTTAGCATTAGAAACATGTAACAGTAGACTTGGGGGATTTGTAGTTCACATAGGTTAGGGTTGGCTTGCATAGCTGAAGAGGCCAGGTCTCTGTACTAGTTCTTCCCTTTGTAGCATTTTCCCTCTTGGCTTGATTGTCTAGTTCTAATAATCACTTATTGCATTCACTAGGCTGAATAAACTGCAGATGGCTGGAAAGAACTGTCTTGAAGTCAGCAAACTGTATTTTACTTATAGAAATGTCACTACCTGTGGCCCTCAATTTATTTGTAAAAGAGGGTGGAATGGAGTTAGATTCCTCCTAGTTCTAGTAGCTTCTTATAATCAAGGATTTATTTTGTTCATTTTTGTTACTTGCCTACCCACAGTGTCTGTTTTTTCATAGGCCCAGATAAGTATTTGTTGAATACAAGAAAAACCAAAATAACTAAGGAAAACTCCAAAAGCCTTCCCTACTTTTTGGGACCTAGGAACTATATTCTGTGTCTTTAATTCTTTCAAGTGTGTTTTTCTTTATACAGTTTCTAGAGTGGGTCGAAATTGGCATTTAAAAGGTTAGACATCTAGGGAATTCCATGGCAGTCCAGTGGTAGGATTCAGCGCTTTACTGCTAGGGCCCACGTTCAATCCGTGGTCGGCAAACTAAGATCTCGCAAGCTGTGCGGTGCGGCCAAAAAAGAAAGATTAAACGTCTAATTTAATTTTACAAGTTTAATTCAGAATATATTTTATTATATTTTGAATATTATACAGAAATATATATATATACATACATATGTGATATATGATATGTACACACACACTCAAATACAATAAGTAGTTTTGGTTTAAGATGAACTTAAGCTAAAGGCTCTGTTTTTTGGTTTGTTTTTGATGATAGGAGACCTAGATTTCAATTTGTGATCTGATATAAATAGGTATATATCATTAGTTACTTAACCTTCTAAGTATGAGGGATTTACTTGAGATTAGGGAGATGGGAGAGGTCTTAAATTTTAACTGGTGTAATAAACTAGTATTCATTAGCCAGTTTTGTTTTTTAGCATACTGTTTATGATATTCTTTTATTTGCATTTATAAGACATCAGAAAATTATAAATAAGACAAGAGCTAAGTTTAGATTCTGTGAACATACAACAAGATCATTTGGAGACTCAATATTTATACATTGATAGATGTTGGTATTTATTGTGAACACAGCATAAATTTATCTTGGCTAAAACCACAAAATGTTTAACAGTTTTACATGCTAACGTGTATAGTATGCAGACCATTAAGAGTTAACAGCTCTAGGCCAGGTCTAAGTCAGTATTATATTCATACATCTTAGCTTTTCTTTTTTCCAAAATCAATATCTGCAAGTAATGAGATCTATTTTTGAAAGCTCAATAATCAGATGTTATTTTCTTCTATTCAGATGTGATAGTCTTTATTCTGTCATTCTCATCTCATTCGCATGTTTTTAGTTGCCTGCATGCTTGGATGGCCCATTCAGTGTGAGAGGAGTTGAAAGGAAGTTCAGCTAACCTGGTAGATTCATCTTTTCATTTTCTTTATCATTTATTTCTCTCCACCTGCTTATGGAAGAGATTCTTTCCTGAGTTTTTAATTTATTATCTTGTTTTACCTTCATTACTTTATCACCGTGCCCTGCATTGACAATCTGTTTTTGGTCTGTTCTTTCAGTGGAGTGGTTATACACACAAATTTATAAGCATTTATTTGCACAGTGCAGATAGGTCTGTTCAGTGTTTTATAATTTTCTTGAATACATTTAATCACAGAAGCTCATAAATGTCCACAGGGTAGGTTTTAAAATGGGATTACTTTATTGCTAAAAGAAGATTATAGAGAAAAAAATTATTTTTAATGATTAGCCCTTTATTTTAATGATTGTTCATACTTTTACATAAGCATGTTTAATTGCCTGCATATTTTACCTTAGTAATTGAGACTGAGGATATAGCCAAAGCCTTTTTTTATATAATCAAGTGGTTGAGTGTGTTCTCTAAGTGTTCAGTATTTATACTCTATTTTTATCAGTTGTAGGAGGTACTAAATCACTTTTTGTAGGTATGTTTATATATCTGCTCCATTAGTTTTCTGTTGCTGCTGTAACAAATTACCAGAAACTCAGGCTTAAAATAACAACAGATTTATTTTCTTAAACTTTTGGAGGTCAGAAGTCTAAAATATTTCCTCAGGGCTGCATTCCTTTTGGAACCTCCAAGGGCGAATCTGTTTCCTTGCCTTTTGCACCTTCTAGATACCACCTACTTTCCTAGACTATGGCTCCTTTCACTATCTGGAGAGCCACGGGTGTAGAATCTTCTTTGCTATCTGACTTTTGCTTCTGTCTTTATATCTTCTGTCTTTGATCCTCTTACCTCTCTCTTCTAAGGACCCTATGATTACATTGGGACCCAGATAATCCAGGATAATCTCCCCTTCTCAAGATCCTTAATTTAATCACACTGCAAAGTTCCTTTTACCACATAAGGTAACACATTCACAGGTTTTGGAGATTAAGATGTGGCCATCTTTGGGAGCCATTATTCAGCCTGTCACCTTAGTAATGGAATTGTTTCTTCTGTGTTAGAGCTATATCTTCATAATTTTTACAGCGATTTTAAAAATTTACTCTGTTGAAGCTATGTATATATTTTTTACTACATATGTTTTCCAGGTATGGAAATTAAAAATGTATATATTTTTTACTGTCTCATCTTTGATTTAGACTTTATGGCTTATAACTGAAGTATTTTAGTGAATATACTTTTGCTTCTTTCCATCTCTTCTGTCACCACTTTAGTTTCCACTCTCTTTACCAAGTATAACAGTGATGGCCTCTAATCAGTTTCCCTGTCTATACTTTTGCTTCCACATTTACCACCAGAATGAACTTAGTGAAGTCCAGATCTGATATTGTTACTCTCCTTATTAAACATTTATAACGCCTTACCATTACTCCCATGATAAAAAAAATAGCTAACATTTTTTTTTTTTTTTTTTTTGCGGTATGTGGGCCTCTCACTGTTGTGGCCTCTCCCGTTGCGGAGCACAGGCTCCGGACGTGCAGGCTCAACGGCCATGGCTCACGGGCCCAGCCGCTCCGCGGCATGTGGGATCTTCCCGGACCGGGGCACGAACCCGTGTCCCCTGCATCGGCAGGCGGACTCTCAAGCACTGCGCCACCAGGGAAGCCCCAAATAAAATAGCTAACATTTATTGAGCACTTACTATGTGCATTGTTATGATTATTACCTCCATTATCCTTATTTAACGTACAATGAAACTGAGGCTTAGAAGCGCTCTTTCAAAAATTGTTTCGTAACTCTTCAGCCTGATATCTTGCCTCTGCTTTGATTCTGAACCTTCTACCTCCAGCAGCTAGTTTTAGTAGTACCTGCTGCATGATGTTCAGTAAATATTTGTTGAAGGAATATATCTTATTTAATTCTTATAAGAATCCTGTGAGCTAGGTACTTGTAACTCCATTCTATAGATGAGAAATAGAATCAGGGAAGTTAGATAACTTTCTCAAGGTTGTATAGCTTAGTAAATGGCAGAACTTGGATTCTAGCCAAGATACTTCTGACTTCAAAGTGATTGTTTTTAACCATTAATACTTTATTACCAACACAGTTGGCTTTGGAGGAGATTTAAACAATATATATGACAAAGTTCCCAGACAATAAGGAGTTTGATTTAACATTTTCTTGGCACTTTCATCAGTAAGATCTTGGACATAGCATCTGTTGACTGAAAAAAAATGCACAACCTAAAAGTTGAGAGTTACGTTTTATTTGGCGGATTTTCTGAGGACTTCAAGCCTGGGACACAGCATCTCAGATAACGCTGAGAAAACTGTTCCAAAGAGGCAAGGTGGGGAGCTAGGATATATAGGATTTTTTTGCAACAAAAGGCCAGGTAGTCGGAACATCAGAAGATTACTGTTAATAAAAGAAACCGAGATATCTCAAGTTAAGGAATTTAGCGCTTTTCTATGTACAGGAAGATGCAAGAGTCTGGACTCACTGAAATCATTCCTTTGATAGGCACCGCAGCTATCTGGGTCCAGTATCCTATGTTTTCTCATCCTGAGCTTCCTGAGGGCACACCATCCCTGTGGCTGTAATGTGATGGCTTGATGGCTGCAACATCTTTTGTTTACTGATATGGCAGGCAGTACTTTAGTTCTCACAATAATAACCTTCAGATTATTAACTGCCTGTTTCATTTGAAAATAAGGGAAAATCTCTAGAAAGGTGAATTGACTACCCAAAGTTAGAGAATGTGTTAAGTCATAGAACTTGTCCTAGATCATTGATTTCCCTGCTTCAGTCTTACTACACTTTATTCATAAAATTAATTTTTGTTACTTCCTTACTTTCAGTTCTTTAAACTTGAATTTCCAGATAATAAAGCAAGATACTGAATTTCATTTTATTAAAAGTGTTTCCTTAAAACTGACAGAATATCAACTTGCAAGACCCTCTGATGCAAACAGAAAGGAAATGTTGTTTGGAAGCCTTGCTAGACCTGGACATCCTATGGGGAAATTTTTTTGGGGTAAGATACTAAATACTTCATCTATTTCATGTTTTCTAGTTAAGGAAGATAGAGAGTATGAAAAGTTTATAAAGAATGGAAAGCTATAAAGGTAGGGTAGCTAGGTACCTTTTACCTTTTAGGGTAGGTAGGAAGCTTTTCAAATAAAGTAGTTCAGCATGCCTATATTTGGTTCTCTAACATTGGATATATGAGGAATAGCACCTAACATTTTGTGAATGTTTTCTGGGTGCCAGATGCTCTGCTAACACTACATGAATTATCCCATTCAATCATCATAACAATGTTACAAGCTTGGTACCATTATAATCTCCATTTAAAGATAAAGAAACAGGCTCAGAGAAGTTAATTTTCTTAAATGTGATAGTGGTGGATGTGGGATTTGAACCTCTGTTTATCTGCTTATAAAGTGTGTGCTCTTCCCCAACCTGACATTTCCAATTAGCAACAGAGTTTCAGCAATAATTTCTCTAGTAGTTTTTGAGCTGTGACCTAATTTTGTTTAATTGTTAAGCTGTTTAAATGGTATCTGGTTTTTCATAATGGCTTTTTCTTAGTGTTAGAATTCAGTTATTATGGCTTTTTCTTAGTGTTAGAATTCAGTTATTATAGCCATATATTAATCCTCTTGACCACAGAATAGAATCTGGAATGAGTTGATCTAAATGGTACTTCATTCAAAGGATGATTTGCTTGTTGCTTGTTTGTACAGTTATATTCACTTTGTATGTCATCCTTGCTTTATGTGGTTTATTTTTAAGAATCATACAAAATATTACTAAAATAATTAAGAGATAAAACCAAATAGTAGACTAATTATTAAGAAAGGAAGCTTAAGGCAATTACTGTTAAGGTATTGCCAACTAGAGATTAATTCCTTATGTGTTAAAATATACTTTGAAATTGTTTCTTGTGAATTTTTGTCTTATTATTATTATTATACACTGTTTTCAGTATTTTGAGTCACTTGGGTTATTTCATTCATTAAATATAGTAGCAAAGGATGCATTGTCAGTGTGGAGACTTAATAAACTTAGTTATTTCTATAATCTTTTCCATCTTTTTATAGGAAACGCTGAGACTCTCAAACATGAACCAAAAAGAAATAATATTGATACACATGCTAGATTGAGAGAATTCTGGATGCATTACTATTCTGCTCATTACATGACTTTAGTGGTTCAATCCAAAGGTAATATTGTCTACTATGGCCCTTAGAATTATTTGGAAGTAGTGCTTTCTTAGGATTTGTCTGTCGTATCAATGTTGCAGTGCACTGTTAATTTACAATACTTTAGTGCTTGATCCTAATATGAACTAAAGAAAATCAGAATTTGAAGAGGCAAAGCTCAGGGAAGCACAAAATCATCTGATTCTCAGGAAAATGTTTTTTCTTTTATAGACATAGGTCTTAACTCCAGGCTAGTCTATGAGTGTATTAATGTACTGATTGATCACGAACTGTTTTTTCTTTTTTTTTTTTTTTTTTTCTTTTTGCGGTATGCGGGCCTCTCACTGTTGTGGCCTCTCCCGTTGCGGAGCACAGGCTCCGGACGCACAGGCCCAGCGGCCATGGCTCACGGGCCCAGCCGCTCCGCGGCATATGGGATCCTCCCAGACCGGGGCACGAACCCGTATCCCCTGCATCGGCAGGCGGACTCTCAACCACTGCGCCACCAGGGAGGCCCTGTTTTTTCTTTTTTAATAAACTTACTTACTTACTTACTTACTTACTTACTTATTTATTTATTTATTTATTTATGGCTGTGTTGGGTCTTCACTGCTGCATGCAGGCTTTCTCTGGTTGTGGTGAGCGGGGGCAATTCTTTGTTGCAGTTTGCGGGCCTCTAATTGCGATGCCTTCTCTTTGTTGCAGAGTATGGGCTCTAGGTGCATGGGCTTCAGTAGTTGTGGCACAGGGGCTCAGTAGTTGTGGCACATGGGCTTAGTTTGCTCTGCAGCATGTGAGGTCTTCCCAGACCAGGGCTTGAACCCGTGTCCCCTGCATTGGGCAGGCAGATTCTTAACCACTGCACCACCAGGGAAGTCCCGTGAGTTGGTCTTTTAAGCCACATTTGGCTGCTGCCTCTGTTATCTCCGGTTTTGCATTTAATCTGTATTAATCATAAACTCTTAAAGGGCACAGTGTTTGTCTTTTCATCCTTACATAGGGTTCAGTAAAATGGCATGATTAATTGAAGTCTGTCATGGTGACGCTAGCAGAAGTATCTTAAATGTAATAATACTGGTCAATACCTCTACTCTTTTCCTTCTTTTACCGTTACTGAAAATAATGTGTCAACTTTTCTCATTAAAGAAATCATAGTACCTTTCTTTTGTTTTCTTTATATTTTAATCTCCTTAGGCTGTTTTTCAAAGTCAGTCATTTGCTGAACTATTCATTTTGATATATCAATACCTTATAGTTTGTATATTTCTTTTTGAAAAACTAATCCTCTCACTCTAATGTGATTCTCCTTTTTATAAAATTTTGCTCTCTTATTGTCAAAATTAAGATCAGAGCTGACTTGGCACTTAATTATAAAATATTTTTGTGTTTAGGATCAAAATTAGTCCACTAAAGTTAGCTTTGAACATAAAGCTACAGATATGGTATGGGACTCAAACTACAAATGTGCTTCTAGATTCCTTTTACAGCATTTATTAAAATAGGCAATTCTATATTTGGTATGTAATATTAATTTGAAAATTTTAATTTTTGTTTTCAAATCTGTCATGAACATGCTTTTTTCTTCAACTAGGTATTGATTCTTTTTCATTCTCTTCTTCGGTGATAACAAATATGAGCATATTAACGCTTGTTGCAGATTTCTGAAATAAGCCCCACGTGTTTGATTAGAAAACCTTGTCCAATCTAGAGTCAGTTGATTTTGGAGCGTCAGCATTTATTATATCATTTAAGAGTTAAATATCAGTATAAATAGTATAGAGTAAATGCAGAACTTGATTAGTCTAATTTGCATCTTGTATTTATATTCTGGGGCATCTCTTTTGAGAATTAATGAAAGTCATGTAGCTGGTGAAACTTAACAAATACTATCCAGTGATGGTAATGAGTCACTGGGATAAAGCTAAAAGGTTTCCTTTTTCATTTATTCATTTATTTTATTTATTCATTCCTATTTTACTAGAAATTTCAGAAGAATTTCTTTTGAAATATAAGAAAAGAATCAAAAGAAGATAGAAATCATATCAGCCTAAGAAGACATATATTAAAACCACAGCAAGTGTAAATTAATGTAAAGTAAATGGAGTATAATAGTACTGATGAGCTGCTGAGAAGGGTAGTGTAGGTTAGTTAAGAGAAACCTTCCTAGAGGAAGTAAGTTTTGGAATGGGGCAAGAGGATGATTGATGTATTTTGATCTCTTGGTCCTTCATCTGGCCTAATGATAAACAAAAACTTTTTTTTTCTACTTGTGTGTTTTTTCTAACTTCACCAGGGAGAAAGAATAAAGGAGTCTTAACAAAATTATATGTGTCTCAAGGTTTTCTTAAATATTATTTTTCCTATTACTGATTAAGGAGTGGCAAGTGATGCCCAAATTAAAGTATTCCTTTGTTTTATAGCTAAAGATCTGTGAGAAATATAATTGCATTTCTACCTTTAATAACAACACTGCCTTTCCCTGTCTCCTTCCTGCCCTCTCCACGAAGAAACACTGGATACTTTAGAAAAGTGGGTGACTGAAATCTTCTCTCAGATACCAAACAAGTAAGACATTTATTTTCATAAATCATACACCTATAGAGTTAAAGAGGCTAAAGTTAAGAGTTAAAGATTCATATCTTCCCGTATGAATCCCAGAGGTTTTTGCTTTTAGTTTATTTTTTTAAAAACAAGTGATTATATTAAGAACTAAAGTAGTTTAGCAAGATTGCACAGCCTTTGAGTGGGAAAACTAAGATAACCAAAGTTTCCATAGTTTCTGTAGTTCAGAACTTATAATCTTGTAAACTTATAATAAGCAGTAACTCTGAAGAATTTGTGCCTCCTTTTACATTTATTCAGAGATTTTCTGTTACTGTGTACAGTGCTTGAAATTATGATATGAAAGCAAATATTGTATTGAGAGGTAACATATACATATACGTATCCCCTGCCTCAGAACAAATTAAGTTCTGAAGGCTTGTTTTTTAAGTCAGTTGTTTGGAACTTGGAATGCTTTTTCCCCATAAACGAAATAATCTTGTAGTTGATGACTGACTTTACATATTGCCTGAAAAGCCTATTGCATATATTGTAGTTGAATCAAATTGCCTTTTATTAGAAATTGGATGTAGGGTGCTAGTTCAGAAAGCTACTATTTTTTTGTCCACCTCAAATTCATCAAAATAATACAAATATTTAAAAGATACTTTATTGTTACATTTTTTGTTACAAAGAATACAGAAAATTTAATTCTCAAGCAAAGTGTCTCTTCCCACTCTTAGCAGTTTGCATTTTAGTAAACTAAATGAAATCGGATTATTTTTTCTTGCATCAGGTGAGTAAGCTAGACTCTTTCCAGTTCTTCATTCCAAGACAATTTGTTTTAAATTTATGAAAGAAAAATTAGCTTTAAAAATGTTGGAATAATTTGTAATAACAACAGATTGGTTATTATTATCTTGGCTTTATGTAAACTTCTGTTGATAATTAGCAATACTTTTAAGTATGCTAATTAAGATAATGAAAGCCATGCCAAAGTTATGGGGTTGTTTAATTTGTTTTTGTTTGTTTGTTTTGATAAGAAATGAGTATTAGCTATGGAAATGTCAAATGGCAGATTGAAATGTGTTTCACTGTGAAACTTTACTAATAAAATCAGAGGTATATTGAATAAAGGGATTCATTAGGTCTTGTCAATAAATTCCTAATAAGAATTTTAAATTAAAAAAATGCTTTTACATATTATTCACTAAGAACTTTGGTTCCTTAATCAGACGGGTTAAAAAGTGTTCTAGGTAATTAATACTGATTCATACTGACCATGTTTTAGAAGAAATGTTAGTTACAATGTATTCAGCCAGCTGGGAAGCCTCTAGAAGGAAGAGTCCAAGTTTTTCAAATACCACAGTGCCTAATATTGTACTTTATACGTTAAGAATCTCTCCATGTATATTTCTTGGATTAAAAATATATCTCTAGTGTAAGTTTTCTTTCTGAAATGGCTTTGTATTAAGAGGAGAACTGAAGTTGGATGGGGCTGATAGAGACAGTAAATATTGGGATGGGAGGTCCCTTCAATTCATTGTTTTCTGTCTCCTGTGAGTTTTAAAAGTATTTGAGTCATCGGGGCTGAGGTTAAGAATAGTTTGTGTAGTTCAGGATTTTGTGGCTTTGTTGCCATCTATTCGCTTATGCCTAGAATGCTTTTCAGCCAGGAGTATGTAGATTAGACTATAAAAACCTATCAGTTTAGGCATCCCTAAAGATACTGCTTATAAAGGCTTTTGCCAATTAAATTTTAATGTATTTGTTTTATTTTCAGTGGGTTACCCAAACCAAACTTTGGCCATTTAACGGATCCATTTGACACACCAGCATTTAACAAACTTTATAGAGGTTCGTGAACCAAAGGTTTAAAACTGTTTGAAATAACTTTAGCACATTCTCTAAAACTTAACTGAGGCTGCCAATTTTCTTTGAAAATGAGAATACAACAGAAAGTACAGCTGGATTGGAAAGGGAGTAGTAGACAGTGGAAATCCAACTAGTGACAGATAGCAGGCCACTAACTAGTAGCAGTTTCATTGGTTTGGCACCTTAATGCTACTTGAGTCTGTTTCATGCTTTCTCCCTATTTTCTTCTTGTTCCCTTTTGTTCTTGGTTTTTTGTTTCTTTCCTAATTTGTTTTTATCTATATTCTGCTCTTTTTTGCCTTTAAAAGAGAAAAATAGAGGATGGGAAAATACTTTGGAAATAATTTCCTTTTATCTTTATTATAAAACCAATTTTTGTTAAATGAAGGCAAATTTAGTGTAAAAAAAATTGGTGGGGGGAGTTACCCTTAAATCTTACCATCCAGAGAAGTGGTTTTGGCAGATTTCCTTTTGAGTTTCTGTAGGTATATTTTCTTAATGTAGTTGAGATTATAAAGTATATACACTCTATCTCTTGCTTATTTCATTTAATATTATATCTGTAATAACTGCCCAATGAGCCATCACATGGTTATGCTATAACTTACTTAACAGTTTGCCCATAGTGAATACTGCAGAAACATTCCTAATTCACCATTTTTCTTTCTTTGCTCTTTTTATCATGGCAGATTTTTTTCTTTCTCCTAATTGCCTAGTTATTCCTTTCTTCTCCTTCACTCCACTGCCAGTCTCTTTCCTCTTCCCTTTCTCTGACCAATGACTTTTGTCACACTCTTTATCTGCTGCTGGCTCCATTTTATCTAAGCTGACTCTTCCCAGAGACAACTTATTTTTGGTTGTATTCTTCCTGGCTGTAGATTTTCTCTTCAAAGAATCATAGAAGAATGGGAAGCACTGGGAAGAATCTTAGAGTTACTTCAGCCTACCCCACTTATCATACCATAACAGATTCAGAATGAGTTAAATGCAAGTGATTTTCTCAAGGTCGTATAAACACAGATAGCAAGATAGTAGTAGTGCTGGATTTCAGCCATGGGTCTCCTGACTCCTAGTCCTGTACCGGTTCTTGCAAGAAGGGATCCATCTTTAGGGGCTTGCCTATTTTCATAGTTCTTTTATCCATGCTTTCTCTATCTGTGAAACCAAATAGAAAAGAAATTTACAAAACTTGCATTATTCAAATTGGAAAATTGGCAACTTGAAATAATAATTGCATTATATTTAACTTTCCCATGCTTATTGGAGGATGAAATATATTGAATTTTAAAAAATTTCATGTAACATAGTATATATAAATTATAGAGAAACACTTATATCTGTTCTTCTGAAATATATTTTTGTTCAGTTGTTCCAATCAGAAAAATTCATGCTCTGACCATCACATGGGCACTTCCCCCTCAACAGCAACATTACAGGTAAGAGTTCAAAGGCAAATTTACTCCACTAGATACTGAGAATCATATTTTAAAAGCATACTAAATGGTTTAACTTTGGGCATTCTGGATTTATAAACACAGGTAACATGGTAAACTAGGACCTCACTACTCCTGGATTGTTCAGCCTTTGCTATATATTTTAATGTCTTCTTGGGTATAAAAGCTAGAGTTTTCTTATAACTAGTTGCCTTTCCTGAGTCTTTGAAGTTAAGTATCTTAGTGTGAATGCTAACTTTTGTAATTATTTTCTTTAGCACTTGAGTACAAATATATGTTAGCTTATGATTTATTTGTCAGTGGTGGCCGTTTAGTTTGATCTTGTCAAAAGTAAAGTTAAATAATTTTGAGCCTGAAATACAACTACAGCATAAATCTCAAGGACCTACTTGAGTTGGGAATGAGTTAGGTCAGATTTTTAGAAATTAGGAAAACACTTCAATTTATTTATATAATTATTTTACATGAGCAATATACATGGGCTAAGAAGTTCCTTAAAGATAAGGATCAGTCAATGGCTACAAATGCTTTTCTCATTAGAAATAAATGCTAATGAACTGATAAAAATTTAACTTAAGTTTCCAAAACTAACCAACAAAACAAACCCAAGAAGAGACACACACAAGCAGAAGGAAAGAAAAGTAATGTGTATTGCTTTAAGCTCAGTAAAAAATGCTTTTAACAGTCAAGTCCCATGAAGTTAACGAGAACAGTATGCCTCCAGTGAGAAAGCAGAGAACGTGTGTATTGTCTACTTACTTTTTTTTAGTGCAAGGATAATATAGGAAAAAGTAATGTCCATTGGTTGTATAGTTATGTTAGAGTATCCCAAAAAGTGTTAAAATGATTACATGCATATTTAAAAGTTTATTCCATTTGTTTTAAATTTTTATTATAAAAGTAAGATGCTTGTAAAATGTTGAGGACAAAAGAGTATTAAGTAAAAAGTAAAGCTCTGCTTCTCCTCTGTCCTCAAAGATATGCCCAACATTAATAGTTCCATATATATCCTTCAGATATTAAAATAATGAATATAAAACATATCTTTTTTAATGGAAATGGAATTATACTATGTATTACCATTTTTCCCATTTTTTGCATTTCTTGTTAATTAACAAAGCCTTGTTTATCTTCTGCCTGATTACTAAGGTAATTCATTGTAGAAATCTTGAAAACTACTGAAAAGTAGAAAAAAGTCATCCATGATTCTGTTTTCCAAAGACTGTTACCATTTCTGTATGTTTTGATCCAGTTATTATTATTTTTTTAATGAACTGTATATTTGTTTTAACCTGATGTTTATCCCAAATATGTGAACTCCCACTAAATTAGCTTTTGGGGGAACGATTTTTTTTTTTTTTTTACAAAGAAGCAAGTGTTTCTCCCTCCAGAGTTACCAAATACAGTACAATTAGATTTGATTACATGCAAATGTTATGTATTCAACTGGGTTCATTCTTTAACTGATTTTCTCCTCTATATCAGTTTTAGGATAGATGCAATCTAAAATATGTCATTCATATTTTATGTTTTTTTCAAATTCATATTTTAAACAGTGACTTTTAAGAGTTTACTGAGTATAATTCTATAAACCAAGTTTAAAATTTAAGAATGTTTAGATTTCCTAGCTTGACTTTTCTGTATATTTTTGGTAGGAATATATTCCCAAAATTATAGTAGAAGCCAGTGGGAAAAGATGATGTGAATAACACATAAACAACTACTCAGACTATTGATGTATATTATTATATAAGGTATTTTTTATACCTGTTATTGCATTTTCATGAAAAGCCTATGAGTAAGTAGTTAGGCAAGTAGAGAGAAAAAGAAAATAGAGTGAGATTGTCTTTTGCTCAAGATCATGCACTTACTTAAAGGAAAAACTAAAACTACAAGCTAGATTTTCTGACCCATAAAGCAACACATTTCAGTTTACCAGAGCCTGATGCAATGCCGAAAGCTTTTAAGGATACAGAATGATTCGTATCTGCATCAGATTCTAAAATGATAAAGAATCTATATTATTTCTATTTTGGGTGAAAAAATAATGAAAGATTTTACCATGAAAAGCAGTAAGATTGGTATCCAAAAGAAAAAGTAGTATCCAAAAGAATTCTTAAATTTTGGAATATTTGTACTTATTCAGTGATTTCAGATGAAGAAGTTAAATTTCACCATGTTTTCTGTTTTTATCTCGCTGCTGTCAAATTAATGATAGTTTCATATTTAGTAGAATTTATGTGAAAATAAGTTTGTAATCACATTCTCAAATATCAATCTCAGAAGTAAGATTTTCTAAAGTAAAATTAAGGTATTTATACCTTAATTCTTAAAAACTTCTGACCTTAACGTTTTTTTTAAAGGGTGAAGCCGCTTCATTATATCTCTTGGCTGGTTGGACATGAAGGCAAAGGCAGCATTCTTTCTTACCTTAGAAAAAAGCAAGTATTTAATTAATAAGTATTTTCAGTGTAGCAATCTCTGAAAAATAATGGACAAGTGTTATATAACCCATTCTTTTCTTTTTTTGCTTTGTCTGCCAGGAAGCGTAGATTCAAATCTAATACTTAATTAAAGTCTCTTCATAACCTAGATTATTTTTTTTTTTTTAATATTTATTTATTTGGTTGTGCTGGGTCTTATTTCTGGCAGGCGGGATCCTTAGTTGCGGCTCGTGGGCTCCTTAGTTGTGGCATGTGAACTCTTAGTTGCGGCATGCATGTGGGATCTAGTTCCCTGGCCAGGGATCGAACCTGGGCCCCCTGCATTGGGAGCACAGAGTCTTAACCACTGCGCCACCAGGGAATTCCCATAACCTAGATTATTTTAATGGCCATATCATATTTGTATATTTCCTTGGAAGCCACCTTTTAGCCTATGTTGGAAGAATTATAGTTGTACACAAAATTTTTAAATTCATAAATAGAGTCCAGAATTACATGAAAGTTTAGCTCTAATCAAGAATTTGGATTTGAATAATAATGAAGTCATTTATTTATTTATTTATTTATTTTGGTTGTGTTGGGTCTTCGTTTCTGTGCAAGGGCTTTCTCTAGTTGTGGCAAGCGGGGGCCACTCTTTATCGCGGTGCGCGGGCCTTTCACTGTCGCAGCCTCTCTTGTTGCGGGGCACAAGCTCCAGATGCACAGGCTCAGTAGTTGTGGCTCACGGGCCTAGTTGCTCCGCGGCATGTGGGATCTTCCCAGACCAGGGCTTGAACCCGTGTCCCCTGCATTGGCAGGCAGATTCCCAACCACTGCGCCGCCAGGGAAGCCCTGAAGTCAATTATTTAAATGCTGTGGATCTCCAGGCTTTCCCAACCCAGAAGGTGGACTTCAATGAAAACTTCATTGGGCAGATAAATCATATAAATATGGGGCACTGTGAACAGTATATTCAGCCATGTTAGCAGTATGTTAGCCATGTTTCCTAAAGCATTTAAGCACTTGTTTAAGTTGCCTAGGCAAATAATAGAAATACAGCTTTAGAATCAGGACCAAAACATATTAAAGTAATTCCTTGCTTGATTTTTCTATACACTATTCAAGAATGGAAGGTAGATGAGAAATTTAAGACTTTAAAACATTGATGTGTACTAGATTATTAAAAGAAAGCTGAGAGGGCAGGCTTATTAGAAAAAAAATGAATGACATTAAGTACATATATACCTTACACAATAAATGTAATATGATTTGAGATTTGCATAACCTTTTTACCTTACTGAACTTTATTAGAATTTCAAGTTTTTCATTCTGGCCTCCTCTCTCCTTATTTTAGACTTTCAGGATTATTCTAGTCAGGAAAAGATACAGTCTTATTGCTTCTTTCCTAGATAACCTGTGCAGGTTAGCTGATGGTCTCAAAGAGCCCACTTAAAATTCTAAGTAGGGAAGTATCTGAAGTGTTTTTTAAGGCTTCTCTTGGGAGATGGCTCAAAAAGGGATGCGAGAAATGCCTCCCAGGGGAATTCCCTGGCGGTCCAGTGGTTGGGACTCCGCGCTTTCACTGCTGAGGACCTGGGTTGAATCCCTTGTGAGGGAACTAAGATCCTGCAAGCCTAGCGTTGCGGCTAAAAAAAAGAAAAAGAGAGAAATGCCTCCCAGCAAACATACTTTTAATATTGTGAAGTATGAAGTATGAAGAACATACTTCACAATATGTTAAAAATATGCTTCGACAAAAAATTACTATGTTCTCTTCGACAAAAAATTACTATGGCTTCATGAAACTGATAATGTTTTACTATGTTGTAATATTAGTGTTTCCATTAAAGAAGTAAATACGGCTGTTATTTCCTTCTGATCATTCCTGTATGCAGTACAATTAATTCCTTGGGAGGCTTTGTACTTTTAAAAAATTTGTACTTTTAAACTTACTGTTGGAAAGCATGTTTGCTTCAAAGCCTGGGCTTCCCAAATTTTACATAGAAAGCCTACCTATTTTGTTAATTTGAAGTATTTGTAGACTATCAATCCCAAGATATTGACTGGATTAATTTTTTCTCCTAACTATAGGTGCTGGGCTCTTGCACTATTTGGTGGAAATGGTGAGACAGGATTTGAGCAAAATTCTACTTATTCAGTGTTCAGCATTTCTATTACATTGACTGATGAAGGTTATGAACATTTCTATGAGGTAAATAATAAAAATGGAGGGTTTTAAAAATTATATAGATATCACTTTATGCAAAAGTATAATTAGATGTTTCATTTTTAGGTTGCTCATACTGTCTTCCAGTATTTAAAAATGCTGCAGAAGCTAGGCCCAGAAAAAAGGTAATATATACTTATAAGAGTCAATCCTAATATGTTTTAGCCTTCAGGCTACCAACAGACATGCGTTAGTCCTGCCTTGGTGGTTTTCCAGGCATTTCTTGCTTAATTTCCTTTACTTGTTCCATATCCTTATTCCGCTACATGTGAATGTATGTTAAAGATTTAGGTTTACGTGCACAGTCTGTTTATTTTTATACTTCTCTTTTCTTGCTGATGATTCTAATGAGAAATTTAAATATGTCTTCTAATTATAATTTTCTTCTTTCACAGAATTTTTGAAGAGATTCAGAAAATTGAGGATAATGAATTTCATTACCAAGAACAGGTACTGGAAGTCAAATTCTTTTTGAATGTTATCTGTGACCAAGTTGAAACTGGTGTGGACATTGTTCCTCTTTTTGGAAGTGTCACTGGAGTTTTAATTCTGACACTCTCTGTCATGTGAGTCTCAAGATGGCCTTGAGGTTTCTGAAAATTCACTCTTGTGTTTTTGAGTATTTATATTCAGTAACAGTGAGAGAATTAGGCAGATTGACACAGGTCATGTTGTGTGACAATCATTCATCTGTGTAGTCATTTCATATGTCTATCCCTTTAATTCCTTTGATAAACATTCATGGAGAGCTTGATATTTTGGGAATTCAAATATTGTGAAGACATTCTACAAGGTAATATGAAGTAATTAACCATATATAATGTTAGAAATAGTGTGCTTTGTACTTTCAGGGTAAGGAAAGCATTTGCCTTGACTGGAATAGGACAGGGAAGCCTTCATGGATGTAGTAAATTTGAATTGAGTTCAGTTTTTAAAAATGCATAAGGTTTAGATACTCTAAGCAACGGGAAGCACATAAGTAAGGAACTCTGGGGTATTATGAAAAAGTGAATGATCCTACATGTCTGTGGCATAGGGTATATGAAAGCAAAGTTGAAAGGTAAGGAGTTTAGAGCAGGGTTTTTAAAAAACCCTTTTTGTGCCTTGAATCCCTTTGGAAATCTGTTGACTCGTATGGACCCCTCCCCAGAATATTATTTCACCTCTTCATCTTTTTAAACTCTCAGAAAAATCGCCCTAGTAGTAGTACAATGATCACTGGTGTATCCCTCACCTAGATTTACCAGTTCTTAATATTTTGCCATATTTTCTTTCTCTCTCACGCCTCTTCTTGTGTGTGTGTGTGTGTGTGTGTGTAGTTTTTTGAGATTTAATTACAGATATCATGATACTTCACCTCTCAATGTTTTTTGACATGTATCTGCTACAAACAAATGTATTCTCTTGCATAACCTCACTAAAATTGTTGTGCTCAGGAAATTGAACATTCAAACAATACTGTTAAATATTTATTATGCAGCCCATAGAATAGTGGGTTTTTTGTTTTGTTTTTGTATTTTGTTTTTGTTTTTATTGAAGTATAGTTGATTTACAATATTGTGTTAGTTTCAGGTATACAGCAAAGTGATTCAGTGATACATACGTATATATGTATACATTTTCAGATTATTTTCCAGTATAGGTTATCACAAGATATTAAATATAGTTCCCTGTGCTATATAGTAAGTCCTTGCTGCTTATCTATTTTATGTATAGTAATTTGTATCTGTTAATCCCATACTCTTAATTTATCCCTCCCCCCATCCCTTTCTCTTTGATAACTATAAGTCTGTTTTCTATGTCTGTGAGGCTGTTTCTGTTTTGTATATAAATTTCATTTGTATTATTTTTTAGATTCCACATATAAATGATATCATAATATTTGTCTTTCTCTATCTGACTTGCTTAGTATGATACTCTCTAGGTCCATCCATGTTGCTGCAAATGGCAATATTTTATTCTTTTTTATGGCTGAGTAATGCTCCACTCTGTGTGTGTGTGTGTGTGTGTGTATCATATTTTCTTAAGCCACTCATCTGTTAATGGGCACTTGGGTTGCTTCCATGTCTTGGCTATTGTAAATAGTGCTACTATGAACATTGGGGTACATGTATATTTTTAAATCAGAGTTTTCATCTTTTCAGATATATGCCAAGGAGTGGGATTGCTGGATCATATGGTAGCTCTATTTTTAGTTTTTTTAAGGAACCTCCATACTGTTTCTGTAATGGCTGCACCAATGTACATTCCCAGCAACAGAGTAGGAGGGTTCCCTTTCATAGAATAGTGTTTTTAAATGCATAAGATAAAATACAGTAAGTTACAAAGGAATACTGAAATAAAGACTCAAAATAGTAAAAATTAGTAATATGGGTCTCTGTATCGATATATTAAATAACAAAGTCTAATGGTAGATCTAATAATTATTACAATTTTAAGTAGCAATGAATGTGCTGTTTTTTTTTCTTATTAGTCATCCATTTAATCAATCCCAATCTCCCAGTTCATCACACCGCGCCCCCGCCCCGCCCCCACCGCTTTCCCCACTTGGTGTCCATACGTTTGCTCTCTACTTCTGTGTCTCAATTTCTGCTCTGCAAACCGGTTCATCTGTACCATTTTCTAGGTTCCACATATATGCGTTAATATACAATATTTGTTTTTCTCTTTCTGACTTACTTCACTCTGTATGACAGTCTCTAGATGCATCCACGTCTCTACAAATGACCCAATTTTGTTCCTTTTTATGGCTGAGTAATATTCCATTGTATATATGTACCACATCTTCTTTATCCATTCGTCTGTTGATGGGCATTTAGGTTGCTTCCATGACCTGGCTATTGTAAACAGAGCTGCAGTGAACATTGTGGTACATGACTCTTTTTGAATTATGGTTTTCTCTGGGTATATGCCCAGTAGTGGGATTGCTGGGTCATATGGTAATTCTATTTTTAGTTTTTTAAGGAGCCTCCATACTGTTCTCCATAGTGGCTGTATCAATTTACATTCCCACCAGCAGAGCAAGAGGGTTCCCTTTTCTCCACACCCTCTCCAGCATTTGTTGTTTGTAGATTTTCTGATGATACCCATTCTAACCGGTGTGAGGTGATACCTCATTGTAGTTTTGATTTGCATTTCTCTAACAATTAGTGATGTTGAGCAGCTTTTCATGTGCCTCTTGGCCATCTGTATGTCTCCTTTGGAGAAATGTCTATTTAGGTCTTCTGCCCATTTTTGGATTGGATTGTTTGTCGTTTTTCCCTTGCTGTTTTCAATAATTTTTCTTTGTCTTTAATTTTTGCCAATTTGATTATTATGTCTCTCGGCGTGTTTCTCCTTGGGTTTATCCTGTATGGGACTCCGCACTTCCTGGACTTGGGTGGCTATTTCCTTTCCCATGTTAGGGAAATTTTCGACTATAATCTCTTCAAATATTTTCTCGGGTCCTTTCTCTCTCTCTCCCTTCTGGGACCCCTATAACGCGCATGTTGTTGCGTTTAATGCTGTCCCAGAGGTCTCTTAGGCTGTCTTCATTTCTTTTCATTCTCTTTTCTTTATTCTGTTCTGCAGCAGTGAATTCCACCATTCTGTCTTCCAGGTCACTTATCCGTTCTTCTGCCTCAGTTATTCTGCTTTTGATTCCTTCTAGTGTATTTTTCATTTCAGTTATTGTATTGTTCATCTCTGTTTGTTTGTTCTTTAATTCTTCTAGATCTTTTTTTTTTTTTTTTTTTTTTTTTTTGCGATATGCGGGCCTCTCACTGTTGTGGCCTCTCCCATTGCGGAGCACAGGCTCCAGATGTGCAGGCTCAGCGGCCATGGCTCACGGGCCCAGCCGCTCCACGGCATGTGGGATCCTCCCGGACTGGGGCACGAACCCGCGTCCCTGCATCGGCAGGTGGACTCTCAACCACTGCGCCACCAGGGAAGCCCCTCTTCTAGATCTTTGTTAAACATTTCTTGCGCATTCTCGATCTTTGCCTCCATTCTTTTTCCGAGGTCCTGGATCATCTTCACTGTCATTATTCCGAACTCTCTTTCTAGAAGATTGCCTATCTCCGTTTCATTTAGATTTTTTCTGGGGTTTTATCTTGTTCCTTCATCTGGTACATAGCCCTCTGCCTTTTCATCTTGTCTGTCTTTCTGTGAATGTGGTTTTTGTTCCACAGGCTGCAGGATTGTAGTTCTTCTTGCTTCTGCTGTCTGCCCTCTGGTGTATTAGGCTATCTAAGAGGCTTGTGGTAGTTTCCTGATGGGAGGGACTGGTGGTGGGTAGAGCTGGCTGTTGCTCTGGCGGGCAGAGCTCAGTAAAACTTTAATCCGCTTGTCTGCTGATGGGTCAGCCTGGGTTCCCTCCCTTTTGATTGTTTGGCCTGAGGCGACCCAACACTGGAGCCTAGCCGGGCTCTTTGGTGGAGCTGATGCAGACTCTGGGAGGGCTCACGCCAAGGAGTACTTCTCAGAACTTCTGCTGCCAATGTCCTTGTCCTCACAGTGAGGCACAGCCACCCCCTGCCTCTGCAGGAGACCCTCCAACACTAGCAGGTAGGTCTGGTTCAGTCTCCTATAGGGTCACTGCTCCTTCCCCTCGGTCCCAATGCACACACTACTTTGCGTGTGTCCTCCAAGAGTGGAGTTTCTGTTTCCCCCAGTCCTGTCAAAGTCCTGCAATCAAATCCCGCTAGCCTTCGAAGTCTGGTTCTCTAGGAATTCCTCCTCCTGTTGCCGGACCCCCAGGCTGGGAAGCCTGACGTGGGGCTCAGAACCTTCACTCCAGTGGGTGGACTTCTGTGGTATAAGTGTTCTCCGGTTTGTGAGTCACCCACCCAGCAGTTATGGGATTTGATTTTATTGTGATTGTGTCCCTCCTACCATCTCATTGCGGCTTCTCCTTTGTCTTTGGATGTGGGGTATCTTTTTTGGTGAGTTCCAGTGTCTTCCTGTTGATGATTGTCCAGCAGTTAGCTGTGATTCCGGTGTTCTTGAAAGAGGGAGTGAGAGCATGTCCTTCTACTCCGCCATCTTCTGAGTGTGCTATTTTGAGATATCTGCAACAGCTATATTGTGATTTCTATTGGTTATAGTCATAGATGCTGATAATACTGCTGTGGTTTGTTGCCTGTATATTCATAAATTAATAAAAATGCTAAGTTAGAGTTTAGTGAAAATAAATATGTAATTTCTTTCCAATCAAACTCATGCTTCCTGCTCTCCCTGAATTTGTCCACTGTTATCTTGTGGGAGGTATCTGTAGGCTCTTGATTAAGAGCCCCCAGTTTAGCACCAGTTCATAGAGTATCTTGAAATCTGCCTTTTTGGATCATCACCAGAGACAAATATCTACTATAATTTGAGAAGACTTAAGTACATGAGGACAAGGTCACAAAAACTATAAGCTTCCAGTTGCTATTGATTCCTATACAGTCTGCTATATATGCTTGAAGTCATTTGAAATTGAAATAGAAATCTTATTCTATGAAAACAGAGAGCTACTGTGATTTATATTGGCCATTTGAGGGTCCTATAGACACTTCTCTTCTATAAATTGATTGATATGCATAGAACCCACAAGTCCTGCCATCAACTTTAGCAGTACTGATTTTTTTCAGTGTTCTTATCAACTGTTGTGATAACATGTAGGCCAGAACTGTGGCAGGGAAAGAGTAGGAGTAAGAATTGTGGACTACAACCATAACTAATACCCTTATTCCTTTTTGGGGGATTGGCTTGTTAGCATTAGCTGAGTTACATTTTCTTTCTGCCCTTCTAGTTTCTTCTTAGCAAGACATTTCAAGATACCTTTTTTATAGCTCGCCATTTTGTAGCTCTTTTTTTTTTTTTTACCTTTAGCACAGTATTCATGAATGCTTGTCTTGATTTTAAAACAGGAGCCCAAAACATTTTAGACTAAATCAGTACAAAGAACAAATCAGAAAGGTTCATATCTTTGTTTGAACTGCTAAATTTTAACTCAAGTAGCTCAGCTTATTTCAGCTTTTACATATTTCTGTTTTATTAACAAAGTTGACATATCTCCTCTTCAGACATTTTTCTTGTCTTCATCAGTAAAGGCAAATAGGAATGCTCTTTCAGACTATTCAAGCCAGTCTTTTTTAATTTAAAAAAGAAATTTAAAAATAATTTTTATTTCACATGGGAACTTGGACTCAATATATCTTATAAATCAGCTACTTGAACTAGAGAAAAGCTGTTTAAGTGTCTTTCTATACGCAGAGAAACAGGAATAATGTAACAATAATGGAAGGCATTGAGAGTTGTAGTAAGCAAAAAAATTAGAAGATAATAAGTGTTGGAGATGTAGAGAAATTGGAACTCTCATACATTGCGGCTGGGAGTGTAAAATGGTACAGCTGCTTTGGAAAACAGTTTGACAGTTCCTTAAAAAGTTAAGCATAGAGATACCATATAAGCCTGCAGATCCACCTCTAGGTATACACCCAAGAGAATTGGAAACCTATGTCCACACAAATACTTGTACACTGGTGTTCACAGCAGCATTATTCATTATAGCCAAAAAGGGGAAACAATCCAAATGTCCTTCAATGAATGAATGGTTAAACAAAATGTAGAATTTGCATACTGTGGAATATTATTCAGCATAAAAAGTAATGAAGTACTGATTCATTCTACAACATGGATGAACCTTGAAAATATGCTAAGTGAAAGAAGCCAGACACAACAGGTCACATATTATATGATTCCATTTATCTGGTTATGAAATATCCAGAATAGGTAAATCTATAGAGCCAGAACACAGACTGATGGTTGTTGTCAGTGGCTGGGGGCTGTGGGTAACAGGGAACAACTGCTTACTGGGTATGGAATTTTCCTTTTGGGCTGATGAAAATATTCTGGAACTAGATAGAGGTGATGGTTGTACAACTTTATAAATATACTGGAAACCACTGAGTTATATACTTTATTATACATTTTTTATTTTTAATTGTATACTTTAAAAGTGTGGATTTTATGGTATGTGAATTATATCTTTAAAAAAAATTAAAGGATAGCATTTAAGTGTTTTTTTTTCCTAGTACTTTGTCCATTGCCTTGTCACCAAAGATCTACTTTTAGCCAGGGTCCTGTTTTCTCATAGGAAATATTTTGAATCATTCAATTTTGTAGCAAGCTGAATAGAACAGTTAGCTTACAAAAATAAGTGGCTGGTGAAAATAACTGGTTAAAAAATTTAGAACAGAGTAGAGGGAGTCATTTTAAACATTAATAGCACTTGAAAGAGTGGGAGATAAGTGAATTAGGCAAGGAAGATTAAGAGGTACAAACTTCCAGCTGTAAAATAAATGTCATGGGGATGTAATGTATAGCATAGGGAATATAGTCAATAATGCTGTAATAACTTTGTAAGGTGACAGATGGCAAATAGACTTGCTGTGGTGATCATTTTGTAATATATAAAAATATGGAATCACTATGTTGTATACCTAAAACTAATACAATAATTATACTTCAAAAAAAAAAGGTACCTTAACCTCCATACGCACACACACACAAAATAGTAGCACTTTAGTGACAAATAAACTTGATTTAGGAATGTTTCCTGAGGTGGAGCAAAAAAGGTAACAATGAATCTTTCCATACTTTTTCCATATTCTATCTGAATGTGATAAGGAGTAGGTAGCATGTACCTATGATCTCTAATTTGATGTATGCATGTCTCATTTCTCCTCCATGAATGTAGTAACCTTCACTTCTGTTCTATCTTCTGTTAGATGAGAGAACAACCCAGATTGTCTAGGGAAGGACTGGGCAGTATGGTATTTTGGGAAAGAGTGTTCACTGCTATGTTAAGAGGCCCAAGCTCTAGTGTCTACTCGCCTATCACTTACTGTGTGATCTGGGGCAAGTCACCTAATCAATCTGAGTACATTTCCTCATTGTAAAATGTAGGAATGGAGCCACTTGGTGTCTAAAGGACCTGTCAGTTTTTAAGATTCTGTGCATTTGGGTGCTCAGTAAATATCAATACTTGAATTGGTTGCTTTCCTCTGGAAAAGTATTTCCATTTCATAGGTTAGTGAACTTTCTGTCATTATTTCAGTTTTAAATTGAGATAATATACTGATTAATTTAACCACTTATAGCAAGACTTATGTAATGACACATTTTGATTTCTGTTGATATATTGATTTTGATTCATGCTTACAAACAGTTTTTAGGTGATAGTGCTGTAGTGATAAAATGATGAAGACCCTGTCTTTAGGGACTTCATAGTCATGTGGGGCACTTGACATGTAAACACACCTTTACAGTTCAGTGTTGTAATTTCTCCGATGAAGATGCTGTGATGTGATTAGAGCCTCGTGTGTTGTAGGGCTCAGTATGGGGGATTGGAGGGGTGTTAGGTTAAGCTACTTAAGGTAGTTCTCTGGCTAAATTTTTTGTAGAATTCTGAGCATCAGATTCTTAAGCTGCAGTTATATCTGGTTGTATCTGTTGGAAGCTTTTGGTTTCATTGTTAAAAAAAGAGGTAAGTATTTATATTTTGTGGCAAATTAAGGATAATAATGGAGAATTTCTGGTGTGAAATAATCTTACCTCTTTATAGACAGATCCAGTTGAGTATGTGGAAAACATGTGTGAAAACATGCAGCTGTACCCACTACAGGACTTTCTCACTGGAGATCAGCTTCTTTTTGAATACAAGCCAGAAGTAAGGAGGTTTCCATTTCTAAAATTTACTTTTAGAGAAAGAGGAGGGTGAGAAAGTACATAGAGGTACTTAAGAACTGTGGGAATGGAGAAAACTTGGTTATGTTTAGTCAAGTTTTTTGTTTTTTAAACAGAAGAAATATCATAGTTTTGTGGGTAATTTTTCCTGATTCTTGTATATGACTGTGGTTTAATATGAGGAGAAAACCAAGTCCTCTTCTTAGGTACTATTCCCACTGTTTTTCAAGTGTTGAAACATCTACTAACATAAAGTCATTTCTAAGAATTATGTGCTTGCCTTTTAATTCTGTTGGACACCCTGGACAATTAAATTTTAATCATTTTGAGAATATGTACAAGAAAAATATGATTCCCTGAATTCAAAATATATGACTTTGGGATAATAAATATTATACATAAATAAATAGTTGGTCAGGTCTTTCCTCCACTAGTCCTGGAAAATAAGTCATTTCGCTCTATATAGGGTAGCAGTTCTCAACCAGGGGTGATTTTGCCCCCATGGGAAATTTGTCAATGCTTGGGTACATTTCAGTTGTCATAGCTGGAGAGTGCTCTTGGCATCTAGCGTGTAGAAGCCAAAGATGCTGCTAAACATTCTACAATGCAGAAGATGGCACTCCACAACTAAGAATTATCTGGTCCAAAGTGTTAATAGTGCCAAGGTTGACAGACTTTGATATAGGGTATTCTAAAACTACTGATTTTAAAGGGGATGGGGAAAGGTAAAGGAAGAAGCAGTAACCATACATTCTTGTCATTTCTCTAGGATGGTTGTGCCCAGGGGTCCAAGTATTTTTTTCTGAACCACTATTTGTTGTTTTTTCTTAAAGAGATGGTGTTGAAGTGCTAGTTAGGGTTTCAAATCTAACCCACAAAAATCTTATGTTTAGTCCTTATCATAGCTGAAGGATTATTGAAGGAGGCCCTACACTGGGATCATTTTACTGATTCTTGTGTATGAGGTAGTATAATACAGAGCAGTTAAGAGCATAGTTTTTGGAATTATGGACAAACTTGGTTAGAACTCCACTTTTGCCACTTCTAGGTGTGTTCTGTGCAGATTATAGAATCTGAACAAATTATTTAAACTTTAACCTCTGAGGCTGAGTGCTTTCTGTAAAATGGGTATACCTTAGAGTTGTTTTTAGGATTAAATGAAATAATGTATGTTAAACACTACCTAGCACATAGTAAAAGCTTAGTAAATGGTAACTTTTCACTGCTAGTCCTCTTACTATGTAGGATTTGAGATGAGTGCTGTTTAAGCATTCTGAAGAAACATATTAGAAACAGCTGATAGACTAATGTAGTTTTGTAAATTAGGGTGTTCATGGACTATAGACAGATAGTTTCATGAGTATCAAGATGCTAGGATTTTGAGGTGCCTAACATAATGTGGCTTTGCCTTTTTAATAGAGATGTATTAGGTTAAAGTTATAATCGTTTTGTATGTGTCTCCCCACTCCCCCTTCACCCCTGCCCCCAATTAGGTCATTGCTGAAGCCCTTAATCAGCTAGTTCCTCAAAAGGCAAATCTTGTTCTACTGTCTGGTGCTAATGAGGGAAAATGTGACCTCAAGGAGAAATGGTTTGGGACTCAGTATAGTATGGAAGGTAAAATATTTTAAAATTGTCCTACATTTAGGTATATGATTCACCTGGGAAGTTTTATTCCTTAATAATTTTTCTGATAGTTCCTGTGGGAAAAACTTACGTATTTTTTTCAGTAGTTTACTTTGAAATGAAAATTATTTATACTGCTTTGCAGAAAATTATTTTCTGCAATGTTTATATCTATATTTATTAGCTAGTGAGAAAATCCTATTGTATTGGTAGTTTGGGGGCAGACTTTTGACTGTGTTTTAAAAAGTGCTCCTCAAACTTCAATGTGCATATGTATCACCTGGGAGTCTTATTAAAATACAGATTATGATTCAGTAGCTCTGGAATAGGGCCTGCAATTCTGCATTTTTAACAAAGTTCCCAGATGATAACAATGCTGCTGAGACGGCACATTGAGTAGCAGGAGTCTAGAAAGCCTGGCTATGTCACTCACAGCTTTTCTGAGAAAAGAGAATTGATTTGTGAAGGCCAGTTGTTGACTGCTTTGTTATTAATAGAACTCTGAACATTTGTTCTTTATTGGATCAGTTTGTCTTTCATCTCTACAGATATTGAAAACTCTTGGGCTGAACTGTGGGAGAGTAATTTTGAATTAAATCCAGATCTTCATCTTCCAGCTGAAAACAAGTACATAGGTCAGTAAAATAGCAATCATTATACACAATCCATCCATATACTATTATTAAAACAAATAGCACCTCTGTAGTATGTTATATTTTACAAAGTATCATTTGAATTCATATTTGAGTTTCCCAGTTATCTCTGGGATAAGCATTACAGTTTTCTTACTTTTCCAAATGAGAAAACTGCGGCTCAAAAAAGCAAAGTGACTTGTCCTGGATCATTCAGTTGGTGAATGCAGGAAACAGGACTTAAACATAATCCTGAGACTTTTTCTTGTCTATGATAGCTGATCCTTTCATGTGAGTCTCTGTAGGAATTGCCATTATCTTGTCCAATTTTTCTAGTGTTTTTCAAACTACAGGTTGCAACCCATTAGAGGGTTGTGAAATCAATGTAATAGGTTTTGAGGTCAGTGTAATGAGTTGTGAAAGCACTAAAAAAATCAGAGTAGAAAATAGCAAAATGTTTCACTGAATAAAGAAAGGGTATTATTTTAAGAACTTTTGTTCTCGGTAGGTATACGTGTGTGTTATCTGTCTACTAGCTTGCAATGGAAAACAGTTCTAACTGTGAGAAAGTCACTGGTCTAGGACAAAGATTATATATAACTAATTTTACTCAGAATACCATTTTTCCCAGCAATTCCATCCCTAGGTATATACCCCAAAGAATTGAAAACAGGTATTCAACCAAATACATGTACATACACTTTTCATAGCAGCATTATGCACAAAAGCCAAAAGGTGGAAACAGCCAGTGTTCATAATGAATGAGTGGATAAACAAATTATGGTATATACATGCAATGGAGTATTATTCTGTCATTAAAAGAAATGAAGTACTGATACATGCTATAACATGGATGAACCTTGAAAACATTATGCTAAGTGAAAGAAGACAGACACAAGGGGTCACATATTGTATGATTCCTGTTACATGAAATATCCAGAATAGGTAAATCCATAGAGACAGAACTCAGATTGATGGTTGCCAGTGGCTGGGGGGAGTGGGTAATGGGGAGTGACTGCTTAATGGGTATAGAGGTTTCCTTTGGGGCTGATGAAAATGTTTTGAAACTAGAAAGAAATGGTAGTTGCACAACATTGTGAGTGTACTAAATTCCCCTGAATTGTTCACTTTAAAATGGTTAATTTTATGTTATATATGAATCTAACCTCAGGAAAAAAATGCTTTTATACAAAAAGTCTTGCATATTTTAGATAATTCAGTTCTGCGTCTTGAACTTTAAGTATCTAAACAACCCATTTTTTTTTTTAGTAAATATAGCCAGTACCTTTTTTAATTCTTAAGTAAGCTATTTCGCACCTGAGTATTGATGAAACAATTTATGTTTCATTAACTTAAAGGACAAATTTGACATTGTTTGAGCAGAGCTATTTTGTTAACTTTTAAAAAGTCTGTAAGTTTGGTAAAAGACATTCTCATTCAAGAATGCATTCATTCATAAATTGATTTATATAACTATTCTGACCAAAGGTCCCTTTCAGTTAAGATTGTCTCTGAGAAAGAGAATGAAGCAGAATATGGAAAGATCAAAATCAACTCTTGGGAAATTACAGATCTTCAGAGTTCATTTAGTTTAAGGCCAAGAGGACTTTCTTTTTAGTATTGTTCTAATAATTTTTTGTATTTCAGCATTTGAATTTGACTTACGTGTGCCACAAAGAAGACTTACTTAGACTTCTGAAACCAAGAACAGATTGGTGGGAATCCTGTTGAGATAACTGAATGATTTATTACCTTTCACTTTTGTTAGCCACAGATTTCATGTTGAAGGCTTTTGATTGTCCAGAGACAGAATACCCTGTTAAAATTGTGAATACTCCACAAGGTTGCCTATGGTATAAGAAAGACAACAAATTCAAAATCCCCAAAGGTAAAATATTTCCCTCCTTAAAAATAGTGAAATAAGTATAACAAATCTTTTTCCACTTTCTAGCAACCTTTGCCCTCTGTGTCTATCACCTCCCTCTCTTTCCCCTTCCCCTTCTACTTGAAGACCTTTTCTAGGCTTATCTATCAGGTCCATACTGTGCTCCTGTGCTATCACAGAAATTCTTATGGACATTATAGATTCCAGGAAGTATATAAGGATTCAAGCCTAAAATGAAATTATTTTTGGATATTTTTCTTTCAGTTATATGAAAGCAGAGCCAGGTGTTTGGCCATCCTAGGGGATAGGTGGTGTTTTTTGAACATTATTGTTAAAAAGAAAATAAGAGTAGCTGAAAGAAATTATTCTTCGACACAATAGATAGCTGAGTCCAGCATTACAAAATATGAAATATCCTCTATCTGTCTCCCTCTACTATTTTGCTTTTCAGCATAAAGGAAGCATAGTATATAGTTAAACAGACTCTAAAGCTCTTATCTTCAACACAGTAGCCCAAACTGTGTTGCTTTTTAATTTTCTGTTCTTGTGCATGGCATTGGAATTTACTGAAGCAACTTGGAATCAAAGGCTGAGTGCTCTTGGCTGCCATTTAACCCAAATCCCTAACCTTAACACAACTGGACTAGTTCTGAGGGATTCTTGAGTTCACTGGGAAGGTGTTTACTCAATATTTCTTGAATAGATTATAAGAGTGTCTAAAAATGTTCTTAACATTTATTCAGCTTCCTTGGAAAGGCGCTGCTATAACTTTTTGTGAGCATTGGGATTTTTCCCTTAATGTTCTTGACATGTATACCTCTGTAAGCATTTTTCCTGACCAAAGCTATTGATAATAAGAGTATTCTTAGGCCTCTCTGCATATCTGTCTATATATCTGGTCTTCCCGTAGATTAAAGTGTACCTTCTGGACACTATTTGGAATGGTAAATAATACTTTCTAAGAACCCTTAAGGATAAAAATGTAATGACGATTTAAGGATTAGTGGTTTGTTTCAGAATTTTTAAAACTACATAATATTAGGGAAAATAGCAGATGTATTAAATAGTTGAGGCCTCTGGCCTATATTTTCTTATTTAGGGTCTTTTTTCTTTCAGCATATATACGTTTCCATCTGATCTCATCTTTGATACAGAAGTCTGCAGCAAAGTAAGAAATTGTCCTCTTTTCTGGAAAATATTTTTTTTATTATTGGAAGACTATTTTGTTTGTTTATTTCTGAATCATTCTATCATTTTTCTCTGTCAGTACTTGAGCTATGCTCCTCATTTATGTGTTTTTATGTGCCCCAAACAAATTATTTGTATGAATACTAATCACTAAGATGGAATTGTGGCTGCTCCATCTCCAGCACCCATTTGTAAAACATGCTGACAGTTTAGGCTAGTCATAGCATTCCTGGATTGAGAAAGTTCCTTAGAGATGAGTTTGGGTCAGCTTCCAGTCTGTAATGAGGACTAATGGATCTGTTGACCTGTATTTAGAGATTATTTATAATCAGATTCCTGTATTTATAATCAGATTCCTGCCAAGGAATCTGATTATACTTTGTTCTTAGCAAATTACTTACATTTTTATGTAGGTTGTGGGAGGTCAGAGAGCCTAAAATACACCTGAATCATAGGAGGTGCTCAGGAAACGTTAGTGTACTTCTTCCTTTCTTTTGCCACTTAACCTGTAAAATCCAGCCTTAATCTCACAAGCAGCACTAACATAATTAATATTCAGTTTAAAAAATGCATTACCCTCCTTCATTTCCTCAGATTTTTTATTTTTCAGTCAGAAAACCTAGGCCGCAGGGATAACTAGAGCCTTTGGGCCAGTTGCCTTTCATGCATTTTACACTTACCCCATTGTGCAGTATGAATATTGGGTTGGCCAAAAAGTGTCTTCAGTTTTTAAGTAAAAATAAAAGACACATTTTTCATTTTCACTAAGAACTTTATTATATTCACCATTCTTTCCCACTACCTTCTGCCATTTTTCAGGCAACTTCATAATTAATTCCATCTTCCCAAAACTTTTTATCTTTTTGAGCAAAGAACTGTTCCAGGTGCCTTTTACAGTCTTGCAGGGAATGGAAATTTTGTCCATTAAGAGAATTTTGGAAAGACCAAAATAAATGGAAATCTGAAGGTGCAATGTCTGGTGAATATGGCAGATGAATCAGAACTTCCCAGCCAAGCTGTAACAGTTTTTGCCTGGTCATTAAAGAAACATGCAGTCTTGTGTTATCCTGATGGAAGATCATGTGTTTTCTGTTGACTAATTCTGGACACTTTTTTTTTTTTTTTTTTTGCGGTACACAGGCCTCTCACTGTTGTGGCCTCTCCCTTTGCGGAGCACAGGCTCCAGACGCGCAGGCCCAGCGGCCATGGCTTACGGGCCTAGCCGCTCCGCGGCATGTGGGATCCTACCGGACCGGGGCACGAACCCGTGTCCCCTGCATCGGCAGGCGGACTCTCAACCACTGCGCCACCAGGGAAGCCCCTGGACACTTTTTGTCGAGTGCTGCTTTCGGTTTGTCTAATTGGGAGCAGTACTTGTTGAAATGAATCGTTTGGTTTTCCGGAAGGAGCTCATAATAGAGTACTCCCTTGCAATCCCACCATATACACAACATCACCTTCTTTGGATGAAGACCAGCCTTTGGTGTGGTTGGTGGTGGTTCATTTCACTTGCCCCACGGTCTCTTCTGTTCCACATTATTGTACAGCATCCACTTTTCATCGCCCGTCACAAGTTGTTTTAAAAACGTAACGTTTTCATTACGTTTAAGTAAAGAATTGCATGCGGAAATATGGTCAAGAAGGTATTTTCGCTTAACTTGTGGAAACCAAACATCAAAGTGATTAACATAACCAAGCTGGTGCAAATGATTTTCACTGCCTGATTTGGATATTTTGAGTATGTCGGCTATCTTCTGCATGGTATAACGTTGATTGTTCTCAGTTAATATCTCGATTTGATCACTATCAACTTCAACTGGTGTACCTGACCGTGGAGCATTGTCCAGTGAGAAATCTCCAACACAAAACTTTGCAAACCACTTTTGACATGTCCGATCAGTCACAGCACCTTCTCCATACAGTATACAAATTTTTTTTGAGTTTCACTTGGCGTTTTTACCTTTCTTGAAATAATAAAGCATAATATGCCAAAAATGTTGTTTTTTTTCTTCCATCTTCAATATTAAAATGGCTACACAAAAATTCGCCAATTTTGATAAGTCTTTTTAAAAATACACGCTGATATAACAGCTGTCACATACAATCTAACAAAATTGTTTCAAATGAAGTTAAAGACAACTAAGTACTACTAGAGCCATCTTATGGAAAAGCCGAATGAACCTTTTGGCCAATCCAGTATTACATTTTCTCTGTGTGCGTGATGTGAAAAAGATAAGGGAAACATTGCTGAAGGTGGGAGTTCTGTAATGCCCCTGTGAAACTGAGTCCTGGGTAAGCTGTATTTGCCTTTGAACTCAATTAGTATATATGGTTTTACATTCTGGAGTAGTGAATTAACATCTTTATAAAAGTGAAGTTTCTTACTCTAAGTCAAAGCAAATCCATTTGTCTATTTCTTGCCAATTAATGATGCTATTTGCATTTTATACTCTTAGTGTGGTCCTCTTTGATATCTTTGTCAATATCCTTACCCATAACCTTGCGGAACCAGCTTATGAAGCAGATGTGGCACAGCTGGAGTATAAGCTGGTAGCTGGAGAACATGGTTTAATTATTCGAGTGAAAGGATTCAACCACAAACTACCTGTAAGTACAGTGCTCTAATTTCCTTACAGGCAAATTTAAAATTTTATATTTGTGTTTGTTGTGCCTATAGCACCAAGCATAGAGGCTTGTGCATGAGGTGCTGTACATAGAAAGAAATGTTTATTAATATGGATTATTGTGTTTTTCTGGCTGATGACAGGTATTCTAACTTTGGCCACACAAGACCAACATATATTCATTAATTAATTACATTAATCAGTGTTGTATGCATTAGTAATGGATACAACACAGCCTGTGCTTCAGGCTTCATTTCACTTCCCTTTGCTGTCAGTTTCTCTGCAGCCAACACTGGCGTTTAGGACTGGTTTGAGCATAATTTCATGCCATACAGCAAGGACAAATTTAAAGCACCTGACACATTGCCTGACATAGAGTAGAGCTCAGATGTTTGTGTTGTTTCTTCCTCTTCTTGCACTGTTTTCCATTGTTTCAAGTTTATGTGTCTTGTTTTCCTTCTAAGTTTCTGACTCTTTAGAAACAGAGTTTATATCTTGTCAGTGATTTATCTTTTAGTAAAGAATATGTTTCAGTGTCACTTTGTCAAAAACTTCATCAGTAAAGGAAGAAATAATATGGGATGCTAGCTAAAGTATTAGATCATCAAGTACCAGGTAAAATAATATAATGTACCCAACAACAAATTTTATATCTTGGTTTCTTGGGTAGAACATATATTAAAGTTTGGGGAACTGCACTCATACAAGAAAAAATCTGGAGGAGAGGACCTGGCAGAAATTAGACCTGTGCTAAGAGGTGATATAGCTTCCATATCTTAGATAGTTCTCTCCTTTATACCCTCATCCCTGTCAGTCTCCCCAGGGAACAAAGATTGGTCTTAGGAGGAGACACCATGGAATATTTTACTAACCTTCAAAAGCCTAAATATAATTTAGCTTAAAATCCAAACATGTTAAAGTTTCGGAATTACCTGGAGAGTAATTGTATTTAAAAATACAAGCCGTAGAAAACTATTTGAGGTTCTTCATTTTATGAAGCTTGCCTAGCCTTAACATTAAAACTTGATATAGACTATAAATATGTATATAAAACTGGAGATCAGTTTCACCTATGAAATACAGAGTCACACATTCTAAAAACTTGAAAATTAAATTCAACAATAGAACAAAAAGAATAATTCACCATGACCAAGTGCCAGGAATGCAAAGGTTGGTTGTTCAGTATTAGGAAGTTGATGAACATAAATCATTATAACACAAGTCAGTTGAGGAACACTATGTGAATATAGTGATAAATGCCCAAAAAATCATTTGATAAATTTGAGTGGTCATTCCTAATAAGTAGGAATGGAGGGAAGTTACTTAACCACAATAAAAACCTTAATTAAAAGACTAACAGCAAATGTTCCACTAACTGATGAAATGCTGAACATTAAAATTGGGAACAAGCCAAGGATACCCATGATCACATCTATTACTCAACATTATTTTAGAGTTTCTGGCTAATACATTAAAGTCAAAAAATAAAATAAAAACACTTGGAAGGGAAAAGTATTTTTCTTTTCAGGGGATATGGTTGTATTCTTAGAAAATCTAAGATACTACTAGAATTTAAAAAATAATTTGTGATATGACTCATTACAAGATCAGTATATCAAAATAAATGGCTCCTTTTCCTATAGTGCAATAACCACTTAGAAATGGATTGGGAAAAAATACCCCATTTGTAATATCGAGAAAAATAACAAAATATCTAAGAATTAATAAGAAAAGTACAGAACCTATCTAAAGAAAACTAAATCTTTTTGAAGCATATAAAAAAGACTTTAAATAAGGGAGAGACTTATCATGTTTCTGGATAGGACAGGTTGATATAAAGTCATTATTTCCAAAATTACATTCTCCCAATTAAAATCACATTTAGGGGCAGTGGACATGCTGGATAAAATTATTTTTAAGCTTAGTTGGAAGGAAAAATGTTTTAAAATACCCATAAAAATTATAAAAAAGAAAAAGAAAATTCATTGCTCCAAATTTGACAGTTATTGAGAATTTTAGCTCCTAAAGATTCTTTGAGTCGTTAGTACTTCTCTTTTGTCCTGCGCGATGCCTGTTACCATACTGGGCCCCTGGTAAAAGCCAGTGGGAGACATTTTTCCCCTAAACATTAGTGGATTTCCATGCTTCTCCACTTAAGGTGCTTCTTTCTTTTCTTCTTAGCTGCTGTTTCAGCTTATTATTGACTACTTAGCGGAGTTCAGTTCCACACCAGCTGTCTTTACAATGATAACTGAGCAGTTGAAGAAGACCTACTTTAACATCCTCATCAAGCCTGAGACTCTGGCCAAGTAGGTATACATGGATGGGATCAGCTTATATTTTGAAGGCCTGAAAGTATTTGCCTTCCTGGAAATTAAGTGTGGGGGATGAGGCTGTAGTTTCAGTGCTAATTCAGATGTGATAGAAATGTGCCGTGTTTTAGGAAACAAGCCCACAGAGTTATAGGATTTCTAAACCCAGTGTAAGTAACTATCTGTCAGTAGGACTGCAAGCAGCCTACTATACTTAATTAGAGGCTAAAGGTTAAAAGGTTGCTTTTTCCAAAGTTTGTAAGTAAATAACAGTTCAAAAAATTCTGACTTTGTTGTAGCTCAGAATTGCTTACTGGTGATTATATGGTGATTTTAGTGTGTTGGATGTTATATTAAGTAGCTGACTTAAATTGCCTAACATATCACTTATCTGACAAATGCAACTATCCAAGAATTCATCCAGGGTTCCAGAAGAGAGCAAAAAGGCTCTGGACAGTCTGTGTACTAATGCTTAAACTCTCTGCTAATAGGCAACCCTCCTGGGCCTTTTCATCAGAGCCTGTTCTGTACCTTTGTGTGAATCAGAAAAAAGTACACCCTTGGGGTAACCTCTATCAGCAGGTAGAGCCTTTGTGGAAGAGGAAAAAAGTCCCCTCTGAGCAGATACAGCCCTTTGTGCACATGGCTTGCAAGCCCCTATTTGATCTGCTTGCTGGGCATATATAAATGGTAAACAAAGAGCACAACTTTATATAGAGGCCCTGCTTTTGACATAGTTATAATGAGCCCATAAATGTCCAAAATTTGAAAGCAGGAGAGGGAGCAGTTAAGAATCAGACATGTAATAACTGATAATCTGATCACAAAAAGTTACAAAAACTCATAACCAAATATAAGTTGGAAAGGAGAGTTGTCTGGAACTATTGATATGAAAAATAGCTGTGTATCCCATAACTCCTGAATACTACTTTATTAAAATGTGGTAGAGTAATAATAACACCTGTTTATTGAAGATTTGTTATGTGTTAGACCTAAGAACTTTTTTTTTAATAGACCTAAGAACTTTTAAGTGTATTTATTTATTTAATTCTCACCAAAATTCTGTAATGGTAGCCATTATTATTTCCCTTGTTTTACAAATGAAGAAATTGAGTCACAAATGTTAGGTAACTTGCCATGTTCAAACAGCTTACTGTGTGTGGAAGGGGGTTAGTCTGATTCTGGCCTAGAGCCACTTATGCTGTATTGTCATTGTAGTAATAGATATCCATGATGATCACCTCCAGTAATTAATAAATGCTAGTGAGATTTCAAATCAAAATAGTAAATTAAATTGGTATATGGCTCATCTGGCAGCTTATGTGAAATAATTTATTTTGCAATTGAAACAGATAAGTGAGTTGTACCAATGAGCTAATAATCTATGTAATAGTTTGTATATGCAGTTTTAAATGCTTTTTGGTGATTATGACATTGTTTCCCTATCTTAAGTTGCGATAGAAATTGCCTCTCTTTAGAACACATCATCTATAGAAACTTAATCAAATCCTTCTTTACCCTTAAGATTCATTTCTTACAATAAAACTTTTTTTTTCTGCTCTCTGTACAGAGACGTTCGGCTTTTAATCCTGGAATATGCCCGTTGGTCTATGATTGACAAGTATCGGGCTTTGATGGATGGCCTTTCCCTTGAGTCTCTGCTGAGCTTCGTCAGAGAGTTAAAATCCCAGCTCTTTGTTGAGGGCCTGGTACAAGGAAATGTCACAAGCACAGTGAGTGTGAGGTGCTCTGTTGCTGCTGGCCAGGTTTGAATGCCATTCTGGACTCTGGAATTGCATTAGTTCTTCCCTAAAGGGGAAGCTCTGTAGTCTGGCAGGCCAGCATTGTCACAGTCTGTTTAGAAGGGAACCTGGCCCCTCCGATGCTAAGCAAGATTTTCTTATGAAGGAGACTGCTGCTGTTGGACAGGACTTTGAGTTAAATGGGTTTGGTAAATATATGGTATTGGTTACATTTGTTGAAGACTGTGGGAACTACAAACAGTTTAATTTAGAAATTAAAGTGGGAGCTGGGGAGTGGTGAGGGATGTATGTATATATATATATATATAGATATATAGATATATAGATTCACATATACTTAGGCAGAACTTGTATGTCAAACTTGTATGTCAAGCTACGGAGCTTGGGCTTTTATCTTATAGTAAATGGAGAACCATTGAAGGATTTAAAAGAGGATTTGTCATTAAGAAAGATCCAGAGAGACCAGTTATGAAACTGTTATAAAAGTTGGCATGAAGTACGATTCCACTTATATGAGATCTCTAGAGTAGTCACAGTAACAGGAGGTAGAATAGTGGTTACCGGGGGTTGTGGAGGGAAAGAAGGGGAGTCCTTGTTTCTATGGGTATTGAGTTTCAGTGTTGCAAGATGAAAAGTCTGGAGTTTCATTTCACAACAATGTGAATATACTTAACACTACAGAACTTTACACTTAAAAAAGGTCAAGATAGTAAGCTTATGTATTTTTACCATAATAAAAAAGTTGAGGTGAAAATGATGAAGGCTGAGGTTAGGCAAAATAAATGAAAAAGAAATGCTTAAGAAATAATGAGGCAGAGGACGACCAAAGGCAGTGACTGATTGGCTATGGGGGTGAGGGAGAAGGGAGGGCTCTAGGATGATGCCCAGATTTCTTACTGGAACCGGTGGGTTGGTAGAGGAGTAGGAATAGTGTATGTTTGGGGGCATATGGGGAGTTGGTTTTGACCCATATTGAATTAGATGTGTCTGTGGGACCATGTAACTAACTGAGGCCTCTTCCAGCCAGGAGTGCTTGTGTGGACAGTCCCTAAACTGTTTGGCTCTTGACCTCTTCCTCCATGGTCTCCCAGTTTCTCAGGACTGGCCCTTTAATGGAATATATAAATGGCCACTCTCGAGATTGGCTGCTATCCTCCCTACTTCTCTGTCTTTATTCCCCCACCCCGAAACCATCCCTGATTTCTGTCATGCCAACAGAAAGTTTAAAAACAGGGAGAAGAGCAGGAATAGCTGCCTGCTTCTCTGAGCACAGTGGGAGTACCGTGGGGGGGTCCTTTTGGTTCAGAGGACTTAGCACCATGAATTGCCCCAGGCAGAAACCACTTTAGAGATAAGCTCACCTCCCCACTTATCCCTCATAGGTTAGAAAACAAGTCTTAAGAGGGGGAGGGGATACATCATTCATTTAGTATTAAGTATTATTCTGTCACTCACTCTATGCTAGGCTCTGTATTAATAGATCCAGGTTTCTAAAACACAGCCTAGTGGGGTAAACTGAACAATTAAGTTTGATCCAGTGGGGAAAGTTTCACAGTGGACAGGTAAACAGAGCACCAAGGGAGAACAGAAAAAGAGCCACTTCAGTTGAGAGCCTTAGTATTCAACAAACATAATCAGTATTAATCAGTGAATGATAAGCCCAGTGAATTAATGACCAGCATTTAGGATAATAGACTATATCTGCTTTCCTAATGCATTCCAGGGCTTCCCAAGCAGTTAGAATATTGGTATTAGTTGGTTCTGGGTGAAATTAATGTCAGGAGAGCCTAATATAGTTATTTTCTTCTCTTTCACCTCCTAGGAATCTATGGATTTCCTGAAATACGTTGTTGAGTGAGTATTGGTTTGAGTTTTCTCTTTGGGAGTTACGTGTTCTTTTTTTTTTTTTTTTGCGGTATGCGGGCCTCTCACTGCTGTGGCCCCTCCTGTTGTGGAGCACAGGCTCCGGACGCGCAGGCTCAGTGGCCATGGCTCACGGGCCCAGCCGCTCCGCGGCATGTGGGATCCTCCCAGACCAGGGCACGAACCCGTTTCCCCTGCATCGGCAGGCGGACTCTCAACCACTGCGCCACCAGGGAAGCCCACGTGTTCTTAATAGCATGAGGGCCTCGAGACCAAAACTCAGTTATTACTAAATCCACAATGGAGATGCTTCTCATAGTAGGTTTTTTGAGGCTAGTTATATAAACAAAGCAATTCAGATGGGACTGTGGAAGGCCTGACCTTTTCACAGTTTGGGGGTGCAGGTAAGAGGATAAAGGCACGGCCTCAGTAACCCACACTGATTGTTTTGCAGCAAGTTGAACTTCATGCCTCTGGAGCAGGAGATACCTGTGCAGTTCCAGGTGGTAGAGCTGCCCAGTGACCACCACCTATGCAAAGTGAGAGCTCTGAACAAGGGTGATGCCAACTCTGAAGTCACTGTATATTACCAGGTCAGTGGCCCCTTTGCACACAGCTGTCCTCACGGCTAAGTATCTTTAGGACACTAAAGCCTGGTGGAAGGTCCAAAGTATCTGGGAGAAGTGAGCCTATGCTCTTCAAGAACCTTTTGCAGTTATTCTGTGGTTATATGCTTGGGTCATTTGTACTCTTGAAGCAACTACATTTAAAAATTGTTCCTGTCAGTGAAATGGATCCTTTTTCAATCACAGTGCTTCTATTAATCACCCAGCCACTAGTCCAGAAGGACAGAGACTGAAGTATGGCTGGAAATTCCTACATGTTCCCATGTCAGAACTCCAAGGAGCAGGAGGACATTTGTTAAAAGGACAGTTTTAAAATGTGACAAAAATAAACATAGCCAGTCAACCAATATAGAGTAAACAGAATGGATACCAGAGTCATAATTAAAGGTTTCAAAGCACCTGAGAGATAGGATTTATCACCTGTTTTATGGATGATGGATCTGAGGTCCTTCATTTACCTGAGGTCATACCAGCTGGGGCTCGAATTTGTACCTTCTGTCCTCAAATCCTGTGTTTTTTCCACATAATTCTGGAGAGATGGGATGGTGCTTAAAATAAGGAAGAGCTCTGCAACAATCTTAATTGGCTCGTAGACTATTTTAGCCTGTGGTTACTCATACTCACTTCTAGGACTATGGGGACCTGTGTCTATCTCGACTGATCTCAGACTTCCCAAACTCTGGGGCTCCTATAGCTGCTGCTATGGTCCTGGATTGTCTCCATGAGGAAGTCACTTCTCTGGCCTTGTGAAGATTCCTGGCCTGAACTTTGGGCAGGGCTGCATGGCTTCACCGTCACCTTGTCCTTTTCTTGTTTCTGGCCCTGGGCCTGAATCTTTCCCTAGAGGCCCAGCTTGTCTGTAGAGCCTGTCTTCCTCTGGCTGTAGCTACCTGGGTTTTTTTTTTTTTTTTCCCCAGGTTCTCAGCTTATTTGAAGCTGCAATAACTACCAGGTCCTAAACTTCATATATGGTATGACCTGGCTCTGCTTAGCCCTGTCTACATTTCTGGTGCTTAACCCAGAGAGGGTAGTATTTCTCCAGTTTCAGGCAGAATTTTGTATTGTAAGGCGGAGTCTGTTGAGGTGCTTTCCATGGATCACCTCTTAGCACTAGCTTCTAATACAAACTGCTTCCCTTGGGGGAGCCACTTCCCTCCTCACAGAGAGCATTTTGAACAGGAAGTTGATACAAGGTTTTGAATTGTTTCGTTGCAATCCTTTCAGAGGCATACAGGAAATCTTGTTGCTGATAAACAGGGCTTGCAGGGCACAGAGGCTTCAGCTTCCTCAGGTGAAGCAGGAAGGAATAGTAATGAGAGTCTGTATCAGAGGAGCCTGCAAGAGTCTGACTGGGATGCACTGGCAACACTTGCTCGTTGGCCTCCTGCCCTCTTTCATCCTGTTGTTTTGCCAGTCTCCAGGATAGCCAGGATGTGGTCTCCAAGTGTGGTATCTGCCTCTTATGCATTTTTCTTATCAACTAGTTTTGGGTCCGTGTGTGTGGCTGCAGAAGCTCCTATTCATATCCTCTCCATCTGAGGAATAGGGCCAGTTACCCAGACGTTTCCTGCTCTCCTCCTTAGGACCTTGAACTGCAAGTACTTGATTTTAGGTTGTATCCTCTGGGTTCTTTGGGCAGGAGCTGGTAGGTCAGGGATTGTTTGACTCACCTCCATGTCTGCCTGCGGTTCTGTGCTAGGGCTGGGAATACAAATCATCAAGCACGATTCCTGTCCTCACAGATCTCCTGTTTTGTGGGAAGGCAGAAAGTATAGCAATAGAGGGTATGATAAACTCTTGGAAGAGAAGAGTGGGATAGTACTCTTCTGAATGCCTGAATAAATGGTTGCTGAGAATAGCTGGATTATTAAAAAGCCCTGTAAGCCATTGGATTTTCAGTTGGTCAGATCAGCTTTTTCTTTCAGTCAGGTGCCAGGAGTCTGAAAGAGTACACTCTTATGGAGCTGCTTGTGGTAAGTTTTATAAAGGAGAGTCACGATGTTCATGAGCCCCTGACCCACTGTGAGGACTGGCTTTCTGGCCTTTCTCCCTGAGGGCTAGGGACTTGGGAGTGGTCAGAGATCTGTGATTGGTAGGTGAGATGGTTATTTAGTGTTTCTCACCCAGCATGGACAGGGGGCCTGGGCGATTTAGGAGGGAGGCTGGACTCTGGGGTCATGTGTAACACTTTTGGGGGAAGAAATGGAAGTTTCTCTGGGAGGAGTTGAGCTGATGGTATGTTGAATTACAGATGCACATGGAAGAGCCTTGTTTTGACTTCCTTCGAACCAAGCAGACCCTTGGGTAAGTCTGCTGGCAAGGAAATTGAGCTCAGATAAGATCTGGGGGCTTACTTTGCAGGCTTAGATTTATCAAATATCCTGACTGAGCAACCTCTCAGAGCTCTTTGGTCCTTTCATGCCTTAGAGTCGTACTTACTGGTCAAAACTTCTGGAATTTGCATCTTGGACTGTGATCAGGCTCTCAGTTTGGTCAGGCTTCAAGATTAGCCAGAGAAAAAGCTAGCCTGTGGTCCACAGTTCAGGAGAGGGTTGGATACTCTAACCTGGGAGTAAAATACATGTACACATTTATGGATCCTCTTCCAGGACCTTCAGGTCCAGTAGGGATGAGCAGAAACCCTTCCCACTCCTCTCTAGTGCCTCTGAGGACAGGGCCTTGGTGACCACCTGAGCTCATAGGACTTTTCATTCTGGCTGTAGGTACCATGTCTACCCTACCTGTAGGAATACATCTGGGATTCTAGGATTCTCTGTCACCGTGGGGACTCAGGCAACCAAATACAAGTGAGTAAATGAGTGAGTAGATGGGCCCAACTATTATTTTTCTTGGCACAGAGAATAGGGACTGCATCCTTAAACCTCAGGCAGCTCTGACCATTTGCTTCCTATTTAGTCACAGCTGCAGGGATTGGCTCATAGATGGCCTGATCCCGGACTTACCAATGGTAAGTATGAGGAGTGGGCCCATAGGGCTTGACTCAAGTCCTATGGTGACTGCAGGGCTTGCCACCGCTTCCTCTCTTCAGGCATATCTGAGGACCAGAAAGGCAGAGATGGCCGACCTGGCATTCATGCTACAAGCAAGGTATTGCGTTGGCCAAAAAGTTCCTTCGGTTTTAAAGTAGACACATTTTTCATTTTCATCAAGAACTTTATTGAACAAAGTATTCACCATTTTTTTCCACTACCTTCTGCCATTTTTCAGGCAACTTCATAATTCCATCTTCCCAAAACTTTTTCTTTTTGCAGTACGTGGGCCTCTCACTGTCGTGGCCTCTCCCATTGCGGAGCACAGGCTCCGGACGCGCAGGCTCAGCGGCCATGGTTCACGGGCCCAGCTGCTCTGCAGCATGTGGGATTTTCCCGGACCCGGGCACGAACCCATGTCCCCTGCATCGGCAGGCGGACTCTCAACCACTGCGCCACCAGGGAAGCCCTTCCCAAAACTTTTTATCTTTTTGAGCAAAGAACTGTTCCAGGTGCCTTGTACAGTCCTCCAGGGAATGGAAATTTTGTCCATTAAGAGTTTTGGAAAGACCAAAATAAATGGAAATCCAAAGGTGCAATGTCTGGCTAATACAGTGGGTGAATCAGAACTAAACAGCCAAGCTGTAACAGTTTTTGCCTGGTCATCAAGGAAACATGCGGTCTTGCGTTATCCTGATGGAAGATTATGTGTTTTCTGTTGACTAATTCTGGACACTTTTTGTCGAGTGCTGCTTTCAGTTGGTCTAATTGGGAGCAGTACTTGTTGGAATGAATCGTTTGGTTTTCTGGAAGGAGCTCATAATAGAGGACTCCCTTGCAATCCCACCATATATACAACATCACCTTCTCTGGATGAAGACCGGCCTTTGGTGTGGTTGGTGGTAGTTCATTTCGCTTGCCCCACGATCTCTGTACATTAATGTACAGTATCCACTTTTCATTGCCCGTCACAATTTGTTTTAAAAACATAACGTTTTCATTACGTTTAAGTAGAGAATGGCATGCGGAAATGTGGTCAAGGTTTTTTTCGCTTATGTGGAACCCAAACATCAACGCGATTAACATAACCAAGCTGGTGCAAATGATTTTCAGTGCTTGATTTGGATACTTTGAGTATGTCGGCCTTCTCCTGTGTGGTATAACGTTGATCCTTCTCTGTTAATGTCTCGATTTGATCACTCTCAACTTCAACTGGTCTACCCAACCGTGGAGCATTGTCCAGTGAGAAATCTCCAGCACAAAACTTTGCAAACCACTTTTGACACGTTCAATCAGTCACAGCACCTTCTCCATACACTGCACAGATCTGTTTTTGTGTTTCAGTTGCGTTTTTAATATGCCGAAAATGTTGCTTTTTCTTCCATCTTCAATATTAATATGGCTACACAAAAATTCACCAACTTTGATATATTTTTTTAAATGCACACTGATATGACAGCTGTCACAGTACAATCTAACAAAATTGTTTTGAATGAAGTTAAAGACAACTAAGCACTACTAGACCGATCTTATGGAAAAAAACCAAACGAACTTTTGGGCCAACCCAATACAAGGCCTTGTTGGTTCTCAGCTTTGGAATGGTCAGCATGGCTGTCTACTGCTTCCTGTGAGGATACCAGGAAATCAGGCTAGAGGCGGGGTAGGGGTAGGGTTCTTCACCGTTCCCTTCCCTCCCACAGCTTAGGGGAGAATATCACTTCAGCCTTTTTCCTGGAAATATGCCTTAGCCCTGATTCTCTCCTTTGCCTTCTGCTTGAGACCTGGTCACTGATGACTTGTAATTGAAGGTGTTTTGTTTCAGCTCTGAAGTTGTTGATAAGAAGATAGAAGAGTTTCTTTCTAGCTTTGAGGAGAAGATCGAGAACCTCACTGAGGATGCATTCAACACCCAGGTGACTTTACTGTGTTGGCCTGGCCTTTTATTCCTTGGCCCACACAAGCCCTCATGACAGCTAGACACCAGTCTTAACAGTGCCGTATGCTGGCTGGTTCTTGAGCTCTATAGCCCCCCGCACCCCCCCCCCGCCCCTTAATCTGACCATGTCTTCCCAGCTTCATCCCTCCCCATCATGCTGGCAGGTCCATCACAAAGCAGACTGGACAGGGCCAAGTGTGTTCTGAGGGAACCGGTGTGAGGCCACACCTGAGGGTGTCTCTTTCTGATGGTAACAGGTCACAGCTCTGATCAAGCTGAAGGAGTGCGAGGACACCCACCTTGGGGAGGAGGTGGACAGGAACTGGAACGAAGTGGTGACTCAGCAGTATCTCTTTGACCGCCTTGTCCATGAGGTAGTAACACCGTTTTCAGAGTAAGACAGCCCTGAAAGGGACTCCTGATTTAACAGGAGACACAATTCTAAGCAAATTGGTATTGCGTGGAAGAGAAACCTGGGGCAGATTATTTACTTGCCCATTCCTTGATGTGATTGATCAAATCTTGTTTCCAGACTAGCTTCTCTAGAGCCTTAGGTGGCCAAGTGAGCAGGATGCTTGCTAATCCTTACTTCTGCTCCCCCAATTTCACTCAGATCCATTTTTTAAAAATTGAAGTATAGTTGATTTACAATGTGTTAATTTCTGCTGTACAGCGTTCAGTTATGCGGATATATACTTTTTTTTCCACCTTTTTATTATATGCTTAGGTTCCCTATAAGGTTTGGGAGAAAAACGGCTTCTGCTACTTAAAGAAAATTGAGAACTTCTGGTTCTCAATTTTATGGAGTTCCTCCCCCAGATTTAAGGATTCTGTGTATAGGTCTTTGTGACAAATTCTAGCCCAAAGTAGTAAGTCCCACGAAAAAGCTCTGGGCACTGCAATCCATAGCTCTGATACTATAACCCTATGTGGTGAATTACCAAAGGACATTGAAGCAGAGGGGTTATTTAACAAGAGGCTTCAGTCAGCCCAGCTCTGGAGGTTCTGCGGTTTTCCTATTAGAAGCCAGAGTGTACCATTACCATGTACCTGAGAGGTGACACTAAGGTGTGATGCGTTTGGCTCAGCGTACAGTTCTCAGCTGTAATTACACCATCTGCTGCTACCTGCCAGGGTCAGTCACTGCTAAGAAACGTGAAGGTGTGTCAGAGCCTCATTTTTATCCTTCTCCAGAAGGTTGGGAGCCAGCTGAAACGTGGAAGAATAAAACGATATGCAAAAAGCAGGATCAAGGAGGTCTGCCTAGGGTGTTATGTTTAATATCTTTACAGAAAATACATTGTTAGTCTTTTATAGCTTTCTTTCTTTCCTGTCCTCCCTTCCCCCTTTAAGATTGAAGCACTGAAATCATTCTCAAAATCAGACCTAGTCAACTGGTTCAAGGCTCATAGAGGACCAGGAAGTAAAATGCTCAGCGTTCATGTGAGTATGGTTACCTAAGCTGTAGCTCTGTCCTTTCCAGGGTTGTCATTTAGATTGGTATCAGAGATCCTAACAGGTCTTTGCCCAAATTTGGTCAGCATTCTCTCTCACCTCAAGTCTTTGGCCTCTTTCAGGTTGTTGGATTTGGGAAGTATGAGCCGGAAGAGGATGGTACCCCTTCCAGTGAGGATTCAAACTCTTCTTGTGAAGTGATGCAGCTAACCTACCTGCCAACCTCTCCTCTGCTGGCAGATTGTACCATCCCCGTTATTGATATCAGGGCTTTCACATCAAGACTTAACCTTCTCCCCTACCATAAAATAGTCAAATAAACTGCAGTCTCATTGGCCTGAAGCACTGTGTATTTAAAAGTGTTGTTGTTTGAATTTTATGAAGTTAGTTACACTACTGCCTTAGGGCTTCCACTGAATTTTTGCACTGGCATCATAGAATTTGTACCCCCCCAGCCCCTCCTTCTGTTGTGACTAACAAACCAAGGGTTACTATAGCAGCCGCAGAGAGCAATTAGCAGGTGGGCCAATGTAACCAAAAAGCTTGCAGGAGCCATCTGAGACTCCCTGGCCTGGCCTGGTCCTCTCAGATTGAGAATCCAGTTCTGTATGACAGGCTTCAGAGGCCCCATGTAATTGATGTCTTCTTAGTACCTAAATGCCAGGTGCTAATACTAATAATACCTGTGTTGTTGTTTATAATGTATTTAAAAATAAAGGTAATTCTGTATTGCCCTTCAGAATGAGCCATTTGCTGCTGTGGCATTCCTTTTATTATATTTTGTTTCGGTGTGGGGTGGGGATCTAAAAATAAACATCCTTCCCAAATTCTCTAAGGCAATAAAATATTTTTGGATAAAATGTCGGTAGCCCTATGTGTACTACTTGAGAGTTCAATTAAAACTTGTGAATAGCATTGTGGGGGCTAAAGACAGAACACAGAGCCTAAGGAAGGAAAAGGATGGACCCCTTCATTACTTCAAGAGTCCCTGTAAAAAGCTAGCTCCTGGGGGCTTCCCTGGTGGCGCAGTGGTTGAGAGTCTGCCTGCCGATGCAGGGGACGCGGGTTCGTGCCCCGGTCTGGAAGGATCCCACATGCCGCGGAGCGGCTAGGCCCGTGAGCCATGGCCACCGAGCCTGTGCGTCCAGAGCCTGTGCTCTGCAACGGGAGAGGCCACAACAGTGAGAGGCCCGTGTACCGCAAAAAGAAAAAAAAAAAAAAAAATCTAGCTCCTGTATTCAAGGCTGCCAAATAACTGGGTTCAAGTTTAATCATAAAAATAATAAAAGAAACACTAAAAAAAAAGGTTGGAAAAATTACTTTATGAAGCCTTAAGAAGCACTGAGTATAATTAAACTGTAGTCCAGAGTTGGATACAATTTAATAATAGTTCAATTCCAAAATAAAAGTTATTGTAGGTGAGACCAGGAAATTTCCTAACACGTGGTTTTAATACATTGTGCTAAATTTTCTAAAACAACTCAGAGGAACCAATATTTACAGTAGATGGCATATTTATGAAAAATCTGGCATCACCTATATATATGTATATATATGTGTATGTGTATATATATATATGTATATGTATATACATATATATATATATATAGAGAGAGAGAACCCAAGATTATATGAACTAGGAAACAGATGTATATCTCAACAGCAATACTAGAGTGCAGAGTTTGAGACTGGGATTTATAACGTGGGATTTGGAAAAGGAGCAGACATCTTGTTTTCAAAACCTGAAGTTTTTTCTCAAGACCGAAGTCAACACTAACTGCCACAGAAGAGGAAAAAGGGAAGCTTTTCTTGCTTTAATTGTTCCTCTGCATCAGAAAGTCCAGTATCCCTGAGATAGGAACCACTGCAATAACAAGGGAGTGAATAGGTTCTCCCAAAGGAAGACTGTTACTTCATTGTGCCTCCTGCCCGGGTCACCAGGAGCAAACCTTGCATTTCCCAACCTAATGCTTGGCAGCACCGAGACGTTTCAGTAATGGTTCATCATAAACCCAGCATTCTCCATCTTCATGAAATAACTAAGAGAAAAGGGGAGAATTCAGTTACACACTTGCTCTGTACTTCTATAATATCATACCTTTAATTATTTTATGTGCTCCCCCTCCCCCCAACACTGAAATGAGTGTTCATCTCGTTCATCACCATGCTTACTCGGTACTTCAGTATTCACTGAAATGAACAAATGAGTTACAGTTCAGGGAACAGCAGTAGGGAGACTGAGGCAGGCTTCCAAAGCAAGCTTACCCTTGTCTCCCACTGAATTTCCTTTTCCTTCCTTTCTCGGGCTTCTGCTCTTTGTCTTTCTTCAAGTCTATGCTTGGCTTCAGTTGCTGCATCAATGTCTCTGATTTTTAAGTTGAAAGTGACATCCTTCCAAAGGCTAAAGAAAAGAAGTGAAGGTGCTAATAAGTAAGTACTTGATGGACAGAGGAGTTAGCAGTCTTGAGAATGAAAGGCTAGATCCATCTAGAATATAACATTACTATGGTACAAGTCAAATGGCTTTAAATGCTGTAGTTCACAGACTATAAATCTCCTTCGGCTGACACCAGGGCACTGGAGTAAAGAACAGAGAAGTGGTCTCAGAAGATTCCACTGCTAGTTGTCAAAGGAGGAAATACAGGATGGGCAGAAAGCTGGATATATGGTTAGGACAACAGAGGAGAAAAAATAGCTGAGACTGGGATTCCACTTCTGGCTGTACCTCTAACTAGCAATGCAACCTTGGGGCTGTCAGTTCACCTCTCTAGGGCTTCAGTGTCCCTTAGTATAAACCAAAAGGGGTATATAGTAAGATCAGATCAGAGGAGCTGAGAAATTCTATTTCATGAAGACTCCCCTGGAATTAATAACGAAATCTGGGAGAAGCAGTTTGAATACAGAGAATAAGGGTCAAGAGATGCACTGCAGAGGCTTAAGGCGGGGTAAAAGATTTGGCTTCCTCTCAAGGCCTGGAAAATGAAAACTAGACAAGTCTGGTCCAAACAACACTTTAAAGTGAAGACTCCTAGGAACTAGAAAAGTAGACATCCTAAGATTCCCCTTGTGTGAGTAGCAGAGCATAAATGTCTATAGATCTCCACTTATAACTATGAGCAGGCAGTCGAGGCAAGCAGACTGTTAACAAGTTAAAGACACAGGCAGGGTTATAGTTTGTAAGGTCTTCTTCACTTAAGAAATCCCCTAATATGCTAAACAAAGAACTTTATTTAGTGCATGATTCCTCATACCACTAAAAGATCCTGATTTTATTGTACAAATAGAAGGGGGAAAAATTATGACATTTGAGACTACTAGAAAATTGAATACCAATTAGATATTTGATGATATTAAGGAGTAATTTTTTAAAAAGTACAATGATGATATTGTGGCTGGTGTTTTTTGTGTGTTTTTTTTAAAAAGTCACTTTACAGATACATACTAAAATACTCAGAAATGGAATTTTTTTTTTAAGCTTATTGCAAACAAAAAAGGCCCTAGGGAGTGTGGGACAGAGACGCAAGAGGAAGGGGATATGGGGATATATGTATACGTATAGCTGATTGACTTTGTTATACAGCAGCAACTAACACAACAATGTAAAGCAATTATACTCCAATAAAGATGTAAAAAAAAAAAATGGTTCTCATGAACCTAGGGGCAGGGCAGGAATAAAGACGCAGACATAAGAGAATGGACTTGAGGACACAGGGAGGGGGAAGGGTAAGCTGGGACGAAGTGAGAGAGTGGCATGGACATATATGCACTACCAAATGTAAAATAGATAGATAGTGGGAAGCAGCTGCATAGCACAGGGAGATCAGCTCGGTGCTTTGTGACCACCTAGAGGGGTGGGATAGGGAAGGTGGGAGGGAGACATAAGAGGGAGGGGATATGGGGATATATGTATACGTATAGCTGATTCACTTTGTTATATAGCACCAACTAACACAACAATGTAAAGCAATTATACTCCAATAACGATGTTTAAAAAAAAAAAAGAGACCCTAAAGATGTTTTGATCTATATATGATCTCAGTTGGGACCTCACTACCATCTCTTACAAGCCATAAAGATGGTGATAAGTCAACATACACTCTATACTTATTATATGCCAAGCATCATTCATAGGCTCCATGTTTTTCTCATTTAGTTCTCACAACAATGCTGAGGTAGTTCCCGTTTCAGGAAAGAAGGCAGAGAGGGTAGCTTATAGTCATGGTTACAATGCAAGTGGTGGAGCTCCATATGAACCCAGGCGTTCAGACTCAGTCTGTGCTCTGTTACACCCTGCTATACAGTCTCTACAACCCAGCCCTGCACCTATGCCTGGCCAATAGCAAGAGCACCGCTGCAACAGCTCTAGCTATGTCACCTCCTTACCAGCGGGATTCGTACTCATTCTGATCTTCCAACTTCCTCACTTTCTTCTTGATTATAGGCAACTTCTTGGTATCTATAAAAACTACATTTTCCTAGAAAACAGAAGAGGTAGATAGATGTTTTATTGTTCACACTGTTCTAGAAGGAAAAGTCAACTCTTCCTATTAACGGATTTAATCATGAAATCCCACGTTAGTGATGTAGACAATGAGTTCCATATGCAATCTTCAGCCTAAATTGTAATTGTTTTAAGTCTTGGTAAAGGCTCAATTCAACAGTTTCAATGTGGCTATGTGCTACATGCTTGGGATGTAATCTCTTGGAGAGCTAGACAACTAATCCTAACGTTAAGTACTCTGAAGTGCTTTTTAAATTTCAAATTCTCTGAGTCCAAAATCCAATTCATTGGCTCCTCCTGTTAATACCATACCACCTCCCTCCTACCTTAATTAGGTAGTTTGCAAGTTCCTTGAGGGCAAGGACTATCTTACTCATTTCTGTATCCCTGGTGCCAGGCAGTTAATACATTTCTTAGACAAAATCAAACTGTGTATATACAAACACACGAGTTAATAGTTTAGCACCTCATTTTATTTATAAACACACAGACCATACATTCTAATGATATAGCTAACATTTACTGGGTGCTTACTATGGTGTCAAGCATTTTTTTTTCATATATTATTCTTGAGTATTTTAAGGGGAGAGAGGAAAGTAAAAATCATTCTACTACCTGTACTGCTAGGTAAGAGGTGGGAGAAGGAAAAGGCCTGCCCTGAAGAGCTGGCATTAGAGCTCATCCTGGTTAAATTTCCAGATGAAGGAAGCCAGAGTAACGGATGGGCTACGATTCAATGAAGCCTGAAACAAGTGGCAAAACACAGGTTCTTACCCCTGTTGAGTATTTTGCATACATTACACCATTCCATTCCCCTTCAACTGAGCAGAAAGACTTCTTGTCATTTGGAGAACTAGATTAAAAAACAAAAACAAAAAAACACAAACATTTGTGTTAGTCTCAAATTGAAATTTCTCTACCAAAGAATCGCGTTAGTGTGGCCTACCTACACAGGGCAGAAAACAGAAGAGCAACTGTGAAGTCTTTGGGGAAGGCAGCTTAATAAAACTGGATTTCTCAGAGCCAACTAGAAGAATGAGGGCCCTAAAGAAGATGCTAGTAGACTCAAGATCCCAGAAACTGTGGGTGTGAGATGTGCTAGGTGCTGGGACCACGGCAAACTAGGGACAGTCCCTGCCCTCGAGCTGTTCACAGTCTAGTGGGGAGACACTGCCATTGAGATTCTGGGTGGCAAGTGCTGTGGTGAGTTCAGGTGAGCACTGGAGACCAAGGGCAACACTGCTAGGATGAGGATCAGAGAAGGCTTCACTTAAGGATACAATGCTGGAGACCAGGCTTTCATCTTCAGGCTGAAAGGGACCTCTGGGTCACACGATTTTACCTCTTTTCCTAAGCAAGGATCCCTTCCTCAGAAGCCCCAACAGGTTTTACTTGGACCTGACAGTGATGTGTATGGCAGGTACGGAACTTAGAAGATAAGCATTACAACAAAGGACAGATGAGGAAGGGCAAGGCATGGACATAGAAGGAGGCTAGGAGGTCAGAAAGAGAAAAATACACAGGGTAGAGGGATGAAGTTGCTATCAGTAGACTGAAACTTGCTTCCTCTATGACTTGGTGCTTTGTGTGAAGGAGGACAAAGGGAAAGAAAAATGGTAGGATTCCAAGTTTAGAAGGTTATTGTGCAGTGGTTCTCAAAGTATGGTCTGGAGACCCCTGGGGCTTCCCAAGACCCTCTTAGGTCAAAACTATTTTCATAATATTTAGGGCTTTCCTGGTGGCGCAGTGGTTGAGAGTCCGCCTGCCAATGCGGGGGACATGGGTTCGTGCCCCGGTCCGGGAAGATCCCACATGCCGCGGAATGGCTGCGCCCGTGAGCCATGGCCGCTGAGCCTGCACGTCTGGAGCCTGTGCTCCGCAACCGGGGAGGCCACAACAGTGAGAGGACCGCGTAACGCAAAAAAAAAAACTATTTTCATAATATTTAGACATTACCCTAATTTGAAAAGCCCACCAAGCATTCTTTCAGAAGGCAGTCTTTCTATTATACGTCGCTGTGACTGGCCAAAAAATCTGCTAGCAGTTCCTGTTGGTGCTGGTTGGTTGCCTCTAAGGAATTCTGAGAAGCAGGCCCACCCAGGTCTTTGTTCTGGACATTCTATTTCCCCCACCTGCCTATTTTAGGGGAGCAGCCACATTATCATGGTGACTTGTGCTATTCCCTAACCTCTGCCTGTATTTTCTGACTGCAATAATATTTTGGATTTTACAGTGATCCTTAGTAAACATCTTGTGTTCGTGGTCCCGTCCTGCCCTGCTTAAGATTTTTTTGGATGCTGATTCTGTCATCCAAATTAAATTATCTCCCTAAAAAACTGGTTAACCAATCCTGTGTCTTCCATCTGCAACACTGTTCCCAATAAGGCCTTTGAGGTCAGAGAAAGTCCTACAGATTTTCCTCTTCTAGGCAGGCCCTAAACCACCCAACTGACTGTTTACCCAGACAGCACAGCTGTCTTCATCTGATCCTAGAGTGTCAAACAGAACCAAGCAAAGATGTGACGGTTACTGTTTTTCCCCAGCAAAGGCACAGAAAAAAGGACTATGAGGGCTTTGAGACACTTCGGTGGGAGTCACAGGGTCTACTGTATGGGCTAGCTCGTGGTCCAATCCAGCAATAATGAGTCAGGCACCCATAATCTGGGTTAACTAGGAAATCCAGGAAGACTCTTTCAGTTCCCCATTTGCAAGTCAGGTTCCTAGGAAGGAAATCCCACCAATGACCTCAGGTTGTCCTTCTGAGATGGGATTTTAGGAAGAGACATGACACACAAGATGTGAAGTAAGTTTACAAAGACAGAACCATTAAAATGGTCAATTCCTGATGGAAGTTATAGTTCAAGACAAAAGGAAAAGTATTTCAGAGAAGCAGAAGCACCGAAGCAGAAAAACAAAATACCTACAAAATCTCAGCAGTAACTCTGTGCTTCTTGCCCCCATAGAAAGGTTTAGTGTGGAAGACGATATTGGCACTATAGCCAGTCTTGGAACAATTAATATTGCATTCTCCGCCTAGTTCCACCCAGGGCACTGTGAGGATAGACCTGCAAAATCAAAAGTTTCAGGTAAGGCTGACAGTTCAGAGGAAAGAAAGGAGGGGCACAGCTTAAGGAACAAAGGAACAGCAGGGTCTGCTGCTTGCTAATCAGAGGAATGCACACAGCTCTACTTGCCTTCCATAACCATTGGGGAATGTGAGAATGTAATGTTCATCATGGTCTAGACACGAGACACAGCCTGTGGAGACAAGAGATGGAATTTCAGCTAAGTAGTTGACGGAATCTCCATTCAGTTTAGGGAAAATCAATCTTGCACCCCACCCCTGCTCTCACGCCCAATACACATGCTTCCCTGCAAACAATGACATCAAAACTGGCTTTCTGGGGTCATTTACTCTTACTAGATAGGTGTCCAGCACATATTAGGATGACATAAAATTCTATTAACACTGTAGTCCACCAAAAGCCCACAGACTTACCCTGTCCTATGTTGTGCACCCCAATTGACATCCCAAGGAATTTTGATTTGGTCCAGATATGAGCATTGAATTGTATCTTCTTGTTAAAACACTCAGCATAAAAGGCTGAAACTGAATAGAAATTGTTTTCAATTAGTGCACTACATAGCCACAGTCCCCTCTCCAACTCCATTAACCCAGAGAAAAAACTGGCTGCATGGGGAAAATCCTTTACCGCTCAAAGAACAGCCTTGAATGTAGTCAGGAATTACCCACCTGCCTTTTATACCCTGCTTCCCCCAATGCAAGCATCCGTTCAGGACCATGTGGGCAGGAACTTCCCTGAACCATGAGGCTATGACCAATCCCAGAGGCTTAAAAACAAAGGGTCTGTCTGTTCTTCTGGTCAGCAAGCATGTTCCTGCCCCAGCCCCAACCTGGGCCCATCCAGTATTACCAGTCTTAATGCTGCATCCAGCAAATAACACGGGAGGACACACCTTCTTTCCACTATGCCAGGAATATACTGTGCAGAAACTACGTCTTTCTTATATAAACTGTCTTCAGAGTTGCTGGGATCACTACAGTACAGCTCATGCTGTGAAAGATGACTTCAGAAGCACTAAAAGGTGGCTTCTCAAATCCCTTCTTTTTATATATAATTAAGCAGTGAAGCCTAATAGAGTCTTTGGAACTTATACCAGGAACAGATATGAGGAACCAATCCTCACAGGATTGGGAAGATACAGGTGGCCATAAAACTGACCGTGCAGTGGCCTCAGTTATGGAGCTCATTATGACCCTCTTTAGACAGAACAGTTTGAAAGTGGCTATTGCCGAGGAGCTCTGTAACTTACTGGGTGGATGATGGGAAACCTGCTCAGCCACGAATGTTACGCTATTCTTAGAAACCCAGGGAACTGGTCCTTCTGAAACTAGCTCCTGCAAGTAAACAGAACATCATTTTCTTTTGGTGTGGAAACAAATGACAGCGCAGAGAATCTAATAACTGGAGTCTCTGCCTCCCAAGGTGGTTAACTGCTTCCTCCTCTACACACCCAAAACATCTTATATATACTTTTCTTGTGGCACTTATATTACTGGAATTACTGCTTTGTGTCAGTCTCCCTAAGTCTCTCTGACTAAGACATTATTGAAGACAAGGACCACGTGCCTAACTCAGGGCCAGGCCTGGCACAGAACAGGGACTTATCAATGTCTGCAATATGAACAGGAACAGACACATTGCTTCTGTCTTCAGGAAAGGACTACATGTAATGTGTCATTTGGAAAGGGAAAAATACAGAGAGTTATTTTTAAGGAGAGATTATTATGTGAAAGCCAGTGTGGGCCAGGGGCTTATTTTTTTCACCCCTAGAGGCCTTTTAGCATTTATTTGGGTCTTCCATGTTGGTTGTTTTCCTCAAATCAACCCCCAAATGTTGGAGCCCTGTGGCTCAGGTCTCAGTTAACTATTCTTCTCTAGATTCTTCCTAGATGATTTCATCTAATCCCAGGGATTTAAGTGCCTTCTAAATACACTAAAATCTCTGAAAGCCCCGTCTCCATCCTAGACCTCTCTCTCCCTTGAACTCTTAAATTCTAACTGCCTACTTGACAGTTCCCCTTACATGTCTAACAGACCCCTTATAATTTATATTTCAAATTGGAGTTCTGGATTTTTCCCTCCCCAAATCCAATCTTCTCCTCTTTAGTAAATGGCACCAACCAACTGCTGAAGCCCACAAGGAAGGATTCATCTCTGACTGTCCCCTTTCCCTCACCTTGCCCAACCCATCTAGCAGCCCTGCCTCCAAAATATAGCTTGAATCAACCATGTCTCTCCTGGAATAATGCCAAAGCCTCCTCAGTGGTCTCCTTGCTTCTATTTGCCCCTTTCCAATTCATTTTTCACAAAATAATTATAATGACCTTTTCAAAGCAAAAATGAGTTCCTGATAAGCCATAAAGTTACCATTATGGTCCAGGAGGACTTTGCATGATCTGATTTCTACATTTCTATCCTCACCTCATGCCACTCTTTCTCCTTGCTCACTGTGTTCAAACTATACTGACCCAACACCACTGTTCTTCTACGGGTGGTAAACATCGTTTGTTCAGTGCCTTTACCATTGTTATCTGCCTCCAAACAAAAGGAAATCTTGAATCAGCACACTAAAAGCTAAGTACGAAGTATCTAAATACTAAGGTAATTGAAAATGTCAGTGGAGAACTCACCACATTCTCTTCTGTATCATTTGGTAACGTCCAGTGACACTGAAAGATCTCGCCCAGAACGGGGTTGTACGGCTTTTTGGCAACTGATCCTTTCCTTCCTGCATGAAAGGCTGAGAGGTACCATTTTACAACCTGAACCATTCGGTCTCTGGCATCCTTCTGGTCACTAATACTGCAAGGGAGAAAGACAAAATTTAACACCCGGTTTTCTGACAGCACCCTCAGCATGGTCCACCCTAAGCCAGGCTAAGAGGACCCAGGACCAGGAGCTACCTCGGTCTCTTTTTAAAACTGAAGTATAATATACATAATTAAAAATACCAGTCTTAACCGTTTGGTTTGATGAACTTGAAAAAATGCTTATATCCGTTTAATTAATCACCATGCAATCAAGATACAGAACACCTCCATTACCCCCAAGTTTCCCCATCCTCCTTTCCAAGCAATCCCCAACCCTTACCCTGAGGCAAACACTGTTTCTGGTTTCTAAGACCATTAGCTTTGCTTGTTCCAGAACTTCATACTTATAAGTGCATTGTTTAACTGCCAAATAGTTGCAGATTTTCTGGATATATTTGTTATTGATTTCTGATTTAATTATTCCATGATCAGTAAACATATTCCATATGGCTCCAATTATTTTCAAGTTATTACGTCTTCCTAGTATATGGTCTATCTTGATGAATGTTCCATTTACACTTAAAAAGACTGTTATACAAATTGTTTGGTAATGTTTTAGAAAAGTCAATTGGACTTTCTATAGCCTCACTGATTTCCAGAGGGGTGGGGGGAGGTGTGTGCTGCTCAATCAATTCCCGAGGGAGGAATTTCCAACCTTGTGTACTTGTCTATTTCTCCCTTCAGTCAATTTTTGCTGCATATATTTGAAGCTGTTTTACATATTTAGGATTATTATTTATTCTTGATAAATCGACTCATCATATCATATGAAATATCCCTACTTGTCTCTGCTAATATTTCTTGTCTTAAAAAATATACTTTGATACTAATACAGTGACACCAGCTTTGTTACGCTTAGTGTTTTGCATGGTATATCTCTGTCCATCCTTTTAACTAATCAGTGTCTTCATATTTAAAGTCTCTCTCTTGCAAATAGCGTACAGATGAATCTTGCTTTTTTTATCCAGTCTTATAATCACTGTTCTCTTAAATGGAGCGTGTATGCTATTCACATTTAGTGTAATACTGATATAGTTGGGTTTAACTCTATCATCTCGGTATTTTTCTATTTGGCCTCTTTATTCTTTGTTCCATTATATTTCCTTTCCTCCTTTTTGGGGAGTTAGAATTTTCAGAATTCCATTTAATCTTATCTATTGGCTTTTTAGCTGTACTAGTGTGTTTTTTATGTCATTCCTCCAGGGACCTCATAGCTTAAATTCTCATACATTAAAAACTATCCTTAAACCTCAAATCTATATCTAATGAATAACTGGTACTTTCCATTTATTTATGTTACCAATAAATACTTACATTTTATTTGTTCAATTATGTATGAATTTGAACAGTGCCATAGCTATTTGAATTTCTGGCCTTTGGGAATTGGTTAAATGGGTCTCTGAAAATCTTCATTAAGAAGGTATGTATCAATGTCATCCAATGTGCCCACCCACTGTGAAGCTTCAGTAAACCACAGTCCAAGGCCAAGGAATGCAATCAGAGAAGACGGATTAGAACACCCCATTACAAAGAAAATATTGCTGCTACCACTGAAAAGCAACTCACTCACCTCCTCATAAATCAACCCCACCTTTAGATTAGCTCTGTCCTTCATACATGTATCTAATATTGCAAGCTTTGTATTTGAAATTTATGCATCAGGCTATACTCTGGACACTGGACTGTAAACTCCTCAAAGGCAGACACTGTGACTCTTTCCCTTTCCAGCTCATAACAAAGTGCCTGGCAAACAATAGGTGCTTTAGAAAGGTTTGCTAAACTCGGATAACTGAAATTCATTGGATATAGTGTAAATAATTTAACAGTGATTACCAATTCCTGGATCAAATAAGATCCTAGCCTTGGCTCCGTAAATCCTAGCTACCTTAACAGGCACTCAAGATTTTTTCAAGTGTTTAACTTGGTTGCCTAACAATATCACTGCCAAATAATCTAAGCAAACGGGCATCTAATACAAACGAAATATTCAATTCCACTTTTCCCCAGAAATGTCTGAAAGGCAAAGGGATCTATCTATCCTGCCAAGGCAGAAAGCTAATGGGTAAAGTCTTAAAAAAACTGGAAAATACTATATTGAGTCAAATACCTCACAAACAGGTCCGGATGTGCAAAAAAGTCTGCATACATTTCTAAAAGAGATCTTCTTTCAAGAATAAATGTTGGAAGAACTACCTGAAAAACATACATATTTGACCCTTGAGGATCAAATTCCACTACAGATAAACAGATTGCTGAACTGCTTAAAAAAAAAAAAAGTAAATGAAAACAAAAAACTCATTCCAATCATAGTAACACCCACCAAGTACTGCCCAGGCATGCTTCTGATACCTACTTCTCAAACTGTTCTGATTCAGAATGCCCATTAACCTGCCCAACATATGAAAAACAGAGATTTTGAATGTTCAAATGTCACTTCCTCTTTGCAACCTCCCTTTAGCTCCCCGAATCAGTGTAACAATAACAACTACTCAGTAGCAACCCTTTGATACCTATATGACCTTCTGGAGTATCACGTACACATTATCTTATTAAACTGTACAACAATCCCGTTAAGAAGAAATTATCATCTTTATTTTACAGCAGAGAAAAATGAAGCTCAAAAGGGTGAAAAATTTTCTCACCGCTCTGTTATTCAGTGGAATTCAAAATCGGGTCTGTCTGGTTACGGGGGTGGTGCAGGGCCTGCTCACTTCCCCTCTATCATCGTAGGTGCACTAGGGAACTTATTTGCTTATGGGTCTGTGTCCGCAAATGAACAATGAGCTCCTAGAATGCAAGGGCCATACTTATTTCTACTTGCATCTTCAGTTACTATCCCCAAAGTAAGAAAAATTTAAATAAGTAACTGAAGGAATAAACAAAATGAAGAAGAGAATAAAGATGGGATTCAACAAACTTCTTCATCATGGGGCTGAGCCCATGAAGAAAAATGCTGAGGGGCTGGGAATGTGGCAGAGGAGAAAGTAAAGAAGAAATTGGAAAATAAAGAAAAAGGATAAGATAGATTAGGATTAACCAATTAAAAAAGGAATGAAGGAATAGTTTTTGAAATGTGTATCAGATTAGACGTTATTCATTATGGAAGTAGCGTATCATAGTAAGTAAAAATTCCTTTAAATGTAGTAATTACTGTATATCTGCTATATTTAAGATCGTGTGGTAAATGCTATGGAGGCAGCAAAGGTTAAGTATGAGAGAATAATACCAGCATTTAAATTTTAGGTGGAATGTGATAAATATCATACAAGAGATGCTCAAGGTACCATGGAAATTGAGGAGAGGCAAAGATCATGTTCTGTTTGGGGAACCAGAATGAGGGCAGTTTGGAAACAACTTATTGAGGTGGGGTGCTAAAGAAAAGCCTTAGAGAGTAGGCTATAAGAGACAGAGGGAAAAACAGAAGAACAAGACATGGAGATTGGTGGGGGGGCAGAAAATGAGTGTGACAGGGACTGACCAGTGGACCAGTATTGCTGCGTATATAAAGAGGAATGATAGAACACAAGCTTGAAAAGAAAAACTGTGGTTCTAACATTTAAAATGTTTATTATCAGGCTCCAGAGTTTAAATGTTCCACAGAACATGTATGTTCATAATATACATATGCTTAGATTGGCAAGTAAGCTTGGTACAATTTCCTACCACTCTTGGAGAACACAGAGATTCTAAATCACTAAGTAAGACTGCTGAAGAACAAGACAGAACTAAGTATCTTAAAGTATAAACAGCTCTTGCAAATCAACAAGAAGAAGATTACTATTGCCAGTAGAATAATGAACAAAAGAACTGAACAGGCAATTTGAAAAAGAAGAAATGGCCAAAAACCATAAATTTGATTTGATGTGTAATCAAAAAAAAATTTTTTTCCCTCCCTACTTAAAAGTTTTCTTAAGAACTCTCATTCAACACATCTTCTTCAGTGTTTTTAGCACTATACTGATGCATGCCATTATGTCAAGCCACTGGAACACTGATAAAAGTGAGCTGGGTTAGGCTGTCTTAAACCTGGGTTCAAGTACTTATTTTGTCACTTCTTAGGTGTGAGGAAGCCCTGGAAAATTAATTCAACCTCTGCAAGTTTCTGTAAAAGGAGGATAATTATATGCCTTGCTTAAATCTTATTTTTTTTAATTTTTATTTTTTGCTGTACGCGGACCTCTCACTGTTGTGGCCCCTCCCGCTGCGGAGCACAGGCTCCGGACGCTCAGGCTCAGCAGCCATGGCTCACGGGCCCAGCCGCTCCGCGGCATGTGGGATCTTCCCAGACCCGGGCACAAACCAGTGTCCCCTGCATCGGCAGGCGGACTCTCAACCACTGCACCACCAGGGAAGCCCCTTACGATTGTTTTGAAGACCAAATGAGGTAAGCGGGATGTGACTTTATAGTATTTCCAAACACTACAATGTATTTGGAAAATAACTCTTTATAGAAAATATTTGAAGTGAGAAAGTATTTTTATAAATAGGAAAATGAGATACAAATTTAAGGTATTATTGTAATAATACTTCGGAATGTACAAGAGAATCAAGATTTCAGAATCTGCTGGCAAGCATAGCCATTTATGACAATAAAGATTTCTAAAATAGCTAATTTGGCAAAAATTAAACTTTTAGTGGCTCCAAACCCAAACCTGGACTACCTGGCAGAGGAAATTATGCGAGGCCAAAATTACACACTTGATTGTGGCACACACTTTTGGTTGCCTATGTACACCTCTACTAACAGAACTTTCATTCAGTTCAGGTTCAGGCTATAGGTTGCCATGAGAGTCACAGGGCCCTCCCAGATCTCAAGGGGTGAATGTGGATTAATCTAAGCCAATCATTTAACCTCCTTTACCAGTGATTTAGGTAATCACACCTGGTTTAGGCGTGCACACCTGCCTAGTTCTGGCCAATGAGATTCAATTGGCAGTTTGATGGGCCACTGTTGTTATATGTTCTCCCTATTACAACAACAAAATTCATGAAAAGAAATTATTTCCTGCCTCTTTGACATATTTGCATAAGGATGTGATAACTGGAAGTGCAGCAGTCATTTTGCAATGATGAGAAGACAGGTCTGAGTGTGAATGTCAGCATGCTAAGGATGGCAGAGCAGAGAGACTGAAGGAACCTAGGTCCTTTCTCACATTGTTGACCCACTACGAATTAGTCAATCCTGGAAATACTCTACTCTGGACTTCTCATTACATGAGATAATAAACATAGCATTATTCAAGATACTGTTAGGTGGGTCTTCTATTACTGAAGACCAAAACCAACCAAGGTAGAAGATGTAGAAAAGAAATATATTATAAATGTCAACATCTAAAATTAAGCTGTATCATCTTTCAAATGTGAAGTTACAATTCTGCTCCAGCAATTATACAATCAATCTAATGATCACTGAAAAAATTCTGAGGACAATCTCCTGCAAATATTTTCTTACCTAGAACTTTCCCAGCAAGTATGTTTGTTGCACAAAATTTCCGTTTTCATTTAGATTTGGGGTAAAAATTTTTATTATAGACACTTACTAGAAAGTATTATGGATTAGTTTACAGATTTTGAAATCTACAACCAGATAAGAATCTCAGTTCTGCCACTTAAATAAGACTTAGCCAAGTTACTTAATCTCTATGAGCTTTAGTTTCCTCATCTATAAAATGATGTTAACAATAACACCTAACTTTGCAGTGCTGTGGTGAGAATTAGGTAAAAGGATGAGGCTTTTAGCACAGGGGCGGGGACATATGCAGGCACCTATACACCAGTCTCCTACATCAATCAGGTATTCTGTTTAGAGTGCCAGGTTTAAATTCAAATTCAAATCCAGAACCACAATAATTATATGGCTCAACATGTGTCATACAGTTTTCCACTCACTACCTGTTCCATTCCTTACAACAACCCTGTAAAGTAGGTCACTGTATGTCCATTTTGTATATGAGAAACCCAAAGATCATAGAGAAAGGGACTTGCTCAAGCTCACACAGTTTGGTAACAGCTGAAGTAGGATGTAAGCACAGGTCCTCTAACCCCGAGATCAGAACTCTGCTCATTTTGATTCCATGCACACTACACTGCTTTAGGTTTTGTTCAGACTACTAACCAAGCCCAATACTATTCCATGCTTGCCCCCAATAAAATCCAAATCATAATCTATACAATCCATATGTACTATCTCTATGAAATTATCCTAGGTTTACTTATTTCATCCATTTATAAAAATTTTCAGTTAACTCAGGTACATATGTATTAATTCATAACAAGACAAAAGTATAAACAGAAGTTATGTCATTATACTACATTTGCAGACACACTCACCATACGATCACTGAGGATCTACATATACACATTAAGACTAACAGCAAATACCAAATTTGATTCTTACCTTAGTAAGATCCATTCCAAGCCTAACCTGTGACAACAGATGCATGATAACACTCTTGTGCTCTTCCACCGACCCTGCCTCCCCGTCATCATCTCTATCATCATGTGAATCGAAAAGGTCTAAAATAAAACAGATCTTCTTAGACTGGTGTTAAACTGGGCCAATCTGTGCTGTTACCAAGTATTATACATTTTTTTTCAAACAAATATTTTTAAGAAAAAAAAGGTAAACTCTCCAAGGCTGCTTACCAGCATCACTTGTTCCATTGGACATGGAAGAATTAAGTGATTCCGTGGTATCTGGGCGCTTTAGACTATTTCCTGAGCTGCTGTGTGTCAAGACTGAGGCAGATCCAGAGGAACTAAAAAAAATTAATCACCTTCTTAAGCTTTTTAAAAAAGCAATTTAAAATCATAGTAAGATACCAATCTATTTAAAACCAATATACGGAGATAGCTGACAGAAACTAACTAGACCCTTAAAGTTAGCTGGTTACATACATACACACATACATGCTTTCCAACTCTCTCCCCATCAGGCTCATGTTTTCTGCATGGTGTATGCTCAACCAAGCCATGTTGAAAGGCCATGAAAAATTGGTAAGGTTTTGCCTCTGCGTTTAAGTTTAAAACTTGAGTTCATTTTCCAATTTTGTTACTTTGCATAAATGTAGGTATGTCATAATTCTTGGCAACCATTTCCATAACCTCAAAACTGGTGAGTCTATTAATTAGCCTCAGAAAGACGTCTATATTTTTGAGATCCTTTGATAAAAGCCCACACTGGTAATAATACCTTTCCCAGTCATTAGAAAATTATATTTGAAATTAAAAAATAAAAAAGCATATTACTTTTTACAAGTAAATTTATGGTAAGTGGTATTATGAGCTGATTAACAGGGTCTAAAGAAAGATTCCTCTATTTTATTATTACAGCTATGATCATAACTTACCTAGGGCTAGTATTTGTACATTAACAAAAGAATGGTCAAAGTTTACTTATTAAGGGTAAAAACAGAAACCAAATTTCTCATACTGCAGATATTATTTATAAAATGGTACACACATAAAAGTCTTTTATTGCAAATTTATAGGTGCAAAACACATTATATATTCTAATTTAAACATAGTTTGCCCTGATTACTTACCTTCTTTTGATTTCTTATTTAATAATAAGCTTGATTTTTTTAAGAGTAGTTTTAGGTTCAGAGCAAAACTGAGCAGAAAGTACAGAATTTCCATACGCACAACCTCCCCACTATCAACATCCTGCACGAGAGTAGTACATGTGTAACAGTTGATGAACCTACGTGACATGCCATTATCACTCAAAGTCCATAGTTTACAGTAGGGTTCACTCTTGGTCTTGTACATTCAATGGATTTTGACAAATGTAATATATCCCCCACTGTAGTATTGCAGAGAATAGTTTCATTATCCTAAAAATCTTCTGTGCTCTGCCTATGTTAGAACATTAGAATATTAGAACATATGTATTCTAATTTAAACATAGTTTGTCCTGGTTACTTGCCTTCTTTTGATCTATTTTTCAAAAATCCTTAGGTAACTAAATATTGCTACTTTGATAATTTAGTAGCGTACATCACAAGGTACTGTAACTAATGTCTACCTCACCAGTTTTGAAAGCCAATGGAAAATATGAGTAAAAGAACTAGATAAGAGAAATCAAATGATCATTAAATAAAAGAGCTGCATAAAAATTATCTTCAAAAAGTTTTGTGGCTCTTTGATACATCATCAAAATAGAATCAATCTTTTAAATCAATTGATCTAAAAACCTCAGATTCTTTAAAACATGTATCTTATTTTAGATTCCAAATGTCAGAGATGAATTTATGCTGTGCTTTTCTTCCTCACTCAGGTTAGAAACCATGTCTGGGCCAAGTGAAATGCTCAATAAAGCTCAAAATGGAAAAAAATGGGATAAATTCTCATTTAGCCATTTCATAATTTACCTCGTTCAGGACAAAGGATTTAAAGACTATAGTTACAAAACAAGAGCAACACTGACAAAAATGACATGCATACAGGAAAGGTTTATCTGCAATGGGCTAACTTGCACAGACTTAAATCATAAGATCATAAATAAACTAAACCGAAAAAGGTACAGCTCTGAACTTAATTATAACAACAGAATCCAAAATCTTATTGAGTACCTTGTATGTGCCAAACATTGTATATGTTCATCTTCATAACAATCTAACCCTGAAAGGGAGACATGATTATTCTCATCATACACAGAGGCTCAGAGGTTCAATGACTGGACAGAGGTCACACAACTGGTAAGTAGTGGAGCCATTTCAAGTATACGTCTGGCTCCAGAGCACAAGTTCTTTCCCATATGCACTTTCATCTAGTTTATAAATGTGCAAAACCCAGTAACATAGTTCACACAGAAGTTATCATTACTACAGGTCTTTAGAAACTGAACGGTGAAAGGACTTAAGTTTTCAAATTCTCTTCTGTCAGGGAGAGAAACTGTAGATAGAAACTTGACCTGAGAGCTAGAAAACTAGTGGTAGCAGCTGATGACCAGCAGGTGGCACACAAGCTCAATGCCTACAGAGGCCAGGCAGAGAGCAAAAATATGTGAATAGGGCCAGATTATAAAACAATAGAGGCCTGGCACTAGCATACTCAATTTGAAGGGATTTAAAGTTCCATTTAATGGGAAAATGTATATCTGAATCACTTTGCTGTACACCTGAAACTATCACAACATTGTTAATCAACTATACTCCAATTAAAATAAAAATTTTAAAACAAAAAAACCAATACACACTGTGCTGGCCAAATAAAACATCTGTAGTCCCTACTAGTTTGGGAATCTAGATTAGGGCATAAAAGGAAAGAATGAAATTGAAGGAGAAAAGGAAGCCTGAGTGGGCGAGCTGGACAAAGAATTTAACTCTGGATTCCTTCAAATAGGAGGTTCATAAACTGTGTATTTGTTACAGGATGGGTACTGGGAGAGCATAGAGAAGGAAGCTTACAAGGAGAAAAAAGAAAAGCCTATGAGCCTGCAGGTGACTTTGTAGATATGCCTATTACAGGTACAACAGGTAAGCATTTAAAATTTATCTATTTCAGAAAAATTTCAGGAGAACCCCTAAAACTGGGGCCAGAGATTGACTATCTGTGATGTAATAAGGAGGCTTACCACATTATTATCAAGCTTTTACTGAATATAGTTATAGGCTTCTAGAGGACAGATGATCCATCTTGATATTCAATTGTACTTTGTTTCGATTAATAGCTAATGATTGAGACTGTCCTTAATTCTGTTTAAAGAAAACAATGATTTAACACTTCAAAAATAAATAATAACCTTACTTTGGAATTTTCTTCCAAATGCTTATTTTCTTTTAACCCCACTATCATAAAAAATATTTTAAAAATTAAAGTGGAATTTCTATTGGCAAACTGCTAATAAGGGTCTTGTAATAGTTTATTTCCCTACATACAAATATTAAGAAACCAACATGCTAAACCAAACTCTTTCTGCTACACTAGCCTTCTTGAACTGTGGGCTCAAATCTCTCTTCCTTAAGTAAAGTCTCATGTCCTAACAGTATGTATTTACCTAATCCCATATATTTTACTTTTCCAGCATTCAAAATCTGAATTTGATCTACTATGTAACAAAACTTCCTGAATTAATATCATTTTCCTTATAAATTCGGAGATTCTGAATAGTTACAGTGCAATTATATATGATACTGTATTTCTCAGTTCATGTGCACACTTAAGAGAACTGGAGTGCTGGGTCATATGGTAGTTCTATTTTTAGTTTTTTAAGGAACCTCCATACTGTTCTCCCAGCAATCCCACTACTGGGCATTTATCCTGAGAAAACCATAATTCAAAAAGACACATGCACCCCAATGTTCACTGAAGCACTATTTACAACAGCCAGGACATGGAAGCAACCTAAATGCCCATTGACAGATGAATGGATAAAGAAGATGTGGTACATATATACAATGGAATATTACTCAGCCATAAAAGGAATGAAATTGGGTCATTTGCGGAGATGTGGATGGACCTAGAGTCTGTCATACAGAGAAAAGTCAGTCAGAAATTGAAAAACAAATATCATATATTAACACATATATGTGGAATCTAGAAAAATGGTATAGATGAACCTATTTGTAGGGCAGGAATAGAGATGCAGACACAGAGAATGGACATGTGGACATGTGGGGGAAGGGAGGGTGGGATGAACTGGGAGATTGGGACTGACATATATACACTACCATGTGTATAAAACAGATAGCTAGTGGGAACCTGCTGTATAGCCCAGTGAGATCAGCTCAGTGCTCTGCAGTGACCTAGACGGTGGGATGGGGGCCCGGTGGAGGGAGGGAGGTCCAAGAGGGAGGGGATATGTGTATACATGTAGCTGATTCACTTTGTTGTACAGCAGAAACTAACACAGCATTGTAAAGCAAATATACCCCAATTAAAAAATAACTGTTATCTCTAAAAAAAGAAAAAGAGAGCGAGAGAAATGGAGTGCCACAAAATATTTCTTACTAAAAGAAAACAAGGTTCAAAGTCTAAGTTTGGCTGATAGTACTTAGCTTGCAAATTCACATATAATCATTTCCAAATTTGTACTGTATTTCAAAGCAAACCCCAAGCTGTAACACTAGCACCGACTCCTGAGATGGCAGGAGACTTGGAAAAAGTACCCAACAAAAAGTAAGCCAACTACATCTACAACAAATATAAGAACATTAAAGCAAATAAATGTTAGTTTGCTTTCTATAATAGCTATCACTTACTGTGCACTTATTATACATGCCAGACATCATAGTAAGCACTTGACATTATTCTCATTTAAATGTTCACAATGACCCCTTGTAGTTGAAACTATTATTATCCTCATTTTACAAACAAGGAAACTGAGGATGTCATAGGTTAAATAACTTGACCAAGATCACACACCTTAAAAGCAAAACAGATTTAGAACCTATTCTTTTCTAAGATTCCAGAATCCAAAGTCTAACCACAGCAGCCTATGTACCAGTAGGGCTAAAAAGTACTTTGCTTATTGGCTATCATGTAAGTGACTTTACATGTAAAGGCCTTTTCTGTACAATGGAACATACCTAGCTTTGATTTAACAGTGTAAAATAGGTCAAATATTTCCTAATGAGAGAAAACCTATCATCAATATCTGCCAAAATCTGCCTACTTAGTATCTCTGGAGTCCATGTGCTTCCCTCCATTCCTATGCTATGACCTTAGCTTGGGTTATCAACATTTCTCAAGTTTCTACCCAGTTTTGCCTGGTCTTCCTACACGTAATGCATCCCCACTGCATTCGATTCCACACAATTCAGGCATATCTATTTTTCTAAAATGCAGACCTGACCAGCAGCTGCCATCACTTGTCAGAAAATGTTCAAAATTCATAAAACGCTAAAAGGACTCTTTCACGACCTGGCCCTTGTCAATCTCTTCTGTATCTTCTTAACCACTCCCCACAACTTATGCTACAGCCACACTCAGCCATGCTCAGCAGCTTACAGCTCCTCAAAGAAACCAAGCTCCCGTTGCCTCCAGGCCTTTCTTATTAGGGTTCCATCTCATGAGAACAACACTTTCCATTTCCCCTTCCTCTTCTCACCCTCATGTCCCTTCTCTCCCTACTCATCCACATCTCACCATGGATCACATCCCCTCCCTCCTCTGTGAATCCTTTCTTGACTTCTCAGGACTTCAAAATGTTCCCATTCTTTCTGTGCTTATTCTTACATAGCATATTTCCCACTGGATTATATAAGTTTGTTTTTCCCCCAATAGACTGTAAGTTCCCTGAGGGCAGGGACTGGCTCTTTATTCACCTCTGTATCATTCCTCCACCTAGTAACAGTGCCTGGCTTATAGGCACCCAAATATCTCTACTCTATACAGAACAAGTAACGGTAACCTCCTCTTATGTGAGTAATACTTCCTAGCTTACTCACTTTCATTTGACCCTCTCCTAATGTTGTTTCTATAAGGCCCAGAGTTAATGAACAATACTGGCATGTTACCACAACTGATGCAAAATTATACCATTTGAATTAAATCAGGAGTAAAATCACTATTCTCACAGAACTAGCTTTGCTCAATAAGCCAATTAAAAATAAGCTGTCTTTTTCACTTTTTCCAAATAATAATTTATAAAGGAGTCTGTCATTAACACCACTCTCAAAATCAAATTACATTTTTAAAAATCAGGAGTCATTTCAATACATAGTTAGTTTGTCTACTTACTCTATTAAGTGCTTTGGGGATGAGCCACTCTGATGGAATTCATCTGCATCATAGAATTCATCTTCACTGCTAGAATAAGAGAACTCTGGGACTGTGTTTGGAGACAAGTTGACATGGCTTGGAGAAGTTAGACTGCTACTAGGTGGTGAGTGCCCACTGCCTAGGAAGTTAAAACGTTTTTAATTAGGGGACAGTGTTGGTAATAGAAGGGAAGAAATTAGGGAGATGGTATCAAAGCAGACCTTTCTAAAATCAAAAAAGAGTTAAGTTGGTAGAAGTCCCTAGACTATCTGTAAAGAAATCAACATTTAAACTAGACAAAGAAAAATGCAAATCACATTATAGAATGGGACATAGCCTTTTAAATAAATGAAAAAATACTATGTCCTCACCTGTAATTAGGAAGGGAGTTCTTTTGACTATAATCACACTGTGTGAGTTAAGGTATTAGAAGTCCCATAGTAGATACCAGTACCAACGGGAAGCCAGAGCTCTTATTTTATACTATAGATCCAGATACCTTAAAAATGCAGCAGTGAGCCAACAAGAATACAAAGTGGAAAGAATATCAAAAACCACATGAATGTTAAAATTTTGTTCAGTATATCACATTCATATTAGTCAGTATGTTTTGGCAATCATGTGCAAACACAAAAGCTGGGAACACTTACCATTCAAACTCCTCACCTCTTTTCTACCCCAGTTTAAGTCAGGTTGCCCAGAGCCCAGGGGCAGAGAAAAAGAGAGGGCTACCATAGGAAGCACATGGAAAAGCAAAGAACCAGGAGGAACATCTTTCTATTCCTAAACAGTCTAATTAAGGAAACAGAAACTAATGGAGATCCAGAGAAAGAATCTCTGTGATAGTCATCTGATTCAGAGTCTAGTAATAAAAAGTAACAATATCAGTATCAAACAGAACAGTGAAGTACTGAAAGTAATTTAACAAGTACTTATTGAGCAGATATCTAAGGGCTCTCAGGCAATTTATGCCAAACTGCTACAGATGCCTGGTGGAGATTAAAATTAATTAAGTCACTGCTGGCAATATAAAAGCCAAGGCCACAGTTCTAGAAGGAAATGAGAATAGCAGCAGTAAAAATGAATCCAGAGCCATCCATGGATTTTTAGTGTCCCATTCCAGTGTCTATCTATGGTTCAATAGTTGAGAGAGCACATCCACCTGCCACATTTAGTTGCCATGTTCACAAAGATATTTTTAAAACATGACACTGAAAGTTTGCTGCCTAAATAGGCAAGGCTTATTGTGGGAATTCCAAAGATAGTTCATCTTAGCAAATAACTTTAAATTCTTACCCTACCGCTGCCCTGCCCCATAGCAGCCATAAGATGGGAAATAAATAAATTTCTCTTATTGAAATAATGGGGGAAAAAAACGAGAGAGAAAGAAAGAAAGGAAAAGACCAGGAATTACAAATGATTAAGTAACAAGCAAATAGTCCAGGCAACCACACAAAACTGAAAATGTATCCAAGAAGAAAATGAGTTGGAATGGGAGTTGCAAACAAAAGAACTGAGTTTTCCTTACGAGAGAAAACAGTATTATTTCTTTTTTCAGTTGTTCCTTTCTTTCTTTTATGTATTAGTGAGAGAGATAAAGGAAAGAAAGATGAAGAAATTAGGTTGAAAAATCAAACACGACACAAACCACACACTAATTTAAAAAAATTTTTTGAATCCACCTACTCTAAAATGTTATATTTTTAAAATGCCGTCTTCTGAAATAATTTATCCTAAATTATTTATAACTAATTAATGATCCTAAAATTAATGTGCATAAAGAATACTGCTAACTTTTTCAAAGTCTGTAACTGACTAGGTTTTGTATATTTCTGAATGGAAAATTTTGTCTGTTTCAGAATTCTGACATAATTCCTCCTTATAAAAAAACAAAAGAAAATACAGATACTGTTTTTAAAATGACACAGTGTAATGAAATACATAAAAAAGGCAGGCAAACATTTCAACTGCATTACTCAAACTGCTTATCAGCATTTTCCCAAGAGCTTCAAGTAAGAGAGCTGTTGTTGCTTGCTTTTTTTCAAAATAAGGAGACATCTGCTCAGGCTGTTAAATCTTAAAAACCAAAGTAATAACATCAGCATCTTTACTAACTCAAATTTCAAACTAGCTAAAAATCACAGGGTAACTTTTCATTATTACACAGGAAAAGTCCCACCCAGGAAAGAATCTGTGGAGCAACAGCAGGGGCTTATCCCCACGTCCTCAAGAGTGGTTTCGGTTTTGGCATCCAGATATAACAGGGACAAAAGCACCAAGTGCTCCCTTGAATTTGGTGCAACTGATAACTCAACATCAACCTAATTAGTTTTAAAACAAGAAATAAATCTATACTAACATTAATAGCATCCCTGTGAATTAGAGAAAAAATAAAGACCATAAATCTAAACAAATTAAGAAAATGCAAACTAAAATCAAGTATCCTTTTTTTGCTTATAAAATTGGCAAAAATGTGACCGATAAATCTATCCTTAAAAAATTCATATGTGCCAAAAGGTGCTGTACAAGGATATTCCCTGAAATACTGCTTATAATAGGAAAATTTTGGAATCAACCTAAATAAATGTCCATCAGCAGAAAAACAGGTAATAGCCACTTGAGCAGCTGTAGAAAGAATGTTGTATACCTAAGTGTAGGAACACAGAAAGCTCTCTAAATGTTCTTAGTTAAATGAAAAGGGAAAGTCACAGAACCACATGATCTCATTTAGGTCAGGGTAAAAAACAACAATAAAAATACACAGGGCTTCCCTGGTGGCGCAGTGGTTGAGAGTCCACCTGCCGATGCAGGGGACATGGGTTCGTGCCCGGGTCCGGGAAGATCCCATATGCCGCGGAGCGGCTGGGCCCGTGAGCCATGGCTGCTGAGCCTGCGCATCCGGAGCCTGTGCTCCACAACGGGAGAGGCCACAACAGTGAGAGGCCCGCGAATTGCAAAAAAAAAAAAAAAACACAATATAGGTATGTAGGTACATACGTGTATAAATGACAAAGAGTAAAGAAGGCTTACAGCTGCTTTTGTTCTCATACTTCTGTATTATCTGATTCCTTTACAGTAAGAAAGTATATAAATCTAACTCGAGCAAATTTTTTAAAAAAGCCAATACAGAGCTTCAAAGTAAGTCTTAAGGTAAACAAATACACAAAACTCTGCAGTATTTTATTTCATTTAAATTATAATTATTACTAAACTTCTGGTTCAGTCACAAAGTTAACCACTCCATGTATGGAACTGTAATGATAGGGCTAAGGTATCTCCAATACAAAATATATAACCTTTCTTCAATCTTTTTCCCATCAGTAATCAAACACAAATCTTGAATGTTAATGGGCAGTTATGAGAAGTAAAGGAATTATACAAATCTGTACCTGTACTATTTGGCGTTGGAGTCTGATGATGTCCCAAGGTAGTAGCTAATACAGGTCCAACTGGTAGAGAAGATGGACGCTGCTCTGACTTACACAACTGAGCAGGCTCTAGGAGATTTGAACATGTGAAATAAGTTAGAGAAAAAGCCAAACACAACTCTTCTTTTTTTAAACATCTTTATTGGAGTATAATTGCTTTACAATGGTGTGTTAGTCTCTGCTTTACAACAAAGTGAATCAGCTATACATATACACATATCCCCATATCTTTTCCCTCTTACGTCTCCCTCCCACCCTCCTTATCCCACCCCTCTAGGTGGTCACAAAGCACTGAGCTGATCTCCCTGTGCTATGCGGCTGCTTCCTACTAGCTATCTATTTTACATTTGGTAGCAAACACAACTCTTTAACTGCAATATCCTGAAGATCAGTAATTTTTGAGACTATATTCTATTAAGTCAAGTTCCATGCTACTACTCCTTTCTGACCCCCAATCCCCTTTAAACTCAATGATGATATGCTACCTAGTACTAAGACACTAGGCAGGATATCAAGAGACTAGTCAAGATAAGCTATTACCTCAGTACAAGTACTCTGTAAAACCAGCAAATGCTTCGGATGATAAACTGTTTCCCCCCGAGGATCAAACCACTTGTAAAATCTAAAATGGGGCACAGTACTTCCTCTTTAGTCTCGTGAGAGATATTAAGCTCAATCTCCTAAGGAGTAAAAATTCATAAAAAGATCTCACATACTTAATAATTATTTTTTTAAAGATTTTCTTTTTTCCAGTAAAATTTCCGACTTATGTCATCAGTGAAAACACTGAAATGTTGGATGCAACAAAAAGGTAAAAGGAATCAGTGGTTGTTGGCCTTAAGCCCTCCTCTGCCAGTTAAAAAAATATATATTTATTACTCCATCCCTAAAAATACACGTCTATCTAATCAGTAGGCATCACAAATTTCATTCCTCCCTTTCTCATTAAGTCCACCATGAAGAAACCATTTGTATTATTCAGAGCTATAAAGAATATGACAAAATAGAACATTCCTGGATTACTTTCAAGTAGATCAAGGTATATTAAGTTTTCCTTGGTAGCCATGAATCCTGGGTCATAGGATTCTGTCCTAGCAGATAATCCAAGTAAACCATGTTTGTTTTCCATCTCACTTTGAAAACCAAAAGCCCTTTAACTGTACTAAAAAAGCCCCAATACCAAAATATTATCATATTTTTCCAGTTCATTTCTGGCTGTATTTTGTGTGTAAGATTCCTTTTACTTATTAAAAAACAAAAAACAAAAAAAACCCCAAAAAAACCCTTCAAGATTACTACAACTGCCATAAAAAATTAAGTTTTTTGTCACCAATGTACCTGTGAAACATTTTTCCAAATATTATACTATACCTGGAGGTAAGACAGTCTGGGAAGGCATTGTGTTGATCACAGGTTCCAAGGGACTAGGTTGATATATTGCATCTACAGGATTAATAGTACTCTGAGATAAAGAAGCACAGTATAGTTATTTTTAATTAAATACCCTTCCAGCATTGACCCTCCCAAATGTATGAAAAGCCCACACTTCTGACAGCAAAGTCCTGAGGGTAGCTGTATAGACATGTTGGTGAAATTGCAAAGAGGAAATAAAACAACTTTACTATATGGAAGTCTAAGAGTTTCTTATAAGATTATTTAAAGAAGCATTGTAAGGAGGGAAAATGAATGAATCTCTGACATATAGAAAGGTAAAAATAGATGAAAACACTTGGAAAGAGTTGTAGAATGGTTTCAGGAAACCGAAATAATAACCTCTTGATTCAACTCAGTGATTCTCAAATTTTAATTCACCACAAATATCAAAGATGGAGAAATGCTCTCTCCTGCTGTGGTATTAATAAGCACTATACCTATGACTAGCTAATGTATCTGTACCACTACAATCTTATGTTTACATCCCATACCACTGCCACCTTCTATCAATGTGTATTGCACCATATAGGCACGTAGTTTTACAGTCACTAAAGGCAAAGAAATGTATCTTCTAATTGGACGTCTTTTCTTTCTGAGGATTTAGAAGGAAAAAAAAAATACTCAAACATGTAGTTACAATTTTAGAGAGAAAAAAAAAAGTCTAGGTTCTTCTGACTCCAAGCCAAGATACTATTTTGCCAGCATGATGGCATTTTAAAAACAAGACTCCAAAGCTTACTGGTATTTTTTTATTTGGAGGAGGGGGAGATTTTAAACCAAGGCCTTTGCCAAAGTAAAGTTTGAAACCACCACTTAGAAGACTATACTAGATAAAACCCAAGAAATAAAACTTTAAATTTTTTAGCTTTCCTTGATCTGGAAAACTAAACTTCAAACATGTATTAGGTAGAGCTTGTAACAGAAAATACTGAAACAGAATTAGAAAAGAAATACTTTATTGATGAGCCCCAAAAGCATTTGTAAAAATTTAAAAGCACATAACAATGGAAACTGAGATAATAGGAAAGTTTTTATAGCATTCTTATTTAATGCCTAAGTTATTTTTTCTTATATCCCCTCTCTGCATAAATATCAATATGTAAAAATCACTAAATCAGATCTCTTAAATTGATTTGAACATAAGAATTCTGATTCTTGTCACAACAGTCTACATACTATAAATATTCTAGTCCTAGAAAATAAAGGACACAAAGAAGAAGCTCTGAAAACAATCATTAATAATCAAAAGCCTAGTAAAGTGAAGTGGGGGAGGTTCTGGAGCAGTACGAAAAGCACAGAAACAGAGACTTAGAATTTTAATTCCTAGAACCCTTGCTCTACCAGTGACTTGCCAAGTCTCATCTGCTGTGGGCCTCACTTTCCCAGTGTATAAAATGAAGAAATGTCTGGATGCTGTGGTCTCTAAGGGCTTTCTGGTTATTACATTAGGATTCTATTTTCAGATACCAGGCTGGGCCATAATACCTAAACAAGTGTCCCAACAATCCTGGAGCTGTTCTTAAAATAAATTCCTTATTTTTACATAGTGATTTTTCTCTAAAGGGCTCCAAGTGCTTTACAAAGGCAAAATCCCACCTTTAATACTTTGAGCCATAAGAATGAGAATATCCCACCTCCTTATCCCCAACCTATCATATAAGAAAAAAATTACTAAAGAGACCAAGAAATAAAATAACTTTGGAAAAAGGGACGAGAATTCAATCTTTTGAATGCAATCTTCTGTTTTTCAGAAGCCTAATATTAGGTTTGTCAATCCCACAGAACACTTTTAGACTTTTTCTTTTGTTGCTGTTGTTAATAGAAAATACAACTACTGTCCGTGGTCAACCAACTTCAGGCTAAAAAATGTCAAATAACATTCTACACCTTGCTTTAAAAACGAATATGCAGAGCTTGAGAAGTGCAAACAAATGACAATCCTAAACCCTAATCTGTTGTAAAATTAATAAAATTCATGCAATACAATATAAAATACAATTATATATAATATATGTATGTATAGCTAACATTTACTGAGTACTATGTGCATACTATCTTACAACAATCCTCTGAGATAGAAGTCACTTTTCTTTATAGATGAGGAAACAAAGACTCAAAGGTTAAGTAACTTGCCTAAGGTCACAGATAGTAAGTGGCAGGGCTAGGTCTTAGCTGTCTGGGTCCAAGGCCTAAACCATGAACAGTGCCTTTTTTTAAAAAATAAAAACTCTTAAGGAAAAATGCTATAGTCCCGGATCAAATGATTCAAATATGTTTGTTTTCTACAGGCTTAGGTTTTCTATCAGTATAAACTATCTAGATGTTTTTAACTACAAATGATCAAACATTTTTAGTATGCTTTATAAAACTATTGCTTAACATAATAAAAAGTAACTGATTTGCTTTGAGAGAAAAGAGATAAAAATAACTGCCATCATTAATTTTCCTTAGGGTCTTTGGGAACCATGAAATGCTAGACAACATACACAGTCTTTTTCCATGACGCTTATAATCTTAATTGGTATCTCAGAAGAGATATTATATTATATTGTAATTATATCACATAATTGTATTAAATCACCATGGCTCAAACTATGAACTCACACTGTGAAGAAAAACAAAAATTCCAATGTGTTTAATTCAAATTTTAAAAATGTTTCCCGGGCTTCCCTGGTGGCGCAGTGGTTGAGAGTCCGCCTGCCGATGCAGGGGACGCGGGTTCGTGCCCCGGTCCGGGAAGATCCCACATGCCACGGAGCAGCTGGGCCCGTGAGCTATGGCCGCTGGGCCTGCGCGTCTGGAGCCTGTGCTCCGCAATGGGAGAGGCCACAACAGTGAGAGGCCCGCGTACAGCAAAAAAAAAAAAAAATGTTTCTCTTACTCTGTTTTCTTAAGAAATATGTAAACATAGATATTTAACTTATTTTTCATTTTAAACCAAATATAAACATAACATGCTCATCCTTTCAAATATAATCATAAGATGGTTTCCAAGATTTACAAAATGAGTTTCCAGATCTCAGATAAGCTGGCATTTGTAAAGCCTCAGACAAAAAAAAAGAGGTTGCCTCCTTCTTCAGAAATACAGTCTGAACACAAGTCACACATCTACCACAAAACCAGGGGAGCTTAAACTGCAAACCTTCAAATTCTAACTTTTATTTCCAATAAAATTTTCTTTTCTTTTTGGTGGGTAAGTTGAATGTAAGGGAAGAGCAAAACCCAAGGGCAGGAAAGAATAGAAAATGGCTATAAGTGGAAGAATTCATGTTGCAACTTGTTCCTACAAAAAAGCAGTATACACCACAGTAGCAATGACAGTTAACACAATACACAAAATTTAAAAATAAAGATAAGAAATTAATAGAAACCTATAACCATATAGTTAAATTAAGATGTTTCAGTACTGTACCCCTCCCCTTCTGCTTTCATTAGAAAAAAACAAGTTAGACAAGAAATGTAGCATTGTGAGTTATGCCTTATTTAGTCATAAAAGCTGCATTTTTATACCACGATTAACCCTTTAAGTTAACACATGCAAGGTGATTCAATAAGAATCAAGACTCAACAAAATTTTAAGATCGACATTTCCTCTCCAAATGATTGCTGAAAGATGGCCAACTTTAAGAGCTCAAAGAAAATTGCAAGAGTCAACAAACAAAGAACAGTGAGTAGGTAAAAAGAGAAATTTGTGTTGAAAAATGAGTAGAAATTCAGGCTTCTCCTGACATAACTGGTTAAAATGCTCTGCAGAAGTAAAGGGGAACAAAGATTAGATTAAACTTACTATAATTCCATCTGCGTGCTTCTCCGCATTACACTGGTCCTTAAGGAGAAACGTTAAAAATATTAACTTCATTCTTTCATTTAAGTAACACCTTGTGTACTTTCTTCCCTAGTAAGAAAACTTATTTTACTGGGTAAGCAACAACGTTAGAAAACTACTACTCTGCTTCCACTAAGATAGTAATTTCACTGGTCCATTCCTAGCCAAACATAATTCTAACCAAGAGCATGGCAATTGTTTTTCTATACAGGCATTTAATTAAATTCTTTGTAGAAATATCCTATTGAACTGTGTAGTCACATTGGTATCCATGATTGAAAGCAGATATATTAATTTAGGATTAACGATCCTGAATATTTCTGGGTTTAACTTTACAGTAAATTACGCCAACTCTCCACAACCGCCAAACTCTTACCGTACTGCAAAGGTATGACAATCATATACCCTTAAAAACTCAGGACAGACATAATTTCCCATATTCTGGATGCTGGCTCCAGAAGTATATCAATACTTTTCTAAATAGATGGTCTGATTTTTGTTTCAGTAACCGTAATCACCATATCCACAGAATGATGATACAGGGGCTAACGCTTACTACCTGGCAGGTATTTTACATACAGGCATACCTCGGAGATATAGCGGGCTTTGGCCAGTCCACCACAATAAAGCAAATACCGCAATAAAGCAAGTCACACAATTTTTTTGGTTTCCCAGTGCATATAAAAGTTATATTTACATTATACTGTAGCCTATTAAGTGTGCAGCAGCACTGTCTTAAAAAACAGTGTATGTAATTTAAAAATACTTTATTGCCAAAAAGTGCTAAACATCATCTGAGCCTTCAGTGAGCTGTAGTAGTAATATCAAAGATCACTGCTCACAGATCGTCATAACAAATACAGTAATAGTGAAAAAGTTTGAAATATTGCAAGAATTACCAAAATGTGACAAACCCACAAAGTGAGCAAATAATGTTGCAAAAATGGCGCCAATAGACTTGCTTGACACAAGGTTGCCACAAACCTTCAATCTGTAAAAGATAGCATCTGCAAAATGCAATAAAGCAAGGCCTGCCTGTATATTATTAATTCACTTGTTCCACCAACAACTCTATAAAGTAGGTATTATTATTATCCCCATTGGACGGATGAGAAAACTGAGACAGAGAGAGTGTCTAGTCTAGTCTACAGTGTCTAGTCCAATACATATAGTCTAGTTCCAGAATTCAAGGTCTTAACTAATATGCTATTGATATTTTGCCTTGCCTCCCTTCTCCAAGGATGTACTTAAGGAAGAAGGTGGTGGAAAGTTACCAAACATATTTGTTCCTGTAACTATAATCTATCTATTAGTATTACACAGACAATATATTTAACTTAAAACTGTTTAAAGTTTTAACTCCATACTATCAAGAAGTTTTCAAGTTTTAATAGAAACCAGTATTTGGTCTTGGTTTACAGCCAAGTTATATATCATTTATACATAACTTTTTCTTTCTTTAACTACAGAGTTTACTCAGAAATCTACAGATTGAAGGGACAACCAAGAGCAATTTAAAGATTTGGAGATAATTTTTTTTTTAAGAATTAACACAGTAGGCCTGAAATAGCTATCCTCAGAAAAGCCTGCCTACAAAGTTGGCCGTTGGCTTGGTGTCTGGGAACTTGGATTTTAGGAGGGTTCCCACCACCTCACTATCATAAGGGCAGCTCACTGCACCTAATCTGTTTAATAAGCAAACAAAATGGTTTATGCTGAAGACCAGCTTTCCTTTTGGAAATCTGGACTCTTGCTTGGTAAGTGCTAGGTAAACAGTGCTTACATGACAAAAAGCCCAATAAAAAACCTTAGGTGTTGAGTCTCTAATGAGCTTCCCTGGTAGACATTTCACAAGTGCTGTCACAATCTGTTGCTGGAGGAATTAAGCACACCCTGTATGATCCCATTGGGAGAAGATTCTTGGAAGCTTGGGCCTTAGTTTCCTCTGGATTTTGCCCCATGTGCCTTTTTCCTTTGCTGGTTTTACTTTGGATCCTTTGCTGTGATAAATCATAGCTGTAAGTACAACTACAAGCTGTGCCTTCCAAGCAAATCACCAAACCTAGGGGTGGTCTTGCAAACTGCCAACACAGTGCATATCCTTTGCACATCCTTGAGAATAAAAGCATTTTGATAAGCCCATAATTCATGTTGGGATTTGCACAACTGAATTAACTATATATTTACAATATCCAAAGTTTCAGTAATTTTTAATAGACACAATTGAAAATAAAATCTTGAGAACTACACAGAAAGAGAAATTTTAAAGTTTCTTGTTCAGATGATATTTTAATTTACTTTTAGTTTTCCCCATTAATTTCTAAATTTCTAATTTCTAAAATTGACTTTTCCAAAGAATTTCTTAGAAAGAAATATATGTAAGTGGCAATAAGTGGAAAGAAATACATGTGGTAGATTAAATTTTCCAAAAATGGTCCCAACAAGAGGTAGAGTTCATGGCCCCTATCCTTGAAACTCTGTAACTGTCCCTAACCAATAAACATAGCAGAAGTGACTATGTGTGACTTCTGAGACCAGGTCATGGAAATGCCACAAATTTCTACCTTGTTTTCTTGAAGCCCAACCACCACACTGTGAGAAAGGCCAAGCAGCTGGAAAGAGAACTATACGGAGGAGCACCTAGGTTCCCAGCTCAACTTCCCAGGCATGTGAGTGAGCCATCTTGAAAGTGGATCCTTTGGCCCCCCCATCTCAACACATACACCCCTGCCCTTGCAATCAAGCCACCACAGGTGGCACTGCATGAAACAGAAATAAGTCATGAGGCCTAACCAAATTGCAGATTTGTGAGCAAAATAAATGACTGCTGCTATTTTAAGACACTTAGTTGAGGTTGGTTTGTTATATAGCAATACATTACGGATACAGTACATTATCTAAGAAAACCACCACTTCTACTTCTGGTATAATTTAAAATAAACTTAAATATCCAGTTTGAAGATAAGTAAGTACTAGGGATGTGATGTACAACATGATACATATAATGAACACTGCTGTATGTTATATATGAAAGTGGTTAAGAGAGTAAATCCTAAGAGTTCTCATCACAGGACAAAAAATTTTTTTTTCTATTTCTTTGATTTTGTATTTATATGACATAATGGATGTTCACTAAACCTACTGTGATAATCATTTCATGATGTAGTAAGTCAAATCATTATACACTTTAAACTTACACAGTGCTGTCTATTATGTCTCAATAAAACTGGAAGAAAAAATAAACTTAAATATCTGACAATTTTTCCCATAAAATATTCTCAATTAATAATACATGCTGGGCTTCCCTGGTGGCGCAGTGGTTGAGAGTCCGCCTGCTGACGCAGGGGACACGGGTTCGTGCCCCGATCTGGGAGGATCCCACATGCCGCGGAGCGGCTGGGCCCGTGAGCCATGGCCGCTGAGCCTGCGCGTCCGGAGCCTGTGCTCCGCAACGGGAGAGGCCACGACAGTGAGAGGCCCGCATACCACAAAAAAAATAAATAAAAAATAAAAAGAAATAATAATACATGCTATCTACAGGGTATTTTAAGTCAGGGTTTATTATTTTTGTTACTGCTGTGGTTTATCTTTTAAGGCAGAGTCAAATCTAGACAAACCCACACTATTAAATGCCTTACTACCAATCCATTCCCATCATGAACTTCAGGAATTTTGTTCTCTTATTTTAAAAGGCGTATTACACTCATCCTCCCTCCCTCCATCTTTCTTTTCAAAACTTTTTATTGTTTTTGTTTTTTAAGTAAACCGCAAGTTGCCTTTTATCAGGGTCAGCTAAAGCTAAATCTCAAGTACTACTAAAACCAGAGATACAACTGATTTCAATTTGAATTATGTCAATTAAACAAAGAAAGGGCCTAATGCTACTTCCCACTTAGATTATAACATATGTTTATCTGGTTATAAGTCCCTCATTCCTTAATGCAATGGCTATTCTCTCTTCTTTGAACAAACAAGCATGACTGAGATCTGGAAATATGATAGTAACAAAAACATCAGTACAACATAATTTGAGAAGACTTTTGACCAGAATTATAGACTTCGGTATTTTAAAACCATGTCTACCAATAAGATACATGAAACATATTCCTATCTTTCTAATATGGCAATGTAGTCTAATGAAAGCTCTCTTAATTATGGACCTATACATGTACTTATCACAGGAAATAAAAAATAAATATGCTATGGTGATGAAAGAAAATTTCTAATTCAAGTTTGATGAGATTCAACAAACGGGACTGGGACAACTGGATAACCACATGCCAAAAAATGAACCTGGATCCATACCTCACACCACAAAGATTAACTCAAAGTGGACCATACATTGAATTAAATGTAAGAGCAAAAACTACAAAACTCTTGAAAGAAAATACAGGAATAAATCTTTGTTGTTTAGGATTAGGCAATGATTTCTCAGGAAAGCCACCAAAGGCAAAAGCACTAGAAGACTGATAAACTGGATTTCATCAAAATTTAAAATATGCATGCTTCTCAGGACACTATCAAGAAAGTAAAAAGACAACCCACAGACTTGAAGAAAAATCTGAAAGTCATATATCTGATACGGCTTGTATCCAGAATATATAAAATCACTCCTACAACTCAATAATAAGATTAAAAACCCCAACTAGAAAAATGGGCATGGCACTTCCCTGGCGGTCCAGTGGTTGGGACTTTGCCTTCCAGTGTCGGGGTGTGGGTGCGATCCCTGGTCGGGGAGCTGAGATCCCACTTGCCCTGCAGCCAGGAGGCCAAGGCATGAAGCAGAGGCAATGTTGTGACAAATTCAATAAAGACTTAAAAATAAATAAAATTTAAAAATAAGGGCAAAGAATGGGAATAGACATTTCTCCAGAAGAAATGCAAATGAAAACCACTAGAATGGCTATAATCAAAAAGACAATCACAAATGCTGGTGAGGATGTGGGGCAAATAGAACCCTTACACAAGACGTAGAGGATGGACTTGAGGGCGCGGGCAGGGGGAAGGGGAAGCTGGGACGAAGGGAGAGAGTGGCATGGATGTATATACACTACCAAACGTTAAATAGGTAGCTAGTGGGAAGCAACCGCATAGCACAGGGAGATCAGCTCGGTGCTTTGTGACCACCTAGAGGGGTGGGATAGGGAGGGTGGGAGGGAGGGAGACGCAAGAGGGAGGGGATGTGGGGATATATGTATACGTATAGCTGATTCAGTTCGTTATACAGCAGAAACTAACACAACATTGTAAAGCAATTATACTCCAATAAAGATGTTAAAAAAAAAGAACCCTTACACATTATGAGTGGAAATATTATGTGCAGCTGCTTTGAAAAGTAGTTGAGCAGTTTTTCAAAAAGTTAAACATAGAGTTACCATGTTACCCAGTAACTCCACTCCTAGGTATACACTTAAGAGAAATGAAAACATGCATCCCTGCACAAAAACATCACATGTAAGTGTTCACAACAGCATTATTCATAATGGTCAAAAAATGAAAACAGGGCTTCCCTGGTGGCACAGTGGTTGAGAGTCCGCCTGCCGATGCAGGGGACATGGGTTCGTGCCCCGGTCCAGGAAGATCCCACCTGCCACGGAGCGCTGGGCCCGTGAGCCACGGCCACTGAGCCTGTGCGTCCAGAGCCTGTGCTCCACAACGGGAGAGGCCACAACAGTGAGAGGCCCGAGTACCGCAAAAAAAAAAAAACAAAACAAAACAAAAAAAAAACAACCCAAATGTTCATCAACTGATGAATGGATAAACAAAATGTGGTATATCATTCAAAGGAATATTATTCAGCAATAAAAAAGATTAAGTCCTGATACATGCTACAACATGGACTAACCTTGAAAACATTATGCTAAGTGAAAGAAGCCAGTCACAAAATACCACATATTGTATGATCCTAAATATATGAAATGTCCAGAATAGGCAAGTCTAGAGACAGAAAACAGATTAGTAGTTGCCAGGGATTGGAGGAAAGGCAGGGGCAAGGGTAAGTGAGGGAAAGAGGTATAGGGAATGAGTTCTGCATATGTATGGTGTTTCTTTTTGGGGTGATAAAAACATGCTAAAATTATATTATGGTGATGGCCACACAACTTTGTAAATATACTAAAAACCACTAAAGTATAAACTTTAAATGAGTGAACTTTATGGTATGTAAATTATATATCAATAAACCTGGTTTAAAAAAAGTCTGATGAGAAATTAATGAATACTGATATAAACAAAAAGTCTATGCAGAAAAAAATTCTAGGGAGAGAACCTGGGATCCAAGGATAACTTAAACATACATTCTAGTTTAAAAGTATCTATGGTCAGACAACTCAGTTCTAAAACGATAATCTAGACTTGGAAAGTCCAGTTTAGAAGCCACTAGTCACATGTGGCTATTGAGCACCTGAATGTGGTTAATTCAAAGTGCAAAATACACCCAGGATAGTGACGACTTAGTGTGGGGGTTGGGGGGGAGGGGGGGAGGGAGAGAGGGAGAGAAAATGAAGTATCTCATTAATGAATGAATTTTTATATTGATTACATGTTGAAATGGTATTATTTTGGATATAATGAGTTAAAATACATTATTAAAATTAATTTCCTTTGCTTATGTAAGTTGTGACATCTGGTCATATCACCTAATCTTAATGAAGAAAACTGGTCAAGTCCCCAGCTGCAGGGGTCTCCCAGATTATCTTCACTCTGCTCCCTCCCCTTCTCATTTCCTCTGCAATTCCCCATGAGTGAAAGAAACACTGCTGTCTCTATCTATGGTACAAAGGAAGAATGAAGTCATCTGAGCTAACACAGCTTACCTGAAAATCCCAATAACCAAGTGGTGCCCAAACTTTGCTACACATCAGAATCAACCTGGGAGTTGAAAAACCCCAATGCTCAGGTGACACACCACAGCAACTACAACAAGAATGTCTGGGAATTCGAGCCATGCATCAGAACTGTTAAAAGATTCCCAGGTGATTCTAATGTGCAGCAAACTTTGGGAACCAATGCACTAATCATTTAGGCAGGTGGGAAGCTTTGGGGAATGAGAATTAAAATCAAAGACTCAGAAAACTGGAAGGAGCTTAAAATCCTACCTATAGCATGCTGCCTCTAAGAACCTAAAACTAAATCAACCCAAAACAAGAAAGGTATCAAATTAGCTACATTCTTTTTTTCTTTTTTGAGGAGGCCACATCCCTGTGGGGTCTCAGATGACAATACATCTTCTAAAAGTAGCTGATTCCAAAATCTTATTAACCTGCCAGGGCAGAATCATCTTCCAAAGTAACTAAAACAATTTATACTCCCATCAGTGTTAGATGGAAGTTCTCAAAATTTTACCAACATGCCATTCTGTGGCTTTAAAATTTATGTCCTAATAAAAAGTTTTTTTAATTTAACAATTATTTAGGATGAATTATATGCTTGGTACTAAGAGCATTACAAACACTAATTCATTTAAGTTTCACTCTATCAGCAAGAGTACAGATACTATTATTATTCCTATTATATAGGAGAAAACCAAAGCACAGGGAGGATAAATAAACTTGCTCAAGCAGTGGAACAAGGATTCAAACCCAGACCATCTGGCTCCAAAGTCCATGCTCTTAAAAATGTAATGCTGCCTCTCACTATTATTTAACAACTGTATATCTTAATCACAGATTGACTGATTATGCAAAGATTAATTCATAAGGATGATAAAAAAAATCATACAGATAGTGGAAATACTAAACCATGCAACTATTAAAAATTATGTGTTAAAAAATTCATTCAAAATTCACAATTATTTATCAGGCCCCTACTTTGTGGCAGGCAACTGTTCTAGGCACTGAGGATACAGTGGTGTTATGGAGTGAATGTCTGTGGGCCCCCCCACCCCAATTCAGACAATGAAGCCCTAACCCCAGTGTGACTGTATTTGGAGTAAAGGAAGTAAATTGAGATTAAATAAGGTCCTAAGGGTGGGGCCCTAATCCAGTAAATCTCCTTCTAAGAAGAGACACAAGAGAGCTCTCATTCATGCTCACTCTCAGTGTGTACCACCAAGGAAAGGTCCTGTAAGGACATGGTGAGAAGGTGGCTGTCTACAAGCCAGGAAGAACCAAATCAACAGGAACCTTGATCTTGGACTTCTAGCCTCCAAAACTGTGAGAGAATAAATTTCTGTCATTAAAGCTACTCAGTCTGCAGTGTTTTGTTATGGCAGTGCAAGCATTCTAAGACAAAGGCCTCATGGAGATTATAGTCAGGTATAGACAGACAACAAACAGGATACCAAGTAAATCTGGCTAATGATGCAAGACCATGAAGAAAAAGAAACTACTGGGGGCCTCCCTGGTGGCGCAGTGGTTGAGAGTCCGCCTGCCGATGCAGGGGATACGGGTTCGTGCCCCGGTCTGGGGGGATCCCATATGCCGCGGAGCGGCTGGGCCTGTGAGCCATGGCCGCTGGGCCTGCGCATCCGGAGCCTGTGCTCCGCAACGGGAGAGGCCACAACAGTGAGAGGCCCGCATACCGCAAAAAGAAAAAAAAAAAAAAAGAAAGAAACTACTGGGAGGGTAGAGATTATTTTAGATAGAGTGGTCAGCAAGGTCTCTCCAAAGAGATTTCATGTGGGCAGAAATTTGAATAAAGTGAGGGTGTAAACCCTGGAAGTCTGGAAGAAATGCCTTCTAGGCAGAGGGGAAAGCAAATACAAATCCCTGAAGCAGAAAAAGCTTGGCCTGAGAAAAAGAAAACAGGCCGATGTTGTTAGAATGGTGTGATCAAGCAAGGTGAGGTGAGGGAGTAGTGACGGCTCAAATGACATGCAGTTATGGTTAAGTTAACTTAGATTCCATTCCAAGGGAGGTAGGAAACCAATAAGGGGATTTGAGCAGGCAAGTGACATGGTCTAATTTACACTTAAATTGTTTAAAAGTACACGAAGAGTTCATATAGGGTACATATATATATAATTTGAGGGATGCATCTGTACATAAAAAGCCTTAACAATGAAATTCCTTCTGGAAAAAATTAAAAAGCCAAACTCCATTTACTTGATCCATGTTATCCATTCTGAAGGACCTTGAAATGCAGGTCTATTAAGCTGGGCTAAAACAGACAGGTAGCAGGTACTGACTGAACTGTAGAAATCTCTAGAAAGAAGTTTTAGTAACTTGAATTGTAACTCATTCCAAAGACAGAACATCAAAAATGTTCTTGTTGGGTGGCTAAATGGTGAGCTACTGAAAGAGGCTAGGCTGCCCTGTTTTACAACTATCTAAAGACCTGATTGATTTGTAGAGATGATCCAAACTGGCCTAAACACTATCAGCTCTTCTACTTCCTCAATCTTCTAGAGAAGGCACTGTTGAACCCCTAAAATACCTATCTACTCACACTGGGCTTAATGTAGTTTACTGGTTATCTGTATATAAGCTTCTGGGTAACTGTAGGTGGCCCCAACCCACCCATGTAACTTCACAGTAAAGAAAACCAAAATAAAACCCTTACCCCTTCTGTGCCTCCAACCCTATACTCCCTTCTTAAGTTTTGGAATGTATTCTGATTCACAAAAATAGATGGAAGAATTTAGACACATACATAGGAAATCAGGCATAGTGGTCAAAAATACCTAGAAAATGAACACAAGCCCTTAAGTTCTGACACTTTAATACTGAATCTGGCCTCAAAAGAAAATGATACTTCCCCTCACCCCTAAACGTACAAGCTGAATAGCCATACCATCTAAGCACAAATGCATTTTTCTATACTATTGTGTCATTAACAATGCTAGGAAAATAGTGTCCATTATTAGGCAAACAAATATATGCAATTGAATAAGTAAAATAGGCCAAATAATTTAAAACTCAAACATCATTTCCAAAACTGGTTGCTGAATTGGCTGCCCACCTGCTTCTAACCACTGGCTAGAAATACAGAGGTAGAGTCAATGGAAAAAAATTTTTTTCTAATACTTATTTTCAAACACTAAATTCTTGTTTCTCAAAATGTCATGCAATCAAGTACATATTTAGGTTGAATACACCAAAATTTTTCAGAAAAGCAGGCAATATCCATGAAATTGTTAACCAACCACAATAATCCAAAATATGTTTTTATTCCATGAATAAGGAACAGTAATCAAGGCAGTGATTTATTAATGTATTGGGTTGGTCAAAAAGTGTCTTCGGTTTTTAAGTAAATATAAAAGACACATTTTTCATTTTCACCAAAAACTTTGTTGAACAACACATTCACGGTTTTTTTCCACTACCTTCTGCCATTTTTCAGGCAACTTCGTAATTCCATCTTCGCAAAACTTTTTATCTTTTTGAGCAAAGAACTGTTCCAGGTGCCTTTTACAGTCTTCCAGGGAGTTGCAAGTTTTTCCATTAAGAGAATTTTGGAAAGACCGAAATAAATGGAAATCCGCAGGTGCAATGTCTGGTGAATACGACGGATGAATCAGAACTTCCCAGCCAAGCTGTAACAGTTTTTGCCTGGTCATCAAAGAAACAACATGCAGTCTTGCGTTATCCTGATGGAAGATTATGTGTTTTCTGTTGACTAATTCTGGACACTTTTCATCAAGTGCTGCTTTCAGTTGGTCTAACTGGGAGCAGTACTTGTTGGAATGAATCGTTTGGTTTTCCGGAAGGAGCTCATAATAGAGGACTCCCTTCCAATCCCACCATATACACAATATCACCTTCTCTGGATGAAGACTGGCCTTTGGTGTGGTTGGTGGTAGTTCATTTCACTTGCCCCACGATCTCTTCCATTCCACGTTATTGTACAGTATCCACTTTTCTTTGCCCGTCACAATTTTGTTTTAAAAACAGAACGTTTTCATTACGTTTAAGTAGAGAATCGCATGCAGAAATATGGTCAAGAAGGTTTTCTTCACTTAACTTATGTGGAACCCAAATGTCAACGCGATTAACATAACCAAGCTGGTGCAAATGATTTTCACTGCTTGATTTGGACATTTTGAGTATGTTGGCTTTCTCCCACGTGGTATAACATTGAGTGTTCTCAATTAATGTCTCAGTTTGATCACTATCAACTTCAACTGGTCTACCCGACTGTGGAGCATCGTCCAGCAAGAAATCTCTAGCACAAAACTTCGCAAACCACTTTTGACACACATGTTTGATCAGTCACAGCACCTTCTCCATACACTGCACAGACCTTTTTTTGCATTTTGGCAGTGTTTTTACGTTTCTTGAGATAATAAAGCACAGTATGGTGAAAATGTTGCTTTTTTTCTTCCATCTTTAATAGTAAAATGGCTACACAAAAATGCACCAATTTTGATGAGTCTGTTTTTAAACGCACGCTGATATGACAGCTGTTACATCAATCTAACAAATTTTTTTTTTTTTTTTGCGGTTCCCCGGCCCCTCACTGTTGTGGCCTCTCCTGTTGCGGAGCACAGGCTCCGGACGCGCAGGCTCAGCGGCCATGGCTCACAGGTCTAGCCGCTCCGCGGCATGTGGCATCTTCCTGGGCCGGGGCACGAACCCGTGTCCCCTGCATTGGCAGGCGGACTCTCAACCACTGCGCCACCAGGGAAGCCCACAAAATTGTTTTGAATGAAGTTAAAAGACAACTTAGTGCTACTAGAGCCATCTTATGGAAAAAAATGAACGAACCTTTTGGCCAACCCAATAGTTCAGTACTAGAAAAAATATGTAAAAAACAATTTAAAAAAACACATCTCTATTGTACTCTTCATTATGGATGAAAAAAACTCTGCTTAAATTTAAATTCCTTTTTTCCTAAGAAAAACTTCTTTTGTGAAAGGTTTTGCAAAATATGTCCCTATTTCAAGCAGTGACAATGGAAAGGGTGAGTCATTCAAATGTGCTCCCCTCCTTCCCAGCCACCATCACAAATGACCTTATCAAAAACAAGCACAGGCTGGCAAGGTAACATCCAAACACAATGGTTTTTCAACAGCACCAGTAACGCCAAACTATAACTTAAATTTACTGTAGAAAGGTAATATATTTCAGAACTGAGTATTTTGGCTATTAAAGAAAAATGCCATATATTAAAATCCAATTAAATGAAAGTAATCAAAAATAAAATTTACTTACTTTAGCGATCTGCAGCAACACAATGCAGTGTTTAATTGATTCTACCATGCTCTATAAAAACAAAACACTGATTTTAGGATCTCGCCCCAAATGGCCATACAATGCTAAAACTTAAAATATAAAAGTCAGTTCAAATATACAGGGTTTAAGTCTATTCTACATAAAAAATACCCTCTCTGGATTTCCAGTGGGTTCTAACATGCTGGTAGTATCAAATGAAATTATCATTAGCAATTCTATGAATTGTTTGGAAATACCAAAAAATTGTTAATTTATACTGAATAACATCTAAAGGGTCTTTCAACAGTTCAAACATAAAGTGATGTGAATTTGATTAACTTCCAAATTCTTAGATCGTCAGCAGGCTATCCCAATGTAAATTCCTAAAACGTCTGTCTATTCAAGACTTTCATGGAATTATGGAGAGTAAAGGATCCTATCAAAATATTGGTGAATACTACCATGTCTGTTTTTAAAATGCTTTTATCAAAATACAAATCTTATTAGTAGCCCATTATATAATGTCAGAAGGCCAGCACATCAGAAAACTCAAATCACAATATATTTAATTATAAAAAAGAATATACATTGTGCATGGATGAAACCTTTTATCCAAGCGTCTCAAACAGACAAGACCAGAAACAGATAAAATGGCACACGAAGTCAATTCAGTTAAAGGGATTATTCTATTCACTTAAATTCCTTTAGATGATAATAAAATCCTTAAACACCCTTGTAAAAATGCACAAAAATTAAAAACTCAACTGCTCTTATTAATAATAGCAGCTTGAAATAGAAACATTTTACAGCACTTTCTAATGCAAAGCCAGAGTTTATCAAACATATAACTTACATTTGTTGTCTCTTTGAGAGTTTCAATTTTCTGTGAAAAATAATAAATTTAAACAGAAATTATCAGAAACACAAAGAGGTATCATTGTTGTTTTTTACTGGTTAGTCATTTAAAGAATTTTACCAAAATGTACTCTTTACTCTAAATCAGTTCAGGCAGGTTGGGGAGTGCTTTTGGTTAAACTTTTTAATTTAAATAAAAAATTCAGACATTTTATGGATTACATCCTCAAATAAAATTCATGTGATTCAATTCAAGATTTGTAAGAATAATATAAAACATTCTTATCCCTTACCTGAAAACAATTTTTGTTTTTTCTATAGGATTCGCTATGTGATTTTAAAATGCTTATTTTAGAATCACCTTAAACTTTGCAAAGTTGTTTAAAAAATGACATGAGACTAAATTCCAAAACTAAGAAGGTGAGCTAAACATGAGTTACTACTATTACCAAGTGTAAAAGAGACAAATGCAAGGCTATGGTTAACAGAAATGCAAAAAAATAAATGATGCTGCATCAGGAAATCTAGTCAAGGAGAAGAAAAACGTTAATTGAAAAAAAGAAAACAATATTCAAACTACAAAGTAGTTGTCAGAAACCCAAAGGGAGGAACTATAATTAAAGCAACATTCATTTTGTTCCCTCATGTGTGGCTTCTGGTTTATTTTGAAATTTTTGCTGGTTGCTTTATTAATATCTGAAGTGACCACATGTAAATTTAAAAAAATAACTTTCAATCTTCAACATATGATACTTGAAGAGGAAGAACTTATTCCTAAAGGTGGTACTTACAAAAAGGGTATCATAATAAAATTTTCTGTGTTACTCTTTTGTTCAATTATGAAACCATACCAGAAATTCACCAGAAAACTCCACTTGAAATCTATATGGCATACTATCATAACAGGTCAACAGTACTATTATAGTAGTCAAAACACCGAGGTCCTTCTATTACTTCTCCAAAAGGCTCTTGGTTTCAAAAATTTTTAAGTCAAAATCATGATTATAGAAGTTACCTTTCTCTGTTCATCATCTTTGCAGTTTTGAAGTTTGTCATCAAAAAGCTACAGGATTAAGAAAAAAATGATTATAGTATCAAGCCTTTACTACATAGTACACATTTACTAAGCAAAGAAAAGCAAACATATTTCTTCCAGGGATGGTTTATACATGCATTAAATGTATAATTAATGTTTACTAAAATACAAGATAACACACATTTTTTCAAGGCATTGTTATCAAGTCAGATTCTATTGAACTATTTTAAACAGTCAAGATCAATTACTCTGGTAGAATCACAAGCAAAAGAAAACATATGACTTTAAGAACTTAAAAGATCAGTTCAAACCTAAGTTTTTTCTGCCTTGTCATCCAAGTTTATCAACATTCCTTGTTCTTTCCAGGAGCTTTGCTTGTAATTAATTTTAAAGTGGGAGTTGAAGGAGACAATTTTAATAATGATGAACGAAGTAGAGAAGTAAACTCTCTCAATCCCCCAACTCCCCCAAAATGAAAAATGGCCTTAGAAATCGAGCCACTTAAAATTTACCAGTTTCACACAACTTTTAAACAAAACATGAATCTAATCTTGTCTTATTTTCTTCTAATTATGTTTAGGTTAGCTTTAAAAACTACTGAAAAACCAGTAAGGGTTGTAAAGTAACATCAAGTAACTATTTTTACTCAAAATCAAGCTCAGTAACATTTACTACTTTATATAAATTCAATATATAATCGAATGCCATACCTTTAACTGTTCTATCAAGATTTGTAGGTAAGCATCAGCCTCCGTAAGTTTCTTATCAAAGTCTTGGACACTAGGAACAAATCCTGAATCCAAACCCTAGAGGGAAAAAAACTGCAATAAATCCCAGCAATGTCTAATACAAGACATCTCACTTTTCTAAATTAAAAATAGTACTTTTCCATAAATAATAGGTCTGTTTAAATTATCTAAATTCTCTAAGAATAGTGGTACATCAATCTCCTTCATGAACTTCTAGCATTGTTCCCTGTTCATCAATTACATGTGCTGCTGTTCAAATTAGAATTTACCCGGCTTTTTCAGAATCATTTTCTTCTCTCCCAAAAGCCCCATAATGGGCTCTAAAGCAACAGTAATTTAGCTAAAGGAACATATACAAAACACCCTACATTACCTCCTATTTCCCCCCTACTTTTTGTTCAGTTCAATCCTCCGGTCCCTTAATCTCAACTTCATATTCCCACTATTTAGTTCTCCTGTTCCCTAAACTACCCCATTAGCTCTGATGTTTTCCTCCTCCTCCCTTATTTAAAAAAAAAAAAAAAAGAGGAAAACTCAAAATTCTCACCTCCTCTAAGAGGGCCTTCCCTAAGTGAAAGTGACAACACTTCTGTCGTAAGTTCCCTACTCATTTTCACCCTTGGCATGAACACTACACTCTGGACACGGTGTAAATGTTTATTTATTTAGAGGGCCCACTTATTTCTCAGTTTAAGAGTCCAGCATGTGCATGTCCTACTTTTTGTACGCTAAAAATTTTAAGTTCCAAGAGCACGGGATTCCTATGTTTTAACTTTATTCCAAAGAAAGTTTTGAGTTCTTAATCATCTTTAACAGAAAAGTACATCAATCTTGAGTATAAAAGAGAAAATAGTCTGAGATTGAACAAGGCTACCATCTTGCCATACATATCTGCATGCCCAGAAGTCATGGAGTTAAACAGGGAAATAAGGGTCGGGAACCACTAATGTCACAATCACAACCCAACCACAAAACTCTGTACTAAATGGGTGAAATATAGTGCTTCAACATACCATACTTGACTTTCAATTGTTTTCTCTCCTGCCTTTTGCCAAAACGTGCTGATCATTTCACATTCCCCATTTTAGTCAACTGAGGCCAGAGTTCATTTTATATTAAACCAACACCTCATCTTTGCCTAACACTTTATCATTATTAAAGCACTTTCACAGCCATGATCTCAAACATCAGATTGAGACCGTATAATATTATGGAAAAAACAATGGGTTGGCAAACCTGGTTTCTAATTGCAGCTCAGCCACTACCAAGATATTGCGTCTCTCTAAACTATTTTCTTACCTGCCAAATATAGGCATCTTCCTCCTACTATTATTAATGTGGCAGCTATGACCTCTACTAAAGATTATAATTACTAACACTGTCAATTACTACTAATACTATTGCTGTTCTTCCCAAACTAAAATTCAAATTCTTAATCAAAGCATTAAAAACCTAAGTCCACAACTAATCTTGTAATGCATTTTCTTTTTCAAATTCAAAGGCAAAAAAACTGCTTTTTTTTACATACATGTTGAGAAACTGCTTGAAATGAGTATTGAAAAACCCCTTTCCAATGAGAGATGTCATGTAAAAACAAAGTTTAAGAAAGAAAAATCATAATAAGCAGTATATGTAAAATCCAGATATATTTATAAAATTGTAGTTAAACATCTTCATTCTTAAAGATAACCCCAAAGACACCCTTTTAGAAACATCTACTATGTAGAGTATGATAATAAAAGACGTGGAAAAGAAAGGATAAATCCATCACATTCCAGAGATAGCACAGTACTGTACTAAGAAAGTAGGGAGTGATTTCTTTTCAGTGTTACAGTACCACAGGAAAATTGGAAGGACTGCTTGGCTTTTTGTTTTGTTTTGTTTCACAGGGCAATATAACATAACTATCAATCATTTAACTATAAAATCCAGCTAAAATCAGCTAAATACATTGTTCTTGATAAATACTAAAAAGGTCAATGGCATATTCATAAATGAGTATAAAGGTGAAGGATCTAAATGAGAAAAAGTGACCTTCAAGAGTTTTCCCTCTTCTGAATCCATTTAGAACTACCACTATAGAAATCTAATTAATATATCCTTCTGAACAAGTCACTATATCCCATTTAAAATCCCCCAATAAATAAATGGAAAAAATTAGATTTATATTACTGAGATCTGAAATTAAGTCTAAATTAATTCTTAAAAAACAACTCTTTGATGTTGCTATAATCATGTGAACCTCACCTTGGCTCTTTTGTCAGACCTGCCTCCCCCTAGATATCATCTTCTACAATGGTCCTTTACCCTTAAAACACCACACATTGTAACATCCAAGTCAAAGATCTACTCAACAATCTATTTTTCTTTATGTAATGTATAATGGGAGGTTTGTAACAACAGTTATTAGCTTAAAGTCCCAGAACTGGCCTAAAACTCCCTTGCACAGTAATCCATAAGTCTTTGGTATACTTTAAAATAAAATCTACATATATAGTTTCCCCATCTTAAATCAATAAAATAACATGTATGCATTTATTACTACCGTGGACAAGCAACTGACAGTAATTAAACTGTTTTCTCAAGTCTTATAAGAATAATACACTAGAAGAAAATATAAGTTTTCACTACATATTGTGACTCAGTACACAGAATCAAGGCCACCTAGTCCAGCCTCCCACTCATATAAGTTACTTTTATAATGTCCTTGAAAGTCATCTAGTCTTTGTCTGAGTATCTCAAGAGAAAAGGAACTCAGTACCTCCTAACATAAACTATTTCACAAAATCCCTTTAAAGCCATAACTATTCCTCTTTCCATTAAACATTTAAGATATAAGGCACTATACATATTCATATCCTTTTTAATGGAATTTTGTTTTAAAACAGGTCATAAAAATAGAATACAGTCCTCTACCATGTTGAGTGGTTTGTCTTCCTTTGAAAAGAACTCAGAACAGGCAGAACCTTTAAAACAGTGTGACTTCATACTTCTTAGGGTGACACTTAGCTCTTGAGAACAAACTGGTTGGGAGTCAAGCAGATGTACATTCTACTGCTCTGTACTTGCCTTTTTATCTAACACTTATCACATTTTATCATAATTAAATATTTAATTGATTGACTTCTCTGAAGGAGTATAAACTCCACGAGGGCAGAAACTGCCATTCATTCAGCACTATACGCCCGCACCTCGACTCCAGGCTAGCTCATTGTTGAGTGAATGTGTGCTGCACTGATTGTAGCTTCTGGCAACTGCTGATGCCATGATACCACTCTTCTCCATGACCACGTCTCCCTATATTTCCCCTGCCTTTCTGTTCTCTTTCTCCTTCTATTTTTCTACTCCCTCACTCCCTTTCTTTCCTTCTCTTTTGTCCTGCAGTAGCAACTGAAGTGGTTATGTTGCATTTTTGGCAATCGAGACCAAAGAGGTTGCTGCTCCCTAGTTTACTATATTGATGATCCATAGTTCTAACTTGATGATTTCTGTATGAATTCATTTAAAGTTTAAACTAAACATGACTATTATAGAGAAATAGAGACAAAATGGTCTGTGATGTAAAAAAAGTTAAACTAGAAGAAACTCAATAGAAATTAAACCATAAAATTAGAAATCTATGTAAAGAAAAAAACCCCACTTATGTGGTGAGTATGCTAAAAAACAAAACAGTGTCAGTTTGCAAGAGTAATTTGCTAATTAAAGAAAGCTAAAGTATGTATATGAAGTCAAGAGTAACACATAATTCTGTATCAATCAAGACCTATGTATCCAGATTAAATATATATATGTATATGTATATATAGAGACAGACATTTGGCCCAATTTAAGGGGAATTTCAAATATAATATCTAGAATGATAGAAGAATATTAAACTGCCTCAAAACTGTATGTAGGTACTTCCTACTATCTAATACTTATGTTGAACAGCATCACTTTTCTCAGAAGGTACTTCAAAGCTAACAAATGTCAGCAAAATTAAATGAATTTCTATCAATACTTTAATCGGGACATTAAACACTATTTATATTTTATACATACACATAACTGAATACTTTACCGCCATTAAAAAGAAGAGTATTAAAAGGGATATCTTTAATACTTTCTGAAGTACATATGAATTATACTTCATATGTAGCTACTTTGGAGAGACACTCTTAGTAAAACAGTACAAGAGGCAATTTTTGAGGCAAGGAGTAAAAGCTTTTAAAGTAATTCCTGCTGACAAAGGAAGAATAATGAATAGTGGAGGTAAGGTGGGAAAAGGTGGTTTAAGGTCTTCTTGAGGTCAGAATCAGGAAATAAGAAAGTTAGGAGTAATTTAAGGAACTGAGAAGAAAAATGCAGAACAGGAAGGGCTATGGCTGAATAACACTGTAAAAAGAAATTCACAAATGAGTCATTATTTTCATATCAAATCTTATTTCACAGCAAAAACTTAAGGGACTAAGTACCCTACACTCAGTGCTTTCTCCTATACAGGACAAAATAGTATATAATAAAAATACGTTGTGAAGAGAGAAATACAGAAATTATTCCACATAAGTCTCATAGAAAAGTTCAGAATAACAAGAAAACAAAATAAGTTATCAGTAGTAGAACTGTAAAAGGGAATAACAGTTTAAAAATTTAACAAAGGAAAAACACCAAAGAAAACAAGACTCCTAATGAAAAATAAATGGCATAAATCCAGACAAAAGTAGATGATTTTTAAAAATTAGCAAAATACACACCCTATGAATAAATAAATAAATAAATAAATAAATAAAAACTCTGCAGAAATGTTGTTTTGATTAAATAGAAGAGTATTTGGAAAGTTTATGTTCACAATTAGCAATTTGAGATGACATGCATCACAGATATGCTTTCATCCAATGAAAGAAGTATAGGGCATACTTACAATTGAATCACTTACAATTATTTTTGAAAATTCAAGAACTGGAGAGATACCAGAAGACTGGAAAAAAGCAAGTGTGGTACTGATCTTCCATAAAGGTAAGGAAAAGAGAGAATAGAAAGTTACTATGCTGTGCGTCTGACATCAATAATTAATTAAAGGAATTATAAGAGAAACATCTGTAGCTATACAGAGGAAAAGTAGGTACATGAGCAGCAAGTGGCAAGTTGAAAAATAAACAGATAAATAAACATTATGCCATACTTAATGGCTTTTCTGTTCCTTAGAAATTTATTAGCAAATTAAGTTTTTTGAGAAATGACACCATTTTCTCTCCTTACCAAATGACTCAAAAGTTGCTTTAATGATGAAAAAAGTATATTAAAGAAGCCAAAAATATTAGTAAGACCATCATTTTATGTGGGGTATACTAACATGTGATTTCCTTGGACTACTGAAAATTTGGAAACATTTATAATCTGCTGTCTCCGAGGTTTACTCACTTCAGCTAAAGGAAAACAGAATTTAGAGATATAGAGAAGTTCTGAGAGTAAGAATTTCCCCTATTTTTAATGCTAAAGAACACTCAACTACCAATTCATTTGGAGTAAAGATTAACAATTCAAAAACGTCTATAAAATTGAGCCTATTATTAAACGCTTTACTCCGATGTAACTTCAGGAAGGTATTTTCCATCTAAGTCAATGTCCTGATAATCTAAGGCTCCAAAATAGGGTCTCTATTATCAAAATGGTAGCTATAGCTATCTTATCAACAACTGTTTAGGTACCCCAAGAATGCCATAAAAGGTAAGGCCTTTCTCCATAGTTCTAAATGAACATTTCTAACACCATGGATTCATCACGGATGCACAGTATAGTAATTTTTTCCCAGAGTATTAGGTCCTCTGCTAGATATTTTATATTATTTCTTATTTCATTATTATAACATACATAGTAAGGTAAATAGATATTAACTCTATTTCATAAGTGCTTTCCCAAATCATCCAGCTGGGTTTTTTTTAATTGAGATTTCAACCCAGCCCTTTGATTTCAAATCCATTACACTTCTCTATTAAATCACAATGATATTTGAAAAGAATTCATGGCATAAGAGACTAAAATTTAATCTAAAAAATGCCTGAAGGAGCCTGGTATACCAAAAATGAACACCAGCTTTAAGGTCAGACTGATCTAGTTTTAAATCCTGAATCTGCAAGTCCCTAACCAATTACCTACATGATCTGGCCAAGTTACCTTCTCTACCTCCTTTTCCTTATGCAGGGATGGACACAATAATAAACCACTCAAAGTTGTTGGATAGACAAAATGAAAGAATATGCATAAAGTAACACAGTAGTGGGTGTTCTCCACAATGTGGAATTGAAAATAACCAGGATTCACCACTGTATCCAAGGCCCTAAACTAGTGCCTAACAGACAGAAAAGGTCCTCAGTGAATATTTGATGGATTAAAACCAAAATGAATTAACAACTAGGTAATACACAAAACATATGCAATTTTAATAGAGAAGTATAATCAAGAAAAGGATACAAGCGTAAGTTAAACTGTATTTAACATTCCTTTAAAAAAGGAATACAAGCAGTAAGCTGATGAACTCAAGAAAATAAATAGTAATAAAAAAGGTATGAAGAACAGACAAACAAGTGATAAAATACAGTCTTGCAAAACAGATCAAAAACAAAATTCCCTATAAGATGTTCAGAAAAGTATCAGGTATTATGCCTGAACCACAAAAGGTAAACTGTACTCAATTATTACCTTGGTACCAAAGAGTCAAACAATATAAAGAATGCCCCCTTTGTCCATAAAATAATCTGATTTTTGAAAATCCGTTAGTTCTTTGAAAAATAAAATTGTTTTTATCTTTAAATTTACAAAGAAAATAGCTTCTCTTAAGAAAAAACAACACAAAACAAATCTGAATTGCTCACATACTTGGGACAGAAAACAGCTGCCTTGTCAAACAGGAATCAGGTACAGACACCAGTGCCAAAATTCCTTAGCTTTATTATAACTCTTAGCACAACTGCTTACTCTTCATGATCTCTCTTCATCTAATACTGACAGTGTTAGGTAACCTTTTGACTTACAGAACAAAACACTAATATTGATTCCATAAAGTGATTTGGCTACTCAAACAACTGCACAGGAAAGGTTTGGGATTTGTACCATTTTCCTCTATTTAAATCACTGACAGCTTGTCTTTCCAAATGACTCTCCCAATTTATTCAGTAAAGTCATATGGAGCTTCCCTGGTGGTGCAGTGGTTAAGAATCCACCTGCCAAGGCAGGGGACATGGGTTCGAGCCCTGGTCTGGGAGGATACCACAAGCTGCGGAGCAACTAAGCCCGTGCATCACAACTACTGAGCCGGCACTCTACAGCCCGTGAGCCACACTACTGAGCCCACGTGCCACAACTACTGAAGCCAGCGCGCCTAGAGCCCGTGCTCCCCAACGAGAAGCCACCACAATGAGAAGCCCACGCACTGTAACAAAGTAGCCCCCACTCACCACAACTAGAGAAAGCCCCATGTGCAGCAACGAAGACCCAACACAGCCAAAAATAAATACATAATAAATAAATAAATAAATAATATTGAAGTCATACGAAAAGTTATTGCCAAAAGTAAATAAAACAAACAAAAACCTGAAGTTTGTAAACTGCGTGACTTTTACCCTAGTTTGTCTGGGATATCCCTAGTTATGTCTGTTGTATCAACAAAATTATTAGCAGTCTCCTTCACTCTCAAAGTGCCCCAGTTTGGACAATAAATTATATGTTCTCTATATAAAGGTTGTAACTAGCATTTTAGAGATATAAAAGTCTGGAAGGCATACAGGATTGCCTCGAGATTTCAGAATGCAGCAAATTACTTTTAAAAAAATCTAAAATGAAATATGAGTTTACAGCCTCTGAATGTAGAAAGCAAATTACAAACGTAAAATAAACACCAGAATTCAAGTCAATTAATACTGGTTGAGGGCTTACCTTATTCTAGATAAATAGAGACATGAACAATAAAGAAGTTACATTTCGAAAAGTTATTTTATTCACACACATGCACGGCACACACACACACCTGAAATACAACACATGAAACAAAACACATGAGATGCAGATGTTATTCCTAGGGAGTGTGATTGAGAAAGAGGGGCATTTAAGACAGGGACTCTTAATTTTTACTTTATACATTCATGATGTCTGATTTTTAAAAGTATCTATTTACTTAAATTCAAAAACTTTATGTAAAAAGTATTCAGAAACTGTGCAGGTTATAAATATGTTTCAAAAATTTTATAACTGTTTTAGCTTGCAAAATCATCAGCATTATTATTTTAAAATTATCTACCAAACCCTAAAATGACTTGAGAGAGTAAATTTGGCAACGCTGAAGCTGCTCAGATACACCTTTCCAAGCAAAATAAAATACAGCATAAAAAACTTATAACATTATTTACAGATAAAGTACAAACTAGCAAAAACAAAAAAACCCATGCACTTGAAAATTAGCAATCACTGCTATACTGGAATAAATGCTGAGAAGAAAAATGGCCAGTAAAACAAAGCAGAATACCTAATTTTCTTCCCACATCCTTCCTGCCAATTCCATGGTCATGAGTCAACATTCAAAAAAGCAAACTCATAAAAAACAAAAACACCTACTACATGACCCCCCCAACAAAGCACTGTTTGACCATGTGGTTTTGGCAATCAGCCAAAGCTTTTCTTTTTCACATACTGGTGGGTCAGGCTACTGACAGTATCTTTTTTAAAATTAAAAGTCTTGGGTTAAGTCATTCCAGGATCTTAAATAAGCTCTGAGCTGCTTACTAGAGGGGAGGCAAAAAATACATTCTTCCCCTTCCCAACCTCAGATTACTGCCTGTCATTCAGCTTCACAGCATTTTTTTTTAAACATCTTTACTGGAGTATAATTGCTTTACAATGGTGTGTTAGTTTCTGCTGTATAACAAAGTGAATCAGCTATACGTATACATATATCCCCATATCTCCTCCCTCTTGAGTCTCCCTCCCACCCTCCCTATCCCACCCCTCTAGATGGTCACAAAGCACAGAGCTGACCTCCCTGTGCCATGCAGCTGCTTCCCACTAGCTATTTATTTTACATTTGGTAGTGTATATATGTCAATGCTACTCTCTCACTTCATCCCAGCTTACCCTTCCCCCTCCCCGTGTCCTCAAGTCCATTCTCTACGTCTGCGTGTTTATTCCTGTCCTGCCACTAGGTTCACCAGGACTTTTTTTTTTTAAGATTCCACATATATGTGTTAGCATATGGTATTTGTTTTTCGCTTTCTTACTTCACTCTGTATGACAGACTCTAGGTCCATCCACCTCACTACAAATAACTCAATTTCGTTTCTTTTTATGGCTGAGTAATATTCCATTGTATATATGTGCCACATCTTCTTTATTCATTCATCTGTTGATGGACACTTAGGTTGCTTCCATGTCCTGGCTATTGCAAATAGTGCTGCAGTGAACACTGTGGTGCATGACTCTTCTTGAATTATGGTTTTCTCAGGGTATATGCCCAGTAGTGGGATTGCTGGGTCCTATGATAATTCTATTTTTAGTTTTTTAAGGAACCTCCATACTGTTCTCCATAGTGGCTAGATCAATTTACATTCCCACCAACAGTGCAAGAGGGTTTCCTTTTCTCCACATCTTCTCCAGCACTTATTGTTTGTAGATTGTTTGATGATGGCCATTCTGACCCGGTGTGAGGTGAGGTGACACCTCGTTGTGGTTTTGATTTACATTTCTCAATGATTAGTGATGTTGAGCATCCTTTCATGTGTTTGTTGGCAATCTGTATATCTTCTTTGGAGAAATGTCTGTTTAGGTCTTCAGCCCATTTTTGGATTGGGTTGTTTGTTTTTTTGATATTGAGCTGCACGAGCTGCCTGTATATTTTGGAGATTAATCCTGTTAGTTGCTTCATTTGCAAATATTTTCTCCCATTCTGAGGGTTGTCTTTTCGTCTTGTTTATGGCTTCCTTTGCTGTGCAAAAGCTTTTAAGTTTCATTAGGTCCCATTTGTTAATTTTTGTTCTTATTTCCATTTTTCTAGGAGGTGGGTCAAAGCTTCACAGCATTTTGAACAGCAAAAACTCTCACTGTTTTCAAGGGTCCACCAAAAATGGAAGTTTTAGAAAGTTTTATGCAAATCTGCTCTACATATAATGAGGGAAAAAATCACATTAAACACATGAATTCTTAAGCTGAATGTTTTAATAGTTCAAGTTTTGAAATAACTGCAGAATTCTCATACTCATTCATAATACTTGAAAATTTGATTACGAAATGTTTTCACAAACAAAACCTAATATATTCCTCTAACAAAACTGGATCTCGGGCTTCCCTGGTGGCGCAGTGGTTGAGAGTCTGCCTGCCAACGCAGGGGACATAGGTTCGTGCCCCGGTCCGGGAGGATCCCACATGCCGCGGAGCGGCTGGGCCCGTGAGCCATGGCCGCTGAGCCTGCGCGTCCGGAGCCTGTGCTCCGCAACGAGAGAGGCCACGGCAGGGAGAGGCCCGCGTACTGCAAAAAAAAAAAAAAAAAAAAAAAAAAAAAAAAAAAAAAAACAACTGGATCTCTCTACGTAGGAAAATATAACAAACTGAAAATGAAACACCCAAGGGAAGTTAAATGATAAGCTAATCAGGCCAACAGACAATCAGTACTAAATGGCTTATTTCTCACACAAAACAACCAATCAGAATAGAACAAAAACAACAACCCTGAATTGGAAAGAACAGATTCTGTAACTGGTTTGGCATTTATCCCTTAAAAATCATATATGCTGAAGCAGTTTTTGTATATCTAATTTTAGCTGCCAGTGAACATCAAACAGAAGGAAACAGGTTGTTTTTGCTAAGGCTGTTAAAAGTACAGTACAAAATTACCCTGATTTATCCTGATTACGCTAATTGTTGTCAGAAATCTATCAAAATAGTCTAAAATATGATTAGACTATATGCCCCACAGGACAGGACTCTTTTTGTTCTCTACTGTATCCCCCAGGCTAGTGTTTGGTTTCTAGCAAATGCTCAGTAAAATTTTTGTAAATGAATGAAGAAATTCTGAAATGTACCTACCTGTTAGGATTTAAACATAAAAAAACAATCAAATAAGTTCTTGCAAATTATAAACCAGAGTGCTCAGGAAAAAAATCATAAATAACATTTAATTATTCTTAATGATTTATTACAAGTATGGATGCTGAAAATTTTTAAGGCTAATTGAAAGTTTTTAAGAAAAGAGGAATTGAACAGGAGGAAAGACACTGTACCACCCAGGCAGTACAAGAAGCAAGACCAGCTGAGCAACTGAAACAAACTTCTAGAAACTCATTCTCTCCCGCCAAGTCTCATGAGCAGTTTTATACATACTACTCTGGGCTTAGAATTCAGTGTTACAGTAATGGTTTATTCCCTGGGTGTTTTTTATGACTACGACAACATTGTGCTGGATGCTTTGGACATGCCAAGATGAAGCAGATACAGATCGCACCCTAAGTTTCAAATGTGTAGCAGGAGATAAAAATCTGTCTACAAATAACTGATTCATGCATGGTAGATTAAGTGTTATGAGAAAGATACTAAGAGATTCAAAGGAGAAAGTTAAGGGGATGAAAAAAGCTTCACAGAGGTAGCATTTTGGAGTGTAGGATTCTGACAGAGACGGGGAGGGGAAAATTATTAACAGCAGTGGGCAAGGGCAGGAAACATCATAATCAGATGGGATTTTTGAACTCTTTAACCAAGTGACTAGAGAAATGAGGGCAGGGTTAAGGAAACTAACAAGGGATGCTGAGGTACCCAAGAATTAGGAACAGCAGGAAGCCTTCACCACTCCCAAGCCTGAAGGAACAAGGAGTGAAACAATGTAAATCCAAGTAGGCTCAAAGGACACTCTACTTGTAGCCACTGCTACAAATGCATGGAAGCAGAGAAAGAGCAAGAGGAATAAATACACCAAAGCTTCTCTCTTTTCTTCCTTCTATCTTCCATCCTCCCATTGGCTAAACCCTACAAGAAGCCAGAGGATAAAGAACTCCAGATGACACAGGCTGTAAAGGTCAGCCTCCTGAAGCAGGGAGTAGAGAGGGGCATAGAATGAATCTGCAGGAAAATGGAGAATAACCAGAAAAGCCATCTTCCCAGACTCAGGAACCAGTATATAAGCACAAAGAGAGACTGGAAAGCACAAGGAATCCAAATAAGGAATGATATTCTCTTGGAGAAGTATGTAAGATGCTATTTTTCAGATCTGGGTACTGAATCTGAAAGGAAACCAAAATTAGTGCCTGAACTGGAAAAATTACTGGGACTTGGAGAGTGAGGTGAGCAGTGAATGAATAGCAGCATCAGAGTAGCGCTCCAGTTCTCTCTAGAGCTAATAAAAGAGCAAGAATCATAGGCTGTAGTCCTAGTTATTCTAATCTCTAACTGTGTGACCTTGGCCAAGTCACTTGTCTTCTCTGAAACTGTTTTCTCCATTATAAAAATAGGTAGAAGCCAAATTAAAACTTTAAGATCCCTTCCAGTTCTAAGATTCTGTGAAGCCAGTATATCCAGGTAAATAACCATATATTCACCATGTGAGTAAATACCTCACCATACTGGAAAAACCTGGGGTCCACTTACTTTCTAAAAAAATTAATTTCATTTAAATAAAGACAATAAGAACTTACAGGTTGTAACTGCAGCCAGGTCCTCCACCGTAGGACAACAAATGTTAAAACACAAGCAAAAATTTAGTGTAACCTTGAAACTGAATGAGGAAGACTAATGCAAACAGATTTAAAAACATGCTCTGGAATGCAGAGAATGCAAAGCAACAACCGAGTAAGCAGAATAACTTGGTTGAAGTGGCACATTTCAGAAAAAACAAAATTAGCTGCTCAAGTCAATATAGCAAAGAAGCAAAGTTCTTAAAGGTGTTTCCAGAAATAAATGAACTCCAGTGTGGAAAGGGCTACACGTATCTCCCCCGTCCCACAACACACACAGAGCAACCATTACCTTTCCTTCGTAACACAAATATCCATTGAACATCTGTTATGTGCCAGGTACCATCAATGCCTTCAAAGGGCATCTTTAAGGACAATACAGATAATAGCAATTATAGTTAATCATTACCTAACCTTCTGGAATGAGATCAGATTTCACCCCTTCTAAGCAGTCTCCCTGACGTCTCTAGCCAGCTTTTTCCTATGATACTAACTAATACAGAACCAATTTGCGCTGGTACTGCTGCTAGTATTCTTTCAACTATATCAGAGGTCATGTAGGTTGGGGGAGGAGTTTGCCTGGAAATCTGCTCACCATCTGTAACATTATTTCTAAACATTTTCTCCAGTCCTGTCTCTCAGGTGTGACAGCAACCAGGGAGCTTGGTGACTTAGCAAACATTTCTAACTCACAGGGATAAACCCAGCTCCAGTACAGTGAGCCAAAGGTTGCACACTTAGGACATGATTAAGCCACATATTCTGATCATTTAATGAGGATCCACTAAGCACCCACAATGTGCCAAGCACTGGACTAGGGGCAAAGGCCCTGGGAATAAAGGAGGTTAGAGTCTAATCCAAGAATCAGATATGTGCACAGAAGTTTATAGTACAGAGTATGAACAAAGTGCTGCAGTAGCACGTGAAGGACAATAGTAATTCTAACTTGCTCTGCCTGAAGGAAGGAAGACATCAAAGAAAAAGTCACATGCAAACTGTATGTCAAAGGAAGAAGTGGAGATTTATCACTTGATTGAACGCTAAGCAATTATAATTCTAATCAAGAGGGAAAGGCTGTGACTGGACCAAGAGCTATGAGAGGCTATGCCATGTTCCAAATGGTTAACAGCTCACAGTGCTAGAGTAGATGCCTTGGGTAGGCCGCCTGCAGCTGAGTCCACACTCAAGAATGATAAATTAGGACCAGGTTCTGAAGGGCCTTAAAGAACATTCCCAGCATCTGGGCTTTGGCAAGGGGGAGCCAAAACAGACTTTTAAGCACAGCAGTAACTTAGTGGGATCTGACTGTGGATAAAGAGTATGGGTAGAGGGAGTCTAGAGACAGGGAGACTAGTTAGGTTTTGCAAAAGTCTAGGTGAGATGATGAGGGCCTGAATTAAAGCATTATCAGGTGGAAAAAAGAGGCCAAATCCAAGAGACATTACTAAGGCAAATTTAACAGGACCTGGTGACCGGACATGGAAAATATGGGAGATGGAAAATGGCTTTAAATGACTAATTGCCTGTGTGTGGTGGAACTACAATTAATTAAAATACTTCGGGAGAGGTACTTGGCTTAAACACATTTTCAGCCTAAGCACTATTCTTTCAAACATAATATTTGTTTAAACCTTTACTGGAAAATCTTCCTAAATATAATTTTAGGCCAAGTACATTATAGTACACATAAAAACTGTCTTTTTCTATAGAATCCCCATAAACATCAGTTCTTACTCAACACTATAAAGTTTAGATACTGATAGAACTCAATATATCCTAAGGGACATCTCAGAATTTCCTTTTCAGAATAAAAGCCTGATATCTTTTTTCTCAAGCAATAGACTGCAAACTATGCAAATACCTGATTCTCCAATCAGCAGAATATGGTTGTATCACAATGCTCTTTACTGGCTGAACCAAACTTATCAACTGGGGAGGGTTCAGTGGTTAGATTATTACTGAATCCAATCTTTCCACACTAAAGGGGGAAAAAAAAAACCCCAACTAGGACTTTGGAAACATCAAAATGGATGTGACCAACAGTCACTGCAGCCTAATATTTACTGAAGGGCACTTCAAGTAAAATGTCATCTCTGTCAAAACCAAACTCAGGACACTTTGAAAACAGATCCAGCTTCTCTGTTTTCTAATTCCCCATTTAAGTTCTCCAGACTAAAAGTCTGATTTTTAGTGGTTTTTATCTTCCCTGGGCTAGGAAAGGTAATAGGTATTTAATTTAAGTTGCTGGCGTACACAAAAAGTGAAAAATATTTTAATTTTAAGTAAATGAGAGATGTTAACACTATTCATTAAAGAGCTTCATCACAAACTCAGTTCAATAAAGGCAATGTTCTGAGAGATGACTCACAGTGGATGAGAATTTCCAACTTAAAGCTCACTACAAAAACTCTTAAAACTGCAACTACTATTTCAAGATCTCTCCCACCTTCTCCACTCAAAACTAGGAGAAATAATTACTTGATTTCTTTTTGATTTCCTGAACACAGATAAAAGTAAACGGTTTAATCAACAAGCAAAGCCAAATGTTAACTTCAAATTAGCAAAAATTAGTTATCTTGATCAATACATCTCTCGCTCTTTCATAACAAAAATACTTGTGTAGTAGGAATGCAGCGAAAAATTCATGATTCAAACATACTTCCTGGTCTACTGCTTATATTCAATATTCCATAACCAAGCTTACTGAGAACCTAAACCCTTCCCTGCAGTTTTTACGAGAACCCCCTACAACTATTCCGAAGTTTTCACTATTTTTGCACAAGCTACCCAAAAAGCATAAACCACCTGCCTCCCCCCTCTCCACACTCACACTCACAAATAATAGCACCCATAATTATTACACACAAAAATACTGGGCCAGACAAGAACGCAGAGCCAAAACTGAAACAACAGAAAATGTTTGGCCCGCAACTGGAAATTCTATTAATGGGCAACTGGTCAAACTTAGGCTTTCACATTAAGAGAAAGTTTAACTCTTACGTTTAGTATCTTGAGACAGCTTTCGAAAGGAAAACAGAGTTCCACGAAAATGAATCGACAAAGGGGAAGCGATTCTCTCCAGACTGGTTTGGTGGCGAATGACTTCTCAGTAGTACAGAATTAGGCCCCTAGCCTCTGCCTCCAACCATCCCGGCGGAGGAAGTGAGGAGAGTCCCAGAGAAGAGAGGGCTCGGGCGGCCACGTCGTCCTACTCACCCCAAGGCGCGGCGGGAAGGAGGCAGGGAGAGAACGACATTCGCGCCCACGGCCCGGGCAGGCAGCAGGGTCCCTGGGGACTCAGGGGTGGGAGCCGGCCCCTCTCCCAGACCCTCCGGGTCTACTCACTCCGCAAGCAGCCGTCAAGAAAGCCATTCGCCAAGGCCCCCGCCCTCTGTGCCTCCAGGGGAGGGAGCCGAGGGCTGCTTCCGGGCACCCCCTCTTCTCCTCCCTCCGCCGGATCACCGGGCTGACGCGCAGTCGGTCCGGTCAGCTTCAGCCGGTCCCCCGGGACAGCCCCTCTTCCCCAACTCCTGCCCCAGGCCTAGGGGCCGCCCCGATTGGCTGGCCCTGCAGCCTCCTGGCAAAGAGGCCCCTGGCGATTGGCCATGGGTCACCTGCTGAAAAGGAGGTGAGTGGCCGACGATTGGCAGTTAGGCCAATTTTGGGGCGGAGAGGCAGGAGGGGCCGCCCGCAGCGGGCGAGCATCCGGAGAGCCCGGCTCCCCTGCCGCCTCCTCGCTGAGCCCAGGGCTCATCTCGGGGCCCGGGCCTGCTCCCACGCCCGGACCTGTGCCTCGGGACACGCGGCCGCCCCGGCACGCCAACGCAGCCCGCAGGAAAGGAAGCTCGTGGCTTGAGGGAGCTCAGCTAGGCTTCGAGGCTTCGGGGCTTCGGCCCCGGAGATTCCCATAGGGTGGCGACTGGGGAAGGACCCGGTCACAGACGTAAACGTGCTGCACCTACACCCACCCGCTGCTAGCTCGACATCCAATATTTTGGCAGCTGTGCAGCCAAGTTTCATCTGGATAACTGCTCTTGCCTACTTCCGAAAAGTTGTGTTTGTGTCACGAGGCGGGGGAGGAGGAGATACTATATCAATAAAAGCAGGGGTACCTGTTTTATTTTATTAATCCAGGGAAACACTGGGCTTGCTGTTGTGACACAGCTCCATAAGGAATGTAGGTGGCTTGTGAAGATGGCTTCAGGAATCCAAATGGCATAACTTCAAATTAGATGGAAAGTTCGGACTTTGAGGACCTCAGCAGAGAACCATCCAAAATGCAGGAAATCACAGACATAAATAAATGACTGACTTACTGACCTGGAGGACAATTACCTTCTGCTTTTACTATTTTTTCCTTATGGTTATTTATATACCTGTAATTCTACTAAACTAAGCATCTAATTAATTTTTGTAGCTCTACTGGTAGCCCCTACAACTAGCATATTGTACACTGCACATAAGGCTCAATAGATGCTTGCTGCGCTGTGTTAAAGATCCCTTAAGTTTTGTTTTATGCAATTTTTTTCAAAACGTCCAATACCAAATGCACTCTCTTCTTCCCGCACCCCCTTCCTCAAAAGCCAGGTCCTCTTCCAGTCCTCCCTGTATCAGTAAATGAAAACCACTACCATCCACTCGATATGCGAACCATAAACCTGGCAGTCCTTGACACTTTCTTCATTCCACATTCAATCCATCACCACGTTCTGCCATTTTTACCTCCTGAATACAATCTCAGTTCTACCTCTCTCCATCACCACCACTCAATTACAGGTCCCAGCCTCTTGCAACAATCTCCTTAGTGAAGTAGTCCTGCTTCTTAAAGCTCCTCCAATTCACCCTCAACACTATGGCCACAGTAGTTGCTTTCCAAAACCAAAGTCATGACTCCCATCTCACCCCACCCAGCCCCATTAAAGAACTTCAACTGCCTTCCATTGTGTTTAGGATACAACTCAGCATTCAGCAATGGTGTGCAAGGTTTAGCCCTACCTGCCCCTCGCTCCATCTTAACAACTTCCACTCCCTCATTTTCTGCACTCCACACAATGGCCTTTTTCATGTTTCTTCAATTTGCCTTGGACCTTCTAACCTCAGGGCCTTGGCACACGGCCCCTGTGGTTACTTTGTCTTTTACACTGTCCCCTTGAAACTAATCCCCCCCTTCACTTTTTTAAAAATATTTATTTATTTGGTTGTGCCGGGTCTTAGTTGCAGCAGGTGGGTTCCTTAGTTGCGGCATGTGAACTCTTTGTTGCGGCATGTGGGATCTAGTTCCCTGAACAGGGATCGAACCGGGGCCCTAGGCATTGGGAGCTTGGAGTCTTAACCACTACACCACCAGGGAAATCCCAATCCCCACCCTTCACTTAATTTACTTCTACTCATCATCATTTCCTCGCTGCCTATGTGAATTCTTCCTATTTTATGCTCTCATAGCCCATGCAACGCTCCTTTATAAAACTTATTACAGCTCCAGTTAGTCCCCTACATACGAACGAGTTCCGTTCCGAGAACGTGTTTTCAAGTCCAATTTGTTCGTAAGTCCAACAAAGTTGGCCTAGGTACCCAAATAACACAATCTGCTATATAGCACTGTACTGTAATAGGTTTATAATATTTTTCACACAAATAATACATAAAAACAAACAAAAAATAAAGAAAACATTTTTAATCTTACAGTACAGTAACTTGAAAAGTACAGTAGTACAGTACAACAGCTGGCATACAGGGGCTGGCATCGAGTGAACAGGCGAGAAGAGTTACTGACTGGAGGAGGGAGAGGAGCTGGGAGATGGTAGAGCTGAAGGATCATCAGCAATAGGAGACAGCGGGCAAACTGCGATTTCACTCACGACTGATGTTGATGGAATGCACGTTTGCAACTTTGAAAGTTTGCAACTTGAAGGTTTTCTATCTGTCTGCATACTTCTTTAATGTTTTATGTTCACCACTAGACTGTAAGATGTAAAGAGGCAAGAAACTATCTGATTTTGTTCATCAAAGCCTCAATTTAGCCAAATGCCTGGCACATATTAGGTGCTCAATAATGGATTTCCTACGGTAACAGAGTCTGAAAATAAACATCAATTCTATGATAAGCATCAATTAAACTATAAGCAGTGATAGAGAAAAATACATTAATTTTGCCAGATGGACAAGGTCAATGTCTAAGAACCTCCACTAGCACCCTTTATATTTTTCCTTTAATATCTGCTTTTCTAGCAGTTAATTTTGTGCCAGAGCAGCTCAGAGGGCTTAATTCAATATTGGCTGATCAAACAGTTCTCCACGCCAAGGGGCAAAAAAGCCTACACCTCTAATTCTGTCTATATATTGTACTAATTGACTCTGTAAGAGACATAATACTAATTTATGTAATTCCTGCTTACCAGTTCTTTCATGAGATTTTCATGTGTTCTTTCTCACTCCACAACAAGACAGAAAGACCCATAGGGTCATCAAGGACTTTGTATTTAACAGTACACACTGGGACTTCCCTGGTGGCACAGTGGTTAAGAATCCACCTGCCAATGCAGGCGACACGGTTCGAACACAGGTTCGATCCCTGGTCCAGGAAGATCCCACATGCTGTGGAGCAACTGAGCCCCGTGTGCCACAACTACTGAACCCGCGCTCTAGAGCCCACGAGCCACAATTACTGAGTCCATGTGCCACAACTACTGCAGCCCGCATGCCTAGAGCCTGTGCTCCGCAGCAAAGTAAAGCCACCGCAATGAGAAGCCCACACACCACAACAAAGAGTAGCCCCCGCTCGCTGCAGCTAGAGAAAGCCCACACACAGCAACAAAGACCCAATGCAGCCAAAAAATAAATAAATTTATTTTTAAAAAAAACACAGTACATACCAAAATATCAGATTTTTTTTAAAGTGTCCTCCAAATCTTCCATCATCATCATCATCATCATCATCATCATCATCACGGGTCAGTAGCTTCAAAATCTAAGGCACTATCATTTTTGACAGTGTAGTGTAAATAGTTAAGTCCTAGTAAAAATTTAGTGGAACCAGTTATAATTAGGGTTTCTTTTGATAGATTTAAGTGTTAAGACTGGTATAATGGCAATAGAGAATATGACTTATGACAGCCTCTTAAAAATATAGCTACAGTCCAGAGTCTACCTTTTCACAGTTTCATATTAGAGATAACTGTGTTACAGACATATAATTCTCATTTTCCTAATCCTAGTGTAAAGTTAGTGCGCACAAAAGATGTAGCATTTAAAATGAAAAGTAATTAAACAATACAAGGCAACATACCCATTTTATCCCAAGAAACTATAGGACTTCTAAGCAAATTTGTGTTGAAAAAAACTCAAATTTATGTTTAAAAACACTCAAGTGTTTTTAAAGAAATCTACAAGTTGTTTTAGAAGAAAATTAAGTGACCAATGCCTTAAAGTCATATATGCCAACTGATTTCCAACCCATGTATCAAAGGGGTCTCTAATACTTATCTTCAAACTACATAACTAAAGCTACTAAGCGATTAAATTAAATTGATACTTAATTTTTTTTGTTGTTCAAGAAAAGAATGGAATATAGTGATTAAGAAGCACAAAAAACATCATTGGGGACTTCCCTGGTGGTGCAGTGGTTAGGAATCCGCCTGCCAAAGCAGGGGACATGGGTTCGAGCCCTGGTCTGGGAAGATCCTACATGCTGTGGAGCAACTAAGCCCGTGCTCTACAACTACTGAGCCTGTGCTCTAGAGCCCACAAGCCATAAATACGGAGCCCACGTGCCACAACTACTGAAGCCTGCACGCCTAGAGCCCGTGCTCTGCAACGAGAGAAGCCACCTCAATGAGAAGCCCGTGCACCACCATGAAGAGTAGTCTCCACTCACCGTGTGCAGCAACGAAGACACAACACAGCCAAAAATAAAACAAAATAAATAAATTTATTCTTAAAAAATCATCATGTTGTATACTTTAAACTTATACAGTGATCTATGTCAAATTATCCACAATAAACCTGGAGGAAAAGATTGAAAAACAAATACAAAACAAGAAAAACTTAAAAATAAAAAAACACACCTCCAAATTTCCCTCTTGCTGCATCTCACAAAAAATGTATAAAACACAATCTGAGAAAAATCAAAACACTAAGGTTCAGGGTTAGTGTGGATCTTTAAAAATGACAGGAAGTCTATTGACTAAAAAATAGGCCAACTTTACCTATAGCTATTAAGATGAAAAGAGCATTTTAACTATACAGAATTTATGTACTACTTTCAAAAATATTATTTCTGCTAGAGAGTCCAGTAATGTTTACCTATAAATCACATTCTACTCTGATGTCATTTTAGAGACAGATGACAAATACTTTTGATTACAACAGATGAAAAGAAGAAGCAAAAATAGGGGGGAAAAACGCATAGTTTCCCTAGGAATTTGCCTAGCAACTTAGGCCAAATGATTAGAGCAGACAACATTAAAAGACAACTCTTGGAAGCAGGATATGTAGCTCCACTATTTTGTCTGACCAGTATCCAGAAGTCTCAAAATTAAAGTCAGCCAATAAATTTTCACATAGAAAATTTAGCCAGATGGAATAAATATACCATTTGGCATACAGTAGAAGCAGTCCCTAACTTGTGATCAGGACCACCATGTTCCAGAAGTTTCTATATAAATTATTTGCAATTCTTAATGCATTATGAAACAAACAAACAAAAAATATTTGGTTCAAGGTTAGGAATGAATACCCTCTACACAACCCCACAATGATTATGATAGTATACTGCTTATTCATCACTGTATCTTTAGCATCTCCTCACACAGAGACTGGCATGTATTAACTGCTTAATAAATGTCTAATGAATGAATGAAATGCCAGGTACTACACTACAAATATAGCAGTATACACAGCTAAAAAGGTTGAAAATGGGTAGTCTAACAAGGAGAACAGAGAAAGCAGAGGGGCAGAAGGCTAATGTTTTTCTATTATAAGCCTTTTAGTACCATCCAATTTTTAAATTATATGAGAAAGGTGCTATTGCCCTAATTTTTACAGTTAAATTCTGCATTGGTCATTTAACTTTCTTCTGAAACAACTTACAGGTTTCATTAAAACCACGTGAGTTGCCAAAACTGGTTAGAAGTACAGAGCTCGTTGCCACAAGATGGATAAAACGGCTTTGTATTGTGTGATTACTCTTCATTTTAAATGCTCCAGCTTTTAGGCACACTAACTTTACATTAGGATTAGGATGTTAACAAACTGGAACTCTATGTTTTTCTCTAAAGAAGGGGTGTAGGAAAGACTATTGCTTTTATTTTATATACTTCTACATAGCTAACTTTTTTTTTTGGAAGCATGATTTACTTATGACATTACTGTCGTTTTTTAAAAATTCAATTCCCATGATTTTTATTTTCTTCTTTATACTAGGCTGAGCTCCATAAAGACAAGGACAATATGTCATTTATTCACAATTATATCCCCTACAACTAGTATAGTGCATGGAACACATAAGTGTCTGATAAATATTTACCAAATAAATAACTTTTCTGTATTCTCTATATGTTCTGAATTGAGCATGCACTATTTTTTTTTAAGTTTTAAACTTTATTTTTATAAAGAGAAGGCAGGAAAATATAAGTTCTAAAAGATTTCCATAAAAACAAAGTTAAAATTTATTTTTGGCAGTTAAAGGAATAATCTTTAGCATCTATAAAACTGGATCATTTGTTTTTAGTTGTTTCCCAAGAGCTCAAGATAGACAGGCCACCACTATTACAACAAAATTTATTTAAAAAAATGAATCCTTGAATCCTAAATTCCAATTTAGGAGCCAGAAATTTGTCTGCCCTCAGTAACAGCAACAAAATTGGCAACATTCCTTAGTGGAATTTTCCTTTGTTGTAGGAACCCCAAGTAACTGGCTACTTCATACCATTTTACCTGTGGAAGAAGTGACACATCTACATTGCAATCATTTCCTTTGGGAAACAAAGGGCTTCAAGGGAGAAAAACAAAACACATCTACTTTCCTACATGATACAAAAATAAAATCTAATGAGGCCAGGGAAAACAATACATCTCAACGTTCTCAATAAAGAGCAATATAAAAGCAATCTAGGGCTTCCCTGGTGGCACAGTGGTTGGGAGTCCGCCTGCCGATGCAGGGGACACGGGTTCGTGCCCCGGTCCGGGAAGATCCCACATGCCGCAGAGCGGCTGGGCCCGTGAGCCATGGCCACTGAGCCTGCGCATCCGGAGCCTGTGCTCCGCAAAGGGAGAGGCCACAACAGTGAGAGGCCTGTGTACCGCAAAAAAAAAAAAAAGCAATCTATACATCATGTGTTTGTTCATTAATTCCTTCAATTATTTCTTTATTTAACTAACATTTATCGAACACCATTTAGAATGCCATTGAGAGCACCATTTAGAATGTACAGGGGGTGGGAATGGTAAGAGTAGTAGTTGCATTAGTAATGGCTTAAAATTTGCTAAATTATTACTATAGCTAGGCATTATTTCAGCAAATTTACATTTAGCTCATTTAATCATCAAAACAACCCTATAAATTAGGTACTTTTATTATCTTCATTTTATAGATGAGGACATTGGAACTCAGAGTAATGTCAAGAATAAGTGGTGGCACTGGGATACAAACCAAGACATTCTGGTTCCAGAGTCAAGTCCTTCACCATACTTCACCATCTCTGGGAAGAAAATCTTTACTTTTTTTGCGAATCAAATTAACATTTAATTACATACTTCTAAACGTCCCATCTTCTGCATGTATTAACGTTAGAAAAAATATATATATATATAAATAACTCTTTTTATTACCTGTATTTTAAAATATCAAAGTTATCAGAGTCTAAGACTTCCCAAAATTATCTTTTTCTTCTTGTTATTCCCAAAGACATGTAAATTCTCTTCAAAGCAAAAGCTCATATATTCTAAAATTGGATCAAATTAAGTACCTGACCTTAAGGAGTCTGCATCCTAACCGACGAGGTGGGAATTATATATACTTCAAAGGATAACAAAAAGAATATAGTAAGGACTCAGTGAACTGTGCAATGAGTATGACATTCAAAGGAAAGAGATCACTGAGTTTGGGGGGTGGGGGAGGAGGGGTTGGTCAGGGGAAGCTCCACAGAAAGAGGTCAGTTCTGAACTGGGCTTTGAAGAAAAGAGGCAGAATGCAAAGGCAGAGTGGAGGCAGATGGCATTACAGAGAGACAGAGCATCATGTACAAGAATGTAGAGACCAGAAATGAAAAGATGTGTTCAGAGGAAAGCAAGTAAACGGCAGCACTCTAGTAGGTTTGTGTAGGGGTACAGTGGTTGGAAATGTCTAGAAAGGCAGTCTGAGAATAGATCACATAGAGACTTGAATATCAGTCTAACCAACTGTGGAGGGAATCTCATCTGCCACATTCAGCCTAATCTGAATCTTAAAATACTTATCTTCTTACTGGATCACAAATTTGCTAAAATGATGCTAGTCATTTATAAAACTGCCTAAATTAAAAAGAAACTTATGGGGCTTCCCTGGTGGCGCAGTGGTCGAGAGTCCACCTGCCGATGCAGGGGACACGGGTTTGTGCCCTGGTCTGGGAAGATCCCACATGCCGCGGAGCAGCTGGGCCCATGAGCCATGGCCGCTGAGCCTGCACGTCCGGAGCCTGTGCTCCGCAACAGCAGAGGCCACAACAGTGAGAGTCCCACGTACCGCAAAAAAAAAAAAAAAAAAGAAAAAAAAGAAACTTATGAAGAAATTCATTAAAAAGAATTCATAGAATTTCTTCATAGAAATTATGAAGTTGCTTTTAAAAAGCATAGCTCACAGGGTTTCCCTGGTGGCGCAGTGGTTGAGAGTCCGCCTGCCAATGCAGGGGACACGGGTTCGTGCCCCGGCCTGGGAGGATCCCACATGCCGCGGAGCGGCTGGGCCCGTGAGCCATGGCTGCTGAGCCTGTGCGTCCGGAGCCTGTGCTCCGCAACGGGAGAGGCCACAACAGTGAGAGGCCCACGTACCGCAAAAAAAAAAAAAAAAAACCATAGCTCACAGAAACTTACAGATCTCCTAATTCAACTCCATATTCATTTCTTACAGTCTCTTAAAAACAACTTCCTCATGTAATGTTTTTTAAGCCTCTGTTTGAATAACTTTCAAAGTGATGGGGAGTTCGCTATAGGACCTGGGGTGTCCTATACTAACTTGTCTAATCAAGCCAATTCCTGAACAAGGTAAGTAGAGATAAAGGACTATAAAACATCAGCTTTCTAGGATTCAATCCTGTAAATCAAAATAAAATAAAATCCTCTCTATATGCCACAATACAAGCTCTTTCAGTGGAGAATAAACATAGAAGACTATCTTTAGTATGGTAGAGTAGACATTTGTTGTTTTTGTTACCTAGGATCTTTTCTTCCCTATTCTGACTTTGCTTGGGGGCAAGGGGGTTGGGGGGACCACCTTCTACTCTATAAGCTACGTGTTTCTGATGAAGCAGGTAACATCCCATTTCCAGAGGAAGAACATACGGCTATGAAACTGTGATTGGTCAGGACCGGGAAAGTGACTGAAGCTGAGGTATCAGCACTAATCCTCTTAATCCAGAAAGAGCAATAGCCTCCTATAGATTTGGAGTTCCACCAATGGGAGGCTGAAATTGCTGCAACCATCTTACTACCACAAAGGGAGAACCTATCTAAAAATGAAGCCAACCCAGAAGAACTAAGACCTAGAAATAGAGATGAGGGATCTTGGTCCTCATGACATTGTTTAAATGCCTACTTCAAACCACACCCAAGCTAGATGTGCTTTTTTCTTTTAAACCAGTTTGGGTTTTTTTCTTTCACTTTCATCCCTAAGAGTACTACCCAACACACATGGTAACTGCCAAATCCTGTAACAAGAAAAGTAGGTTAACTTCTCAGCACTTACCTATTATTGTGCATTATTATATAATTTGGCTATACCAATAACCAACTATAGATATTAAATTTTTAAAATGAACTTGGCACATTTTAATTTTAACATAGTATTTCACTTTCAACATTGCCTTGCACTGTCTTGTTTCTAGACAATAATCAGTATTTTAAGCAGAAGAAAATGACTATAACTTTACTATATATTATAACACTGTAAAGGCAAAAATAAACAACTCAGAAATTAAAAGTTTTCCTTATATCCTATCAGTTATTTAAAAAAAACAAAAAGAAAACAAACAAAAAAAACCTAATGAACTATCCAGAAGCCATGTAAAGACTCTTACTTGAAGCTGAAGAGTATGTCGAAGAATAGTTTCTTCTAAGGCATGGATCCACTTCTCTCGCTCATCAGCATCACGAGCTGGAATAAAAGTTTATAAAAATTAAAACCTTAATAGAAAAAGAAGAATACTCCCCAACTCTTGTAAGGTCAACATAACTTGGATATTAACCTGACAAGACTATTATGAGAGAAAAGAATTTAAGGCAATTCTAATGCAATAAAATACATGCAAAAGTCCTTTATAAAACTGTAATATGTCAAGTCGAAGTTGAGTGTATTCCAGAAATACAAGGTTGGTTGAGTATGCAAAAAATCAAGCAACATCCAACAATATAAAAATACATATGAACAAGGTTATTCACTGTAGCATTGCTTATAATTACAAAATATTGGAAAGAGCCTCAATACTCAGACAGAGGAAGGTGGTTGAACAAACCATGGAGTACAATGCAGGTGTAAAAAAGAGAGCAAGGAAGATCACTTTTGAGTGATTTTTCAGATACACTATTAAATGAAAAAAAGAAGAAAGAAGAGGATATAAGAAAATATACATGCATCTGCTTGTTTGTGCAAAATAAATAGAAGAAGGATGAACTATAAACTAAAGAGACTGGTTACCTACAAAGCACAGGGGGAAAGGATGGAAATCAGGGAAAACAGGAATGAGTTAGTAGGGATACAGAGGTAGCAACACTCCTCTGAATTTATTGTTTTTTATATAGTCAGACTCTTTAGAACCATAGTAACATTTCACACACTCTCCCCCTAAATAAATAATTTTAAATCAACCAGGATGGGGAGGGGGAACCCAGAACAGAATATAAATAGTAACAAATTAATCTAACTGTATTACAAATGAATAAGACAATCACAAAGAAGGGTATGAGGAAGAAAAAATTAAACCCAACTAACTTTGAAAACAGTATTCTAACTAGATAATGCAAGGCTAAACCAAAACATAACCATACACAAACACTGTACAAAAACTGCACGAATACTGTAAATCTGGTTTTCACAGGAGTATAGTTTAGCAATTCTGTAACTACAAACAAGTGAATATATTGTAGATTATGAGAACCAGGTTTCTCACTGTCCGAGGGAAAAAAGTTACAAATAAGGAAAGGGAGAAGGCTAGAATGAGCCATGTGGTGTTGGACTAGAACGGGAGGTATCAATATGAACTCAGGGTTTTAGATAGATAGACAGATACATACATACATACATACATACATACATACATACATAGGCAGTGCCTGAAAAAGAATGGGGGCACGTCAAAAGGAAACAGGAGCCAACCTGAAGGAGTTCCAATAACCAAAGCCTAAAGAATGTGAGCAACAGAATAACTGATAGTACTGAATTATAATTCATAGAATAAAATAAATATCTAAGAGTGCAATATTGATATAAATAAATTACTTGAATAAGTAAATAAATAGGGAAGAAGGCACAGCTCTTTCTTCAGAAGAGTTACAATTCATAAGTATTGTAGGGATGAAAGAAATTTTTAAATCACATTCAGACAAACACGACAGCAATAATTACTGCAGGCAAGATCCACCAATGGCATACTGATAGCTAAAAACAGTGGGCAAAATTTGAGGAGAAACAGGATATTAGCAGAGTCTCAAAGTTATCTCCCCCAATATATTTATCAACTATGAAAGGAAGAACAGTATTTTCATGATGGAGAAGTCTGGCAGACACTACCTTAATCCAGTGATCAAGGTTAACATCACCAGTAACAAATGTCTTGATGCATACCATCCCCCGCACAATATGACCCACTGAGAAGGAAACAGCATCACTTCTGTAGTATTCTTGCCAAAAAACACATAATCTCAATCTAATCATGAGAAAACATCAGACAAACCCAAACTGAGAGACAATCTACGAAATAACTAATACTCATCAAAAATGTCAAAGTCACGAAAGACAAGAAAAGAACAAGGAACTGTCATAACTAAATGCAATATGGGATCTTAGGTTGAACTCTGGAACAGAAAGGGGGCATTAGAAGGGAAAAATCAAATGAGCTCTGTGTTTTAGTTAAAAGTATTGTACCAAATGGGTCAATTCAGGACATCAGAGCCTGAGCAACACAAGGAGGGCATATACATCAAGCCAAGGGACAACCTGGCACGGGGTATCAAAGCCAGCAGGAAGAAGAGGGAAACTACACAGAAAAGTGCAGCATGGAGAGTCAGAGCCCAAGAAAGGTGAGGAAGGAGTCCACATTGTTGGGGGCAGGGTCAGCCTGGCACAAGGTTTACCAGGCTGAGTGTAATGAGGGTGACATGCACACAAGGAAGTGGGTGATGATGGGAAACTAATTACATACAGAAGGATTGATCAAATGAGTAAACATATTCTCACTGTTTCAGTGTGGTTCTCAGTGTGGTTTCTCACTGTTGGAAAATATTAATAGTTAGAAAAGTGGTAAGGGAGAAAACCAGAATGATTTCTGTGATGTTAGATTGGAAATAGAGGTATCAGTATGAACTCATGGTTTTCAATATTTATGTAGATAAATACATATGGAAATATGGACATGAATACACATTTATGTACACATGTATATTACATTCATACGTTTCCTAGCTCTGAGAGGGCCTGGGCACCATGACAGCCAACAGCAATAAGTACACCTAGCAGCAGGTATTGATTCTAAATACTATTCTCCATTAAGAGGAACTAAGACTCCCTGGAAAAATGGTTGATTCCGGGACTAGGTCAGGGAAGATAGAAAATTAGTCTGGAACTTCTTTTTTGTGCCAGAAAGTAAGGAAGAAAATACTCAGAGAATGATAGGAACATGTCAAGAGAACACAGAAGTCAGCTTAAAGAAAATCCTACTGGCCAAATCAAGGATAATTTGAGCATTAAAATAAATAATGATAGTAAAGAATTATAATCCGTTGAGTAAAACAGGAAACCATGAGTTACTACTGATACACATAAATTGAAAGTTTGTTGAGGAATGGGATTCAGCATAGCTTCAAAATACCTCCCCACAAAATATTAAGAAGGGAAAAAGACAAAATTTAACAACAAAAGCCTGGCAGATACCACCTCAATCAGGTTATCACAGTAAATGTCATCTGTTATGGGACAAATTGAAATTCTGTGATAAAAGCACAGAATCACTTCTGTGATATTCAGGCCAGATAAATAATCTGAATTATGAAGAAACATCAGGAAAAAACAAACTGAGTGACATTCTACAAAATAATTAGCCTATAATCTTTAAAAGTGTCAAGGATATAAAAGTCAAGGAAAGGCAGAGGAACTGTTCCAGACTGAAGGAGACTACAGAGACACGACAGCTAAATGCAAAATGTGATTCTGAACCAGATTCTCTTTCTATAAAGGACATTATTGGGACAACTGGCAAAACCTGAATAGAGTCTAAGGATTAGATGGTATTAATGCATCAATGTTAATTTCCTGATTTGAATGGTTGCATAGTGTATATACAGGAAAACTTCCTTGTTTGCAGGAAATATATAATAATAAAACATTCAGGGGTGATGGGACATCCAGTTAACAACTTACTTTCAAATAGTTCTGAGGCGGGGGGCAAAGTTCTTTGTACTGTATTTGCAACTTTTTTGTGTGAGATTATTTCAAATTTTTAAAAACTGTATTTTAAAGACATTATTATAATAAATCAAAGAAGACATAAATAAACAGAAATACTGTTTCATGGGTTGGAAGATTCAATACTATAACAATATTCGAATTGATCTATAGATTAAATGCAATGCAAATCAAAAGTCCAAAATGCATTTTGGGGAATTTGACAAGCTGATTCTAAAATACAAATACAGGGAATTCCCTGGTGGTTCAATGGTTAGGACTCCACACTTCCAATGCCGGGGCCATGGGTTCAATCCCTGGTTGGGGAACTAAAGATCCTGCAGGCCATGCAGTGTGGCCCAAAAGAAAAAAAAAGAAAAAAAAAACCAATATAATACAATACAAAGACAAAATGGTACAAAAGGTAAAGAATAGCAAAGGCTTTCTTGAAAAGAGAGAAGCATTCTTAGAGGATTTACTCTATCACATATAAAGTCTTACTATAAAGCTACAACAGTTAAGAAAAAGTGGTACTGGAGCTAGGATAAATAGCAAACCAATGAAACAGAACAGAGCCCAGAAACAGACCCACTCACATATATGGACACTTGGTTTGTGGTAAGTGTGGTTCCAAAGAACAATAAGGAACAATCTTTCAATAAATGGTGCTAGGACAATATGGGGGGCGGAAATGAAACTTGACCCTACCTTGTAGGGTAAAAATAAAAATCAATTTCAGGTGATTCCTTAATTCTTAAATATGAAAGAAAAACAATACATTTTCCAGAAGGTAAAACAGGAGAATATCGTCATAACTTTGGGATAGAAGAAAGCTTCTTAAACAGGGTACAAAACTTAAACAAGATATAAAGACAATGACATAAATTTAACTACATCAAACTTAACAATTTGGGTTCATCAAAAGACACCATTTAGAGAATATCATGGTAAACAACTGTGACATATGAAATTAAAGAACATGGACTCCAGAGCCAGAACGTCCAGGTTCAACTCTGAACTTTGCTGTCTATTAACCATACAACTTTCAACAAGTTACTTAACCTTTTTAAGTCTCAGTGTTCTCATCTGTAAAATAAGGACAGTAATAGAATCTATCCCATAAGGTTATTTCAGACATTAAATGAGTTAGTCCAAATATAACGCTTGGACAGGTAAATGGCATAAGGTAAGTGCTCAATAAGCAGTAAATATTATTATCATCACTGTTGAGCATTTATTATAACTTATCCCTGACTCCATGGAGCTCAAAAATCTGGTAAAAAGGACAGATTTGTATTTATCTGTATAAATACATGGCTTATGTCACCACCAAAGGGTATGAATGAAAAATCAGGGAAGAACTCCTTAAGGAGTTTAGATCTTAAAGAATAGTAATTAGTTCGTCAAATAGAGAAAGATAAGCACATCCTGAAAGTGGAAAGACACTAACAAAGGCACTTAAGCATGAAAAGGGTGAAAACTGGGAAACTGGTTTCAATGTGTCTAGAACAGTAGGCTGACAGGGGAAGAGGAAATGGCAAGAGTTTAGGATCCCATCCCAAGGAGTGTGAATGGGCTTTATGACAATGGGGAGCCCCTGAAGAATTTCAAGCATGAGAGTGACACGGTCTAATTTGCATATTAAAATTATCAATCTGGCAGCACTGTGGACAATGAAAACTGAAGGTGGCAAAGACAGAGGTGGCATTCCAGTTAGGAAGTGGTTGTGAGAGTGAGGCCTGAACTGAGAAACGTCTGGGGCGTGATGTGAGGCACCATTCTCGCTGCCATCAGGGCACCAATAGCAATCACCTTTAAATCTGCCACCTCCTCACAAACAACCACCAGATCCTTCCTTGACATAGTTCCTCTCTCTACCCTTTCTTTCCATCCCTACTGACAACATGCTCGTTCAAGCTCTCATACAGTCTCATGCCTGTAAACAAAACATCACCACAAAAGTAGTACATGTGCTTAACTCTGCTAACTCAAATGCAGCCTGCACACCTCACTCAGATTTGAGCTTATATTGCAAGGCTGCTTCCATCAAAAACCTCAACATTCTCCCATACCCTACTGAATGTACCTAATCTCCCTGTCTAACAGTAAAGGTCCTCCACATCTTTTATTTCATGCCTCTTTTTTTTTTCTTTTTTTTTTTTTTTGCAGTACTCGGGCCTCTCACTGTTGTGGCCTCTCCCATTGCGGAGCACAGGCTCTGGACGCTCAGGCTCAGCGGCCATGGCTCACGGGCCTAGCCGCTCCGCGGCATGTGGGATCTTCCCGGACCGGGGCACGAACCCATGTCCCCTGCATCGGCAGGCGGACTCTCAACCACTGCGCCACCAGGGAAGCCCTAGCTACCTATTTTACATTTGGTAGTGTATATATGTCCATGCCACTCTCTCACTTCGTCCCAGCTTACCCTTCCCCCTCCCCGTGTCCTCAAGTCCATTCTCTACGTCTGCATCTTTATTCCTGTCCTGCCCCTAGGTTCTTCAGAACCAAAACAAATTTTAAGGTTAAAAAAAAAAAATGGGCAAAGGACTTGAATAGACATTTCTCCAAAAAAGACATACAAGTGGCCAATCAGAACATAAAAGGATGCTCAATATCACTAATCATTATGGAAATGCAAATCAAAACTACAACAAGAGGGACTTCCCTGGTGGTGCAGTGGATAAGTATCCACCTGCCAACGCAGGGGATATTGGTTCGATCCCTGGTCTGGGAAGATCCCACATGCCACGGAGCAACAAAGCCCACGTGCCACAACTACTGAGGCTGCGTTCTAGAGCCCGCATGCCACAACTAATGAGGCTGCACGCCACAACTACTGAAGCCCGCATGCCTAGAGCCCGTGCTCTGCAACAAAAGAAGCCACTGTAAGGAGAAGCCCACGCACCACAACAAAAAGTAGCCCCTGCTCGCCACAACTAGAGAAAGCCCGTGTACAGCAATGAAGACCCAACACAGCCAAAAATAAATAAAATTAAATCTTTAAAAAAAAAAAAAAAAAAAACTACGATGAGATAATCCCTTCACATCCATCTGGATGGCCACTATCAAAAGAAGAGAAAATAGATGTCTTGGCGAGGACGCAGAGAAGTTGGAGCCCTTGTTGGTGGGAATGTAAAATGGAATAGCCACTATGGAAAACAGTACAGAGGTTCCTCAGAAAATTAAAAATAGAATTACCATATGATCCAACAATTTAAATTTTGGGTATATACCACAAATACTCAAAGCAGAATCTCAAAGAGATATTTGCACATCTATGTTCATCACAGCATTATTCACAATAGCCAAGGGCTGGGTGCAACCCAAATGTTCATCAACAGATGAATGGATAAAGAAAATGTGTAAGATACACACAATGGAATATTATGCAGCCTTTAAAAAGGAGAAAACCATGTCATATTCTATGACATGGATGAACTTTGAGGACATTATGCTAAGCAAAATGAGCCAGTCACAAAAGGACAAATACTGCATGATTCTACTCATATGAAATATTTAAAGTGGTCAAAATCATAGAAACAGAAAGTAGAAATGTGTTTACCAAGGGTTGGGGGTGGGGAAGAGGGAGAAGGAATTAGTGTTTAGCAAGTATAGACTTTCAGTGTCACAAGATGAAAAGTTCTAGAGATCTGCTCCACTACAATGTGAATATGTACTACTGACCTATACACTTAAAAATGATTAAGGGACTTCCCTGGTGGTGCAGTGGTTAAGAATCTGCCTGCCAATGCGGGGGATATGGGTTCGACCCCTGGTCTGGGGGGATTCCACATGCTGTGGAGCAATTAAGCCCGTGCGCCACAATTACTGAGCCTGCCTAGAGCCCACAAGGCACAACTACTGAGGCCGCGTGCTGCAACTGCTGAAGCCTGCGCGCTTAGAGCCCATGCTACGCAACAAGAGAAACCACCATGATGAGAAGCCCACGTACTGCAATGAAGAGTAGCCCCCGCTCACCACAACTAGAGAAAGCCCGTGCGCAGCAATGAAGACCCAACGCAACCAAAACAAAAAAAAAAGTTCAAGATGATAAATTTAATGTTATGTGTTTTTTACGATAGTTTTTTTTTTTTAAATGGAGGCTTGGACTAAATTGTCCCTTCCAGCTGAAAATTCAATATTCTATTATTCTGACTAACCTAGCCAACCTTCTCCCATTCTCTCAAGAGGCAGTAAACAAACCTCTACCCTACTGTATCTAATAGGAAAAATATCTTTGTGGATATGAAGCACCAATGAGATATCTGGTTATTATTCAATCATAATAAATTATTTGTTGATTAGAGAAATAAAAATATGGTAATGATATACACAATTCACAATCCACCTGCAGAAACAGCTCTCTAGAAGTAAAATTAAAGCTGTACTAACTCTGAATGAACCCCTGCTAAAAGGGTCCAATTTAATGAATTAGTTAAAACAATCTATAGATAGTACATTATTTTCCCCTAATCTATATAGGTTAACTCTTCCTCCCTCTTTTTATAATGTTATTTATACATTCAGCTTATCTCTATGATTCCTTCTCTAGCACCTACCTCTCCTCTTCATTACATTTTTCAAGCTCTCTTTCCATTCTCTTAGCCCGTGGGGTCCAAATTTTGTTTGGCTGTGACCCACAATAAGAAATACATTTATAACATGGCCTCAGTTCACAAACACATAAACACATACACGTATACATGTAAAACTGAACATTAGTTTCACAAAAAAATGTATGCTCTTACTACATGCCATAAGCACTGGTATTTTCCCTGCTGTACTTTACTTTTTAAGAAATGTTTATCTTGGCCCACTAAACAGGTTTCACAATCCTCTAATGGATTGCCATCCATGGTTTGGAAAACACTTCTCAAAGCCCCACAAAACTATTGCTTTTCAGTATCTCTTAAACTGTATAGTTTAAAGGCTAAGAAGGGCTCTGATACCCAGCTTTTACCTTATTCACCCAGCCCTTGGGCAACTCACTTAAACTGTCTGAGGTTTACTCTCCTCATCTATAATCTGGGGATGGTAATACTACCTATGGGCACGACAATAATACCTAGACTTCATAAGGTTGTTGTGAGGTTTAAATGAGATAATTAATCTGTACAATATTTACCACAGTACCTGACATAAACTAAAATATCAGTATGTTAGACTCACAGATATGGAGAACAGATTTGTGGTTGCCGAGGGGGAGAGGGGGAAGGAAGGAGTGGGAATTTGGGTAGCAGATGCAAACTATTATACATAGGATGGATAAACAAGATCCTACTGTATAGCACAGGGAACTATACTCAATATCCTGTGATAAACCATAATGAAAAAGAATATGAAAAAGAATATATATATGTATAACTGAATCGCTTTGCTGTATAACAGAAATTAACACAACATTGTAAACCAACTATACTTCAATAAAATTTAAAAATGTATGTTATTATTATCACATACAGCCTTAAGAGAAAACAAGTTCTACTAATAATCTGATAAATAATTAGAGAAAATAAGTAGGGAAGAGATTATTGGTAACTCTTAATTCGCAATAATGCCTGGCTTATATAGAAACAATATAAGACACACAGAAAGAGAAACAACATTCAACCAGTAAGTAAAATACTTACATTTTCAGGATTCTATAATCTTAGCTCTTTTATTACATATCTATTTATATTTCTTACATTGTACATATTTAAAGTAGATTTTTAAACAAGTTTCCAAAACTCCTATACCTTACCATTCCTGATCCCACTATTTAGGAATCTGTCCTCCTCATCATATTTTCTTCTCCTTTAAGACATATGACAAACTATGAATAAACTACTGCTTGTTTGCAAAAGGAAGTGGTTATTTGCCTGTCTTGTAACTGAAGCAAAAAGAAGAATTAGCCTCTATAATCAGGAAGCCCTTCTTTTCTCTGAAAGTTGTTGTGAAATGAAAACATTATGCAAAACCATATTTATAAGATTAAATGCTGAGACACTACTCAAATACCTACTGAGCCCCAATATGCACCAGGTACTATGTTGGAGTTATGAGCAAGGATAAGACAGTCTGTGATCTCAAGCAATTTAGTCTCTTGGAAAGTACAATCACTTGGTTGAGTAGCGTATTGTTTAGTGAGGTGTTATCTTCACCCATTCTAAGAGCCTCTGATACCTGCTTATTAGCATCCTATACATTCTTCTGTGCTACACTGAAATGTCACCTTCTCCATATATGTTCCTCATGATAACGGGATCTGCTCTCTCCTTTTAATTTATTCAAATGTTCCCATGCTCAGGTAGTATATAGATATATGCCATACACCAGTCATTGTCTTAGGCATTAGGGGCCCAACTTTGAGTTTACTGCTCTGGTCCAGCAATTTGGCAGATCCAAATCTACCTTTTCTTACTTCCCAATGTACTCCTCCACAAACCATTACATTTCAGTTACACTGTACTTACTATTCACATGACTCACAATTCCCAGCTTTTGCTCAAGTTGTTCCTTCCACTGAAATGCCCGAGTCCTGTCTCTATCCGTGAAATAATAAAAGCTAACTCTACTGAGCACTTAATGTGTCAGCACTGTCTGACACTTATGTCTAAATACACATGTAGTAACTAATTAAATCCTCACAACAACTACATGAGATAGGTATTATTATTTTCCTTATTTTCCAGAATAGAGAAACAGAAAAGTTTGGTATTTTGCAATGATGTACCACTGAGAAAGAAGCCAGTAAAAATTAAGTCTCTAGGCTTCAAGCAACCCTAGCCCTGTTAAGCCTCATCCCATGCCCTTCTTACTAGACAGAGTCCTTCTCAAGAGATAACAGTATAAATTTTCCACTTTGGAGATAGTATATGAAATAGAGACAAACAAGAGCCCAAAACTCTAATCAGAAAACTTGGATTCAAGTCCCAGTTTCACTACTTTTGTGTGACCTCAGGAGGACAGGACTTAATAACTAGTTATATACACAAATTTAAAAAGGGGTAAACATCACCAACCACCTCAAAGGTCTACTGTGAAAATCGGGTGAAATAACATATATAACAACACTGGGAGTACAAGGAGGTCGAGGGGTCCTTAGGGCAAAACTGTTTTCATGACAATACTAAAACGCTATCTGTGGTTTTCACTATGTTGACATTGGCACCAACGGTGCAAGAGCAATGGTGGTGAAACTGCTGGCACCTCAGCGCAAATGGAGGCCATGGCACCAAACTGAACTTGTAGTCATTATATTCTCCACCACCATGTACTAGAAGAAAAAAAAAATTCCTGTTTCACTCAAGAATGCCCTTGAAGAAACAGCAAATTACTATTACATCTTGACCCTTGAGTATATGCTTTTTAAATAGTCTGTGTGACAAGTGGGAAGTAAACATAAAGCACTGCTGCTGTATATCAAAGTATAATGATTATTTCAAGGAAAAGCACTTATGCAATTGTCTGACTTGTGAACTAAGCAGCTCTTTTCTCATAGAATATGATTTTTACTTGACAGAACAACTGACAAACTCTATTATTCACACTGGGGTATTTGGCAGACATTTCCCTGAAAATAACCTGTCATTTGTTGTCATTTGACAGTATTTGTTGCCAATTATAGTATTCAGGCTTCCAAGCAAACATTAGCATTTTAGAAAAGCTGTATTCACCAGCCACTCTGACTTTGACAGATTTTCAATACTTAAAGCCTTTTCTGATGAGTTTGGGACAATATCAACAAATATAATTTTTTATGTGATATAATGAAATGTGTCAATACTTGGAAGATTTGTATATGACCAATGCATGATGTTACAGGATCATACATAGGGTGAAAGATCCATTCAAAATGCCAGACAGACCAATGGATTTAAATGTAATAGAGTATTTTCATATATAAATTTCATTGTTATAGTTTCAGATTCCACACTGCAACTAACCTTTAAGAAACTATCACTTGTTGAGTTTTGGTCAAGTACCAAAGAAGAATATTCACATTATCTGAAAAGGCTATTAAAACACTCCTCCTCCCTTTACTAGCTATATATCTGTATGAGGCTATATTTTCTTCATATACTTCAACCAAAACAACATATCACAAAGGACTGAACATAGAAGTAGATATGAGAATCCAGCCATCTTCTATTAAACCAGACATTTAAAAGATTTACAAAAATGTAAAACAATGTCATTCTTCTCACTAATGTTTTTTGTTTGGGAAAATGGTTATTTTCCTAATCTGATGCATATTTTCTTAATTCTCAAAGCCTGACATGTTCTTAGCAACTAACTGATACTCATAATTACCAGACAAATGATAATCGTCATCTTCTCAAATGATACTCTCTCAATGAAGTCTCCTGACCAGCATACACTAAAACCTGGCCCCCCAACCCAGCATTCCCTGTTCCCCATATCCTGCTGTACATTTTCTTTTCTTCACTGTACGTATCCCTTCTTTTATATATATTTATATATGTGTAAATGTGTATATTTTTACACACATATGTTTGTATATATTCATATGTGTTTATTATTTACTGTCTGTCTCCTGTCACTGAAATGTAAGCTCCACAAAGGCAGGGATCCTTATTTGTTTCATTTATTTATGTATCCCAAGCCCCTAGAATTATGCCAGGCAAATACGTATTCAATAAATATGTGTTAACTGAGGAGTAATGATTTCATTATTCAGTGTATGGTTCCATGTTTTATATTTGGAATCTAAAAATAGGTTGGATTTCCTAACAAATCATTAGTTTTGCTTAGTATCCTTTAAAGCTGCCATAACTGGCTCCCTCAAAGATTTACGAACAGTCTTAGCTGAAGTCTCCAAACTGCTGAATAAAATACAAGCAAATATTTACAAAAGGCTTTCTCCGCCACAACTTCTGCTTTGACTATCTGAAGCAATACTGTGCTTCTCCTGGACAGAGTCAGCATTGTATTGGGCAACTGGATATCTTTGATTCCATCAAAGCAGACAATGAAAATCCGATATAGATTAATGGGTTATTTTCAATTCATTCTACAACCACATGCTTCCAAGTCAAGTTATTCCTGGTAACTGAAAATTCTCACCAAATTTGTATGTAACTATATCCTAATAATTTTAGCTCCTGCAGAAGATGTGTCCTAACTATTTTAACTCCAGCTTTTAGTAAAGGGGTCACTATTCCTTAATCTTGAATTTAAGAAAAATTAAGATTTGAGTTTTCAATCTTTAAGACTTACAATACTAAGGAGGGGAGAAAAAAATGTTAGGAATATGTTGGTTTTAGAGAGCTCACCTAGACATCAATAAGGAGGGAGCTGTGGCAGAAAAAAGACCAGAAAGAAGGAGAGAAGGAAGTTGAAAAGGATCCACACAGAAACTGTGAAAGTAAGAAGTGATAAAGACCTGGACTATGAAAGTGACTGAAGGAATAGAAAAAGGGTAGAATCCAATGGCCATGGTTACTCATGTGATGTAGGGGAAATGTAGGGGATGCAGATGTAGAAAAAGAGAAGCCTTCAAATTTGGCTAACTAGGTAAATGGAAGTGCTATTTCACAACATAGAGAACACAGGAAGAAAAACAGGTTGGGAATGGTGGGTTGCAAAATATTATTTGGGATTTGAAGAGACCCAGATTCAATGAATCCTGAAATTTGGTAAACCTGACCTCCTGAAAAATCTTATTATCAAAAGTTTTACTGAATTCACTACTTTTTACAGTTAGTATACATGTTGCTAGAAAATACTCCCTCTCCAGAAGCCAAAAAGTAGAATACATCTTTAATGCAAGAAGCTGAGAAGCTGAAGCCAAGTGTTAGTTCAAGAGAAGAAATACAGTTTGACTCTTGAACAACATGGGTTTGAACTGTGTAGGTCTACTTCTACATGGATTTTTTAAAACAGTGAATAATATGAATCACAGTTGTTTGAATCCACAGATTTGGAACAACAGATATGGAGGAACCATGGATACGGAGGGCTGGCTATAAATTATAGGCGGATTTTCAACTGCCCAATGGACCGGGACACCTACCCCATGTTGTTCAAGGGTCAACTGGATAGAACTTCAAAAATACTTTCACTGACTACCAAGGTTCAGGGTTATTCAGAAAAAAAAGAATGCTGTTACAGAATCACTCAACTTTTGAATTAGGCAATAAAAGGAAAAAGCCAGGGAAAAATTAATACATGTTAGAAAATTCAGGAAGAAAATGAAAGCAGGGCAAATAAAATATAAGAAAACAAAATTTGCTACTTAATTCTTTTGTCCACTTCCAAGGCAAACAAGGCCAAAATAGATGTGGCCTAACAAAGTATCAAAATCATATTAATAAGAAACTATAATGATTGATTTATGTTACTTTAAATAAATTCTTAGTTTTCTGAACACAGGTATTATTCCTTATAGACAGAGAACAGGGACACCCTTTAGACTTAAAAAGAAAATGTAAGGGGCTTCCCTGGTGGCGCAGTGGTTGGGAGTCCGCCTGCCGATGCAGGGGACACGGGTTCGTGCCCCGGTCCGGGAAGATCCCACATGCCGCAGAGCGGCTGGGCCCGTGAGCCATGGCTGCTGGGCCTGCGCGTCTGGAGTCTGTGCTCCGCAACGGGAGAGGCCACAACAATGAGAGGCCCACGTACCACCAAAAAAAAAAAAAAAAAAAGAAAATGTAGGGAATTCCCTGGCAGTCCTGTGGTTAGGACTCTGCACTTTCACTGCTGAGGGCGCAGGTTCAATCCCTGGTCGGGGAACTAAGATCCCGCAAGCCATGCAGTGTAGCCAAAAAAAAAAAAAAAAGAAAAGAAAAGAAAAAATGTAATATATATGCAAATATGTCTTCAGGATATAAAGTATAGTAGAGGCACTACTGCATTATAATCTTAAGCTATTCCTAGGGAACCTTTCTAAAGGCTTCACTCTGTCTCCAGTAGCTTTCCAAGGAATTCTGCTCAGGGCACAGAGCTAGCAATAAGCTTCCTTCTCTATATGCAGCTGTTAGCTGTTAATATAATATCTTCACCTTTCTTTAGGAAAGTATATATTTCCAGACCAGACTGCAGTATAAACTCAGACATAAACTCGGTGCATTCCACAAGCTTTAACTCTATCCTGTAAAATACAATCTAGATATATAGTAACATGTCATTGATTCAGCCCTCCCTACAATTTAGGACTTATATAATTTATATCAAATCACTATACTTAAACCAATTCACTAAGAACAAAGTGTAAAAAACATGAAAAGAAATTCTTAATGATGATAAATCATGCTAAAAAATATATCAGACAATAATGTTAGCTTAATTCTAGTGTCTACATATAAAGCTAGGAAAGGGCATTTCTTTCCAGATAGCCTATAATTCAGATTTCCTTCTCTCTGTCCACCATGAACTAACCTGTCCATATTACTAAAACTGTACATTGCATTTATGGCATTACCCTGATATATCTCATTAACCTAAAAATGTAGACTCCTGAAAGGAAAGGACTCAGTTTGGTTCACATTCGAAAGTGCTGCAAGATGGCTAGAAACTTCAACACAAAGAACATGGTCAAGAGTCAATTTATATACTTCAGTCATATTCTACTCATAGTCTTCCCATTAAAAAATCAGAGTATACCTTGTGTAAGTAAAAGTCAGACACTGGTCCCCATGTATGAGTATTTCTTTTCAAGCTTAAGTTGCTGGTCTTGTGACTCTTCTTAACTGAAGACTATTTTCTCAGGGATCTGAAGCCCTGAAGCCTCCTACAGTGGGATAACACCACATATTTTTCTTAAACAATTGCATTTACCCTGACATATTCCAAAGTTACACTTTCATTCAACAAAGTATTTATTGAGGGCATATGTGTCCTTAGCAGGTAGGCACTGGTGACACAGCAATGAAAAAGACACAGTCCTTTATACATCTGAAAGAATAGTGCCACCATCCTCCCATTACTCTGTCAGAAAGCCGGGGATAATTCTCAACTTCTTCTTCCCTATCTTCTTACACGAAGTGAGTCACCAAATTCTGTCTGTCATACATATTTTTTGTTTGTTTATCCTCTCCAGGGCACTCTTATTGCCTTTGTTCAAGACCTCATCACCTCTCGCCAGAACCTCCCCAGTAAGCTCCAAACCAGGCTCCCTGCCTCCCATCTCACTCCTCTCCAAAGCATCCCACAAACAGCTCCCAGTGTTCCTTCTAAGCCACAAAGGTGACAATGACATTTCTGTGACTAAAATACCCGGTGCTTCTCCCCAATATACAGAAAAGGTGTTTTAGTTTATCATTCTGGTGATATGAGACCTTTGATGATCTATCTCATCCCAGACTGAACTCAAGCTCCTTCTCCTCACCTCCCGTGTATTCTCAAATGTCCTACGCTTCTTACATTTCCTTAATAAATCACCCTTTTTCATACTTCCAAGCTTTTGCACATACTTTCTCTTTACCTGGAATGTTTCCTCCTTTCTCTGCAGTTTGGTAAACGTTCTTTCCTTTCACCTCTATCCCTACCTAACTATATCTTTTTCATCCTTCAAAACCTGTATCAAAACCCTCTCTTCTGTGAAGTCTTCCTGCCTCCACCAGTTCTCTCGTTTGCATTTCCATATGTCTCTATCGCCTTTACTTTGTACTGTAATTAGCTGTTCCAAAATATGTACCTTGGATAAGTGATTAGCACTCTATGCCTCAGTTTCCTCAAAACTATTTCTCGTGGTTGTTAAAAGAGTGAAATGAGAAAATGCACATAAGCCTTTGTTTGGTATGGAAACTGCACAAACTGCTATCCTCATTATTGTCTTTCTAGGAAATATTTCTATCGCGGTTTCTCCTATTAAACTGAGAGCTCCCTGACTAGCAGGGAATCAGCTTTCTATCCCTGGTATTGTGCTCTGTATGTGGCATTTTCAAAAACCTAATTTGGGTTACATCTAGCCCAAACCATTGGCTAGAAAAAGGAGAACAGGGAATCCCAGAAAGAGCAGCAGCATGATCATCAGCAACTTCATAAAATAAAAAATAATAATAGTTGGGCTTCCCTGTGGCGCAGTGGTTGAGAGTCTGCTTGCCGATGCAGGGGACATGGATTCGTGCCCTGGTCCAGGAAGATCCCACATGCCGCGGAGCGGCTGGGCCCGTGAGCCATGGCCGCTGAGCCTGCGTGTCCGGACCCTGTGCTCCGCAACGTGAGAGGCCACAACAGTGAGAGGCCCACGCACCGCAAAAAATAATAATAATAATAAAATAATAATAGCAACAGCTACTATTTTTTGAGCACTGCTATTTACCAAGCATCATGCTGAGTATTTATATGCATTTTCTCTAATAGCATCAATACAAGAAGTCTGGAGGTCGGTATTGCCATCCTTGTTTTACTGGTGACCCCCTGCTCCATATTTAGGCTTCCTAGGTGGGTAGGGCTTCCTCTGCAAAGGACGAATAAATATTGGAAGACATGTTGGCCTGTTTTCCTCAACAACTTGAGCATGCTCCCTCAGCTGACATATTAAGAGAGAACCCTGTTGTCAAAAACTCTGGAGTAAAGTTAAACAGGGTACAGGTCAATACCTGTTTGACTCCCTGCCTTTAAATCCATACAGGGGGACTTCCCTGGTGGCACAGTGGTTAAAAATCCATCTGCCAATGCAGAGGACATGGGTTTGAACCCTGGCCCGGGATGATCCCACATGCCACTGAGCAACTGAGTCTGTGGGTCACAACTGCTGAGCGTGCGCTCTAGAGCCCGTGAGCCACAACTACTGAAGCTGGTGCACGTAGAGCCCATGCTCCGCAACAAGAGAAGCCACTGCAATGAGTAGCCCCTGCTCATCGCAACTAGAGAAAGCCTGCACGTAGTAATGAAGACCTAACACAGCCAAAAGTAAATAAATAAAATAGATAGATTAAAAAAAAAATCCATACAGGGAACATTCCTGAGCCTTTCTTCAGCCAGTCTTCCAAGCCTCCCTCACACCTGGTGAAAGACTGCTCACCTCACACTTCATGCCATAACTCACACCAGTCTATTCTGACCAATGTCCCGGTTCCCTTGCTTCATCTGGGCCCCTGCCAATGACAACTAGCAACTTGGATACACACTGAGCACAGGAGAAACTGTGACAACCTGATAGCATGAAAACCCTAACTACTGTCAGAGTAGGAAGCATACTGTACTGTTTAGAAGAAGAGAAAACAGCAGTGAAGCTAGAGCTGCAAAGAGGCTAAGGCATGGTGAAAAGAGAAGTCTGTGTGGCTAAGAGTAAGAAAGGAAGAAAGTCATGGAGAAACAGTGCTGCGTAATGAAGATGGCATGGGCTTGAATTCTGGCTCAGCCACCTCCCATATGTGGTACCCTGGATAAAAACTTCTCCAAGCCTCAGTTTCCTTATCTATAAAATGGGAATAAAAATACCTATCCTATAAACAAGTGTGGGGGTGCACACGAGGATTACAGTGCCTAGCATCACATTAACTGCACTCTTAGTGACTGCTTCCTCTCTACCCCACTCCCTTCTTTTATTCATCAGAGGCTCACTTCTAGAATATAATCACCTCCAGAAAAGATTTCCAGTCATCCTCTCCAAGATTAAAAAAAAAAAAAATCCCATTGACACCCACCTGCACTTGGCTTAAATGACCCATATACAAGGGCTCAGCTCAAATTTCTTTTATGTGATCCCCTAATTCCACCCACTAGGCAGTCCCACCCAAAGCAGATATCCTCATTAAAGCCAGCAACCCAGCAAAGATGCAGCTTCTTTACAGTTTATCTGAATTTGAATTCTTTTTTCTGGGGTATTAGTCGAAACTGTCTTAGGGTCCTCCAAATTTATTACTAAGAAAATGCAATGATGAGTGACTTCCCCGTTAGCACAGTGGTTAAAAATCTGCCTGCCAATGCAGAGGACATGGGTTTGAACCCTGGTCCGGGAAGATCCCACATGCTGAGGAGCAACTAAGTCCGTGCACCACAACTACTGAGCCTGCGCTCTAGAGCCCACATGCCACAACTACTGAGCCTGTGCACCTAGAGCCCATGCTCTGCAACAAGAGAATCCACGGCAATGAGAAGCACATGCATCATCAGAATGAAGAGTAGCCCCCGCTCGCTGCAACTAGAGAAAACCCGCATGCAGCAACGAAGACCCAACACAGCCAAAAATAAATAAATAAATAAATAAAAGAAAAATGCAATGATGAAACACAACTTGAATATATATGTTGAACCAATGTTACATGTGGAGTACATTGATTAAAGCATCATGATCACGAGAATGAATGTTCATAAACTGCAAGTATAGTTAATAAAGCAGGTTGAAAGGCCAAAGATGACCCTGGCAGAAGTGAGTATTTTCTTAGAGAATTCACCAGCTAGTTATCTATCTTAAAGTAAAGCCAAGGGTGAATGCAGTCTAGGCACGACTAAAAGATAGCACTTTAACTCATGGATATTTAACCTGGGGTCAGAAACTACCTGAAAGTGTGCAACCAGGAAGCCTCCTCTAGAATAATTATTTTCAAAATGTGAAACCCTTAAGGATAGGCACTTACCTTGCTCACTACTTTACACCCAGGAACTAGCCTAGTACCTGGTATACAATAAGCATGCAAACACCTGTTGATAATAAAAATGAATGAATGAATGAATAAATAAATAAAAAGAAAGAATGGATGAAATAAATGGAATACTGGTATTTTCCCAAAGTGCCTAGGGGCTGCCTAGGGCAGGGCTCTAGGCCCTCAACCCTCTGACTTCAAGCAGAGCAACTGTACTTTTTTCCATCTCACATTTGAGCTTCTAAGTAAGGTTGCATATGTAAAATGCTTTTATTAAAAGTTTGAAAAACATGGAAAATCTAACTATCATTGTAATTCCCTTCCCTGAACTGCTATTATAAGTACATATAATTTAATGCTTCAATATCCCCTAAGTCAGTTTTCAGTCCCCAAGTTTTCCTGAGGTATGAGATTACATTTTACATAAGCAGTACTTGCCTATTCAACCTTATATAACCTGTACTTTCTTGTACACTGCCTCCTCAGAGAAAAGTTTGAATTTTCTATTATCAAGCAACAAGCGGACATTTTGTGCCAACACATCATGCAAAGCCTGCCAGGCAACAATTTAGTTCTTGTAGTATCACCATCTCCATTGGAAGAGCAGTGCTCATACAACTATTTTAATGTACTTTGCATTCTATTCTACCATTCTTTTAACAATTTTTTTTTTCTTTTTTTTTTTTTTTTGCAGTACGTGGGCCTCTCACTGCTGTGGCCTCTCCCGTTGCGGAGCACAGGCTCCGGACGCGCAGGCTCAGCGGCCATGGCTCACGGGCCCAGCCGCTCTGCGGCATATGGGATCCTCCCGGACCGGGGCATGAACCCGTGTCCCCTGCATCGGCAGGCGGACTCTCAACCACTGCGCCACCAGGGAAGCCCTACCATTCTTTTAATTAGTAGAAAAACAGAAAAATTAAAGTGCCAATAGGAGTGACAATTAACATAAATTTTATAAACATAATAAAGTTGAGAAATCATTAAGCATGCTGAAAACAGTAAATCTTTATCATTAACAGGACACTCCTTAGACTTTGGCCCGTAAGACTTTAGTCCATTGCCTATGTGTTCATTTTTAACGGAAAGGTAAAAAATGTACGACTATATCTTAAGAATAAATATTATGTCTAAAAGGCAAGGTGTCATTAAGGACTTCATAGTATGTCATGAGAATACATCCCCCTTATACCCTGCAAGTCTTTGTTCAACTCAGTTTACTTCCATCCATATTTTCAGTTACACATTATATACTAAAGTAGGGAAATGCTTTTCTTTATATATCTACATTTACTCTTCACAATAATACCTACCAGCAATGGGTTCCAACTTGGATAAAAAGATTACTTAACAACATATATCAGCAATTTTAGATAGTATGGTTAATGAATGAGTCTAAGACTATTCCCTATTCCCTTTCAAAAAGAAAGGTATAAGAAGAGCATGAGCACACCACCAACAACAAAAACATGGACAAGAGAATGAGTGAGGCAGGATTACACTTCAGGATGGCGGAGGAGGAAGATATGGAGATCACCTTCCTCCCCCAAAATACATCAAAAATACATCTACATGTGGAACAACTCCTACAGAACACCTACTGAACACTGGGAGAAGAACTCAGACTTCCCAAAAGGCAAGAAACTCCCCGTGTACCTGGGTAGGGCAAAAGAAAAGAAAAAACACAGACAAAAGAATAGGGACAGGACCTGCACCTCTGGGAAGGAGCTGTGAAGAAGGGAAAGTTTCCACACACTAGGAAGCCCCTTCAGTGGCAGAGATGGGGGGTGGTTGGGGGTGAAGCTTCAGAGCCATGGAGGAGAATGCAGCAACAGGGGTGCAGAGGGCAAAGCAGAGACATTCCCGCACAGAGGATCGCTGCTGACCAGCTCTCACCAGCCTGAGAGGCTTGTCTGCTCACCTGCCGGGGCAGGCGGGGGCTGGGAGCTGAGGCTCAGGCTTTGGAGGTCAGACCCCAGGGAGAGGACTGGGGTTGGCAGCATGAACACAGCCTGAAGGGGGCTAGTGCTCCACAGCTAGCCAGGAGGGAGTCTGGGAAAAAGTCTGGAACTGGCTAAGAGTCAAGAGACCATTGTTTCGGGGTGGGTGAGGAGAAGAGATTCAGAACACCATCTAAATGAGCATCAGAGACAGGTGTGAGCTGCGACTATCAGCGCGGACACCAGAGACAGGCATGAAATGCTAAGGCTGCTACTGAAGCCACCAAGAAGCCTGTGTGCAAGCCATCAGGAATCACTATCCACACCTTCCCTCCCAGGAACCTGTGCAGCCGACCATTGCCAGGGTCCCGGGATGCAGGGACAACTTCCCAGGGAGAACACACGGCAGGCCCCAGGCTGTTGCAATGTCACACTGGCCTCTGCTGCTGCAAGCTTGCCCCACATTCCACACCCCTCCCTCCTGCTAGCATGAGTGAGCCAGAGCCCCCTAATCAGTCGCTACTTTAACCCCCTCCTGTCCAGGGGAAGAACAGACGCCAGAGGGCGAGCTACATGCAGAGGCAGGCCCAAATCCAAGGCTGAACCCCATCCAAGGCTGAACCCCAGGAGCTGTGCAAACAAAGAAGAGAAAGGGAAACTTCTCTGTGCAGCCTCAGGAGCAGCAGATTAAATCTCCACAATCAACTTGATGTACCCTGCACCTGTGGAATACCTGAATAGACAATGAGTCATGCCAAAATTGAGGCAGTGTACTTTGGGAGCAACTGTAGACTTGGGGTTTGCTGTATGTGACTGACTAGTTTCTGCTTTTTCTGTTTATGTTAGTATAGTTTTTAGTGCTTCTTATCACTGGTGGACTTGTTTACTGGTTTCGTTGTTCTCTTTTTATTACTTTTTTATTTCTTAATTTTAACAGTACTATTTTGATTTTAATAACTTTATTTTATTTTTTTCTTCTTTCTTTTTTTTTTTTCTTCTCCCTTTTCTTCTGACCCATGTGGCTGACAGAGTCTTGGTGCTCTGGTGGGGTGTCAGACCTGTGCCTCTGAGGTGAGAGAGCCAAGTTCAGGACACTGGTCCACCACAGACCTCCTGGCTCCACGTACTATCAAATGGCGAAAGCTCTCCCAGAGATCTCCAGCTCAACGCTAAGACCCAGCACCACTCAAAGACCAGAAAGCTACAGTGCTGGACACTCCATGCCAAACAACTAGCAAGACAGGAACACAACCCCACCCATTAGCAGAGAGGCTGCCTAAAGTCGTAATAAGTTCACAGACACCCCAAAACACACCACTGGACACAGTCCTGCCCACAAGAAAGACAAGATCCAGCCTCATCCACCAGAACACAGGCACCAGTCCCCTCCACCAAGAAGCCTACACAACACACTAAAAACCAACTTTACCTACTGGGGGCAGACACCAAAAACAATGGGACATATGTACCTGCAGCCTGCAAAAATAAGACCCTAAATGCACTAAGTTAAGCAAAATGAGAAGACAGAGAATATGCAGCAGATGAAGGAGCAAAGTTAAAACCCACCAGACCAAACAAATGGTTTGGTCTGAAAAAGAATTCAGAGTAATGATAGTAAAGATGATCCAAAAATCTTGGAAATAGAGTGGAAAAAATACAAGAAACATTTAACAAGGACCTAGAACTAAAGAGCAAACAAACAATGATGAACCACACTATAAATGAAATTAAAAATTCTCTAGAAGGAATCAATAGCAGAATAACTGAGGCAGAAGAACAGATAAGTGACCTGGAAGATAAAATAGTGGAAGTAACTACCACAGAGCAGAATAAAGAAAAAAGAATGAAAAGAATTGAGGACAGTCTCAGAGACCTCTGGGACAAGATTAAATACACTAACATTCAAATTATAGGGGTCCTAGAAGAAGAAGAGAAAAAGAAAGGGACTGAGAAAATATTTGAAGAGATTATATGTGAAAACTTCCCTACTATGGGAAAGGAAACACTCACTCATGTCCAGGAAGTGCAGAGAGTCCCATACAGGATAAATCCAAGGAGAAACAGGTGAAGACACATATTAATCTAACTATCAAAAATTAAAGAAAAAGAAAAAATACTGAAAGCAGCAGGGAAAAGCAAGAAATAACATACAAGGGAATCCCAATAAGGTTAATAGCTGATCTTTCAGCAGAAAATCTGCAAGCCAGAAGGGAGTGTCAGGACATATTTAAAGTGATGAAAGGGAAAAACCCACAACCAAGATTACTCTACCCAGCAAGGATCTCATTCACATTCGACAGAGAAATTAAAATCTTTACAGACAAGCAAAAGCTAAGAGAATTCAGCACCACCAAACCAGCTCTACAACAAATGCTAAAGGAACTTCTCTAGGCAGGAAACACAAGAGAAGAAAAAGACCTACAAAAACGGACCCAAAACAATTATGAAAATGGTCATAGAAACATACATATCGATAATTACCTTAAATGTAAATGGATTAAGTGCTCCAACCAAAAGACAGAGACTGGCTGAATGGATACAAGAACAAGACCCATATATATGCTGTCTACAAGAGACCGACTTCAGACATCGAGACACATACAGACTGAAAGTGAGGGGATGGAAAAAGATATTCCATGCAAATGGAAATCAAAAGAAAGCTGGAGTAGCAATTCTTATATCAGACAAAAGAGACTTTAAAATAAAGACTATTACAAGAGACAAAGAAGGACACTACATAATGATCAAGGGATCAATCCAAGAAGAAGATATAAAAATTGTAAATATTTATGCACCCAACATAGGAGCACTTCAATACATAAGGCAAATGCTAACAGCCATAAAAGGGGAAATCGACAGTAAAACAATCATAGTAGGGGACTTTAACATCCCACTTTCACCAATGGACAGATCATCCAAAATGAAAATAAATAAGGAAACACAAGCTTTAAATGATACATTAAACAAGATGGACTTAATTGATATTTATAGGACATTCCATCCAAAAACAACAGAATACACTTTATTCTCAAGTGCTCATGGAACATTCTCCAGGATAGATCATATATTGGGTAACAAATCAAGCCTTGGTAAATTTAAGAGAACTGAAATTGTATCAAGTATCTTTTCCAAACACAATGCTATGAGACTAGATATCAATTACAGGAAAAAAACTGTAAAAAATACAAACACATGGAGGCTAAACAATGCGTTACTAAATAACCAAAAGATCACTGAAGAAATCAAAGAGGAAATCAAAAAATATCTACAAACAAATGACAATGAAAACATGACCACCCAAAACCTACGGGATGCAGCAAAAGCAGTTCTAAGAGGGAAGTTTATAGCAATACAATCCTACCTCAAGAAACAAGAAACATCTCAAATAAACAACCTAACCTTACACCTAAAGCAATTAGAGAAAGAAGAACACAAAAACCCCAAAGTTAGCAGAGGAAAGAAATCATAAAGATCAGATCAAAAATAAATGAAAAAGAAATGAAGGAAACAAAAGCAAAGATCAATAACACTAAAAGGTGGTTCTTTGAGAAGATAAAGAAAATTGATAAACCATTAGTCAGACTCATCAAGAAAAAAAGGGAGAAGACTCAAATCAATAGAATTAGAAATGAAAAAGGATAAGTAACAACTGACACTGCAGAAATACAGTGGATCATGAGAGATTACTACAAGCAACTCTATGCCAATAAAATGGACAACCTGGAAGAAATGGACAAATTCTTAAAAGCACAACCTTCCGAGACTGAACCAGGAAAAAACAGAAAATATAACAGACCAATTACAAGCACTGAAATTGAGACTGTGATTAAAAATCTTCCAACAGGGCTTCCCTGGTGGCGCAGTGGTTGAGAGTCCGCCTGCCAATGCAGGGGATACGGGTTCGTGTCCCGGTCTGGGAAGATCCCACGTGCCGCAGAGCGGTTGGACCCGTGAGCCATGGCCACTGAGCCTGCGCGTCGGAGCCTATGCTCTGCAACGGGAGAGGCCACAGCAGTGAGAGGCCCGCGTACCGCAAAAAAAAACAAACAAACAACAAAAAAAAACAAAAACAAAAACAAAAACAAAATCTTCCAACAAACAAAAGTCCAGGACCAGATGGCTTCACAGGTGAATTCTATCAAACATTTAGAGAAGAGCTAACACCCATCCTTCTCAAACTCTTCCAAAAAATTGCAGAGGAAAGAGCACTCCCAAACTCATTCTATGAGGCCACCATCACCCTGATACCAAAAGCAGACAAAGGTATTACAAAAAAAGAAAATTACAGACCAATATCACTGATGAATATAGATGCAAAAATCCTCAACAAAATACTAGCAAACAGAATCCAACAGCACATTAAAACGATCACACACCATGATCAAGTGGGGTTTATCACAGTAATGCAAGGATTCTTCAATATATGCAAATCAATCAATGTGATAAACCATATTAACAAATTGAAGGAGGAAAACCATATGATCATCTCAACAGATGCAGAAAAAGCTTTTGACAAAATTCAACACCCATTTACAATAAAAACTCTCCAGAAAGTAGGCATAGAGGTAACTTACCTCAACAAAATAAAGGCCATACATGACAAACCCACAGCCAACATCATTCTCAATGGTGAAAAACTGAAACCACTTCCTCTAAGATCAGGAACAAGACAAGGTTGTCCACTCTCACCACTATTATTCAACATAGCTTGGAAGTTTTAGCCACAGCAATCCGAGAAGGAAAAGAAACAAAAGGAATTCAAATTGGAAAAGAAGAAGTAAAGCTGTCACTGTTTGCAGATGACATGATACTATACACAGAGTATCCTAAAAATGCTACCAGAAAACTACTAGAGCTAACCAATGAATTTGGTAAAGTAGCAGAATACAAAATTAATGCACAGAAATCTCTTGCATTCCTATACACTAATGATGAAAAATCTGAAAGAGAAATTAAGGAAACACTCCCATTTACCACTGCAACAAAAAGAATAAAATACCTAGGAATAAACCTACCTAAGGAGACAAAAAACCTGTATGCAGAAAACTATAAGACAATGATGAAAGAAATTAAAGATGATACAAACAGATGGACAGATACACCATGTTGTTGGATTGGAAGAATCAACATTGTGAAAATGACTATAATACCCAAAGCAATCTACAGATTCAATGCAATCCCTATGAAACTACCAATGGCATTTTTTACAGAAGTAGAACAAAAAATTTCACAATTTGTATGGAACACAAAAGACCCTGAATTGCCAAAGCAATCTTGAGAAAGAAAAACAGAGCTGGAGGAATCAGGCTCCCTGACTTCAGACTATATTATAAAGCTACCGTAATCAAGACAGTATGGTACTGGCACAAAAACAGAAATATAGATCAATGGAACAGGATAGAAAGCACAGAAATAAACCCACACACATATGGTCACCTTATTTTTGATTAAGGAGGCAAGAATATACAATGGAGAAAAGACAGCCTCTTCGATAAGTGGTGCTGGGAAAACTGGACAGCTCCATGTAAAAGAATGAATTTAGAACACTCCCTAACACCATACACAAAAATAAACTAAAAATGGATTAAAGACCTAAATGTAAGGCCAGAAACTATAAAACTCTTAGAGGAAAACATAGGCATAACACTCTATGACATAAATCACAGCAAGATCCTTTTTGACCCACCTCCTAGAGAAATGGAAATAAAAACAAAAATAAACAAATGGGCCCTAATGAAACTTAAAAGCATTTGCACAGCAAAGAAAACCATAAACAAGGTGAAAAGACAACCCTCAGAATGGGAGAAAATATTTGCAAATGAAGCAACTGACAAAGGATTAATCTCCAAAATTTATAAGCAGCTCATGCAGCTCAATATCAAAAAAACTAACTACCCGATCCAAAAATGGGCAGAAGACCTAAATAGACATTTATCCACAGAAGATATACAGACTGCCAACAAACACATGAAAGGATGCTCAACATCACTAATCACTAGAGAAATGCAAATCAAAACTACAATAAGGTATCACCTCACACCAGTCAGAAGGGCCATAATCAAAAAATCTACAAACAATAAATGATGGAGAGGGTGCGGAGAAAAGGGACCCCTCTTGCACTGTTGGTAGGAATGTAAATTGATACAGCCACTATGGAGAACAGTATGGAGGTTCCTTAAAAAACTAAAAATAGAACTACCATAAGACCCAGCAATCCCACTACTGGGCATATACCCAGAGGAAACCATAATTCAAAAAGAGTCATGTACTACAATGTTCACTGCAGCTCTATTTACAGTAGCCAGGACATGGAAGCAACCTAAGTGTCCATCAACAGATGAATGGTTAAAGAAGACATTGCACATATATACAGTGGAATATTACTCACCCATAAAAAGAAATGAAATTGAGTTATTTTTAGTGAGGTGGATGGAACTAGAGTCTGTCATACAGAGTGAAGTAAGTCAGAAAGAGAGAAACAAATACCATATGCTAACACATATATATGGAATCTTAAAAAAAATGGTTCTGAAGAACCTAGTGCCAGGACAGGAATAAAGATGCAGATGTAGAGAATGGACTTGAGGACATGGGGAGGGGGAAGGGTAAGCTGGGATGAAGTGAGAGAGTGGCATGGACATATATACACTACTAAATGTAAAATAGACAGCTAGTGGGAAGCAGCCACATAGCACAGGGAGATCAGCTCGGTGCTTTGTGACCACCTAGAGGGGTGGGATAGGGAGGGTGGGAAGGAGACACAAGAGGGAGGAGATATGGGGATATATGTATATGTAGAGCTGATTCACTTTGTTATAAAGCAGAAACTAACACACCATTGTGAAACAATTATACTCCAGTAAAGAAGTTAAAAAAAATTAAAAATTAAAAATTTTTTTTAAAAAATGAAGGAAAGAATAGCATAGACCAATAAAACTAATAGCTGCTTCTTTGAGAAGATAAACAAAATTGATAAACCATTAGCCAGACTCATCAAGAAAAAAAGGGAGAAGACTGAAATCAAGAGAATTAGAAATGTAAATGGGAAGTAACAACTGGTTCAGTCTCAGGTTGTGCTTTTCTAAGTAACAACTGATACTGCAGAAATACAACGGACTCTTAGAAAAGATTTTCTAGGAATCCTTTCAAAATACAAACGATTCCTGCAAGAGGGAGGGGATATGGGGATATATGTATACGTATAGCTGATTCACTTTGTTATACAGACAAAACTGATAGACCATTGTAAGGTAATTATACTCCAGTAAAGATGTTAAAAAAAATAATAATGTAAAGAATAAATGAATGGAAAGTAGAAAAAAAAACTTAAGTGCAATTAAAATAAGTGAACTGAAAAAGAAAACAAAAAAAAAAGAATGAGCGATTCACCAAATAAGAAATAAACACATTAAAAATATTCTTGAGAAGAGGACAATGGGTTGGCATTCTTCTAAAATTATAATGCTAAATGTTGATGAAGGGTTTAATGAAGAAGAGGGGAGTATAAATTGACAATCTCCCTTGAAAGCTATAGGGGAAGGCTGTTTCAGGAATATTAAAAATATTTATGTCTTTTGTTCTGACAAATGTTTTATGAATCTATCTGTCCTAAGCTAAACAGAGACTTGGTTGAAGATTTATGTACAAGGATGTTCAACACAGTATTATTTAACATAGAGAAAAACCTGTACAATATAGATTAATGGTTTAGTATGATTATTCATAAAATGGTATATCACATAACTGTTAAAAATCATATTTTCTTAGAACATTCAGTGTCATGTGGAAATGTTCATGATATAATATGTAAAATTGAAAGTATGGAAAGTTATTTACACGGAATGACTCAATTTTGTAAAATTCACACACAAACACACACACTCACAAACAACTGAAATTTCAGAAGGAAATCCACAAGCATGTTACTAATAATTATCTTTGGGTTGTTGGATTATGGGTTATCATTAGTATCACCTTTATACTACTCTGTATTTTCCCAATTTCTACAGTGAGCAGTTATTAATTTTACTACTTAGAGATTATAAAAAAGGGGACTTCCCTGGTGGCGCAGCTGTTAAAAATCCGCCTGCCAATGCAGGGGACACAAGTTCGATCCCTGGTCCAGGAAGATCCCACATGCTGTGGATCAACTAAGCCCGTGCGTCACAACTACTGAGCTTGTGCTCTAGAGCCTGCGAGCCACAACTACTGAGCCCGAGCACCACAACTACGGAAGCTCGAGCGCCCAGAGCCCATGCTCCGCAACAAGAGAAGCCACCGCAATGTGAAGCCCGCGCACCACAGCGAAGAGTAGCCCCCACTCGCCACAACTAGAGAAAGCCTGCACGCAGTGACGAGGACCCAATGCAGCCCCCCCCAAAAATAAATAAATAATAAGGAAGTTATAAAAAAGGAAATGGTGGGATAAAATGTAAATAACTAACAGAAAATAAAATTGTATAGCCACTCTAATACTGACTCAGTAAGCCAAACAGTCCACAATTGGTTAAATTTGGATAAATTATAATTTCAAATATTCAGGGAGGATCCTGAACAGAAAGCAAATTAAGAGGAAGAAAGGTACACCAACTGAGGTCCAATCCTCCTACAATAACACAACAAACTCCCAATATATGAATTCAGTAGCATTTCCCCACTTAATGCCTACTGAAATTATAACATCTAATTAGAGAATTAGTTATAGCTGACTTACTCCCTTACAGAAAGTCTGTAAATGATTATTTTGTTTTGAGGAGGGGTTATCGCATAAAAATAAAAAATATAAAACTGCAGATGGAAATTTTTGTTAAGTCAGTAGTCAACAGAAGATAATGGAATCTGTTTACTTCTGCCTGCAACCACAAGTTAGTCTAATGATGTACTGCCTCTTCTTCTAAATGATTAAGGCTGAATTAAACACTTTCCTTCACGACTGGGCTGGTTTGTAGTAATTTTGCATTTGCATAAATGAGCGAGCTCTAATGGACTGAGTTGAAAAGGTCAGCTATCAGCCCAACCACAGATGACTTCTGCTAAGACTTACACAGTTCCTAAAGGTTCTTCTAATTTAAACATTTTTTATTGTCTAAAAATGTTGTATTTTGTCTTATGCAACTTGTATTGCTTTAAAAGTATACCCAAATAAATCTGCAAATTTCATATTGAAATCATTTTGGAGAACACACTGATTAAAAGATGTCTTCATTAAAGTCCTTTGAAAGTAAAGGATTATTTTATGAAGAACTAATCATACACATATACCTAATTTTCATCTTTAAAAAATTTAGATTTTTTCACATACCAGGTTTACTTAAGGCAAGACATCTGTGTAGGTTAGGACATAGTAAAAGATGACCTAAGATCAAGGCCAGGATCCTTGTCTCTCTGTGTCTCACTTCTCTCATATATAAATTGGGGATACTTCCATGTAATGTATAAGGTTATGAGAGTAAAGTGGAATAACAACGTGATACCACTGCATCCAGATCAATGATTGTCAAACTTTAGTGTGTGTCAAATCACTAGAGAGGGCTCATTCCCAGAGTTTCTGATTCAGCAAGCCTGGGGCTCAGCCAGAGATTCTGTGTTTCTAACAAGTTCCCAGATCTGGCCAGTCTGGGACCACACTTCAAGAACTACGGATCTAGACAGACCTGGGCACAATTTTTTTTGCACTACACGGGCCTCTCACTGTTGTGGCCTCTCCCATTGCGGAGCACAGGCTCCAGACGCGCAGGCTCAGCGGCCATGGCTCACGGGCCCAGCTGCTCCGCGGCAGGTGGGATCTTCCCAGACCGGGGCACGAACACGTGTCCCCTGCATCGGCAGGCGGACTCTCAACCACTGCCCCACCAGGGAAGCCCCTTTTCTGACTCTTAAACTAGAAATATAACTACCTCATTGTAGAGTTTAAGAATTATGGAAGTAATGCACATTGCCTGTTGAACACAGTGCCTAGTTTATAAGACAGTGGTAATAGGAGTTGTTACCACCACTATTGCTACTATTTCTACTAAGCAATGGAACATGTAGAACATTAACACCAGAAAAAGCTTTAATTGCATTAAACTGCACTGTAATTTAAAGTTCCTTATATTTTACATTAATTCCTTTTCTGACAAAATTATAAAAGTTAATTATAAACTAGTTGACAAATTTATATAATAACTTTTTTGTAGCAGTTAAGAGAATGGCTCTAGAGCACAACTGTTTGTGTTCAAATTCCAGTTCTGTAATATACCACGTGTCTGTGGCCCCCAGTTTCCTTATCTATAAAATAAAAACAATAATAGTACCTACTTCATAAGGTTGTGAGAACTGAATGGCTTAACCTACATAAACCTCTGAATAGTGCCTGGCATAAAATAAACATTTGATAAATGTAGCTATCATTATTATTATTATTACTATTATTCCAATACACTATCAGTAACATTATAAATATATATATATTTATATATACATTAAAGCATTAAATAGGTTTAATTTTATTTGAAGGTAAAACTCAAATAACTGGGTATTTTTCTAATTATTAGTATGAACTATAGACTATTTAGTCTTTTATTAGGTTGAGACATATGAACTGCTGATATGCAACTACTTTTGACTGATAAAAACAGTACGTACTTTCATATGGCTGTAGCTAGTAGCTTTCACCCCAACCTCTCTGATCATTCCTTTGAGCCCGTTGATGGTTCTACCCTAGTGCACTCCAAGGTTTGGTTTTCAGCTCTCTTTTCACTCAGATCTCCCAGGAGGTTCATACCCACTATTACTACAGTTTTAACCACAGACTGAAAATCCAGAGGTCTTATCTAGCTCATAGATACATTTTGTTGGCCTACATAATTGCTTTTTAAAACCTGAAGATTTAACACTCACATATTCAAACTCTCACGCACAAAAAAATCTGGATTTCTGGCTTCTCTTGAAAAACTGGATGATCTAGCAACACTGGACAAGCATTACCAAAAGCCTACAACTGTCTGGAATTAAGTAGCAGCTACCACTTCAAATAGGGCATGAGTTCTCTAAATTGCTAGTCTTCAGTCAGCTTTACTCTTCACTCATTTACTTATCTGCCTAGCCCTGAGGCATTCAATTTTTCAAATTTTAATTCTACCTTCCAGCAATATGTTGATAACCACTAATCTCCATCTCCAGCCCAGACTCAGATCCAACTGGCATCACCGTCAATACCTGTGAGTCTCACAGACACCTCAAATATAAGTGCCTCACCACCTCTGTTTTAGATTCTCTATTTCAGACGTTGACAACATCCAAACAAAACAGTAAGCCAAGTCTTACTAACACGTTTACTACTCTCATTCTCTCACCTCCCATTTCCAAGCAATCAACAGTTCCTAAAGATTTATCAATACTTCCTAAAAATCTCAAGTCTATTTTCCTCTTCTCCTTCCCCATTACCAATGCTTTAATCCACTCAGGGCCTTAACAATCAAGGCTATTTATCTAGAGCCCCTGTCTTACTCGTCTCCTCTCTGCTTAAAACTCTGCTTCATTGGCTCCTCACAGACTCAGGATAAAAATAAACCTTTTCATATTAGATGTAGGCCTCTGACTATCTTTACAGCCTCATCTCCTGCCCACTGTTCTAAAGGTACCAAACATTTGTAGTTCTCTGAACATATCCGGTAGCATCATATTTCCATACCTTTGTACATGCTACAACAACCCATCTGCCTGGTAAATTTCTGTTCAATCTTCAGAACTCCACCAGTTAGAGGAGGTAAGGAGGGAGAGGTGGGAGACAGAGCCTGGTGACAAGGGACTTTTAATTTTTATATTATATAAATCTGAACAACTCAAAATTTTTAGAACTAGTATAATTTTAAATTTTGATTATTTTAAAAAGAATTACTCGGTAACAAGAAAAACTCTGCTCTTCTGTGCAGCACTGAGTGATTGTCTCTTTTGCCTCTCCATTATTTCAGTGTTCTATACATATTTCTACTACTACAGCATATTTCATACTACATCATATACTTCTTTACAAGCTCCTTAACTTCCTGGCTCATGTCTTATTAACCTGTATACCCTCAGTTCTGAGCACAGGAAGTAATACATACTAGACATACATTGAATGTTTGAACTCAACAGCCAGTCTAATTAATACCAAAACTGCTTTCCACACAATGTCTAGCCAAGAAGCCAAATGCAAAAGACTTTTGCTGACTGATAGGAAAAGCGATCATTTCTTGCTATTGCTCAAAAGGAAAGAGCCAGTTTATAAAGATGAATTGGCAACTATTTCCTTTTTAATCTCTGAAAAATGACAGAATGAAGCTGTAGTTTTCAAACCTTTTTAAAGCTCTAACATGGTAGGATTGTAATTTCAATTATTACCTAAAGGGGAAAAAATAGAGTATTTCTTTTTCAAAACTAAAGTTAATTTAAATTAACTTTGTTTAAAGAATTTTATGGCATCTCTTTAAAACTGGAGATATTCTGAAATATCAAGTTACCAGAACTGGGAATCATTAGAATGAAAAATTATCTGTTGTTTCAGGAAAGTTTGTTCTCTTCATGGCACCAGTCCTCTCAATTATTAACAAATGATGTTTCAGGATACAGGACATGTAGGTCAGTTAGAGATTCAAACCACAGTGGAAATGAAGGTGGTGGGTAATAGCCTGCCTACATATATTTCCATACATTTGACTTCCTTTCTTGTTACTATGGATGAACTGTCCATGCTCCCAGCCAAAGGCAATGCCCCACCTGTGTATTAGGCCCCATCCTGTCTTGCCTTCTGAAGGACACTGATCCAATAATTCTCCCCTTTCTCTCTCGCATCATCAATTTTTCCCTCTCTACTGAATCACTGCCAACAGCATAAAAACATGCTATTATTGCTCTTATCTTTAAAAAAAGATATCTCATCTTTATCTCATTTCCTTCCTCCAGCTACTACTGTATTTCTCCCCTTCCCTTTACAGCACAACTTGAAAGCACTGTCTATACTCTCATCTTTAAGTTGTTCTTTTCAAGGTTACCAATAGACTCTTAATTGTTAAATCCTGGGATCATTTCTTAGCCCTCAACTTTCTTTTTTTTTTTTTTTTGCTGTACGCGGGCCTCTCACTGCTGTGGCCTCTCCCGTTGCAGAGCACAGGCTCCGGACGCACAGGCTCAGCGGCCATGGCTCACGGGCCCAGCCGCTCCGCGGCATATGGGATCCTCCCAGACCGGGGCACGAACCCGTATCCCCTGCATTGGCAGGCGGACTCTCAACCACTGCGCCACCAGGGAGGCCCAGCCCCCAACTTTCTTGATCAGGAGCATTTGACACAGTTGCTGATGCCTCTCACCTCCTAGAAACACTTTCTATCTTGACTTCCCACGTACCACATTAACCTGGTTTTCCTCCTCCTTTTTTGGTTGCTTCTTTTCAATCCCTTTTGCTAGCTCCGCCTCATCTCTGTGTCTTCCAAATAAATGTTGGAGTGCTTCAGAGTTCATTACTTGGACCTCTTCTCTTTTCTCTCTACACTTATTCCCAAATTCTCATGGCTTTAAAAACCACCTATATGCCAATGACTCCCAAATTTATTTCTTCAGGCTGGACTTTCCTCCTGAATTCCACACTTCAACTGCCTACTTGACATCTCCATTTGGATGTCTGATAGGCATCTAGAACTTGATTATAAGTATGTCCAAGGCTAAGTTCCTGATGCCCACCTGCCACTCCCAAACTAGTTCTTCCTGCAATCTTCCCCACCTCAGTTAACGGCAACTCCATTCTTGTTGCTCAAGACAAAAATATGGTGTCATCCTATACTACTGTCTTCCTCTCACATGCTACAGTTCAACCTTCAAAAAAATATAATATCTAACAACAGACTACTACTTAGCAATATAAAAGGAACTACCAATATATGCAACAAGATGGGCGAATATTAAAAACATTATACTGAGCTAAAATAAAGCCGGACAAAAGACAATACATACTGTATGATTCCATTTATGTGAAACTCTCCAAAAAAAAAAAAATCTAATCTTTAATGATAGATCAGCAGTTGTCTGGAGCCAGAGGCTGGGAGTGGAGACTGACTGAAAGAATAAAAGAAACTTTTGGGTGACAGAAATGTTCTACATCTTCATTATGGTAGCATTTACATGAGTCAGTAAATTTGTCAATATTCATTGAACGTTATAGAGTGTACATTTTATTGTATATTAATTACAGCTCAATAAAGTTGATTACACACACATAATAAGCCAGATAATCACACACACATAAGCCAGATAATCTCATGTTGCCTGAGACTCCCATAACTATTATAGTAGAAAAGTATCCATTTAAAAAATACATATAACACTTCATTTATCCTTGTCATTTAAATGATTCATTAAAGGAGTTGCCTGTTTTATAAGCAAGCCACATAAATATGGAAGTGTTAAAGGGGAGGTCAGTTTAACATAAATAATTTAAATCAGAGAAGGTAGAGGTGCCTTTGCTCTAGGGGCCTGGATCTCCTCTCCTTTAAACAGGCAAACAATACAGCTTCTGGAAGTCCAAAGAAGATGTCTCCTTAGTAACTGCAGAAGAGAGAATTCCATACTGCAGCCTTCACCTGCATCTAGCAGCTATTACTTGAAACACATTAAAGTATTCAACTTCATTCAAGTAAACAGTTCCAGAGTGTGGGCATTATCTGCTTTCATTTATAAGCAGCGGTATATATTTAACCTAAAAATAAAGGCCATGGGCTTTCATAATAAGATTTTAAATGTTTTATGAAATTAAACGTAGTAGAAAATTTCAGGAGGACATCATTAGCTTATAGCAGTCTGAATAAAGAACATGACCAAACATAATAAATACTTTAAGAATGCTTTTTCCTAAAAGCATTAGAGATATCACGAGTGAGTACACTGGTTTGTCTTTATTATATATAAGCTGGATCTTTCATTTCTATGTGCCAATTTCTTAAACAAGACAATGAAATAAAATAACTTCAATACACTATCCTAGTATAGAAGGACAATAGCTGCCGGAACATCTTGTATAACATATCTGGTCACTGTTAGACATCATAACCAAAACATTTGTAAGCTATAAATTTACTATTTCTTTATCTTGGTATGCCTAGCATCTATCACAGTGCATTGTCACTTGCAGTTCAAAGAAAGTGCAAATATTCTCAATTTTTAAGTTTCTTGGACTGCTTTAAACATAAAATAGAGGTTACTCTGGATAGGCAAAATAGCAAAAACATTAGTAACAAAGCTAACAGGCACTCCTAATAGATGAGAGGTACATTAGGACAGGATCATTAAAATTGACTTTTATTTGCTGGTTTAGAGTTTTCAAAGCAAGATGAAATGAGAATGATCATCTAGTACCTTACCCTTTCTACCGGTGAACCATAGCATGCAATGCCGAAACATAGCAGTGGCAGATGGCATTTGGTGTTATGAACTATAAAAAGGATAACAGCAGAGAAATGATGGCTGGCAGACAAGACGCAGAAATGCAGATGAAATGAATGCAAACTTGTAGTTCTTGAAGCAAAGCAAAACCTTTAAGCCAAAGGCTGCTACTAGCTTCAATTTATATTTTGAGTTTTACACGGACAAACACTGCAGCCTTCACAATCAGTCTTTGGACTTTTCATGCAGAAGCAGAGCCACACTCCTCGATAAGGAAGACCAGCAACCTTCTGCAAACACAAGCCAGCAGCAGCAGCCCATCACTCTCTCCCTTCACTGATTTTCATCGTTTCAATTTTTAATTTTCAATTGCAGCCAGATCCACAGTCGTTTCAAATAGATCTGTATCCACTGCAGATACGATTAGATCCCTGCCTAACCTGCAGCACCACTTCATCCAGAACGTTCCTGTGCACTCGTTCATGCAGGATCAGTTGCAAAACCATTCCAGTCACCCAGCAAACAACCCAAAAGAGAAGGAAAGAAGCAGCTGGGACTATGAAGAGAAAGAATCTTTTCTTTCAGCTCACCCTGGAAATGGAAGGTTTTCTGATCAACAGTTATTGTGAAGGTGCTGTCGTCCTCATCGTCTATACCAATCACAGCTCCCTGTGAAACAAAGAGCAAAATCCCAATAAGGCAAACAATGACATCAGCAATATTCACTACTGCTACAGCCCTGTAACGCTCAATGCACCGACGACACTGGAAGCAGGCTAGACGCAGAAAAGGGGAATCTGAGACTCTAGCTTTGCTTAAGGAGGAAGAACTAAACGAGCGGATGGCAGGGCACTGTGGTACTCTGCAAGGGTACTTTCTACCCTTGCTTAAGGGGCATGGATATGGGGGAGGGGGAGGGGATAAACATAGAAGCTGAGTCTAGAATCCGTTTAAGAGCCAGCCACTGATCCTTTCGGAGCTTTAGACTGTTCTCTAAAATGGGAGTCACCGGGTTGTTCTGAGGCTCAAAGAACACAAGTGCTCTTCATCAGGCTGCTTCTGTGTTATATTTGTCAGTTCAGAAATGCCAGGCGACACTTGCTTCAAAACACTGTCCCAGTGGCTTCTTCAAGGTATGCTCTCAAAAGCACCTGTCCGTGGCTCTGCTACTGCACTTCCACATTATACTGTGATTATCTGTCTGCCTTCTCCCACTGAACTGCTACAAGATCTTGGAAGTCAAGGACTACTTTATTTATTTTGATACATAGCACTCAAGTACACACTTAGTATATGTTTTCTAAATAAAAACATGAACAACTCTCTAAAAGAGGCGGGGGGGGGGTGGGTGGGTAAGGTAGGCCTGCATTTATAAGTTGTTTGTTTCAGGAAGGTGGATAGAGTGGGTTTTAAACTTTTTCTTTTTGGTATTCAACTATATGCAGCGTATTAAGACAACAGGAATTAGGAAAGCAACATGAAGCTATGCAAAATAGGGAGTCTACTGGTCAGTGTCCTTAAGAAATAAGTCTTAAGTATTCCAGAGAGAATAGCTAGAGAACATGGCACAGGTATAATGCTCCAGGTTAGTGACAAAACAAGCAGTATGCAACAGACAAAACTAGGACCTTGTAGATGGGGATTGAAAGGACTTAAGGGGTGAAGATACCTAATCCCATGAAAAAAAAGGCTACTCCTATCCCAGGAGGATTAGGTAATAGAGCCAAACATTTACAGGTTACCACCACCCCTTCCAAAAGTTCATTTTATGTCACTTTGTCTATTCTAATGCAGGTCTTTCACAAAAGCAGTCTCCAACTTACAATGGTTTGACTTATGATTTTTCAACTTTACGATAGTGTGAAAGCAATACACATTCAGCAGAAACCGTACTCTGAATTTTGAATTTTGATCTTTTCCTGGGCTAGCAATATGTGGTGATACTCTCTCATGATGTGGGGCAGCAGCTCCCCATCAGCCACGTGATCACAAGGGGGAACAAGATACACTGACAACCATTCTGTACGTCATCAACCATCCTGTTTTTCAGTACAGTATTCAATAAATTACATGAGCTATTCAACCCTTTATTATAAAACAGGCTTTGAATGAGATGATTTTGCCCAGCTATATGCTCACATAAGTGTTCTGAGCACGTTTAAGATATGTGAGCCTAAGCTATGGTATTCAGTAGGCTAGGTGTATTAAATGCATTTTTGACTTATTATATTTTCAATTTACAATAGGTTGATTGGTATGTAACCCCATTGTAAGTCTGTACCTGTTTTCACTTACCAAAAGAAATCTGGAAATTTTCCAGAAAACAGGTGAAAAGCGAAAATCGCATTCAGCATTTGTTTTGCCCTGAGCCATTACAGAGGCAGTGTGCACGCCAAATAGCAAGAGTAGAACCGCCAAGCTCCCTCCCCAGGAACTACACTCAGCATCTCAGCATCAAGATGTCACAGCTTTGAACTGTGTCTGTGAGCATCTGGGCTTTACCTCTGTTTATTTTGCGTATCTGTTAGGAAGCTGCAACCTAAAGTAATTGCTTTTGCACTTTACCCATTTCGCCTTACAAAAGGTTTCATAAGAACACTCTTCTTTCAGATAGGAGGGGAAACATGTATTTATTTCTTCTCAGAGGCTGTCTGGATGAACCCCAACTCTATCCAAATCCCATCAACTTGAATTACCTTAGTTATTCCTCTGTGTCATATTGGGTAGGGATTTTTATCCCCATTTTCACATATGGAAAGTGTATCCAGAGTATAATGACTTACCCAAGGTCATACAGAGTTAATGGCAGAACCAGACCATTGGCATGGTACCTACTTATTCCATGACAGCAGATAAAGACACACCTTAGTGGGTAACACGTGTGGGAGCAACTCATTCTGGTTAACTTTATTTCATGGTTAATGGAGCTAATCTTCTAACTTAAGATGTATCAATTATTTGTTGAGTCATAACTAAATACAGCATATGTGCCAGATACAGCTTTGGAATATATAACAATAATGCCTCCAGTAGAGGAGATAAAACATGTAAAGAGGTGAGTATACATAATATAAGGCAAAAAGTGATCTCTACATGGAAGAACTTTGAAAACATGCTAAATAAAAGAAGCTAGTCAAAAAGGACCACATGCTGTATGATTCCATTTACATGAAATGCCCAAAATAGGCAAATTCATACAGACCAAGAGCAGGTTAGTGGTTGCCTAGGGCTGAGGGGCTGGAGAACGAGGTGGGGTAGAATGAGGAATGACTGCTAATGCGTATGAGTTTCTTCATAGGGTGATGAAAAAATTCTAAAGTCGATTGTAGTGATGGTTGCACAGCTCTGTGAATACACTAAAAACATTGGATTGCATACTTTAAATGGGTGAATTGTATGGTATGTGAATTATATCTCAACAAAACTGTTATATAATTCACCACAATTCCAAACTCCGGTTCTTTCTTTTTGGTCCCTTAACATAAATTCACCAGTTTAGACCTAGTCAACTCAGATAGAAACCTCTCGGTTCTAATACTTGTTCTCCTTTATTCCATCACCACAAGTTGTGCTCATTCCACTTCTGAACTATAATCTCAAATTCGCCAACTCTTCTCCACCCTATGAATGGCTACTGCCCTATCTCAGGGTTTCATCACTTCTTGCTTGATGAAGCAATCTGTCTCTTTAAGTCTGGCTACCTTTAGTCCACAGTCCTTGCTATTGCCAGAGGAATATTTATAAAGCACAGACTCATACAGGAGACCCAGATACTTAAAACTTTCCTTGGTTCTCCATGAACTATTAGATAAAGTCAACATTTCTTCATAATGCCATTCAAGATTGTTCAAAATCTGGCCCAACCAACCTTTCCACTGTCATCACCTAGCCACTTCCTCCTCACCTCACAGAGATCCTATATGTACTCAGCCTCAACATTTCTTCCATACACTGAAAGAAAACACCAAGAAATTTCACTTTTTCATGTCCTTCCTCAAGTTCAATCCCCCACCACTTGTTAAACAAAAGCAAACCCCCACATCTCCCCCTAGCTACCACCTCCTTTCTTATTGCTTTCACAGAGGAACTTACTGACAATTGCCCACACCTTAACCTTTCATCTACTCCCAGCAATTGCTTCCTTCCCCACCCCTGCACCAAGCTTCACTCTCACAGGTCTTCAATGACCACTTTACTACTCTAGAGTTTTGTCATACAGCACGACTCTGAAGCATTGATGCTGCCCCTGACCACTTCCTTCTTAAAATTCTCTCCTTCAGTGACTCTTTATTACCTACGCTGTGCTTCAGAAACATTTCTACCTAAGTATCTTTGACAACCTATATGGAAAAGCATTCTCTCCTGGTCCATTACACTTTTTCCCTCCTCTATCCAAAAGCTTCTTTGAAGACTTTGGAACCTACCTAACAACCTCACACTCCAATCCAGTCTTGCCATTACCCTAAGCATTCTTCAATGTACAGAGGCACAATTCATCTGACACTCTGGCTTCTCAGTTTCTTGATTTATTCAACTCACATAAACTTCACTGCCATTCTCCTTCATTCACTCATTCTCATGGCAATTCCCTAGACCTGGATATCATATCATATCCAATATGACAGCCATTAGTCACATGTGGGTATTTAAATTTTTATTATAATTAAGTAAAATTTTAAATAAGTTCCTCAGTCATATTTCAAATACTCAATAGTCACATGTGACTAGAGACTATGGAACTACAGAGTGCAGACACAGAACATTTTAATGACTGCAGTAAGTTCAACTAGTCACCATTGCCCTAGACCTTGTCATCACAGAGAACTAAACCATAGTAAAAAGTTAATACTGCCAGTTACTGAACTGGCAGTAATGAGCCAGCCACTATGATAAGCATTTTACATACATTATTTGAAAACAACTTTATATGCAAAGGTAACATATACACAAATCATAACTGTACAAGCTCAATGAAGAAACGCTCTCCTTGTACCCTGCCCTAATCATTAGCCTTGTCTTCCATCCCAAAGGTAAATAGTATCTCTACTTCTAATATTAAAATTAGTTTTGTCTGTCTCTGAACTTCATACAAATGGACTCATACAACATATTTTCTTCTGTGTCTGACTTCCTTCACTCAACATGTTTGTGAAATTCATCAAAGATGTTGCATATAGCAATGGTTTGTTCATTTTTATTGCTATATGTAGTATTCCTTTGTATGAATATCCACAATTTATCAGTTTCACTGCAGATGGACATTTATGTTGTTTCCAGTTTTAGGTTATTAGAATCATGCTGCTATGACATTCTTATTCATCTTTTGTTATATATATGCTTATATTTCTATTAGACACAGTCTAGGAGTGAATTTGCTAGGTCATATGGTATGCACATGCTAATTTTAATAGACACTGTCAAACAGTTCACAAAAGTAGTTGTGCCAATTATACTCCAACCAAAGGTGTATGAAAGTTTCAACTGTTCCACACCCTCACTGACACTTTTTTACTTTAGTCATTCTGGCAGGTGAGTGCTAGTAACTTATAGTGGTCCCAATTATATTTCCCTGATAACTAATGAAGTTCAGTATCTTTTCATGTTTGTGACCATGTGACTATCCTCTTGTTTTTTTCTTGAATAGAAACAGTTCAAGTTTCTCGCCTATTGAATAGATTGGACTACCATTTTCTAATTATCTGTAGGAGTTTTTTATATATCCTAGACATGAACCCTTCACTGGTTATGAATTAGGCAAATATGTTCTCCCACCCTGTTGCCAGCCTTTGTACTCTCATAATGATATCTGTTCATGAAGAGTTAACTTTAACGTAGTAAAATGTATTGGTTTTACACCTTATGATTGTGCTTTCTGTATCTTCTTTAAGAATTCTTTCCCAATCCCAAGACCATGAAAATATTCTCCTATGTTATCATCTAGAAACCGTTACATTTCGGTATCAGGTGGAGTAAGTCCTCCAACATTTTTCTCTTGGCCTTTCTAAATTATAAATCAACATCAACACCATGGTCATAGCCAGTTCTCCCTAGAATGGCAGGTGAGAAAAAGTTGCCATCTCTACTGGGGTCTCTTTGTTGACTGAGAAGACAGGGATCAAAAGTGGGTATTCCTGGAGCAGAAGCAGAACTACAATCCTGCAGCCTGTGGAACAAAAACCACATTCACAGAAACATAGACAAGATGAAAAGGCAGAGGGCTATTTACCAGATGAAGGAACAAGATAAAACCCCAGAAAAACAACTAAATGAAATGGAGATAGGCAATCTTCCAGAAAAAGAATTGAGACTAATGAGAGTGAAGATGATCCAGAACCTGGGAAAAAGCATTGAGGCAAAGATCAAGAAGATGCAAGAAATGTTTAACAAAGACCTAGAAGAATTAAAGAACAAACAAACAGAGATGAACAATACAATAACTGAAATGAAAAATACACTAGAAGGAATCAACAGCAGAATAACTGAGGCAGAAAAACGGAAAGTGACCTGGAAGACAGAATGGTGGAATTCACTGCTGCGGAACAGAAAAAATAAAAAAGAATGAAAAGAAATGAAGACAGCCTAAGAGACTTCTGGGACAACATTAAACGCAACAACATTCACATTATGGGGGTCCCAGAAGGAGAAGAGAGAGAGAAAGGACCTGAGAAAATATGTGAAGAGATTATAGTCCAAAACTTCCCTAACATGGGTAAGGAAATAGCCACGCAAGTCCAGGAAGCACAGCGAGTCCCACACAGGATACACCCAGGGAGAAACACGCCAAGACACATAGTAATTAAATTGGCAAAACTTAAAGACAAAGAAAAATTACTGAAAGCAGCAAGGGAAAAACAACAAATAACATACAAGGGAACTCCCATAAGGTTAACAGTTGATTTCTCAGAAGAAACAATAAAAGCCAGAAGGGAGTGGCATGATATACTTAAAATGATGAAAGGGAAGAACTTACAACAAAGATTACTCTACTCAGCAAGGATCTCATTCAGATTCGATGGAGAAATCAAAAGCTTCACAGACAAGCAAAAGCTAAGAGAATTCAGCACCACCGAACTAGCTCTACAACAAATGCTAAAGGAACTTCTCTAAGTGGGAAACACAAGAGAAGAAAATGACCTACAAAAACAAACCCAAAACAATTAAGAAAATGGTCATAGGAACATACATATCGATAATTACCTTAAACGTGAAAGGATTAAATGCTCCAACCGAAAGACACAGGCTTGCTGAATGGATACAAAAATAAGACCCATATATATGCTGTCTACAAGAGACTCCCTTCAGACCTAGGGACACATACAGACTGAAAGTGAGGGGATGGAAAAAGATATTCCATGCAAATGGAAATCAAAAGAAAACTGGAGTAGCAATACTCATATCAGATAAAATAGACTTTAAAATAAAGACTGTTACAAGAGATAAGGAGGGACACTACATAATGTTCAAAGGATCAATCCAAGAAGAAGATATAACAATTATGTATGTTTATGCACCCAACATAAAAGCAGCTCAATACATAAGGCAGCTGCTAACAGCTCTAAAAGAGGAAATCAACAGTAACACAATAATAGAGGGGAATTTTAACACTTCACTTACACCAATGGACAGAGTATCCAAACAGAAAATTAATAAGGAAACTTTATTAGTAAGCAAGCTTTAAATGACACAATAGACCAGATAGATTTAATCGATATTTATAGGACATTCCATCCAAAAACAGCAGATTACACTTTCTTCTCAAGTGCACAAGGAACATTCTCCAGGATAGATCACAGCCTGGGTCACAAATCAAGCCTCAGTAAATTTAAGAAAATTGAAATCATATCAAACATCTTTTCTGACCATGATGCTATGAGATTAGAAATCAACTACAGGGAACAAAACGTAAAAAACAGAAACACATTGAGGCTAAACAATACGTTACTAAAAAACCAAGAGATCACTGAAGAAATCAAAGAGGAAATCAAAAAACACCTAGAGACAAATGACAATGAAAACACAATGATCCAAAACCTATGGAATGCAGAAAAAGCAGTTCTAAGAAGGAAGTTTATAGCTATACAAGCTTACCTCAAGAAACAAGAAAAATCTCAAATAAACAATCTAACCTTACACCTAAAGGAACTAGAGAAAGAAGAACAAACAAAACCCAAAGTTAGCAGAAGGAAAGAAATAATAGATATCAGAGCAGAAATAAATGAAATAGAAATAAGGAAAATAATAGCAAAGATCAATAAAACTAAAAGCTGGTTCCTTGAGAAGATAAACAAAATTGATAAACCATTAGCCAGACTCATCAAGAAAAAGAGGGAGAGGACTCAATAAAATTAGAAATGAAAAAGAAGTTACAACAGACACCGCAGAAATACAAAGCATCCTAAGAGACTACTACAAGCAACTTTATGCTGATAAAATGGACAACCTGGAAGAAATGGACAAATTCTTAGAAAGGTATAACCTTCCAAGACTGAACCAGGAAGAAATAGAAAATATGAACAGACCAATTACAAGTAATGAAATTGAAACTGTGATTAAAAATCTTCCAACAAACAAAAGTCCAGGACCAGATGGCTTCACAGGTGAATTCTATCAAACATTTAGAGAAGAGCTAACACCCATCCTTCTCAAACTCTTCCAAAAAATTGCAGAGGAAAGAGCACTCCCAAACTCATTCTATGAGGCCACCATCACCCTGATACCAAAAGCAGACAAAGGTATTACAAAAAAAAGAAAATTACAGACCAATATCACTGATGAATATAGATGCAAAAATCCTCAACAAAATACTAGCAAACAGAATCCAACAACACATTAAATGGATCATACACCATGATCAAGTGGAATTTATCCCAGAGACGCAAGGATTCTTCAATATACACAAATCAATCAATGTGATACACCACATTAACAAATTGAAGAATAAAAACTGTATGATCATCTCAATAGATGCAGAAAATTTTCACAAAATTCAACACCCCTTTACAATAAAAACTCTGCAGAAAGCGGGCATAGAGGGAAGCTACTTCAACATAATAAAGGCCATATATGACAAACTCACAGCAAACATCATTCTCAATGGTGAAACACTGAAAGCATTTCCTCTAAGATCAGGAAGAAGACAAGGATGTCCAGTCTCACCACTATTATTCAACATAGTTTTGGAAGTCCTAGCCATGGCAATCAGAGAAGAAAAAGAAATACAAGGAATACAAATTGGAAAAGAAGAAGTAAAATTGTTAATGTTTGCAGATGACATGATACTATACATAGAGAATCCTAAAGATGCCACCAGAAAACTACTAGAGCTAATCAATGAATTTGGTAAAGTTGCAGGATACAAAATTAATGCACAGAAATCTCTTGCATTCTTATACACAAATGAGGAAAAATGTGAAAGAGGAATTAAGGAAACACTCCCATTTATTATTGCAACAAAAAGAATAAAATACCTAGGAATAAACCTATCTAGGGAGACAAAAGACCTGTATGCAGAAAACTATAAGACACAGAGGAAAGAAATTAAAGATGATACCAACAAATGGAGAGGTATACCATGTCCTTGGATTAGAAGAATCAATATTGTGAAAATGACTATAATACCCAAAGCAATCTACAGATTCAATGCAATCCCTATCAAATTACCAATGGCATTTTTTATGGAACTAGAACAAAAAATCTTAAAATTTGTATAGAGACACAAACGACCCTGAATAGCCAAAGCAGTCTTGAGGGGAAAAAAATGGAGCTGGAGGAATCAAGACTCCCTGACTTCAGACTATACTACAAAGCTACAGTAATCAAGACAATATGGTACTGGCACAAAAACAGAAACACAGATCAATGGAACAGGATAGAAAGTCCAGAGGTAAACCCACGCACCTATGGTCAACTAATCTATGACAAAGGAGGCAAGGATATACAATGAAGAAAAGACAGTCTCTTCAATAAGCGGTGCTGGGAAAACTGGACAGCTACATGTAAAAGAATGAAATTAGAACACTCCCTAACACCATACACAAAAATAAACTCAAAATCGATTCGAGACCTAAATGTGAGACCAAACACTATAAAACTCTTAGAGGAAAACATAGGAAGAACACTCTTTGACATAAAATACAGGAAGATCTTTTTTGATCCACCTCCTAGAGTAATGCAAATAAAAACAAAAATAAATAAATGGGACCTAATGAAACTTAAAAGCTTTTGCACAGCAAGGGAAACCATAAATAAGACGAAAAGACAACCCTCAGAATGGGAGAAAACATTTGCCAATGAATCATCGGACAAAGGATTAATCTCCCAAATATATAAACAGTTCATGCAGCTCAATATTAAAGAAACAAATAATCCAATCCAAAAATGGGTAGAAGACCTAAACAGACATTTCTCCAAAGGAGACATACAGATGGCCAAGAAGCACATGAAAAGCTGCTCAACTAATTATTAGAGAAATGCAAATCAAAACTATAATGAGCTATCACCTCACACCAGTTAGAATGGGCATAAACAGAAAACCTACAAACAACAAATGCTGGAGAGGGTGTGGAGAAAAGGGCACCGTCTCACACTGTTGGTGGGAATGTAAATTGATACAGCCACTGTGGAGAACAGTATGGAGGTTCCTTAAAAAACTAAAAATAGAATTACCATATGATCCAGCAATCCCACTACTGGGCATATACCCAGAGAAAACCATAATTCAAAAAGACACATACACCCCAATGTTCATTGCAGCATTATTTACAATAGCCAGGTCATGGAAGCAACGTAAATGCCCATCAACAGACGAATGAATAAAGAAGATGTGGTACATATATATAATGGAATATTACTCAGCCATAAAAAGGAAAGAAATTGGGTCATTTGTAGAGACGTGGATGCATCTAGGGACTGTCATACAGAGTGAAGTAAGGCAGAAAGAGAAAAACAATTATCATATATTAATGCATATATGTGGAACCTAGAAAATGGTACAGATGAACTGGTTTGCAGAGCAGAAATTGAGACACAGAAGTAGATAAAAATGTATGGACACCAAGAGTGGATAGAGGCAAGGGATGGGAGTGGGGGTGTGATGAATTGGGAGATTGGGATTGACATGTATACACTGATGTGTATAAAATGGATGACTAATAAGAAAATAAATTTTTAAAAAGTGGGTATTCTTGGCCCTTTGTAAATTTTAGAGTCAGCAGTGGAACAAGTTACACACACACACACATACACACACACACACACTTAGGATACTGACTGGACTGACTGGGAACAAACTGGGATTGTCACTTATTTAGGTCTTTTTTAACTTCAGTGTTTATAGTTTTCTGAGTAAAGGTCTTGTCTCCCCCATTGTTAATATTTATTTCTAAGTAATTAATGTTTGATGCTATGGTAAATGTTCTCTATTTTTAAAAAATCATTTTCTCATTACTAGTCGCTGATATATTGAAATACAATTTATTTTTGTATAGTGACCTTGTACCCAGTACCCTTGCTAAATTCATTTATCAATTCTAATAGTATCTGCGGATTCTTTTGGATTTTCTGTATGCTTAATTAAAGCTGCTATGAATAATAACAGTTTTATTTCTTCTACTCCAATCCTTATACCTTATATTTATTTTTCTTGCTTTATTCATTGGCTAGGACTGCCTGGTGTAAGACTGACCCTACAGTGGCTGGCAATGTTGAATACAGGGGTAGTAGGGGGCATTCTTGTCTTGCTATTGGTCTCTCTTCCATTGTCCACTGTAGCTATTTAAAATCTTCTTTACCTTCCTTGAACCCTCAACAACATAAGCAGTCATCAGGTAGGAACTCTCAACCTGCTATGCCCTCCCACCTAAAGACTCGCCTGCATCTATACCCACTCTTGCTTCCTTTCCACTTGGAAAGGGTGCCTATTACCTTTCCTCAGATCTCTTACTGTACCAATTTTCAACTCCTCTCCCTCTCTATTGGCTCTTTCCCAACTTCATTTACATATGCCAAGACTTTACACTCTCTAACAACAAAAACAACACCAACAATCCTTCTCAGTTATACAACCTCAGCTAGCAAATGGCCCACCTCTCTCAGTCTCTTCCAGTCAAGATTATTATTCAGACTTGTCCAAGTCTCCTGCTTAAAATTTATTTTAACCTCCCACTCCTCATAGGATATGTAATCATATCAGTGGCTCTTCTTTACCTTCAAATAATGACTGTATAACCTGGTTTACCTGCAACAGTTCCCGATTATTCCTGTTATCCTAGCATAATAATGAATAGAACCCCCTTTATTCTCAGGAGTGTCCTGCTATAGGGGATATGGTCACTCTATCATGGCCTAGCCCAAAGGCCCTCAGTGATTTGCTCCATGCCTACCTCTCATCTCTCATGAAATTCTATAGTTGGGCAGCTTGAGGTTTACCAATTGCCCCATGCTCTCTTCCACCAAACATCCTTCCTCTCCCCTTATCTGGGTTTATACTATTTATCTTTTACATTTGGTAAAGCAAACTCCCTTTGCTAATCCATATATGGAATAATATTCTATCATTAACCAAAGTTCTTTGTTATGCTAACCCATCAATATACCAAAGTTTTTATTTCGTCCCTGCTTTTATGACCCATTGTGCCAACATAATAAACATATATATCATTCAATGACTTTCCATGACTTTTCTTCTGAAGGTTTCAGATGATTAACATTTCAGGTTCTGCCAGTACTTGGGCTCACCAAGGTGCCTGCTGCTCCAGGTCACAGTATCCAGGTTCCAGAAAGTAATAGAAGATGGAGTCATGAAATCAGTTGAATTTCCTGACTTTACCTCTTTTCCTTTCTTCTATACCCACAAACATACTTCAGACATGAATCATAGTTCTGGTACCAAAGACAGAAAGATAGTTTTGCTCTCATGCCTTGGGAAAAAACAGAACGCTGGCTATTTTAGGGCCAATCTCCCTTTGTAAGAAGAAAAAAGTAAACTGGTAAACTGGCTCCAAAGATAATAAAAAAGGAATGATGATTCCTCTGGGACACAGATTGCTCACACAGCTCCTAAAAGGAACGTTGACAGTGCTAAGAATACACAGCACAGCTACTCCCACTGCAACTCTATAACCACATACTTTCCCTCACTGCTGAAATATTAGAAGTCTTACATTCATATAACATTCTTACATTATTACATTATATGACCTTATGGTATATGATCTTACTTTCATATAACACATTTAGGCAGAACAGGTATTACTTTTCTTTAGAAATTAGAAAACCGAGACTCAGAGAAGTAAAAAAAAAAATTGCCCAAGGTCCTACAACTAAAAGATAGGAGAATTCAGGTCTTGCAACTCCTGATCCAAAGACCGTTCTTAACAGGGCATAGGTATAATAAGCAATATTCACTAATTACTTCAACATACTTATTAAATACCTATTCTGGGCCAGGAGCAATAACAGCCAGGGGATATATATAGGAATAAGATATATCTCTGCCCTGCAAAAGCACATAGTTTAGAGGGGAGAGAGAAGAGTCAACAATATAGAGGGAAGCAGGAAAGCTTAAGGTCCAGCCTGCTCACCAAAGACACTGCTGCATGCCGCCACTTCAGCATCATTCATTGTTTCAACAAGTATTTATTGAATTTTCTGGTGACTAATAGAGTGTGAACAATTTGCTTTCCTTTTTTCACTCAATATTCTTTTGAGGTTTGTTCATGTTGAGTAAATAAATATATATACATATATATGTACTTTTCATGTCAAAAATGTATGTGTGTATACATATGTAGATGCATACATATACACACATATACTATCTATGTTGAGAATATGTATGTACATTTTATCTGCTATATAGTATTTATTATATAAGTATACCACAATGTCTCAATTCCCCTGTGTAGAACATTTAGGTTATTTTTTATTTTTCCTATCCCAATAATGCAGCAATAATCATCACTGTATATGTCTCCTGGCAACACTTCTGCAAGAAAATGTCAAGCAAACCCTCTGAAATGGAAGAGAGTTCCATTTTTATGTAGAATCAGGTGTACCTTCAACCTTACTGAAGACTACAAAACTGCTCTCCTAAGCAGTTGTACCAATTAATATTCCCATCAGCACTGTGTGAGAGTTCCTATATCCTCAATCACTGGCCAACACTAGATAAAATCAGACTTTAAAAATCCTTGGCAAACTGATGAAAATACTATCTTACTGAACTTTTAATTTAGAGTCTCTGATAATTACTGAGAATAAGAATCTAGTCATATTTATTGCCATTCTTATTTCCTCTTACACGAATTGAGTGTATCCTTTGTACATTTTCTTTTTGGGCATTCTTTTTTCTTTTCTACTGATTTGCATGTGTTCTTTGGATTTTCTTTTTGTCTATTTGATGTGTAGGAATTCTTTATATATTCTGGATATTAATCCTTTGTCAACTATATGCATTGTAAATATTTCCTCTCCTGCCCAATGGTTGTCTTTCTCTTTGATTATGGTGTCTTTTGTTGTTGCTGTTGAAAGGTTTTAAAATTTGAATGTTGTTAAATCTGCCAATCTTTCCTATCATAGCTTGTGTTTTAAGACATCCTCCTCTATCCTGATATAAGGACATTCTTCTATAAACTCTTATAAGTATAAATTTTCATTTTATACCTTTAATACCTCTGGGATTTATTTTTGTGTATAGCATGAGGTAGGGAATAATTATATTTTTTTCCATATGGGCAGCCAATTGATCCAGCTTCATTTACTGAGTGATAGTCTGGTTTGTAATGCTGTCATATACTAAATTCTCATAGATGTGTGGTTCTGTTTCTGAGCTTTCGCTTCTATGCCACTGATCTATTTCTTTCCCCTTATACTAATAATACCATACTTATTTTAATTTACAATAGTTTCATTTAAAAAGTCTTAACATATGGAATGGCAAGTCCCCCGACTCCTTATTCTTGAAAATTTTCTTGCCCCTTTACCATATTAAATGACTTTTAGAATCATCCTGTCAACTTCTTTGTTAAGCTTAACTGAGATTTTTGACTGGGATTACATGTGTTTATAGATTAATTTAGAAGAAATAAACATACACATGATATTGAGTCTAATAAGCAAGAAGATGAGATAGCTTTATCTATTTTCAGATCTTCCTGTAGTCTTTCAATGATGTTTACATTTTTTCTCCATCAAAGGAATGTATTTATCTTATAAAATATATTCCTAGGTGACTTAGAGTTCTTGTTACTATTTAAATAGAATTCTTTTTAATTTTTATTTATTTGGCCACACCACACAGCTTTGCTGAAGGTGAGACATTTAAACAGTATTTATTTAGATTCTTGTGGATTTTTTTAATGTAGACAATCATATCATTTGCAAACATCAAAAATGTTTATTCTTCACTTCCAATCCTTTTTCTTCAAATTCTTTTGTTTCTTATTGTTGTGTTATATGTTTGCCAGAGCCCCTAGCACAGTTACAGAAACATTTTCTGCAAGTATTGATTTTGATTCTTCCTTCCAAACCTTGTATCTTTTGTATCTTCTCTTATAGCATTCCTTAGGACCTCCAGAGTACAATATTTAGAGAAGCAGCAATCCCTATCAAAATCCTCATGACTTTTTTAATAGAACTAGAACAAATAACCTTAAAATTCACATGAACCACAAAAGAGCCCGAATTGCCAAAGCAATCTTGAGAAAAAAGAAAAAAGCTGGAGGTATAAACCTTCCACACTTCAGATCATATTACATAGCTACGGTAATCAAAACAGCATGGTACTGGCACAAAAACAGACTCATTGATCAATGGAACAGAATAGAGAGACCAGAAATAAACCCACACACCTATGGTCAATTAATCTATGACAAAGGATGCAAGAATATACAATGGAGAAAAGACAATCTCTTCAATAAGTGGTGCTGGGAAAACTGGACAACCAAGCAGTCACATGTAAAACAATGAGATTATAACATTCCCTCACAGCATATACAAAAAAAAAAACCTCAAAATGGTTTAAAGACCTCACTGCAAGATCACAAACCATACAACTTCTAGAAGAGAACATAGGCTGAACATTCTTTGACATAAATCGTAGTAATATTTTCTCAGACCAGTCTCCCAAGGCAAAAATAAATAAATAAAAGCAAAACAAACAAAACAAATGGGACCTAATTAAACTTAAAAGCTTTTGCACAGCAAAGGAAACCACCAATAAAACAAAAAGACAACCTATGGAATGGGAGAAAGTATTTGCAAATCATGCGACCAACAAGGGGTTAATATCCAAAATATACAAACAGCTCATACAACTCAGTAACAAAAAAACAAACAACTCAATCAAAGATGACTTGAACAGACTTTTTTCCAAAGAAGACATACAGATGGCTAACAGGCACATGAAAAGATGCTTAACATTGCTAATTATTAGAGAAATGCAAATCTAAACCACAATGAGATATCACCTCACTCCTCACATCAAAAAAGTCTACAAATAACAAAAGTTGGAGAGGATGTGGAGAAAAAGGAATCACTGTAGAGTGTTAGTGGGAATGTAAATTGGTGCAGCCCCTATGGAAAACAGCATGGAGGTTCCTCAAAAAACTAAAAATAGAACTACCATACAATCCAGCAATTCCACTCCCAGGTATATATCCAGAAAAAAACAAATACTAATTCAAAAAGATATATGCACCCCAATGTTCACAGCAGCACTATCTACAATAGCCAAGACATGGAAGCAACTCAAGTGCCTGTCAAAAGGCAACTGAATTAAGAAGATGTGGTATATGTTTATATGTATACCTACATATATATGTATATACACACACACACATATATATGCAATAGAACATTACTCAGTCATAAAAAATAACAAACTACTGCCATCTGCAGCAACGTGGACGGACCCAGAGATTATGCATAGTGAAATAAGGCAGACAGAGAAAGACAAATACTGAATGATATCACTTACATGTAGAATCTAAAAAATATTACAAATAAATGTATATGTAAAACAGACAGATATAGAAAACAAACTTGTGGTTATCAAAGGGGAGAAGGGAGGAAGGACAAATTAGGAGTGTGGGATTAACAGATACAAAGTACTATGTATAAAATAGATAAGCAACAAGGATATAATGTATAGCATAGGGAATTACAGGCATTATCTTGAAATAACCTATAATGGAATATAATCTGAAAAAATACTGAATCACTATGCTGTGTACCTGAAACTAACATAATATTGTGAATCAACTATACTTCAGTTTAAAAAAAAGAGAAACAGCAAAAGGAGGCACCTCTGTCTTGCTACTGATTCTAAAGAGAATGCTTCTACTATTTCACTATTAAGAACACTGGAGCATTTTAGCAAATACTCCTTATCAGGTTAAGAATGTTCTCTTCTATTCCTAGCTTGTTTGATCTTGAATGCATGTTTCATTTTATTCACTGCTTTTTCTGCAGTGGTTATGTAATTTTCCTTTTTAGTCTATCACTATGGTAAATTATCTTAATTAATTATAAAATTAGCATCCTAGTGTTGCTAGAATAAACTCTGTTTGGTCATAATACTTTTTGCTTACACATTACTGGGTATGGTTTACTGTATTTTGCTCAAGATTTTGACATCTACATTAATAAGGGACTCTGGCCTAAAAATTCCCTTTACTTTCTCTTTCTACTTTCTTTATCATTACTTTTTTCTTTTTCTAATTTTTTGAATGTAATGCTTAGCTCATTAATTTTCAATCTCTGTTTTATAATATATTCATTTAAGATTATAAATCATAGACTGCCTTAGATGCAGTTTTAACATGTGTACCTTGATTATCATTCAGGTTTAAATATTTCATAATTTCCATTATAATTTCTACATTTACCAATAAATTATTTACAAGTATGTGTGTGAGGTGGCATGTGGCTACTGTTTTATAAAGGATTTCTAATTTATTCCATTGCTGTCAGAGAATGTTATGTATGTATCACTGGGTTTGGAGCATTCTCTTTTTCCATACAACTGTAATTTTTTTCTTAAAGTCTACTATTTATTAATTTATTTATTTACCACCAACACTTCATTATTAGATTCCCAGGGATTTTTATTTAGAAGCTGCAAAACTTGCAAGGCTATACAATTCCTGGAATGAAATTTAGGTTTACTTTCTGAAATCAATCCAGGCAAGACTTGAAGTCTATTATTTCTGATATTAATACTATTTCCTAGCTTTCTTTTCATTAATATTTTCCTGGAATACTTTTTTTCATCACTTTTAAAAATTTTAATTTATAGTCATAAAATATTATAAACATTCAGAAAATATAGCACTAATGACATCTATGTACCAATCACAGAGATTAAACAGATGTTTACTTCTTGCCCAAGAAAGGATATTTTCAGGGTCAAATTCACAGAGAAGAGATGATGCTTCCACAAAAGCTAGTGAATTAACAAAAAAGGCATAAATCAATAAAGTATTTTTTCATAATGAAATGATAAAACAATTGACAAAAGGATGCAGATCTAAGAGGATGAGGGGGAAAGACATTCTTAAGGTTATACATTAACCTAGAAATACCTAATTGCATTCATTCTAAGACATCAATGATTATAAAATGTATCCCAATGACAGAGATGTTAACATATGAAAAAATGATGTAGAATCATTGAAATAAAGCCCTGGAAGAAGTCAGTGCTAAAACTATTAATAATCTATCATGGTACACTGCTGAACTCTCTTGTGATGGACTAAAAGAAGAGAATACAGAGGACATATCCCTCAGGCAATCAGTCAACTCTGATGACCAGCACACTTGATATATGGAGTATTCAGTTTCACTGCATTGGATAAAAAAAGAGTTACTTTAAGTCACATATGGATTAATAGTTTTCAAAAACCCACAATATACTTAGTGATTACTAGGGCGATTCCTAAGGCCCTGTAAAATTCTTCAAAATCTGAGATTCATCTTACCAATGGGAATTATTATTTTTTTTTTGCATTTTTGAATTTTATTTTTTTTATACAGCAGGTTCTTATTAGTCATCAATTTTATACACATCAGTGTATACATGTCAATCCCAATCACCCAATTCAGCACACCACCATCCCCACCGCCCCACGGCTTTCCCCCCTTGGTGTCCATATGTTTGTTTTCTACATCTGTGTCTCAACTTCTACCCTGCAAACCGGTTCATCTGTACCATTTTTCTAGGTTCCACAAACATGCGTTAATATACGATATTTGTTTTCATCTTTCTGACTTACTTCACTCTGTGTGACAGTCTCTAGATCCATCCACATCTCAACAAATGACTCAATTTCGTTCCTTTTATGGCTCAGTAATATTCCATTATATATATGTACCACATCTTCTTTATCCATTCAGCTGTTGATGGGCATTTAGGTTGCTTCCATGACCTGGCTATTGTAAATAGTGCTGCAATGAACATTGGGCTGCATGTGTCTTTTTGAATTATGGTTTTCTCTGGGTATATGCCCAGTAGTGGGATTGCTGGATCATATGGTAATTCTATTTTTAGTTTTTTAAGGAACTTCCATACTGTTCTCCACAGTGGCTGTATCAATTTACATTCACACCAACAGTGCAAGAGGGTTCCCTTTTCTCCACACTCTCTCCAGCATTTGTTGTTTGTAGATTTTCTGATGATGCTCATTCTAACTGGTGTGAGGTGATACCTCATTGTAGTTTTGATTTGCATTTCTCTAATAATTAGTGATGTTGAGCAGCTTCTCATGTGCTTCTTGGCCATCTGTATGTCTTCTTTGAAGAAATGTCTATTTAGGTCTTCTGCCCATTTTTGGATTGGATTGTTTGTTTCTTTAATATTGAGCTGCATGAACTGTTTATATATTTGGGAGATTAATCCTTTGTCCATTGATTGGTTGGCAAATATTTTCTCCCATTCTGAGGGTTGTCTTTTCGTCTTGTTTATGGTTTCCTTTGCTGTGCAAAAGCTTTTAGGTTTCATTAAGTCCCATTTGTTTATTTTTGTTTTTATTTGCATTACTCTAGGAGGTGGATCAAAAAAGATCTTGCTGTGTTTTATGACAAAGAGTGTTCTTCCTATGTTTTCTTCTAAGAGTTTTATAGTGTCTGGACTTATACTTAGGTCTCGAATACATTTTGAGTTTATTTTTGTGTATCGTGTTAGGGAGTGTTCTAATTTCATTCTTTTACATGTAGCTGTCCAGTTTTCCCAGCACCACTTATTGAAGAGACTGTCTTTTCTCCATTGTATATCCTTGCCTCCTTTGTCATAGATTAGTTGACCATAGGTGCATTGGTTTATCTCTGGGCTTTCTATCTTGTTCCATTGATCTATGTTTCTGTTTTTGTGCCAGTACCATATTGTCTTGATTACTGTAGCTTAGTAGTATAGTCTGAAGTCAGGGAGTCTGATTCCTCCAGCTCTGTTTTTTTCCCCACAAGACTGCTTTGGTTATTCGGGGTCTTTTGTGTCTCCATACAAATTTGAAGACTTTTTGTTCTAGTTCCATAAAAAATGCCATTGGTAATTTGATAGCGATTGCATTGAACCTGTAGATTGCTTTGGGTAGTATAGTCATTTTCACAATATGGATTCTTCCAATCCAAGAACATGGTATATCTCTCCATCTGTTGGTATCATCTTTAATTTCTTTCATCAGTGTCTTATAGTTTTCTGCATACAGGTCTTTTGTCTCCCTAGATAGGTTTATTCCTAGGTATTTTATTCTTTTTGTTGAAGTGGTAAATGGGAGTGTTTCCTTAATCTATTTCAGATTTTTCATCATTAGTGTATAGGAATGCAAGAGATTTCTGTGCATTAATTTTATATCCTGCAACTTTACCAAATTCATTGATTAGCTCTAGTAGTTTTCTGGTGGCATTTTTAGGATTCTCTATGTATAGTATCATGTCATCTGCAAACAGTAACAGTTTTACTTCTTGTTTTCCAATTTGTATTCCTTTTGTTTCTTTTTCTTCTCTGATTGCTGTGGCTAGGACTTCCAAAACTATGTTGAATAATAGTGGTGAGACTGGACATCCTTGTCTTCTTCCTGATCTTAGAGGAAATGCTTTCAGTTTTTCCCCACTGAGAATGATGTTTGCTGTGGGTTTGTCGTATATGGCCTTTATTATGTTGAGGTAGGTTCCCCCTATGCCCACTTTCTAGAGAGTTTTTATCATAAACACTCTGTTGGTGTTGAATTTTGTCAAAAGCTTTTTCTGCATCTATTGAAATGATCTTATGGTTTTTTCCTTCAACTTCTTAATATGGTGTATCACATTGATTGATTTGCATATATTGAAGAATCCTTGCATCTCTGGGATAAATCCCACTTGATCATGGTGTATGATCCATTTAATGTGTTGTTGGATTCTGTTTGCTAGTATTTTGTTGAGGATTTTTGCATCTATATTCATCAGTGATATTGGTCTGTAATTTTCTTTTTTTGTAATACCTTTGTCTGCTTTTGGTATCAGGGTGATGGTGGCCTCATAGAATGAGTTTGGGAGTGCTCTTTCCTCTGCAATTTTTTGGAAGAGTTTGAGAAGGATGGGTGTTAGCTCTTCTCTAAATGTTTGATAGAATTCACCTGTGAAGCCATCTGGTCCTGGACTTTTGTTTGTTGGAAGATTTTTAATCACAGTTTCAATTTCAGTGCTTGTAATTGGTCTGTTATATTTTCTGTTTTTTCCTGGTTCAGTCTCGGAAGGTCGTGCTTTTAAGAATTTGTCCATTTCTTCCAGGTTGTCCATTTTATTGGCATATAGTTGCTTGTAGTAATCTCTCATGATCCACTGTATTTCTGCAGTGTCAGTTGTTACTTATCCTTTTTCATTTCTAATTCTACTGATTTGAGTCTTCTCCCTTTTTTTCTTGATGAGTCTGACTAATGGTTTATCAATTTTCTTTATCTTCTCAAAGAACCACCTTTTAGTTTTATTGATCTTTGCTTTTGTTTCCTTCATTTCTTTTTCATTTATTTTTGATCTGATCTTTATGATTTCTTTCCTCTGCTAACTTTGGGGTTTTTGTGTTCTTCTTTCTCTAATTGCTTTAGGTGTAAGGTTAGGTTGTTTATTTGAGATGTTTCTTGTTTCTTGAGGTAGGACTGTATTGCTATAAACTTCCCTCTTAGAACTGCTTTTGCTGCATCCCATAGGTTTTGGGTGGTCGTGTTTTCATTGTCATTTGTTTGTAGGTATTTTTTGATTTCCTCTTTGATTTCTTCAGTGATCTCTTGGTTATTTAGTAGCATATTGTTTAGCCTCCATGTGTTTGTATTTTTTATAGTTTTTTTCCTGTAATTGATATCTAGTCTCATAGTGTTGTGGTTGGAAAAGATACTTGATATGATTTCAGTTCTCTTAAATTTACCAAGGCTTGATTTGTTACCCAATATATGATCTATCCTGGAGAATGTTCCATGAACATTTGAGAAGAAAGTGTATTCTGTTGTTTTTGGATGGAATGTCCTATAAATATCAATTAAGTCCATTTTGTTTAATGTATCATTTAAAGTTTGTGTTTCCTTATTTACTTTCATTTTCGATGATCTGTCCATTGGTGAAAGTGGGGTGTTAAACACCCCTACTATGATTGTGTTACTGTCGATTTCCCCTTTTATGGCTGTTAGCATTTGCCTTATGTATTGAAGTGCTCCTATGTTGGGTGCATAAATATTTATAATTGTTATATCTTCTTCTTGGATATATCCCTTGCTCATTATGTAGTGTCCTTCCTTGTCTCTTGTAATATTCTTTATTTTTTTATTTTTATTTTTTTTGCGATACGCGGGCCTCTCACCATTGTGGCCTCTCCCGTTGCAGAGCTCAGGCTCCGGACGCGCAGGCTCAGCGGCCATGGCCCACGGGCCCAGCCGCTCCGCGGCATGCGGGATCCTCCCGGACTGTGGCACGAACCCGTGTCCCCTACATCAGCAGGCGGACTCTCAACCACTGCACCACCAGGGAAGCCCTAAGATTCTTTATTTTAAAGTCTATTTTATCTGATATGAGTATTGCTACTCCAGCTTTCTTTTGATTTCCACTTGCATGGAATATCTTTTTCCATCCCCTCACTTTCAATCTGTATGTGTCCCTAGGTCTGAAGGGAGCCTCTTGTAGACAGCATATATATGGGTCTTATTTTTGTATCCATTCAGCAAACCTTTGCCTTTCGGTTGGAGCATCTAATCCATTCGCGTTTAAGGTAATTATCAATATGTATGTTCCTATGACCATTTTCTTAATTGTTTTGGGTTTGTTTTTGTAGGTCATTTTCTTCTCTTGTGTTTCCCACTTAGAGAAGTTCCTTTAGCATTTGTTGTAGAGCTAGTTCGGTGGTGCTGAATTCTCTTAGCTTTTGCTTGTCTGTGAAGCTTTTGATTTCTCCATTGAATCTGAATGAGATCCTTGCTGGGTAGAGTAATCTTGGTTGTAGTTTTTTCCCTTTCATCATTTTAAGTATATCATGCCACTCCCTTCTGGCTTGTAGAGTTTCTGCTGAGAAATCAGCTGTTAACCTTATGGGAGTTCCCTTGTATGTTATTTGTTGTTTTCCCCTTGCTGCTTCCAATAATTTTTCTTTGTCTTTAATTTTTGCCAATTTGATTACTATGTGTCTCAGCATGTTTCTCCTTGGCTTTATCCTGTATGGGACTTGCTGCACTTCCTGGACTTGGGTGGCTATTTCCTTTCCCATGTTAGGGAAGTTTTCGACTCTAATCTCTTCAAATATTTTCTCAGGTCCTTTCTCTTTCTCTTCTCCTACTGGGACCCCTATAATGCGAATGTTGGTGCGTTTAATGTTGTCCCAGAAGTCTCTTAGGCTGTCTTCATTTCTTTTCATTCTTTTTTCTTTATTCTGTTCCACAGCAGTGAATTCCACCATTCTGCCTTCCAGGTCACTTATCTGTTCTTCTGCCTCAGTTATTCTGCTGTTGATTCCTTCTAGTGTATTTTTCATTTCAGTTATTGTATTGTTCATCTTGTTTGTTTGTTCTTTAATTCTTCTAGGTCTCTGTTAAACATTTCTTGCACCTTCTCGATCTTTGCCTCCATTCTTTTTCTGAGGTCCTGGATCATCTTCACTATCATTATTCTGAATTCTTTTTCTGGAAGGTTGCCCATCTCCACTTCATTTAGTTGTTTTTCTGGGGTTTTATCTTGTTCCTTCATCTGGTACATAGCCTTCTGTCTTTTCATCTTGTCTATCTTTCTGTGAATGTGGTTTTTGTTCCACAGGCTGCAGGATTGTAGTTCTTCTTGCTTCTGCTGTCTGCCCTCTGGTGGATGAGGCTATCTAAGAGGCTTGTGTTAGTTTCCTGATGGGAGGGACTGGTGGTGGGTAGAGCTGACTGTTGCTCTGGTGGGCAGAGCTCAGTAAACACTTTAGTTTCCTTGACTGTTGATGGGTGGGGCTGGGTTCCCTCCCTGTTGATTGTTTGGCCTGAGGCAACCTAACACTGGAGCCTACCTGGGCTCTTTGGTTGGGCTAATGACAGACTCTGGGAGGGCTCACGCCAAGGAGTACTCCCCAGAACTTCTGCTGCCAGTGTCCTTGTCCTCACGGTGAGGCACAGCCACCCCCTGCCTCTGCAGGAGACCCTCCAACACTAGCAGGTAGGTCTGGTTCAGTCTCCTATGGGGTCACTGCTCCTTCCCCTGGGTCTCAATGCACACACTACTTTGTGTGTGCCCTCCAAGAGTGGAGTTTCTGTTTCCCCCAGTCCTGTCAAAGTCCTGCAATCAAATCCCGCTAGCCTTCAAAGTCTGATTCTCTAGGAATTCTTCCTCCTGTTGCCGGACCCCCAGGCTGGGAAGCCTGACATGGGGCTCAGAACCTTCACTCCAGTGGGTGGACTTCTGTGGTATAAGTGTTCTCCAGTCTGTGAGTCACCCACCCAGCAGTTATGGGATTTGATTTTACTGTGATTGCTCCCCTCCTACCATCTCATTGTGGCTTCTCCTTTGTCTTTGGATGTGGGGGTATCTTTTTTGGTGAGTTCCAGTGTCTTCCTGTTGATGACTGTCCAGCAGCTAGTTGTGATTCTGTTGTTCTCACAAGAGGAAGTGAGAGCACGTCCTTCTACTCCGCCATGTTGGTTCCTCTCGCCGGTAATTATTAATTACAACAGTAATTACCATTCATTAAGAACCTAAGTCCCTTATTATAACTGTAAAAAAGAAAAAAAAAAGAACCTAAGTCCCAAACGTTGTGTTTGGATACTTTTTTTTTTTGGCCATGCCAGGTCAGTTGCTGCACATGGGATCTTTTAGTTGAGGCATGCTGGCTCTTAGTTGCAGCATGCATGTGGGATCTAGTTCCCAGACCAGGGATTGAACCCAGGCCCCCTGCATTGGAAGCATGGAGTCTTACCCACTGGACCACCAGGCAAGTCCCATACTTTTTAATGTATCAGTTAATTTGATATTCATAATTATATGAGTAAATGACATGAGGCCATTCCAGAGCTAAAGGAAATAGGACTCAGAACTGAATAGGTGAGTTGCCTGAAGTCACAAAGCTGGTAAGTGGCAGAATCCAGATTTGAATTCCATTTCATTTTTGGTCTGTTCTTGTCTCTAACCCACACTGCCTCTTTAATGCTACTACTTCTCCATTTTTCAGATTTTACCTGGAAATGTCGATGTTTTGCTTTATGGTGAGTCTCAGGACAGAAAAAATCAGACCCCAGGACTCAACCAATATTCTACTTTTCCATCAAGGCAAGGGCACCATCTAGTGGCCACACTTTGCCACCAATACAGTCAAAGAAAGTAGAGGGGAAGGAAATGGTTTCCCTCCACTGGTTTTACATGTCCTTGCATCAAGTTGGAGCGTCTGCACTGACTCTTCCTGTCAAGAAGAACAGGAGCCCAGGGACTTCCCTGGTGGTCCAGTGGTTAAGACTCCATACTTCCACTGCAGGGGGCATGGGTTTGATCCCTGGTCGCGGAACTAAGATCCCTCATACCACATGGTACGACCAAAAAAAAACAGAAGAGGAGCCTGGTAACATTATGGACTGTACATGGTTTTGGAATGAGATAGACCCAAGTTCAATCCCAGATTCACCATTTACTAACTGTGTGACTTTGTAAGTTACTAAATGTAACATGAGTCTCAGTCTCCTCATTCGTCAAATGAAATAACACCATTAGCCTGAGAGGATTGTCATGGGAATGTCAATGAAAATCAGCCAGCACAGTAACTGATCCAAAGAGCTTCCTCAATAACTGCTGGTTCCTCTTCCTAATCTTCTTTCATGTAGCCTAAATCCACATGGGTATTTTGCATTTTTTTTAAATAAAACACACCCATACCACTGGCTCATGCTGTGTTTAACATAACTTCCATACTTCTTTTGTATGTAAACTATAATAGAGGCAAATTCCCCAAAATATATTCCTTATTTTTATAAACACATGAAATCAACAATAAGCATTTTTTGAGTACCTACTTACAGTGTACCAGGCACGTATGACAGTGGATGGGAGCTCACTATTGACTGGGGAAAACAGACTACTTAACATGTAATACCATGTAAAAGTACTATCATGGATATAACTGACAAACGGAAGAGAAGCAAATCTGTTAGAAGGATGTAGATCAGGAACGCTTCATGAAGAAACACCTTTTGAAAAGTCTCTTAAAATATGAGCTCACCAGATAAGGGCACAGAACATTCCTGACATAAGAAAAATGTATGTCAGAAGCAATGAGGAAACATGAAGAAGTACAGTGTGGTTGGAACATAGGATGGGATGTATGAAGAGGCGGGGAGAGATCTGTAGTACAGGTCAATGACAGCTCGTCAAGCTCATGTGGAATCTAGATGATAGGTGCATTATCTATCACCACCACTGTCATCATCATCCACAGCAGTTATCATATATTAGACATACACTATGTGCCAAACTCTGTACATGCATAATTGCTAAACCTCACAACCCTGCAAGTTATATGTTATTTTCATAGAGGTTACGAAATTTGCCCAAAGGCACAGAGTCAGTAAGGAGTGTAAGCTGAGTGAGATTCAGCTCCAGGTCTCTCTGATTCTACTACACTAGTGGTCCCAATCTTGGCTGTACAACACAGTCACCTGGAGAATCTGTTTAAAAATAAAGGTTTCAGACCCAGTTCTCAAACAGTATATCTCTAGAGCATGGGACTTGGGAACCTATATTGCAAACAAACTCTCCAGATGTTTCCTAAATAGGAAGCCAAATGGCAGTTCCGCTTCTTGAAACTACTACAGAGCCTCTTAAAACACACACACACACACACACACACACACACACACACACGAACACTACTAATTTACAGCTTCCATCTATGTGTCAAGTGCCTAATCCTCACAAAATTCTGCAAGGGTATTATAATATTATACCCTTGCAGAATTTTTTATAATAATTATAATTATAATCCCCACTTTAAAGGAGAGAAAAGTCAAGTTCAGGAGGCTTACAGATAGCTTCCCTCTTCCAGTCAACAAAGCAAGGAGCAAAAATAAGATTCAAACACAGGTATGTCTAGTTCTTCTTTGTCATGCTGTGTGGTAGAATTCTAAAATACCCACCCCCCAAATGACCCTTGCCCCTGTATTCTCTCCTCCCCTTTGAGTGTGAGTGGAAACTGTGAATATGATGAGATGTTACTGCAATGATTATGTACAGGATGAGTAATCACTGAAGTGATTACATGGCAAAAAGATTATCTGGTGGGTGTAACCTATTCTAATCATGTGCAGTCTTTTAAAAGCAGAGTGTTTTCTGCAGCTGGCAGCAGAAATGAAAAGTCAGAGAGGTTTAAAGCACTAGAAGGATTCTATGCACCATGCTGACTTGAAGATGGAGGGGCCACATGACAAGGAGTATGTGCAGCCTCTAGAAGTTGAGAGCAGATCTCAAGCTGACAGCCAGCAAGAAAATGAGGATCTCAGTCCTGCAACCACAAGGAACTGAATTCTGCCAACAACCTGAATAAGCCTAGAAGCAGACTCTCGCCTTGGAGTCTTCCTCAGAGCCTCCAGATAAGAGCCCAGCCTGGCCAATATCTTGATTTCAACAAGGAGAGAATCTTCCTGAGATGTCTGATCTACAGAACTGTAGATAATAAATGGTGGGAGTTTTTTAATTGTGGTAAAGTACACATAACATAAAATTTACCATTTTAACATTTTTCAGTGTTCAGCTTAGTACCATTAAATACATTCACATTGTTGTGCAGCCATCCTAACCATACATCTCCAGAATTTTTTCATCTTCTCAAACTGAAATTCTGTACCCATTAAACAAGAAATCCCTAATCCTACTTGCCTCAGCCCCTGAAAACCACCATTCTACTTTCTGTTTCCATGAATTTGACAACTCTAGGTACCTCATATATGTAGAATCAAACAATATTTGTCTTTTTGTGACTGGCTTATTTCACACAGCATAATGTCCTTAAAGTTCATCCATGTTGTAGCATGTGTCAGAATTTCCTTCCTCCTTTTTAAGACTAAACAGTATTCCACTGTATGTATATACCACATTTTGTTTATCCATTTATCCATCATATGGTCACTGGGCTGCTTCCACCTCTAGGCTATTGTGAGTAACGCTTCTACGAAAAGCACATGTGTATACAAATATCTATTCAAGGCTGTGCTTTCAATTCTTTTGGATATATAGATTATATGAGTATTGTTTTAAGTCAATTCATTATCTTGAACATTGAGTAAGTAAAAGGAAATAATTGAGCATTTATTTATCCTGTCTATTTGAACTGTACCACTGGGTAATTAAATAATAGATGAAGAGAAATGTTTCCTTATATAATTATTTCTGATAAAAATTAAAACAAAATGATAAAATATCATAATTTTGCAACCCCCAAATGGATCTAGCTACTGAGCATCAGTAGTTGGTAGTATCTGGGAGTTCCCTGGTGGCCTAATGGTTAGGACTCGGCGCTTTCACTGCCATGGCCCAGGTTCAATCCCTGGTTGGGGAACTGAGATCCCGAAAGCTGTGTGACGCAGCCGGAAAAAAAAAAAAAAAAAAAAAAGAAGTTGCTAATATCAATAAAGAGCAAAAACCAGACATCATGTGTCTACTGATAAAAGAACACAACACTGCTTATAGTCTTGCCAAAGGGATCAAACCTAAGTCTGATCTGGTCTCTGGATCCACCTGCCAATTTGCAAGAAAAGCAGAGACAGAGGAACACGCTGAATTACACCAGTATGCAATCAATAAAATCTACATTATGGAAAGCTCCTACAGGTCAAAGGGTCTGGATTCTTCAATACATAATTGCAAACAAAAGATATCAAGTTTTTTTGAATGGGCAATATAAAATATAGAATTTAGGAAAGCAAATCCAAGAAGTGATTCCTATAAAAGAACAGTGGTTACTTTAAGAGACAGGGAGGTGGCTGTAATTTGAATGGGGCACATAGAGAGGCTTCTGAGGTAACTGGCCAAATTCTATTTCTTAACCTAGACGGTAGTCACAAGGGTTAATAATTAATTAAGCTATATTTAAAAGAAAAAAATAGCACATTAAATGTAACAATGACACAGAGGCCCAAATTCAGATTGAATTAGACGGAAAAGCTGTCTCACTGCAGCTCTGCCAAAGTCTCACCACTGAGTCTATCTCAAGCCAAGAAAGCAGTTCATACCAGACTGAGGGGTGACTGAGGTCAATGGCAAGTGGTTAGAAAAGCAATTAAACCAAGAAGGCAAAAGCAAAACCAAAGGAAAGGAAAAAAAACAGTAAACAGTATAATAAGCTGAATTTTCAAAAATCTTTATGCTATCACATATACAACGTCTGTTCAAAACAAGCCTGTCTCATTTCCATCCTGTAAGTTCACCATACTTACTCCTATCTCAGTGCCAAAATTTTTCCATTAGAATTTGTTTTTTTTCTCAGAGTTATTTCCCATTTTTACCAATTAACTACTGCTAATAAAGGCAATCGTATGTTTACCAAATATTTACATTTACATCTTCAAAAGTAAGGGTGCAGAAAAAAGATGGCAGAAAGAAAGCAACAGGAGCCTGAAAGAAGAAAAGGCCACTAGAAGCTGATTTACCAAGTTATGATAGAGGTAGGCCCTTCTTTAGATACAATGGAGTACTAGAGACTATATCCCCAAGCCTGCATTCTTTCTTGTCTTTAGCTATTTGGACCACAGTGGAAACTGAACAAGCAATTGAAAGCAGCTTGAAGCTATAGGCCTGCACTGTCCAATAAGGTAGCCCCTAGCTACATGTGCCTACAGGCCACCTGAAGTACAGCTAATCTGAACAAAGATGTGCCATAAGTGCAAAAGACATAGTGGATTCCAAAGACTTAGTATGAAAAAAAGAATGTACAATATCTCATTAATAATTTTTGTATTGATTACCTGTTTAAATAATATTCTGGATATACTGGCATAAACAAAATATATTATTAAAATTAATTTCACCTGCTTTTTACTTTTTAAATGTGATTACTACAAAAATTTTAAATTATGTATATGTGGCTCACATTATATTTCTACTGGACATCACTGCTACAAAAACCATTATTAAATAGTGTTGAACAGGAAGAACTAAGCAGCTGAAAGTGGGGATTTTTCAGTTTTTTTATACTGTTTGCGCTATTGCCAACACTACAACTCATTTAATTTCCAGCCCCTGTCCCTGGATATAAAATAGAGGTTTAAAAAATCAGTAGGTGCATTAAGTCATGGATACAACATTAAATCATGGGCCAAAGTAACTGAGTTCTAGTCCTGGTTCTGGAGTTACCCTGGAGAAGTCTTTTTTCTTCTCTGAGCCTTAGTTGCCTGCCCTAACAATTAAGTAAAGGAGCTAAACTAAATTTAGACTCCCACTAATCTGTCAAAATACTTTTTTCTTTCTGTCGGAATTGGTTTTCATAAAAATGAATAAATACTCACTCTGAGTCTAACACATCCTCTGCGAGAGCCTCTCATCATTTTGTCCTTGGACTAAAAGAAAAACAAAAACATTCAATGAATAAAAGATAAACAGACTGTTTTAAAAATCATCTAGGGATAAACAGACAACATTTATAGTAATATTCCTCCCTTCTCCCCATCCCCACCCCACCTCACCCCACCATCACTTAAAGATAGGAATTGGGAGGTTTAAAATGTTTTGTAGTCTATACAAATAAAACTAATCCCAGAATTTTTTGTGTACCTTAAATGTAACATATATTACACTATATTTTCATTCCTCCTTCATAGCCCTTAACTCTCAACTAAAATATGTTTCTCATATTTTAGTAAGTTTGAGAGTCACCTGGAAGGCGACAAATTACCTGGGGATTTAAGAATCACTCCCAGATGATTCTGACTCAAGCAAACACAAGACCACGTTTTGAGAAACACTGCTTTAACTTTATCTCCTTGCAACTCCCCAAATGGGTCACATTTTTTGCCTCTGAGATTTCTCATCCAATGTTCCTCAGCTTGGTATAACCTTGACCCTGATTTTCTGCCTTGCCAACTGTCATTCATCAGGTGCCCTACCTCTCTCTGATTTGAATTCCCATCCCTGGACTCCCAGAGTCTCCTGTGTGTTCCCTTGTTGTGGCATGCACCATCTTGTGCTATGATAGCTAGTTACTTGTCTGACTCACCCACAGACTGCACATTCCTTAAGGGGTAGAAACTGTATCTGACTTATGTTTCAGAACAATGTCTGGCATACATTAGGTAATCAAAAAATATTTATTGATAAAATGTTGCTTCTCCTTTATGTTTCCCCTACTAGAATGAGCCAAGCAAAGGCTATGTTCTGCATAATAAGCCCCATGTTGACATTCAGTAAATATTCCTAGAATTAACTTAGTCATGTGTAATAAAATAAAGTAAAACCTCAAATAACTAAAGTTTTAAAAATATTTAATACCTCAACAACTGGTATTTTTCTGTACTCCACTATGTGACAAAGTAAAACAAGCCAATATCATGGGTTTATGTTTTTTTTGCTTGTTCACTTGTTTTTAATTCTTTGGCTGTGCCACACAGCATGCGGGATCTCAGTTCCCTGACCAGGGATCCAATCTGGGCCTTCAGTGGTGAGAGCTTGGAGTTCTAACCACTGCACCACCAGGGAATTTCCTGGGGTTATGTTTTAAAGAAAACTGTCCCACTTTAAACCATAGATGCCCTACATCCATTGTACTGCGCCATAAGCAAACTTCCAGCTATAAGATAACTAAGTTCTGGGGATTTAATGTACAGCATGGTGACTATAGTTAACAATACGCACTGTATACTTGAAAGTGGCTGAGTGAGTAGATCTTAAGAGTTCTCACTACAAAAAAAAAGGTAACTATGACAGGTGGTGATGGATGTGTTAATTAACCTTATTGTGGTAATCACTTCTCAATATATATGTATATCAAATCATCACACTGTACACCTTAAACTTAAACAATGTTATATGTCAACTATACCTCAATAAAGCTGGAAAAAATAAATTCAATCTTTCTTGGAGATATCTGCATGTCTGTACACAAAGATCTGCCTTACCCTTCTCATTGCAGTACATGCTGTTAACATAGCCTATGTCATTGTTTTCACTGATTCTTAGCTTATCAATGTAAGAATATTACAATGATAAATCAAAGTAAACTCTCTTCAAAAAAGAAAAAAATGAAACAAAAAAGCAAAGTACTGAGCTATAGAAATTCATGTTCAGAAATTATTATTGAAGTACTGAAGAGAGTCTTCTTACTTACAAATATAAAGAGGACTCATACATTTTATAAAACATTCTCAACATCAAGCAGGGTTGAAAAGAGTTCTTTACTAACAATATAGTTGATAAAAACACAGTTAACAAAAACATTCCCTAAGCATTTAATAGCCCTTTTACCATACCGTGTATTTATCTTCCCTCCAAAAGTGTCAAGGCAATACACAAAAATAATAATTAGGTTTGAAAATACCCAATGAGAGTTAGAATACAACTCAAACAAGGTAAGAAACATCCTTGACCCTCTTCCATTTTAAAAAATAAGATTACAGTAAATAGAAAAAGAGTAAGACAGGGTTATAAGTTAGAAAACATTGAAAGAGATAAGTGAAAATAATTAAAGCAAGTATAACTAGGAAACAATCAGACAAATCCAGAATGTGGGACATCCTATAAAATAACTGGCCTAGACTATTTTAAAATGTCCAAAAAAAAAAAAAAAGATGAGCATATAAACGACTGTAATATAGAACAAAAATAAATTACGTGCATAGAGGCACAAAGTGCTATGAACCACAGAAGGCTCCCTGCCATGGATAAAAGATTGGGAAAGGCAATACTGAAGTGACCAGGTCTCAAGGTTCAATCTGGGACTAAAAAAAAGGATTCTGATAAGAGAGGGAAGGTAGGAAAAAGACAGCATTCCAAGCCAAGGGAATAACATCAGCAAAAGCACGGGTATGGAAAACTTTACACATGAGGTCTTCACAGAAGAGTAGACTGATAGCCCAAGCACAGTGTGTGGAGAGGAAGGTGGAGAGAGATGGAGAGATGGGGATGAAAAGGAGGTATGGGGACCAGGTCTTGGAGGGTCAGAAAAAAACAGTGAGAAGTTAAGAAAATTAAACTTTATTCTATAGTTAATGGAGAGCTACTGAAGGTTTATGAACATTCTCAGTGGTGTGTTATAGAAAAATAACACTGACAAATATGAGGACTTGGGAAAAAGGGATGATGGTGACATTAATGATATAGCAAAAGCAGCAGCAGCAGCAGCAGATTCTCACTCATTGATACCCACTATGTCAGTGGTCCCCAACCTTTTTGGCACCAGGCACCGGTTTCATGGAAGACAATTTTTTCACGGATCGGGGGTGGGGGGATGGTTTCGGGATGATTCAAGCACATTACATTTATTGTGTACTTTATTTTTTTATAAATTTATTTATTTATTTATTTGGCTGCATCGGGTCTTCATTGCTGCGCATGGGCTTCCTCTAGTTGCGGTGAGCGGGGGCTACTCTTCGTTGCGGTGCACGGGCTTCTCACTGTGGTGGCTTCTCCTGTTGCGGAGCATGGGTTCCAGGTGCACAGGCTTCAGTAGTTGTGGCTTGCGGGCTCTAGAGCGCAGACTCAGTAGCTGTGGTGCATGGGCTTAAGTTGCTCTGCAGCATGTGGGATCTTCCTGGACCAGGGATTGAATCTGTGCCTCCTGCATTGGCAGGTGGATTCTTAACCACTGCACCACCAGGGAAGTCCCTATTTCTATTATTATTACATTGTAATATATAATGAAATAATTACACAACTCACCATAATGCAGAATCAGTGGGAGCCCTGAGCTTGTTTTCACTTGCCACTCACTGATAGGGTTTTGATATGAGTCTGCAAGCAATTGATTTACTATGGTCTCTGTGCGGTCAAACCTCTCTGCTAGTGTTAATCTGTATTTGCAGCCGCTCCCCAGTGCTAGCATCACTGCCTCAGCTCCACCTCAGATCATCAGGCATTAGATTCTCATAAGGAGCCCACAGCCTAGATCCCTCACATGTGCAGTTCACAGTAGGTTCGCGCTCCTATGAGACTCTAATGTCACCACTGATCTGACAGGAGGCGGAGCTCAGGCGGTAATGTGAGTGATGGGGAGCAGCTGTAAATACAGATGAAGCTTCATTCACTCACCCGCCGCTTACCTCCTGCTGTGCAGCCTGGTTCCTAACAGGCCATGGTCGGGTACCAGTCCGTGACCTGGGGGTTGGGGACCCCCTGCTCTATGTGATATGCACTTTATACACAGTAAGCCTCACAAGACCTTGCATGGTAAGAGTTATGCACATATTATAAATGAAAGTGACACCAGGGAGATCAAGTAAATTACCCAGTTAAATTACACATGTAAAATGTAGCAGAGTTTGACCCAGCAGGTACAATTTGGAATGGCTGCCCTGCAAATCATTCTCTCAGACCATACCTGTGCTCTGCTAGCCTCGAATCCTCCTCCTCTTCCACAATGACACAGAGCCCTCGCCCTCATTTTCTCCCCACTCAGCTCCAATGTGGGGCCAAAGGGAAGCTGGTGTGACTAAGTCCCCCAGGCACAGTGAGTGCTGAGGAGTGGTTATCTGACCAAGCTGGTCGATCACAGGACCCACAACCCCAGGAACAAGGAAGGATAGAACCCTTCCACAGGGAGTTTTTCTACTGGGGCTGAGCTGATAGGGAAGAGCTCTTTCCTATCTGTGCTTGAAGCTGTGAGGTACAGTTGCCACAGGTCTTGTGCCCTCTACATGAAGGAAGCAATAATTAAAGCATACATGCTGAGAGGAGGAGAGAGGAGAGGCAGAGAGTCCTAGCTGCAAGTGATCTCCAGACACACCCTGATCTGAGGCAAACCTGCCTAAACCAATGCTATTCACTGAATAGCAGGGGTTTTTGTTTGGGGTTTTTTGTTTTGTTTTATATTTTCCTGCTGCTGTTGCTGTCTGTTTGTTTTTTGATGAATACTGGTACTGATGAGGGAAAGGTAGGGCCAACATAACCCCAACTCCAGCAATCTTCCTACCAGGTGCTGTGCTACCAATGTTCTCAAACTTACTAACAAATGTATTTTTTAGCAACTTGGCACAAACATGCCACCAGCCACAAGGTCCAGCACCTTAAGAAAGGATCACTCACAAAACAGATGCTAAAATCTTTTCAGCTAGATTAGAAAACAGAATCCCCCATGAAGCAGAGAGGTACAGGGGTGATATGTTCTACTCCTAAGGGGCTCCAGAATTTTAAAAGATTGTTGAATTTGGTGGTTGGGTTTGTTGGTTTCTTATATCTTATTAATGCAAGGTCACTGGCTTCTGTTACAACAAGACATGCAATCAAAAATTGTTTCTAATAATCCTTATGCCAATCCTAATGCTAACCCCAAGGTATTGATGCAGATTAAATTTGTATTGAAATTTCAAAGTAAATTACCACAAATATATTGTTGCCTGTAACAGGCCTGTCCCCTGATACCCATTCTCCTCTTCTTCCTTTCAGTAACATATCTTCCACCCAAAGTTTTAACTGAACACATGGCTCCCCTGCCAGTAATTACATTTCCAGCCTCCCTTTCAGCTAGGTATAGGCCAGTGTGCTGTGAACAGAAGCAGTGTGCGACAGATTGTGCCTTTCAAAGGAAACTTCTTGAAAAGACATTCTCGTTTCAAGGGTACGTGGAACATTCTCCAGAACTGACCACATGTTAAGCCATAAAACAAGTGTCAGTAAATTTAAACAATGGAAATAATACAGAGTATGTTCTTTGACCAAAATGGATTAAATGCAGAACTCAATAACGGAAGGAAATTTGGGAAATTCACAAATAGGTGGAAATTAAATGACACTCCTGAATGACCAATAGTTCAAAGAGAAAATAACAAGGGAAATTTGAAAATACTTGAGATGAATGAAAATGAAAACACAATTTACCAAAACATAAAGAATACAGTGGGATAGGGAGGAGGGGAGGGAGGCTCAAGAGGGAGGGGATATGGGGACATGTATATGCATATGGCTGATTTGTTTTGTTGTGCAACAGAAACTAACACAGTATTGTGAAGCAATTATACTCCAATAAAGATCTATTAAAAAAAGAATACAATGAAAGCAATTCTTAGAGGGAAATGTATAACTATAAATGTCTAAACTAAAAAATAAAGATCTCAAATCAATAGCCTAAACTTTTACCTTAAGAAATTACACAAAGTAGTGCAACTAAACCTAAGGCAAGCAGAAGAAAGGAAATAATAGAAATTAGAGCAGAAATGAAATTAGAAAATGAAAAAAACAACAGAGAAAAAACAATAAAAATCAAAAGTTGTTTCACTGCAAATATCAACAAAATGGACAAATCTTAACTAGACTAACCAAGAAAAAAAAAGGGGACTCATATTACTGAAATCAGGAATGAAAGAGACAACATTATTACCAACTTTACAAAACAAAAAGTATTCTAAAGGAATACAATGAACAACAAATTAGATAACCTAGAAGAAATGGACAAATTCCAAGAAAGACACAAGCTGTTGAAACTGATTAAAGAAGAAACAGAAAATACAACTAAACCTTTAAGAATTTGAATTAGTAATCTAAAAACTTCTCACAAAGAAAAGCTTAAGCCTAGGCTTCACTGGTAAATTCTGTCAAATGTTTAAAGAATTAATACCTAGGAATAAATTTAACTAAGGAGGTGAAAGGCCTATACTCTGGAAACTATAAGAAGTCAATGAATCTTACCCAGCACCAGGAAAAATCTCCTAGGTCCCTGCTATTGAAAGGTCCAGGGCAGCAAGCAGCCTCACCCATGAGTTTGTGAGAAATGCAGAATCTGAGGTCTCACCCCAGACCCCCAAATTCTGAATCTGCATTTTAATAAGATCCCCAAGTATTTCTCTGTGCAAATTAAAGTTTGAGAAGCACTTGCACTGGGTTACCCCTTGCTTCTTTTATTTACAACATCAAATAGCACTGAATTTCACACCACTTAATGGGAGTTTCCCTCTAGCAAATTGCTACACACTAAAATCTCCTTAATTGTGATACTTGAGCAACAACAAATCATAATATTAATTAAAATAATAACACAATCTAAAAAAAAAGAAGTCAACGAAGGAAATTGAAGACATTACAAATAAATGAAAAGATATCCCATGTTTATGGGTTAGAAGAATTAATATTTTTAAAATATCCATACTACCCAAAGCAATCTACAGATTTAATGCAATCCCTATGAAAATATCCATGACATTTTTCAGAGAACTAAAATAAATAATCCTAAAATTTGTATGGAACCACAAAAGACCCCAAATAGCCAAAGCATCTTGAGAAAAAAGAACAATGCTGGAGGTATCATGTTGCCTGACTTCAGACTATACTACAAAGCTACAGTAATCAAAACAGTATAGTACTGGCACAAAAACAGACATATAGATCAATGGAACAAAATAGAGAGCCCAAAAATAAACCCTTGCACATATGGTCAATTAACCTATAATAAAGGAGGCAAGAATATACAATGGGGAAAAGACAATCTCTTCAGTTAAATGATGTTGGGAAAATTGGACAGCTACATTCTAAAAAAATGAATTAGAACATTTCTCACACTATACACAAAAATAAACTCAAAATGGATTAAAGACTTAAATGTAAGACCAGAAACCATAAAACTCCTAGAAGAAAACATAGGCAGTACACTCTTTGATATAGGTCTTAACAATATTTTTTTGGAACTGTCTCCTCAGGCAAGGGAAACAAAAGCAAAAATAAACAAATGGGACTTAATCAAACTTAAAAGCTTTTGCACAGCAAAGGAGATGATCACCAAAACAAAAAGGCAACCTACTGAATGGGAGAAGATATTTACACAGGAACCCCAGTACACTGTTGGTGGGAATGTAAATTGGTACAACCATGGAAAACAGTACAGAGTTTCCTCAAAAAATTAAAATAGAACTACCATATGATCTAGCAATTCCACTCCTAGGCATATATCTGAAGAAAATGAAAAAAATTAATTCAAAAAGATCTACTGTATTTCTATACTCTTGGAACAAGCTATCTGAAAAAAAAATAACAAAATAATTCCATTTATAATAATACCAAAAAGAATAAAAATACTTAGTAATAAACCTAATTTTTGAAAGTACAAGACTTGTACCCTGAAACTACAAAACACTGTTGAAAGAGATTAAAGAAGATCTAAATACACGGAAAGACATTTTGTGTTCATGGATTGGTGGGCTACTATTGTCAATACAACGGCAATACTCTCCAAATTGATCTATAAATTTAATACAACCCCTGTCAAAATCCCAGTAGGGCCTCTTAATTGTCACACTCTGGATATATTTTATTACTTTAGCTGAACTTTTGTGTATCACATATAAAAAATCTTCTGAAAGGAAGGCTACATAAGTAATTTAAATTAAGGATAGCTCAAAATATTCTCCATTGAGGCTTCTGAGGCTATGGATATACCCATGTGAACTCTCTCATTTATTTTTTAATTTTATTTATTTATTTTAATTTATTTAATTTATTTTTCTTCTTTTTTTTTTTTTTTTTTTTGGCCACACGGCATGTGGGATCTTAGTTCCCTGACCAGGGGTCAAACCCACACCCCCTGCATTGAAGCACAGGGTCTTAACCACTAGGCCGCCAGGGAAGTCCCTGAACTCTTTCATTTAAATGTACAAAATTATTTCAATCCCCCAACATGGTTTACAAAAATTTTTAAAGGGAGTACAATTTTTAGAAGAAATTATTTTTTTTAAAGTATATCCAGACATGTAACTTATCCTATAGATAGTATAATTTAATGAAATAACATGGACCGTGGAGTGAGAGAGAGAAGATTTTGAATTCCAGCCCTGCCAACTTGCTGGCAGTGTGACCTTGGCCAAATCACTAAAATTTCCTGAGCTGTAGTTTTCTCATTTGTAAACCTGGGGTATTACTCTCACAAGATCATTGCAGGTACTGAGTTAATATAAGTAAATCACTTAGCATAGCACCTGCTGTATAAAAGGCACAAGGGGGGCTTCCTTGGTGGTGCAGTGGTTGAGAATCTGCCTGCCAATGCAGGGGACACAGGCTCGAGCCCTGGTCTGGGAAGATCCCACATGCCGCGGAGCAACTAGGCCCGTGAGCCACAACTACTGAGCCTGTGCGTCTGGAGCCTGTGCTCCGCAACAAGAGAGGCCGTGACAGTGAGAGGCCCACGCACCGCGGTGAAGAGTGGACCCCGTTTGCCGCAACCAGAGAAAGCCCTCACACAGAAACGAAGACCCAACACAGCCAAAATTAAATATAAAAATAAATAAATAAATATTTTTAAAAAGGCACAAGGTCCATGCCCCTTCCTTGCTTCTACCTTAAATACAGCAAACAGAGATCTGCAATCATTTTCTCTAAATGTAAGCTAAATTTATCCCCATCAGGCCACACTTTCTTTCAGACATGTCTCAGTTCCCTCTACACATATACATAGACCCCAAACTGCTTTAGTAATAAAACATAGACAGCCTACAAAAAAACAAATAACAAAGTAAAACAAAACCATATATTTTCCCTACTTCATGCTCACACACTTCCTCTGTGAGCCCTCTTTCAATCCAGCTCATATGCTGAGGTACAATTTATTGCATTCTCAATTTTTATGACTGCATTTAAAAATATTACATAAAACAATTAGAGAGCAATAATAATCTCTAATAATAGTATATAGGCACTAAATCAAGTGCAACACCAAGGTAACCTCTTAATTGTATCTTAAGTATAACTACTTAACTGTATCTCCAACAGGATATAAACTTTTAAAGATTAAAGATTAGTTCAGTATATTCCTAGCATATACTAAGTACTTAAAAGTATTTTAAATTAACAAATTAACTCACAAAATCTAGCTTGGTGCTGGTATATAGTGCCATCAATGAAAACCTATTTAACTGTTAATATACTGTGCATTTCCTCTGCTTCACAAAGCAAATGTGTCAGGAAAAGTTGTGCACAAATATGTTCAAAATTCATTAGGGAAGATTAGTTTGCCATTTAAACTAATTCTACAATCCTTTTATAAAGCAAAGAATGCCTCCCCAAACCTGTTATGTAAAGACACTTAAATTTTTATTTGAATGTTAATTTTACTTTAATAAACTAAATCTTTATCAAAGATGATGAAGCAAGAGTCTCATCTGACTTGCTCTGAATCTCTCATAGCTAAAAGGGAGGTTTCCTTCTTCTAAACTTTTTAATACATAGCACCCCATCTTACCTTTCTTAAGGCACATATTACTTCTATCTTGTATGAAAATAATGTATGTGCATGCTTCATCACTTCTCTTAGAGAGCAGGGTTTCTGATTCATCCATGTGTCCTCTTCTACCCAACACCCCTGCTATACCTTTGCAAAGAATAAACAATAAATTGATGGTAGAAGACAAGTGGACAATGAATGTGGACAAATGTCAAAATGGTCTCTCTCCTTTTAACATGAATGTAATACTGCTTCAGTATTGAGTCACACGTTAGTTCATTCCCAAAAGTACATGAGGTTGCGCTTCTAGCTAGTGTTGCTCCTTGGACTATTCACTCCTGGAACAACTAGCAGGGGCTCAACCTGCTAGGCAAAACTAACCTAAAGATTGAAATCACAAGAGGCTGGCTCTAGGGTGTAGGATGGACAGGAAAAGGACAGGAGGAAATTTTGCAGGATGACAGCAATGCTCTATATTTTGATTGATACTGGTAACAAGGGTGTAAACAAATGTCAAAACTCATCTAACTGCATACTTGAAATATGTGGGTTTTTTATTGGGTATAATTATATCTCAATAAAAGTAAATAAATAAATAGTACTTGCCAGAATTCCACATAGATACACTGTTTACAACAATAACTACAAAATAGGAAATGACAGCAATAACACCCATTCCTGTAGTCTCCTTTCTATTTGGGAGAGCACAGACTCCTTAAGCCATCTTGATAGTATTTAATGTACCAGAGAGCCTTCACTAGTTAATGCCTTGTGGACACTCAATAGCCCAAAATGTCATCATGCTACTGGAAAGCTACACTACCAGAAACATTGAGGATTCACAGACCCACAATAATGGAGGAATTTTCCCTATCATTCATCCCTCAAGTTGCCATAGATAACTTTCTCATCTCTCCCTCCCCATTACAGAGGGCCTCATTCGAGCAGCAGTATACTACAGATAGAGCCTTAGGAAAATATACTTAATCAGTATACAAGGGGACAGTGATATTTGGGGTCTCTCCAAGATCCTGGAAGATGGCTGCCTTCCTTCAAAGAAACCAGACATGTATGAGAACAGAGATATATACAAGATCATCTTTAAGAGGGGAACAGCCTAGAGGTAATTATACTAATTATGACTAATTATACTAAGTATCAGAAAGTATTAAAAGTAATAGAACTACAGTAGGAATGCCAGAACCAGAACCAGAAAGCCAGAATAGAAGTTTTGCTGATCAACAGGTTAGACCTGTTTGGTTCTTGTAATAGGTATGTCTCTAACACAGAGATACTGCATCTTGATATCAATGTCTGATTAAATATCTATAATATAATATATAACTCCCTTTAGTCTGCTTCTGCTTATAAATTTGGCATCCCATATAGCTTGCTTTCAGAGACTATATGTACTAATGCACTAATGAGATAGCCTAAATATGCAGTCTCCTTAACAGTTATATATCTTGTTATGAATAAATTTGAAAATTAGCTTATGTAATAGTTACAACGTACATTTAGTGAATATTATTATATGTCAAACACTGTCATAAACTTTAGCTTTTTGTTAATATTTACTGAGCACTTATATGCCAGACACTGTGCTAGTGCTTTAAATATAATATTAATTAATTCTCACATCAATCTTATGATATAGGTTCTTTTATTATATCCATTTTGTAATTGAGAAAATAAAGGCTCAGAAAGGCTTACGTAACCTGCCCATGGACTCACATATAATAAGTGGGATAGAGAGGATTCCAATCCAGGTCTGACTCTAAAGGCCATGCATTCTACCACAGTTACTATAGATCTGGTTAATTTAAGTTTTCTTTCAAAGTTTTTCTAAGCCACAAAGGCTGAGTGTCAAATCAGTGATCCTTCTGAACTCAACAGTATAACTGCCACCCTACAAAGCCTCACAGCAATACTTCAGAGGGTGGTACCCCTGCCTTCTGAACTAAGGCTGGCATGTAAACCCCTGCGTCATTAGATAACAGATACAGGTCCACATCTCTTATCTGAGACTTTCAGATCAAATGTGTTTTGAAATTCACAATTTTTGAAAAGTAATATACATATAGTACATAAACTGTGTCACACCTGCAGTGGAGTCTGAAGTATTAAGCATTTAATTAATTTCACAATTAAGCAAACTACTGTTTAGGTAGTACAACATATATTTACACTAAGTATGATAGAGATTATAAATAGCCACACAGTTCAAGACAGGCTTTACTTCCAAATGAGAATATAATAAATTTAGAAAAAAAACTTCTGGAATTCAGAGACTGAGGGATTTCAGAATTATGGGTAAAGGACTGTAGACCTGTATTTTGATCTAGTGACATCTTACACTGTAAAGTCCCAGGTCTCTCAATATTTCTTAAAAAGGACAATTTTATCTTCAAGTCAGAATTTCAGGCCAGTAGAAAGAGAACCACTTTCACAGGGTTTAATTAAGCACAGCTATGATGACAGGGATTGCACATCTTTTCTAAGAAAAAGTTAAATATTAAATACTAACTAGTAGCTTAAGTGCTACAAATTACTTAAGGTATGTTAATATATATTGGACCTCAATGTATATTTCCTATGTTTGTTTAGTTTTTCAAATACTGCCCAAAATACTAAATAGTGATTAATGTTATTTCACAAAAAAATGATTAAAAGAAATGATGGGGGTATGTTAAACTCCAGGTGGTTTATGCTGTATATTAGTACTTCTCCCACCAAACTGTGCAGTGATAATCCATTATTATCATTCAACTTCACTTTTCTATTAAAAATTGCCAAGAATGTTTCTCCTTATTTGGAAAAGACTAAGTCAGGGCCCAAGATAATAAGATAATGAAAAGATGAACAGCAAGAAAAGCACTACGAAGATGGGAAAATTTGTACAATGCAAAAATTTTTTTAACATCTTTATGGGAGTATAATTGCTTTACATTGTTGTGTTAGCTTCTGCTGTATAACAAAGTGAATCAGCTATACGTATACATATATAGCCATATCCCCTCCCTCTTTCGTCTCCCTCCCACCCTCCCTATCTCACCCGGCTAGGTGGTCACAAAGCACCGAGCTGATGTCCCTGTGCTATGCAGCTGCTTCCCACTGGTTATCTATTTTACATTTGGTAGTGTATATACGTCCATGCCACGCTCTCACTTCGTCCTAGCTTACCCTTCCCCCTCCCCGTGTCCTCAAGTCCATTCTCTACATCTGTGTCTTTATTCCTGTCCTGCCCCTAGGTTCTTCAGAACCACTTTTTTTTTTTTTTAGATTCCATATATATGTGTTAGCATACGGTATTTGTCTTTCTCTTTCTGACTTACTTCACTCTGTATGACAGACTCTAGGTCCATCCACCTCACTACAAATAACTCAATTTCGTTTCTTTTTATGGCTGAGTAATATTCCATTGTATATATGTGCCACATTTTCTTTATCCTTTCATCTGTTAATGGACACTTAGGTTGCTTCCATGTCCTGGCTATTGTAAATAGTACTGCAATGAACATTGCAGTACATGTCTCTTTTTGAATTATGGTTTTCTCAGGGTATATGCCCAGTAATGGGATTGCTGGGTCGTATGGTAGTTCTACAGTTAGTTTTTAAAGGAACTTCCATACTGTTCTCCATAGTGGCTGTATCAATTTAGATTCCCACCAACAGTGCAAAAGGGTTCCCTTTTCTCCACACCCTCTCCAGCATTTATTGTTTGTAGATTTTTTTTGGTGAAATGCAAATTTTTTGTGTTGTTCTTGTATTGCCAGAACAATAGCCAGAACCATGGATTTTTGAAGTCTTAGTCCTAATTCTAAAACTCATCCTTCAGGTCCCAAATTAGAATGAGGCTATGCTCCAAAAGCTCCTTGTTCAAGTTTGGAGTTTAGAACCCAGAACAAATTTTTGCAAAGAAACTGTTAAAAATGGTTCCCAGGTTAGCTAGGAAAAGCACTCAAAATACAGCATGTGAATATCAAAAGATATGGGGAAAGTTGTTATAAATTCAAACAATGCCTAAGAAATTATTTTCTTAAAGAATTTCTCTTAGATGTTGGTGCTTAAGGGAAAGCAGGATTACGAGCAAGAATAAGGAAGTAGGTCAAGAATTCAAGGACTATGCCAAAGGGCTTAAGAAACTTTCAAGGACTTGAGAAGTCAATGATCTGCAATAGACATATTTTACTTTTATAACCAAGAGGGGAAAAAAAAACACTTTTTAAAAGGCAATTTAAAAACACTCATTTTGAACAGACTTGTGGTTGCCAAAGGAGAGAAGGGGTGGGGAAGGAACGGATTAGGAATTTGGGGTTAGCAGCTGTAAATTATTATATATAGAATACATAAACAACAAGGTCCTACTGTATAGCACAGGGAACTATATTCAATATCCTGTGATAAACCATAATGGAAAAGAATGTAAAAAAGAATGTATATATATGTATATCTGAGTCACTTTGCTGTACAGCAGAAATTAACACAATACTGTAAATCAACTATAATTCAATCAAAAAATTAAAAAATTTTTTTAAAGAATTAAAAACACTCATTCTTTATCAGGTCTAATTTTACTTCGGAATGTATGGGTTTCCAAAAAAAAACAACGAAGGCAGAATAGCTAACATGCAAGCACAGAATGGTGAGTTGGTCACAAAGGATATCAGAACCTATCTGAAATTTACACTTCATCCTCTTCTGGGTGACTAAACTTTCAAAGTAGAATTAGCTTCAAGAATTTGCCACTACCTTTCTGTGCTCACATTTTGTGAATTAAAAAAATCATCAATCGGGCCTCCCTGGTGGCGCAGTGGTTGAGAGTCCGCCTGCCGATGCAGGGGATACGGGTTCGTGCCCCGGTCTGGGAGGATCCCATATGCCGCGGAGCGGCTGGGCCCGTGAGCCATGGCCGCTGGGCCTGTGCATCCGGAGCCTGTGCTCCGCAACGGGGGAGGCCACAACAGTGAGAGGCCCGCATACCGCAAAAAGAAAAAAAAAAAAAAAAAAAAAAAAAAATCATCAATCAACAAATTCTAAGACTTAGTATCTGCTCCTCATCCCCTTCTCTAGTAGGCTTTCGGTGAACTGGAATGGAAGAAGAGTCTTTTGTTTATCCTTGGCATTTCAAAGGGGATGATTTAAGTCCCTATCTTACAACTTAGATGTAAAAGGATTCAGTATTTTTTAATGATTAATCAATGCAGTTTGCACTTCAGAACAGCCTCCGCAGAAAGTTTATTTCATTGTGATAATGATGTAAATTAGTTATCACCTGTAAGCAGACTAGTGGTAACTTGGGTTTATTGTCATTTTAAAATATCAATGCTAGCACAATTCAGTATCCGCAGACAGAAAGAACATTCTATCTGGAGTCAGAAGACTTAATCACGTACAGAGAAACTACTGTGTGATTTCTTACATCTCAATTTCTTCATGTGTAAAGGAAGTAATAACTATTTCACACTATTGTTCATTCCATAAATATTTATTGAATACTCACTAAGTGCCAGGCACTGCTCTAGATACTAAAGACAAAATGATGAACATAAGTCTCTGTTGTCACATGGAACAGAGACTTACATTCCAGAGGGAATGCTTACATTCCAAGGGAAATAGACATAAACAAACAAACAAACAAAATAATTTTAGCAGCTAACAAAAAATGCTATGAAAAAGTAAAACAAGGCCATTGTGCTAGTGACTGACAGTGAGGTCTACTTTAGATGGCTGTTAAGGAAAGACTTCTCTGAGCAGTGACGCCTAAATGAAGACCTGTACACCAACAAGGAATCAGCCATGGTACAGCCGTGGGGTAATATCAGTCCATGAAGCCAGAAAATATATGCAAAGGCCTGAGGCAAGAACAAGTTTGAGGTGTTCTAGGAACACACAAAAAAAGCTAAAGTGGATAGAAAGTGGTGAGCAAAAGGTTTACCGTAGAAAGGTAAGTGAAGAAAGATCACAAAGCCATAAGTCATAGTAAAGAGTTTGGATCTTTTTCCTATAGTCTAATATTAGAGAATTTTAAGCAGGGGGAAAAACATGATCTTTTTTTTTTCATTTTTTTTAAAGATCACTTGGGCTGTTGATAGAAAATGGACTTCAGAGCACAAAAAGGAAACAAAGAGAACAGCTATGAGGTATTTGCAATAGACCAAGTGAGACATCATGGTGATTTATATGCGATAGTGGTAGCAAGAAAAAATGGGAGAAGTTATGAGGCTTAATGAGGTAATGTATTTGACAATATTAGAAAATACCTACGACAATGATTAATATAGTAGAGGCTTGTGTCACACTGTATTTTCCAAAAATGGCCTATAATAGTATTTCTCATCCCACAAGCTCTTCTAGAACTTTGCCACTCCCTCATTAAGAGGTGGAGTCTTTTGGGGCTTCCCTGGTGGCGCAGTGGTTGAGAGTCTGCCTGCCAATGCAGGGGACACGAGTTCGAGCCCTGGTCTGGGAAGATCCCACATACCGCGGAGCAACTAGGCCCGTGAGCCACAACTACTGAGCCTGCGCGTCTGGAGCCTGTGCTCTGCAACGAGAGGCCTGCGCACTGCGATGAAGAGTGGCCCCCGCTTGCTGCAACTAGAGAAAGCCCTCGCACAGAAGCGAACACCCAACACAGCCAAAAATAAATAAATAAATTTATAAAAAACAAAAAAAAAAGAAGTGGAGTCTTTTGTTTGTGGGTGGGTCTTTGTAACTGCCTTAACCTAGCAGACTGGGTGGGACATAATACAAATTATTGTACATTCTCTTCCAGCATCACAAACAGCATGGGAATCTTAATCTCCCAAAGCCAGATGACTGAGATCTCATTACGTAAAGATGAAGGAAAAATGATATCCTTTGTTCATTTTGCTACTTGAAGAAATGCAATACAAAATGGTACAAAAAATTATATAGAAAACTTTTAATAAAATGCTCTTAGGTTATAGAATATCATGTATAAAATGATTCCATTTGTACAAATTATACATAAATGTGTATATAAGCACAGAGTTGCTAGGAAAGCTATTCTCCAAAACACAGTAGGATTTCCAGTAGAACTTTTCTTCCTTCTACTTAATATAGTTTTCACTATTGTTTCAATTTTTAAAAATTAAGATTATGTTGTCATCTCTTCAAGAACAATAAAACTATTTTTTAAAGCTTTAAAATAAAGAGTAATGTCAAATTCTGCAGAGACAGCGCTATTAAAACTAAGGGTAAAAAGCACCCATTGAGTTTAGCAACAAAGCTATCATTGGAGACCTTTGTTAGGATTTTCAGTGAAATGTGGAGGTAAAAAGAGTGCTGTAAGGTAAATGGAAGATGGATGAATAAAGACAGACAATGTAGAAGACTCTTCCAATAGGTTCATCTATCCTGAAGAAGAGAGGTTAAGATGGTATTTCCAGGGAGACACAGAATTAGCAGAGATATTTTTCAACTTGGGAGAGATACAGTCCATGTTAATTTGTTAATGAAAAAGTCAGTAGATCCTAAAATTCATATAGAAATTCAAGGAACCCAGAATAGCCAAAACAATCTTGAAAAAGAACAAAGCTAAAGGCCTTACACTTCCCAATTTTAAAACTTACTACAAAGCTGCAGTTATTGAAATAGTGTGACACTGGCATAAGAATAGACATAAAGATCAATGGAATAGAACTGAGAGTCCAGAAATAAATCTTCACATGGTTTATGGTTAACTGATTTTCAACAAGAATGTCAAGACAATTCAATGGAGAAAAAATAGTGTTTTCAATATATGGTGCTAGAATAACCAGTTACCCACATGCAAAAGAATAATAAAAATAATAAAGAATATAAAGTTCTTTAAAAATAATGTGACCCTTAGCTCACAGCATATACAAAAACTAATTCAAAATGGATCAAAGACCTAAATGTAAGAGCTAAAACTATAAAACTCCTAGAAGAAAACTTGGGAATAAAACTTTGTGACCTTAGATTAAGCAATGGTTTTCCAGATATACCACCAAAAGCACAAGCAACAAAAGATAAATTAGACATAATCAAATTAAAAATTTTTGTGCTTCAAAGGACCCTATCAAGAAAGTAAAAAGACAACCCACAGAAAGGGAGAAAATATTTGAAAATCATGTATCTCATAAGGGACTCGTATCTAGAATATATAAAAAATTCTTCTGCGATGAAGAGTGGCCCCCGCTCGCCACAACCAGAGAAAGCCCTCGCACAGAAACGAAGACCCAACACAGCAAAAATAAATAAATTAATTAATTAATTAAAAAAAAATTCTTACAACAACAAAGACAACCCAATTTAAAAATGAGCAAAGGACCCAAATAGATATTTCTCTTAATAAGATTTACAAACAGCCATTAAGCACACAAAAAGATGCTCAACATCGATAGTCACCAGGGAAACACAAATCAAAATATACTAAGATACTACTTCACACCCACTAGGATGGCTATAATCAAAATGACAGACAATAACAAATTGTTGGTAAGGATGCAGAGAAACTGGAACCCTTATACCCCTAGTGGTAATGTAAAAAGGCGCAGCTGCTTTGGAAAAGTCTGGCAGTTCCTCAAAAAGTTAAACAGAGTTACCCTATGACCCAGCAATTCCACTCCTAGATATATATCCAAGAAAAATGAAATATATTTGGAGATATATATCCAAATATATATCCACTCCTAGATATATATCCAAGAAAAATGAAAACATATGTCCACACCAAAACTTATGTACACAACCGTTCACAGTACCATTAATCATAATACCCAAAATGTGGAAACAACTGAAATGTTCATCAGCTGATGAATGAATAAATAAAATGTGGAATATACATATAACAGAACATGCAGCAATAAAAAGCACTGATATATGCTACAATATGGATGGACCTTGAAAACACCATGTTAAATGAAAGAAGCCATATTAGAATTATTTAAAGAATACTTTAATAATCTGATTCTATTTATATGAAATGTCCAAAAGAGGCAAATCTACAGAGACTGAAAGTAGATTAGTGGTTGTCTAGGGCTAGGGGTGAAATACTGGAAGTGACTGTTAATAGAAATAGGGTTTCTTTTAGGGGTAATGAAATTTTTCTAAAATTGATGGTGGATATGGTTATACACTTCTGTGAATAAGCTAAAAATAAAAAACTCATTGAACTGTATCTTTCAAAGAGATGGTATGTGTATTAATATCTCAATAAAACTGTTATAAAAAAATGAAAAGCACCAGGCAACCTAAAAATTTACTAAAATTTTCCATATGAAATTGTTACAACTATGATGTTTAGTTGTTATACTGCAAAATAAATATTCTTAAAATAAACAACAAAAGTCTGTACATAGAAAGGAAGAAGTTGAAGACATACAGGAGAGAGGGAGGAAAGCAGAAAAAGGAGAAAATGTATAGACTGAGATCCTCAAAAAGTGTGTGAGCAGATGGAATCCAGAACACCCAAGGATTACCTCTTCCATCATGACAGAGAAGGATAGGCAGGAAAGTAAGTATACCAACAGGTGAGAGTATGAGCAGTTGAGAGTGTTTCCACCAAATGGACTCTATTGTCTCTGGGAAGAATGGCATCTTCTATGACTGATGGAGGAAAGAGGAGGATTGAGAGAGACTGTAGAGATAGTTGCCAGAGTGACAAACCAAATATTCACCCAATATTTTATTTGCCCATCTATGCCATAGAGTAATGCTAAATTAAATTAAATTAAATTAAATAAGTGAATAATCTTAGCATGAAGGTTTAATGTGAACAAAACTCTGGGACACAGCATATCAACTTTCATAATAATCTTTGTCATGCGAATGGGAAAAAATTAATTATGAATACCTCAAAATACTTTCCTTGAATATGATTCCATTTATATGATTCCATGTATCATGTAAACTTAACTTTTGCAAAAAAACTCTCCAGAAAGTGGGCATAGAGGGAACCTACCTTAACATAATAAAGCCCATATATGACAAACCCACAGCAAACATCATTCTCAATGGTGAAAAACTGAAAGCATTTCCTCTAAGATCAGGAACAAGACGAGGATGTCCACTCTCACCACTATTATTCAACATAGTTTTGGAAGTCCTAGCTAAGGCAATCAGAGAAGAAAAAGAAATAAAAGGAATACAAATTGGAAAAGAAGTAAAACTGTCACTGCTTGCAGGTGACATGATACTATACATAGAGAATCCTAAAAATGCCACCAGAAAACTACTAGAGCTAATCAATGAATTTGGTAAAGTTGCAGGATACAAAATTAATGTACAGAAATCTCTTGCACTCCTATACACTAATGATGAAAAATCTGAAAGAGAAATTAAGGAAACACTCCCATTTACCATTGCAATAAAAAGAATAAAATACCTAGGAATAAACCTACCTAGGGAGACAAAAGACCTGTATGCAGAAAACTATAAGACACTGAGGAAAGAAATTAAAGACGATACCAACAGATGGAGAGATATACCATGTTCTTGGATTGGAAGAATCCATATTGTGAAAATGACTATACTACCCAAAGCAATCTACAGATTCAATGCAATGCCTATCAAATTACCAATGGCATTTTTTATGGAACTAGAACAAAAAGTCTTAAAATTTGTATGGAGACACAAAAGACCCCAAATAGCCAAAGCAGTCTGGAGGGAAAAAAACGGAACTGGAGGAATCAGACTCCCTGACTTCAGTCTATACTACAAAGCTACAGTAATCAGGACAATATGGTACTGGCACAAAAACAGAAATACAGATCAATGGAACAACGTAGAAAGCCCAGAGATAAACCCACGCACCTATGGTCAACTAATCTATGACAAAGGAGGCAAGGATATACACTGGAGAAAAGACAGTCTCTTCAATAAGTGGTGCTGGGAAAACTGGACAGCTACATGTAAAAGAATGAAATTAGAACACTCCCTAACACCATACATAAAAATAAGCTCAAAATGGATTCGAGACCTAAATGTAAGACCAGACACTATAAAACTCTTGGAGGAAAACATAGGAAGAAACACCCTTTGACATAAATCACAGCAAGATCTTTTTTGATCCACCTCCTAGAGTAATGGAAATTAAAACAAAAATAAACAAATGGGACCTAATGAAACATAAAAGCTTTTGCACAGCAAAGGAAACCATAAACAAGACGAAAAGACAAGCTCAGAATGGGAGAAAATATTTGCCAACCAATCAACGGACAAAGGATTAATCTCCAAAATATATAAACAGCTCATGCAGCTCAATATTAAAGAAACAAACAACCCAATCCAAAAATGGGCAGAAGAGGGGCTTCCCTGGTGGTGCAGTGGTTGAGAGTCCGCCTGCCGATGCAGGGGACGCGGGTTCGTGCCCTGGTCTGGGAAGATCCCACATGTCGAGGAGCGGCTAGGCCCGTGAGCCATGGCCGCTGAGCCTGCGCGTCCAGAGCCTGTGCTCTGCAACAGGAGAGGGCACAACAGTGAGAGGCCCGCGTACTGCAAAATAATAATAATAATAAATAAATAAAATTAAAAAAAAAAAATGGGCAGAAGACCTAAATAGACATTTCTCCAAAGAAGACATACAGATGGCCAAGAAGCACATGAGAAGCTGCTCAATGTCACTAATTATTAGAGAAATGCAAATCAAAACTACAATGAGGTATCACCTCACACCAGTTAGAATGGGCGTCATCAGAAAATCTACAAACAACAAATGCTGGAGAGGGTGTGGAGAAAAGGGCACCGTCTCGCACTGTTGGTGTGAATGTAAATTGATACAGCCACTGTGGAGAACAGTATGGAGGTTCCTTAAAAAACTAAAAATAGAATTACCATATGATCCAGCAATCCCACTACTGGGCATATACCCAGAGAAAACCATAATTCAAAAAGACACATGCACCCCAATGTTCATTGCAGCACTATTTACAATAGCCAGGTCATGGAAGCAACCTAAATGTCCATCGACAGATGAATGGATAAAGAAGTTGTAGTATATATATACAATGGAATATTACTCAGCCATAAAAAGGAACGAAATTGAGTCATTTGTAGAGACGTGGATGGATCTAGAGACTGTCAAACAGAGTGAAATAAGTCAGAAAGAGAAAAACAAATATCGTATATTAACGCATGTATGTGGAACCTAGAAAAATGGTACAGATGAACCAGTTTGCAGGGCAGAAGTTGAGACACAGATGTAGAGAACAAATGTATGGACACCAAGGGGGGAAAACCGCAGTGGGGTGGGGATGGTGGTGTGCTGAATTGGGCGGTACACACTGATGTGTATAAAATTGATGACTAATAAGAACCTGCAGTATAAAACAAACAAACAAACAAAAAAAGTAGATTCTTTTTTTTTTAAGGAAGTCTAAACTAGTCTAAGAAGATTATCCTTTACAATAAAGTAAATGAGAAGAAAAAGACTGGGCTAGCCAGTTGTTTTTCTCTATAAGCAGTAAAAGGAAATAAATCCTTAATCTAAATCACTTGAGCATTGTTCTAGCTAGCTTTGATTGGAATTATGTAACTAGTTGAAAATCTAATCCAATGACAATTGCCACATATAAGAGTGGCATATTTTAAGAACAACTCTACTTTCCATCCTTCTACAGATTATTACCATCAACACAGCTGCCTGCAACAAAAGCAAGAACTGACTGCTTGTCTGATATAACACACTAAGCAAAAGATCCCACACAAGTTCTACAGGCTCTGGATGATTAAACAAAAGCCACTGTTATAAATATAAGCCCAATAAGGTTTTACATAGGGGAAAGAAACATACATATTTGCTATCAGTATATTCTGCACAGTTTACAAGGGTATATAAGCAACAACTCCAAAACAACCTTCTATATCTCAGCTCTAAGCCTAGTTTGCAGGGCCTTGGACATTCCATTCACTATGAGAATGATGTGCCACATTATAGGGCTTGAAAATCATAATGCTTAGTACTACTATCAAAGAGTTTACAAGCTTACTGTACAAAGAATGTACTAGAGATACGACTAGTTAATTATAACAGATGTAAATGATTCAACACCCAAAAGAATTATATGAGCAAGGCTCAAGAGTATTAGAACAGGGAAAAATCAAGGCTGACGAGAGTATTCAAGGAAAGCAAAAGATATAAAATTTCCATATACTTCTTCCCACTGGTACTACTTACCCTCTTAGGAGGCTTCTTTCCTTTATTTTCAGGGCATTTAGATTAGATACAATTTTTCTTCTGTTCCTTTTATAATTCTAAAACTACTATATTAAGATTTGTACTATTACTATGTACCATGTGAGCTTAATAAAAATCATAATTAATATATTCAAAAACAGTTTATTTAGAAAAGTATAAGTTCCTTTTAATTGTTTGATGTGAGTCGTGCTGATATCTTTCTAGGAGAATCTGAGACTCCCTCCTTTACATCTTTGCAAGAGAAACACACATGCTTAAGCTCTTCAAAAACCTAAAATCCAAGAATTAGATGACAGATTTTTTAAAATCACCTTCCAGACATTGCTAAGGACTGCCAAATAACACTTAAATGTGTTTAGATTACCAGTGATTTTGAAATTCAAAGTCACTATGAGTCTCTTTCAGTCAGCATGTAACAGCAAAGACCATATTATTTCTCTAATGATTCCTTTTACAAAGACTACCTTGAGTGGCCCTGATAACTTACTAACTCACTATTTCTAACATTCTCTCCAAAATGTTATAAAAACAATACAAATCAAGAAAGAGTGTTAAATATTTATGGGTAATGACTAAACAAATCATATTTTATAATCTCAACTAGTTCCTTATACAACCTGATTAATCTTCAACATGTCCCTAGTTATTCCTTTTTCCAGCTCCCATGGCCATTGATCTAAATGTTTACTATATTCCTTAAATCTTGACTCTACTCTCATTTTTAACATGGACCCTGCTTCCCATCCCTACAACATTTAAGCATACTCCTACCTTAGAAACCCCTTCCCCTCAATTCCATATTCTTCTCTGCCTCTTTCACAATGAAACATCTTGAGTAATCTACACTCATTTTCTCCACTTCTTACCTCCTATTTACTCTTCAAACCACTCTAATCTGGCTTCCACACCCACGACTCCATGGAAACTTCTCTCTTTGAGGGCATCAGTGATGTTCAAATTGATCAATCCAATGGATATTTTTAAGATTTCATCTATTCAATTCTCTCAATAGTATTCAAGCCAACCCACTATTCCCACCTTGACTGCCACATTCTTCTGGTTTTTCTCTGATACCTCTGCCTGTCCTTTTTCACTCTCCTGTGCAGGCTCTTTTCTCTGCCAATCCCTTAAATATGACTGTGATGGCTTAAAATCCCTCCACAAATTCTTTGACACTCCTTTCAAAAGGTAGAGCCTAATTCTCCTGCCCATGCCTAAAATTCCCATCCCCATGAGCATGAGCTGAACTTAACGATTCGTTTCTAATGAACAGAATAAGTCAGAAGTGATGTCCTCAGACCAGGTCATACTAAGCACTTTGGCTTCCTCCTGGCTCTCACTTGGATTACTCCTTCTGAGCGAAGCCAGATGCTCTATCATGATGACACTCATGTAGCCTAACGGAGAGGTTGGCTGGTGAGGAATTGAGGCCACCTTCCAACAGCCAGCAAGGAACTAAGGCTTTCTGCCAACAGCCGTGATAGTGAGTCATCTTGGAAGCAAATCCTCCAACTCCAGTCAAGCCTTTCAGGTGACTGCAATGTCTTGACTGCAACGGCATGAGAGACTCTGAGGCAGAACCACCTAGCTAAGTCACTCCCAAAGTTCTGAGTCACAGAAACTATGCAATAATAAATATTTGTCGTTTTAAGTGGCTAATATTGTGGGTAATTTGTTACAAAGCAATAGATATCTAATCCAACGGTGTTTCTCAGTGTTCTATTCAAAGCTCTCTATTATTCCCACTCACTCTCTCAACTCTCTATTTGTGTAAAGCTAATATTTATCTGTAACCCAGATATTTTCCTAAGTTCCAGACCACACGATATCTTTACATCAATTTCAACATGCCCCAAAGCAACCACCTTTCTCACCCCAACCTATACTTCTTATCCTTCCTATCATCATTCATCAAAGGAAATCTAAAAGCCTGGATTTCATCAGACTCATCCCCCCCTTTCACTCACATCCAATCAATCACTGAAATCCTGTCAATATGACTTCATTATTTTTCTGTAACCATAGTATTCTTTAAAGGATACAAATTTTACCTGAAGCTATTGATCAATTTTAAAAATCACAGAGACAACCAGACATCATGTGCCACTTGATGTACAGGTTTCCCCTGCTACCTGAAAGTAGAGTGTTCCTATGAAACCTTCCTGAAATGGCATAAAGCAAAGAAGCAATAACCTTAGGACACATCTTTCTAATGGATGCACAAAATAAACCAAGATAAAGCAAAGATGCTCACAGACACAGTTCAAAGCTATGGCAGCTTGATGCTGTGTAGTTCCCAGGGAAGGAGCTTAATGGCGCCACTCTTGCTGCTTGGGGTGCTCACTGCCTCTATAACAGCTCACTACAAAAAAAAAAAACTCTGAATGCTATTTTTGCTTTTCACCTATTTTTCATAAAAGCAAAAATCCTCTTCGGATTTCCTGTGGTTAGCAAACACAGGTAATAATATAGGTCTTTCTTAAAAGTGAAGTGGGGTAAAGCAAACTCTCAAAAAGCGGGAGATACCTGTAATATGTTCCACCTACAAAGTATTCCTGTCCAAAGGGAAAAAAAAAAGTTAAGCTTCTAGCTCTAAGTATAAGTTTATAGGAAACACGGAGGACAAAGGAACATGTATAAACATACAAGAATATTATCAGCAAAATCCAGAATGTAGAAAATCTACAGAATAATTTGCTGTCTTCAATCAATGGATGGCAGGACTTCCCTGGTGGCACAGTGGTTGAGAATCCGCCTGCTAATGCAGGGGAAATGGGTTCGAGCCCTGGTCCGGGAAGATCCCACATGCCACGGAGCAACTAAGCTCGTGCACCACAACTACTGAGCCTGAGCTCTAGAGCCCGCGAGCCACAACTACTGAGCCCATGCATCACAACTACTGAAGCCCACATGCCCTAGAGCCCGCGCACTGCAACTACTGGGCCTGAGTGCCGCAGCTGCTGAGCCCGCGTGCTGCTACTGAAGCCTGCGCACCTAGAGCCCGGCTCCGTAACAAGAGAAGCCACCACAATGAGAAGCCCGGGCACCACACAAAGAGTAGCATCTGCTTGCCGCAACTAGGGAAAGCCTGTGTGCAGCAATTAAGACCCAATGAAGCCAAAAAAAATTTTTTTAATTAAAAAAGCAGGGCTTCCCTGGTTGCACAGTGGTTGAGAGTCCGCCTGCCGATGCAGGGGACACAGGTTCGTGTCCCGGTCCGGGAAGATTCCACATGCCGCGGAGCGGCTGGGCCCGTGAGCCATGGCCACTGAGCCTGCGCATCCGGAGCCTGTGCTCTGCAACGGGAGAGGCCACAACAGTAAGAGGCCCGCGTACAGCAAAAAAAAAAAAAAAAAAAAAAGCAAATGAATGACAAAGGAAAAAAGAGGGAAGGAGGACCTATAGAGTAAAAGAGACTCAGTTTTATATGTGGATCTTATTTGGAATCCTGACTCAAATAAACCAACTGGTGAGGGAGAGGTGTTTGAGAAAAAAATCAAGGAAATTAAACACTGACTGGATAGTTGAAAATATTAATAAATAATTATTATTATTTAGTTGTAATAATGGCATTGTGATAACATTTTTTAAGAGAGAGACCTTAACATTTAGTAATACATACTGAAATATTCAAAAATGAAATAATGAGTTCTGGGATATGCTTTAAAGTAATCCAGTGGGCTAGGAAGGAGCTATTGGCAAGGTTGGCCATATGTTGATATTTTACGAGCTGAATGACAGGAATTCATTTTACTATCCTCTTTTGTGTATGTTTGAAAGAAATTTTCTATAATAAAAGTTTTTTTCTATAACAAAAAGGGCTTACAACACTTAAATGACTTTCCACTGCCCTGGGGGGTAAAGTTCAAATTCCTTAGCATGGTTAATCAAGAAAGCCTTTCATTATCAGGGCCCTGCTTCTCTCTCCAGCTCATCTCACCATTGTCCACCACACAGCCCAAACTCCAGGACTAACAAGCTCCTTACTCTTGTCTCCTGGAAAAACATTTATTCCCTCTATCTCGAGCAGTTTTCTCCCTCTGCTCACGTAGCTAATCTCTATTTACCATTCAGGTAACAGCAAACCTACTTCTTCTAGGAAACTTTTTCTGACCCTCCAAGACAGAGACAAGTTACCCACCTCTGCACCTCCCAAAATCCTATGCTTCCCTTATCACAACTCTTACCTGATGTACACGGCAGTAGACTCTAGGTATCATGAGACTATGGACTATATCCATCTTATTTACCATTTTAACCCTTCTTCTTAGCATAGTGCCTGGCACATAGTACATAATCAATAAACATTTGATAAATTTACAAAAGGCATGACCTCCACTAACTTTCTAACCTTCCAACTCCTCACATATCTATATCTCACATAATCTATATCTATATCACATATCTATGTCTCCCTCAATTTTCTTTCCTTTCTTGTCTTCCTTTGTGATCATGATTCACCTAAACGGTTGGCTGTCCACACAGTGTTCCCAAATTTATATCCTTAGCCCTCCCTGGGCATCTCACCTAATAAAAATTCAACAGGGCTTCCCTGGTGGCGCAGTGGTTGAGAGCCCGCCTGCTGATGCAGGGGACACGGGTTTGTGCCCCGGTCCGGGAAGATCCCACATGCCGCGGAGCAGCTGGGCCCGTGAGCCATGGCCGCTGAGCCTGCGCGTCCAGAGCCTGTGTTCCGCAACGGGAGAGGCCACAACAGCGAGAGGCCCGCGTACCGCAAAAAAAAAAAAAAAAAAAAAAAAAAAATTCAACAAATTCTGTGCTATAATCTAACAGATCTTCATCTCCAGGCCTGACCTATGGCTCCAAATACCTTCTGGACTCTATCTCCTGTTATCTCCCTACACACCTTTACACTAAGGCTGCTCAGAAATTCTCAATATCTTAATGCATTTTATGTTCTCAAGTTTCCCAATTTGTACATATTTCCCACTGCCTGAAATGCCCTTCTTCTCTTCTACCTTTAAGTCTCGGCTCAAATGTCTCTCTAGCCTTTTTTAGGCTAAAGACTGTGCCCACAGCAGTCTACTCTTACTTCTAATGTAGAATTACCATACTGTATTGAAATTACGTTTAGCTGTCTGCTCTGCTAGATTGTGAGTTCCTAGATGGAACGGACTCTCTCCTTTGTGCTTGTACCTCCAACATATAAAGTGCCTATTAAAAAGTCCCAGATAAATGCTTGCTGAATGAATAATTGTTTCTAATAATTAAAAGACTGAGCTTGAGCTGAAAAGATTACCTAATTCTACTTTTCTAAAGAAGGTAATCAGTTTCTCTGTTCCTGTATTGGTCAGAATAATATACTAAACTCTTTTTCAAAAAACAAAAATTTACGTATTATGAAAATAAAAGAAATGTAAAGTAAAAAGACCATCCATTCCCAGAAGATAGGTTTGGGTCTGGGCCCAGGTCCAGAAGAGAAGATCCAGGCTAAGGTGATGTTTGGGTGAATCTATTTAGTTCACAGCAATTCCTGTGATCCTTTCCAACCCTGAGATTATCCCAATATCAATTCTTGGTACAGGCTGACTCTAAAACAAGGCCAATTTAGTTTAGTCCAGGGTTTTCATGGCCACCCTAGAATAGGCCTGCAACCACAGAGTGAGACCAGAGCCCAAGTGATTTTGGAAACAAGGAATAGAGTAACTTGCTATTTACTGCTCTGCTTAAAATGCTGTGCAACTAATTCAGATAATCCTCCTAGAAGATGCAGCTCCAAGTTAACAGCCACATGCAAATCATTAAGATGTACCTTCATCCTTCCAAATCCTAATGTACTGAAACAATGTCCAAGTGTACAAAATTCACTGCCAACATTCAATGTCTCCTACTTTCTCTTTAAGTGAATACCTATCCTTTTCCCATCTTTACTGGACCTCCTCTAATTTGGGATTGAGTATCATTTTATTTTCACAAGATCATTTTATTTTATAATATTTCTCTGTGGTTTCTCTGCAAGCAAATACTTTAACACCAAAGAACAAGAAAAAAAGCTTCTAAATATCCATTAGTGAGAAATATGATACCTCCTTCTGCTGGCAGGGATGATGTTTTTATAGTCTAATCTCAGAAGGGAGAATAAGTAATGGGGGGGAGGTTTGGCAGGGAAGAAGTATAATTTAAAAAACTGTATTTAGCCAGTAAGACAAAGAGAGATTTGTCAAGATATTCAGAAACTAAAACGGCAAGGAGGCAGAAAAAGGATATGACAAAGGAAGAAAAACAGGAAAAAAAGAAGATTCTGTCTGCGCTAGGAGTTCCCAAGAACCCCAGCTTGGGGCCTCTCCAGTGTGACCCTAGATTCAGAGCCACACGAAGTTGGGATTTGTAGAGTAACTTCATTCCATAGTGCCACTCACTGAAATTACTCTACCTTGAATAGGCTGGAAAGGTTCAAAAGGATTTTCTGATTATCACTTCTACTGAAACCCAATATTACTCTTCATTTATCTGAACTATGGGATTTCATAATTCCAGAGTTTTCAGGATACAATGTTCATTTGCCTCTCTTTCATGGCTACCTAAAGATAATCTTGAACAATGTATTTAAACCTCATTCAGGTTTGGTCTTATTTTTCCCTTTAAAAATTATGTAAAGAAAGGAAGTTGATGTTGAAAGTTATACTTGTTACTCCTGCAGGCTTGTCTTTAGTAACTCAAAGATTGCATTTTTCTCCTTCCTGTAGTGAAAGTGAGGTGTAATGGAAAAAGTAAAAAAGCCAGTTATTTAGAACCCTGATAACACTGCTTACTGCTAGCTCTGTGATCTTGAGCAAACTGCTTAAAAGCCTGGAGCCTCACATTCCAAAACTGTAAAATGGGGATAATGAATACCTACCCTGCAGAGTTATCATGAGTAAAATGAATTAAGGGAACCACTAGACTAGAAGATAAGCTCCAGAGAAAAGGAATGATGAATATATTGATCTCTGTTGATTCTTGCTCATGTGCACACGCGTGTGCATACACACCCCTAGCCTAAAGCAATAACAATTAACATGTAGTAGGTGCTCAATAAATAGTTTAAATTAACGAAAAAATACTAGCGTCCCCATTTCTCTCATTGCCTTTAACCCTCCTTCCATAATCATAATTTTTTTCCTTCTGTTTTCTATTATTTTCCAAAGCCTTCAGGACATTCTATTTTGTTCTTTTAAGAGGCTTCTTCCCTCTCATTGGCTATTATTAACTAGACACCATTCAGAGACAGTACTTTTGGAAGTAATTTCTCTAATTCCACCCACCTCCCATTTCTAACGCGTCGGGGGCGGAGGGATAGTCAGAACATAAGATTCATAGCAATTCATGGACCTTCCCACGGCCACTGATTCGTATTTAACGACACTGAAGCCCTTAACTCAGCCCTTCCCGGAATATAACTTTCAGGAGACATCGCACTATCCAGCCTCTCTTCGCTAACAAGAGACTCCTGTGTAGGAAATCCTCCGCTCTCCAAAGTTAAGGCGTCGGTCACGCTCGCCTCCCGCGGAATGGAGGCGGGAGTCCTGTGAAAAGAGACACTCAACTTGGGCAGACCTGCGAAGGCAAGTCACTTCAGGACCCGGCCAAGCTCGTCAGACCACTGCTCTAAGAAAGCAGCGCTCCTCAATCCCTGGAGGGAAGGTAAGGGGCGCGGCCGTCTACAGGGCCTGGGGGGACAGTATCAAATCCATGATTAACATGGGGAAAACGCACGGACCGCGCGGCCGAACCCCTCAAACCACGACTACAACCACCCACCCACCTACAACAGCACCCCACTCCACCCCCCCAACAAACACCCGACCCTAAGAAACACGGCTCGCCCCCAGCCCATAAATCACACAGCCGGTGCCTGCTTATTGGCTGAGCCAGCATCTCTTTCATCCTCATTGGCTATCCGGGACGTAAAGCCCACCCCCACGAGGGAGCCCTCCCGTACGGCTGCACCCCCAAGCCTAGCAACCTCTCCCCGGCTACCAAAACGCCCGGTCCCCACCTCCACCCACGGATCGCGACCCCCGAGGCGCTCAGGGCTTTGCCTCCGAGGACTTACTGTGTAATAGGAGAGCAGCCCTGCATTGTAGTCCAACACGAACCAACGGTACTGCCAGCCCTTCATTACGTTAGTCCATTTACTCAGCGGCCCTTCCATGATGGACGCCATCTTGGGAGCCGCCAATGACAACAAATTGCCTGACGTCAATCGCCTATAAGGCATTCGGCATGCGGTGGGCGTGGCCGTCGCGGGCAGGGGCGGGGCCAGGGCGGGGCCAGCGGCTCCTTCTCGCCCTAGTGGACTCGCTGACCCATGCCCTCAGCTATCAAACTCAAAAAACGATTTAAAAAAAAACCCAAAAAAAAACAAGATTTTTTTGGGAGCCTGTTGTGTGTAGGACTCCATACCTGAGATGTGAAGAACTCAAGCATGAATACTGCTATTAAGATTATTTATTAACATAAATAATTTTACTGCCCATGATGATACCTTACACATCCAAAAGATTTCACATCTGATATTCATTTAAGCAATCATTTCACAAACCCATTCATTTAATAAATACTTTTTGTTTTGTACTAGATACTCTTAGGCTTTGGGGATTCAGCAGAGACTTCATGATGCGAACAGGAAATAAAATAAATAGTAAATTATACAGTATGTTACAATTTGGTAATTTGGAGAAAAAGTAAGCAAGGAAAGAAGCAGAGAGTAGGGGTTACAATTTTAAGTTCCCAAACAGAGAAGGCCTGAATGAGAAAGTAACTTTTGAGCAAAGACCTAAAGAAAGGGAAGGAGGGAGGCTGGCAAAGGAACAGCAGATTGTTCATTGTGAGTGGAGCAGCGAGCGAGGAGAAAGTAGTTGGAGATAAGGTCAGAAAGTAAGGGGAAATCACGTAGAGCCTATAAGGACAATGGAAGTATTGTCCCACATATTGAGACAATGTCTGAGGTCCTGGGAATGCAACGCTGAAGGAGACAGAAAGGTTCCTTGCTAAGAGCTTAAATTCTGTGATGGAAAGCAGACACTAAACAAGTAAACAAGAAAAATATCTAATAGTGATGAATGCCTTGCAGAGAATTTAAGTAAGCTGGTGTAATAGGAAGCCAATGGGTAGCTACTTTATATTAGGTGTCTGTGAGTGGAGCCTCAGGAAATGGCATTTAAATTGAGATGTGAAGGGTAAGAAAAAGGGAACTAAGAAGCAGGGCATTAGCTAGAAGTGGCTGTGAGATCAAGGGAGAGGTTTTCTTTGTCTTTAATTTTTAAATTTTTAATTTTTGCACTTAAAAGTATTTTGTATATTCAGGTACTGTGCTGTGAATCCCTCCTCTTTGCTGATAACAGAAGCTCTAGGAAAAAGAATATCACTGAGGGAGCTAAACAGAGAACCTACTTGCTAGCTAATCAAATTGAGTGAAGAGCTAAAGTAAGATCAAATTTATTATGCTTGATCTGCTTGATATCTTTTTTCTCAGTTTTATTGAGATATAATTGACATATAACATTGTGTAAGTTTAAGATGTACGTGATTTGATATATGTGTATATTGTGAAATGATTACCATACTACATTTAGTTAACATCCATCACCTCACCCCATAATTTTTTTTCTTGTGATAAGAACTTTTAAGATCTACTCTCTTAGCAACTCTCAAATATACAATACAGTATAGTTAACTATAGTCACCATGCTTTACACTACATTATATATCTCAAAACCAGAAGTTTTAATCTTTTGACCAACTTTTAGTTTGATATAGTCCCACTTATTTTTGCTTTTGCTGCTTTGTGCTTTAGGTGTCGTGTCCAAAGAAATCATTGCCCAGACCTATTTCAAGAAGCTTTCCCCTGTTTTTTTCTAGAAGTTTTATGGTTTCAGGTCTTACAATTAAGTCTTTAATCCATTTTGAGTTAATTGTTGTGAGTGGTTTAAAATAAGGGTCTAGTTTTATTCTTCTTCATATGAATTTTCCCAGCACCATTTATTGCAAAGACTACTTTTCCCCCACTGAATAAGCATTCTTGGCTCCCATGTCAAATATTAGTGGATTGTATATGCATGGGTTTATTTCTGGGCTCTTGATTCTGTTCCACTGATCTATATATCTGTTTTTATGCCAGTGTCATACTGTTTTGATTACTATATATTTGTAATACAGTTTGAAATCAGAAAGTGGGATGCCTCTTTCTTCTTTCTCAGGATTGCTTTAGCTAAGCAGACTCTTTTGTGGTTCCAAATGAATTTCAGGATTTTTTTTTCTATTTCTGTAAAAAATGCCACGGAATCTTGAGAGAGATTGCATTGAATCTATAAGTGGCTTTGGGTAGTATGAACATTTTAACAATATTAATTCTTTCAGTTCATGAACATGAAATAGCTTTCCATTTATCTGTGCCTTCTTCAATTTCTTTCATTAATGTTTTTATAGTTTGCAGTGTACCGATCTTTCACCTCCTTGGTTAGATTTATTCCTAAGTATTTTATTGTTTTTTGTTGCTGTTGAACTGTGTCCCATAAGGTTAACAGAAGCTGGAGCCTAAACAGAAATTCTTGAGTGTGTCTTACAGAGCAGCAGATAAGGAAACAACTTGTTAGTAACCTCTCTGTTTGTAACCTGCCTTTACTGATTAAGTCTGCTGTCAGTTTGTTTGATTCTTTTTCCCTTTCTCTAACTGCATACCCTCCAAGCTTCACATAGCCTAAGTAATATATCACCGTACTTCTTAACCACCCCTACAGATAACCTTCTGACATATGGGTCACTATAGTAACAGGAGCTTAAGTTGTTTTCCAGAAATTTGGAGTCGGCTCCTGCCCAGTTCAGACTGGCTAAGACTAGTGGGTACCACGGACCCTAAAACTGGGCCTGCTCAGAACACTGAATACCTCACCTTTTCCCTACCTCCAATCACATTTCCCCACACTGAAAACCACCCTGCTTCTTTATCCCATAAATATCACAGGCCTGTCGCCCTTGGGGAGACAGATCTGAAATTTGTTTTCCTGACTCCTTGCTTGGCTTCCTCCTGAATAAACCCTTTCTGTACGGCAAAGCTCCATGTCTCAGTTAGGCTTCCTGCAGGTCGGGCAAACAAACTTGGTTTGATAACGCTATTGTAAATGGAATTGTCATTTTTTACGTTTTTTTTTTTCAGATAATTTATTGTTAGTGTATGGAAACACTACTGATTTTTGTATATTGATTGTAACTTTACTGAATTTGGCAATTAGATCTAACTTTTTTTTGTGGAGTCTTTAGGATTTTCTGTATATAAAATCATGTCATCTGCAAATGCAGAAAATTTTACTTCTTCCTTTCTGATTTGGATGCCTTTTATTTCTTTTTCTTGCTCGATTTCTCTGGCTAGGACTTCCTGTACTATGTTGAATATGAGTGGTGAGAGTGCACACCCTTCCTGATCTTTGAGTAAAAGCTTTCAAGCTTTCACCATTTAGTATGATGTTAGCTGTGGGTTTGTCATACATTGCCTTTATGACATTGCAGTATATTCCTTCCATACCGAATTTGTTGAGAATTTTAATCATGAATGGATGTTGAACTTTGCCAAATACTTTTTCTACATTTATTGTGATGATCATATAATTTTTACCTTTCATTTTATTAATGTGATGTGTCATGTTTATTAATTTGCTTGTTGAACCATCCTTGCACCCCAAGAATGAATCTCACTTAATTGCTGTGTATGATTGTTTTGATGTGTGGTTGAATTTGATCTGCTAGTATATTGTTGAGAATTTTTGCTTCTATATTCAGAGGGATATTGGCCTATAGTTTTGTTGTTTGTTTGTTTTCATGTAGTGTCTGTGTCTGGCTTTGATATCAAGATAGTGCTGGCCTTGTAAAATGAGTCCTGGAGTGTTCCCTTCTGTTCAGTTTTTTTGAAGGGTTGAGAAAGATTGGCATTAATTTTTCTTTGAATGTTTGGTGAAATTCACCAGTAAAACCAGGAGCTATACTTCATCCATAGTAATAAGAGGGAGAGCAGTGAGTATGGGTTCAAATGCCATGGATTGGTAGTCTGGTGGTAGAGAAATAAATAGCCTTCTATCTGCTTTTAGTTGAGGAGAGGCTCAAAGCTTAGTGGTAGGAATGTGGACTCTGATGCCACAGTACCTAGGTTTGAATCCTCAGGCCCATTAGTTAGTAGCTGTATGATATTAGGCAAGTTTTCTAACTTCTCTGTGCTTCAGTTTCTCCATCTTTAAAATATGGATAATAAAAAGTTGTCTTCAGGATTAAATGAGCTCATACATGTAAAGACCTTAGAACAGTACCTGGTAGATACTGAACACTCAATATATGTTAGTTTTTAGAATTTTCTGAAGAAAATGTGGCATGAAAAAAGAGGGGAAGGTTTGAAAGTGTCATTTCAAAGAGTGAGAAAACAATAGAAGTGGAGTAGGATTGCTGGGCAGTGTTGCATACTCATTTAAGATTTATGGTCATGGGGACTTCCCTGGTGGTCCAGTGGGTGAGACTCTGTGCTCCCAACACAGGGAGCCTGAGTTCAATCCCTGCTTGGGGAACTAGATCCCACATGCATGCTGCAACTAAGTGTCCGATGCTGCAACTAAGGAGTCCTCATGACGCAATGAAGATCCCGTGTGCTGCAACTAAGACCTGGCACAGCCAAAATAAATAAATAAATAAATAAGTATTTTTTAAAAAGATTTATGATCATGAATTTAAAGTGAGACCAGTCAACAGGGATATCAGCTTTTCTTCAGCAATGTCATGCTGTTCAGGAGTAAGCTCAGAGTATGTAGAGAGCTGGATTTATCCAAGTGAGCAAAGTAAAGGGAGAGGACAATTAAGTTCATAGTGATATCCAGGGGTGTGATTATGATTATGTACTATGAAACCTAGTTTAGGTAAGGAAGGAAGTGAGAACAGAGGATGAGTTACCCTGGCTCTGCTATTTTGGCTGTGGGATCTTAGGTAAGCCTTTGTAGGACTGAAATTCCTCTTCTGTAAGCATGAAGGTAATCATCTCTATCTAATTTCAGTAGTAAATAAGAATATATCTGAAGGGGATAGCAGCCAATAAAAACTACCTTCCAGTTTCCCCCTTCCTTCCTTTTCTTTGGGATAGCCTCTTTCTTAGATTTTACAGTTCAATGGTTTGTTGAAAACAAGGCACATGTTTAGCACCTTCAAGAAAGCTAAAGATGAAGAGACACAGTTCCTATCCAGTAGCTAACCAAGGGCATGAAACATCCATGCAACCGAGTGTAATACAAAGCTACTCTCTTTTCCTTTTGGATATATATTTTTTTCTCACTAATTCCACTATTTATTATCTACCTTGTGTCAGGGACTGTGCCTTGAACTGTGCCAGGAGTGTTATATATCTTATCACATTTAATCATCACAATAACCCTATGAATGTGTTAGTTTCCATATTTTACAAATAAGGAAAATGAGTTTCAAAGAGATTAACCAACTTGCCCAGGTACCTATTAGTATTAATTGGTGAGTATCTGAGTCCAGTGTAAACACGTCTATCTTTTTATTATGCTACGTGGCCTCACCAAAAGACACTACACAGTTCTCACAGAAACTTAATATTCCAGAAACATTATTCAGCAGAAAACCTCATGTTGCTGATGTCTTTTGGCATAAACAAAGTGTTAGGATCTTGAAATATTATTATTCAGACTGAGTTAAAAGATTTACAAAGTGTCAGTTACTACTCCTCCATTGGCTTCTTAAGAGCAGAAATCAGATCATATTCATCTCTGTGGCCCTAGAAACTAGCCCAATGCCTGGCACACAGAGGTATTTAAAAATTGTTGTTTGATCTGAATTATGTGTTCTATTAAAACTAACTTACTGGGACTTCCCTGTCGGTCCAGTGGTTAAGACTCTGTGCTTCCAATGCAGGAGATGCGGGTTCGATCCTTGGTCAGGGAACTAAGATCCCACATGCCACACAGCGCGACCAAGAAAAACAAAAACAAAACAAAAAACCCCAAAAAACTAACTTACTAAGTTCCAAGTTCTGTGCTAAGAACCATCACCTACATTTTCTCCTTTAATTCCCACATCAGTCCTTTAGGATTTGTATTATTACACCCATTTTACAGATGAGGACTTTGGGACACATAGTTATTAAATGGCTTGCCCAAGATCACACAGCTAATAAACAGCAGAACCAGAATTAGAATCTAGGGTTTTTTTTTTTACCCCACATCCATTCAACCCCAGCTGCAAGCTATATTTGCATTGTCTATGTGTAAATAAAGGTCTTGGACTTGACACAGGCAGCATCATCAACTTCTAAATCAGCTTTAACTTTTATCAGTCTCACGGAGGCATCAGCAGGCTCTACTTAACTTCAAATGTCAAAACATAGGTCATCAGGAAGAGCCAGGAGCAAGGGCAGTTCTTGACTCCTAAGACCATGTCCAATTGCACGGCTCTTTTTCTACCTTCTACACCAAGTGTCAAACTACATGCTTTAGATCATCAGCTAAAATTAAACATTGTGGAGACACGGCAGCTCTCATTCCCACATTCCTCAGTGACTGGCCTCTCTTGGAATGAGGTAGAAGCTGAAGCAGAGCAGGAAATGAGGATCAGACTCAGAATCAGAAGGTAGAGATGATGTTTACCATTAAACATCATACGCTTACCAAGGACAGGTAATTTATCCTGCCACTTACAATATCAATAAATGTTAAACTAAAGATGTGATTTTTAAAAGATCAGGAACTTCCCTGGCAGTCCGGTGCTTAAGACTCCATGCTTCCACTGCAGGGTTCGATCCCTGCTCAGGTTACTAAGATCCCACATGCCACATGGCCAAAAAGAGAAAAAAGATCATTTTGGTAGCAAAACTGACAACAAATCAGAGATGGGCAAGACTGGAAGCAAGAAGACAAACTTTTAAAAAGCTAAGCAAGTAGTAGAAATAGTCTAAACATGAACAATGAGAACACTGACGGCAGGGATGGAGAATGGGAAAGATACTGTACTGCATATTTACTGAGAAACATTTTGGAAATGAGAGTTTAAAACCCACTAAACAATCAAATTAGATGAAGAGGGATTAAAGGGAGGGAGAGATAAGATCAAGTTTTCAAATTTGCACAACTGAATAATTAAAGTAATCAAGTTTTTTTTTTTAAGGAAGAAAAAAAAACGGCGTTTCTCAATATGAAGTTTCCTTCCTCTACACAGCTGTTTTGAAATGTAACTTTTTTTAAGTTTCTAGCAAACATGATTTCCCACATGTCCACAGCCAAGACTGGAGGTGCAAATTGTTTCAAAATGCATTCTGTGGCTGCTGGTTTGTTGCCTTCTCTTCCTAAACTTCCCACCAACTGCTTTTTGTTATTGTTGTTGTTGTCACGTTTCTTAATTGGCAGTTGTTGGGCATCAAATAAAACATTTACAAAATGCTGCCTTCTTAAGGGAAAACACAGAAACCTACAAAAACTTGACCATTCTTTGCTGATTGTAGAGGAAACAGAAGATTGACTTTAAATATAGGAAAAGCAAAATAAGACATGGCCTATTTTGCCTACAAACAAATCCCAGTTCCTGCCCACCCTTTCCTCCAGCCAGAGAGCAAGAAAGTGAAATATCACATTTAGGAAAATGCAGCTATGATTTTGAGGCAGAAGCGAGCTGGGGAAGGGAGAGAAAATATTTTAGGACATCTAGACTCTGTAAGTGTTCTAAGGAGAGAAAAGGAGGAATGCATTCATCTTTTGCCCTCCCTTTCTAATGTCCCCTTGGAGACGCACATTACGGCTACCCTGGGCTTTAAACATTTCACAAACATCCTCCCCCCCTCAGATGGAATTGACCCCTCATTCCCTTGTGCCCCACCTATTCTCTGAACAAATTTCTAACAGAGAGTCTGGGACACCTAATAGCGTCAATTATTGTGTGGTTCACAGAGACTGAATGCCCTCCAACACTGCCCTTGATAGTGGGTTCTTTGAAGTCTTGGTCATATGTGCATCCTCAACTTAGCTCAGGGCCTGATATGGACAATAATGAAACAGTGGAAGCCACTTAGCAGCACCAGGCAATCTGGATAAAAGGTGAGGGGAGGCAAGGGAAGCTGGTTTGTTGGAAACAGTTTTTACTTATATTTTGTATTTATTTGAGTTGGTTTAGAGGAGTTAATAGAGATTAAGAGGCTAAATCTCCTGGGCCTCCTTCCTCAATAAATGTTGAGGAAAAAGTAGCTTCTCAGGACTATAATCTCCTTGAGGTCAGTGACTTATTCACCTGTATATCCCCAATGTTGAGAACACTGCCTGGGACACTGCAGCCCACACTGAATGTTTGTGAAACTGATTTGAACTGAGCTCCTTGCTTTTCTCTTGTTGCTGTTGACCCTTGAACCATGCAGGGTCAGGGGCACCCACCCTAAACAGAGTGGAAAATCTTTGTGTAACTTTAGAGTTGGCACTCTGTATCCAAGATTCCCCATCTGTAGCTTCAACCAACCACGGTTCGGATAGTATTGTAGTATTCTATTGAAAAAAAACCAAGGTCCACTGCCCTGCAGATGCCGGACTTGCCGGCACCACGGGTGCGGCAGCTCTGCTGCACCTGTGACGTTGGGGCGGAGAGGAAGCGGCTATTTCTACGCTCAGTGCTCAGAACAGTGGGCACTGAGAATGGTTTGTAGCTGGACATCACCAAAAGCTGCGTGAGGGAGCACCTTGTTTCCACGTGCACTTGCAGTGTGAGCTGTGCGCAGGCCCTTGAAGACTTTGATATTCTTTTTCTTTATAAAATAAAACTCGTTGTGAGAATTAAAAAAAAAAAAAAAAAGAGGGCTTCCCTGGTGGCGCAGTTGTTGAGAGTCCGCCTGCCGATGCAGGAGACACGGGTTTGTGCCCCGGTTCAGGAAGATCCCACATGCCGCGGAGCGGCTGGGCCCACGAGCCACGGCTGCTGAGCCTGCGCGTCCGGAGCCTGTGCTCCGCAATGGGAGGGGCCACAACAGTGAGAGGCCCGCGTCCCGCAAAAAAAAGAAAAGAAAAGAAAAGAAAAAAAACCCAGGTATAAGTAGACTTGCACAGTTCAAACCCTCGCTGTTCAAGGGTCAACTGTATTCCCCTTTCCTGGAATGATCTTTCCTTTTTTCTCTGCCTGGGGAAATTTTTACTGATAATGCAAGTCCCAATTTGAATGTCATTTCCTCTTTGAGGGCTTCTTCGGACACCCACCCTATGCCAGCAGCCAGACAGAACTAATCTTACCCTTTACTATGTCCCATAGTAGATTACACACTCCTCAAATACAGAGAGCAATTATCTCACAGTGTCCTTCATGAGTTCATACACAATGTATTGTGATCATGTATGCAACATTGTCAGGACATGTTTTAGGAGGACAACTCTATCTGCTGGGACCAGGATGGATGCCATGCTGGAGTCAAGAAGCCCACAGTCTGTAAAAGTCTAGAGGAGAGAGGATGAAGACTAGATGAAAGCAGGAACAGAAGAGATGAAAAGGAAGATGATGGAGAGGAGAAATGTTAAGGGATTAGAGAAAGGGAGGAATCAATGTGGACTCCAGATTTCTAGCTTAGGAACACTGGAAAAGGTGTTGGTTGGGGGAACACGGATAAATGTAATGTTGGACATGTTGAATTTGATGTATGTGGCACATCGAGGTAGAAATAGGTGTTCAGCAGGCAAGTGGATATACAACTTTGGAGCTCAAGAAATAAACCTGAGCTAGAATTATACATTTGAGAGTTTTAATCCAGAGATGGTAGCTAAAGGGAATTCCCTGGTGGTCCAGTGGTTAGGACTCGGCCCTTTCACTGCTGAGGGCCCAGGTTCAGTCCCTGGTCAGGGAACTAAGATCCCACAAACCGCTTGGTGTGGCCAAAATAATAATAATAATAAATAATGATAAATTTAAAAAAAAAACAGAGATGGTAGCAGAAGGCATGGGAAGCACTGAAATCACCCAGGGAATGTGTACAGAGGGTATGGTTCAGGAGGGAACCCTGGAGGACAGCAACATTTAAAGAAGGGGAAAAGAAAAAGAGAGAGAGAAGCCAAGAAAAAAAAGACTGAGAATGAACAATTAGACTAGAGAAAGAATGAGAGGGTTTGGGGAAGGCAAGGCTTTTTCAAGGTCATATGCAAGAAATGAAGACACCTCCTCACCTGTGGACCCTATTTATAATGTTATTGGCAGATAGTTAGAGGGGAAAATGAGGTGGGGAGACAGGGAGTAGACTACATAGTGAACTTTGAGAAGATGATGTAATATGAAAGGCGAGAGGGCAGGGCCCTGTGAAATGAAAAAGAATTTCCAAGTAACAATGAGAGCCTAGCTGAGTTTAAGGATCCAAACTATCAGCAGCACACATTTATCTGATTGTGGGACTTTTTTTTTCCCCAGCAATTCTTAGTAACTTGACTGTAAGAACAGAGGAGGCACATAATTGGAATTATCCAAGGTTACGGGGATTTAGAGGGTAGGTATGGCAAAAGGACTGGGAAGAAAAGAGTTGAGAGTATTGGTTGAGTACTGGTTGAGTACAAGTTGAGAGGTCATGAGATCTTAGGCTGATTGTGGCAGAAAAGGAGGATAGATTAGGAGAAAGGAGTCTAGAGGATCTCCTCTGAGGTTTGAGAGGTTTAGTGGGATTAAGAGAGTTTAGAGGAAAGAGGATTATAGTCAGAGAGAGGAGTTTCAGGTTTCAGCGGTGGAACTGTTCCAAGTGATAGAAGGGTAAGGATATAGCCACAGGAGTGGAGAGTTGAAGTGTGTGGAGAGGTATAGAAGTCAAGGAATTGTGAGACCATGATGCTGGAAAGTTCATTGGAAGTTGAAAGTTACCCATTTGATGGCAGGGGTTGAAGCTGAGACGAAAGCTGTGGGACAGGGGACAGGACTTTTTCTTTTTTTTTTTTTAGCTGCATTTGGTCTTCATTGCTGCATGCGGGCTTTCTCTAGTTGCGTTGAGCGGGGGCTACTCTTCATTGTGGTGAGCAGGCTTCTCATTGAGGTGGCTTCTCTTGTCACGGAGCATGGGCTCTAGGTGTGCAGGCTTCAGTAATTCTGGCACGCAGGCTCAGTAGTTGTGGCTCGCGAGCCCTAGAGCACAGGCTCAGTAGTTGTGGCGCACGGGGTTAGTTGCTCCGCAGCATGTGGGATCTTCCCGGACCAGGGATTGAACCCGTGTCCCCTGCATTAGCAGGCGGATTCTTAACCACTGCACTACCACGGCAGTTCAGGGACCAGGACCTTAATGAAGGAAGTTACTCAATGACAACAATGATAAAAGGAGACTCCTCTGTGATTCCCAAACTTTCCCAGGGGCCTAAGCAAAAGACTAAAGAGGCTAGGTTGAGTTTTATAAATTATTTGTGGATATCGGTTAACTATGATATCCCTTCACATGACCAGCATGGATTTTCTCCAGTTGCTGCAGCAATACAATGTCAAGAACTTCTGGGAATTTATTGGTAAGGAAATAATCAGAGATTTATGTACAAGGATCTTGTCTGTAGTACTGAAACCCTGAAAACAGCCTATATGCCCAACAATATGGAAAAGATTAAATAAGTTATAATAGATCTGTATGATGGGCTGAAGTACAGTCATTAAAAATTGAGATATAGGGCTTCCCTGGTGGCGCAAGTGGTTGAGAGTCTGCCTGCCGATGCAGGGGACGCGGGTTCGTGCCCGGGTCCGGGAGGATCCCACATGCCGCGGAGCGGCTGGGCCCGTGAGCCATGGCCGCTGAGCCTGCGTGTCCGGAGCCTGTGCTCTGCAACGGGAGAGGCCACAACAGTGAGAAGCCCGCGTACCACAAAAAAAAAAAAAAATTGAGATATAATGATAAATGAAAAAATTATAATACAAAATCATACATATGTATAAAATGGTTAAAAATTATATATATATGGGTCATATTTTTAGTTTTTTAAGGAACCTCCATATTGTTCCCCATACCCTGAGAAAACCATAATTCAAAAAGAGACATATGCCACAATGTTCATTGCAGCACTATTTACAATAGCCAGGACATGGAAGCTACCTAAGTGTCTATTGACAGATGAATGGATAAAGAAGATGTGGCACATATATACAATAGAATATTACTCAGCCATAAAAAGAAACAAAATTGAGTTATTTGTAGTGAGGTGGATGGACCTAGAGTCTGTCATACAGAGTGAAGTAATTCAGAAAGAGAAAAACAAATAACGTATGCTAACACATATATATGGAATCTAAAAAAAAAATGGTTCTGATGGACCTAGGGGCAGGACAGGAATAAAGATGTAGATGTAGAGAATGGACTTGAGGACACAGCAGGGGGTGGGGAAGGGTAAGCTGGGATGAAGTGAGAGTAGCATTGACATATATACACTACCAAATGTAAAATAGATAGCTACTGGGAAGAAGCTGCATAGCACAGGGAGATCATCTTGGTGCTTTGTGACCACCTAGAAGGGTGGGATAGGGAGGGTGGGAGGGAGACACAAGAGGGAGGGGATATGGGGAAATATGTATATAGCTGATTCACTTTGTTATACAGCAGAAGCTAACACAATGTTGTAAAGCAATTATACTCCAATAAAGATGTTAAGATTATATATAGTATGATTCTAATTTTATTAAAAATGTGCATATCTTCCCAGAAGACTATAAGGATAAACAGGGACTTCCCTGGTGGCACAGTGGTTAAGAATGTGCCTGCCAATGCAGGGGACACGGGTTTGAGCCCTGGTCCAGGAAGATCCCGCATGCCTTGGAGCAACAAAGCCCGTGCGCCACAACTACTGAGCCTGTGCTCTAGAGCCTGCGAGCCACAACTACTGAGCCTGTGTGCCACAACTACTGAAGTCCGCATGCCTAGAGCTCATGCTCCGCAACAAGAGAAGCCACCGCAATGAGAAGCCCGCGCACTACAATGAAGAGTAGTCCCCGCTCGCCGCAACTAGAGAAAGCCCGCAAGCAGCAGTGAAGACCCAACGCAGCCAAAAATAAATAAATAAATGTTTTTATTTCAAAAAAAAAAAAGGATATACAGAAAAACATCTGGAGTCAGTTTGTGGGATTGTGGTTGACTATTTTTTTCTTTATAATTCTTTTGTCTTTTCCAAATTTTCTACAAGTAACATTGTATTTATAATGAGAAAAAAATGCCATTTTGTGAAGGAATAAAAAAAGATTACAATAGAAAATACCAGGTATTTTTATGCCAGCTCTGAATTTTCCAGGTATTTGTCATCTATAATCATAATATGCCTGCCTTCTTGAGGAGCTGGAATAAACCAGCATCACAGTTCAAGCAGTGATATCCTATCAGGTCCTGCCAGAACAGCCTTCTACCCCAATCAGGAGCCCTGCAGAATTCCTCATTCTCTATCTGTCTAGGTCTCCACATGAGCTGACACGACATGTCAACTGCAAACTTGGAGACAAGTCACTGCAGCCAAAATTTTGCAGTGTATTCATTCACTTTTTTCAGGAAGTAGCCTTCCCTAGCACCAGTTCTGAGTCAAACCCTGGACCAAGTGCCGAGGACAAAGATCAGTCATGCATGGTTCCTGTCCTCAAGGAACACAATGTGTTGCTGCAGAGGACAATTCATGCTAAACCAGTGGTGAGGAAGGGTGCTATGGGAGCACAGGGGAGACACATAAGCCAGTCTATTGACAGGGTAGACTGTATCAGTCTGCACAGGAAACAGATGGCCTTTCCTTTCCATGTCCACTGCCACCACCTTGGTTCAAGCCTGCATCATTTCATGCTTGGATCACTATCATAGCTTGGAGTTATCAACTCCACTATTGCTCCCTTCAGCCTGGCCTTCACACTAACTGTGGGAGCCATTCATATTTCTAAAGAAAAGATAAAATTTAATTCCTTACTTTTCAGTCTTACTCTTAGAGTCACTCATCTCCCCATGTCCAAATATGACACTAGTTTCCTAAATTCATCTCATTGTTGATCTGTGTGACATCTTTGCTATTTCTGCCCCCTCTGTGTTAAATGTCTTTCCTCCTCTGTGTTTGTCTAAAAAATACCCACTCATTTTAGGGTTTCTGCTAAAGTGTCTGTAATGTCTTTTACAAAGATTTTCTTTTTTTTTTTAAGACTACCCCGCCCCCTCCACCTATGAAGATGTCCCTGATTTCTCCCACAACTAGTTAGATTATCATTCCCTCATTTGAATGGCTACTATGGCACTTGTAACACTTTCTTGCATTTATTGGTTTATGCATCTGCCTTTTTCATTAGATTATAAACTCTTTAAGGGCAGGAGTTTTTTATTTTATTCATCTCAGTATCCAAAGTACCTAGCCCAGGAGTTGGCAAACATTTTCTGTAAAGTGCCAGATAGTAAATATTTCAGGCTTTGCAGACCAGACATTCTCTATCACAGCTACTTAACTCTGCCATTGTAGGGCAAAAGCATAAATGAATGGGCATGGCTGTGTTACAATAATACTTTATTTACAAAAATAAGTAGCAGGACAGATTTGCCTTTGAACCATAGTTTGCTGATCCCTGACCTAGTGTATGATGGACTTACAATAAATACTTAATGAATTTCTTTCGAATGTAGAATGAAGTGGTAGAGGCAGGATTTGTATCCCATTACATTCTGTACTAGATGCTAATGGTTTCTTGTCCATTTTTTCTTGGCATTCACGTCTACACACTGAAAGCCACTTACAGGGAATACTTGCAGCTCTTTGCCTGAAAGTTTTACTTTTTTTTTTTTTTTCTGTCCAAAGAACATACTTGGCCTGTGGGCAGAGCAAGCTAGGCATTTCAGAGATTTAATGTCACAAGAAGCAGTTTTTAACTCAATGATGGATGGCACGTTGGTGGATAATACCTCAGCTTCCTCACCCCTCCATTGAGACACCCTGAATGTGTCCTATACTGTCTCCCAGAGTCCCCCAGCTTAATTGAGCTCCAGTGGGCTACCATGGTAACTAGCTTGATAATGTATATATTTTTGGCTTTCTTCACTCCCCTGTCTCACTACCCTACTCCCACCCAGGTTTCCTGCCATCACATCCTAAATAAGTTACTTGGATTCCAACCCAAACCAAGAAACATACTACTATAACTAAACATTCTACTACACCAAAATGTTTAGCAAGAAGACCCCTGCTAAAATGTTTTTGTTACCTATAAAAGTAACATACAAATTATTAGTATCCCCTAAAATATTGGCACAGAATAATCCAGCTATCATTAAAAAGGAAAAGGAAAGGAAAGGGAAGAAAGGAAAAGAAAAGATGAAGAAAGCTTTTCGAGACTGGAAGATAGAATAGGCTCTGCTATAAACCAGCTGTGTGATCTTGGGCAAAACACTTAACCTCTCAAACAAAGAAACTTTGTTCCCTTTCTGGGAAATAGGGGCAATATCACTTCACTGGGTTTTTGTGAAGATGAAATAAGACAAGGTATTAAAAATGTCTTACCATGTCCCCCAAATGGAGCTCTAAGATGGTTTTCTCTCCAAGTCTAAAATCTTTTTCTTAGTCCTCATTCTCCTTGGCCTCAGCTGACTTATTTTTTGTATAGGTATACAATGTTGTTATTCCTAATACTGTTTGTTCATTATCTTTACACCTGCATGTGGCTTTTCTCATTTATATTGCTAGCTTCCAAAGGCAGAGACTTTATCTTATGCTTATTTATAATTAAATGAAGTCATATATTTGAAAATGGTTTGCAGACTGCCGAGTGCTTTGTTATTATTCACCTCATTCCATCAACATGTTTTGAGTACCCACTGTATGCCAGTCAATGTGCCACACATTCAGGATACAGAGAGAAGTAAGATTTGGTCTCTCATTCAAGAGTTTAGTGAAGGAGACAGATTATGTGGTATATAAATAATCATACAATGAGCCGTGTTAGGGGAGGGGTATGATGGAAGGCTTTGAAAGCTCCAATAATGTAACTATTTGCCTGAGAGAGACAGTGACAGAACTGAATTACAGTGCAACCTCCACCCTTTACTAGCATGGGACTTTGGCCAAGATACTCCACCTTTAGAGCTCAGACTCTGAGAACTGAGAATAAGAATACCTCCCACACAGAATTGCCCTGAGGATTAAATAAGATAATAAATACAAAGAATCCAGCATAGTACTTCTACATAACTGGTGTCCAGCACCCAAGTGCATTCCTTTTTTCCCTTTCTTTCTAGGGAAGGTAGGAAAGGCTTCCAAAGGAAATAGCATTTGAGCTGAGCTTATCAACATGAAAACTTTGCTTTCTTACTCAGGGAGGAGAAACTAACACTAGTAGATTAGCGAATAGGAATAGGTACTCTCTCTGGGGTTTCCCAGAATGAAGAGGGGAAGAATATTCCAAGCAAGGGGAACAGTATAGGTAAAGACATAATGTTTTGAGACTATGTATGGTGCATTTGGGGAATGACATATCCTTCCAGATGGGGTAGGATGAGGTAAACCAGTGAACCCATGGTGGGAGATGGGGCTAGAGAGGGAGACCTGGACTAGACTGGATACCATTTGCAAAGTTCTTTTCCTTCTGATATCTATTGTTTAGAGTTTAAACTTCCAGCTAGCCCTGCAGAACTGCAGACACACTGTCTTTAGACAGAAAAAAGTTCTCACAGGTTCACAGGGCTCCAACCCTTAAGTGGAAGCATATCAATTACAAAGATCTCACCTCCTATCTAATTCCCAGGACTACACAGGGATTTCCAAAACATGGTCCTTGATGCATAATTTATGCATTCACTCTGTAGTTTTGTAATTAAATCTGCAGAGGATTTGGAGATACACAGCAATACTGGTGCAACTCCTTACATAAACAAGTTTATGGTGCATAAACACACCATACGGGAGTGGAAAATTGATGATTTTCAACACTCCCCTATCTATATAGCTAATGATAGATTGTGTTATGAATGTAATTAAGTGGACCCAGGGCATGTATGTACTGACAAATAAGATTAAAAAGCATGTGAACTGACAGACCCACACAATCCTTCCTGATCCAAATTTCTGTTACGGTCAGATTCTGTACCATAGATTCCAGCTTTCTGATATTTATTATGTATGCTCTGAACTGTTCTCTAGGACATCTGGTGGAAGAAATCCGATAGTTGTCAAGTGTTCACTGTACTCTGGCACTGTGAGGATAATTTCACATTCATATTCCTGAGTGCTTACTCTGTGTCAAGTGCTCTAGGTATACAATGGAGAACAAATCAGACTTGGTTTCTGCCCTCATGCAGCTTCTAAGTATCTCAAGTAAACCTCATAACGACCCTTCAAAATTAGAATTTTAAAGAGAAGGAAATGAGAACTAGGTGAGGTCAGTAATTGGCCCCAGAGCCAACTTATACCTTAGGCAGAGTAGACATAGTATTCAGGGCCCAAGAAAATGTTTTAACATTAATTTTTTTTTAAATCAGAATTTTAAAATGAATATAATAATAATGAATATATAATAATGAATCCAGCCTGAATTATATTTGTCTTTATGCCATGCAGCGATGCACATATATTTAACTACTTTTTTTTTTAATGGAGGTTGGGGCCCATGAAGGCAAAAGTGCCTAGGGCCTACAAAAGTCATAATATGGCCCTGACTGGCCAAAAGTCACACTGCAGGTAACAGACAGAACAAAGTCAGGCAGGCCCTGGTAAGCCTGCCATCCCATTTGATTAGATGCATCTAAAGGGTAGAAACTGTGCCTTCATTCCTCTCCTGGTTCCTAAGGCTAGCTCAATAAATGCTGAATTAAATTGTATTAAGTCACCCCAAATTGCTTTATACAGTGAACAATGAACCATAAATTGTTACAGATTGAAGAAAACTCTGTGAAAGCTGCAAAAATCATGTGGGCCTACCCATCTGGAAAATAAACCTGTAAATGAAGCCTATGCATTTTATCAAATTGTAGAATCTTGGGGTCAAAAGATTAAAACACACATTTTTCTTTCCTTGCAAACAAAGATGCTTATCTTATACTATATATTGGACCTCTGACAAATCTCTGATGTCAGCATGATGTCCTAAAGATAAATATAATTATGTATATAATAAAAAAATTTAAATTCATCCATTCATTTAACATTCAGTCTGTTAGGTATACATATATATAACAACAAAGAAGCTACAGTGCCTCTGAGGAACACATGTTTAACTTAATCTACTTGTTTCACAAAAAATGAACAGAGTCTGTGGGAATGTTACCAAAGTAGTACGGGTGATTCCAATTTATCAGAATTGAAACATAATACAATCTCTCACATTCTGAGTATAACAACGGTAGAGGTTATTAGTGTTAAGGGAGCACTCCTAATTCTTATCATCTCACTTTCCTTTCAAAACCCTGAACCCCATCAGTGCCTAGAACAGCAATTCTCAATTGTAGACCAGTTTTGCACACAACCCCCAGAGGGACATTTGGCAATGTCTGGAGATATTTTTAATTCCTACATCTGTGGGGGAGTGGAGAGTGCTAGCGGTATCTAATGAGTAAAAGCCAGGGATGCTGCTAAATATCCTACGATGCAAAGGAGAGGCACCCCACAGCAAAGAATTATCTGGCCCAAAATGTCACTAGTGTTGAGGTTGGAAAACCCTGGCCAGAAGAACCAAATCCCAACTCCTGCTGGCATTCAAGACCTGGACCTTGAATTTGGCCCTTCCCACCTTTTCACTTTATCTCCTTGTGTCTTGTTCTCCAGACCCTCCATCTTCCCAGGAACCTTATGCTCCAGCCTGATCAGACAGTCACAAAATTTTAAAGAGTGATTAAGCATTGAGCTCTAAAGTGAGGCAGACCTGGCTGTGTATCTAGGCTTTACAACCTTGGGCAAGTTACCCACCATCTTAAAGCTCAGTTCCTTGGGCAAGTTACCCACCATCTTTAAGACTCAGTTCCTTCTTCTGTAAAGTGGAGATAACAGTAGTTATTGTTTCACAAGGATTGCAGGAGATGATGCAAGTAAAGCCATTGGATGCTGTCTGGCACATCTTTATGACTCTGTGCCCCTGTGCTCCTGCTGTTCTTGTCTTTCGTGTGTGTGTGTGTGTGTGTGTGTGTGTGCCTGCATGACTTGTGGGATCTTAATTTCCTGTCCAGGGATTGAACCCAGGTCCCTGGCAGTGAGAGCACCAAGTCCTAACCACTGGACCACCAGGGAATTCCCATTCTTGTCTTTTTTAGGGCACCATACTCAGGCTTCCACATTCCTAAGTGAGTTGCCTAACGGACTATCTCTCCAGGGAGCTCAAGAGTTCCTGGAGGCCAAGGACTGGGTCCTCTCTGCCTTTGTCTCCCCTTTGGCACAGCATCCTGCCCACAGTAGGTGATCAGGAAATATTCGTTGAATTGCAATTCTGGCACTCCCTTTAAGAGAAGACTGCCCTGCCAATGGGTAAAAAACCTAGAATTCTGAGGGAAGCTCTTTGAAACCCTTTCTTTAGGAGCCAGTCATGGCTTCCTTTGCTGCCTCCATTTTCTCTGCCCACCTCTCATGGTTGGGGTTCTCCAGAGCTGGGGTACTTGCGTGGTTCTTGGCCAATCTCCCCTCCCTCTTCGAAACCATCTCATCTAGCTATGTGGCCTAAAATACCACTTATATGACCCCAAATTTATACTTATAGCCAGAACCTCTTCTGTGAACTCCAGATTTATATATTTTAACTGTGAACTCAGTAACCTTACTTGGTTATATATTGACATCCTCTACTTAGCACACAGCAACCAAAGTGATCTTTTTAAAATATAAATCCAATAATGTCACACCCTTCAAGGGTTTCCCACTGCACCAGTTATAAATTCTTCCCATGGCCTACAGGCCCATTTAAAACTCTTGATTTCTCACCTCTTGACACTGTCCTCCTTGCTCACTCTGCTCAAGCCACATTGGTTGTCTTTCCAATGTTCAAATAAGACAAACTTATTCCCCTTCTCTGAGCCACTGTCCTTGATGTTGCCTCTGCCTGGAACACCTGTCTCCAGATCAATACATGGCTTCTCATTCAGATCTCAACCAGTACCAGTCCTGAAGAGGACTTCCCTCTCTTCTCCCAGCCTATCAGCCTTCCCCCATCTCTCTCCAACTCTCTAAGTCATAACCTTGTTTTGCTTTTTTGAATGCCTGTCATTATTTGATATTTGTTTGCTTCCTTAATGATTTTGTCTCCCCCACTAGAAAGTCAGCCCCACGAGAGCAGGAGACTTGTCAGCCTTATTCTCCACTGTATATCTTCAGCACTTAGCCCAGTGCCTGGCACATAGTAGGACCTCAACACATAGATATTGAACAGATAAATAGTTGAATGAAGGTGCAGTGAAGGCACTGGAATGAGAAGGCTTGAGTTCTAGTCCCTGTTCCATCTCTATGTGACCTTGGTAAGTCATTTTGTCTCTCAGAGTCCATAAAGTAAGTCTCACAAGATAACACTGACCTTGTAAGGTTAGTGTGAGGATCAAATGCTATAATGCATGGCAAGTTCTTGGTACAGTGCTTAGCACACAATATGATGATCAACTAATATTGGTGCTTTTTTCCCTCTTTGAGCTTCACTTGCCTCAAATAAGGGAAATGATACCGATTACATGGTATTGGGTCGTTGTAGAAGTGATATTAAGTTACAAGTCTTTCCCTCCTCTGGGCCTTTGCACATAGTATTTCTTTTGCTCCTCTCTCCCCATTTCTTCCTGCCTGGCTAACCTTTGTTGTCACCCACTTCAGGAGGTCTTCCTTGAGACCTCATGCTGATTTAAGGCCTCTTCTGGGCCCCCTCAGGCCCTGGGTGTTTCTGTTAGACAGACATCACACTGTTATTGTCCTGCATAGGCCCTGTGGGTGGATGGGTAGACAGAAGGAAGGATACAGGGATAGAAGGAAAGAGGGATGGAAGGATGGAGGGACACAGGGATGATGGAAGGAAGCATGTGACAGCACTTCGAAACAGGTTGCACCAACAATGAGCAGGCTCGCGGGACCCCAGAGGCCAGCCTGAGCTGGCCCTGCCACGTCCCCGCTCCCTAGGGACCCTGCCCTGTAGCTCCCTCAACACTTGGTCACCTTCCCCCCACCTCCATCCTCCAGCAGTCTCAGCGCGTGGTCCCCAGTCATTGGCTGCGGTCATTATTACCCCCAAGGCCGCAAATGAGAGACAGTCAGGTGCGGGGTGCAGGTGAACTCAGCCATTGCCCCGGGACCCGGGCAGAGGCGGCAGCAGAGCGGAGCACCTGGCTAGGCTAGCGGCTCTCCGAGGCTGGGCGTGGAGACCCCGAGCTCCGCGAGATGAAGGGGCTGGAGCTGCTGCCACTGCTGCTGGCCACCTGCGTGCTGGGGGCGCGGGCACAGCGCCGGGTCTACCTGCTCGAGGAGTTCCAAGATGGGGGTGAGAGGCTCGGCGGAGCGGGAGGGGATGGGGGGCAAAGGTAGATGGGACCCTACCTGCTCCTCCTCAATCAGCTGCCCCAGCCGTCTGCAGTTCAAATCTCTGCTCCTTCCTTTCTGGCTGTGTGACCCTGGGCTAGTAGTTTACCCTGTCTACATTTTAATTTCCTTGCCTATGAAACGAGGACAGCAAAAGGCATCTTTCAAAAATTGTTATGAGAATTCAATGAGGTAAGATAGGTAAAGCATCTCCCCTGGTATATAGTAGGTATGCAGTAAACGCTTGTTCCCTTCCCTTCATCCAGAAAACAGAAGTGAACTCTGGAGGGAAAATATGAGCGCTAATTGTGATAGTAAAATTTTGTGTTTCATAAAATATCAGAGCTCAGAGGATCTAGGAGATTTCATTACCCAGCCTCCTCCCTGGAATGACTCAGGAATATCAGAGAATTAGGGCTTATGTACCTAAGGACAGATGTTCAATGGTACTGTTTCAGCCCACAAAATACTCTTCATGTGTGTGTGTGTATGTGTGTGTGTGTGTGTGTGTGTGTGTGTAAAATGTGATTCGTTCTTTGAGAGTGCAGTGGATAGGGCACTTGCCTAGGAATCAGGATTGTTTGGATTTGAGTCTATATTCTACCGTGAAAGTCTGCATAAGCCCTTTCCCCTTTCTGAGATTCAATTCCCTAATATACAATACAAGTAACATTGTGTTGAGAACAAGCTGCAGAGATGGTGCCGAGGAAGGAATGAATAAGCCCAGGCAAGGGGACCGGACAGGAAAGTGTCAGGGAGAAGGTGAAACCCAAGCAGGGTTTTGAAGGATGAGTAAGAATTTATCTGAGGGGCAGGAATGGAGAGAAGGGTGTGCCAGGCAATAAGAACAGCATGTACAAAGGTTCCCAGTTATGACACAGTCAGCAGTGGCATCTTTAGGAAACTGGAAATTGTGAAAGGGAGGGTGGTTGAGGGGAGGCTGGAGAACAGGCAGGGCCTGGATCAAGGGGGCTAAGGAGGCTGGCCTTTCGCTGAAAGTAGTGGGAGCTAGTGAAGATGGCAAGCTGGGGAGAAACAAGATCTGGCCTGGGTATTAGAAAGAACATATCAACAAAAATGTGGAGAATGTACGGTGAAACTGACCAAAGTTATGAATGGAGGAAAAAACACCCCAAAAACAAGCAAATAAAAAAAACATCTGGGAGGCTCTGGTAATCTTCTAGATGAAAAGTGGAGAGGCTTTGGGGAGGGGGTTGGTAGGGGGTATGTGGGGAGATAGGGGAAGGGGCAGACAGGAGAGATGTTTAGGATTTGGCTGAAGCGTGGGATGCAGGAAGCCCTCAGCTTCACTGACTGGCTGTGGCGGAACCTTCTGACAAGGCACAAGCCTCTTCCAAGTGTAGGTTGCTGGACCCCATTTCCTGACTGACCTCAGCTATCCTATGCAGTGAACCCTGTGAGGCTAAGCTTCTGACCGTTAGCTCCTGCCCCACCTGCCCACCCCCACCTGCCTGGGGTGGCTTTACCCGCAACACAATTCTTCCTGTCAGAAGGCAGAGAACACGCGCAGATCTGCAGTCACTTCCCCAAGCACCGAACCCTCCTTGCCCAGTGTGGCAAGAGTGAAATTCCCAAGGGTGTTACTGACAAATATTTCTGAAATACTCCTTGGAATCAAAAACAAAGGGGCTCTAAGTCCCAAACCCCAAGACAGTTGATCATGAACAAAATCCAGCACCTATGTGCAGAAAAGGCTGCTCTGCCTGATATCACCTCCTCCAGGAAGCCTTGCCTAGGCCTCCGCTAGGTCCCTCAACTTCTATCCTTCCTTTGTGTCAGCCCTACTCACACTATGGTTGTCATTTACCCGATTCTCCTCTGTTTCCAGTGTCAAAGTCAGTGCCTGGCTTAGACAGGTGCCCGGTAAAGGATTATTGAACGGTTGGGGCTTCCCTGGTGACACAGTGGTTAAGAATCCACCTGCCAATGCAGGGGACACGGGTTCGATCCCTGGGCCGGGAAGATCCCACATGCTGCGGAGCAACTAAGCCCGTGCACCACAACTACTGAGCCTGCGCTCTAGAGCCCATGAGCCACAACTACTGAAGCCCACGTGCCACAACTACTGAAGCCCACGCCCCTAGAGCCAGTGCTCCACAGCAAGAGAAGCCACTGCAATGAGAAGCCCTGCACCACAACGAAGAGTAGCCCCTGCTCACCGCAACTAGAGAAAGCTCACACACAGCAACAAAGACCCAACGCAGCCAAAAATAAATAAAATAAATAAATTTATTTTTTAAAAAAGGATTATTGAATGGTTGAACTGAACTTTCACACACACGCATCCAAAAATCACATCCTAAGAAGAAAAATGATGTTCCAAGCAATCTTCCTACAGTAGGACTTAGAGACGTTAATTTTTGATGTTCAGTGCCTACTTTAAAGGAATCAACCCAAAATGTAATTATAATGCTGAAAGGAGAGAGATCAGAGAGATGTGCTGAGGGGCTGATGCTACTCATGACTGCGGAGGGTTGGACAGTGGGATCACCAGGGTTCTGAGGCTTATCCTCAGAGTAGAAGACCCAGAAACCAAATACTGTTAGGGTACTCAGACCTGGGAAGATTTAGATGCTGGTTTGTTCTTCCAAACTCATATGAGGCTGGTATACAAACAAGACGTGAATAAATTCATGAGCATCTCAGACTTAACATGTCTAAAGCAAACTCCTGTGTTCTCCTCCAGACTTGCTCTTCCCCTGGTTTCCTCAATCTTAGTAAGTGACCCAACCATTCACCTGGTCGTTTAGGTCAAAAGTCTTAAGAGTCATCTTTGATTCCTTTTTTATTTACTTTCCCCTCATCGAATCTAGCAACAAGTCCAATTGACTCTACCCTCAAATTATATTCTGAATATGGTATTTTTTTTTTTTTTACCTCTCATATTGCTGCCCATGCTAGTTCAAGCTATTATCACCACTCATCTGGACTATTGCAGGAACTCGAGTGTCTTCTCTGCTTCTGTTCCTGCTTCTCCATAGTCTCTTCTCATCTAAATTTCAGAATGCTCCTTTTGAAACATAAATCAGATTGTAGCATTCTGGAACTTAAAAACCATCACTGTCTTTCTATTAGATTTTTTTTTTTTTTTTACAGTACGCGGGCCCCTCACCACTGTGGCCCCTCCCGCTGCGGAGCACAGGCTCCGGATGCGCAGGCCCAGCAGCCATGGCCCCACGGGCCCACGGGCCCAGCCGCTCCGCGGCATGCGGGATCCTCCCGGACCGGGGCAGGAACCCGCATCCCCTGCATCGGCAGGCGGACTCTCAACCACTGCGCCACCAGGGAAGCCCTTTCTATTAGATTTAAAATAACATCCAGGCTTCTCACCATGACCTACAAGAATCTCCGTGATCTGATCCCTGCCTGTCTCTCCAATCTTATCTCCTGCTTCTTCATTACATTCTAGCCACACTGGCTTTCTTGCTGTTTCTCAGACACTCCAGGCTCAGTTCCATCTCAAGGCCTTTGCACTTGCTGTGATTTCTGCCTGGAATATTCTCTTAGATCTTCATGTGGTTTACTCCTTCTCATCATTCAGGTTTCTGCTTAAATGTCTCCTTAAATGTCGGAGGGGCTTTTCTTGTTCACTCTATCAAAAAGTATCGCCCCATATACATATCTGTCCCTTTGTATGATTTAATTTTTTTAAATCAACCTTTTTGAGATATAATTTATACACATAAAATGCACCCATTTGAAGTGTATCATTCACTGAATTTTGAAAAATATAAACACCTGTGTGACCACGACCACAAGTAATATATAGAACATTTCCATCACCCCTGAAAGTTCCCTCATGAACCTCTGCATGCTTAATTTTTCAGAATACTTTTCACTGTTCGATGCATTTCTTGTTTACATGTTTATTCATTGTCTTTCTCTTTCTCCTCGCCATTAGATTCACTTCCTGAGAACACAGTGCTTCTCTGTTGTGTTCATTGCTGTCTCTGTAGCCCGCAGAACAAGTACATAGCAGATGCTCAATTATTTTTGAATGAATGAATGAATTGCACTGGGAAATGACTCTTTCGAGAGATCAGAATGCTCATACTAGCCAAGGCAAACACTTCCTGGTTGTCAGGGACCCAGGAAACCAAATGCAGTGAGTCAGAACTTAATCTTTGTTGAATGCTTATTGTGTATCAGTGGATTTTTTTCTTTATATCTTATTTTATTGAATCTCTCAACAGTTCTGTCAGAAAGATGATATCTCTCTTTCACTGATGAGGAAACTGAGGTTCAAAGAGGTTGAGTGACCCTCCCAAGTTTACACAGCTAGTGTCAAAAATGGTTTGGAGGCCAAATAGGCAAACTGGAAAGCATTCATCACATTTTGCAGGTAAGAGACCATTTCACGACTCAGAGGAGTGGTGGGGGTGGAAGGCTGCCTACAGTAGGTTGAAGGATGGATGAGGACCTGGGAAATGAACAGGACAGCCGTGGGCTATGTTTTGGAGAATCCCGGCTGAGAGAGGAAGTCAGGTAGGGCTCAAGTAGGTAATTTGGGATGCAAAGGGAAAGTGAAGGTGGAAGGTTTGGATGACACAGTGGGGCTTTTGCAGAAAGGCAAATGGGCAGGGGAGAAGTGAGCAGAAAGGCAAATGGTCGAGAGGAGTGAGCAAGGTGATGGATCCACATCTCTATCAACTTTACAACCCCTGCACTTGGTACAGTGCCCGGCTCATAGAAAATGCTCGTAAAATTTTGTGGGAAGAAGGATGGAGGGGGGGGGGAAGAAGGAAGGATTGTGAGAATTCGATAGGAAGGAGACAGTTGACTGGAGAAGAATGGAGGGGATCAAAGAACAGGTGTACTTTGAGTAACAGAGCGTGAGAGTTGGAGGATAGAAAGCCACAATCATGGAGGGGGGAGTTTGGGTTTGAGATTTCAGAGGTGGAGCAGTTTCTGGTCACGATAAGGTCCAAGGTGTGTATGTAAGGGCAGATGGCTAAACTGGAATGTATGGAAGGTCACTGGAGATGGGGTGTGTTATTAATAATTGGAAACATTCAGAGACAAACCTAAATATCCATCAGTAGGGGCCCAATGAAGTGAAGTATGATACAGCCATATAATGTTTGGAAAGTTCTTAATGTCATGGGGAAGTGTTTATGATCTAAGCTTAGTTGTGAAAGGTACAAAATTACATATAAGGCATATATTGTCACTATGTAAAATATATTTGTGCATAGAGGAGAGGAATAGATGAAGATATAGCAAGATGTAAATGGTAAATAATGGAATTTCAGATGAGTTTTTTTTTTACTTTATTTTCTACAATGAACTTGTGTTACTCTTTTAATTAAAAACTATTAAAAATGAAGAGAACTGTTCTGTCTTTCCATTTCTTTCTGGAACTGAATTTCCTCCTTTTGAACTCTAGTTTTTACAGCTAAACTGTATCTGATGCCTTAGGTAACCTTTATTAAGCACAGTTTTACTCACTAGGCATGATGCTTTACACACTCCAGTTCTCACCTCCACTCTGTAAAGTAATTATTTTTCCAGTCTACAGACAGTATAACTGAAGCTCAGAAACACTGCATAATTTGTCTGAGGTCACACAGCTATTAAATGGCAAAGTCAGGATTTGAACCCAGGACTGTGTGATATCAAAGCTGATTTTTCTCACATTACTCCTGCTCCCCACCCCACTGCCTCCCATGAATCTGGTACTTGAAGTCCTTCTAGCTCACTTTTTTTTTTTTCCTTCGGTACGCGGGCCTCTCACTGCTGTGGCCTCTCCCATTGCGGAGCACAGGCTCCGGACGTGCAGGCTCAGCGGCCATGGCTCACGGGCCCAGGCGCTCCACAGCATGTGGGATCTTCCCAGACCGGGGCACGAATCCGTGTCCCCTGCATCGGCAGGCGGACTCTCAACCACTGCACCACCAGGGAAGCCCTCTAGCTCACATTTTAAGTAGTGCCTAGCAACCCCAAGAAAGGTAAAGCTTAGATTCTTTGAATGTCAGAACTGAAAGGGCTCTGAATGCTCATCTAGCCCCAAATGGCCTCCTTCTCCCCATTTACAGATGGGAAAACTGAGGTCCAGAGAGAGGATATGACATGGCAGGACCATTTATGGGTTTGTGGCAGAGCTTGAGTCAGGCTCCCTTCTTTCTGCTGTTTTCCCAGACTATTCCAGGCCACATTGCAACTTGGCAACTAGAGGGTTTTTGGAATTCAACCCTCTCATTGTACAGATGGGAAAACTGAGACCTAGAGAGGAGAGGTGGTTTTCCCAAAGTCACACAGTGAGTCAGTGGCAGAGATGTTTGTTGAACTCAGGTCTCTTACCTCCATAAAGGATGCACTGGCCAGTTATGCAAGCTGCCAAGTGTCAGGTGGCCAGCAGGTAATCATACCAGTGACCTCAGGGACAACATGAGCTTTTGGAATCTCAGACTTCGCATAAAAAAAAGGGCACATTAAAATATGCAGGAATTGTGGTTGATTGAACTGGAGAATCATTGAATTAGTGACATAAACAGGTGTGAGGGGGAGAACTAATGGTGACAGCAAAGGCCATTGTCAAAGTACAAAATCAGACAGAAAGAAACCGGAATTCAGATGAGGGACTGAATGATGCAGAAGTCACAAGGGGTGTGTGTGTGTGTGTGTGTGTGTGTGTGTGTGTGTGTGCGCGCGCGCGCGCACACGTGTGTGTGAATGCTAATTCTGTCAGTTCTCAGACTTGACCATGAAAACTTGGCTGAAGAGACATTCTGAGACAAAGGACCTCTGTGCCCAGCTGGCTCAGACTTGCTGAGGACAGCCCAGCAGGGCTGAGGAACAGCCTGCTGCTCAGGCTTATGACTGATAAGCTATTGGGACCATCTGTGGATTGTGGATACTTGGACATGCTGGGCCTGAGGAAGAATCACCCTGGACAGATGCCCAAACCCAAGAGGCCTGATCCAGCTGGCCTTTCCAGGTCTCAAGTACAAACTGATGGCAAGGATCTCTCCAGAGGCTGCAGGGGTGTGGAGGTGAGAGCAGGAGCCATAGTTAACATACAGAAAAGAAAAAAAAAGGCTGGAGGGAAATATAGCAAAATGTTGACAATGGTCATCTTGGGAGGTAGATTATGGATATTTTTACTGCATATTTGCTTCCTCTGGGCTTTCTACATCTTCTACAATAAATTATTTACTTTGAAAATCCAAGAAAAATAAAATAAGGAAAGCAGATGATTTATTTGTCTGTCTCTCTGTTTAGACCCTGAGCTCTTTGAGGGATTATGTCTTGTTTGTACCCTGGCGTCTAGCACTCACACTGGCACGGTATAGGTTCTCCGCAAAAATTTAAGTGAAGGACTTAAATTCTATCATAGTTCAAACATGTGGGCTCTTGTTTAATGTTCACTTTCTTAGCAAACTTGGCTATCTGCTTCTTAGGGCATAGTTGATTAGAAATGACAGCTTACAGAATGAACGGAGGACCCACTATAATGCCCATTCAATGACAGCAAAAATAATAATTTTAATAGTTATTATTAATCTTCATCCTGATATTAATTAATAATTATTACTATTATCTTAATTAATTTGGTCCTCATGCCAAACTATCATTCAACAAACTTTTATTGAGTACCTACGATGTGCACAGTGTTCCTTTCCTTAAAGAGTTTAAATATAATCCTTATTTACAGATGAGAACACAGATTCAGAAAAGTGATTGACCCAAGATTCTTATCCAGTGCTATTCACCACCCCATAAGGCTTTTTACTAGTTGGTAAATATCTGAGTAACTATGGTCTATGTGGCAGACGTGCAGTTAGACTCGTAGACAGAAAGAAAGGAAAGGAAGTGAACAGGTAAGGTGGCAGGCAGGTAAGTGGGACGTAGGTCCACCGGTTTCACAAGAGCTGGGTAGATTGCTAGAGGCAAACACACTGACCTCAGGGAGAAGTGAGTGCTCACAGCTGAACGGGAACAGCGGAGACAGAAAAATTTCAAAACAAACTCACACTTCTGCTGTACATTACAGCCTAGTACAGAGCTTGAGTCTTCAAGAAACTTAAAATTTTGTTTAGGATTCTCTACATAATGGGTCAGGGTCTTCTATAATGTCTACAAAACTTTTCCATTGAAAACGGTAGAGAAAATGTTGATACCTGAAGAGGTAAGCTTTAGTTTATCTAGAAAATTCTCTTTTGCAAAATATAATCTGATGATGTTGAATAAATGCAGCAAATATGTATTTTTATCTAATTATGCAAGCATTTTCTAAAGGACCTATTCTGTTCCAGGCTCAGAACTAGGTGCTGGGGAAGACACAACTTTTACCTTCAAGGCTACAAATATTTCTCTCTTTACCTTTGATATTATGTATCTTTGTATACATATACACATATACAGATTTGGCTTCAAGTAGTACTTATTGAGCACTTACGATGTGCCTTACACTGTGTTGCATGCTGTTTCATTTAATTCTCCCAGAAACGATGAGGTAGGTAAAACCTTTCTATAGATGAGTAAACGGAGTCTCAGAGAGGCTAAAGATCCTGCTGAAGCTAGTGGAAGAGATGAGGCCCTAGTCCAGTCTTCTGATTTGAACTACACCAAAAGCCAGGCATCCTAGGAGGTACATTTTGGAAATGAGTTCATTTGACAGAAAAATCATGGTTATTTGGTCTCCCTGGTTCTGCATCTTTACAGATGTGGCTGTGATTATGTGCATTTATCGGCTAGATGTGGGAGCACCCAAACACCTGTTATTTTTTGTTGGATGGATCTCTGGGGACATACAGATATTTGAACAGTTTGAAGGAAAGATTTAACAAGGAAAAAAAGATGGTAGCATCCAACCTTGGTAAATACACTGCTCTCTTGCTCTCAATTAATAAGCACTCTCCTTGATCTGGCCCCTCTGCCCTGCAAAACCATACAGTACTGCTTGCATTTCCCTTGAAACACCATGCTGTTTCATGCCTCAGGGCCTTTCCACATGCAAGACATTCTGTTTGGAACACTCACTCCTACCTTTTCTTCTTTTGCAGTTCTTCTTCAGGCATGCCTTCTCTGAAATCTACCCTGACTCTGGAGGGCAGTCAGTGCTTTTCTGAATTTCACTGTCCTGTGTGTCCCTCTATCACTCCCCTTACCATACTGTATTGTAATTGTTTACTTGTCTGTCTTTTCAGACTCTGAGCTCCCTGAAGCTCGTAGGTCCCTGGAGGGACCTTGTCAGATTCAAGTCTGTGCCCCTGGTGCCTGGCATAAAATGAATACTCAAGAAATATTTGTTGAATGAAGGAGTTATGAGCCCAGGACCAGAGTACAGTAGAACTGGGCTCTAGTCTCAGCTCTGTAACTGGCAACTGTGTCCATGAGCAAGTCGCTTCCTTCTCTTGGCTTCATTTTCTCTATACACAATACAAGGAGGTCAGGTTAATGACCACGAAGGGTCGTTCTGGCTTGAGCCTTTTATGATGTTAAGATGTTATGATGTTAAGAGGAAAAGTATAAAACATTAAAATGGAACTTTATTAACCAGGTGACATTATTCTCCTAACAAGAAAGGCTCCTTATTTGAGGACATCTTAAACTGTGGCAAATTAGATTTGCATCAGTACTGTTCACCCAGAAAAACTGATTAGTGATAAGAAGTTCTGAGTTCTGTTCTAACCTCTCCTACCATAAAGTTCAAGGTGAAAGCTGTAAACAGTTGCAACATGCATGCCAGGCTCAATTAACATTTGTCAAGTGGATTAATAAATGAGTCAATCCATTTGTAAGGCTGAGGATCTATGGCATAGGCAAAAGGCATGACCATGCATCCATTCAGTCATTCAGCAAATGTTTTTGGTGATTTACTCTGTGCTAGAAACTGGGACACAAGGGTTAGTAAAATAGTTATGAAACTTCTCAGTCTGGTGGGGAACATTACTCAAACTATACACAAATTATTAATTACAAACTGTAAAGTACTATGGTTGATTCTTACATTTGCTGTACACTCTTTAGGTTACAAAGGACTTTTCACACACATGACTTCATGGGAAGCCATATAGTATAGGGATCAAGAGCACGGATTTTGATGTTGCAAAGCCCTGGGTCCAAGCCTGCTTACTCATTTAACTTACAAACTTTGTTCTTGGACAAGTTTCAGAGTTCCACTCTCCTCATCTTTTGAATGTGGGAAAAAATAGGACATTTGTCACAGAGCTATTATTGGACTACAATGAGAAAATGCATGTAAGGCCCTCTGCACAATGCCTGACATGTAGTTGCTAAGCAGTAGCTATTATTATGATTACACAAGCTTTTTCTCTTCATAACACTTTCCCCTGCATCCCCCTCTCCTTCCAGAGAAGAGGCAGTATTTGAAATCAAACAGATTTGGGTTCAAATCTCAGGTGCACCACTTACTAGATGCAAAATAGAACTAATAATATCTATCTTAAAGCATTATCCATGGGAGTAAATGAGGGGAAATTTTCAGGGAGCCACACAAGGGTCTAACACATAATAACAAATCTTTTGACTTTGACATCAATTCTTACCCTTCATTGCGTCAACTATGGTCAGGGAAGCAGGATCCATTTCATTCAAGCCACAGCAACTTGAGGCAGGAAGAACCTCCTGGGGCCCCTCCCTCAGGAGTGATGGGTGAGGTCGTCACTGAGACGTTCTGGCCTGTGTAACACGAAGATCTTGGGAATGACAGGGGAAGACAAGAGAAAGCAAGCCCCTGGGCCTCAGGAAGGGAGGTCGTTGGTTGTTAGACTTGAGTAATAGGAGTCAACAGAGCTAGCTCAGCGTGGCATTATTAGAGGTATGTTGATATGGGGTTTTCATGGGCAGAGCTAAGGCAATAACCCTAGATATCGGTTAGTCGTATTTGAGAAAGAGAAATTCAGCTGCAGGGAGGAGACAAAATAAAGGCTACCCTCAAGGCCTCTTCCATCTCAAGCTGCCAAGTTGCCCCATGACTCTGGGACTGTGGTGGGTCCAGGAAGTGGGAGTCAGCAACTCTGAGGCATAAAATCAGAAAGGCACTGAATGTTTGGATGGAGTGCCAGGTCCCAAAAAGAATGCCTCTTTGTCTATATGCCATCTATGCCAAAGCAAAACAAATTTATCACCCTCTCCTTGAAACTGCAGAGGAGAGTCTAAAAAGTTTAAGCAATAAAAAAGGGTAAATGGAAATTGATTGTTCAGTATCATCATTACTAATTCAAGAAGTATAAAATGATATTGCTAATCTCTTTACTTGGTAAGCTAATTTTATTATTTTGTTTTACTAAACATAAATATGTATAAGGGCTCAGTCCCTCAACCGTATTTTCCACCAACTTTTATGAGAGTGTCTCATGACTTTCAAACAAACATTCCTGTAGTGGTTTTCAGGATTTCACTTTCATAGGGGAGGGTGGGTTAGAGCATTAATGGAACACTAACCATATGGTAGTGCATAAATGGTGGGGTTCAGGCATCAGATAGTGAGGGGGATTTCAGGAATACTGGAGTACTCTATTTTATTTTACTTTTTATTTTATTTTATTGACGTATAGTTGATTTACGATGTTGTGTTAGTCTCAGGTGTACAGCACGATTCAGTTGTACCTACATATATATTTTTTCAAATTCTTTTCCTTTATAGGTTATTGGAAAATATTGAGTATAGTTCCCTGTGCTATACAGCAGTTCGGAGTTATCTTTTGATATCCCGTTACTGTTTCCATGAGACTTGATCAGCCTTGGCTGTATTTCATTGTCTTTAAAAAAACACAAACCATTTTTATATGTTGCTCTTTTTCTTCTTTAACTCCCTAGATGGATGGAAAAAACGATGGGTTGAATCTAAACATAGGCTGGATTATGGTAAATTTCAGCTCACTGCAGGAAAATTTTACAGAGATAAAGAATAGGGTAAAGGTAATTACTACAATTTAGGAACATACTAATTTACTGAGAAAGTTCTGACTTTTATACAGCTGTTTTTATTTGTGATTACCAGTTCACTTCTCTTTCTTAGAATAAAAAGAAGTAGTAGAATGTGAAGAATGAAGTCTCCACAAAAATAATAATGTATTTGTTGAGTAACAGGTATTTAAAAGTAAGTTCTTAGACACATTATCCCCATTAATCTTCCTAATAACTTCATGAGATGGTTACTATTATGTTCCCAATTTTTCAGGGGGCCTCAGAGAAGTTGAATAATTTGCCCAAGGCTATATTCACAGCTGGCAAGAGCTGGGGCTGAGACCTGATTCTAGGTCTGACTCCAGGACTGTGTTCATTACCCAGGACTATACTACTTTCCCCAACCCTAGGATTTTTTAAATTTAACACTCTGCACTTGAAACAGGGGAAAGCACTATGTAACCCCCAAATACTGCTCTCCCCTGGAGCTGCTTGCTACAATAGAGAACTGAGCAGACAGACCTAGAGCTATGACTTGCTGACTGCATAATTTAGGCAAGACTTTTCATTTCTCTTAGCCTTGATATTAGATGGAGATAATAGTCATCATTTGCCATGTTCATTAGACAGGGCTGCTGTAAGAGCCAAATAATATTAGGAGGGAAGGAGGAGCTCTAGGCAATGGTTTTTTGTCTGAGAAAGCTTCTGTCCTATAAATAGAATCCATTGATTGTCCTCGGGAGTGATTTCCCATCTTCTTTCTCCTGGCTACTGTTATGAATCTCATTTTCATGTTTAGTAAAGAGGGGAATTACAAATTGGCTTGAACATTTAAAGCCTCATTTAAATCCACTCTGGAAAATTGTCTCCCAAGGAGAAGAGAACTAGAGGCTGTCTGAGTGACTCTTCTGAGGGCTCAGTCTGCAAAGCCACCCACCTACTCTCAGTTTGTTTGTTTGTTTGTTTTTAAAATTAATTAATTAATTAATTTTTGGCTGCATTGGGTCTTCGTTGCTGCGCACGGGCTTTCTCTAGTTGCAGTGAGTGGGGGCTACTCTTCCTTGCGGTGCTCGGGCTTCTCGTTGTGGTGGCTTCTTTTGTTGCCGAGCGCTGGTCCTAGGCGCACGGGCTTCACTAGTTGTGGCACATGGGCTCAGTAGTTGTGGCTCGCAGGCTCTAGAGCACAGGCTCAGTAGTTGTGGCACATGGGCTTAGTTGCTTCACGGCATGTGGGATCTTCCCAGACCAGGGCTTGAACCCGTGTCCCCTGCATTGGTAGATGGATTCTTAACCACGGCACCACCAGGGAAGTCCTCTACTCTCAGTTTGATTTCTTGGTTGTTGCTCCCCATACCTCATCCTACTCAGGTTCATTAGGTACCTCCTGGTTTTCTAAAAGGGTTCTGGGTTCAAACGAGGCTCCGGGGCGTGCATGTGTATGTGTGGGGGAATCACATGGCTACACAGCTAAGTTTGGTAGAGTGGAAATTCAAGACTTGGTTTTCTACCTGTGGGTTCAGTGCTCTTTCCTTTGTGCCCACTCCTCCCTCCATGAAGTCTTCTCTGGCTACTCTAGCCTCCCTTGAGGTCTTTGGGGAAATAAGCATACTCTTTAAAATATAGACAGCTCCTAATGTAATATTAGACATGAAAGTGCTTAGAGCACAGAGCCTGGTGTGCAATAAATTCTCGAGAGACATCTGAATCAGCACCTGTGATCCTTCTGAGCAATTTAACACATATTTATTGAGCATTTCCTCTATGCCAGATCTTTTTTTTTTTTTCGGCCATGCCACGTGGCTTGTGGGATCTTAGTTCCCCGACCAGGGATTGAACCCAAGCCCTCGGCAGTGAAAGCACAGAGTCCTAACCACTGGACTGCCAGGGAATTCCCCTTAGATCTTTATATTAAAGAGGCCCCTGCTCTTCAGGAGCTTAAAAATTATTCAAAGAGACTGAAATAAACTTAATTGCAACATAATGTGACCCAACGAAGTACAAAGAGCTGTGGGGTCATGAAGGAAGGATCCTCACCAAGCATGAATAATGATAGTCCCTTGCATTTTATATTGACAGTTTACAAAGTGCTTCTCACATCTCTTACCCATTTAACTTTCACGGGAACCCTCTGGGGTATGATTAATTACCCACATTTTGCTGATGAGGAAGCTAAGACTCAGAGAGTTAAAGTGACAGAGCCATAACCAGAAAGCTGGGCAGCAGCTTAAAATAATGGAAAGACCACTAGCCTGGAAGTCTGGACACTTGGCTTGTGTGTCTGTCACTTGTGACTATATGATCTTAGATAAGTAACTTTCCCTCTCTGGGGCTTGGTTTTGTCACCTGTGAAGTAATGTAGTTAGACTAGAAAGGCTCTAAGACCCCTTAGAGCTCCGATATTCTCTGGAGGAGGAGATAAAGTCTCGGGTTGGGGGCTCCGGAATTAGATAGACTGGTTGTGTGATTCTGGACAAGTGAAATAGCCTCAATGATTTCATGATAAAGTGGAGATATTAGTAGGGCCCACCTCATAGGGTTTTTATGAGGATTAAGAATAGTAATACACATGAATGAAACATATTGTCTGGTAAAGAGGAAGTGTTCAACAAATGTTAGCAACAATTATTACTTATTCTAAGAGTCTGTGCTGGGCCTCTTCCTACCACAGCAGTTGTGCACAGCAGAGCCTGATTCTGGCCACCCATGGGATCTTAATAGAAACAGAGCTTGTTTTGTCAGGCTTCAGAATAGTATTTACGTATCTCTTGAAAATCAGAGACAGTATGGTATAAGGGAAAGAAAGTATCAGTCAAACATGTCATAAAAATCCCAGTTTAGGGGACTTCCCAGGTGGTCCAGTGGCTAAGATTCCGTGGTCCCAGTGCAGGGGCCCTGGTTCGATACCTAGTCAGGGAACTAGATCCCACTTGCTGCAACTAAGAGTTCGCCTGCCGCAACTAAAAGATCACACGTGCCACAACTAAAGATCCCTTGTGCTGCAACGAAGATCTCACATGAGGAAACGAAGATCCCCTGTGCCATGACAAAGACCCAGTACAGCCAAATATATAAATAAATAAATAATATTAAAAAAAAATAAAGTGGGTGCATTTTTAAAAAAAATCCCAGTTTAGTTCCTTACTAGCCTTGTGGCCCTAGGCAGGTCACTTCACCTCCCCATGACTCAGACTCCTAATTTGTAAAAGTGAAGATAGTACCAATTTTGCAGGGTTGCTCTGAGGCTTGAATAAGATAATGTGTGTAAAGCATCCAGGACATAACCTGGCATGCAGTAGGTGAGTAAGAAAGTAGCAGAGATCGGTGAGACCAAGTGTTAGGTTTCTCTGGCTGCTCTTAGGGTATTTAAATGTAAAGATTCTGTGCTCTCTTCTCTCAGGTCTCCAGACCAGTGAAGATGCCAAGTTTTATGCCCTCCCCACCAGGTTCAAGCCATTCAGCAATGAGAACGAGAACTTGGTGGTTCAGTTTTCAGTAAAACACAAGCAAGGCATCCATTGCGGTGGTGGGTTCGTGAAACTCTTTCCTGACACCCTGAACCATGAGGATATGCATTCAGAATCCGAGTATTACATCATGTTTTGTAAGCTCTCTGACAGCAGTCGCTGTCAGCCCTGTGAGGTCTTAATGAGAGCCACTGTAGTTGTAGAAAAGGTTCAGATGGAAATTTATTTATTTTTAATTTATTGTATTGAAGTATAGTTGATTTACCACGTGTTAATTTCTGTTGTACAGCAAAATGATTGTTATGTATATACAGTTTTTATACACACATACACATACAAACATACACATTCTTTTTCATATTCTTTGGAACAGGAAATTTCTAATGTGATAGCTCCACCTCCCTCTGTGGTAAGACTCTTAGAAGACCTGAGAAAAGCAACTCTAAACCTAAATGTTAATATAGAGGTGAAGAGTCACATGGTATTAACAAGGCTACGGTACAGAGAGACACTTTCCATTTCTAAGAAAAAGAGAAAGGGATCAGAAACTGTGTAGATACCCTCAAATGTACCTATTACAATAAGGCTTTGTGCTCTGAAGGACGTTCCTGCCCTCAGGGAGAGAAAGGCACAGAAGGTTAGGGAAATCACCTTTATCCAACATCTGTAGTGCATCCAGTGTTGCACCTGTAACCTCAGTATACTGGCCCTCCTTGGAGCAGTCCAGCTCTTACTTAGCTCAGTTTCAACGTGGTTGGTATTTAAAAAACCAAGAAACAACAGCAACTAATCCAACTCCCAAATCATCGGTGAAGAATGTGGATTTTACTGAAGGTTTTTGCACAAATTCAGAGGAAAGGGTTAAACTACACATCATAAACCAACATTTCCTTAAAATTCTCTCTAGATTTTTTTTTTTCCCCAGGGAGCTCCAGATCTCTCTCTTGCCCTTGCCAAAATCCTCCTCTTCAGCTGCTTCATCCTTTTTCTGTCTGAATCCCTTCTCCCTCAACTCTCTTTCTTATCTTTCAATCTCTTTCTTATTTTTCAATCCCTTTCTTAGGTAGACCAATAAAGCACTATGGGGGTGTAAAACATGAGTCTGCCCATCTCTATTTTTTTCAGAATCTACCCTTCTCACAAGGCGCTTATATTGTAATGTACATGGTGGTTGTAGAAAGGAAATTGGAAATAGGTTTTTTTAATGTGATTTTTTTCCTTTTCAAATGAATATTATTTATTTGATGCTCAAACAACCCAACAAGTTTGGGCTATTATCATCTCTATTTTACAGATGAGAAAACAAAGGCAAGAAATTTGCCCAAGATGAGTAAGTCGGAAGTCAGATTTTGAACCCAGTCTGTCTGGCTGTAAAGCCTGGGCTTTTTCTACTCTACCCTTTTGCCTTCTGCTTGGTGTGGACACAGGCATATGAATCATTTTTTAAAAGGCAGAATGAAGACATACTTTTAAAAAGGTATTGATGAGGAGTTATGAGATCACAAAAGATGGCATGTCCACCTGGGGGCTTTTTGGAGAAGGTATTAATTATTCTTTGAAGAATGAGTTAGATTTTAATAAGCAGAAAAGGAGATAGAGTAAATGTAATTTGGGCATAGGAAACTGTGTGTACAAAAGCTCAGAGACATGAAATTCAAATGCAAGTAGAAAAACAATGTGACCAGTGTGGCTAGAGCACAGTGAGTGTGTGTGTGTGTGTGTGTGTGTGTGTGTGTGTGTTGCACGCAGGCACATGTTTAGGATAGTCAGAGAGCAATAGCATGGGAAATTAGGTAGAAAAACTAGGTTAAAACCTATTCTTGCTGGGACCTTCCTGGTGGCACGGTGGTTAAGAATCCACCGGCCAATGCAGGGGACACAGGTTTGAGCCCCTGTCTGGGAAGATCCCTCATGCCTCAGAACAACTAAGCCCGTGCGCCACAACTACTGAGCCTGCGCTCTAGAGCCAGCGAGCCACAACTACTGAGCCCATGTGCCACAACTGCTGAAGCCCATGTGCCTAGAACCCGTGGTCTGCAACAAGAGAAGCCACCACAGTGAGAAGCCCGCGCACTGCAACGAAGAGTAGCCCCCCCGTCGCTGCAATTAGAGAAAGCCCACGTGCAACAATGAAGACCCAACGCAGCCAAAAATAAATAAATAAATAAATGTATATTAAAAAAAAAAACAACCCTATTCTTGGGCCTTTGCCAGGTTAAGCTCTCTGGACTCACAAATCAACAGTTTCCTCTAAAGTTTTCACAAAGCAGGAAGAGCTCCAGGCTCTGTTTCTAGTTAGGCTTGGGTTTAAAGCCCAGCAATGCTACTTATTAGCTGTTTGACCTTGTGCAAGTTGCTTAACTTTTCTGGGCCACAATTTTCCCAACTAAAAGTGGAGATAGTAATACCTCCTTGTGAGAATTAAATGACATGGTATTAAGTGCCTGGCACAGGAGGGGCTTCCAGTTGGGTTTGGTCAATGGAAACCTGGCAGAAGATCACAGGGAGGGAGGAGAGTTGTGTCCCTTGGCTGAAAGTCACAGCTTATCTCCTGGCTGCCCTCTCTACTGAACTCCTTTTTTTCCTGGGCTTTGGTAACTGCCCCTTCTCCTAGCCCCTTCAAGCTCAGGGATGGGAATAGCCTGGAGCATAGCATTATTCCTTATATTTTCTCAATGTCCTGCCCCCACCATTTACAATAGTCCCTTTACGCAGGTTCGATCCCTCATTGGGGAGCTAAGATCTCGAATGCCGCATGGTGTGTCCAAAAACAAAAACAAACAAAGAACAAAAACAGAAAAAACCCAAAACAAAACAAAGAATTAAAATAGTCCCTTTATTAAATTCTCCTCAAATAATCCTAAATTTGTGTGTGCGATCTCTTTCCTGCTATGTCTGTATTAGCCACAAAACAGGCAAACTGCCTAAAAGTGATGTAAATTCATGTATTGGGATTTAATTTCCAGGCCCTGACATCTGTGGCTTTGGCAACAACAAAGTACAAGTCATCTCTCGTTATCAAGGGAAATACCATGAGAACAACAAGACCATCAAGCACAGGGTGAGTGTGTGGGCTGGTCTTCAGCCTAGGGGGAAGGATAATAATTTTGCATTTGTTATCTCATTTAATCCTTACAACACCCCTATAAATTAAGTACTATCATCTCCATTTTGCAGATTAGAAAATAGACCCAGAGAAGTGCTGTAAATTACAGGATTTCACATAGAAGCAATTGATCTGAAAGCCTAGGAAGTCATGTAAGCTTATCTCTTGGAACAATGTTTACCATGGCCCACTTCCCCACTGCTAGATATTGGAAGAGACGGGGGAGATGGGGAGTGCTGGACTTAGAAATGGGTGGTGAGTTTACCTTAGTAACATCAGGGTTAGAGAGATCTAGGTTGGCTGGAGGATAATAGCTGGATTTCATCAGCCACTCAACAGGAAATCACTGAATGCCATCTCTGTGCTGGGCCTTGGGCTGGGGATAGAGTGAGCCAGGCATGGCCTCTAATCTCACAGAACTCAGAGTCCAGTAAAGGTAAGAGTCAAGCAAAGGAGAATGACTACTTAGTCTGACTGGGGTCTGTGAGAGCACAGAGGAGGCCCCCTACCCAACCTGGTGCCTTAGGAAATGCTTCAGAGTAGCACAAAGAAGGTTTCTACTATGCTGAGTTTTGAATGATGAGCATGAATTGGTCTTGTAAAGGAAGGTGACAATTTTAGGGAGGACTGAGCTACTAGAAGAGGTAATCACATGAGAAAAGTCAAGGAGACTTGAGAAAGAGTAGCACTGCAAGAAGTTTGGCACAAGTAGAGCACAGGAGAGAGGCAGAGACTGAGTCTAGAGAAGCCCCTAGGTCCTGAGTCATGGGAGAACTTGTGTTTGGGGCAAAGTCCTTCCCTAGCAGGACTGTGCATACAGGGACTCCCTGGGATCCTGCTCAGGGTAGACATTGTGCTGGGACCTGCAGATACAACGGATGAGTCAGAAACGATCCCTGCAGTTGAGAAGCTCAGAGTCTAGTGGGACAGACAGAAAAACAGACAAGGTCAAAGAATGACCAGAGCTGTGATGAAGGGAAGGATGGGAACTAGGTGAGACCAGAGGAGTTTGTACTCAGGAGAATGAGACCCAAAGTCTCTTTTGGGTTAACCAGAGAAATGGGATGAGGGATGTGGTAAAGTGTGTTTGTGACTATGTGGGAGGTGGCATTCAGGAACTGAGGGTCTGTTTTAGATGGTGCATTTAATGCTTGAGGTCCAACAGGGGACTGAAATATTCCTTGTTCCCTTTCTAGATCAATAAAGACACTCACCTCACCTGTACACTCTGATTATTCGCCCCAATGCTACTTATGAGGTCAAAATTAACAACCAGCAAGTAGCAGCTGGGGACCTGGAGGACGACTGTGACTTCTTGCCTCCCAGGAAGATAAAAGACCCCTATGCCCGGAAACCAAGGTAATGGGATGAACACCTACAAATAGAGGATTCTGAAGATAAGAAACCTGAGGTGAGGTGTTTCGCTGGGAAGCAGGAGGGGATCTTAGCTCTGGGGATGGGCAAAGGAAGCTAGGAACAATGGAGCAGAAACGGGGAGCATCTTTCCCTCAAGGAGGTGTCCAGCTAAATGTTGGTATCCAGAGAGACATGGAGGGAAGAGGGAAGCACCTCACGTTTATCGAGGATTTACTGCCCCTGCTAGCAGCCTCTATGAGGACAAGGAAAGTGATGCTTAAAAAATGAAGTGACTTGCCCAGGCACACATACATTAGAACCAACATTTGAACCTGGATCTCTTTGATTCCAAAGTTATTGATATGGGAAACATGTGGAATATACTCACTGATTCATTATCATTCACTGGAAAGCTGTACTGGATACAGCTATGAATAGAACAATCCAGGGACTGAGAATCCTCCTGGGACTCAGAATCTAGTGAGGGATACAGACAAGTACGTAGATGCAGGTCACACTGTGTAATTAATGGTGAGAGTCAGGGAAGCCAAATCCTGTGGGAGCCCCAAACAGACTCCTAACTCAGGCTGAGTTGGGGTGCAGGTGGTGTTCTGGGAAGGAAGAGGCATGCTTCAGTGATTTGGTTAACCTAGGGATTGGAAACATAGACTTTGGGGTCAGACAGATATGGTTTGTATCTGAGCTCCACCCTTTACTAACTGCAAAACCCCACCTATAAGCAGTTAGGCCTTGGGCAAGGAATATAACTGCTGTGAAATTTCACAAACAGGGATTATTATAATACCTATATGTGAAGGTTGTTGTAACAATTAAATGAGCTAATATACATAATTTAATGCCTGGTACATAATAAGTTCTTAATACATGGCATTTATGTGTTAATCATGTACTGAATTTCAAACAGTAAATTCATTACAGCAAGGGAAATTGAGTTGGAGGAAAAATATTCCAGACCCAGAGAACAGCAGGAGTGAAGGCACATCAGTTAAGTGGAAAGTAACATGGTTATGTAAAGAACTGAAAGCAGCCGTTTAGTATTTTAGGAGCATAAAGTTCAAGGTGGAGAGTGATGGAAGATGAGTTGGAATGGTCTGTTGGAGCCAGGTCATGGAGGGCCTCACTTGCTGGGCTGCTGCTCCTGAGGTCAGAGCAGATTCACCCTCATGCAGAGGAGACGCTCAGGGTTCAGCAAAGAGCAGCATGGCACCCAGCAACTGGAATCCATTCCTTAAGGAGAGGCCTGTAGAGAGGTGGGCGGTGGCCCAGCCATGTGTAGGGAGATTCAGTGGGCTCCAAACCCAGAGGGAGGGAGGTGTAGTCAGGGAATTAAGGCAGATGATCAAGCAGTGTCTGGATCTTCAGCACCCTGGGAGAATTAGGGACTAGTTTACTTCCAGACCCAGCAGGCAGGCTCAGGGCAGCAAGACAAACCATAGACTCTCCCTCCTGGTGTGGACCATGCACCTGATGTAGTCAGGGCTGGATCAAGGCCTGAGGGAGAGGGGAGAGGCTGCAGGCCTCTATGCTCCCTGTTGAGTAGACCCGGAGAAGGTGGAGACGACTTAGATAGGCTGAGCTCTATCAAGTCTATAGCCCCCAGGAGAGGGTGCTGACTGTTAATGTCTCAGGAACCACAAAACAGCTGAGGCATCCCAGGAACTAGGGAACTTCATGCTACTGAATGACTGTGAGTCTAGTGGGCTTGGCAGCAAAGCCTTTAGTAAGTCTGGGAAGTGGTCAGCACCAAGGTGAACTGCCAGGTAGATAGAGCAAAACTTTGGAGGCTCCAGAGCAGAAGAAATATGAACGTTAGGACAGGCCATGACTTGGAGCTCTGTCTTAGGGAATAGAAGGGACCTGGGGTACAAGGGAGTACTGATACAGATCTGGGAGCATGCTGGGGTACAAGGCAGGTCACTAAGAGAGGCCTTCAGGAAGAGGGACTCAGGCTAGAAGACTTGTTCTGACAGTCAGGGCATATAACTGGGGAAGGGAGAGGGCCAGGATAAGGGAAATTCCCATCTTATTTGAGCTTAAAGTCGTCAAGGTCAGAAGGGTAGAGAATATGAGGAGGCACTGGAGTTGCTTAAAAGCTTTTTCTCTGCTGTATGTTTTGGATTTGTTTGCAGAGTCCTGAGCTGGGCTTTCACATGGGTGAGGACAGGAGAGCGGCAGGGGTAGGGCACCAGGTCCAACCCTACTGTACTCTGTACCCCAGTTTCATTCCGGCCCACCCATCTGCCCTCATGGAGGAACATTTTGTTTTAGGACTGGGAAGACTTCGAATACATCCCAGACCTGGAAGCCAAGAAGCCAGACGACTGGAATGAGGCAATGAATGGGGAGTGGGAAGGGCCCCTGACACCAAACCTGAAGTATAAGGTGAGGGGGTCTCTCCTGCCAATCGGTATGAGAAATAAGAGAGAAGAGATGTAAATTTTAATCTACAGAACAGAAACTCTGAGATCCTGTGGTCATCTTCCTCCTTTCCCCTTCTCCATAAGACTGTAGCCTCATTTGGGTCGTGTTCTCAGGGCTGTGCCTATCTGGGAGAAGGTGGTCTGGTCAAGGTTGATTCTGGGAGGCGGAGGTCCAGGGAGCCCTAGGCAAGGGATTTGTCCGGAGTGGTGGAAATCAGTCAAAGAAACATGATCAAAACAGGAAATGGGTCTGGGGTCAGGAACCGGAAGTCTCAGAAGTGGTCCAGAAAGGGGAAGGGTAGGACATGAATGAGCCAAACATGTTGGGGGAAGGTGGGGGAACTTCTTTTTAAGGGCTAAGTCCTGACCTCATGTCAGAAATGAGAGGGAACTAAAGGAATTGACTATCAAATGCTCCAGAGATAATACTGACTGAAACAAACATTGTTTTATTTGGTCACAGTTTCCTACACTGCACACCAGGAAGAGAATGGCCCCAAGTCCAGAGTCCTTAGATGGTGGTTCCCTGTGAAGCTACGTTTTCTTAACATCATGAACAAACTTATGCAGAGAGCTGGGACCAGGCTCAGAATGGGTCTCTGCTACCTTGTTCATATCCCTCTGGGTAGAAAGGGGAACCTGGGGGCTTCCCTGGTGGCGCAGTGGTTGAGAATCTGCCTGCTAATGCAGGGGACACGGGTTTGAGCCCTGGTCTGGGAGGATCCCACATGCCGCGGAGCGGCTGGGCCCGTGAGCCACAACTACTGAGCCTGCGCGTCTGGAGCCTGTTCTCCACAACATGAGAGGCTGCGATAGTGAGAGGCCCGCGCACTGCGATGAAGAGTGGCCCCCGCTTGCCACAATTAGAGAAAGCCCTCGCACAGAAACGAAGACCCAACACAGCAAAAATAAATAAATTAATTAATAAACTCCTACCCCCAACATCTTTAAAAAAAAAAAAGAAAGGGGAACCTGGAAGAGTCTTGTGCATTAGCTCAAAACAAGGGAGAGAAGCTCAAGGAATCCTGCTCTGAATCCCTATGCCTAATTGATTAATCTTTCTGATTGCATGAGAAGAATGGAAAAATACTAATGCCATGTTCACTCTTTGGTGCTTTGCTTAGGGACAATGTAAACCTCGGATCATTCACAATCTCAGTTACCAGGGGGAGTGGATTCAACCAGAAATAGACAACGCTGAATATAAACCCGACCCAACCATTTGTCACTATTATAACATTAGTGTCCTTGGCCTGGACCTTTGGTGGGTAAATCTCTCTGGGCTCAGAGCCAGGGAAGAACAGTCCCTCTAAAGGTTCCACAAAGTAGAAAGAGCTCCAGGCTGGAAATTACAAAACTTGAGTGAGTCTTGACCTTTCTAAACCTCAAACTGTTCCTCTTTAAAATGGGATTAATTATATTCATCTTAATAATTATAATAGCTAAAATTTATTTAGTCTCTACCATGTACCAAGCACTATTTCAAAGACTTTGTAAATGCCATTTAACTCTCACTATGAAATCTCCTACTTTTAAATGTGAAAACTGACGTTCAGCAAAGTTAGCTAACTTGCCTGAAGACACATCTGGTAAGCAGAAGAGCTGGAATTTGAATGCAGGCCTTTCTGAGGCTAGATTCAGTGTTCCACTACTTTATACTGCTAGGCCGGTCCTATGTGAATCTTGGGGTAGTTCTGGAAATAAAAGGGAATCAGAGATGTGGTAAAACTTTGAAATATTAAAATCACCAGATAGATGTTGGGACTGACTGTCCCAGCCATGGTGACAAATCCTGACCTAGCCTCCCTCTTCTCTGCCAGTTACCTTTCCTGGCTCTGATTTGAAGGAGGAGAGGAGGGCTCAGATACTCAGGCCTTCACAGAGTTGTTTTCTTCCAATGAGACCTGATGTTGAAAATGCGAGGATTCTTTCCCAACTCAGGAGAAAGAGAGCACTTCAAGTGCCTGCCCCAGAGTGAAAGCTTTAGCCCAGGAGGCCTCTTGGAAACTGCAACCTATCAATACATAGTCTTGGAATTCCCTTGGAGAGGAAGGGAAAGTGAGCATTAATATTCCTTATTATTACCCTGTATTATGTTTGAGAGAATTGAGAATCAGAAATGTCACATGATGTGCCCAAGAGCACACAGCTAGTGCATGGGAGAGACAGGATTCAAAGGTCTGTCAGCCCGTAAAGTTCTTGTTTATTGATTACACCCGCCGTACAATAGAGCCTCTAGAAACTGCAGCCACTTGTTCTTGGGTGTATCCTGGAATGTTCTACAGCCAGTGAAATCTCCGTCTCTGACCAGTGATTTCTACAGTTCAAGGCTGCTAAAGGTCTCTTGAACAGACACCCCCAATTTGAAGCTTTCTTGGTTTATTTACTTATTTTGACTTTCTTGTTTTCCTGACTCAGTGAGGCCAGCACACAAGTGTAAGGAGATGATGTATGTAAATTACCATGTGCATAGTAGGGGTTCAGGAGAGAAGGAAGAAGAGAGACATATGTCCTTCTTTTTTGTTCCTTTTTTATCTGAAGAATGTGGATACAGTTTGTACAAATTCCCATTGTTATCTCTTTTTTTTTCAGTTCTCCCTTTTAAATAAATAATAGGAACTTTCTACATCTTGAAAAAATATGTGGTCATATTAATATGCCTAATCTGATTGTTTCCTTAAAGTGCATTGGGTTTTTTTTTTCCACTGAAAACATTAAGGCACACACTTTAAACAGTTTCTTTGTTCATCTACAAAATTTAAAAATTATTTGACACTAATTGCTCTGAGTTCTATCTTCCTCCTCAAGTAGGCAAAACTTTCTATTTGAGAATTTAAACCATGCTGAAGGAGTGTTTCTCAAACTTTAACATGCGTATGAATCACTCAGATCTTAATAAAATGCAGATTCTGATCCAGCAGGTCTGGGACAAATCCTGAGAGACTACATTTCTGAAACTCCAGCATTATCTCTTTTTTTTTGTCTTGTGATACAGTTCTGCACAGTGCTGACATCACCCTTGCAGGCATCCTTTCCTTTTAAGTTCTAGTTGGGTCTGGCACTCCCAAGTCCTACTCCACCCTACCCACTCAGCCAGACCAACACATCCAGTTTATCACAGGGTCCCTGCACCTCACTGGAAAAGCCTAGCGACTCTCAGCATAGAGATGGGCCGGAATTCTCTCACCTGCCCTGCGCCAACCTGGGGTTCCAGATGCTCTATGAGTCCATCGCCCTCTGCATCAGGTCCTAGCCTAGTAAGCTGCTTAATCTTCCTGCTTAGTCCCTGACCCATCCTGTTCTCTGTTCCTACACTCCCATACACTGTCCCTTTTCTTTTCTTTCCTTTTTTCTTCCTTAGGCAGAAGATACGGCATTCTTTCATCAGGACAGAGACTAGGAGGAGATGGCAGTGAACAAGAAAATTCTTTCTCTTAGCTTTGGGACTCCTCATGATCTTTGAAGGAGTAGTGACAAAAAATGCAATGAATATAGCCTAACAGCCATAATGCAAAGCACATTGACATTCCTTAGGTCATATGGTCTGTGTCACAGCCCTGTGGGGCTGGAGGGTAGGGCTTATCATCTCCGTTTTACTGACCAGGAAGTGGAGGGCTTAGAGAGGCGACTTGACTTGTCAAGATCCCATAGCTAGTAAGTGCTCAAACATAGGTTTGGCACTCTTTCCATTTTATGATTCAAGTGGGACATCACAGGAAACCAGGTAACTTTCAGTGAATTAACTTTTTAGGCTTTACAGTCTCACAAAGCTCTTTCTCACATATTCTTTTCTCCTGAGAACTGTATGAAGAAAGCAGGGAAATTATATTTTCTTCCATTTTCCAGATAAAAACATGGAGGCACAGAAGAGATATGAGTAAACCAAGGTCCCTTCACTAATTAGCTGTTGGAAGCAGGACTGGCCCTCATGTCCTGATTCTCAGTTGGAGGCAGAGCCAGGAGTTTAGTGTAGGGGGGATGGGGGTAAGTGAGCACCAAAGAGAAAAGGGGAGATTGGAAACATTTCTTGTGCGAGTAGAAAAAATGGAAGAGCCAAAAACCGAGCAGTTTCCTAACCAAGACTGCTGACAGCTCAAAAAGAAAAAAATAAAAAGAAATAATAAATAAATCCCAACTCACAAAAAGAAAAAAAAATCCCAAAGAAAAAAATCGTAAAGTTGCATAAGGAATTATTAAAACCAATTTTTTAAATGGCTCAGAGGAAATTAACGATCTTTATTCAAAGTGGCTATTTTGTCATTTATTTTTCTGCTGAAGGCAGGGTTGGGGGGATGATGTAAGCCAAATAAAAGTCTTCCTTATTTAAAAAAAGCAAAACAAAACAAAACTTTTTTCAAACCCTAGAGGAAGGACACATGATAATTCATGCTGCAAACTTTCTCGTGGTCACACAACGGCTCTTACACAATTAACTTGCTGATTTATTTTACATATAATGCTAAAGCAAAAAAATCCAGAATGACTCTCCTTTTGTTTCTTTTGAAACATATCCAGATACTGAAAAGTTATGATAATAACTATTACCATTTATCGAATGACTGTTATCTGCTAGACACTGTGCTTTACATATATTATTTCTAATGCTCATGACAACACTTCAAGGGAGTTACTTTTAATACTTCACTTATGAGGGAATAGGCTCAGAGGAGTTGAGTAACTTCCCCAAAGTCACACAGCTAGTATGTTGTTGAGTTGGGCTGTCTGACTCCATGACTGCTGCTCTTTCTATTTTGTTCCTTTATCATTAATAAACACTGAAATTATTATATACCATTGACTTGATTCATCTTTTTCTTTAATTGTACATCTTAAATATGTTATTTTTTAAAAATAGAGAAATATGGTAGAGAATCTTAAATTGTGCTTGCACTTCTTTTTAAACCTTTTCTTTTCCCCATATTCTTTTAGTTTTTCTGATTATATTGAGGAGAGAACCTTAAAAAGGACATCTATAAGTGGCAGCAGAGACTGTCAATCTGAGCTGGGGCAAGAGCCACTGGACAGAAGTTTGGAGCCTAGCAGAATGATGAAAATTTCTTCACAACCCTCTGAAAGAGTGGTCACAGGCTTGGAGAACACAGAACCTTGGGAAACAGTAAAGTAACTTCTTTCTAGAGCAGATCAACTAAGGTGGTACAGCATTCTGGACCCTCTGTGCTCTTAATCATCTTTGTATTCCCTCACTCCACCTCAGTTATTGATTAAAATCTCTGGGTTTGTGGCCTAGGAGTCTGCATTTAGCAAAGCTTCCAGGTGATTTTTTAAAGTCTTTTGACCTAGTTCTAATAATCCCATTGTTTCCATTTCAACAGGTGAAATCAGGCTTAATCTTTGACAATTTCCTTCTTACAAATGATCAAGAGTTTGCAGAAGAGGCTGGAAATAAGAGCTGGGGAATAAGAAAAGTAAGATTTTCCCTCACTTGGATTTCCAGGTGTCTGACTCCTCAGTTGTGCACTGTTCTCTGCATTTAAAAAATCAGTCTCACAGTCATTGTCTCATTTGCTGGTTACATGGCCCTGAGAGGCAGGGTAAAGAACTTGTATTCATTGGACATCTACAACCTTGTACTTGACTCTATGAACACTTTCCAAAAGTCTTCCCACTTAGCCCTTAAAACAACCCAGCAAGACAGGTATTGCTATTCCCGTTTTTCAGATGTAGGAATTGAGATTCATAGAGTATATATAAACTGTGTAAGGTCACATGCAGCCTTTAACTTGTTGAGTTAGAATGCACTCTCCTTCTGTGTCACACTCCCTGCTCACAGTGTGGTGATCTAGAAGGGAGCCACTGAACCCATTTGTGATGGATGACTTGGAGAAAGAAGCAAGATGTTAGTGCTATTTACCAGCTTCCCTGCTCTCCTAGAACTATTTTACGGATGGAGTGATACATAGGACAATGGCTTCTTCTTGGTGCCACCCTTCATCCAGACTTCCTGGTTCTGCAGGAAGGGCCATTCAAGCAGGTTTGTGGCCAATGATTGATTACCCAAAAGGCAGACGAGGCTCATGGTTAGAGCAGCAGCAAAGCACAGGCATTAAAAGAAATTTATTTTTATTTTTGGCTGTGTTGGGTCTTCGTTGCTGTGTGTGGGCTTTCTGTAGTTGTGGCAAGTGGGGGTTACTCTTCATTGTGGTGCTCGGGCTTCTCATTGTCGTGGCTTCTCTTGTTGAGGAGCACGGGCTCTAGGCGTGTGGGTTTCAGTAGTTGTGGCATGTGGGCTCAGTAGTTGTGGCTCGTGGGCTCTAGAGCACAGGCTCAGTAGTTGTGGCACACAGGCTTAGTTGCTCCGTGGCATGTGGGATCTTCCCAGACCAGGGCTCGAACCCATGTCCCCTGCATTGGTAGGTGGATTCTTAACCACTGCTCCACCAGGGAAGTCCCAAAAAAGAAATTTTTGAGAGAACTTTGATACTTAGCATTTTCAAAGAAGCATTGACACAGTCATCATGGAAAAAATAAAAATTAGACTTTGACACTTCTTAGTCTGGTTTTGTTTTGTTTTTACTTTGAGGTTATCATCTAATACTGTTTTTTTAAATAATTTTTTTATTTTATTTTATTTATTTTTGTCTGATTTATTTTTGTCTGTGTTGGGTCTTCATTGCTGCACTTGGGCTTTCTCTAGTTGCGGTGAGCGGGGGCTGCTCTTCGTTGCGGTGTGCGTGCTTCTCACTGCGGTGGCTTCTCTTGTTGTGGAGCACAGGCTCTAGGCACGCGGGCTTCAATAGTTGTGGCACATGGGCTCAGTAGTTGTGGCTCGTGGGCTCTAGAGTTCAGGCTCAGTAGCTATGGTGTGCAGGCTTAGTTGCTCCGCATCATGTGGGATCTTCTTGGACCAGGGATCGAACCCATGTTCCCTACATTGGCAGGCGGATTCTTAACCTCTGTGCCACCAGGGAGGTCCTCTAATATTGTTTTATTGAGGAAGTATTACATATTGGTCAAGAGCATGAGTTTTAGAGCTAGATTGCTTAGGTTCAAATCCAGGCTCCATTACTTACTAGCTGTACAACGTTGGTCAAGTTGTTTAACCTCTCTGATCTTCAGTCTCCTCATCTATAAATTGGGAATGATGATAGCAATTATCTTTATTATTAACTTATATATTCACTTGGCAAATATTTGTTGAGTGCTTGTTCAAAGCACTGTTGTAGTTGTTGGAGATATACCAGTGAAATAAAACAGAGAAGTTTCTGCCCTCATGGGGCTTACATTCAGTCAGGGGAGCCCAACAAGAAACATATAAAGAAGTAAATATATATGCATGAGATGGTGAGATAAACTACAGAGAACAATAAAGCAATAGAGAGGGCTGTCATCATGGGGGTTTTGCTTTTTGGTCAGGAGAGGCTTTGTTGAGTAAGCAACATTTAAGAGACTTGTAGGAAGTAAGGAGCAAACCACGCAGATGTTTGGGAAGAAGAGCCTTCTGGTGGAGAGAACAGCAAATGCAAAGTCCCTGAAGTAGAAGCATAACTTGCTTGTCTAAGAAAGAGTAAGAAGTACAGTGTGACTAGAGCTGAGTGAGAAAGAATGAGAGCAGTTGGGGCCATTTCCCTGAGTAAAATGGGGAGCCATTGGAGCCATTTTTAGCAAAGGAGTGATATGAACTGGCTCATAGGTTAAGATGTTACTCTGGCTGCTGCGTTGCAAAAGTCTATAGGAATAAAAAGGGACTATAGGGGAACAAACACAGAAGCGAGTGGTAGTGCTGGAGGTAGAGGAATGTTCGGATTCTAGATCCATTTTGAAGGCTAAACTCACAAGAGTGATGGATTAGATACAAAATATGAGTTGGAGTAAAGAGGGTTGGCTCCAAGGTTTTTGACCCCAATGACCAGAAGGATGGAGTTATTGAGGATGAGCTTTGGGGCACCCCAATATTTAGAGATCAGGGAGATAAAGTGGAACCAGGAAACAAAACAGAAAGGGTAGCCAGTGAAGTAGGAAGAGAACCAGGACATTATCCTGTAGGCCAAGTGAAGAAAGTATTTTAAGGGGGAAAGGAGTGATCAATTGTATTGAATGATCAAGAAAGATGAGTACTGAGAATGGACCACTGCATTTAATAACATGGGGTTCATTGGTGACTCTGACAAGAGCAGTTTCAGTAAGAGGTATAGGGGAAAAAAATGGGTCCAAGAAAGAATGGAAGGAGAACAACTAGAGACAGCAAGTATAAGCTAGTCTTTTGTGAAGTTTTGCTGTAATAAGTGTAGAGAGAATAGGGTGGTAGGTAAAGGGAAACGTTGGTCAAGATTTTTTTTTATATACAGTAGATCTTCCTGCCTGCTTGTATGTTAATGGGAATGATACAATAAAGAGCAAAAACAATATAGGAGAGAAAGAGGAGAATTTCTAGAATTCTTAAGAATTTTTTTTTAAGAATATGAGAGTGGATGATGTCTAGTGCCCAAGAAGATGGGTTGGCTTTCCATAGGAATATGGATATTTTATCCATAATCACAGGAATAAAGAATGACTATATAAGAATAAATACAGGCAGATGGGTAGATCTGGTGGTGGGAGTATATGTAGTTGTATTCTCTGGGAAGCAGACACCAAGATGGTGTTAGAAATGTAGGCGATTTATTGGGAATAATGCCTGGGAAAGATGAAGGGTAGAGGGTGCATGAATAGGCACCTGTGAAAGGAGAGAGGAAAAGGAGAATTGGGTAGGAATTAGGGTCAAGTGCAGTGCAGCTCTGAGAAAGTCTTGCTAGCCCAACATTGCTCCAGGGGAAAAGGAGGAGAGTGAACCAACCACAGAAATATAGTAGGCTCATCAGTTAGCATTAAGGGCTCACTTGAGTTTAGTTTTTTGTTTTTTTTTTTAATTGTCAAATGTCTTGGCATTAAAAAAATTTTTTTATATTGGACTATAGTTAATTTTTGAGTTTAGTTTTAATGAGTTTAAAATGAGAACAATCTGTTTTTACTATTTTCTCTCGCCATTTTCTCTGCTTAGGTGCAGGCCTGGCAAGTTGGATTTGACCAGATTTGAAGATTTGCCCAACTAAAGGAGGGAAGGGCAAAGGAGTTGAGGATGTTTGCAAGAGGGTAATCACATAAAAATAAAGAAAGCCGGAAAGGGAAGATATGAGTTGGTTGAGGTCTAATGAAAAGGAAATGGTTTAGCAAGTTGTTATAGGTCCCGGTGAGCTTGAGGAGTTGGTAGAGTTGGTCTCTTGTTGCCTTTGGCAAGAACTGTTTTGGTAAGGATCGGAGGTTGGGAACAGATCAGTGAGTAGAGCAGCGAGAGGGAAGTGAAGAAATAGAGACGTTAACTGTAGCCAGTGCTTTCCAGGCATAAGAAAATGAAGGCCTGATTGAAAGAGAGAATGTGGGAATAATGTGGGGAACACAGCAAGATGTCAAGCACTTGCTCCCACTAGGATTGTCGAAGGCCCTATCCTACTGGGCATGCAGGTTCTCAATCTAGCTTTGTCCCCCAGGTCTGGGTAGAATACCACCAGATTCTCTAGGTGAGGATTAAAGCCCTAGAGGAGTTTAGACTGTGTCTTTTTTTTTTTTTTAATTCTTGGCTGCATTCGTTCTTCGTTGCTGCACGCGGGCTTTCTCTAGCTGCGGCGAGTGGGGGCTACCCTTCATTGTGGTGCGCAGGCTTCTCATTGCAGTGCCTCTTCTCTTGTTGCAAAGCATAGGGTCCAGGCACGTGGGCTTCAGTAGTTGTGGCACAAGGGCTCAGTAGTTGTGGCTCGTGGGCTCTAAAGCACAGGCTCAGTAGTTGTGGCGCACAGGCTTAGTTGCTCCACGGCATGTGGGATCTTCCCGGACTAGGGCTCGAACCCATGTCCCCTGCATTGGCAGGCGGATTCTTAACCACTGTGTCACCAGGGAAGTCCAAAGGACTATGTCCTTTCTTTAAGGCCCCTCTGAGTAGTAAAATTTATGAAGACGGCTCTAAGGATCAAATTCTAGCACCTGGAGAACTCAGAAGTCCCATGTCTGACTGCAAACTTGTACTGGCTACAGTTCAAAAGCAAATTCAAAGAGTTCCATAAAAGTTGTTTTCCCGTGATATACCAGAAAGAGGGCCAGACTTGGAACCAGAAAACCTGGTTTCTAATTCTAGTTCTACCACTCACTAACTATATAGCTTGGGGAACTGATTTAATCAGTCTGAATCTCATATTCCTCATCTAGAAGGTGGGAGCAGTAACACTTCATACATTGCTGTAAGGAATAGAAATAATGTGTGTAGACTGTCTCACACCATGCTTAGCAATACTGTAGGCATTCAGTAGATGTTTGTTGAATCTGAACCAATTTTATTTACGAACAAATTACACACACACACACACACACACACACACACACACTTCTCTCCACCCCACACATACTGAAAATTTATAGGTAAATAAACACCATACCAGAAATCTTTAAGAGTGTGGGAAGATGCCAGACATTTCTAAAGTGAGTTAACTTTGTTTATACCAACTGTAAATTATTTTGAAATTCCACACTCTAAACAGGACATAGAGAAGCAATGGAGAGAACTGTACAAAGAAATGGAAAAAAGAAAACAGGAAAAAGAGGCCAAGAAGAAAAAGGAAAAGGAGGAAGAAAGGGAAGATGACATCTGGGGAATTGAAGAAGAGGGAAGTGAAGAGGATTCTGCTGAGGAACCAGGAAATTACAGTCAGCTGAAGGAAGATGATGAAAGAGCATTTCTGGGTAAAAATGTAGAAGTCCATGTTGATCAGAGGATGAACTATAACTGGGTAACAAGTGGTTACTTCTCAGAGGCAAATTATGTTGCTTAGAAGGAAGAATGTTCATGGTTTGGTAAAGTCTGGGGAGCAAAATTACTTGCTCTCTCTGAATGAACATTGAATTTGGATTTCTATATCCCATCTCCTTTGCTCTGTATGACCTTGGGAAAGTCCCATCACCTCTTGGGGCTTCTCTTTACTTGTCAATGGAAAGGGAGTGATAATTCCTGTTTCATGAGGCTGCTGTAAGGAAGGATTAAATTAGCTATGTGTGCAAAGTGCCTGATATAAAAAGACAGTCAACAAATAGTAGCTATTAGTACTTACCATTATCATGGTATTTATAAAATAATTGACAGTAAAAAAGCCTCTGTATAAACTTGAGCCTCACTTTCAACTTATTCCAGTATATCCAGTGATTTTATTTTGTTTAAATATCTGTATTATTTAGTATTTACTGAGCAGTTCTGATAGCTGTATTTGTGGGTGATGATGCTTGATGTTTTCTTCTTGCAGGTGTATCAAGCACTTAAAAACAAAATCAGACTTCCTCTTACCATAAACAAAGATACTTTGTGAAACTCCTTTTGCTTCTCTGCTGTTTTGTGCCCTAATTTTTAGTTAATTATTACTTGTTTGTGGGTTTGCTGGTTTTACAGTTATCCTTTCTGTACCATCGGCTCACAATATCATTATATGCATTCACATAGCTCTTTACAGATCACAAAGCACTTTCCTATAAATTTGAGCAACTACTGCAATGTGCTCATTTAATCCTCAGAACAGCCATTGTAGAGGATACCATTATTATCTTCCTTTTACAGATACAGAAACTGCTAAGAGGAGGCAAGTCACTTGCTCAGGGTCAAACAACCAGTAAGGGGCGGGGCCCGTATCTGAACTCAAGTTTGTCTGGTTCCAAAGATTATCCTTCCATTGCATTAGGCTGTTTGTTGAATGAGTGAGTAAATATCTATTATGACTGAGTACAGTTAGTAGACAAGTCTCACATGGAAAAAATACCCTTTTAACAAAAATAATCATAAAGTAATTTTCCTCTTTTAAAAATTTTCTCAAAAAATAAACATACGAACAAGTAGCTGCATGAAGTGTGACAGCCTTTTCATAAGAAGCTAATATGGTTGCCAGGTGTTCAAGGTGACCATGGTTGATTCCTGGCCCTACTTACTTATCAGCTGTATTACCTTAGGCAAGTAATCTAACTTGCCTGTGGGAGTTATTTTCTGTTTCTCATTTTTCTGTCTCATTTTTCACATTTGCAAACTCAGCTGTGAGGATTAAATGCTGACTCTTCCTTCCTTTATTTTACTAGGACTCCACCAAAAATTAATCCTAGTGTAGCTGGAAAATCAAGCCCAGACACAATTATGATAGCACAGGGCTACAAATTTAGGTCTGGAACATCATAGGTGCTCAATAAATATTAGTTAAAAGAATGAACAAAACTCTGACTGGTGCTTTCAGGGAAGAGTTCACGAAGGAAGTAACTTTTGAACCAGCTCTTGAAGAATTCATGAGTCTGTCTTTCGGAGGATATGTGTGAACCAAATTTCAGAGTCAAAGAGCAGGGTACCTGTATGGCAGGAGTGGGGTGGTGAGGTCAGGGAGAAGCAGCAAGAACTCCTTCTTCCTTCTTTCCCGTAGGTTGGAGTCTGCTGTAGTAACTGGGCCTTACAATCTTTGGAATGTTCTGGTTTGAAAAACTTGCCTTTGCAGGGAGGCAAAACTTTACCTCTTCCCTTTTAGGGTCTTCAGCTGGGCCTTAGAATTTAGTTAACGTAAGACAGATGAACAGGAGAAAAACATACAAATTTATTCAATGTAAGTTTTATGTGACACGGGAGCCCTCATAAGGAAATGAAGACCCAAAAAAGTGGCAAAACCTAAATGCTTTAATACTAGGTTAAACAAAGAGAGGCAATTGTGGAAAAGTAACTAAAATGTACAGGGAGGCTAAAGGAAGATAAGAATTATTTTAACAATGTCAGTTTGTGTAGAATTCTCTTGCTCTCAGCTTGATGAGTGTTTCTTTTCTCCTGGTATGTGGAGGGCAGCTCCTACATGGGAGCTTTACCTCCTGTATTCAGGCGGAAAGGGGAGATCAAAGTATCCCTTTTGTATCTGCTGTTTTTCAAGTGCCTTTAGCTTAAAATAACCTTTATGCCAAAGTGGCATATTTTGGGGTAGCATATCTTGGCACCCTTCACCTTTATACCTGTTTCTATAACATAAGAGTCTTCTCATGGTGAAAAAGAGCAAGGCTTCAGGTACTGAGTCTAAACCCTGTCTTGGGGCTGCAGGGCTGGTGTGTAAGGAATCTATGTTTTAGGGATGCCATTGTTTACTACCAATGTCTGCTCTGATTGGTCAGGCATATGTTCTACCAGTTGTTACATATTTTCAAGTATCACCAGATAAAGATACTGATTTTCATGCAGAATTCTGAGGGAGTAGTAAACAATAAAGATCCATTTGAGGGAATTCCCTGGCAGTCCAGTGGTAAGGACTCTAAGCTTTCACTGCTGAGGGCACAGGTTCAATCCCTGGTCAGGGAACTAAGATCTTGCAAGCTGTGCCAGTCGGCCAAAAAAAAAAAAAAAAAATCCATTTGAATATATTTTTTAAAGTTGCTGCTTTACCTTTGTTAATTTTTTACCTTTATTTTGATTGATTGTACAAACACTATTTCAGAAATTAATGTAATTTTTACAAGAAAAAATTAATGAATAGTTCCATCCATTCTGCACACAGACTGAAATTTTTGTGTTTCCTGCTAGGACTTGTCTTTTGAATACCACCATTCTGCCACTGAAACATACTCCTCCAGATTGAGTTTTTCTTTTGAACTTCTGCTTATATGTTTAATTTTCAAAAGTAACAGATGTTCAATGTAAAAAATTTCATATCTACAAACACATTAAGAAAAAAGTAAAAAATTTTAATTATTCCCAAATCCAGAGACATCTGTGCAATATTTATTGTCTTTTCTTCCAGTTTTGTGTTTATTCATTGGTTAACTGGTTTGACTTTGGGTTGAAACGATTTAGTTAATCACACTCTTCAGTACATGGCACTTTATCCTCTTTGGTCAGTGATTATCAGTTTTAAATTTTATTTGATACTTTTTTTTTCTTTTTTACTGCCTTTCCCTTCCCAACACAAGCAACTAAGTTCTATCTCATATAAAACTTTTTTTGCATATGTTCTTACAAAATATGAATTTTTGTTTGCCCTGGGTGTATTTTTAATTCATGTAAAGGGTATAGTGTTTAAATCTCATTTTGTTTCCTCATATTTTTCACTATGCACTGTTTTAAAAATGCATTCATGTTAGAAATAGACAATCTGAAAAGACCAATCACTTGTAGTGAAATTTAATTTGTAATTAAAAAAAAACCTCCCATCAAATAAAAATCAGAACAGAATGGCTTCACAGGGAAATTCTACCAAACATATAAAGAAGAGCTAATATCTATCCTTCTCAAACTCTTCCAAAAAACTGAAGAGGATGGAACACTCCCAAATTCATTCTACAAGGCCACCATTATCCAGATACCAAAACCAGACAAAGACACTACAAAAAAAGAAAATTACAGGCCAACATCTCTGATGAATATAGATGCAAAAATCCTTAACAAAATATTAGCAAACTGAATTCAACAATATATAAAAAGGATCATACACCATGATCAAGTGGGATTTATTCCAAGGATGCAAGGATGGTTCAATATCAATCAGTGTGATATACTTCATTAACAAAAGGAAGGGTAAAAATCACATGATCATCTCAATAGACACAGAAAAAGCATTTGACAAAATTCAGCATCCATTCATGATAAAGACTACCATGAGAGTAGGTATAAAGGGAATATATATCAACATAATAAAGGCCATGTATGATAAGCCCACAGCTAACATATTAATGGTGAAAAGCTGAAAGCATTTCCTCTAAGATCAGGAACAAGACAAAGATGTCTACTCTTGCCACTTCATTTTTTTTTTTTTTTTTGCAGTAGGTGGGCCTCTCACTGTTGTGGCCTCTCCCTTTGCGGAGCACAGGCTCCGGACACGCAGGCTCAGCGGCCATGGCTCATGGGCCCAGCCACTCCGCGGCATGTGGGATCTTCCCGGACTGGGGCACAAACCCGTGTCCCCTGCATCGGCAGGTGGACTCTCAACCACTGTGCCACCAGGGAAGCCCTTGCCACTTCCATTTAACAGAGTATTGGAAGTCCTAGCCATAGCAATCAGAAAAGAAAAATAAAAGGCACTCAAATTGGAAGGGAAGAAGAAAAACTGTCACTATTTGCAGATGACATGACACTATGTGTATAGAAAACCCTAAATCCCCACTGAAAAACTATTAGAACTAATAAATGAATTAAGTAAAGTGACAGGATACAAGACTAATGTACAGAAATCTGTTGCTTTTCTATACACTAATAATGAACTATCAGAAAGAGAAAGCAAGAAAACAATTCCATTTAAAACAGTATCAAAAAGAATAAAATACCTAGGAATAAACTTAACCAAGGAGATGAAAGACCTATATTCTGGAACTATAAAATCTTGATGAAGGAAATTGATGATGACACAAAGAAATAGAAAATACTCTGTTTTCATGGATTGGAAGAATTAAATATTGTTAAAATGTTCACACTGTTCAAAGCAATCTACAGATTTAATGCAATCCCTATCAAAATACCCATGATATTTTTCACAGAACTATAACAATCCTAAAATTTATATGGAACCACAACATACCCTGAATAGCCAAAGGAATCTTGAGAAAAAAGAACAAAGCTGGAGGTTTCATGCTCCCTGACTTCAGACTATACTACAAAGCTACAGTAATGAAAACAACATGGTACTGGCAAAAAACAAAACAAAACAAAACAAACAGACATATAGACCAGTGGAATAGAATAGAGAGCCCAAAAATAAACCTACACATTTATGATCAATGAATTTACAACAAAGGAGGAAAGAATATATAATGGAGAAAAGACAGTCTCTTCAGTAAGTAGTGCTGGGAAAACTGGACAGCTATGTGTAAAAGAACGAAATTAGGACATTTTCTCACACCATATACAAAAATAAACTCAAATGGATTAAAGACTTTAACGTGAGACCAGAAACTATAAAACTCCTAGAAGAGAACATGAGCAGAACACTCTTTGACATTAATCGTAGCAATATTTTTTGGATCTGTCTCCCAAGGCAAATGAAACAAAACCAAAAATAAACAAATGGGACCTAATTAAACTTAAAAGCTTTTGCACAGCAAAGGAAACCATTTACAAAATGGAAGGCAACCTACTGAATGGGAGAAAATATTTGCAAATGATATGACTTATAAGGGGTTAATGTCCACAATGTATAAACAGCTTATACAACTCAATATCAAAAAACAATCAACTCGATTAAAAACTGGGCAGAAAAACCAAATAGACATTTTCCCAAAGACATACAGATTCCAACAGGCACACAAAAAGATGCTCAACATTGCTAATTATTAGACAAATGCACATCAAAACCACAATGTGATATCACTTCACACCTGTCAGAATGACTATCATCAAAAAGAGCACAAACAACAAATGTTGGCAAGGATGTGGAGAAAAGAGGACCCTAGTATACTGTTAGTGGGAATGTAAATTGGTGTAGCCACTATGGAAAACAGTATGGAGATTCCTCAAAAAACTAAAAAAGGTAGAGCTCCATATGACCCATCAATTCCTCTCCTGAGTATATATCTGAAGAAAATGAAAACACTAATTCAAATAGATACATGCACCCCAATGTTCACAGCAGCATTATTTATAATAGCCAAGACATGGAAGGAAAATAAGTGTCCATCAACAAATAAATGGATAAAGAAGATGTGATATAGCCATTATTTTGTAATAAGTTTAAATGGAGTATAATGTATAAAAATGTTGAATCACTATGTTGTACACCAGGAACTATTATAATATTGTAAACCAACTATATGTCAATAAAAAATAAAATGCATTCTTGTTGCTGTGTGTATATCTAATCCATTTCTGATGATTACTGCATAATATTTAATGACAGAACATTTACCACATTTTAGCAGTCTACTCTCCCAGTGACAGACAACCAGGTTGTCTTCAAGTCTCCACCATCATAAATAACACAGCAATGAATATGTTTCTGTGTCTGCATAAGAATTTCTTTGGGATATATCCCAGGAGTGCAGCTGTGGGCTCATAGAATATGAGTTCTTGATTTGCATAATTTATGTCAGATTGCTTTCCACAAGGCTATACCAGTCCATACTCCCACCACCACGCATAAGGGTTTCAGCATCCCCACAACCCGACCAGCTGGCATTATCAATATTTTATAGTTTAATAGATGTAAAATGATAGTACATTGCTGTTTTAATTAACATTTCACTGATATTTTTGAGCATCTCTTCATATGTCTTTTGATTTTGGGATTTCCTCTCAGTTCATGTTTTTTGCTTATTTTCTTTCTAGGGGTTGCTACCCTCTTACTTATTTGCAAGTATTTTGTGTATTAAGTATTTCATATATCTTTTCTCATTTTCTCATCTAGTTACTTTGTCTACAGTGTCTTTTGGTGAATAGAAATCTTTATTATTCATCAATATTATTGTCTTATAGTTTGTACTTTTTATAATAGGTTTTGCTTTTCCATTCTCCTCAGTCACAAACTGTAAGTCTCCTATGTTTTTCTTTTATAATTTTATTTTTCACATTTGTTATATCTTTAATCCTCCTCAAGCCAGTCTTGTATGAGGTATAGAATTGATGAAACATGGTAATTATACTTTAAGCCTTGATATATCAGTTTCTGAGAGGGGGATATTAAATCTTCTGCTACAATTATGCTTCTATCTATTTCTCCCTGAAGTTGTCTATATTTTAAGACTGTATAATTAGGTGCATCTATGTGTTTTACCTATTACATTTATGTGTTTGTTTCTTTTATGAATATGTAACAACTTTTTATCACTTCTTATCCTTTGAGACTAAAATTCCTTTTTGACAGATACTATGGTCACAACCCAGTTCATATTTTCCTGGTGTATCGTTTTTCATCTTTTTATTTTTAGTCTTTCCATCTCCTTATGTTTTAAGTGTGTCTTGGATAGCCAATTTACTGTTGGATATATTTTTTAAAAATCCAATTAGTGAGATTAATTTATTTGCATTTAACATAATTGCTATTTATCAAGAGTTAATCCTACCATCCATGTGCTACACACTTTTTTTTAACCTCCATTTCTACTATTTTTTTGAAGTATAGTTAATTTACAATGTTGTATTAGTTTCTGATGTACAGCAAAGTGATTCAGTTATACATATATACATGTATATTCTTTTTCATATTCTTTTCCATTATAATTTATTACAAGATATTGAATATATTTCCCTGTTCTATACAGTAGGAACTTGTTGTTTATCTATTTTGTATTATAGTAATTTGTCTCTGCTAACCCCAAACTCCTAATTTATCCCTCCCTGCTGCTATCCCCTTTGGTAACCACAAGTTTATTTTCTATGTCTGTGAGTCTGTTTCTGTTTTGTAAATAAGTTCCATTTGTATCATATTTTGGATTCCACATATAAATGATATCACATGATATTTGTCTTTGTCAGACTTACTTCACTTAGTATAGTAATCTCTAAGTCCATCCACATTGCTGCAAATGGCAGTATTTCATTCTTTTTATGGCTGAATAGTATTCCACTATATATATACATATATATATGTATATATATATATATATATATATATATATATATATATATATATATAACATCTTCTTTATTCATCTGTTGATGGACAATTTAGGTTGATTACATGTCTTGGCTATTGTAATTTGTGCTGCTGTGAACACTGGGGTTCATGTGCCTTTCTGAATTAGAGTTTTCTCTGGATATATGCCCAGAAGTGGGATTGCTGGATCATATGGTAATTCTATTTTTAGTTTTTTAAGGAACCCCCATACTGTTCTCCATAGTGGCTGCACCAGTATACACCCCACCAACAGTATACGAGAGTTCCCTTTTCGCCACATCTTCTCCAGCATTTACTATTTGTAGACTTCTTGATGATGGCCATTCTGACCAGTGTGAGGTGGTACCTCATTGTAGTTTTGATTTGCATTTCTCTAATAATTAGCAATGTTGAGCACCTTTTCATGTGCTTATTAGCCATCTGTATGTCTTCTTTGCAGAAATGTCTGTTTTGGTCTTCTGCCCATTAAACTTCTGCAGGTTTAAAATTCATACATAATTTTTTTTCTTGTGGTGGTAGCCATTCACTTCAGAATCATACCCATAGATTTAAGAGAGTTTCTCCATCTCAACGGTTTGAACAAAAACCCAAACAAAAGTTCTAAGGGTGATGCTCAAAGATCTGATGCATCATGTGCGCACGTTGATCCAATCACTGTTGCTGAAGTAGAAGGTGTTTGATCTCCAAAGGAAATACAAGGTACTGTTCTCAAAAGAAGGAGGAATGAAGGCCCAGAGACCATAAAACAATGTATGTCCACTTCTTTATACTAAATCAACTTTTTAAGACCTCAGTTTCTTTATCTGTGAAATGGCAATGATAATACCTCTCTCAAAGGGGTGATATGAGGAGCAAACTGGGTAATAGATATGAATGTCCCTTGTGAATCATACAGTGCTGTACAAAGATTAGTTATTCTTGCTCTTGCATTCCTCACATGGTATCATTTGTTTAGATATTGGTATTTATCTGTATTGCTACATGGGGAACTACCATCCTAGCCAGCATTCTCCCTAAATTGTGCTGATGTCTGTAGAACTGACTTTCCTTTTCTGAGAATAATGAATATACAAGATGTCAGGATCATGTTTGACCTGGGAGTCAGTTTCCACCCAAATGATCCTGAAGTTGCAGGGCAGGGTAACTCGCTAGTAGACTTGCCAGACTGTACACAGCTGAAAGCTTGTTGCAATGGTGCCAAACTGGGCTCCAGTTCCCTCTCTACCTCAGATTATATTGGTGACCTTACCCAGGTCACTTTAACTCTCTGAGCCTGAGAAATGGAGGGCATAAGAAGACCCACCACTTAAAGTTGTGGTAGGATTACAGAAGATTATAATGTAAAATACTCTGGCCTTGGAGAAAGTCTTATGCTTGTCAGACACAGATTCAGATCTTTATACTGAGCACTTACCAATTTCCACTCTGCTACATTATGGCTAGGTTGAGTACAGGTTCTTTCTCATCTCTGAAGTACATTGAATTTCTCTGTTTCCTTAGAGAATAACTGTTGTCCCCCTCAAAGCCCTATGTCTTTAAAATTTGGACCAGGAGTACTTGCCAGCAGGATAAAGTCTCCCAGGAGATCCTGTTCTTTATGGACAACTGAAGTTGACAATTCTGCTTTTCACATATGAAAATTTAGATTCAGACTAAACTGAAAGATAGTAACGTAGCTGCTATGTTTATTGGAATAGGTTATGATTGCTCATAAACCTATAATAATCCCATGAATTAGGTACTAATATCCTTGTTTTACTGATAAGGAAATAGAAGGTCACATAAATTAGGTAACTTGACCAAGGTGACACAGTTGATAAGGAGAAGGTAAACAGTCTAGTGTAATGTAAGGAGGATGGACTTTGGAGTTAGAAGGATCTAAATTAGGGTCCTGGCACCGCCATTTACTAGATCTTGATCTTTGGCCCAGGGACCAAACCCCTTAAATTTCAGTTTCCTCACCTGTAAAATAGGGATTATGATAATATCGACCTCACCTGAATGTTGTGAGGTTGAACTGAGAGAGTATATGTAATGCAGCATGCCTGGCACATGGTAAGTGCTCCATAAATCTTTAGGCACTGCTTGATAAGTGTCCTGGGAGCCCAGAGCCCATAGAGCTCACCCACAGCGTGGCTTTAGGGGGAACTTGAATCATCATCAAGCTCCTTTAAAACATTTCACTGGACATTCAAATGGTTGGCCTGACAATCCTTTGGGCTATGATTCAAGATGAAAGTCCCAGAAAGGAAATGAAGCAGCAATGTGCAGACCACCCCCACCCACACCCTGCCCAGCACAGCTGTTTGGACCGGGACTGGGAATCTGCCCCAAAGGCAGGCAAGCAACCAACAACCTACAAATGTGGACTGGCTTCTAAGAAATGAGTTGGACAAATCAATATTTCTCTCTCAGGGATCTGACTTGGGAAACATGAAGTGATTGAGGCAATTAACAGCAATAAAAACTATAACTAACTAAACTATGACATTGAGTAAGGATATGTGTGGGAGGAAATAGAGCCTGGGCTGTCTCTATCACAAACCAAAGTGATGAGGAAGCAGAAATTATGAGTAAACAGAAGCTATGAAGTGGAAAAAGATATGTTTATTCAACAAATATTTCTAGAGCCCCTTCTATGAACTAGGCACTGTGCTAGGCTCTGAATATACAAAAGTGACTAAGACACAGCCTCTGCCTTCACAGCACTTAATTTTAGTAGGGAAGAGAGACAAAACAAGTAAACAAACAAATAAATAATTACAAATTGTTTTAAGGGCTAAAAAAGAAAACAAGTATGGGGCTTAGATAGAACATACCAGGAAAGGAGCTACTTAAGAAATAGCATGGTGAGGGAAATTCTCTCAGAACAGATCATTAAAGTGAGACCTGTAGAATGAGAAGGAGCCAGAGAGAAGAGTATTTGAGGCAGAGGTTGTGCAATGCCTGCCAGTAAGAAAGGGCTTATTATGTACAAGGAAACTGGGAAACAACAACAAAACAAAACAAGCCAGGTTGCTGGAGGGAAGTGAAGGAAAGGGAAACAGCCTAAGATGAATTTGGCGGGGTAAGCAGGAAGCATGTCACAGGACCAGCAGGCCTTGGAATGGAGTTGGGTATTTAGTCCCTGTGCAGAGAGAAGCCATGAAAGCTTCATAGTAACGTGATCCAGTATAAAGTGGTAGATAAGTGCAAAGGCTAAAGATTCATTCTGGGTCCAAGCCTAAGTTCTACCATCTACCAGCTGTGTGATCTTGGGCAGTACTTAACCTCTCTGTCCTCCAGTTTCCTTTTCTATAAAATTGAGGTAAATTGGTTTTTACCTCATGGAGTGGTTTTGAAGACTAAATACATATAAAGTGCTTGCAGCAAGTCCTGGCACATAATAAACACCTCATAAATGTAAGCTTGTACTGTTATTTTGTTGTTAAAAAGGTCACGGTAGGGCTTCCCTAGTGGCGCAGTGGTTGAGAGCCCGCCTGCCAATGCAGGGGACACGGGTTTGTGCCGTGGTCCGGGAAGATGCCACATGCTGCGGAGCGGCTGGGCCCGTGAGCCATGGCCGCTGAGCCTGTGCGTCCAGAGCCTGTGCTCCGCAATGGGAAAGGCCACAACAGTGAGAGGCCCGCGTACTGCAAAAACAAAACAAAACAAAAAGGTCATGGTAGCTACTAAATGGAGAATGAATGTGTGGGAGATAAAAGAGAGGCCAGTTATGAGGCAGATGAGGAGTCTGGGTGAGAGATGATGAGTGAAGGGGTGGTAGTAGAGACAGAGAAAAATGGACTCATTTGACATATTTTTGGAGGTAAAATTTTCATATATCGCAGATAGATTGGACACTGTGGTTGAGGAACATAGAGAAATCAAGAATGACTCCTAGGTTTCTGGCTACAGCAACCTGATAGAACTGATATTTACTGCGAGGGAGGAGCCTGGGGGAAGCAGGTTTGGCTGGGAAATGAGAAGTTCTATTTTAGACCTGTTACACTGAAGATGTCAGTGGGACATCCAAGCAGATGTCAGTTAGGCAGTTCATTATAAGTTTGGAAACCAGAAGAAAGGTCTGGGATGAAGATATCAATTTAGATGTCATTAGCATAATCAGCATTTGAAGGCTTAGAAATGGCTGAGGTTGGCTAGGAAGAGAGTACACAGAAGGAAGTGAAGGGAGCCAGGAGGCCTGAGGAATAACACATTTTAGGGTGGTTGAATGAATAGACAAGGATAATGAGGAGAGGCCTGTGAAGAGAGAGTAAAACCAGAAGACTAGGGGAACAAAAACCAAGAGAGGAGAGTGTTTCAACACTGTTGGAGAGGTTTGCTTAGAGTGTGGAAAGGTCCAATAAGATAAGGATAGAAAAATATTAGTCACTGATGACTTTGACAAGAGCAGTTTCAGTGAAGTGTGTGTGTCAGGGGGTCACACTTCAAATAGAATCCAACAGGTTGAAAAATTAACTGGAGGTGCTCTTGCTTTGACAGCACGTATAGTAAAACTGGAACAATACAGAGAAAATTGGCATGACTCCTACATACAGATGACACACAGATTCGTGAAATGCTCCATATGTTTTGTGTATGGATCTGACTTTTGGACAATGTTAGCTTTTACATATTCAAAAAATAAAATTGGGGCTTCCCTGGTGGTGCAGTGGTTGAGAGTTCGCCTGCTGATGCAGGGGACACGGGTTTGTGCCCCAGTCCGGGAAGATCCCACATGCCGCAGAGCGGCTGGGCCCGTGAGCCATGGCCACTGAGCCTGTGCATCCGGAGCCTGTGCTCCACAACGGGAGAGGCCACAACAGTGAGAGGCCTGCGTACCGCAAAAAAAAAAAAAAAAAAAAAAGAGAGAATTGAACCAACAAGAATGAAAGGGATCCTAAAACTGAATATAAACAGACAGAAATAAACCTAACTGTATTTAAATAACTAATATAACCATTCTGAAGGAAAATAAAAAACGGATCCAGATTACTTTTGAACACAGTACTTTGACTATATTCCCTTAGTCTAAAAACAAAACAAAAATGCAAACAAATATTGAACACTATTTAATAGATTGTTTTCAGGGACTTCTCTGGCGGCACAGTGGTTAAGAATCCACCTGCCAATGCAGGGGACACAGGTTCGAGCCCTGGTCCAGGAAGATCCCACGTGCTGCAGAGCAGCTAAGCCCGTGTGCCACAATTACTGAGCCTGTGTGCGACAACTACTGAAGCCCGTGCACCTAGAACCCGTGCTCCTCAACAAGAGAAGCCACTGCAGTGAGAAACCCGTGCACCACAACAAAGAGTAGCCCCTGCTCGCTGCAACTAGAGAAAGCCCATGTGCAGCAACGAAGACCCAATGTCGCCAAAAATAAATAAATAAATAAATAAATAAATAAATAATAAAAAAAGATTGTTTTCTTTAGTGGAATGGATATAGCAACTCTGAAACTATTTCGTGTATATCATAACACTGAACAAACAAAAATAAGACGTTGATGCCGTTGAGAGCCGGAGTTCTCACTGTGAGAAAAGGGAGATGCAAATCAGGAATTGGAGAAAGAACCCTGTGGTGTTGAACTGGAATTAGAGGTACCAGTACTGAATTCATGATTAAAAATAGTTGAACTATATTAAGCTGGCTTTCCTCCTTGGCTCTCTTTACTTAAAGGGCCTAGAAGCAGTTACTCCCCAGTAGCAATGGATATATCTGGTGCCCAGATCTTGGCTTCTAAATACCATTCCCCACCTAAAGGGGTGCTCTTTTGGAGAGAGGGATGATTTCCAAGGCTAGATAGGGAAAATACAAGATGAACCTGGAACACGGTATTATATCAGAAAGCAAGGAAATGCTAAAAAAAAAAAAAAAGAGCATGTGTCAAAAGGACACAGAAGACAGCTTAAAGGGGGTCTCAATGGCCAAATCTAGGACAAGTTGAACAATAAAATGAATAATGACAATAATGGATTATAACCTATTAAATAAAATAAGAATCCATGAGGTTTTTTTTTACTGGTGATAATAAACAAATATATAGATACATAAGAGAGAAGGGAAAGATCTTGCTTACAGTAGAATGCTAACTAAAAAAATGTAGATGGGGCTTCCCTGGTGGCGCGGTGGTTGAGAGTCCACCTGCCGATGCAGGGGACACAGGTTCGTGCCCCGGTCCAGGAAGATCCCACATGCCGCGGAGCGGCTGGGCCCGTGAACCATAGCCACTGAGCCTGCGCGTCCGGAGCCTGTGCTCCGCAATGGGAGAGGCCACAACAGTGAGAGGCCCGCGTACGGCAAAAAAAAAAAAAAAAAAAAAAAAATGTAGATGGACTAATGGAGTTATAGAATCACCATCTTTGTTTTTTTGGCTGCACGGCTTGTGGGACCTTAGTTCCGCGACCAGAGATTGAACCCAGCCCACAGCAGTGAAAGCACATAGTCCTAACCCACCGGACCACCAGGGAATTCCCTAGAATCACCATTTTGCAACTATCATAGTAATTGATTCAGGCAAGAATTATCGGTGAATGTGGAAACCTTTGGGCAAAAGTTTTGAGGAGGAACAGGATATTTACATAGTCTCAGCGTACCTCTCCACAGATTACTCATTATTTACATAGAAAAAAATACTAACTTTGCAGTGAAGACCTAGCAGATACCACCTTAACCAACTGATCAAAATGAATACGATCAATAATGGGACCAGGTAACACCATATTTCTCCTCATGTGACACACCATCCCATAGGTAGTATTCCTGCCCACTCCAAAAAAAGAAAAATATAAATAATCTCATCATAAGGAAATAGGACACAAACCCAAATAGAGGGAAATTCTACAAAACAATGGCCTGTACTTTAAAAAAAGTCAGTATCATGAATAACAATCTATTTTAGATTAAAAGAAACTAAAGAGTCATGACAGTTAAATGTAATGCATGATTAGGGATCAAGCACTGGATCACACCTTGTATAGGATGGAAAACTGACATATAGGATATTATCAGGCCAATAAGTAAACTCTGAATGTGGACTATAAATAAGGACTCTATCAGTGACAAAGTTCCTGAATGTAATCTTCATACTGGGGGTGGGGGTGGGGAGAGGGGTGTATAGGTATGTAAGAGAATGTCCTTGTTCTTAGAAAATACACACTGAAGTATTTAGGGTGTTAGGGGTAAAGGCTACAATTCAAATGATTCAGAACTCCCCCTGACCACACACACATACAGCTATATATTTATGTGTGCATGTGTACACATATACACACACACAGATAAAGAGACTGTGGCAAAATACTAACTTTTGGTGTCCCTGGATAAAGAGTATATGGGAGTTCTTTGTAATATTTTTACAACTCTTCTGAAAGTTAGGAATTATTTTAGAGTAAAAAGTTTAAAAATAAATTGGAGATGAGTAAGTAGAAATAGTATGTAGATAACCCTTTTGAGAAATTTGGCTGTGAAGGGGAGCAGAGAAGTAGACCCAGAGTCAGCGTTGTAAAATATCTCTTCAAAGACGGGAGAAACTAGAATAGGTTTGCATGGTGATGAGAACAATGATGGGCCTCAGTTCCTCCTTTTTAAGAAGAGAGATTTGATGATATACCCTTTCCTCAGACCCTCTAAGACTCTCCTACCTTTAGATAATGTGAGCTCCTCTGAAAACACATTTTATTCCTTAAACTTCAACCAGGAAAAGACATTTGGGCCACCACTGGAGGGCAGTACAAAATGATGCTGCATGTCATTCTGGTGGTTTTATTGTTTCAGCTGCTGGAACAAAACAAAGCCCTTTACATGATTTTCTCTCAAATGTGTTACATGAAATAAACCTCCTTCTAACGCACAACTTTTCTTTTTTTTTTTTAAACATCTTTATTGGAGTATAATTGCTTTACAATGGTGTGCTAGTTTCTGCTGTATAACAAAGTGAATCAGCTGTATGTATACATATATCCCCATATCCCCTCCCTCCTGCATCTCCCTCCCACCCTCCCTGTCCCACCCCTCTAGATGGTCACAAAGCACCAAGCTGATCTCCCTGTGCTATGCAGCTGCTTCCCACTAGCTATCATTTTGTGTGTGTGTGTGTGGTACGCGGGCCTCTCACTGTGTGGCCACTCTCGTTGCGGAGCACAGGCTCCGGACGCGCAGGCTCAGCGGCCATGTCTCACGGGCCCAGCCGCTCTGCTGCATGTGGCATCCTCCCAGACCGGGGCACGAACCTGTGTCCCCTGCATCGTCAGGTGGACTCTCAACCACTGCGCCACCAGGGAAGCCCACTATCTATCTATTTTACATTTGGTAGTGTATATATGTCCATGCCACTCTCTCACCTCGTCCCAGCTTACCCTTTCCCCTCCCCGTGTCCTCAAGTCCATTCTCTAAGTCTGTAACGCACAACTTTTCGCAAATGTTTTACAGAAGAAAAGCCCAACATAATTCATAACAGGAGTTTGCCAGGTGGAGTGAAGTGGTGAGAGGGTCTCATGCTTGGAAAGATGCCTGTCACATAAGTTTAATAAAGAATAAACGATAACAGAAAATTTAGAGCATGTCAGAGTTGGAAGGGACCCTAGAGAAGGATGACTGCAGCCCCCTTTTTAAAGATAGCACCTTGGGTCCAGAGGAGGGGAAGGACTTGGCCAAAGCTACAATGACAGAGAAGGTAATGGTTTCAACATTTATCTGGTTAGTCTGTGAAGACAGAGGTTGTGATATCTTCAAATGACATCATAAATATAGCTTGCAAAGAGACTGACCCCATCATTGATATTGATACTGAGTTCCTGAAAAAGTTGTGACACCTCAGTTGCGAGACTGTGTCCCTTCCGTCTTCCTCAACCTTGGGAGAATATGACTATTTGACTTCCACTTTTATCTGCTGCAACCAGTCCTAATGCTCTGGACAGCATAATTCTGATCATATCCAGCCTATTTCCCACACCTTTCTCACAGGAGCTTCAGACCCATAAGGGATCACATGTCAGGCTTTCCTACCAACATTGGGGGGTGGAGTGGAAGGCTATTGGAAGGAAAGTGAATGGGCATGTGGCAGTCCATTGTTTGGAAAGAAACAGCTGTATCAGTGCATTCGAGGGGAAGTGATCTTAAAAGAACAATCAGAAAATCCTAGTGAAATGTAAAAACTCTAAATATGACCTAAGTACATAAAGGAAAAGAAAGACTGTAGACTGATCAAAATACAGAAAGCAATATGACTTCATATCATGCTAATACGTAGACTCAATTAAATAGAAGGCCCCTAATGTCACTATTACCTACATAAAATGTTCAGGCATTAGCCTGGCATTTTAGCTCCCACCCCGTGCTCCAGCCATTGTTACCTCGCTGCCATGGTACAACTGCTATGATATGTACTTGCTATGCTCTATACTTGCTCCATTTTCAGGCTCATTTCAAATGCCACCTTCTTTGCCTGCATTCCTTTAGCTGACCCTCACACTTACTTGAAGATTCTTTTTGGCTACAGCCATTGCATGTGTCTGTTTTTAGCATTCATTTCATTCTGCCTTGTCTTCCCCACTACATAGTGAGCACTTTGAGGTCTTACTACTACTATTTTTTTTAAGTTATTTATTTTATTTGTTTACTTTTGGCTGCTTTGGCTCCTTGTTGCTGTGCATGGCTTCCTCTAGTTGTGGCGAGTGGGGGCTACTCTTTGTTGCGGTGCACGGGCTTCTTATTGCGGTGGCTTCTCTTGGCATGGGCTCTAGGCATGTGGGCTTCAGTAGTTGTGGCACGTGGGCTCAGTAGTTGTGGCTCACAGGGTCTAGAGGACAGGCTCAGTAGTTGTGGTGCACAGGCTTAGTTGCTCCGTGGCATGTGGGATCTTCCCGGATCAGGGCTCAAGCCCGTGTCCCGTGAATTGGCAGGCGGATTCTTAACCACTGTGCCACCAGGGAAGCCCTACTACTATTATTTTAGGGATTGTTTCCATTCATTAATAATCTACCAATAGTCTTTCTTATCTTTCTGTACCTCTCCTGTCTTTCCAGCTCACTCACTCCAACAGTTCTTTGGTTCCCCCCTTGGCCCTACAATCTAGTGATCCTAACACCTATTCACCATTCCTTACTCATTTCATGTCCTCTCACTTCTCTTTTTATCCACTTCACTTCCAAGGTCCAATGTTATCATCATTCCCTTGATATATCCTCTCCTCTCCTGCCTCATCTTGCTTTGATATTTTGCTTCACAAAATCCCTACCCTGGACAATCTAACTCTTCACTTACTCTCCACCTTTGGGAAAGTGGATGAAGAAAAACCCACAACTATATCAACTGGACTCTTAAAATTCATCACCACTAACCTCATGTGGGCCGTTAGTGCTACCTGGGAATCATTTTATTTTAAAAGTCCATCCACTTTCCCTAAATAATTATTTTATACCTTTTCTTTCCTCAAACTTCCGACACCTTCCACTTTCTTTTCCCCCTCAGCAGATAGCTCACCCACCTGCATCCATGCCTGCATACCCAGTCCTCTCTTCGGTACTCTAAAAATCAGTCCTTTCCCCTCTGCTCCAGCAATCCTCTCTCTTACCTACATAATTAATACTTCACTTTCCAAAGGATCATCACATCAGCTTTAAAAAGTGCTATGCTATTTCTTACCTTAAAAAACAAAATCTCTCCTGACTCCATATCCCCTTCTAGCTACCACACTTGCATCTGCTGTTCTTTTTACCTTGATGGCCACCCATCCTAGATATACTCTTGGTGACTGTCTTACTTTAAGTCTTTTCTCAAATGTTTCCTTATCCATGAGGACTTTTCTGACCACCCTTAGACTCTCAACCTCTCCCATATAAGCTCATATAAGCTCCCATCTATCTTTCTTCCTTCCGTAATATATTTTTCTCCTATCAACTTATGATTATATATATACATATTCATATGTATGTGTATATATGTATACAATCATAAGTAAATAAGGAGAAAATATATGATTTATAAATTATATTTATAATTTATAAATATATATTATTTATTTATTTATAATTTTATATATAGTTTATATAATTGTCACTCTTTCCCCATTGAAATATAAGCTGCATGAAGGCAGAATTTTGTTTGTTTTGTTTACCGTTGTATCCTCAGTACCTAGAACAGTGCCTAGCACATAGTAGACTCAATAACTATTTTTAAAATAAATGAACAAATCCTCATGATAACCCTACAAGGTAGATCTATTTTTATCTCCTCCATTTTATAAATGAGGGAACTGAGGTTCAGATAGGTTAAGGAACTAACCTTAAATCACACAACTCATGAATGGCAGAGCTGAGGTTGGAATTAAGGTGTGTTTTCCTTTAAAGCCCACAACTTTAACCACTGTGGTATACTGCCTTCTCTATATCCCTGCCATCAGTCTTCTTAAGTCTATTACCACTGCCTCTCTCCAATAACTCTTACCAGGATCTCTAAAGCTTCCATCCTTTTTTTTTTTTTGCGGTACGCGGGCCTCTCACTGCCGTGGCCTCTCCCGTTGCGGAGCACAGGCTCCGGACGTGCAGGCTCAGCGGCCATGGCTCACAGGCCCAGCTGCTCTGAGGCATGTGGGATCTTCCCGGACCGGGGCACAAACCCATATCCCCTGCATCGGCAGGCAGACTCTCAACCACTGCGCCACCAGGGAAGACCCCACAGAAATTTTAGAATTGTTAGTTTCTGCAAAGAAGTTAGGTGGGATTCTGGTAGGACTTGCCTTGAATCTGTAGATCAGTTTAGTACTGACATCTTAAATTTTCTAATCCATGAACTTGAGAAGTGTTTCCATTTATTTAGGTCTTCTTTAATTTCTTTCAACGATGTTTTTGTAGTTTTCAATTACAAGTCTTATACTTCTTCTTTGGTTGAACATCAGCTGAAATCTTTGAGTTGCATATAGGGACAATATTGAAAATAACAACAAAAAACCCTCTGAAACACTGAGCACCGAGGGTGTATAATTACATTTATATACAGTTAAATGCAAATATGACGCTACCATTCTATTTACATATTTTGATTTTCTGGACTGGGGGACAGAGTGGATAGTGTCTCCAGTGCAAGTAGGTGCCCTTTTTTGTCTCTTAGTACCAAATGTTGCTGTGAATTGGGACAGACTCCTCAGATTTTTAAAATTTGACAAACTTACTTCAGATCTCTGTTAGGGGTAAGACACAGTGTTTATCAGTAAAACTAATGAACACGGGACTGTTATAAAGATAACCAAATCCTTAACCATCATTGTCATAACCGTAATGTGATAGTCCGCATTTGTAGGGCACTTATTCCCATTCCTATGTTCCAGACACTGTGCAAAGTGCTTTATAAGATTCAACTATTTAATTCTCTTAATCACTCTGATATAGTTTGCATAAAACTGAGGCTCGAAGACTTTACATAACTTGTCCATGGTATTATAGCTTAAGTGGAGACCCTGATTCAATCTCAAATTTGTCTGATTACAAAGCCCATCCTCTTAACCACTGTCCTGACGTTAGGGTTCCTGGCCTATAAACTTGACTTCCTTTTGGAATGATAAAATAGGTTCCTGACTGTGCTTTTAAAAAATCAAGGCCACTAGATTTGAAAATACTATCAACACAAAACAGTAATTGTCCCATTTGCTTCCAGTGGTGATTTTGCATCTCTGAGAATCTTCAGACAGATGCATTTCTCTAAGCCTCTTCTGGCCCAGCCATGATTCCCTCTGGGTATTTCCTAAAATTCCCTCCTCCATCTTCTTCTGCTAGTTCCTCCCTCTCCCATCCCCACCATGCTCCATCCCACCAAACATCTCAACATGGCCAGAACATACTTGTTCTTCTGTGCTTTGTTGACACATACTTCACCTGCAAAGACCTGGCTCTGTTGTAGGTCAATGGTCAGGGGTTTGATGAGAAGTCCCTGGAGGGTTTTAAACAGGGAAATGATAAGATCTAATGAACATTTAAAAAAGATCACACTCTCTATTATAAGGATAACAGACGTAGGTGCAAAAATGGAATTGGGGAGATTAGTTAAGGAGCTTTAGCAGTGGTCTAGGAAAAAGGTGATGGTGGCAGTGAAGATACTGAGAGATGGTCAGATCTGGAATATATTTTGAAAATAGAATTGGAATTTCAGATATATACTGGAGGTTGAGCTAGCAAAACTTGCTGATAGTTTGGATGTGGGCTATGAAAGAAAGCACAGAATCAAGGAAGAAAAGCAATGAAGGTCTGAACAAGGCATCCTCTATTTGTGTTATGAGATGTTCAATACACAGTCATCATTTTACACTGAGACACAACTGTGATTGTGGCTTAGAAAATCTTTGACTGAAACAGTTGTCTATTTGTCATTATGTGTTCATGTGGGGTATCTTAGCTTTCTCCATGTACATGAACCTTCTAAGAGCAGGACACTGTGCTAGGTCTTTTACAAAAGTTGCATCATTTAACTTACCCCAAACCTTAGAAGTAGGAGTTAATATCCCCATTTTACAGAGAAGGAAACTAAGACTTAATTTATGATTTCACTGAGGTTACATATTTAGTAATGGGCTGAGCTGAGACTTGAAGTCAAATTTTACTCTAAAGCCCATGTTCTTGTCACTGCAATAATTCAAAGGTACAGAATCAGAATTCCCCAAACTTTTCTCCTCATTAATTGAAGCCTCTGTTGACCTTCATGTGCCCTACTTTAGAGCCCAAGGCTGGCAAACAGGACAGCTTTGTTCTGTCTGTAGCCCATCTGCAGACTTGCCTTGTGATTTAGGGCAAGCTTCTTAATTTGATGGTGTCTCAGCATTCCCCCATGTTAAAGCAGGACTTGTAATTAGTGATGGAGACAATTCTTTGAAATCTGCAGATGAAAGGACCTGCAGCCTTGAGTGTAAATATTTTCTTTCCCATGGTGTTCTTTTTGTTTCGTATAGCTTCTGGGACCCTTCATAAGGAAAGGAAAAAAAGAAAAAGAAAAAAAGAAAGAAAAAGGAAGGAAACAGGACAAGTGTAAAACTGTATTTGTTTGCTTGCTACAAGCCAGTGGAACTTTGGGGACATAAATGTAATAAACTCCCTTACTCTACAGAACTCAATAAACATTACTGATAAATGAATAAATTTTATTCAGAAAAACTTTAAGGTAGGCCTTTTGTTTTTCAATATTCAGGTTCCTTTAATGGTCCCACTGAAGATCTTTAATAATGATTTCTATTTTGTTTCTGGCTTCTTAAATCCTAAATATTCTCCAGTAGGAGCTAATGCTTATGTAGTGTCTGCTGTGTGCCAGGTATCAGGCTAACTGCTTTCACGTGAAACCTCGTTCGATCATCATAATAGCACTATCGGGTAGGTGCTATTATTACCTTCAATTTAAAGGAGAGGAAACCACGGCTTGGTACAGTTCTTTGACTTGTCCAAGGCCACAAAATTAGGAAGTTGGACTAAGCTGGGTCTTCCCAGTTCTAAATTCAGGCTTTTCCCAGGACACCCCCTTGCCCTGAAAAATTAGCAATGACGACAATTTTGAACTGTGCTATCACACCCTGGGTGTGTGTGGCATTTAAAAATCTCTTACTGCTTGTTCTTTCCAGTCCCTGGCACAGGGACAGTTATTTGTGTAGCACAATTGTTGTTATTGTGCAGCCTCACATATTTTTTCTGCCCTGGGCAAACATGAACAATAATGGGCTATATTTATGAAACCAGCAGCTTGGAAGCATGACCTCCAGATTACCATTACAATTGTAGTATAATTTTTTTTCTTTTTTTTGTAGCTTAGCACTATTTATATAGAAGGGCTTTCTCAAAGTCTCATGCCAATAAACTAGTTCTTTGTATACTCAGAGGGCTCCTCACAGGTTTTTTTCCCCCATAGTTTCGATCAATCAGCCTGCATTTCTAAAAGCTGACGTCACAGACATGCAGTGTTCATGAAGAGCTGATATGACAGTCACCTCCCAAAGTTGGAAAATAAAGAAATAAAAGTAGCTGTGGTTTCTCTTAAGGATGGATTGGGGAGGGGTTGTGGAGTCAGAGTAGGATAGAAAGATGGAAAGATAGGCTGATGACAAAGCTGTTCATGATCTAAGTTCTCTCCTTCAAGATCATCTTGGGTTTAGGATTACTATAAATCCATACCCTCATCTTCAGCTTTCCATGGTCAAAAGCTCCATATTATGAAGTCTTCTTGGGAGTGATCAATGTCTACAGGACACCAGCAACATGCCCTAGTAAAAAGCACATTTGAGTCAGAGCACCTATGTATAATTCCTAGCCTAGTCACTATGAATTTGGACAAATTCCTCTTCTGTAAAATAAAATTAATAATAACCCCTATAGTGAGGATTAAATGAAATAATGTATGTGAGAGCAGCAATTGTTGGCTATCAGTATGCAGAAGTAAGTGATCGCACACAACTTTACCTAGGGAAACAAGGACAGGGATATATGTGTCAGCTGTTCAAAGCACTCCTTTCTAATAGTTAATGTATCTGCAAAACTGACTTAGTAATTGGAGGGTTGTTTGACAGGTAGAGAGTTAAATGGTGATGTTGAAGAATGGTATCCTTATAGGGACTTCTCTGGTGGTCCAGTGGTTAAGACTTCACCACAGAGGGTGCGGGTTCAATCCCTGGTGGAGGAGCTAAGATTCCACATGCCTCATGGCCAAAAACCAAAACATAAAAAAAACAGAAGCAATACTGTAACAAATTCAATAAAGACTTTAAAAATGGTCCACATAAAAAAAAATGGTATCCTTATATTAATACTGCCACTTACTGAACACCCATTTCAGGCCGGGCTCATTGATAAGACATTTATGCATGATTTCTAGTACTTACACCATCCCTACAAGGTAGGTATTATTATCTCCAATGTACACATGAAGAATATGAAGCTTACAGACCCAGAGACATTAAGTTGCCCTACAAAGAACAGATAAGTCCTTTTTGTCTGCTCCATGAAGCTCATTCTTTTTACAATGAATTAGATCATAACATATCTTCCATTAGCTACATTTTACCCTCCTAAAATAGATCTGGGATATGACCCAGTGCTTTGATGAGATCTGGGACACGAATTTGCAAACTCTCGTTCATGTGTCATCTAAAAAAACATCCAGTCCCGGAAGTTCTAGGCCTTTTCCAGAGTTTGGACCATCATTCCCATCCCCCACTATGTCAAGTTTTTAATTTAAACCAGAACCAATGAGCAAAGAAGGTAGCCAATACAAATTATTGGTGGTCTGGAAGGGATCCTGGGGCAATTCCCATACAAGTAGTCTTCCCTTGCTTAGGGGTCTGATTATCGTTATTATTATTTTAACCAAGGCCCAAACCTGCTCTAATATGGTTTGGAGGAGTCTCCTTGAATAGCAAGCGAATTTGTATTCCCAGTAGCAATTTATTCCATGACTTTAAGATTTCTTAACTAAATCCGTGTATCTACATCTTTAGGTATTTCCATATATGTTATCTCATTCATCCTCACAATAACCATAAGGTTGTACAAGTAGTAAATAGTTGAGGCAGGATTGGAACCTGGATGTTTCTGATGTCCAAGCCTTGTTTATTCCACTATGGTATACTGCTTTGGTTATTGGCTGTATAACCTTGGGAAAATCACTTAATGTCTATGACCTTCAGTTGCCTCATCAGTAAAGTGGGTATGATGATTACTACCTTTCATAGTTGTTAAGTCCAAAAGTGATAATATAAATTAGAAAATTAAAGTAGAAACATCAGTGGTGGTTATAGCTGATAAATGTACCAGGTGAAAAAGGAGTAATTTTAAACATTATTTCCCCTTCTCCCTTAAGTTAAAAAGAATAACAGCAAAAAGAGGCCAAAGGAGACTCTCTTGAGTAAGTTGTTGCTCACCAGACCTGCATGGTTGGCTCTTCGTTGGTTGGACCTTGTAAAAACGGGATCTGAGTACAGTCAGGAATTTCTGAGGGCATTTCTGGGATGGTTTGCCTGTGGTGGTAAAGGTCTAAAACCTTACATGGGGCTAAATCCATCCTTGGCCTTGTTCAATTGGCCCTCCTGTGTGTCAAATGGGGACTACTACAAGAATGCTAACAGGGGTGTGGGCCTGATAGAGTTATGGTTTGTTGTTGTGGGAAGCCACCATGACTGAGAAAGGAAGACCCATTCCAGGCAAAGACATTTATTGAGGCCTACTCTGTGCTAGGCCAGACTGGGGAGGGATGTAGTTGTGAGTCAGCCCTCTATTCTGATGGATTTACAATCTAGTGGGGGCATAGAAAAGCCCTCAACTGACTCTTAAAAACAAGGCAGAGTGTAAGGATCATATCAGAGCAACTAAGAGGTGGGGTGGGATTTCCTAGAAGGTTTCTTGAAGTAGGTGGCATATAAGCCAAGCCTTTAAGGATGAGGATTTCAAGTAACTGATTGGTTATTTCAACTGAAGAAGGCAGCATGAGAAAGTGTAGGCTGTGTTATGTTTAACTTGGCAGGAACTAAGGCCTTGTACTGAGTACATAACACATTCTAGTGTCTGAGGATATAGAAATATATAAGAAACAGTTCTTGCCATTGAGGAGCTCTGTCTAGTGGGTAGACAGATGTAAAGTCATTAGAGTGATGATGACTTCATAAGGTAGAGAAGAAATGTTAAAAAGAAGAGCGTGTAACTCTGACTTGGGAGGTCAAGAGATGTTTTGCAAAGGAGGTGATACTTGAGTTGTGTCTTGAGAAAGCAGGAGGGGTTTGCCAGGTGGACTAAGGGAGGAGTTGGAGTGCTGCAGGCCCCTGAGCTCTTTTATTGAACAGTCTGAATATGGTAGGCAGCAAGTGGGCTAGGAGAGTATTCTTTCCCCTTCCCACCTAGATTTTCATTTAAGAGTCTTCTCTTTCGATATCACCCCCTAATAGCCGATGGTTAAAATGAAAAGTATTGGAGTCTGACCTGGATGCTAATCCACCAGCTATCTAATCAGCTTTATGACCTTACGTATGATACATATTTGTGTTTCAGTTTCCTCATTTGAACAACTTATTTATGTCTCAGTTCCTTCACTTATACAATTTAAAAATAAAGCGTCCAGCACAGATTCTGGCATATGTAAAGTACCGCTATTATTTCCTATCATTATCTCATTTAGTCCTCACAAGCAACTTGGACTTTGGGTATAATTTCCCCCATTCTTCCGAAGCAGAAGCTTAGAGTGGGTAAGTGACTTGCTTAAAGTTCCCAGGACAATCTGGAGTTGTCTCTGCCTCCACAGCTCGTGCGACTTAATTTCATCACCGCGCCGGGTTTTCTCAGGAGGCCCCAGCGGCAGGCTCCAGTCCGGCGGCAAAAACTCCGGCGCCAGGATTTGGGCGCCGCCTCGGCCTGCGCCCAGAGGGCGGGGCCAGGCGGGGCCAGGCGGGGCCAGGCGGGGCTAGGCGGGGCTAGGCGGGGCTAGGCTAGGCGGGGCGAGCGAGAGGAGGGAAGTTGTCGAAGTTAGGGGAGACGCCCGCCCGCCCGCCCGGGCCTCGCCTCCGGCTGCTCCCTCCGCCTCTTCCCCGCCCTGAGCCCCCGTCAGCCCGTCCTTCCTTCCCCTCCCGTGCATGATGGAAACACCATGGCTGCGGCGGCCCAGCTCTCTCTGACACAGGTAACGCCAACCGCCAGTCCGCCTGGCTCGGACGGCCGGTGTCCCCGGCCCCCTCCCCCACCGTCCTATGGTTCACCGACCTGGGCAGTTTCTCTCCGCCCCTGGCGGGGCGGCCGATACTGAGAGCGAGCGCGCGCGCGTGTGAGTGTGTGTGTGTGTGAGAGTGAGAGAGAGTGAGTGTGACTGGGGGAGGACGCCATCCCGAGACGGCAGCTCTGCCGCGGCAGCCGCGACCCCGCCCCGGCCGGTCGGCGCCGCAGCCCCGCCCCACGCGGCGCCCACTTCTCCCGACCCCGCCGTGTCCCCCGCCCCGCTTGGTGTGTGTCCGCTCCTCTCACTCCAGTTCGCCTTCACCCACCCAGGAAGTTTCCTCCTTCCAGGCCAGAAGCACCCCAGGTGAGCTCCTGTTGAGCTCTCGCGGATCAGCCTCATCCTCGGGTCAGCCCTTGCCCCACACGAGGCTCGCCCTCGGGACAGGCAGAGTCACCTTCCTGAGCCAGGCGCTCAGGGTCGCCTCCAAGCCAGTCTTTCCTCTCTAAACCGGCCTTTTCCCAGCGGAGTCCGACGAAAACCCTTCTCCAGCAGTTTTCTCCAGTCTCTCTTCCACATAAGTCTCATTCTACCAGAGCGCGTACTTACCTTGCTAGCCCCTTCTTGGATTCAGCCTCTTCCCCTCCTGATCAGGTTTCCTGCTGGGTCAGGTCCCCCGATTCAGTCTTTTCCTCCTCAGTTCTGCTACCATTCCTACCCGGTGGGCTGTCTATCGCTGTCCAAGCGGAAAACAGAGAAACATCCTTGAACAGGTGTGATGGTCCCACCCGTCTTGGTGCTGGGAAGGACGTAAGAGGTCACGTGTACTGGGGGAATCTTCACCAAAACCTGTTCTCAGGGTCTTTTCTCTTGCCATTCTGCTTCCTTCAAAGTCAGTCCTCGTGCTTCCCAGAAAACCGCTCAGCATCACTCTGGGAGCCTTGTTCCTCCCTCTCTGTAAAGAAAGCCAATTGTAATTTTCCCGTGATGTCCTGAATGGTGAGGGGGATGTGCACCTGTCAGTCCCTTCCCGCTTTTTTGACCAGATCTCACCCCAACCTCACCTTCTCAGCCTGTTCTCTGCAGAGCTGGTGGCCATGGACTTCTCCGTTGGGGCCCACCCCAGCCTTCCTGCCTGCCCTGTAGTATCTCCCCACCACCTTGTAGTCTCCTTGGCCTGGATTTGTCAGGGCATCTAAGGCAGAACACTGGGATAGGCTATACATTGGGGCGGGAGAGTTTCCTGTGTTGGGATCAAGAGACTTTGGGGGTCTTTTGCCTAGCATTCGAGGATAGAGATACTGAGTGAAAAATGTTCTCCCCAGGAACCAGGAATCGCGTTAATAACTTGTGCCTCAGGTATAATAACTAACTTCAGCTTGCAGGAATTTTCAGCTTCATAAGTGAAGTCTGTTTCCTTCCCAGTTTATTTGGTGTTGCTTATCCTATTTTGACAAGCAGATATTGGGGAAGAATACTTGGAAAATGGTGATTTAATCTTGGTAGCGAATCTCTTTGGAAGGGTCCTCCTGAAAACTCAGTTTCGGGGAATGGCAACATTGACTTTTGGGTGTTCACTTTTTAATAGTCTAGTTAGTGATATGCATTAAGCAAGATCCTGTTGGCAGGCTGTTGCTCTCTGGATCTGTTGACCAATTCCAGCGGGAGTTCTCCCCTCTTGAAGATTTTGTTTCCCTGAGGACTTCTATAGATTTGCTTCTTAGTTGTGTGCATACTTTATTCTCTCCCTGGCTAAGACCATGTTTTCAGTTTCTATTTACTATCATCTCTGGATATTTTCTTCAGGCTCTGTCAATTTTATAGACAGTTAAGTAATTTAAATATGTTCTTGTGGTTATATATTTAAATATTAACATCCACACAAAGTAAATGCTGAATTAGGAGTATTATCCTTCATTGTTTTACATATAAGAGAACAAACACTGATGGTTCATTTATATTGAATAGCCAAATAAGTCAATTTAGAATATTCTGATTTTAAGACATTGAGGCAATAAGGTATATTGTTAAGGCACAGGAAAAAGAAACTTCCCAACTGTTAATATACCCTAATGTGCCTCCTTGTTATTTGATTTGTGTTTTTTAATTTAATTTTTTAACTGCTTGAGGCAAATAAACTGAGATAACACTGCACCCTGGTTTCACATTCATTATTGATTTGTTTATGTCACCATCACCCCCCTGCCCCAACACACATTTAGACTTAGCTATACTCAAGTGAGATCCTCCAGGGCAGGGACATCTTTCAACTCATCTGTTTCCCTCAGTGCCCATCTGGAAGAAAGTGATTAATAACTGTTTGTCTTATGAATGGCTGAAAATTCTAAAGGGTTGTATGACAGTTACAAAGATTAAACTGATGCTGAAGTTAGTTTCTGCCTCTGATCATAAGATGATAATGGTTTTGGAGTAGGTTCATTCATTCAACCAGTATTTGTTAAGTACCTTTTATGTGCTATGTACTGTACTGGGATTGTCTTGTATATAATTTTTCGCCTTTATCAACTAAGCAAAACTGACAGTTGGGGGAAAAACACCTGAAAAATATTTTAATTTACTCTTTCCTTCCTCTTTCTCCTGCCTGCCAACCAACCCTCCAACTCCCCCACCACCAAAATAAATTATGTAAATTATCATGGTCTAGCTTCTAGACCGGATAGACTGTTAGAATGTTGAAATGTTAGTTTCATTCCCAGCTCTGCCAGGAGCTAACTGTATGGCATTAAGTCTCCAGGCCTCAGTTTTCTTAGTTTGAATATTCATTCAACAAATATGTACTGACCATTTATTATGTACTAGGAATTATTCTAGGTGCTGAGGATATATTAATGAACAAAATAGATGGCAGTTCTTGGAGCTTGGAGACAAAAAAAACATGGAGCTTACATTCTAGTTGGAGAGTTTGAATTAGCTGATCTAAGGACCTTTCCAAAGAACATTCTTTTTATAGATCATATTCTATGATTTGGAAATCTAGTGGTGACTTTCTTACGGTACTTTAGTGCTATATAGCCTTAGTGGTTTTTTTAAAAATAAATTTATTTACTTATTTATTTATGGCTGCGTTGGGTCTTGGTTGCTGCATGCAGGCTTCCTCTAGTTTCAGCGAGCGGGGGCTCTTCTTAGCTTCAGTGCGCGGGCTTCTCATTATGGTGGATTCTCTCGTTGCGCAGCACGGGCTCTAGGTGCGTGGGTTTCAATAGATGTGGCTCGTGGGCTCTAGAGCGCAGGCACAGTAGTTGTGGCGCACGGGCTTAGTTGCTTTGCAGCATGTGGGATCTTCCCGGACCGGGGATCGAACCCGTGTCCCCTGCATTGGCAGGTGGATTCTTAACTACTGCACCACCAGGGAAGTCCAGCCTTAGTGTTTTTTAATTTTAGGTTTCTTCGCTAGGTATTCTATTCTTGTCAATAAGAAGTAAAACTTGAGTGAGAAAGATCTTGTGATTTTTGCTTATGGTGGTAGATTACAAAAAGATATTAATGCTTCCTCTTTTTAAACTTTGCTGATTGCCCATTTCTTCCTTAAGGCTGTATCTCTAATAATAATGATAATAATACTATTAGCTTCCCTTTGGGTGTTACTGTACGCCAAGAATTTTACTTCACTTAACCTAACACTCCATTTTACAAATGAGGGAAATAATTTACATAAATTAGTAAGTGATAGATCTAAGATTTGAACCAAAGTCTGTACGACTTCAAAATCTGTGCACTGTACTTCTCTGTGTACTACATGCTCGGCATATCCATTGCTCCCTTGTATTTTTTATTCTTTTTTTTCAGTATTTGCCTTGTTTTCCTAATTAGGTACTAAACTTCTTGAGTATGGAAGCATTATCTTTTGCCTCTGAATCTCCAGTACCTTTCATGGTTTCTTGACAGTACAATTGTGGGCGCACAAGTACTGCTCTTGATGATGAGGAAGGTTTTATTTTATTGAAAGATGGTATAATATGAGTATTTTAAATAGTCATCCATCAGTTCAGCTTTATGCTGAAATTTTCTTGTTTTAATTTAGCAAGGATTCTTTTTTTTAATAATAAAAAAGCCTTTAGAATGGGACTTAATTAAAAGTCTTAATATTTGGTCAAAAACAATACATGCTGTAAGGATACTTTTTTTTTAATGCTTTTTTTAAATTGCAAGAGTGATAAAACTGCATTACAGAAAATTTGGAAATTGGAGGGAAAAAAATCTCCCATAATTTCAGTTTTTGGTGTTTATTTTCAATTTCATTAAAGTAGACAGTATGTGTTAATATGGGTATCACCTTTGCGGTCTGGTTTAACAGTTATGATGGTAAATACAGGGCAGAGTGTGAAAATTACAACATGTTCTCAGAAGCAGAAAAGGAGTATTTATTCAACATGACATATCATTTGAGTTCCTACTATGGGAAAGGCACAATAATGATATTTTTCGGTTTTGCCTGCAATTACAGTCCAGTATATTCAGGAAATCTTTGTTTCCTTGAGCAGTATTTAACAGTTTTCAAAAATGGCTTGGAATGTTCAGCATTTGGGAGGAGCTGTCACAGTTAAAATTAATTAGGAACAGTTGGTTTGTCCAATAGAGTGTATTCTTTTGTTTTCACTCTATTTGCAGACAGAACAATGATAACAGACTAACATGTAGTAGAAAAAGATTGAGCATCTTTATTTAGTAACGAATCATAGTTCTAATCCCCTCTCTCACTAATAGTCTAATTTAAGGTCTCAATCTAAGGTGTTTTACTTGCTCTTCAAGGAATTTTAAACACAGTTATATGCTTCTTTGTTTTGTGAATTTTGGACTTAATAAAATTGGAACTCTGGAAACCAAAATCAGGAAAATGGCTTAAGCGAGAGAAGGGATGGGAGAGGGAGGTATGTAGGGAGGGAGGGGGGGAAAGATCCATTGATAGAGGTCTGGGTGATTTGGATAATTGGTAGAAATAAATGAAAAATTAATCTAGGCAGAGTTCATTAGGCAAACCCATATACTAAAATTTCATTTTAAAGTAGTGGAACTCTCATCAACAAGATAAAATATTATGTCTTCATTAAAAATTATGTTTATTAGGAGCTTTTATTAATCTGAGGGATGTTGTAATTTAAATGCTGTATTATAGTATAGTGGAAACATTTTATTTAGACAAATAATCTAATCCACTTAAGCATCATAGAAAAAAGACTGGAAGAAAAAACACCAAGATTTTATGATAGCATGGTTATAATTTTTACTTACCTTCTTTTCAACAGTGAGCATGTATTTCTTCTGTAATCAGCCAACTTAGCATTTCTATGTGACAACTTTTTTGAAAATTCACCCTTTTAAATTGAAATCAATAACTATATGTAATATTGATATCAACTATACTTCAATTAAAAAAATAAATAGCTATATGTTAAGTAAAACTTTGTGTTCTAAGATGGCATCTATATTCACATTTCATCTTAAACATTCCCGTCTTTGGGTTTAGAGAAATTGGCCAGAAGAATGATAAAAATTATTATTACAATTGGTTTGGAGAATTCAGAGGACTAATTTATAATTTTGTGTGCTGCTTTATAATTTACGAAGCATTTTATGCTCTCTCATTTGATCTTCACAATAATCAGTAAGCTAGACTATTATTATCATTATTTCAAACTAGAGAATACTCAGGCTCAGAATTTTGACTTAGGTTTATGCTGGCTCTCTTACTTACCGACTGTAAAACTTCTGTTAAAAAAAAATTCAGGGCTTCCCTGGTGGCGCAGTGGTTGAGAGTCCGCCTGCCGATGCAGGGGACACGGGTTCGTGCCCCGGTCCAGGAAGATCCCACATGCCGTGGAGTGGCTGGGCCTGTGAGCCATGGCTGCTGAGCCTGTGCGTCTGGAGCCTGTGCTCTGCAACGGGAGAGGCCACAGCAGTGAGAGTCCCGCGTACCGCAAAAAAAAAAAAATTCACACATACCAGTGAAAGTCTCCATCCTGCTCTTGGCCTTCAATCCCGTTCCAAGAGGCAGTCATTCTTGATGTTTCTTGTGTGTATTTCCAGCAATAGTCTGTGATGTAGATGCAAAAAAAAAAAAAATATATATATATATATATATATACACACACACATATATGCACAAACACACATGTATAAGATATGCTATATATATAGTGTGAGTGTATGTATATTTCTTTTGAATAAGCTGCATATTTTGTGGCTTATTATTATTTAGCATAATTGATCTAGGAGATTGTTCTATGTGAGCACATACAGATTTCCCTCATTATTTCCAACACTTGAGAATATTCCTTTATATGAATATACTGTAATTTATTTAACTAGCCACCTAATGATGGACTTTTATATTGTTTGTGATCTTTTGTTGTTACCAACAGTGCTGCAGTGAATATTCTTTTATACATCTTTGTGCACATGTGTATGTGCATTAATTTTTAGTAGGTATAATTTGGGGCCAAAGGATATTTTTAATTTGGATAGATACTGCCAGTTTACATTCAGAAAGGTTATACCATCAACAGTGTTTGTGCCTTTTCCCCATCAACATGGTATATTATCAAGTTTTGGTCATTGTTAACCTGGTATATAATAATGATGTTTGTTGAAAGTTGGCCTCATGCACTGTGCTTCCCTATCACATAAATGTGAGCTTTTTAATATTTTGTACAAAAGTAAGATAGAAGTGAGGTATAAGAAACTTTGTGATATAAATAATGCTTTAATGAATTGCAAGTGCAATTAAAAAATAATGGTTGGTACTACAAAGCTACAGTAATCAAAGCAGTATGGTACTGGCACAAAAACAAACACATAGATCAATGGAACAGAATAGAGAGCCCAGAAATAAACCCATGCACTTACGGTCAGTTAACCTATGACAAAGGAGGCAAGAATATACAATGGAGAAAAGACAATCTCTTCAGTAAGTGGTGCTGGAAAAACTGGACATCTACATGTAAAAGAATGAAATTAGAGCATTCTCTAACACCATATACAAAAATAAACTCAAATGGATTAAAGACCTAAATGTAAGACGTAAAACCATAAAACTCCTAGAAGAAAACATAGGCAGGACACTCTGACATAAATTGTAGCAACATTTTTTTGGATCTGTTTCCTAAAGCAAAGGAAATAAAAGCAAAAATAAACAAATGGACCTAATTAAACATAAAGCTTTTGCACAGCAAAGGAAACCATCAACAAAACAAAAAGACAACCTACTGAATGGGAGAAAATATTTGCAAATGATATGACTGATAAGGGGTTTATATCCAACATATATAGATAGCTCATAACTCAACATCAAAAAAACAACCAACCTGATTAAAAAATGGACAGAAGAACTGAATAGGCATTTTTGCAAAGAGGACATGCAGATGGCCAACAGGCACATGAAAAGATGCTCAACATTGCTAATCATAAGGGACAATGCAAATCAAAACCATAATGAGATATCACACACCTGTCAGAATGACTGTCATCAAAAAGAACACAAATAACAAATGTTGGTGAGGATATGGAGAAAAGGGAACCTCCATACAGTGTTGGATGTAAATTGATGTAGCCACTGTGAAAAACAGTATGGAGGTTTCTCAAAAAATTAAAAATAGAACTACCATGTAACCCAGCAATTCCATTCCTGGGTATATATCCAAAAAAAACCACAAAAACACTAATTTGAAAAGATACATGCACCCCGATGTTCATAGCAACATTATTTACAATTGTCAAGATATGGAAGCAACCTGTGTCCATCAACAGGTGACTGGATAAAGAAGATGTGGTATGTATATATATATATATATACAATGGAAATATTACTCAGCCATAAAAAAGAATGAAATTTTGCCATTTGTAGCAACATAGATGGACTTGGAGGGTATTATGCTAAGTGAAATAAATCAGAGAAAGACAAATACTGTATGATAGCACTTATAGGTGGAGTCTAAAAAAGACAACAAGCTAGTGAATATAACAAAAAGAAGCAGAGTCACAGATATAAAGAAGAACCTAGTGGTTCAGTGAGGAGAGGGAAGGTAGAGGGGCAATATAGTGGTAGGGGATTAAGAGGTACAAAATATTATGTATAAAATAAGCTACAAGGATATATTGTACCACATGGAATATAACCAATATTTCATAATAACTATAAATGGAGTGTAACCTTTAAAAATTGTGAATCACTATATTGTACAATTGTAACTGATATTGTACATCAAGAACACTTCAATTTTAAAAAAGAAAAAATAATAAAGGTTGGAGCTCTTTTAAAAACTTGTTTTTATGCAGTACAACTATGCAAAGAAAAGTAAGCCTCACTTCCTCTTTAGATTGGGAATTTTGTAATGGGGATTTAACAGGACCAGGAGTTTCCCATCTGAAATAATCAAGCTGCTTATTTCTTGTTACGTCTTCAGTAAAAATTTGGCCAAGAACATACTTTTGGAGGGAAAACTTCTATATTATAATACTTTTTTTTTTTTTTAAGATCATGGCTTCTCAACTTTGGCACTGTTGACATTTTGGGCCAGATAATTCTTTCGTGTGGGGGGCTGTCCTGTGCATTGTGGGATGTTTTGCAGCGTCCTATCCACAAGATGCTAGTAGCACTCTTCCCAGCTGGGGCCATCAAAATATTTCCAGACATTGCCAAATATTTCCTGGGGCACAAAATTGCCCCAAGTTGAGAATCACTGATTTAAATATACTTTTTAAAGTTAGTGGTCCACTAAGGCATTTGGGAATTACAGAAATATGTGCTTTCTTGGGATAGGAACAGAGGGAATAGTTTATCTTCATATTTTAATTTCTAAACCTGCCATGAGCCATGAATGACTAATTGTGCATGGATATTGAGCTTAAAAAAATGATAAGACAACTGAAAATTGTGAACTTAATTTTATGTGTGATTTCTCTGCCTTTCTTAGTGTGGTCTTATTTTAGTTGTGGAACAATTCTATCTAGTGGGCTAAATATTAATACAAAGATCCTGGAAGGAAAACATTCTTATGCCACTATTGAGAAGGAAGAGGACTAATGTTATGTAAACTACTAAGCAGTAGGTACTTTTACGTGATTTACATATATTATTTCACTTAATATTCACAGCCTTTCTACAAGTAGGGATTAGTCTTCTGCATTACGTACTCAGGGTTGTGTTGTAAGTGGTAGATTTGAGATTTGAACCTGGGCACATCTGTTCTAAAGCACATTTGCTATGCTGCTTCCTGTAAACAGCCATTGACTATATTTCAGACAAATTTAGGGATAAAAATGAACATTCACATGATATTACATTCCTCTATTGTTATGTAAAAGGAGCAAATTACTCAGAGAGTGGGATCTGTGTGTGAGTGTGTGTGTGTGTGTGTGTGAGAGAGAGAGAGACAGAGAAGAGGTCAGTTTGGGGATAATAATTAATGCATATTGAGAACTTACGATTTGTCAGGCACTGTTTTCAATAATCCTTACAACCTTTTAACCAGATCATCCTTATTATTCTTGTTTTATAAAAAGAGAAAACTTAGGCAGACAGGTAAAGTAACTTGTTCAAGGTCAAGCTACTCTTAAGTGGTAGAGCCAGGGTTATAACCTAGGTAGTGTAAACAGCTTATATAAATTGAACGAGTCTGTATTTCTGAGGGCAAAATAGCTCTGACAGAACTAATTAATGGTGCCATTCTTGGTTATCACTGAACATACGTTCTAGGCTGCAACATCTTACGTGAAAATCAACTTTTCATTGCATAGACCACATCTCTAGAAAGTGATTGTTGTACCAAGTTATAGTGGAGGGTTTTTGTAGACGTGATAGAAGGTAGTTTTACATTTTGCTACCTCTAGGAATTTATTGCTTATGAAAACCTAAGCTTATTTAGGTTAGTATAGGTCACACCAGTGTTTACGTTTAAGCTAATAGTCTCTTGGACATGGTAGTTTGGACTTGGAGTTCCTTCAGTATCATATTACTAAAGATCATACTGTGTATCAGAGAAAATTTTCCCTAAAAAACAAACTATTTTACTAAGTAAAATAGAACTGCTAGGTCTGGGGATTTCTGGTGCTCCAGATATGAACAATTGTTGAGAGCTAGGGTGAAAAAATGGGAGTCTCGGGCTTTGCAGTCAGAATGTCTTAGGTTTCAATCTTTTGTTTGATTGTGTAACAAGTTTCTTAGCCTCTTTCTTTTTTTACCTATAAAATGGCAAATAAACGTAACCTGCAGGATTTGTTGTGAAGAGTATGTGAGATGTTTATAAATGTCTTGGATCAGTTTAAATGGTAGCAGCTATTAACAACAACAGCAACTACTACTGTCACTAGCCAAATGTTTATAATAGCTAGATTTTAGTTATTTATCGGGCTGTTAATTTTTATGGAATGTTACACTTAATTAAAGTTTTCATAAATCACTGATACCAAGGATTATTGGTAACTTCATTCCATGTTGTATTCACTAGGTACAACGCAGTTACATCATTATGCATATACTAAAAATACGAAGCTTACATGCATTAAAGGTGCTTCCATTATTGCTGGTCCACCCTCTTTTATTTCAGAAAACATTTACTGAATGCCTCCTGGGTCCCCACTGTGTTAGGTCTTGGACATACAAAGAGAATAAGACCTAGGTTCATGCACTGAAGTACCTTTTAGTCTTTTAGGGAGATAAACACTGACTCTGGGGTGATGAGTACTATGATACAGGATGATAGAAGAAAGGCACTTGGGTGCTGTGGAGTATCCTGATTTATGATGAAACTTTTTGTGGTAATTTAGTTTTTAATTTTTTCAGTGTTTTACAGTGTCCAAGATTGGTACTGTGGATGACATTTGTTTATTTACTTATTTGGCTCCACTGGGTCTTAGTTGCGGCAGGCAGGATCTAGTTCCCAGACCAAGGATCAAACCCGGGCCCACTGCATTGGGAGTGAGGAGTCTCAACCACTGGACCACCAGGGAAGTCCCAACATTTTAAATTGTACTTAAAAGGACAACATAAAACCATAGGAATATTTGATTCAAGTCAAATTGTATTTTGGTGGATCAGGTCCACATTGGGGAAATATCATGTCCATTTTCTTATAATTTATTCTCTTTTTCTTTGTAATAAAGCAAGCATTTTTAACCTAGAGCACAAGACACTAGGAAGGGGTTTCAAGGATAGGCTGTAAGGATCTTTGACCTGCTCTAAAATAGTATGTAAAATAATAAGAGTATCATGATTTTTTATAGTGGGAAGGACACTAGACTTAGTACAAGACAAACGATTTGAATTCTCCCTCTGCCACTTGTACTCTCTCTGGGTGACCATGGCAAGTTACTTAAACTCTCTGACTTCCTTTTCCTTATGTATGATGTGTATACATTGTTGGAATGTAAGAAACATTGAGTAGATAGAAGTGCTGTTATTATTATTGGTACTTATATACAGAATTCATATGAATATTATTAAAATTTTTTTTTATTTCCAAAATTCTTCACTCATTAAAAAAACTTGTAACATGCAGAAATATAGCAAGAAAAGCATGGATCACCATCCACCCCATTCTTTAAATTTTTGGTATTTTCTTTACATTTTTTTCTCTTTACATTTTTTTTAAACATTGTTGTAACCTCTCTCTCGCATTCTCTGTCTCTCTGTCTCTCTCTCACACACATACACACACACATACATACATATATACACATATGTATAGCTTTGCATTATATATATTTTTAACTTAACATATAGGTGTTTTCTTCCTATGTGGTCTTCATAGCATCTTTTTTTTTTTTTCCATCTTTACTGGAGTATAATCGCTTTACAATGTTGTGTTAGTTTCTGCTGTACAACAAAGTAAATCAGCTGTATACATATATCCCCATATCCCCTCACTCTTGAGCCTCCCTCCCACCCTCCCTATCCCACCCCTCTAGGTCATCACAAAGCATCGAGCTGATCTCCCTGTGCATAGCATCTTTTTAATGTCTTTAGAATATATTCATTGATTGGATGTTTTATAGTTAATCAAGCCCTAATGACTACAGATCATTTATATATCAATTATAATCAATGCTGTTGCAAATAACCTTTGATATGCCATTTGCTGAATTCTTTTTTGTAGAGTTATAAATGGTATTGACTATAATTGAGTTATTTTTCTGTGTATACCTTTGAATTTTGAAGTTAAACTTGAGTGATTTTCGTTTAGTTTATAAGATCTTGAATGGCAAAGCAGACAGCAGCAGTAATTTACGCAAGAGCAATAATCTCAAAAAACTACTGTGAAGGAATTAAGTTGAGTATATTTCATTTGGTTGCAAAGACCATTTAAAGATTATAAAGTTCACTTAGCATGGGAAATTGGCATTAAAAGTTGTGAGCCTGAAGAAGATTGGATGATTTCAGTTTGCATACCTCTGTTTTTGCAGGCTAGGTTGCTTTCGTTCTTAGTCTGTTCTCTACATTCTGTTCTTTGTTTTTTGCTTTTGTTTTTTTCTGGCACACTTTTAGGCAGGGCCATGTAAGATCTGGGGGTAGATGGGACCATCTGGCACTTTAGAACAGTTCAGAAACTTAACTCTGTTGATTGTACTTTGAGCTAGACTTGCTTGAAATGTCCTGGTTTGTCTCTGTGCTTGGCAGGTTTTTTCTTTTATACCCTCATAGCTTTTTATAATTACTTTCTTTCTTATTTAGTACAGACACTTTACGAGTACTAGTGTTTACAGATTGAGGTAAACAAGACTTATTTTCCTTTAACCTAACCAAAAAATTAATTATCTTTTGAACTATATCTGCATTTAGAAATATGAGCTATATCAAGTACTTTTATTTAATTTATTTTTTTAATACTTTAAAAATATATTTTAATTTATTTTTGGTTGCGTTGGGTCTTCGTTGCTGCGCATGGGCTTTCTCTAGTTGCGGTGAGCGGGGGCTACTCTTCGTTGTGCTGTGCGGGCTTCTCATTGCGGTGGCTTCTCGTTGCGGAGCACGGGCTCTGAGTACGCGGACTTCAGTAGTTGCAGCACGCGGGCTCAGTAGTTTTGGCTCGCAGGCTCTAGAGTGCAGGCCCAGTAGTTGTGGTGCACAGGCTTAGTTGCTCTGTGGCATGTGGGATCTTCCTGGACCAGGGATCGAACCCGTGTCCCCTGCATTGGCAGGCGGATTCTCAGCCACTGCACCACCAGGGAAGTCCTCAAGTACTTTAAAAAAAATAATAAATTTATTTATTTTTGGCTGTGTTGGGTCTTCGTTGCTGAGCATGAGTTTCCTCTAGTTGCAGTGAGCAGGGGCTACTCTTCGTTGCGGTGCACGGACTTCTCATTGTGGTGGCTTCTCTTGTTGCAAAGCATGGGCTCTAGATGCCCAGGCTTCAGTAGTGGTGGCATGAGGGCTCTAGAGCGCAGGCTCAGTAGTTGTGATGCACAGGCTTAGTTATTCTGCGGCATGTAGGATCTTCCTGGACCAAGGCTCGAACCCGTGTTCCCTGCATTGGCAGGTGGCTTCTTAACCACTGTGCCACCAGGGAAACCCCAGTCCTCAAGTACTTTTAATAAAAGTACTAGAGGTACTGAATTTTAAAAATGTTTAAAAATTGTTTAGTTGTTAAGAGATGTTCTTTGAGCTCCCTGCCCTATTATTTCATTCTTTTTATTTTTTCTTTGGCTGCGTTGGGTCTTCGTTGCTGAGCGTGGGCTTTCTCTAGTTGCGGCAAGCAGGAGCTACTCTTCGTTGTGGTGTGCGGGCTTCTCATTGCGGTGGCTTCTCTTGTGGCGGAGCACGGGCTTTAAGTGCGCTTAAGTAGTTGCGGCACACGGGCTCAGTAGTTGAGTCACGCAGGCCCTGGAGTGCGTGGCCTTCAGTAGTTGTGTGTGGGCTCAGTAGTTGTGGTTCACGGGCTTTAGGGCACTCGGGCTTCAGTAGTTGTGGTGCGTGGGCTCAGTAGTTGTGGCTCACGGGCTTTAGAGCACAGGCTCAGTGTTGTGGCTCATGGGCTTAGTTGCTCTGCAGCATGTGGGATCTTCCTGGACCAGGGATCGAACCCCTGTCCCCTGCATTGGCAGGCGGATTCTTGACCACTGCACTACCAGGGAAGTCCTATTTCTTTAAAATTAAAAAAAATTACTTTTTAAACAGCCATATTGATGTACGATTCACATATTATACAATTTATCCATTTAAAATGTACAATTCAATGGTTTTTAGTCTGTTTATAGTCATGTGCAACCATCACCACGGTCAATTTTAGAGCATTTGTATCACGTGAAAAAGTAATCTCTTACCCTTTAGGTGTCATCCCTTCTCCTCCATGCTTTCCCCAGCCCTAAGCAACCACTAATCTACTTTCTGTCTCAATAGATTTTCCTATTCTGGACTTTGTATGAATGTAATCACATAATACGTGGACTCTTGTTGCTGGATTCTTTCACTTAACATAATGTTTTTGAAGTTTATCCAAGTGTAACAAGTATCAGTACTTCATTGCTTTTTATGGCCAAATAATACTCAGTTTTATTGTTAAACCACATTTTGTTTATCCATTGATGGGCATTTAGGTTGTTTCCACCTTTTGGCTATTATAATAATCATATTATAAATATAAATGTAAACATACATGTATAAGTTTTTGTGTGGATACCTGTTTTCATTTCTGCTGGATATATCAGGTCATATAGTAACTCTGTTTAATTGCTTGAGGAACTGCCAGACTGTTTCCAAAGCAGCTGTACCATTTTATATTCCCACCAGCAGTGTATGAGGATGAGGATTTCTCCATATCCTCTCAAATAATTGTTACTATCTGATTGTTCAATTCTGGCCATCCTAGTGGGTGTGAAATAGTATCTCGTTGTGGTTTTGATTTGCATTTCCCTGATGACGAATGATGTCCAGCACCTTTTCATATGGTTGTCAGCCATTTGTGTATCTCTGGAAAAATGTCCATTCTCATCCTTTGCCCATTGTTTGTCTTTTTATTATTGAATTGTGAGAGTTCTTTATATATTCTAGATAAAAGTTCCTAATGAGATAGGTGATATGCAAATATTTTCTCCCATTCTGTGGATTGTTTTTTTACTCTCTTGATAATGTCCTTTAATATCCAAAACTTCAAAATTTTATGAGCCCAAGTTATTTTTTTTCTTTTGTTACTTGTGCTTTTTGTGTGATATTTAAGAGTCCCTTGGCAAATCTCAAGTCATGAAGATTTATCCCTATGTTTTCTTCTAAGGGTTTTATAATTTTAGCTTTTACACTTAGATCTTTGATCTGTTTTAAGTTAATTTTTATATATGATGTAAGGTAATACATTCTTTTGCATGGATATACGATTGTCACAGCACCATTTGTTGAAAAGACTATTCTTTCCACATTGAATGATCTTGTAAAAATCATTTGACCATAGATGCATGAGTTTATTTCTGGACTCTTAATTCTATTCCGTTGTTCTGTATGTCTCTCCATGTGTAGTATAGCACTGTCTTGATTACAGTTGCTTTATAGTAAGCTTTGAAATTGGAAAGTGCTAGTCCTTTAACTTTGTTTTTCTTTTTCATAATTGTTTGGCTATTCCATGTTTCTTGCAATTCCTTATGAATTTTAGAATCAGCTTGCCAGTTTCTACAAGGAAGTCATTTGGAATTCTCATAGAGATTGCACTGACTTTGTGATTAGTGGGAGTAATTCTGTCTTAACAATGTTAAGTCTTCTGATCCATGAACATGGGATTTTTTTCCATTTATATATATATAATTTTGTTCAACAATGTCTCGTAGTTTTTAGAGTATGAGTTTTGTACTTCTTTGTTAAATTTATTCTTAAATATTTTGTTCTTTTTGACTTATTCTTATTTGAATGGAATTGATTTCTTAATTGCATCTTTACATTGTATATTGCAAGTATATAAAAATACAAATAATTTTTGTATATTGTCTTTGTATTTTGCAACTTTCCTGAACTCATTTGTTAGTTCTAATAGTTTTTTAGTAGATTCCTTGGGAATTTTTATATATTAGAGCATGTCATCTGTGAATAGAGATAGTTTTACCTCCTCTTTTCCAATCTGGGTGCCTTTTATTTCTTGTTCTTGTCTAATTTCCCTGGCTAGAACCTCCAGTACGATGTTGCATAGAAGTGTCGAGAGTGAACATCATTGTCTTGTTCCTGACCTTTGGGAGAAAGCATGCATGTGTGTGTGTGTGTGTGTATATGTATATATATATATTTTTTTCAGTACTTTGAAGGTTCCTAGTTCAGCCATTGATTGTTTAGGAAATCTAGTATTATTTGAAAGGGGTTTAATTCACCTTTTGGTTATGTAGCTCAGGGTTTCTTGTGAGTGGTCCTGTACTATCAGTTTCACCTGAGAACTTCTTAGAAATGTAAATTCTTAGACCTCAGCCCAGTCCTATTCTGAATCAGAATCAGAAGTGCAAGGGATGGGGACTTACTTAGCTTTTTACATGGTAAATGTAGTTCATATTTTTAAAAACTAATAATGCTACTAATGAGTAATACATATAGGGTTTTAAATATATGAAGCATGTAATATTCACAAAGACTGCTTATAGTAGGTATTCCCTCCCTCTTTCCCTTCCTTACATGGAAACAACCCAGAGAGGTTGTCAGTTTCCTATGTTTTGGGGCAGTGGTTGAAAGAGTGAGCTCTGGCATTGTTCTGCATGGCTTGGAATTCTAGTTCTGCTGTTTGCTAGCTGTGTGAATTTGGGCAAGTCATTTAATCTCTTTGCATTTAAGAGTCTTCATATGTAAGGTGTAAGAGTGTCCATAGAATTGTGAAAGTTAGATGAGATAATACAAGTGCTGAGAATAGTGCCTGGTCCATAGTAAGTCCTTAATAAATATAAATATTTGCAATTACAATTATTATTGGTTAAGAGCACCCAGCCATGGTCCATTTCTCCTAACTTTCTGCTATATGTTTCTTGCTGTACCTGAAATTCATTCCTTTCCTTTGCTTCATTCATTTGACAAATACTCAGTACCTACTATCTGCAAAGCACTGGTGTCCGTATTATGACATTACATAGTGAGCAAGACAAGTCACTGGCCCCGTGGGTTAATGTTTCTAGTCAGGGAGACCAATAGAAACAAACAGATAATATGTCAGATAGTGATAAGAGCTAGGAAGAACAATAGAACAGGATTAGGGAAGAGAGTGCCATAAGGTGGCACTTTAGATAGGGTGGTCAGAAAGGCCTCTCTGAGGACATTATATTTGATCAGAGATCTGAATGAAATAAGAAGTGAGACATATGAATGAATATCTGTGGGGATGTTCCAAGTAGAGGGAACAGCAAGTACAAGAGCCTTGAGATAGGAGTGCTCTTTGCAGTTGCTTGACTGGTTCCTTTATGATTTAGTTTAGGTGTCACTTGTAAGTGACTTCCTCAGCTTTTTCTTAGTTTGTTATGAAATAATTCAGACATGACTTTTCTTCGTATGTCTCCCTTAGGTGTCACTGATGCCATAGCAACTGTGTTTGCTCCCTCTTGATGTACTTATTACAATGAATTGTTACTGTCTTTTTTTCCCACTGGACTGAGTTCTCAATGTCAGGGATGATAGTTTCTTATTGATACTAATTTTATTATTCCCAGTATCTAGGCATATAGATGTATAATAGATGTCTAAGTGAATGAGTAATGAATGAACAACCAGGTTTCTTGCCTTCTTATTTCCTCAGTATATTTCTCTCTGTAATTGTTTCTGCCTGGTAATAATGATAGTAAGTACAATTTATTTGAATACTTTTTTGTTTGTCTGGCAGTCAGCTTTTAGTGCATCAAATACATGTTTGTATTTAGCCATTGTGTTATAATTTCTCTCTTTTTTTTCTCTATCTTAAGAATAAGGCCCAGAAGGGCAAAGAAGTTGTTCTGTTTGTTCATCTCTGTATCAGAAGTGCCTAGTATAGTAACATATCAGCAATTGTTTGAATGAGTGATATGTTAGTATGCTAATACATTGAGTCTTCTACTGAATCATGTAGACTATATAGCATAAACCATATTTGTATAATATTCCAATAGACCCTGAACTAGGAGCTTTAAGCAGAATAGATCATATTAGATATTCTTAACCCTCCTAACTGCTTTCCCTCAGCAGCACCAATGTTCATGTAAGTGCTCCAACTAGAGTTACATTTTCTCAACTAGAAATTGAGACATATGGTCCAATAATTATACAGAATACTTGAAATTCAGACTGGATGAGTATTTTTTTAATACATCTTTATTGGAGTATAATTGCTTTACAATGTTGTGTTGCTTTCTGCTGTACAACAAAGTGAATCAGCTGTATGCATACATATATCCCCATATTCCCTCACTCTTGAGCCTCCCTCCCACCCTCCCTATCCCACCCCTCTAGGAGGTTACAAAGCACCGAGCTGATCTCCTGTGCTACTATGCAGCTGCTTCCCACTAGCTATCTGTTTTACATTTGGTAGTGTATATATGTCAGCGCTCCTCTCTCACTATGTCCCAGCCTCCCCTTCCCCTGCTGTCTCCTCAAGTCTGTTCTCAACATCTGCATCTTTATTCCTGCCCTACCGCTAGGTTCATCAGTACCATTTTTCTAGATTCCATATATATGTGTTAGCATACGGTATTTGTTTTTCTCTTTCTGACTTCCTTCACTCTGTATGACAGACTCTAGGTCCATCCACTTCACTACAAATAACTCAATTTTGTTCTTTTTTTATGGCTGAGTAATATTCCATTGTATATATGTGCCACATCTTCTTTATCCATTCATCTGTCGATGGACATTTAGGTTGTTTCCATGTCCTGGCTATTGTAAATTGTGCTGCAGTGAACATTGTGTTACATGTCTCTTTTTAAATTATGGTTTTCTCAGGGTACATGCCCAGTAGTGGGATTGCTGGGTTATATGGTAGTTCTGTTTTTAGTTTTTTTTTAAAGAATCTCCATACTGTTCTCCATAGTGGCTGTATCAATTTACATTCCCACCAACAGTGCAGGAGGGTTCCCTTTTCTCCACACCCTCTCCAGCATTTATTTTTTCTATATTTTTTGATGATGGCCATTCTGACCATGTATGATACCTCAGTGTGGTTTTGATTTGCATTTGTCTAATGATTAGTGATGTTGAGCATCTTTTCACGTGTTGGTTGGTCATATATATGTCTTCTTTGGAGAAATGTCTATTTAGGTCTTCTGCCCATATTTGGATTGGGTTGTTTGTTTTTTTGATGTTAAGCTGCATGAGCTGCTTATATATTTTGGAGATTAATCCTTTGTCAGTTGCTTCATTTGCAAATATTTTCTCCCATTCTGAGGGTTGTCTTTTCATCTAGTTTATGGTTTTCTTTGTTGTGCAAAAGCTTTTAAGTTTCATTAGGTCCCATTTGTTTATTTTTGTTTTTTTTTTAATTTTTAATTTTTAATTTTTTTATTTTTTTCAGGTGGAAAGTATTATTATTACTTTTATTTTTTTATTAGTTTCTGCTTTATAACAAAGTGAATCAGTCATACATATACATCTGTTCCCACATCCCTTCCCTCATGCATCTCCCTCCCTCCCACCCTCCCCATCCCACCCCTCCAGGCCGTCACAAAGCACCGAGCTGATCTCCCTGTGCTCTGCGGCTGCTTCCCACTATCTATCTACCTTACGTTTGGTAGTGTATATATGTCCATGCCTCTCTTTCACTTTGTCACAGCTTACCCTTCCCCCTCCCCATATCCTCAAGTCCATTCTCAAGTAGGTCTGTGTCTTTATTCCCATTTTACCCCTAGGTTCTTCATGACATTTTTTTTTTTAAATTCCGTATATATGTGTTAGCATACGGTATTTGTCTTTCTCTTTCTGACTTACTTCACTCTGTATGACAGACTCTAGGTCTATCCACCTCATTACAAATAGCTCAGTTTCGTTTCTTTTTATGGCTGAGTAATATTCCATTGTATATATGTGCCACATCTTCTTTATCCATTCATCCGATGATGGACACTTAGGTTGTTTCCAGCTCCGGGCTATTGTGAATAGAGCTGCAATGAACATTTTGGTACATGTCTCTTTTTGAATTATGGTTTTCTCAGGGTATATGCCTAGTAGTGGGATTGCTGGGTCATATGGTAGTTCTATTTTTAGTTTTTTAAGGAACCTCCATACTGTTCTCCATATTGGCTGTACCAATTCACATTCCCACCAGCAGTGCAAGAGTGTTCCCTTTTCTCCACACCCTCTCCAGCATTTATTGTTTCTAGATTTCTTCATGATGGCCATTCTGACTGGTGTGAGATGATATCTCATTGTAGTTTTTTTTTTTTTTTTTGCTGTACGGGGGCCTCTCACTGCTGTGGCCTCTCCCCCTGCGGAGCACAGGCTCCGGACGCACAGGCCCAGCAGCCATGGCTCACGGGCCCAGCCGCTCCGCGGCACATGGGATCCTCCCAGACCGGGGCACGAACCCGTATCCCCTGCATCGGCAGGCGGACTCTCAACCACTGCGCCACCAGGGAGGCCCATCATTGTAGTTTTGATTTGCATTTCTCTAATGATTAATGATGTTGAGCATTCTTTCATGTGTTTCTTGGCAGTCTGTATATCTTCTTTGGAGAAATGCCTATTTAAGTCTTCTGCCCATTTTTGGATTGGGTTGTTTGTTTTTTTGCTATTGAGCTGCATGAGCTGTTTATAAATTTTGGAGATTAATCCTTTGTCCGTTGCTTCATTTGCAAATATTTCCTCCCATTCTGAGGGTTGTCTTTTGGTCTTGTTTATGGTTTCCTTTGCTGTGCAAAAGCTTTGAAGTTTCATTAGGTCCCATTTGTTTATCTTTGTTTTTATTTCCATTTCTTTAGGAGGTGGGTCCAAAAGGATCTTGCTGTGATTTATGTTATAGAGTGTTCTACCTATGTTTTCCTCTAAGAGTTTGATAGTTTCTGGCCTTACATTTAAGTCTTTAATCCATTTTGAGCTTATTTTTGTGTATGGTGTTAGGGAATGATCTAATCTCAAACTTTTACATGTCCCTGTCCAGTTTTCAAAGCACCACTTATTGAAGAGGCTGTCCTTTCTCCACTGTACATTCCTGCCTCCTTTATCAAAGATAAGTTGGCCATATGTGCGTGGGTTTATCTCTGGGCTTTCTATCCTGATCCACTGATCTATCTTTCTGTTTTTATGCCAGTACCACACTGTCTTAATTACTGTAGCTTTGTAGTATAGTCTGAAGTCAGGGAGCCTGATTCCTCCAGCTCCGTTTTTCGTTCTCAAGATTGCTTTGGCTATTCGGGGTCTTTTGTTTTTCCAAACAAATTTGGAAATTTTTTGTTCTAGTTCTGTGAAAAATGCCAGTGGTAGTTTGATAGGGATTACATTGAATCTGTAGATTGCTTTGGGTAGTAGAGTCATTTTCACAATATTGATTCTTCCAATCCAGGAGCATGGTATATCTCTCCATCTATTTGTATCATCTTTAATTTCTTTCATCAGTGTCTTATAATTTTCTGCATACAGGTCTTTTGTCTCCTTAGGTAGGTTTATTCCTAGATATTTTATTCTTTTGGTTGCAATGGTAAATGGGAGTGTTTCCTTGATTTCATTTTCAGATTTTTCATCATTAGTGAACAGGAATGCCAGAGATTTCTGTACATTAATTTTGTATCCTGCTACTTTACCAAATTCATTGATTAGCTCTAGTAGTTTTTCGGTAGCATCTTTAGGATTCTCTATGTATAGTATCATGTCATCTGCGAACAGTGACAGCTTTACTTCTTCTTTTCCGACTTGGATTCCTTTTATTTCCTTTTCTTCTCTGATTGCTGTGGCTAAAACTTCCAAAACTAGGTTGAATAAAAGTGGTGAGAGTGGGCAGCCTTGTCTTGTTCCTGATCTTAGTGGAAATGGTTTCAGTTTTTCACCATTGAGGACGATGTTGGCTGTGGGTTTGTCATATATGGCCTTTATTATGTTGAGGAAAGTTCCCTCTATGCCTACTTTCTGCAGGGTTTTTATCATAAATGGGTGTTGAATTTTGTCGAAAGCTTTCTCTGCATCTATTGAGATGATCATATGGTTTTTCTCCTTCAACTGGTTAATATGGTGTATCACATTGATTGATTTGCGTATATTGAAGAATCCTTGCATTCCTGGAATAAACCCCACTTGATCATGGTGTATGATCCTTTTAATGTGCTGTTGGATTCTGTTTGCTACTATTTTGTTGAGGATTTTTGCATCTATGTTCATCAGTGATATTGGCCTGTAGTTTTCTTTCTTTGTGACATCCTTGCCTGGTTTTGGTATCAAGGTGATGGTGGCCTCGTAGAATGAGTTTGGGAGTGTTCCTTCCTCTGATATTGTTTGGAAGAGTTTGAGAAGGATGGGTGTTAGCTCTTCTCTAAATGTTTGATAGAATTCGCCTGTGAAGCCATCTGGTCCTGGGCTTTTGTTTGTTGGAAGATTTTTAATCACAGTTTCAATTTCAGTGCTTGTGATTGGTCTATTCATATTTTCTATTTCTTCCTGGTTCAGTCTTGGCAGGTTGTGCATTTCTAAGAATTTGTCCATTTCTTCCAGGTTGTCCATTTTATTGGCATAGAGTTGCTTATAGTAATCTCTCATGATCTTTTGTATTTCTGCAGTGTCAGTTGTTACTTCTCCTTTTTCATTTCTAATTCTATTGATTTGAGTCTTCTCCCTTCTTTTCTTGATGAGTCTGGCTAATGGTTTGTCTATTTTGTTTATCTTCTCAAAGAACCAGCTTTTAGTTTGGTTGATCTTTGCTATCGTTTCCTTCATTTCTTTTTCATTTATTTCTGATCTGATCTTTATGATTTCTTTCCTTCTGCTAACTTTGGGGTTTTTTTGTTCTTCTTTCTCTAATTGCTTTAGGTGCAGGGTCAGGTTGTTTACTCGAGATGTTTCCTGTTTCTTAAGGTGGGATTGTATTGCTATAAACTTCCCCCTTAGAACTGCTTTTGCTGCGTCCCATAGATTTTGGGTCGTCGTGTCTCCATTGTCATTTGTTTCTAGGTATTTTTTAATTTCCTCTTTGATTTCTTCAGTGATCACTTCGTTATTGAGTAGTGTATTGTTTAGCCTCCATGTGTTTGTATATTTTACAGCTCTTTTCCTGTAATTGATGTCTAGTCTCATAGCATTGTGGTCAGAAAAGATACTTGATACAATTTCAATTTTCTTAAATTTACCAAGGCTTGATTTGTGACCCAAGATATGATCTATCCTGGAGAATGTTCCATGAGCACTTGAGAAAAATGTGTATTCTCTTGTTTTGGGATGGAATGTCCTATAAATATCAACTAAGTCCATCTTGTGTAATGTATCATTTAAAGCTTGTGTTTCCTTATTTATTTTCATTTTGGATGATCTGTCCATTGGTGAAAGTGGGGTGTTAAAGTCCCCTACTATGATTGTGTTACTGTCGATTTCCCCTTTTATGGCTGTTAGTATTTGCCTTATGTATTGAGGTGCTCCTATGTTGGGTGCATAAATATTTACAATTGTTATATCTTCTTCTTGGATCGATCCCTTTATCGTTATGTAGTGTCCTTCTTTGTCTCTTCTAATAGTCTTTATTTTAAAGTCTATTTTGTCTGATATAAGAATTGCTACTCCAGCTTTCTTTTGATTTCCATTTGCATGGAATATCTTTTTCCATCCCCTTACTTTCAATCTGTATGTGTCTCTAGGTCTGAAGTGGGTCTCTTGTAGACAGCATATATATGGGTCTTGTTTTTGTATCCATTCAGCCACTCTGTGTCTTTTGGTGGGAGCATTTAGTCCATTTACATTTAAGGTAATTATTGATATGTATGTTCCTATTCCCATTTCCTTAATTGCTTTGAGTTCGTTATTGTAGGTATATTCCTTCTGTTGTGTTTCTTGCCTAGAGAAGTTCCTTTAGCATTTGTTGTAAAGCTGGTTTGGTGGTGCTGAACTCTCTCAGCTTTTGCTTGTCTGTAAAGGTTTTAATTTCTCCATCAAATCTGAATGAGATCCTTGCTGGGTAGAGTAATCTTGGTTGCAGGTTTCTCTCCTTCATCACTTTAGTTATGTCCTGCCACTCCCTTCTGGCTTGTAGAGTTTCTGCTGAGAGATCAGCTGTTAACCTGATGGGGATTCCCTTGTGTGTTATTTGTTGTTTTTGCCTTGCTGCTTTTAATATGATTTCTTTGTGTTTAATTTTTGACAGTTTGATTAATATGTGTCTTGGCGTATTTCTCCTTGGATTTATTCTGTATGGGACTCTCTGTGCCTCCTGGACTTGATTAACTATTTCCTTTCCCATATTAGGGAAGTTTTCAACTATAATCTCTTCAAATATTTTCTCAGTCCCTTTCTTTTTCTCTTCTTCTTCTGGAACCCCTATAATTCGAATGTTGGTGCGTTTAATGTTGTCCCAGAGGTCTCTGAGACTGTCCTATGTTCTTTTCATTCTTTTTTCTTTATTTTGCTCTGCAGCAGTTATTTCCACTATTTTATCTTCCACCTCACTTATCCGTTCTTCTGCCTCAGTTATTCTGCTATTGATCCCATCTAGAGTATTTTTCATTTCATTTATTGTGTTTTTAATCAATGCTTGATTCATCTTTAGTTCTTCTAGGTCCTTGTTAACTGTTTCTTGCATTTTGTCTATTCTATTTCCAAGATTATGGATCTTGGAAATAGAATCTTGGATCAGCTTTACTATCATTATTCTGAATTCTTTTTCAGGTAGACTGCCTATTACCTCTTCATTTGTTAGGTCTGGTAGGTTTTTATCTTGCTCCTTCACCTGCTGTGTGTTTTTCTGCCTTCTCATTTTGCTTATGTTACTGTGTTTGGGGTCTCCTTTTTGCAGGCTGCAGATTCGTAGTTCCCGTTGTTTTTGGTGTCTGTCCCCAGTGGCTAAGGTTGTTTCAGTAGGTTGTGTAGGCTTCCTGGTGGGGGGGACTAATGCCTGTGTTCTGGTGGTTGAGGCTCGATCTTGTCTTTCTGGTGGACAGGTCCACGTCTGGTGGTGTGTTTTGGCGTGCCTATGGCCTTATTATGTTTTTAGGTAGCCTCTCTGCTAATGGGTGGGGTTGTGTTCCTGCCTTGCTAGTTGCTTGGCATAGGGTGACCAGCACTGTAGCTTGCTGGTCGTTGACTGAAGCTGGGTGCTGGTGTTGAGATGGAGATCTCTGGGAGATTTTCGCTGCTTGATATTATGTGGAGCTGGGAGGTCTCTTGTGGACCCGTGTCCTGAAGTTGGCTCTCCCACTTCAGAGGCACAGCACTGACTCCTGGCTGCAGCACCAAGAGCCTTTCATCCACCCGGCTCAGAATAACAGGGAAAAAAAGTAGAAAGAAAGAATTAGTAGAAGAAAGAAAGAGAGAGGGAAAGAAAGGAAGGAGGGAAGAAAGGAAGGAAGGAAGGAAGGAAGGAAGAAAGAAAGAAAGGAGGGAGGGAGGGAGGAAGGATGGAAAGAAAGAAGGAAAGAAAGGGAGGGAGGGAGGAATGAAAGCAAAAGGAAAAGTGAATGGAAGAAGGGAAGGAGGGAGGGAGGAAGAAAAGAAAGAAAGAAAGACAGGAGGGAGGGAGGGAGGAAGGAAAGAAAAAGAAAGTGGAAAGAAGAAGTGTGGGAGGGAGGGAGGGAGGAAAGAAAAAGAAAGAAGGAAAGGAGGAGCGAAGGGAGGGAGGGAGGAAGGGAAGGTAGGAAAAAAAGAAAGAGCAGGTAAAGTAAAATAGAGTAAAGTATGAAATATAGTAGCGTTATTAAAATTAAAAAGTAATTATTGAAAAAAAAACGGACCGATAGAACCCTGGGACATATGGTGGAAGGAAAGCTATACAGAGAGAATCTTACACAGAAGATTACACATACACATTCACAAAAAGAGAGCAGGGGGAAAAATCGAAAATCTTGCTCTCCAAGTCCACCTCCTCAATTTGGGATAATTCGTTGTAAAAAGAGGAAAAGGGCGAGAAGTCTGAAATCTTGCTCTCTAAGTCCACCTCCTTAATTTGGGATAATTCGTTGTAAAAAGAGGGAAAGGGGGGAAAGTCTTAAATCTTGTCCTCAAAGTCCACTTCCTCAATTTGGGATGATTCGCTGTCCATTCATGCACTCCACAGACGCAGGGCACATCAAATGGACCGTGGAGCTTTAATCCGCTGCCTCCGAGGCTGCACAGAGAGATTTCCCTGTCTCTGCTCTCACAGCTCCCGGGTCTCAGCCTTGGACCTGGCCCCGCCTCTGCGCGTAGGTCGCCGGAGGGCGTCCGTTCTTCGCTCAGACAGGACGGGTTTAAGGGAGCCGCTGATTCGGGGGCTCTGGCTCACTCAGGCAGAGGGGAGGGAGGGGCGCGCTGTGTGGGGCGGGCCTGCGGCGGCAGAGGCCGGCGTGACGTTGCAGCAGCCCGTGGCGCTCCATGCGCTTTCCCGGGAAAGCCGTCCCCGGGTCCCGGGACCCTGGCAGTGGCGGGGTGCACAGGCCCCCCAGGAAGGCGGGGCGGACAGTGACCCGCGCTCGCACACAGGCCCCGCGGCGGCGGCGGCGGCGGCAGCAGCAGCCCCAGCGTCCCACGCCCGTCTCCGAGGTCCGCGCCTTACCCGCGGCTCGCGCCTGTCTCCGGCGCTTCCCCAAGCAGCCCTCTTAATGCCCTCTCCTCGCGCACCAGGAAACAAAAGGGAAAAAAGTCTCTTGCCTCTTCGGCAGCTCCAGACCCTTTCCCCGGACTCCCTCCGGGCTAGCCGTGGTGCACTAACCCCTTCAGGCTCTCTTCCTGCCGCCAGCCCCAGTCCTCTCCCTGCGCTCCGACTGAAAGCCGATACCCGAGCCTCAGCTCCCAGCCCCGCCCGCCCCGGCGGTCGAGCAGACAAGCCTCTCGGGCTGGTGTGTGCCTGAGGGGACCGGTCCTCTGTGCCAGAATCTCTCCGCTTTGCCCTCCGCACCCCTGTTGCTGTGCTCTCCTCCGCTACTCCGAAGCTTTCCCCCTCCGCCACCTGCAGTCTCCGCCCGCGAAGGGGCTTGTAGTGTGTAGAAACCTTCCCTCCTTCACGGCTCCCTCCCACTGGTGCAGGTCCCGTCCCTATCCTATTGTCTCTGTTTATTCTTTTTTTCTTTTGCCCTACCCAGGTATGTGGGTAGTTTCTTGCCTTTTGGGGGGTCTGAGGTCTTCTGTCAGCGTTCAGTAGGTGTTCTGTAGGAGTTGTTCCACGTGTGGATGAATTTCTGATGTATCTGTGGGGAGGAAGGTGATCTCCGCGTCTTACTCTTCCGCCATCTTCCTCCTGACCCTATTTTTGTTTTTATTTCCATTTCTCTAGGAGGTGGGTCAAAAAGGATCTTGCTGTGATTTATGTCATAGAGTGTTCTGCCTATGTTTTCCTCTAAGAGTTTTATAGTGTCTGACCTTACATTTAGGTCCTTAACAGACTGGATGAGTATTATCTCCATACGCATGTGCCAAAATTATCCCTTCTTCCAATTCCACTGTAGAAATTCTTGTTCCTGTTATCTTTCAGATAGACGTCAAGCAATTGCAGATTCTGGTCGAGGTAATTCTCTACGGAGTCTGCATGAATGATTAGTAGACAACCCCCAGAGCAAAATATAAAAGAGGAGTTTGCTAAGTAGGCCAAATAACGGATTGGTGGAATGTGTATAGTTGAAGGTAACACACTGCTAGTATTTTACTAAACTATGGATTGAAATGCAGCAGATCTTTTCACATTATGTTATAGGTAAGCTGACGGTATTTTTCAGTCAAAGGTTCAATTTGACTGAAAAAAAAATGCTTTGTATTTCCTGGCTTTTCAATTTATTTCCAGGAAAAGACAATGAAATACTTGCAAAGATGGTTCATCGTATGAAAGTCGGTCAATACACCACTTTAATAGAATGAAGGAAAAAAATCGTGATTATCTCGATGCAGAAAATGCATTGACAAAATTCAGCACCCTTTCATGATTAAAGTATTCAATAAACTAGAAATAGAAGGGAACTTCCTCAACATGATAAAGTTTATATATGAAAAACCCACAGCTAGCATCATACTGAACGGTGAAAGATTAAAAGCTTTCCCCCTGTGATTAGGAGCAAGATGAGGATGCCTGCTTTTTCCACTTCTTTTCAACATAGTGGAAGTTCTAGCCAGAGCAGTTAGGCAAGAAAAAGAAACAAAAGGCATTCAAATTAGAAAGGGAGAAGTAAAATTATTTGTTTGTCAATAACATGATTTAAAAAAAAATTATTGTGGTAAATAACGAGATCTAACCCCTTAACAAAATTTTAAGTGTATAGTACAGTGTTGTTAACTATAACCACAGTGTTGTATAGCAGATCTCTGGAACATGGGTTCTTTGATAACCCAATATCAATTCTTTTGGATAAACACCAAGAAGTGGGATTGATGGATCATATGGCAGTTCTATTTTTAATTTTTTGAGGAGCCTCCATACTGTTATGTTTTCTTATATGAAGAAAATCGTAAAGATTCCACAAACACACTTTTAGATCTGACAAACAAATTTAGCAAAGTTGCAGAATACGAAATCAACACACAACCATATTTTTATTTATACACTAGAAGTAAACAATTCAGAAAGGAAATTAAGAAAACAATTCCATTTATAGTACCATCAAAAAGAATAAAATACTTAAGAATAAATTTAACCAAGGAGGGAGAAAGGCTTGTACAATGAAAACTGCAAAACATTGCTTTGACTTAATGTTTAATTAGAGGGAAATTGGTGGGTAAATGTGTGCAGTAGTGATACTACAGGGAAAATGGTGGATAAATGTATGCAATTGTGGGTTAATAATAAAAAATTATTCTTTTAAATTATCTTTATTTTGATATTAAGTTGTGTTAAATAGAAGGTGGCCCTTACAACTAAAGGTGTTTTAGAATTGGAAAATATGGTAATACCTCTCTGTTATGGAGGTTCAGATGATACAATGCATATGAAAGATGCTAGTAAAATGATGGTAAAGGTAATAACATTGACAATAAAGGCAACAAACCTAAGAATTAAGAGCAGAAGTCCTGCAATCAGACTTCTTGGATTTGAATGCTGGTGCCAGCTCTTAAATAGGTATGGGAATTTGAGTCAGCTACTCAACTTACTGATGTCTCATTTTCCTCATCTGTAAAATGGATATAATAGTATGTGTCATGTCAGGTTAAATGGACTCAATGGGTAAAGTGGTTAAGACTAGTATCTGGTGTATAGGAAATGCTCAAAAAGGATTCAATATATATTATTTACTATGAAGCTGTAAAATGACGACATTTGTGTATATATGATTTTAAAATGTAGTGTCTTTAAGTTCATACTTTATAATTTAACTTGCCTTTTTTAAAAACAACATTTCATTACTGATTCTTTTGGGTCTCTTGGAACTCCATTAACTGTGAAAATTTTCTTTGTCTCATTTGTGCAAAGCTTATATTTTTTTCCTACCTAATCTACTCTTCATTTGTCTGTATTAAATTCAGCATGCTTGTTTACCTTCAGCTAGCACAGGTCAACTTAACTAATCATATTATTAGTTCTAGCCTATTAATCATCCTGCTCAATTGGGTGTCAACAGTAATCTCTGAGGGTTTGCCCTCTCGTATTTTGTAAATTATTACATTGATGAAAATTCTTTTTACCAAATTCTTTTCTGTTTTGGAAAGGAGAAATGGAACAACTAATAAACATGGAAAAAAATGTTTTCTGAATTCATTTTAAGAAATTGATTTATTTAGGAAATGGTGTTTACTTCAAGTTATACTTGAGATAAAAAAGGTTGTGTGGATATATTTTTGAAAATGTTAGGTCTATAATATGAAAAGAATTGAAATAGCAAACATTTCTTTTGGTTTATATCCTTTGGTTGGGTCTATATGGCTCCAAGTACCAGTCAAGAAGTATAAAACTCACTTTATCAGCTAGTTTTATTCATTCTTACATCAGAACTTTTTCATGCAAGTAATAGGAAATGGCAGTTCTGTCTTAAGTGGAAAGGAAGGATGTTAGTTTATGTAATCGGTAGGTCCAGGAGTAGAGCTGGCTTCAAATGTGTTGGCATCACAGTGATACCACTACTCAAGTTTTCCTTCATATCTTGTCTCCAGTCTCAGGTAGGCTTTCCCATTATAGCAGTAAAATGAGCACTAAAACGTCAGGTTTGTATACATTATAACTCCAAATCTGTTGGAAAAGAGAGCCTCTTTTCTGGTAGGTCCCACAAAAGAACTGTGATATTCTCTGATCGGACTCAAGTCACATTTCTACTTGGAATAGTTGTTATGGAAAGTGGGTTGAAGAGTAGGTTTGGCAGAAAAATTTGAGGTTACTGACTGTTATGGGTTGAATTTTGTCCCCCCTCCACCAGTTTATATGTTGAAGTCCTAACCTCCCAGTACCTCAGAATGTGACTTTATTTGGAAATACAGTTGTTATAGATATAATTAGTTAAGATGAGGTCATACAGGAGCAGGGTGGGCTGCTAATCCAAAATCACTGGTGTCCTCATCAAAAGGAGAAATTTGGACACAGACACACACACAGGGAGAATGTCATGTGGAGATTGGAGTTAAGCTGTCACATGCCAAGGAACTACCAGAAATAGGAGAGAAGACTGGAGCAGATCCTTCCCTAGTACCTTCAGAGGGAGCTTGGCCCTGCCAGCATCTTGTTTTTGGACTTCTGGCCTCCAGACTGTGAGACAATAAATTTCTGTTCTCCAAAGCCACTCAGTTTGTGGTACCTTTTTATGGTAGCCTTAGCAAACTAATACAGTGATCACAAATTTATAGTTAAACCAGTGTGTCCTGTTGAGTGACTTTTTTAGCGGCAGCCTTAAAGAAGGAGGATAGTTGGGCTCATCCAGGTTTGGAGTTTTGCTATCCTGGTGTGTTCTAAAAGAGGAACAAGGGAATTTAGGTTAATGACAAGAGGCTTATTGATATGATGCACCGTAAAATATAAACTGAATGATGAGGAAAGTAAAGCAAAGAGACGGTCCGCTCTGATGGATCACAGTCGAAATAAAAGGTTCCATGGATAAGAGGCCTTATAAAGGTCAAAGGATGATAACTTGAAAGAGAAGGTTATGGTTGGAGAACAAGATGCTTGAAATAGTGGTTTGGGATATAGAGCAGTTTTCGATAATGGTAAAAGGGCCAGGAGTGATGTTACTATGAGAGTAACAGGATGACTGGGCCATAATATATCCACGTTGGTGGTACATTGTATAACTCTGTTTTGGAGAGACCACTGGTGTTAAGGACGTCAAGGAAGTAAGTAGCCAGGTTGTTGGATGGGTTGTCCAAGTCTGTGGTGAAGTCATCCAGTTTGATGGAGGTTTAGGGTGGAGAGGAAGACAATGAGCCATGTGCCAAAGCCTTAGATGAGTGAAGTAGAGAGACCAGGAGGTTAAGATATAACAGTGATGAGGAAAGGGAGACAGTAATTTTGCTGAAAAGAAAAGAGCCTCAAAAGAGTAGAGCTTGGGGCTTCCCTGGTGGCACAGCGGTTGAGAGTCCGCCTGCCAATGCAGGGGACATGGGTTCATGCCCTGGTCCGGGAGGATCCCACATGCAGCGGAGCGGCTGGGCCCGTGAGCCATGGCCGCTGAGCCTGCGCGTCTGGAGCCTGTGCTCCGCAGCAGGAGAGGCCACAACGGTGAGAGGCCCGCGTACCGCAAAGAAAAAAAAAATCTTTGTTTTTAAAACAAAGATTATGTGGACAAGCTGCACAGGTGAGCAAAGAGGGTTTTAATCCCATTTCTAGAACCTGAGATAGGCAGGAGGTTAAAACTGGACAGCAGCCATTTGAGAGGGCTTCAAGGGAGGTGAGAGATTGTTTCATTCAGAGCAGGGGGTTGGAGGTAACATTCTGAGAAAAGACTGTCAGGCTTTCTCTTCAGGGGAGGACCTATTTCACGTAGGGAGGTGGAGGGAACATTCTCAGAAGAGGTTGAGGAAAAAGGGACTTGCTTACTTCCTTCTGTGCTAGTCTGGTAAAGCCCTTGAGAGCAAGGAATGTATAATTCATCACTGTGCCTGTCTCAATCTTTGGCAAGTAATAGGTTGTCAATAAATGTTGAATCAATTAATTTATACTCCCAGCAATATTTGAGAATTTACTGTAAGAAGGAATTTCACTGATGATCATTTATTCAACTCATATTTTTTGAGGGCTGTAGGTATCGCAGATTTTTTTTTTTTAAAGATTTTATTTATTTATTTATTTTTTAATATGCCGTCTTATTTATTTAGGCTATGTTGGTTCTTCGTTTCTGTGCAAGGGCTTCCTCTAGTTGTGGCAAGTGGGGGCCACTCTTCATCGCGGTGCGTGGGCCTCTCACTATCGCAACCTCTCTTGTTGCGGAGCACAGGCTCCAGACGCGCAGGCTCAGTAGTTGTGGCTCACGGGCCTAGTTGCTCCATGGCATGTGGGATCCTCCCTGACCAGGGCCCGAACCCGTGTCCCCTGCATTGGCAGGCAGATTCTCAACCACTGCGCCACCAGGGAAGCCCGGTATCGCAGATTTGATGGTGAGCAAGGTAGATGTGATTTTCTGCTCTCATGGAACAAATATTATAGTGAGGGCAACAACAACAAGAAAGCAGACAGACAAAATGAAAACAAGTTGTAACAGGTCTCTGAAGGAAACAAGCAAGGCTGAAGTAGAAAATTTTAAAAATGGCCTACTTCATGATGATCCAAAAATGTCTCTGAGTGGGTAACATTTAAGCTGAGTCCTAAAGAAAATGAAGACACCACCTGTGCTTTTCAGGAGCAGAGAATGACATGTGAAAAGACTGAATTGGGACAGAGCTCTTTTAGAAGAACTGAAATATCAGAGTGAAGTTAGTGGCCTTAAGTGAGTCTGGAGAGGCGAGCAGAGGCTGGATAATGCAGGGACTCAAAGCCACATCAAGGAGTTTGGATTTAATTTTTTGTCAGATGAGAAGCCATTGGGGGGTTTAAACAGAAGAATGTTATATTCTTCTTTATATTTACATATACTCTGCAATCTGTGTGGCGAGAACAGTAAAGAATAAAAGCAGAGAGGATGGATTAAAGGTTCTAATAGTCAAGATGAGATATGAACTACGATACGGAGAGAGGTGGATGAGTTCAATATATGTTTTGGAATTAGAGTTGATAGCATTTGCATATGATAGATTGAAAATTGAGAATGAGGGATATGCTGACTCTTAGGTATTTGGCTTGTGCACCTACATAGTTGGTGGGAGAGGAATAGATTTTTGAGATCCTACCTTTTTTTTTTTTTTTTTTTTTTTTTCGGGTCCCTCACTGCTGTGGCCTCTCCCGTTGCGCAGCACAGGCTCCGGCTGCGCAGGCTCAGCGGCCATGGCTCACGGGCCCAGCCGCTCTGCGGCATGTGGGATCTTCCCGGACCGGGGCACGAACCCGCGTCCCCTGCATCGGCAGGCAGACTCTGAACCACTGCGCCACCAGGGAAGCCCCAGGAATAGATTTTTGGAGGAAAAAAAAATACAAGTTCTGTTAGATGTTTGGGAGACATCCAAGTGGAGATGTAAAGTAGATAGTATGTAAGTTGAGAGTTCAGAGAAGAGGTCAGAACTAAAGAAGATATCAATTGATATTCATCAACATAAGTGTAGTATTTGAACCAGGGGAATTGATGGGATCATCTGGTTGCCCAGATGTGTAGAAAAAGGACATGAGAGATGAGGTTGTGAATGTCCTTTGTAAAAAGTAGGGACTTCCCCGGTGGTCCAGTGGGTAAGACTCCAAGCTCCCAATGCAGGGGGCCTGGGTTCGATCCCTGGTTGGGGAACCAGATCCCGTATGCATGCTGCAAGTAAGAGTTCGCATGCCACAACTAGGATCCCACCTGCCGCAACTAAGACCCAGCGCAGCCAAAAATAAATAAATTAAAAATAAATATTAAAAAATGGTAAAGTGCTGTAAAATGCAGGAAGTGGTTATTTTGTTTCACTTGTTCCTTATTTGAATTTTTATAAATCCACATATTAGTTATTCATGCTTAAAAATAATGCTTCTCCCAGTGATTTCTGTTTATTTTGGGCTGGCTAGAATGACTTATGTAGGACTCACTGACTTCTAATGAGAGACCAAAACTAGTCTTTGTATTCATTCTTTGACACTTTGCCACCCAGATTTTTGGTCAGGTTGAATTGGATTTAACAAAAGCTAGTCGATTGTTGCTTTGAGTTGCTGGTATGGTCTCTTTACACCCATTGTTTTTCAGTAGTATACAGCTGTACTGTCTTTTGAAATCCTTCTGTCTACTTAAAGTCCCTTTAATCTTTCAATTCTGATAATCTCCAAAGCAAATGTATTCTTGTATTCAGAGTTTGAAAGCTTTCTTTAGAATACTGTTCTTAGAGTATTCCTAGGTCTTTGCCTGCTAACTATGTTATCAATTTATAAGGGTTTGTTATGGAACAAGTATGAGGTGTTAGCATGTTTGCAGCATGGAGCATTGCAACTTTTACTAGAATATAAGCTGTTTAGAGGGCAGGAGCCCTGTATGATTTTTGTAACCCCAGATATCTGAGCCTATTGTTCTATACTTAGAAGGCATCCAGTACATGTTTATTAAATTATTAAATGAGTTATGAATAACAGAGCTTAGGGTTTATACTGTTCATTATCTAAGGGAACTGCTCAGATGGCTGCTTGTGTTTTCTTGGGCTCCTCCCCACCAGCTCTAACAGTGAGGACTGCTCAGATGACTTGCTTTTCTCTACCCTCTATACCCAGCTCCTTTTTAAAGTTTCTTTATTACTGACTTGCTCTTGACTCTCCAGACAGCTTCTGATTACTAGTTCCTTTGTTAGTTTGGATTGCTGTCGATCACTGTGGCTCCTCTTTATTTTTTCATTCTTGTCTTCTTCCTTTTACTGTTTGTTTCCGCCCTGTTTTCCTTTGTATTGTGAAATACTCAAGTCTTTTTTAGACATCACAATCCTGTCCTCGGAAGGTTTTAGTCTCCTTCCCTGCAAGCCGGTCACATGATGTAAACATACGTGTGTCAAAGCACAGGCTCTGCTGGTTGTATTCAGTTGGTACTCTGGTCATAGGAGTTGCTGTTCCATTATTGGCAGGGTGGTTGGGGTGGTGGTGGAGGAACTGAAAGGATGTAGGGCTAGTTCCCCTTCCGGTTCCTCAGATCTCTTGAAAATGGAGTATTAGAAGGCTGAGTTCTAAAGAGCTGAAGTTTTGTGTGTGAATATGTCAAATATACTTGCATGGCAAATTACCCAGAAAATCGTGTGCTTTATAACACTTATTTATTTTTATGTTCACTAGTACTGAGTTGTTAATCATTTCTTAAGTTTTTAGAGAGACTAAAACTAAAAACATTTTGAGTGGTTTATTTGAAAGAATAAAATCTATTCCTTTGTCTCCTTTTCACTACCTAGACTTCTATATCTGTTTGCCTTTATACACAGTATTCTTTTTGTCTGGATTGCCACCTTCTCTCTACTTCATCATGGTCTTCGACACCGCCTTTTCGTGGGAAGTTGCAAAAAGTAGTACAGAGAGGTCCCATATACCCTTCATCCAGTTTTCCCTAATTGTTGTAACACCTCGTATTCTTATAGTACAAGAGCAAAATCAGGAAATTGACATTGGCACAATTCACACACTTTATTCAAATGTCATCAGATTTATAGATACTTATTTGTGTGTATATGTGTTGTTCTGTGCATATGCAGTGTTTTCATGTGTGGATTCATGTAGCTGTAACCATAATTAAGATAAAGAACTGTTCCATCCCAAAGATCCTTCGTGCTACTCCTTTATATTCATACTCACTCCCCTCCTTATTTATTTATTCTTTGGTTATTCTCTGTATCACAGGACCTTGTGATTAACTGAGAAAAAGATTGGCATTTTGTTTTAGAGGATGTCTGTCTATTTTTACCTTTTCCACATTGTACTATAACCATTTACAATAAGCCTGATACTATTTAAAGTTTCAGTTCATTTTGTGCACTATAGAATCATAGACTCTCAAAGTCATATAATCCAGCACCTCCTCTCACCACATAACCCCTGCTAACATGAAACTAAAAGTTTCATGTGAAGCAACTCTTGATACTTGTTTATTAACCTGTGAATTTCCCTAATAAGCAGGACCTCTTCTTTCTCCCCCCCCCACCACTACCTGGTATACTTTGGTGTTAGATTACCTATGTGTTAACTTTTGCTAGATTATGCTGCACTAAGAAACAACCCAAAATATGAGTAGCTTATAATAACAAAGGTTTGTTTACTGCTCTCATTATAGGTTCCCTAGTAATCACCTATGGTTCTACTCCACGATTCTTTTTCATTTCAGGATCCAGGCCGAAGGAGCACCCCCTATTTGTGACTTACTGTTCTCTTGGCAGAGAGAAAAGAGCAAGAGCTGGTGGAAACACACAATAGCTCTTAAAGCTTCTACTTGGAACTGGAACGTTCTCATATTTCATTGGCCAAAGTAAGTCACATGGCCAAGCCAACAGTAGGGTATCCACAGAGAGGCACTACAAGTCACATGGCAACAGGCAGGATTGTTAATACTCTTGTAAGAGGAGAATAAATGATTGAGGAATATGATACAACCTACGAGACCTTAGGATGGTATAACTTTTTTTCTTGGTAAAAAAAATTTTTCTACCCTGTGGCAGGCATGTAGCATCTTAGTTCCCCGACCAGGGACTGAACCCTCACTTTGCGTTGGAAGCACAAGAGTCTTAACCACTAGACCGCCAGGGAAGTCTCCTTAGTAAAATTTGTTATACTTGATTTTTTCTTAATAAAAATAGCAGCCTCACCCTTTTCTTTTCTTTTTTTGGTTTTCACTGCATTAGTTAGGATCACAGTGGCTTAAACAAGAGAGAATTTATCTCTCTCAAGTATCTGCCCAAGTAAGATAAGTGGTATAGGGCTGATATGGCAGCTTCATGATAGTGTCAGAGACCTAAGCCCTTTTCTCTATTGCTCTTTTGTTCTCAACCATGTTTGCCATCTCTCAGTCTGGGTAGCTGCTCCATGTTTCACCACCAAATCTGCCTTCTGGACAGCTGGAAGAAGGACCGTGAGGTAGAACGCATTCTCCTGTAGGTGCAGAACCTGGGAGTTGGGCACATTATTTCCTTTCACATTTCATTGAGGGGAACTGGGATTGCAAGAGAGTATGAGAAATATAGCTTTAGGTAGATGTCCAATATGTTCGAGTAAGATTTAGGGGTATTATTACTAAAGAAAGAAGAGAGTAAAGGATATTAGGGAACAATTAGCCATCTCTTTTTAATTCAATTAATTTAACTCATGCAAAACCTATGAAGAATAGGTGTTGTTAGCACTTTACAGATAAGGATGCAGGCTTTGCAAAGAGGTGAAATAAGTTGTTCAAGATCATACACCTAAGAAGTAGTGGAATGGGCTTTGAATTTAGGCCTGATACCAAAATGTGAGTGTTTTTTTTTTATAAAACTATATTGGCATTCCAACATCTCTTATTTTCAAGCACTTAACATTTTTTTCAGAGTAGTAATAAATAGCTATTGACTCTTTAGAAGGAATTCTTCTTACATTTATGAATATTTTACCTTATGACAACTGATAGGTGTTTATGATCTAGCCAATGAATAAATAATTGCTTTAAATTATAATAGTGTTAGAATTTTAAAAGTCAGATTTTGATTTTGATAACTTTAGTTTAAAAGTTTTCCTTTAGAAATTAGTTACTAAAAATTTATATGTAACTTTGCATACTGATGTCAGATTTTCAGATTTTTACATTTTTCCCCAAACTGAAAATAGTTTTATCGTTTTATTCTAATTATAAAAGTAGAAAGTGCTTATTATAAAAAACATTTTCAGAGAACACAGAGTAGTATAAAGAAGAATGTAAAAATCATTTATAGGGCTTCCCTGGTGGCGCAGTGGTTGAGAGTCCGCCTGCCGATGCAGGGGACACGGGTTCGTGCCCTGGTCCGGGAAGATCCCACATGCCGCGGAGCGGCTGGGCCCGTGAGCCATGGCCGCTGAGCCTGCGCGTCCGGAGCCTGTGCTCCGCAACGGGAGAAGCCACAACAGTGAGAGGCCCGTGTACCGCAAAAAAAAAAAAAAAAAAAAAAAAAATCATTTATAATTCCATTATACAGAGATAATTACTGTTACCATTTTAGCTATGCCTCTCAAAATTTTTTCTCTGTGCATTCATTATGTGTGTTGTGTACGTGTGATGTTTTTTAACCTGAAATGATCATATTTCAGTTTAAAAAAAAAGCCAATTTTACCAAGATACACCAAACACACTCTTTGATCATCTTACTTGAAGAGTAAATTGGCAATTTGGATGGCTTTTTCCATTCTCACTTAGCTGTATCGTATTAGTATAGTTAATTAGCACAGGCTGTACTTACTTAGTCACTTAGTGAGCTAATGCCTTCTCAAATGTATTTATGTAGTAACTAGTGAGTCTATAATGTGATGATTAATCAGGTACAGTTTGGAGTTCAGAATTTCTTACTATTTATGAATATTTTTCTGGGTACTAAAAATTCAACTAAATTGTCTTTAAATAACTCTTTGTTATTGATGGAATGTATTTCATTTGCTTTCTCTAGCAAAGTATTTATACCCTTCTCTGGGAGTAGGGTGAATATGTAAGTTTTTATTCAAACTGGGACATGTTTGAGAATGAAAGGGACATTACAAATATTTAAAGTTTTATATGTTTTTTGACTTTTTTTTTGGCCATCAAAATGGTTTTATTACATTGGTAGATCAGTAAAATAGTTCTGTTTTCAAAAATAAAATTTTATAAAATATTTGTTCTATAGTACAACAAAATAAAGTCTTTACATTGATTATGAGAATATTTAAAAACAAAAGCAGAATAGTTATTCTGGGTAATAGTCATTTTTTGTCCACTTCTTGGACATATCTGTCTATAATGTTGTGTCAGTAATACTTTTCTGAACAATGTCATTATTTTCCAATGTAGTTTAACTAGTTTTAATTTTTTTCATAAAATTATCTGCAGCATTTTTCAAAGTTATTTTATGGTGTGTAGTTGTTAACCCTTACAGTTGACTCTTCTCTGTAACCAGTGCTATATATATATATTTTTTGGCCATGCTGCTTGGCCTGTGGGATCTTAGTTCCCCGACCAGGGACTGAACCTGGGCTTACGGCAGTGAAAGCACCAAGTCCTAACTTAGCACTGGACCTACAGGAAATTCCCAACAGTGCTCTTCTTAATTGCTAACATACTCTCTCTATATGTTGTGAACTACCTGGCTACCTCAGGAACAATTTTACTAAATGGAGAATATTGTTAATTCTAATTTTTTTCTTACTGAAAACTGTAAATTTATCAGCCCCAGTATTTTCACAGGCATTGTCTTTTTGCCTCTATTAAAGGTACTCTTTGACAAATTTTTAATAAGACAAATCTTGTCATATAATTTGTCCCTATTTATGATTATTTTACATGTTCCACTAAATTTAGTTGCTGTGAAATCATAGGCTCTCTGTAATTTCATGTCATTCCAGTACAGAATATACATTTATCCAGTTAAAAACAGGAAGACTTTTGACGGGACTTCTAGAATTCATTACAAAGTATAATGATAGAATTTCAAAATTAATTCTTGTATTCTGTTTGAACTCCCATCATTTAATTTGTTTAGTACTTCCCTTGCTTTTGAGGATATGTTTCAATGCCTTGGCAAACTTTCTTTCTAATAATTGATATTTGCTAAAAGCTTCAATAGCTGAAGTTTTTTTGTGGGGGGGTTTATTCATTAACTTTAATCTTTGATTAAAAATTTCCCACTGATTTTGAACAATATTCAACCAGTCATTAGAGGACTTGTTTTCAAAAAGATTCAATACTGAGACACTTAGGTTGGATCTATAAAGTCAGTCTTTCAAAGATTCCAGCCTTTAAAATCTGATGACAGGTTGCAAGTAGGGAACACATATTGCCATGTTTAAGTATTTTTTTGTTTTCAATACCATTTTTATACTTAAAATTTAAACCAGGGATATGTGAAAACATTTGTAAATTTTGGCATTTGCAGCTAACTCATTAACAGTGATGCCACTGTAGCTCTATGATAAATAGAAGTAGCCTTAAAATTTTTATGCAAATTGTCTGTCTATCCATTTTCTAGAGAAATGAAAATTTAGTACTTAATCTTGTATTAAACATATAATTTCTTCTCTTTAGCTCATTGTTCCTGAAAGGGTTTACTGGATAAAAAAAAGAAAAAAAGATTGTCAAACAACAAAATAAACAAACAGTTGTAGAATTATACCATGCAATAAATGACAAAACCACCTCGAGTTTTTAGACTGTTGACTCCTCACACAGACTTCATTTGCACCTAACCTGTAATTTCTCACTTACTTGGCCGGCTAGTGGCCTGATGGATCTTGCAGGTCATTGCACATGTCACTGTACTGACTGGCACATCAGTCAGTAGCCCAGGAGCCAGCAGAAGCACCAGTGTAAAATATTTCTTGCAGAGTCTTGAACGGATATAAGGAGTTACCTGTCCATGGTTGCTTGTGTCTGAGGATACTTTTCACTGCGTCTTTTGCATGGTGTCCTTGAAAAGGTGTTAGTTATGTTTTATCTGTAAAGAGTCAGGAAAAAAGTGGAATTACTGTTAGTCCTCTTTACAATTTCATCACTTGTTCAGTGGTTAGAGCACTTAGACACTACTAGCTTGGCCAGAAGTTAGATGTATATAGTAGAGGTGTACTAAATTCATCCTGGTTTATTTTAGTGTAGTGATTAATAAAAAATAGTTCATTTAAGAAGTGAGAAATCTGAGAAAAGTGGTAAACTGGATGGGATGCTGAGACAACAGATTGTACTGTCCTGAGCAAACCAGGGCATATGGGAAACAGCATGGTAATGTGAAAGAGGATGGAGCTTAGAGTGAGACAGTCCTGCATTTAAGTCCAGTCTCCACCATTTAAAAGCTTGGACAAGCAACCTCTCTAAGACTAGGTGTATTAGGGTTTTCCAGAAAAACAGAACCAGCAGGACAGACACAGACACACACACACACTGATTGATTAATTTTAAGGAATTGGCTCATGTGATTGTGGAGGCTGGCAAGTCCTAAATCCACAGGGCAGGCTGGAGACCTAGGGAAGAGTTGATGTTGCAGCTGAGTCTGAAGGTGTTCTGGAGGCAGAATTCCTTCTTCCTTTGGGGGACCTCAGTCATTTCTCTCTTAGGGCTTTCAACTGGCTGGATGAGGCCTACCTACATTATAGAGGATAATCTCCCTTACTCAAAGTTTATGGCTTTAAATGTTAATCACATCTTAAAAAAATACCTTTATAGTAACACGTAGACTGGTGTTTGACCAAACAACTGGGCAGTTAATGGCTCTTGAACTGTCCCCTTTTCCATCCTTGTTTTCTTTACTTTTAGCATGGCAGTTGAACAAGTTGTCTTCTATAACACTTTATAATCTTATCTGTAATCCTTATCACCATTCAGAACTCCTTACTGTTCTCTTCAAACATAACTGAGATTTCTGTTGATTGCATGCATTTTTGCATGCTGTTACCTTTGTATAGAATCACCCTCTCCCCTTCTCCCTTACACCTCAAATTTCTGTACTGATGTCAACCCTATGAAGTCTTCCTGGACTTGCTTCCTGGTTCCCAAACACTCTTCACATTCATGTACAGGCGAACCTGAGCCTTCAAATATTGATACTCCTAAGCTGCCTTTCAGATGAGATAATATATCTGTTCATCAGCTGACCAAGGAACCCTTTGAACTGTGGTATGAATTGAATAGCACTCCCTTCCTGCAGGCATTTCAGATCTGATATCAATATCATCTTTTTGTTCATTAGTATGTGTATTCATTTGATTATTTTACTGAAGTGGTTTTTGAGGTACCTTGGGCACTTGGGTAGAGGATGAATGCTTAAGGCTTTGGACTTTTCAATTCGTCTTTAACCAAATCATTTCACCCCTAATTTGTTATATGTTGGGTTTCTGAGTAAAATTTTATATGAGGAAGAGAGTTCTGATGTCAAAAATAATTTTAAAATTCTTGTTTTATTTCTTGTCTTCCTGATTCTTGGTAATCCATGTGGCTGCCTTTATTCAATTTCCCCTCCTGCCCCCAGAAAGAAACAATACCAAACTTTTTGAAATCAAGGATATTTTAATCGTATTTATCTTTATTTCATATATCTGTTGGATGAATACAAATATATTAATAGAAGTCATTGAATATCATTTAATTTCTAATTATTTATTTATTTTAGTTATCAAGTGGGAATCCTCTATATGAAAAATACTATAGACAGGTAAGATGTTTGTTTCTTTGTCTTCTTAGATTGAACATAGAATATACTTTCAACTTCTGATTGTATATATGCAGATTACCATCCAGCTGAATAAGTTTGACACTTCTTGTTTTCATTTTCTTGTGCTTTAATCTCCTGCTTTGATTAATGCTTTTAACAAGCTCCCAGAAAAATGAAGGAAAGATAATTAAGCCCAAACACTTAATTGTCTTAAATATCTATCTTAAAAATCCATGTGGCATTAGATATATTCATCCAGATATAAACATCCAAATTAATTTATAAGCTAAATAGAAATGACTTCTATGTTGTTTTTAAGACTTATTAAAGTTTAATTTTCATGAAGTTAAAACCATGACTCTCATACAAATATATAAAATGAACGTGTGTCAAGGATTTTTTTCAACTCATTAATTATTGGGAGAACCAGTGAGATGTAAAAATGGGAATATGAGTTACAGAGATTTATATTCTCTATCAGAGAAAGTTAATTTCATTGGTATGGATAGGAATCATTTGCGTTGCTATCAGGTTTATATAATTTAACCTCTACCCCTACAGAGTGTAAAGTAGCCGAGTTGATAGAAAGTCAGAGGTGCAAACCATAGATCAGATTATCTAATCTCCTGAAAGTGTAGACAGTCTTATTTGCCCATTTCCAAATACCAGATCATTTTTCTTGATAATCTCTTCACCTTGTGATCACAATTACAGAAAAGGCCGGTCTCCTTATACAAAGAAACTGGGTAATCTACATATTGCAGCAAGTGTTAATGAACCACTGTAGGTCTCCTTGTGTGACTTGCAAATCTAAAGCCACACACTTACTATTTAACAACTTCTAAGGCCAGCTGATTAATTTCTGCTTGAAATTTCTAAAGAATCTCAGATTGTACTTTTTAAAGTACAATATTTATTCTTCTCTTTTAAGGCTAGGATCCAAACTTTAGAAATTCTCTTCTTCATATTTCACATGCAGTATAAATTTGAGTGCATTTACCTCATCTTGAGGTTTCCCATGTCTGCTAAGTTTTCTAGCCTGCTAAGTGACCTCGCTTTACTGCTTGAGTGACTGGGATCTTACAAACCATGTTGCAGGCCAGTCTTCCTGCAGGCCTTTGTAGACATTGGTTGTACATAAAGGCAATCCCTGATCCTTAATAGCGGCTTGTTCTATCTGAATAAAAGAGAATCATTCTCAAATATGGCCTTGTTTTTGTACAATTGGTTTACTCAACTATAACCTGATAAAAAGGAGAATAAATTGTTATTTAACTTATTTGATAACTATATGGCCATACAAAGTAAGGACATTCAGTTAAAGGATTTGTTTTTGATTTCTGAAGGGTCAGTGAGAATCAAATACCATTGAAAACTGTTTCATTCAGTTTACAAAAGCAGAGCCTACTAAATTGAGGGATGGATATAGAGTAAGAAAGGGCTTTTCCACATATCCATTAGAAAATAGAATAGTAAAAATAATACCAACAATATTCCACATAAATAATCATAATTGAATTTTCCTTAACACTTCATTCAGCCCTGTGTACTTAATTCTTGTTCTTCTGCCTCTTGGGTCAGGCAGGAGTCTGCTTTCAAGAGATATATCTACTTCCAGAATGCAGAGTCCTGGAATTTTGACTTGGTCTACCAGTACAGTCTGAAAATTGTCTAAGTGATGTCAGCCCAGAAGTCTTTATCCAAAAGTCTATATTTTGAAGTGTTAATAGTTCAGATAGTGGTATCGTACTTTCCATGAGGCTCTGAGACTGTCTTTCTTTGTTAACAACACAGATTGTGGCCTTTAGCTTATGGCAGAGCCTTTAGGCAGGCATCAGAGTACAACAGAAACTGCCTGTAGATGACAAAGACTAAATGGCTCTGTTTAATTATTATAATAACCAAAAGAATGGAAGATAGTAAAATTATTTATGGAATACACCACATAAATATGTCATAAGAGCTTGCTCCGGGTTTCCCTTTCCCCTCAGTGCCTCTGTTTCTAGGCTATGCGGGGGTAGTTGTTCCTTTTTTATCCCACCCTGGTCAAGGGGTAGGCAAAGAAATTGAGTTGTGGAGAATTCTAGAGGCAGAGTTCCCAACCCTTTCTGTACCACCTTGTTACCCCAAATTTGGGTTGGGCAATTCTTTGCTTTTTGCTGAGTGCCTGATTTATCCCATGTTCTAGCACTTGAAAGAAAGGATTTCTCTTTTGCTTCTTTGCTGGGATTGGTCTGTCTGGAATGCTTTGTATATGTTTTAGCAAACAATCTTTTAACTAAAGTGGAAAAACAGCTAGCTCACAAATACCCTCGTATCATGTTACTATTCCCATGACTTTTAAAAATTTACTTTTCATTTTTACAAATAGAACTTTAGTTTAGGAAATCTCTACGGAAGTGAGAGTCGTTATTTTTTTTGAGCTGTTTTTTTGTTCTTGGTGACCTCATTCTGTCTTAAAGGAAAGTCCCCATCAGTTAAAATGATGTGTTTCCCTTAATGTGCTTTAGGAACTTAGCAGTTTTTAAAATTTCTTTAAGTTTATAAGGCAGTCACTGCTGGTTTTAGAACTGATATTGCTTTAATTTTTTAAAAAAGTGTTGCAGTTTCTTAAGAGTAAGTATAAAAGCAGAATTTAATTATTTAAAGATATTTGAAAAAAACCAGATAACTGTGCAGCTATTCCCTTTTATTCAGAAGACCTCTCCAGGAACTATTGCCCTTTTCCTCTATTGCCATTTAAGTTTATTGGAATTTAAATGGCAGCTATAGAAGACTTGGAATCAGAAGACATGTATTAATGTTATGACTCCACTAATCTGTTCTACTTCCTCTGAGCTTCAGGGGTTTTGTTTTTTGTTTTTTGTTTTCTTGTTTGTTTTTGTTTTTTAATTTGGCCACACTCTGTGGCTTGTGGGATCTATGTTCCCTGACCAGGGATTGAACCTGGGCCCTGGCAGTGAAAACACTGAGTCCTAGCCACTGGACTGCCAGGGAATTCCCTGAGCTTCAGTTTTATCATGTGTGTAATGGGCATGATAAAAAAAACACTTTGTAGATTGACAGTGCTGTCTAGATGGTACTCTTTTCATGTGGGTCTCCAATATTCCATGGCCTTTGTTAGTCAAAGGATTTCTGTTCCCTGTTTGAAAAAGTCAGTTCCCAAATTACAGGGAGAAAGGCAGGTAAATAATCATAATTTTGTCTTTATGTTTGTTGTCAGCTTATGGTTTGTATCTTTTCAGGTTGATACGGGCAATACTGGAAGGGTATTGGCTTCTGATGCTGCTGTATTCCTGAAAAAATCAGGACTTCCAGACCTGATACTTGGAAAGGTAGTATTTGTTCATTGTAACTAGATATAATGAATATTTATTAGTGTAGATAAATTTGGTGCAAATTCAGAAAGATAACCATTAAGAAACTTAGAAGTTATGGAAGCAGTTACAGTAATGTAGTGGAGGGAATTTCTGGTGTAGTGATTTACCCTCTTGAAAAATAAGGTGTTTTTCAGATTTTTAGAAAACAAATTACTTTTTAGTAGGATGAAATGAGGAAGTAATAGTACATTTGAGTGGTGTGGGGAGAAACAATGCAGACTGGGAACCTTGCCACCCACTCAGAATTGGCTCTTTCCCTACTTCCTCTATTAGAACTGTCTCTGTGTTTAATATGTGGTAAATAGAGTAGGGGATGAGAGGCTTAGGAAGGAGCACAAAGAGGTGGAAAAGTCCCTCTCTTGGCTTGATCTCCTTACAAATCCTTATATATGATATTGGTATGTATTCAAACCCTGAAAAATAATCATTATTAATAATTTAATTATTCACAAATAAACATTAACTATTTTAGCTTACCCATAAGAAAGAGTATCATCTTAATAAGGATCTAAAATCAAGGTAGCATGTTCTAGTAGAAAGAGTATTGGACTTGGAGTTAGAACCTGGGTTAATAAAAAAGTCATTGGACTGGAAGTTAGAATATGGTCTTCAGTTCTTTCCCTGATGCCTTGGATGTTCTTGAGTGAGTCACTTAACCTCACTGGACCTTAGTATCTTTGTGTGTCTTTGCACTAAGTGATCTTTAAGGTTTCTTTCCACTTTTAATTCTATGATTCTTAAATCTGACTACCAAAGAGCATGAGGTTGTAAATTGCAGGGATTTCATTTATCTTTAAGGTGATTTTTGTTAAAATATAGATTGATACTTTTTTTTTTCTAAATTTCAGATCTGGGATTTAGCTGACACAGATGGCAAAGGTATCCTGAACAAACAAGTAAGATTCAGAGATTGACATGAAAAATTTTTGAGGGATTCAGAATAAAAAATAGCCAGCAATTTTTTGTATTTTTAAACTAAAAGTTGGTTTTTACCAAAATGAGGGTTTTGTGAGGGCAAGTGTTGTAACAGTGAAAATATTTCCAATCAGTAGGCATTAAAATACCTAATTCCCAAAGGTTAGTGTTAGTTTGGTGACATTTAGTTCTCCTGGAGTGTTGTAGTATGTTTGGGCTGCTGTAAGGAAATATCACAAACTGGTTGGCTTGTAAACAGCATAAATTTATTGCTCACAGTTCTGGAGTCTAGAAGTCTGAGATAGGGTGCCAGCATGGTTCTAGTGAGAGCTTTCTTCTAGGTTGTGACTTCTTTATTCTTACATGGCAGAATGTGCTAGCGATTTCTCTGAATGCTTTTTTGTAAGGCACTTATCCCATTCATGAGGGCTCCATCCTGATGGTTTTTGCACTTTCCAGAGGCTCTACCTCCTAATGGTTCTACCATTATTTTTGGGATTTTGAATTTCAATATATGAATTTGGGGGGACACATTCAGGCAATAACATGGGATTTATTTTTCTTAGTTATTCAGGGAGACTTTGCTCTTTGTATCTTATTAATTAAGTTTCTTATGTGTACAGGGTTATAAATAAAAGTGGATTTTATTTTATTATTTTTCTTTAAATTTATTTATTTATTTATTTATTTATTTATTTATTTATTTTTGGCTGTGTTGGGTGTTCGTTGCTGTGTGCGGGCTTTCTCTAGTTGCGGCGAGCAGGGGCTACTCTTCATTGCGGTGCGCAGGCGTCTCATTGCAGTGGCTTCTCGTTGCGGAGCACGAGCTCTAGGCACGCGGGCTTCAGTAGTTGTGGCACGCGGGCTCAGTAGTTGTGGCTCGCGGGCTCTAGAGTGCAGGCTTGGTAGTTGTGGCTCACGGGCTCAGTTGCTCCGTGGCATGTGGGATCTTTCTGGACCAGGGCTCGAACCCGTGTCCCTTGCATTGCATTGGCAGGCAGATTCTTAACCACTGCGCCACCAGGGAAGTCCAAAAGTGGATTTTATTATTCATGTGTTAAGATGGTACTGTGCGTTTGAAGGGAAGCTCTTGGCTAATCAAACCTGAGTACAGTGTATTCTGGTCTAGGTCTTATCTCTGACATATAAACCAGAAAATGGTTTACAAGCCAGAAGTACACCTTAGACCAGAAATATGTGAAAGTGGTTGTGGGCATTGGACACCATCAGAGAACTTTAAAGTTCTCCTTTTTGGAGATGGATTTCAGAGTTCTACAGGATTAACTTCAAAGCTTGCTACATGCTAATACATTGGCTGAGCACTACTACTCAAAGCTAATTTTCCCTATGGGGATAGCTGAAGCTAACTCAGAAAAGGGATAGGAAAAATTAGATGAGGGGGTCAGAATACCCAGTCTCTTATTTAAGATTCCAAGGTTAGATTGTGGTCCCCATTGGACCCCTGGGCAGAAGGGCCAGTTTGGTACATTGGAGACATTGGAAAACTAAATTCGCATGGGCATCCAGGGTGCTTTGTACTCGGTCAGCACATATTTGTTGAGTACCTGTTTTGAGCCAGGTTTTAGCAATGCAGAGGTGAACATGACAGGATGTGGTGCCTACCTTCATGAACTTACAGTAAAATAAATTCTTCACTGCTGTTCCTAGACTCTGGATGTTTAGTTTGAGTTGTCTTTGTTATATCCAGGTGGCTGGATTTATGGATCTGCTGTTATAAACTTTGATGTTTGCATTGGAGGAATAGATTTTTGAATTAACATATGAAATTAAGAAAATAAACCAATACTTACTGAGTTTCTATGTGCCAAAAATGATAGTTTTCTTCCTATAGTGTGGTTTTAATTTTGTTCCTTATAATACATTGCAAGGTAGATATTAGCCCCCCTTTTATTTATTTATTTTTATTATTATTATTTTTTGCGGTACGCGGGCCTCTCACTGCTGTGGCCTCTCCCCGTTGCGGAGCACAGGCTCCAGACGCGCAGGCCCAGCGGCCATGGCTCACGGGCCCAGCCACTCTGCGGCATGTGGGATCCTCCCGGACCAGGGCACAAACCCGTGTCCCCTACATTGGCAGGCAGACTGTCAACCACTGCGCCACCAGGGAAGCCCTAGCCCCCCTTTTAAAGAGTTTTTTTAAACTTGCCCAAGGCCTCGCAACCAGTAGCAGAACTAGAATTCAGTGCAATACTATTTCACTTCAGAGCCCATCCATACTGTGGGAGTGGACCTGATTACCTAAGAGTAATTGAATCTCATTAGAATGAGAAGAGAAAAAGGGTTATTTAGAGTTCAGCATTTAAAGGATGGGAGGAGACATTGATTTCAACAAAAGATACTTGAAAGGTCTGAGGAGAACTAGGAGAGCTTTATGAAACTATGCCGGTAGAGGAGAGCTTCAGGGAGGATCATACTGTCCAGGCTGCAAAAACAACAAGTAGGGGATGTTTCCCTTGTGGCGCAGTGGTTAAGAATCTGCCTGCCAATGCAGGGGACATGGGTTCGAGCCCTGGTCCGGGAAGAGCCCACATGCTGCGGAGCAGCTAAGCCTGTGTACCAAAACTGCTGAGCCTGCACTCTAGAGCCTGGGAGCCAAAACTACTGAGCCCATGTGACACAACTACTGAGCCCACGCGCCACAACTGCTGAAGCGTGTGCGCCTATAGCCCGTGCTCTAAAGCAAGAGAAGACACTGCAATGAGAAGCCCGCGCACCGCAATGAAGAGTAGCCCCTGCTCGCCGCAACTAGAGAAAGCTCACGCACAGCAATGAAGACCCATTGCAGCCAAAAAAAAAGAAGAACAAGTAGGATGAAGCTTTTTTTAAATTTTAGAGTCTGTTGTATTTGGTAGCTAGGAGTTTATTTGTGACATAGGCAGTTGTTTCTCTAGCTAATGGTAGGAGTTGAAATCAGATTGCATAGAAGCTTGTGTGGTGAATGAAAAGAGAAGGGGTGATCTTGAAATAGTATTTTTTCCAGAAATTTATTAGTGAAGGCAAGGTATTATGTAAACAGACAACGTGCAAGTTTCCAGGAATAGGTTAAGTATTGAGTAAGAAGGTTGTAGGTGAGAACAGATGTGAGAAAAGCAGTAAAGGGTTGATTGCATCGGCAACTGTACTGGAGTATTGACAAGTTGCAAGTAATCATAACTGGAGTAAAGGGTTTTGTTATGCTTATTCTCAGACCTGATTTTAACTCAGAACAGCTGAAAACAAGTTGCTTCAGTGTCATTCCACTAATTAAATTTTGGACCGAGGCTTCAAATGCCAAAAACCCAAGGACCTTTGGGAGAGATTTACAAATATTTTGAAGTCAAGCAGTTATATAATTGTTTTAGATGTTGCATAGTTATTCTTTGTAGCTTTTCTGGAATAACAGTGACTGAGTCACTTGAATGATTGGTCTAGTGTTAAAATTTATAATCTTAAATCCAGAGATGCCTTTTGATAACCTTTTATTTATTTTCTTCTATGTGCAATTTTCTTCTAGACTTTTTCTCAAGATTCTTTTTCTCACTTAAATTATAAAAATCCTTTAACATCATTAAATATTCTTTGAAACATGATTATTAATTTTGGTATATTTCCAAATATATATATTTATCAGTATATCAGTTTATTTATTTTCCCATTTATATTAATTTTTTTTGCTATTTATAATATTAGGAATATCTTTGTACATGGATCTCTCCTTGATTTTAGAGCAAGTGTTTTTCAAGCAAATGTGCTGTTATATTCGCTGCAACATAAAAATCTTGGAGTAGTTTTGAATTGTTTTATATTTTCAGATTAAAGGTATGTGTGTAGATAGATGGATGGATGGATGAATGGTTAGATAGATCATGCTCTTAACATTCATACTTTTCTTTCTCAGGAATTCTTTGTTGCTTTGCATCTTGTGGCATGTGCCCAGAATGGATTGGAGGTTTCACTGAGTAGTTTGAACCTGGCTGTTCCTCCACCAAGATTTGTAAGAAATGCTTTTAAATTTAAATTGTATTTTAAAAAATGATATCACATGATTTGAAAATTAAAATTTACTATATTGAAAAAATTTTCCCTCAACCCCTATCACTCAGCTACCCAATTTTCTTTCTTATGGCTGCTGTTGTTATTAGTTTCTTGTGTATCTTCCAGTTATTATATGTGTATATAAAGACATATAAATACCTATATCCTCAGTTTACATTAATTGTAGCATACTATACACATGATTCTATGCCTTTTTAAATAACTTGATATGTTTCGGAAATCTTTACATAAAAGCTTCCTCATTCTTTTTTACAGCTGGATAGTATTTCCATGCTTCTGTTTACCTTAATTTATTTAACTTCCTATTGGTAGGCTTTTAGCTTGCTTCCAGTCTTTTATTATTTAAAACATGCTGCAGTGAATAATAACCTTGAATCTGTGTCACTTTGCATGTGCAGAAATATATGTGTAACTTCTCAGAACTGGAATTGCTGTTTCAAAAGTTTGTGCATTGTAATTTTCACATATAATATCTACTTGTCTTCCATAGTGGTTGTATTAGTTCACAGTCCCACCAGCAATTGGTTGAGTGTACTTCTGCTAACATACTGTTGTCAAACTTTTGGTCCTTGGCAGTTTGATAGGTGACAAATGCAATATAAGTGTAGTTTTAATTCGTCCTTTTGGTTTTATGGAGTGAAGTTGAGTAGTTTTTCTCATGCTTATGAGCCATTTACATTGCCTTTATGTGAAATGTCTGTTTGTAACCTTTGTCCATTTTTCTTTGGTTGTTTGTCTTTTCTTATTGAATTCTAGAGGCTTTTTATATATTAGGGAAACAGTTCTTTGTCTATATGAGTTGCAAATATTTTTTCCCAGTTTGCCATTTGTCTTTTGACTTTCTGGTGATTTCTTTTTCCATAAAGAAGTCATTGTTTTTAATGTAAATGAATTATTAGGATTTAAGTTTTTTAATGGTTTCTTTGTTCACATTTACATTAGTCCTGATGTAAGGTATGCATATGGATTCAAATTTATGTTTCTTCAAGATGGCTACCTTTTAGACTTAATACAGTTGATTGAATAATCAATCTTTTCCATACCGATTTGCAATGCCACCTCAATCATGTGCTGAATTCTCATATGTATTTTGTTTTTTTTCTGGATTTTTTCTGTTCATACCCATTGATCTGTTTATCCATATGCTGGTGTCACATTGTTTCAATTATCACATTTGGTAATTCATATCTGATAGGGCTAGTCCTCCCCACCGTACTGCTTTTTTTCAGAAGTTTCACGGCTCTTCTTGCTTGTTTTTAAATTCAGTATTTTAGTATTTGGTCTGAGTATTATGAATTTAACTTCAGTTTTGAGAATTTCTGTACTTTGAAGTTTAGTTGTGGAGTCAGGGTTAATTTAGGGATTTGTTGCCTAACTATACTATTATAAAAAATTTTCAAACATATTCATCTGTCTCTACAAGCAAATAAACATAATAACTTGGACATGGTGTTGATAGGTTCAGGTAGTTGTAACTTAGAAGTCTTAAGTTGAGTTCTTGTTCCAGTCAGCTTTCCTTAAATAGTGTAGGGAAAAAGTGATCAGTTAACAGGGCCATAAATATTTTTGTTACATTCAGATATCTTTATCTTGATTTCGGTTGTAACAGGATTTCTTCTATAAGACTTACATGTTTTATTTAGTGCTCCACAGTCATTTAGTCATTTAGTCATTTATTCATTTAGTTAGCTCCATTAACTCAGCTTACTCAGTTTTTGTTTCATTTGTACTCAGATGAAGGTCTAATAGAGTTAATGTAAAATAGTGTCCTTTGTGCACTGAGATCCAACATTTTGTCTGAGTATTTTTAAATCCAAAGATTATTTTCTCTTCATTGTTTATTGACGTGAGGATTTCAGCCCTTCATGTGCTATATTTTCCTTTTTAGCATGATACCAGTAGTCCTCTGCTAATCAGCAGAACTTCTGCAGCTGAGCTCCCATGGGCTGTAAAAGTAAGTAAACTTTGTAACTGTTCTCTCTTTTACTTCACTTTACTTCCTACCTACATAATCCTTTCCCCCTACTTCCAAAATATATTGCAGTCTGTATTAGACTTTACTGTGGAGGAAATACTGGTACTAGAAATTGCTTGAGGGATGTTACAGCTCTGTCAGTCATTTTATGACAGTTAGTTTTGGCTTAATCTCATTTCTGTTATAGTGTAAACTAAAAATGGTGATCTCATAATCTTGTATTAACTAAAATATTTGATGAATAGGTAGTTTACCCCACTGGTACAATTTCTTGTTTGAAAAGTTCTACTTAACTAATTCTCTTTATGGCTCTAAAACACTTCTTTATGAAATCTTTTTCTAAAATGGGTATTTTGCATTACAGTTATTTGGAGGCACCAAAATGGTTATAGCTATCTTATCAAATTTTAAAAATCGTAATTTTAAAATAGAATATAGCAGATCGAATAACCTGTAATAGATGTGTACAGTTTTGTCAGAAAACCATTTTGGTTTGTATGCCTGTGTGTGCTTGTATGCTATTAACTTTAAAAAGTGTAAGGATCTGGGCTTGGCTTGGAAAATCATGAACAATAGTTTTTTATATTATAAAAATAACTTTCTGGGATTTTAGAAAGTACCTTGTTATTGATAAAAAGAAATCTTGCTTTGGGAAAAATGGGGGAAACTTGCTGTCTATTTCTGTGGCAGTGATTTCCTTTTTTTTTTTTTTAATTTGTTTGAGTTTGAAATGTAACTAAATACCATGTTTAGAAAGTCATAGAATGTCACTAACTAGCTGTGTGTTCTTATAAAAGTTACTGTTTTGCTTTGGATCTGTTTGAGTGAGAGGGTTGGCCTAGATGCTCTTCTCAAAGCCCTTTGATCACTAAAATCTTTTGATTTTAAGCTAACACTAGAAAGGCAAAGATAGTATTCCAGCTACAAAAGGGATGGAGGGGATTCTAGACTTTTGAGTGGAGTAACTTTTAAATTATTATTTACTATAATATATTTTGATGAAAGTAAAAAATGTTTTTTAAATGATAGTTTTAAAAATGTTGTCTATTCTTTGAGGACTCGATTTTTAAAACTCCAGTTAAATTTCTTTCACCATTATTTAACTTTGATCTTTTTTGTATTATAGTCTGAAGATAAGGCCAAATATGATGCAATTTTTGATAGTTTAAGCCCAGTGAATGGATTTCTGTCTGGTGATAAAGTGAAACCAGTGTTGCTCAACTCTAAGTTACCTGTGGATATTCTTGGAAGAGTAAGATATTAAATTCTAAATGTAACTTTTATGTATTTTAATTTTGTATCTACCAGGAACACTTAAAAATACATAGATCTTATTTTGAAGTTGTATTATAGAATTTTTTGTGTTTTGACTTAATATATAAAATTATTGCCAATTTATTTCTTTGGTTATTCCCTCTAACATATGAGCGTTTGAAATTAGCTATATATAATCCTTGTATGTAGGTCCTTTTTTCTTTGAGCTGTATGCTCTGACCTCTGAATTCCTTGATTTAATTTCCAGAGACCATCAGTATTCTGCATCTGCCATTTACTCTGTGGCTGTATCATACAGCCTGGTTAAAGCAATAGTTTCATCTCTGAAATCATAAATTCTACTCTCTGAAGGGAACTTCTTGTCTTTCTAGATTTCTTTCCTAGATACTTGCAAGACTAATTCTTTGACCTCATCAAGACCTTTATTTATTTATTTTTATTAATTAAAAAATTAATTAATTAATTAGTTATTTATTTTTGGGTGCGCTGGGTCTTCGCTGCTGCTTGTGAGCTTTCTTTAGTTGTGAGCGGGGTCTACTCTTTGTTGCAGTACACGGGCTTCTCATTGCGGTGGCTTCTCTTGTTGTGGAGCATGGGCTCTAGGCACGCGGGCTTCAGTAGTTGCAGCACACGGGCTCAGTAGTTGTGGCTCAAGGGCTCTAGAGCTCAGGCTCAGTAGTTGTGGCGCACAGGCTTAGTTGCTCTGTGGCATGTGGGATCTTCCAGGACCAGGGCTCGAACCCGTTTCCCCTGCATTGGCAAGCGGATTCTTAACCACTGCGCCACTAGGAAGCCCAACCTCATCAAGACCTTTAAATCAGACTCTTTTATTTTCCCCATATTTTGAATTTACTGTTTTCCTCATCCGTCCTGGATTTTTTTGGTCCACTGTTTCATGTCAGTATCCTTAGCTTCCTTTGCCATGTTTTCTAACTTTTCTCCTGCCTGGTGAAAATCCAACCTTGCATGAAGCTAATTGTCTGCCTTCTCTCTGGTTGCATTCAGACTACTGAGAAAGTCTTGTAAGATTGGTATCATCATAATTTCATGATCTTCAGCTGGGTTTTCCATACTGCAGTCACTCTTGTGCTGTTTCCATCATGATTTCTCAATACCCCTCTTTATATTTCAAACCTTATCTACTCTCATTAAACCTCTAGTCCTTTCTTTAATTCCTGCTTAGTCAGACTACATGGGGTCAAATCCTGGTTACACCATTTCTTAACTGTATGACCTTGGGCAAATCATTAGAAAACCATGTCTCAGTTTTCTAATCTTTAAAATTAGCATGGTTCACAGTTTGTAGGGTTATACAAATTAAATGTGATAATGTATATAAAGTACCTAGCACAGTGCTTGGTACATACTCTTTGAACGCTAGCTGCCGTGATCATGATGATAACGACTTGCCACCACAACACCAGTACTACTGGATCAGTGTTGTATAGTTTAGGTGCTCAATAAATATAATAAATATTAATTTAAAAGCTATTTTCTAATATTGTTTTTCATTAATTATTTTTCTATTGTGTGATCTGTGTGAGATTTCTAAACTATAAATATAATCTTGTTATTTTTTACTTAAAAGTTACCCTCTTAGGTAGCTTCCCATTGCATTTAGGAAAAAGTCTAAACTCCAGGGCATTCAGTGACCAGGCACTTGCTTATTTTCACTCCTGTCTCTTACCAGTATACCTTCTCTTCCTGTCCCAAGTAAAATTTTGTTGAATATCTTAAATACCTTCATTTCAGGCATTTAACATAGTTTATAGCTGGTCTAAAGCTATGGATTCTACTCTAGAGTTAGACCAAATATACCAGGGCCTTTTAGATTTTATATTTATTTTGTATGCCCTGGACATTAGTTGGCTAATGATTAATAATACAGTGTTCATTGGACACTTATTTCAGATGATTAGAGGTTCTGTATTATAGGGAAAACAATAATGGACTTGGTTGGAAGTCTTCACATTGAAAACTGATTCTGTTACTTAATAATAGTTGTTATGATCCTAGATAAGTCATGCAGTCTCAGGTCTAAAACAGGTTTTATAGTACCACATGGAGTTGTTGCATGAATTAACTGAGGTGTTGTTTTTGAAAAAGCATTATAGTTGTTTAAAGTACTATGTTACATAATTGTTTTCTTACTTGAGAGGAACAAAATATTTTCTTTAAAAATTTGCAAAGGAATTTCTGTTTAAAAATACTTGGTATCAAGAATTATTATTTCTTTTTACAGTAATGTTAATATAGCATATAATAGTGATTTAATAAAATGGTCAGCATAATTGAAATTTCTCAGAGAAATAGATGTTATGATGTTTAGGCAAAACTTTTTCCTCCATTTAGGTATTGGGTGTATACAGTTAGCACGTGAAATGAAAGAATGTTAATCTTTCCTAATTCTTTTCTTTTTAAGGTTTGGGAGTTGAGTGATATTGACCATGATGGAATGCTTGACAGAGATGAGTTTGCAGTTGTAAGTAACATAATGCTTTTGAAATCTTAAACATCTTAATGGTTTTCTCAAGTGAAAATTTCCCCTTTTTGTTTACCTTTAGAGGTAAACTACATTTCTCTTAAAATTGATTGTATGACTCTATTTACCTAGAATTTATAGGTAGTCAATAAATATTATTAAACAAATGGATAATGAATGTTTTTGCCATCTTCATTTTATTTGACTTTAAGGTACATAAGAATACATGCTTTGGATAATGTACTCTAAAGATGCTGAGTATAATCTTTTGAATCTCAACGTGACTAGGCATCTCAGTACCTACTTCTGCTGTGGAATGACTTTACTTCAAATATAATCCCTGAATTTTCACATTTATTTGATTAAAGGAAAAGATGAATAACATAATAGTTTCACGTCATTTATGAAGGCAGAGAAAGTTTTGACATCTTATCTGAAGACATGTTATCCTAAGTAACTGGTTAGTTAATTCCACATAGAGTCGTTTTCATGGCTTCCTTAAAGGTTAGATAAAACTCTGCTGTGAACTCATGAATGGTAAATCTCTAATCCCCCCTTGAATCTCTTATTTGGAAATTAATCTTTTCAAATTTTCTCTATTTTGCTAAGAAATTGTCCATTTCTTTGACTTTCAGATTTGCCACAGATTTGCACTATTCTTTAATCTCTTCTGGGTTTATGGTTGGGTTCCTTTGTTTCCAAATCTTATGTATTTTTGCTTCTTCTCATTCTTTGTTTAATTGGATTTTTTCTGGCCTATTGATCTTTTAAAAGAGCCATCTTTTGGATTTATTTATCTTTTCTATTTTGTTTTGACTTTCTGTTTCATTCTTTTCCACTTTTATCTTAATTCCTTCTTTCCAGTTTGTTTTGATTTACTTTTAAGAAAATTTCTGAAGATAAGTACTAAGTCCCTTTGTTTTTTTATCATCTTTAATATGGAAAACAGTTAAAGGACGTATTTTCCTCTAAATACAGATTTAGCTGGATTACATAGATATTGGTACAACGTGTTCTCCTTTTCACTCCTTTTTAGATAATTTTTAAATTTTCCTTGGTCATCTGTTTAGGAATATGCTTTTTAATTTCAAAGTAGTTAGTTTGTTTGGTTTTTATTACCTTTGTATATACTTTCAGCTTGATTAGATTTTGGCTGGTGAATGTGGTCTTTAAAATTGTGTTAAGGTTTTCTTTGTTACCAAGGTTGCAACCTGTTTTTACATGTGTTTCCTGGATATGTCAACATTTCTGTTCAGAAGATATTAGACTTCTGTAAATCCATTATACTGATTTTATTGACTACACTTCAGTTTCTCTTTGTCCTTACTTTTCTTTTTTTTGCCCTTTCATAAATTTTATTCTGTTTATATCCTAGGAGTGAAACAAAATAGGCAGAACACATCTTATCACATTTGAAAAAACATATACAGAAATAGAAATTTTTTTCCTTATAAAGACAAAAATTAAAAATTTCAAAGGAGCATTTGTATAAGCATAGTTAAGCTAGGTAGACAATAGCATTATCTTCATTTGATAAAACAGTAGTATTTCCTGAGGTAAGTGAGTAAACACAGTTTACCTTATGCCCTGAAGCCTTCTCCTAGGCAACTTTTTTTTTTTGTAATGAAAGTAAATTTTCATTAAAAGAATAATTTAAGAATAAACACACATTTGTAGGAAATTACTACTTTAAAAATTAATGAACATCCATATACCTTCTCCTAGATTTACTAATTTTAACCATTTCACCACGTTTGATTTCCTTCTATGTGCATTCCTCAGAATTTTTTTCGAACTTTATCCTGCTTAGTGCCTTTAATTTTGAATTCCAGCTTGTGTGATATTAATACTGCTTCTGCTCTCTTTTTATTTGGATTACTTGATATTTCTATGCTTAAAATGTATCTCTTAAAAACGTCACTGCCGATTTTAATTTTTTACCTAATTTGACAGTTTTTGTCTTTTAAGATAATGAGCTGTGTATTGATTTTATTCCCCCTACCAGATCCTATTTATTTTACATTATTATTTTCTCTTTTTTCCTCTTCCTTATTGTTGCTAGTTATCAAGTTGTGATTCATTCATTTCCCCCCTTTAATTAATTTGGAAATTCTGTTATAATATCTATTCCATTAATGGTTAATATACCCTTCCTTGTACTTACCATACTTATTGCTCCAGTATTTGAAAAAAAGATTGTTAGCCCTCATTCAAGTAAAATAAGACCTTTAGATTATTTTCACTTCTTTCTCCTTCGCCTCCCAACCTCAGAAGATTTTAGAACATTTTTTGTAACTAAAATTCTAGATTTTACTCAGTTAATTTAATTCTTTTGGTTCTAGGGTTTCCTTTGTCAATTTTAATTTAATTTCCTTTTGTCAGTATTAATAGTCTCACTAGCATTCTTCTGGTAGAATTTGCCTGATAAATCTTTTTCCATCTTTTTACTTTCGTGACTGAGGCTAATATAGTCCATACTATTTTAAAAAAATTTAATTGCTACAACATAACCAATGTAACTGAGCCTGCAAGTCACTGATCTTTATTTAGCATCAGTACTTTTTTGTGTGTGTGTGTGGTACGCGGGCCTCTCACTGTTGTGGCCTCTCCCGATGCGGAGCACAGGCTCCGGACGTGCAGGCTCGGCGGCCATGGCTCACGGGCCCAGCCGCTCTGCGGCATGCGGAATCTTCCTGGACTGGAGCATGAACCCGTGTCCCCTGCATCGGCAGGCAGACTCTCAACCACTGCGCCACCAGGGAAGCCCCTAGCATCAGTATTTTTAAAAACTGAATTTTTTAAGGGTTCCTTTGAAAATTGAAGTAATTTTTTAAATGCTTTTGCAACAGTAGAATAACTAAACTCTATAAACATTTTAAATTATGTTCCTAAATAAGTAAAGATAATGTGCTTATTCATATGATCAGTTCTTTTGGATTATGACAGTTTATACTTTGTCGATTTTTGGTTTGTTGAAGTATAACATAGTATTTTTTCCTTTCTTGTTATGTATTATTTTACTAATTAATCAAAACTATTGAACATGACAGTATTTATGCTTAAGATTTAACTCTAAAATTCTTACCTGTTTAAAAAAATTATTTATTTATTTGGCTTGTGGGGTCTTAGTTTCAGCATGCGGGATCTTCATTGTGGCATGCAGAGTCTTTCATTGTGGTGCGCGGGCTCTTCGTGCCAGTACATGGACTTCTCTCTAGTTGTGGCACGTGGACTCAGCAGTTGCACTCATGGGCTCTCTAGTTGTGGCACACGGGCTCTCTAGTTGTGGCTGCAGGCCCAGTAGTTGTGGCATGTGGGCTCTCTAGTTGTGGCACATGAGCTCTAGAGTGCATGGGCTTAGTTGTCCCATGGCATGTGGGATCTTAGTGGGATTGAACCTGCGTCCCCTGCATCAGCAGGTGGACTCTTAACTACTGGACCACCAGCAAAGTCCTCTTACCCATTTTCTTTTAATATTTATTTATTTATTTGGCTGCACTGGGTCTTAGTTGTGGCACACGGCATCTTCATTGCTGCACACGTGGTCTTTGTTGTGGCACGTGGGATCTTTAGTTGTGGCACGTGGGCTCTTAGTTGCGGCATGCGGGATCTTTTTAGTTGTGATATGTGGGATCTTTAGTTGTGGCATGTGAACTCTTCGTTGTGGCATGTGAACTCTTCGTTGTGGCATGTGGGATCTAGTTTCCTGAGCAGGAATTGGGCCCCCTGCATTGTGAGCACGGAGTCTTAAGCACTGGACCACCAGGGAAGTCCCCCCATTTTCTTTTAGATAAAATGGTGCTTTATGTTTGTTTTAAAGACCCAGTATCTGCTCTGTGTTTATTATATTTTATTTTTAAAAAAATTTTTTATTGAGGGACTTCCCTGGTGGTCCAGTGGCTAAGACTCCATGCTCCCAATGCAGGGGGCCTGGGTTTGATCCCTGATCAGGGAACTAGATCCCACATGCCACAACGGAGATCCCACACTGGCAACGAAGATCCCACAGGCTGCAGCTAAGACCTGGCGCAGCCAAATAAATAAATAAATATTAAAAAAATTTTTAATTGAAATCTAGTTGATTTACAATGTTGTGTTAGTTTCAGGTGTACAGCAATGTGATTCAGTTATACATATATATATAAATATATATATTCTTTTTCAACATTCTCTTCCATTATAGGTTATTACAAGATATTGAACATAGTTCCTTATGCTATACAGTAGGTCCTTGTTGGTTATCTATTTTATATATAGTAGTACGTATATTTTAATCCTAATTAAAACTCCTAATTTATACCCCTGCCTTTGGTAACCATAAGTTTGTTTTCTATGTCTGTGAGTCTTTTCTGTTTTGTAAATAAGTTCATTTGTATCATTTTTTTGGATTCCAGATATAAGTGATATCATATGATATTTGTCTTTGTCTAACTTACTTCATTTAGTATGATAATCTCTAGGTCCATCTATGTCACTGCAAATGGAATTACTTCATTCTTTTTTATGGCTGAATAATATTCCATTGTATATGTACACCACATCTTCCTTATCCATTCATCTGTCAAAAGACACTTAGGTTGCTTCCATGTCTTGGCTATTTTAAATAGTGCTGCAGTGAACATTGGGGTGCACTCATCTTTTCAAATTATGTTTTTCTCCAGATATGTGCCCAGTAGTGGGATTGTAGGATCATATGGTAGCTCTGTTTTTAGTTTTTAAGGAGCCTCCATACTGTTCTCTGTAATGACTGTACCAGTTTACATTTCCACAGTGTAGGAGGGTTCTTTTTTCTCCACACCCTCTCCAGCATTTTTTATTTGTAGACTTTTTGTTGTTGGCCATTACGCCCAGTGTGAGGTGATACCTCATTCTGTAGTTTTCGTTTGCATTTCTCTAATAATTAGCGATGTTGAGCATCTTTAAATGTGCCTTTTGGCCATTTGTATGTCTTCCTTGGAGAAATGTCTATTTATGTCTTCTACTCATTTTCTGATTGGGTTGTTTTTTCTTTAATATTGAGCTGTATGAACTGTTTGTATATTTTAGAGATTAATCCCTTTTTGGTCACATCGTTTGCAAATATTTTCTCCTATTCCATAGGTTGTCTTTTCGTCTTGTTTCTGGTTTCCTTTGCTGTGCAAAAGCTTTTAAGTTTCATTAGGTCCCATTTGTTTATTTTTGTTTTTATTTCCATTTCTCCAGAATACGGATCCAACAAGATACTGCTGCGATTTGTGTCAGAATGTTCTGCCTATGTTTTCCCCTACGAGTTTTATGGTTTCAGGTCTTACATTTAGTTCTTTAATCCATTTTGAGTTTATTTTTGTGTATGGTATGGTGTTAGAGAATGTTCTGATTTTTTTAAAAAAATATTTAATTAATTAATTTATGTCTGCGTCAGGTCTTCGTTGCAGTACGTGGGCTTCTCTCTAGTTGTGGTGCATGGGCTTCTCTCTAGTTGCAGTATGTGGGCTTTTTTCTAGTTGTGGTATGTGGGTTTTCTCTCTCTAGTGGCACGCGGGCTCCAGAGTGCGTGGGCTCTGTAGTTTGCGGCATGCAGGCTCTCTTGTTGAGGCACATGCGCTCAGTAGTTGTGCGTGGGCTTAGTTGCCCTGTGGCCTGTGGGATCTTAGTCCCCGACCAAGAATCGAACCTGTTTCCCCTGCCTTGGAAGGTGGATTCTTTACCACTGGACCACCAGGGAAGTCCTGAGAATGTTTTAATTTCATTCTTTTATTTGTAAGTGTCCAGTTTTCCCAGCACCACTTATTGAAGAGACTGTCTTTTCTCCATTGCATATTCTTGCCTCCTTTGTTGTAGATTAGCTGACCGTATGTGTATGGGTTTATTTCTGGGCTTTCTACCCTGTTCCATTGATCTATATTTCTGTTTTTGTGCCAGTACCATACTGCTTTGATTGCTGTAGCTTTGTTGTATAGTCTAAACTCAGGGAGCCTGGTTCCTCCAGCTCCGTTTTTCTTTCTCAAGATTGCTTTGGCTATTCGGGGTCTTTTGTATTTCCATATAAATTAAAAAAATTTTTTGTTCTAGTTCTATAAAAAATGCCTTTGGTGATTTGATAGGGATTACATTGAATCTGTAGATTGCCTTGGGTAGTACAGTCATTTTAACAATATTGATTCTTCCAATCCAAGAACATGGTATATCTTTCCATTTATTTGTGTCATCTTTGATTTCTTTCCTCAGATACTTACAGTTTTTGGATTACAGGTTTTTTGCCTCCTTAAGTAGGTTTATCCCTGGTATTTTATTCTTTTTGATGCAATAGTAAATGGAATTGTTTCCTTAATTTCTCTTTCTAACCTTTCTTTGTTAGTGTACAGAAATGCAGTGGATTCCTGTGTATTAATTTTGTATCCTGTACCTTTACTGAATTCATTGATGAGCTGTAGTAGTTTTCTGGTAGTGTCTTTAGGATTTTTCTATGATAAATGTATGATATGTATGATATCATGTCATCTGCAAACAGTGACAGTTTTACTACTTCTTTTCCAGTATGAATTCTTTTTATTTCTTTTTCTTTTCTGATTGCTGTGGCTAGGACTTCCAAAACTGTGTTGAATAACAGTGGTGAGAGTGGACATCCTTGTCTTTTTCCTGATCTTACAGGAAATGCTTTCAGCTTTTCACCATTGAGTGTGATGTTGCCTGTGAATTTGTCATATATGGCCTTTATTACGTTGAGGTAGGTCCCTGCTATGCCCACTTTCTGGAGAGTTTTTATCATAAATGGATGTTGAATTTTGTTAAAAGCTATTTTGGTATCTATTAAGCTGATCATATGGTTTTTAGTCTTCCATTTGTTAATGTGGTGTATCACACTGATTGATTTGTGTATATTGAAAAATCCTTGCCACCCTGGGTTAAATCCCAGTTCATCATGGTATATGATCCTTTTAATGTATTGTTGGATTTGGTTTAATAGTATTTTGTTGAGTATTTTTGTGTTCATCAGTGATATTGGCCTGTAATTTTCTTTTATTATTTATTTATTATTTTGGCTGCTCCAGGTCTTGGTTGCAGAATGTGGGATTTTCATTGCAGCATGTGGGCTTCTTAGTTGTGGCATGTGGACTCTTAGTTGCAGCATGCAGACTTCTTAGTTGCGGCATGCGAACTCTTAGTTGCAGCATGCATGTGGGATCTAGTTCCCTGACCAGGGATTGAACCTGGGCCCCCTGCATTGGGAGCATGGAGTCTTACCCACTGGACCACAAGGCAAGTCCTGTAATTTTCTTTTTTTGTGATATCTTCGTCTGGTTTTGGTATCAGGGTGATGGTGGTCTCATAGGATGAGTTTGGAAGTGGTCCTTCCTCTGCAATTTTTTCGAGTAGTTTCAGAAGGATAGGTGTTAACTCTTCTTTGAATTTTTGATAGAATTCACCTATGAAGCTATTGGTCTTGGACTTTGTTGGGAGTTTTTCAATCACAGATTCAATTTCAGTACTTGTATTTGGTCTGTTCATATTTTCTATTTCTTTCTGGTTCAGTCTTTGGAGATTGTACCTTTCTAAGAATTTGTCCATTTCTTCTAGGTTGTCCATTTTATTGTCATAAAGTTGCTTGTAGTAGTCTTTTATGGTCCTTTGTATTTCTGTGTTGCCTGTTGTAATTTGTCTTGTTTCATTTCTAATTTTATTGATTTGTGCCCTGTTCCTTTTTTTCTTGATGAGTCTGGCTAAAGTTTTATCAATTCTGTTTATGTTTTCAAAGAACTAGGTTTTAGTTCTGTTGATCCTTTTTTTTTTTTCCTTTTGGTCTCTATTTATTTCTGCTCTGATCTTTATGACTTCTTTCCTTCTACTAACTTTGGGTTTTGTTTGTTCTGATTTCACTAGTTGCTTTAGGTGTAAGGTTAGGTGTTTATTTGAGACTTTTCTTGTTTCCTGAGGTAAGCTTGTATTGCTGTAGACTTCTCTCATAGAACTGCCTTTGCTGCATCTGGTAGGTTTTAGATCATCATGTTTTCATTTTCATTTATCTCTAGGTATTTTTTAATTTTCTCTTTGTCTTCTTCAGTGATCCGTTGGTTGTTTAGTAGCATACTGTTTAGCCTCCACGTGTTTGTGTTTTTTGCAGTTTTTTTCTTATAGTTGATTTCTAATCTCATAGGGTTGTGATTGGAAAGACAGATGCTTGATACAATTTCAGTTTTCTTAAATTTACCGAGGCTTGCTTTGTAGCCCAGCATGTGATCTATCCTGGAGAATGTTCCATGCGCACTTGAGAAGAAATTGTAATCTGCTGTTTTTGGATGGAATGTCCTATAAATATCAATTAAATCTGTCTGGTCTATTGTGCCATTTAAAGCTTCTGTTTCCTTATTTATTTTCATTTTGGATGATACGTCCATTGGTGTAAGTGAGGTGTTAAAGTCCCCCACTAAAAAAAAAAACAAAACAGAAAAAGTCCCCCACTATTATTGTGTTACTGTCAGTTTCCTCTTTTATAGCTGTTAGCAGTTGCCTTATGTATTGAGGTGCTTCTTATGTTGGGTGCATATATATTTATAACTGTTATATCTTCTTCTTGGATTGATCCCTTGATCATTATGTGGTGTCCTTCCTTGTCTCTTGTAACATTCTTTATTTTAAAGTCTATTTTGTCTGATTTGAGTATTGCTACTCCAGCTTTTCTCTGATTCCCATTTACAGGGAATACCTTTTTTTTATCCTCTCACTTTCAGTCTGTATGTGTCTGTAGATCTGAAGTGGGTCTCTTGTAGATGGCGTATATTTGGGTCTTGTTTTTGTACCATTCAGCCAGTCTGTGTCTTTTGGTTGGAGCTTTTAATCCATTTTCATTTAAGGTAATTATTGATAGGTATGTTCTTACTGCCATTTTTTTTTTTTTGCGGTACGCGGGCCTCTCACTGCCGCGGCCTCTCCCACCATGGAGCACAGGCTCCGGACGCGCAGGCCCAGCGGCCACGGGCCCAGCCGCTCCGCGGCACGCGGGACCCTTCCGGACCAGGGCACGAACCCGCACCCCCCGCACCGGCAGGCGGACTCCCAACCACTGCGCCACCAGGGAAGCCCCTTACTGCCATTTTGTTAATTGTTTTGGGTTTGTCTTTGTAGGTCTTTTTTCTGCCTTTCCTCTTTTGTTCTCGTCTCTCTTGTGATTTGATGACCTTCCTTAGTGTTGTGCTTGGATTCCTTTTTACTTACATATGTGTATATCTATTATAGATTTTTGGTTTGTGGTTACCATGAGGATTTGGTATAGCAGTCTATATATATTTCCATGATTGTTTTAAGTTGCTCATCTTTTTATTTCAAGTGCATTTCAGATATCCTGCTTTTGTATTCTCCTCTTGTGATTTTTGTTTTAGATATAATATTTGTGTGTGGATGATTTCCTACCTTTACTGTAGGTTTGCTTTAACCAGTGAGCTTTCCCATTTCTTAATTTTCTTGTTTCTCATTTTGCCCTTTTCTTTTCCACCTAGAGAAGTTCCTTTAGCATTTTTCATAAAGCTGGTTTGGTGTTACTGAATTCTTTTAGCTTTTGCTTGTCTGTAAAGCTTTTGATTTCTCCATCAAATCTGAAAAAGAGCCTTGCTGGGTAGAGTATTTTCAGTTGTAGGTTTTTCTTTTCCATCACTTTAAAGGTATCATGCCACTCCCTTCTGGGCTGCAGAATTTCTGCTGAAAAGTCAGCTGATAACCTTATGGGGATTCCCTTGTATGTTATTTGTTGCTTTTCACTTGTTGCTTTTAATATTTTTTCTTTCTCTTTAATTTTTGTCAATTTGATTACTGTGTGTCTTGGCATGTTCCTCCTTGGGTTGATGCTGTATGGTACTCTCTGTGCTTCCTGGACTTGGGTGACTGCTTCCTTTCCCATGTTAGGAAAGTTTTCAGCTATTATCTCTTCAGGTATCTTCTCAGGCCCTTTCTCTCTCTTCTCCTTCTGGGACCCCTATAATGTTAATGTTGGTGCATTTGATGTTGTCCCAGAGGTCTCTTAAACTGTTCTCGTTTCTCTTCAGACTTTTTTCTTTATTCTGTTCTGTGGCAGTGATTTCTGGCACCCTGTCTTACAGCTCCCTTATCCATCCTTTTGCCTCATTTATTCTTCTGTTGATTCCTTCTAGTTTATTTTTTATTTCAATTATTGTATTCTTCAACTCTGGTTGTTCTTTATTTTTTCTAATTCTTTGTTGAAAACTTCTTTTAACTTCTCACTTTGTGCATGCATTCTTTTCCTGAGTTCTTGGGTCATCTTTACGATCATTGCTCTGAACTCTTTCTTGGGTAGATTGCCTATCTCCACGTCACTTAGTTGTTTTTCTGGGGTTTTATCTTGTTCCTTTGTCTGGAACATATTCCTCTGTCATCTCATTTTGTCTAAGGTTCTATTTGTATTTTTATGTATGTGGAAGGTTAGTTATACATCTTGACCTTGGAGAAATGGCCCTCTATAGGGGAGGTCCTATGTGTCCCAGCAGTACAGCCCCCCCCTCATCACCCAATGACCAGGGACCAGCTGGTCCCAGGGTAGGTTCTGACCTTTGTTTGCAGGCTGAGTTCCACAGGCACTGGACTGTATATTTCTTGCTTCTGGTGTCTGCCCGCTGGTGGGTGAGGCTGCTCTAGCTTCCTTGTGGGAGGGGCACATCCCTGCCCGCTGGTGGGTGGAGTTGAATCTTGGCCCTCTGGTGGGCAGGGCCATGTCAAGGGGCGTGTCTGGATTGGCCCTCTGGTGGGCAGGGCCATGTCAAGGGGGTGTGTCTGGAGGTGGCTGTGGTCTCAGGAAGTCTTTAGGCAGCCTGTCTGTTGATGGGTGGGACTGTGTTCCTGCCCCGTTGGTTGTTTGGCCTGAGGCATCCCAGCACTGGAACCTATAGGCTGTTGGGTGAGGCCAGGTCTTGGTGTTAATGTCCCAAGTAAGATGTCAGCCTTCACTCCTGGGTATGTTCGCCACCAGCTTTGATGTCCCAAGAGAGTCATAGCCACCACCCACCTCTGCACGAGACCATCCAAGACCAACAGGTAGGTCTGGCCTAGGCTCCTATGAATTCACTGCATTTGCCTTGGTTCCTGGTAATAAGACCTTGTGTGCATCCGTCAAGAGTGAAGTTTCTGTTTCCCCCAGTCCTATGGAATTCCTGCGATCAAGACCCGCTGACCTTCAAAGCCAAGTGCTCTGGGGGCTCCTCCTCCCGATGCCAGACCCCCAGGCTGGGGAGCCTCTTGTGGGGCTCAGAACTCTCCTGTAGGAGAACTTCTGTGATATAATTATCTCCAGTTTGTGGGTCACCCACCTAGGGGGTATGGGATTTGATTATATCGCAAGTGTGCCCCTCCTACCATCTTGCTGTGATTTCCTCTTTGTCTTTGGATGTAGCATATCTTTTTTTGGTAGGTTCCAGTCTTTTTTATTGATGATTGTTCAGCAGTTAGTTGTGATTTTGGTGTTCTCGTGGGAGGAGTGAGCTCAAGGTCTTCTACTCCACCATCTTGTCTTGTTTTCCTCACTGGGCGCCCCAGCAGGAACAGCACAGAGGTCCCAAGAGCCCTGTTACCAGGTCTTGTTAATGCAGCTTGTATACAGTCATCTTTGGTAAACCCTGAGAAAGTAGAGAGTAAACCATGTGGGAGCATTCAGAAAAAGGAAGGCTCTGTGCTGCTATTTAAGAAAAAAACATCCTGGATAAAAGTCAGCATGGCCCTCCTTAGATGTTGGGGCGCATACAGGAGCTCTTTTCTCCTGCACATGTGGCCACATGCAGGCATTTGTCCCAAAGCCAAAGTGTATGTTTATTTTTTGAATGGGAATAAATAAAAATGAAGTTAGTGAGAAATTCTAATTTGGTTTCTTGAATTACAATATGGATTTTTAAAAAGAATAACTTCTTATTTCACTAATGAACCCAAACTTGGTTGAACCTGAGTCTTCATGTTCAAGACTTATCTTTAAAAATTCTTAATCAAACCAAATTCTTTCTTTCCTTTTATAGCGTAGATGGGATATTTGGTCGGTTTACTTTTTTAATTGGAATAAATGAAGTTAGTGAGATACTCTAACTTGTATAACTTCTCTTGCCTTGTGAACCTTTAATGAACGGTCCTTATTTCTTTTCAAATGTAAATGCTTTTTTATATTCTCTGAAACCTAGTGGTTTAATTAAAAATCCAGAATCTAGAATATCTTGGAGGTTTTTTGTTTTTTTTTTTTAACTGAATTTGTAAAGGTCAGGCCTTAGTGTGCCTTGGGTGTTCTGGCCACAACTAAAATGACTTTTGAAGACTTACTTTCAGGAATCACTTCTGTAGTTCATAAAATGACTTTTGAGAGGGGCATATGCGTGTGTATGTATACACACAAAAATAAAGTGGATTTAAAAAATAATTTCTGTATCCTTGAATGTTGATTTTTTTTAAATGTCTGTGACTATTATTGGTATTCTATTTGCTCATTGATGAATTCTATGATTAGAGAATAAGGATATTGGAAATACATCTTCCTGAGTTTTACTTCTGACTTAGGTTAGGAAAGAGTCTCTGACAGGGCATTAAGGGGACATTTTGCAAATGGGCCAAGTTTTCCTCTCTGGTATTTGTTTGAAAACTCAAAATGTATGTAAAATTATGGTATTGGTATTGAACCAAGGGAAGTGACTAATAATCATGTTAAAGTTTATTGTTTCCTTTGTTGGGATGAGTTCCACCAGTATGCAGTCCTATTCTATGAAATAGTTCTTTGTTTTATTGAGCCGGAAACCATGGCTTTCAAACTTAAAGGGAAGACCCCTAAATCTAGTAATTTACTATTTGGTAAATGAGCTTATGCTTATGCTTTTTCATAGATTTTTAGAGTTGGACAAGATTCTGTAAATTAGCTCCTCTAAGCAGATCAGTTAGTGGCAGAGCCAGGGCTGAGCCTGGGCCTTCTAGATCATGCTGCTTTTTTTTTTTTTTTTTTTTTTGCTGCCTTGGGTCTTTGTTGCTGCATGTGGGCTTTTCTCTAGTTGCCGAGAGCGGGGGCTACCCTTTGTTGTGGTGCACGGGCTTCTCATTGCAGTGGCTTCTCTTGTTACGGAGCACGGGCTTTAGGCGCGCAGGCTTCAGTGGTTGTAGCACGCGAGCCCTAGAGGTGTGTAGGCTTCAGTAGTTGCGGTGTGTGGGCTTTGTAGTTGTGGCTAGCAGGTTGTAGAGCACAGCCTCAGTAGTTGGGGCGCACAGGCTTAGTTGCTCCATGGCATGTGGGATCTTTCCGGACCAGGGATTGAACTCATGTCCCCTGCATTAGCAGGTGGATTCTTAACCACTGCGCCACCAGGGAGGTCCCAATCATGCTGTTTTTGTTTTTTTGTTTATTTGTTTTTTAAAAAATAAACTTTAAATTTTGGAATGGTTTTAAATTTACAGAAAAGTTGCAGATAGAGTACAGAGATTTCCTCAGTACCCCTCACCCCACTTCCCCTACTATTAACATATTACATTGCCATGGTACATATGTCAAAACTAAAACCAACATTGGTACATTACTGTTAATTGAACTCTAGGCTTTATATGCATTTCACCAGTGTTTCCTTTATGTCCCAGGATCCCTTGTAGGCTACCACACTACATTTAATTGCTATGTCTACTTAGTCTCTCTAGTCTATGATAGTTTTTTTTTTTTTTTTAATTTGACATTGTCTAGGAGTACTAGCTGGGTATGTCTGATGTTTTTCTCATGATTAGACTGGGGATATGGGTTTTTGGAAAGAGTACCACAGATGTAGAATATCTTTCTCGTCACATTTAGCAGGGGTGGGGGGTTACATGATGTCCACATGCCTTCACTGGTGATGTTAACCTTCATCACTTGGTTAAGGTGGTGTTCACCAGGTTTCTTCACTATAGTTTCCCTCTTATCCTTCTCTACTCTTTGGAGAGGTAGACTCATGCTCCTTTTACCTTGTATTCTGTCTTCCTATCTATCTATTGGTTTTTACATTCTTACTAAGTCTTAAATTTTTCTGTCAGGTAAGTTCTTAGACTGAAAGTGGTCTCAATTTTTGTCAGTAGCATTTGTTGGATCCTCATTATGTGAAGAGTTTTTGGCACTTGGAGATTTATTACACATCTCTCTTTCTCAACATGTTCACATTGCACTGAAATTAACTTTTTACGTGTTTGCTGCTGCTTCTGTTGGGTTGTAAAAATGAGAGATCACTTCTGTATTTGTAATGCCTAGCACAGTGTCTGCTGGCTAGAAATTTTTCAGTAAATGTTTTGTTGAACTAAATTGATGAAGGAAACCCGTATTACTTGGAAAACACAACAAACATCTGATACTTTAATCCTAGTTTGCTATTATTAGAAATTAAAACTGGGAGTTCAACTGATTGAGTAGACCAACGAGCAAACAAAACTCCTTAGGAAACTCCTAAAATACTGGTTCTCAAAGTATGGTCTCCCATAAACAACGTCAACATCACCAGTTAACTTATTAGAAATGCAAATTCTCAGGCCGTACCTCAAACCAACTGAAAAAGAATCTCTGGGGTTGTGTCCAAAAACCTGTGTTGCGCTTCCCTGGTGGTGCAGTGGTTGAGAGTCCGCCTGCCGATGCAAGGGACATGGGTTCGTGCCCCGGTCCGGGAGGATCCCACATGCTGCAGAGCGGCTGGGCCCGTGAGCCATGGCCGCTGAGCCTGCACGTCCGGAGCCTGTGCTCCGCAACGGGAGAGGCCACAACAGTGAGAGGCCCGCGTACCGCAAAACAAAAACAAAAGCAAAACCCCGTGTTTTAACAAGCCCTCCAGGTGATTCTAATGGCCAGAAATTTGAGAAATACTCCCTAAAAGCATAGAGGATGAAAAAAAAATCAAAGAAAGAGAACAGCTAGTGGTAATTGACTGCAACAGTGAAACTAGTCCCCTCTTTCCCTGCTGTCTCTATCCATGAGTAAACTTAGGTTTATTTTTGATGCATTTACCTTGAAATCATCAAAAAGATATATGAAATGCTTCTTACTTAAGTGTCTATCTCTAGCTGTGCAAATGCATTTGCTAGTACATAGTACATTTCAGTTTAAAAACTAGTTGCTGGCCAGGTTTCAAGCGTTGTACATCATTTGATTTAGCTGCTGTATTTGTTTCAATGACATGCTTTGATTAGGATAAAGTACAATATAATAAGAAAACAAACAAAATCATAATTCAACCATATACTGTTCACTTTTTCTGTTTTACTTGGTGAAAAAATTTTTGACTTCAGTTTTGTCTGGAAAATTATTTTCAAGGCAACATGAACTTAGTAATATATTTTTTTAACTTTGAAAAACTGTGTTGTCTGTTGGCAGCAGATGGCTGACATAGCTTTTTTGCTTCAAGTGACCACTTTTCCAGGAAATGACTCCCATCTGTAGCAAGAGGAATGCTGACCTTTAATGTGCATGTTAGTCACTTCTTTTAGCTCAGTGCCAAGCTAATAATATTACATATATTGTGAATTTGGTTAAAAGTATGTGCTAGCCAGATTGTTTTCTTTCTGGAGTTTCAAGCTTTTGGAAATAGAAAGTATGTGGGGGTTTTTGTATTTAATAATTAAAAATAATTTTAATAGGTGATACATTCTCATGGTTCAGAAATCAGTACAATATAAGAAGATATTCAGTGGAAAAAAATGTCAGTCCCATCCTTGCCCTCAACTGCTCCATTTACACCTACTCTATATATTCTTATTTATCCTTCCTTTCTTGTTTATCCTCCTAGAATTTCTTAATGGAAACAGAAACAAATATGAATAATTATTATCCCCTTACCATAAAGGTTACACACTACTATTATACATACACACTGATCACTGCTATACTTTTTTCATGTTAACATAGTATCTTGGATATCTTTTCACACAGAGGGCTCCATGATTCTTTTTCTGGTCAGCTTTATTAAGGACTACTTTACATACAATGAACTGCGTTCAATTTAAGTATATAATTTGATGAGTCTTGACAATTGTATATATCTGTGAAGGTACTGCCGCAGTTAAGATACAGAATATTTCCCATGGATTTGCTTTTTCTTGGGCGGGTGGGGGGTTGGTTTGGTTGATAGTATTTCATTGTACGGGTATACCATAGTTTTTTAAACAGTCTTTGCTGATGAGCACTTGTGTGCCGATACAAACAATTCTATAATTAAAAACCTATTTCATACAGCATTTCCTATGCAGGCAGGTAGAGGATATCTGAGGATAGACTCCCAGATGTCAGATTGCTGAGCCAAAAGGGAAATAAATAATTTGGTAGATGTTACCAGAATACCCTTCAGTAGTCTTGGTACCAGTTTGAGCTCTCACTAGCAATGTACGAGAGTGCCTGTTTGCCCAGTCTAGCTAACAAATTGTGTTATGAAACTTTGGACTTTTTCCATTAGAAGGAAAATGGTATTTTCATGTAGTTTTAACTTGCCATTTTCTTGGGAGTGAAAGTGAGCATATTTTTATAAGTTAAAGGATGGGCCATTTGTGATATATACTTTTCTGTAAAGTATCTGTTCATACTCTTAGCCCATTTTCCTACTGGATTTTGTGGGGTTTTTTCTGTTAATATCAAAGTATTCTTTATATATTAGGGAAGTTAATTCTTTCTTTGCAAATATTTTTTTTCCCAGGATGTTTTCTTTTGACATTACAAGACCTTTACTTGAAGGGTGTGTGTCTAAGTTTTTACTGCTTGGGATATCTCCCTAAAAGTTGCTTAGTTTTGATTTATTTCCTTTTCTCCGTCCTTCCTTTCATCTCTCCCTCTTTTCCTCTTTCTTTCCTTCCCAGCCTAATTTCTTAATAAAAGGATTTGAGGCAGCTTGAAGATGCTTTTTTGTTGAACAATAATCAGTTCGTGGGTGGATGTTTTTAAATGATTTTAATATATATGACCCTGGTTCATCTGTTTTGAAGGCCATGTTTTTGGTATACTGCGCATTGGAGAAAGAACCTGTGCCAGTGTCCTTGCCTCCAGCCTTGGTGCCACCTTCTAAGAGGAAAACGGTCAGTATATCAGGCTCTGTGCGGTTGATCCCCTCTTCAACATCAGCCAAGGAACCTTACCACTCCTTACCACCTGTAGGCATTTTACCTACCAAAGCACCGTTAAGACAGGTATAGATTTATCAGTGTTAAAGGACTTTTTAAAAAAAACAAAATGCATGGCATTTAAGTTGATTGCTTGATGAAGATAGAAGGAGCAATCAAAGGGATCAAAAATTCAGAGCTCCCTCTGGTTGAACCTATATAATGTGATGTCCTAGAGAAGACAGATAATCCTGTCCTGCATTTGGCCTTACTTAGGTCATATGGATGTTTCATTGGCTTTGCCTTGACCTACCTGGAATTAAAGTTGGAGAAAGAAGATACTCCATATTAATCTGGCATGCTTGCCCTGGCAAAGTTAATAGATGTTTTGTTTGTTTAATCTCTAGTTAACTCTTGATTCTTTGGGATCAAATTTTTCAATGTGGGGTTGTTCAAGGCCTTTTTTTTCCCTACAACCTGCTTCTTGTTAGGTTGAGTAAAGGAAAATAATGACAGAATATGCAGATCAGCCAGTTTGGCTACAGTTAAGAACGGGGAATGAAACTATAAAAAAATGGAGATTTAGAATTATCTGAATCTTTTGTTTATGTAGACTCTCCTAGTTACGTGTCTTAATGTGGTCATTCATAAGTCAAGAGTTAACTGTGCTTGAATTTACTCATTACTTAAAAAAAGTAAAATGGGCATCTTTAACTATAGTCCCTATAGCTAACCTATATTTTTATTCTGTAGTTTTCTCTTCATCACAGCATTTCAATTGGGGTGTGATGGAAGTGACACACCGTTGCTATAGTTAGTGGGGTAGAATTGCACAGAATTTGTGAAAGTTACTGGCATGGGCTGAAAAAGGGACACTTCAAAGTTTGTTTCATTTTGGTGGAAATACTATATATATATATATTTTTTTCCTGTAGTGGGTTGTATCCCCTGCAGAAAAAGCTAAATACGATGAAATCTTCTTGAAAACTGATAAAGATATGGATGGATTTGTGTCTGGATTGGAAGTCCGTGAAATCTTCCTGAAGACAGGTTTACCTTCTGCCTTACTAGCCCATATTTGGTAAGACTTTATTTAAGTTGATTTTAAAAACAAATATGGTTTTGTATCAACTCTAGTTTTGTAGATTCTTATTTTTAGGCATTTGTAAGTAGGACAGTTTTTGTTTAGAATTCTTTGTAGAGAAAAATTTAAGTCTGATGATTTCTTCTGGATAGTGGACAAAAGCTTGAGAATGGGTTACCTATAGTTTTATTAGATTGACGGTGTCAGTTAATGGTTATTAGAATGTTAAAATCCAGCATTGGTTTATATCAACTAATTAAACTTCAGTTTTTAAGGGAGAATCCAAAATTCTGAAATTTAAACAATATAAAACCCAGAATCTTCAAGGTATACTTGTATAATTCTTTCTATAGGGTATATGTATACTTTTATACCTTTACGTGGGAACTATACACTTGGTCCTTAAAAAATGACAAATTTTAGTGTCTCTAGTGAATTTCACATTAAATGAGATAATATAATGAAAATGCTTTTTATAGTGTTCCTGCTGCCAATCCACCTGACTATACCGAGGTTAGTTATCATGAGGTTTTCAAGGGGCAGCAAACATCAGAAGTGGAACCATATAGTTGCAAAGAGGAACTTAGAAAAGGACAAAGGACAGGAGATCTGCCTTAAAAGGAACAAGAACCCAAGACGGGGAAAGATTAAATATATGTAACTAGTGATAGCTGCCACTTTCAAGTGTCTAGGCTAGGCACTATGCTGAATAAATGGCTGCTGTCATGGGCTTGCCATTATGCCCAGACTTTCAAGTGCGTAGGTTAGGCACTATGCTGAATAAATGGCAGCTGTCATGGGTTTGCCATTATGCCCAGACTTTAGATGTACTTTGTCTTTAATTCTCACAGTAACCTTGCAAGATAGGTGTAATCTCCACTTTATAGATGAAGAAACTAAGGCTTGGAGAGGTTAAAAAATATGGCCAATGTCACAAGAAGAAATAAGTAGAAAAGCTGGAACTTAAGGTTTCTTTGACACCGTAGCCCATAGTCTTTTCATCAGGCCACATTGGTTTTCAATGAATCAAACGGATCAGGACTTTAGAAAGCTGACCTTAAAAAAAAAAAAGGCGGGAGGGAAGCAAATAGAATAAAACATTTGCTGTTTCTCTTCAAGTGATTTTTGTAAAGGTTTCCAGATTGCTGCCTTCTCTCCACACATGATCTCCATTTGCAGCTGTTATTTTTCTTTGACGGTGATCCTGAACATCCTCCTACTTCAAAAGTTGTAGGAAACAAGCCGACATGGAGTATTTTGCTTGTTTTAGAATCATTCTAATGCCACTAATGAACCAAATTTATTGAAACTTAGCTTTCATTTTTAACATGGGTTTTTTTTTTTTTTTTTTTTTTTTTTTTTTTTTTTTTTGGCAGTACGCGGGCCTCTCACTGCTGTGGCCTCTCCCGTTGCGGAGCACAGGCTCCGGACGCACAGGCTCAGCGGCCATGGCTCACGGGCCCAGCCGCTCTGTGGCACGTGGGATCCTCCCAGACCGGGGCACAAACCCATGTCCCCTGCATCGGCAGGCGGACTCTCAACCACTGCGCCACCAGGGAAGCCCTTTAACATGTTTTAATGTTGGGAGTAGAGAATGTTGGAATTCTTTGGCCCACCACAGCTTTTACTCTGTAGCGGTTCTGGAAATTGGTAAGAAAGCACAGAGCAAACCCAAATTAGAGGACCCTGCTCAGCACCAAGGTGAATAGTCTCTTTATCTTACCATTTTAGCCAATATCTCTCTTCTAACATTTCAGTGAGTTTTTGGCTAGCCATAAGTTGGTATGACTTTATTTTTTAATTCAACTGGTGATTATTTCAAAGCTACATAGTCATATTAATTTTCCCCTGGATTTTTAGAATGGTAATTGTGACATTTACATGCTGTTCATTTTGTTTATTTGTACAGGGCGTTATGTGACACAAAGGACTGTGGGAAGCTTTCAAAAGATCAGTTTGCCTTGGCTTTCCACTTAATCAATCAAAAGTTAATAAAGGGCATTGATCCTCCTCACATTCTTACTCCTGAGATGATTCCACCATCAGATAGGGCCACTTTACAAAAGGTAAGACAACTTAAAAGAAAACCTTAATGCATTAACAGAAAAGAACAAATGCTATGTCAGGTGACAGAATCGATTTGTATGGAATAGTGGAGAAAATGTATCTGGCTAGAAACAGAGCAGTATACTGTTTGCGGTTTAATTTGTGCCTATAAATATGTTGGAAAACCTTGTATGATATCCTTGGGCTACAGCTCATTTATCCCACCATTCATTACACATACGACAACCATACTTTCCAGTCTTAAAACTGGAAAATGTGGTCTTGTTTTTCCCCCATGGATTTGTGAATTAATTTTTATGATTAGAGTGTAAATTTTAAATGAAACCTATAAGAATTAAATTATTGCATTTCATTTGATAATTCACTCTTGGAGAAAACAATACAGATTTGAAAACAAAATCTAGGAGATTATGATTGCTTGTTGTCAATTTTACATAAAAAGAAAAAGAAAAGAAAAACTTGTTGAGGAAAAGTCTGTGTGGTTTTTGCCATATAGATGACCCTCTATTCCTGAGCATACAACCGAATTTCATATCTGAACAGCTAGAAACAGGTTTTAGCTACTTTTGGTTCTGGCCAGCAGTGGGAATTTTCAAAACTACATGTTTCAGTAATGCTGTACCTTGATTTTTCTCTTCTCATCTAGAAACCCTTCCTAATATTGTGGTTTATAATATCTTGGCCTTATAATAGAGCTTTAAAAGGACTTGCATGCTCTAGTGGCTGTTTGCCCTCCATACTTTGTGTCTTTAAGTATCTTGTGACCTACAAAGTAACCATGGATGTGGTGATTCTTCAGAGTTACATATATAGGAGTTGTCACATATTTGGTATAGGAGAGTTCTCTTTAAAATGTCAGTAGAATGTCTTGCATTAATTTTGTCACATAAGTTAAAAAAATCCCATTTTAACAAATCTAGTAACAGTCAAAATTGGATTTTTTTCCTGAGTTAACTAAATGGAAATTTATAGCCACTAAGTATAGAAGTTACGTATAAGAGTTTTTATTTGTATTTTCACATTAAGTAACTACTTGATTTTATCTACTTTGTGAGTGTTTTGGGGGGAGCATTTTGTGAATTTCTGAGATTTATTTTAATGTAGGACATGGGTTCCCTAAGTTGTAGAGAAGGCTAAAAGTGATGCCACCCAGAAAGATAGAGGTTACAAATTTGTATTTATGCCCCCTGCTCTAACTGTATCTCAGTTATGGAATGCTATGTTGTTTTCATCTTCTTTCACTTATGTAGACTGCTTTTTTTCCTTGCTGCCTTCATTTTATACCAACTGGGTCTCCCACCAACACAAAATACACATACAGCAGAACTTTCTGAAGCAAATTGTTTGTTCATTGAAGTCTCTATAACATTAGTAGGCACTTTGAGTTGCATCTGCTATACAGAATTTTCAATTAAGTAGATTTACTGAAGTCCATTCACTAGAGCATAGATACTTTTGTCCATGTCAGATATCAGTATTATTCATTAAAATGGGATTTTATCACTGTTGTCTTATCTATAACCAAAAATTTTAACCTTAAAAATTAAAATTTGCATTTGTTTTGTCTTTCAAATAATCTCTTTTCTCTTTATAATCTAATTTTTTTGGAACTGCATTTTTTAGCAGCTTTGACTAATCCTTTTTTGAATGTTGCTTTCCTTTCTGTGTTTTTTCTAGTTTGGACTATTTTTTCCATTCTGCAGCACTCTGCTTTTCGCCTTTCTTGTACTGTCAGTTTCTTAACTCTACTCTCTCAAGGTTAGAGCTTTACTTTATGCCTTTTTTAGCATTATGGTTTTTGGTTTACAAGATACATTTTGAAATTAGAGGTTGTTTATGCCTCAAAGTTAATGCAGAGAAAATACCTAAACAGCATGCTTCTGTCACATGTCTGTCACTTGGTCCTTGTGTGCATTTTAACTTGCCTTCCCTAAGCTCTCTGATCCACTTAAAATCACCGAAGTGGAATTTTTGTGTAATACACAAAACAGGGTGAGAGAAAATATTTTGCAAGAAGGGGACATGGTACATTTTTCTTCATATGCCCTTCTTATACTTTATATACTGTTAGCCGAACTTTTTCTGTGCTTCCTGATTGCATGTTATTTTATTGCTCTAGAGCAGGAGTTTAATTTTTGTGTCAGCAATTGAGTGGGACACAAGTACACTTACCAGTACCAACTAAGTACACTAATCTTCATTCTGGAGTCATCTATGGTATTACCTTATAACTTGTTTGAAGTGAAACTTATTTGTCTCACTCTTCTTATTTGATGATATTTTCAATAGTGAAAGACTGTCAAATGTGAGTCACTTTTTTTGAGTTAGAGTGACAGAACAGGTATGGGAGTCCTGAGTTTCTTGGTTTGCTTGCACCTCTGACAGCAAATTTCTCAGTAGCACTTATGTGATGTAAGTTACTCTTGGTGATAAAAGTGAGACTAAGTGCTAATTTTTCATTTTGTTCGCCTTTCAAATTGTCTGGCCAGGCTTAATTAGCTCATAAGTCAAGTTTGGGCAGAGTTAAAATCCTAGTAAATACTTGTCACATTCAGAAACCCACTTTAAAATTTCTGACTTTTTAGAATGATATGGGTCTGTGTCAGTGAAATACGTAATAGTAAAACATACTAAGAGGCATATTTGGTACAAATCTGTAATTAATATAAAATTGAGAATAGCATTAATTGAATCCTAATGGATGAGGTTTGGTATTGATAGTCAAAACAAAACAAAACATATGAGGATGGTTATGCAGTATAGCATAAAGAAATATAGAAGGAATTATTTGCCACATTTTACTGATGTACCTGTTTATCAAGTTGGCTTTTAGGGTAATGGTTTCATTTACCTAAATGATCTTAATGTGCAGGTGCCAAGGGGCATAATGTGAAATAACACTTGAATTTGATTAGAAGTCTCCTGATCAATATCGCCTATTAGCTAGCTGGGTTCAACTTTAAGCAAGTCATGTTAATATGTTTCCTTAGCTCTAAAATGGGGTTAATAATAATATCTGCCCTACCTACAGACCAGTTTTCAGATTAGCACTTAGTAAGTTTGTAAACCATTATATAAATGTGAGCAGATAGGATACTGTGAACTTTTAGGTTTCTTCTTCTGTTGTGCAAGTTGGTGACATACCTTAAGTTCACAGCAACATAAGTATAATACTAAGTTTTATGTTCTACTAATAAGGTCCTCAATGTATCTTAGTTTTACATGTTTAGGCCTCAGTTTTAACATTTCCTAATGATGATCATCCTGTTATTTGTCAGTTTGGTTGTAGCATTGGGTGTAAGTCAAATGTTTGAAGGAGCAGTTATTTTTTTGCCTTGACTTCAGCCATCTATATAAAGCATCAAAAATGGTTCACAAAGGGGACTGAGCCAGGGTGGAAGCAAGTCATTGGGAGCCTTTCCAACTTTCAAGAGCATATTCTGTTGAGGAAGTTAAGTATAATAATAGCTTACATTTATAAAATATCATAAAGTTTGTAGAGGGACTTCATATGCAATATTTATTTAATTTTTAAAGTGGGCAGGGCAGAGATTATTTCCCTGTTTTGCAGTGAAGATCATGCAGCTAGTAAAACAGCAGAGCCCAGAATAAACCCAGCTAGGTTTTCTAAACACAAATACCATTCAGAGACTAATTTTGACACCTCCATTATTGAAAGAAAACCATACGTAAAGGATGTCATATAAGACAGTTTCATGTATGGTGATACTAATATTTAGTATGGAACATGCTGAGCGGTTGGTTTTACTTTAAGTAGACACTGAAAGTATTTAATAAAAGTAAATACTTGTTGAATTAAATAAAATCAACCACCATTTATTTAATACAAATAAATCACAATTCACCTCCCCAAGAAATTTATGCTTCAGTGGAGGAATTAGTTTATAAATCTGATATCTGCTTTACTGCAACATTCTAGACAGGCTAAGATCACGCAGTGAAGACATTGGGATCTCTAGTGGTGGTATATATTATAGAACAACAGCTTTTAGAGAGTTTAAGGGAAAATGTCTTAGTATATAACCGCCTGTGTGTGTGTGTGTGTGTGTGTGTGTGTGTGTGTGTAAAATTGCACTAGATAGGGTTTTCTTAAGTGAATTAAAAGTGTTAGTAATACCATAAAATATGTATCCATATAGTGCTTTTAAACATTTTTAATGCTTTGCCACATGCAATTTTATAGTAATAATGTTATAATTGTGAACTCTTTGTTTTTAGAACATCATAGGATCAAGTCCTGTCGCAGATTTCTCTGCTATTAAGGAGCTAGATACCCTTAACAATGAAATAGTTGACCTACAGAGGTATGTAAAGTAAAATTATACCTGATTATATAAATATGCACACACTCTTTTCTGTTTCTAACGTATATCTTGGGTAAGTACTACTTTATTTGGTTAAGTACTATGGTTCTTAAAATGGGAATTGGTGTACCTTATTAAATCTAAGGCAAATAGAAAGCCCAGAGATAAACCCATGCATATATGGTCACCTAATTTATGACACAGGAAGCAAGAACATACAATGGAGAAAAGACAGCCTCTTCAGTAAATGGTGCTGGGAAAACTGGACAGCTACATGTAAAAGAATGAGATTAGAACACTGCCTAACACGATACACAAAAATAAACTCCAAATGGATTAAAGACCTAAATGTAAGACCAGACACTATAAAACTCATAGAGGAAAACATAGGAAAAACTCTCTGACATAAACCACAGCAAGATCTTTTTTGACCTACCTCTTAGAGTAATGAAAATAAACAAATGGGACCTAATGAAACTTAAAACCTTTTGCACAGCAAAGGAAACCATAAACAAGACAAAAAGACAACCCTCAGAATGGGAGAAAATATTTGCAAAGGAAGCAACAGACAAAGGATTAATTTCTGATATATACAAACAGCTCATGGAGCTCAATATCAAAGAAACAAACAATACAATTAAAAAATGGGCAGAAGACCTAAACAGGCATTTCACCGAAGAAGACATACAGATGGCCAAGAGGCACATGAAAAGATGCTCAACATCACTAATTATTAGAGAAATGCAAATAAAAACTACAATGAGGTTATCACCTAACACTAGTCAGAATGACCATTATCAAAAAGTCTAGAGGGCTTCCCTGGTGGCGCAGTGGTTGAGAGTCCGCCTGCCGATGCAGGGGATGCGGGTTCGTGCCCCGGTCCGGGAAGATCCCACATGCCGCAGAGCGGCTGGGCCCGTGAGCCATGGCCGCTGAGCCTGTGCGTCCGGAGCCTGTGCTCCGCAACAGGAGAGGCCACAACAGTGAGAGGCCCGCATAACGCAAAAAAAAAAAAAAAAAAAAAAAAAAAAGTCTAGAAACAGTAAATGCTGGAAAGGGTGTGGAGAAAAGGGAACCCTCCTGCACTGTTGGTAGGAGTGTAAATTGATACAACCACTATGGAGAACAATACGGAGGCTCCTTAAAAAACTAAAAATAGAACTACCATATGACCCAGCAATCCCGCTACTGGGCATATACCCTGAGAAAACCATAATTCAGAAAGAGACATGTACCACAATGTTTACTGCAGCACAGTTTACAATAGCCAGGACATGGAAACAACCTAAATGTCCTTTGACAGATGAATGGATAAAGAAGATGTGGCACATATATACAATGGAATATTACTTAGCCATAAAAAGGAACAAAATTGAGTTATTTGTAGTGAGGTGGGTGGACCTAGAGTCTGTCATACAGAGTGAAGTAAGTCAGAAAGAGAAAAACAAATACCGTATGCTAACACACATATATGGAATCTAAAAAAAAACAAGGGTTCTGAAGAACTTACCAGCAGTACAGGAATAAAGACGCAGACATAGAGAATGTACTTGAGGACACGGGGAGGGGGAAGGGTAAGCTGGGACGAAGTGAGAGAGTGGCATGGACATATATACACTACTAAATGTAAAATAGATAGCTAGTGGGAAGCAGCCACAGGGAGATCAGCTCAGTGCATTGTGACCACCTAGAGGTGTGGGATAGGGAGGGTAGGAGGGAGACACAAGGGGGAGGAGAATACATATATGGGAATATATGTATATGTATGGCTGATTCACTTTGTTATAATGCACAAACACACCATTATATAGCAATTATACTCCAATAATGTGTTAAAAAGTTAAAACATAAATCTAAGGCAACCTTTAACTGCAGGATGCACTATTATGTAGCACTGAAAAAAGAAAAAACCACTGCCAAATAAACAATGGCATTCCAGCAGCTATAAGGTACTATATGATTTTGGACAGTGAAATAGGTATCAATATATCTTGGAATGAATGGAGTACAGTTTTCTTTTTGTTTTTGAAGTTTTTTTTAAATTTATTTTTGTTGAAGTATAGTTGATTTACAATGTGTCAGTTTCAGGTGTACAGCAAAGTGGTTCAGTTATACATATATATACCTATTCTTTTTCAGATTCTAGTCCCTTATAGGTTATTACAAAATATTGAGTGTAGTTCCCTGTGCTATATAGTAGGTGCTTGTTGGTTATCTATTTTAAATAGAGTAGTGTGTATATGTTAGTCCCAAACTCCTAATTTGCCCCTCCCTTTCCCCTGAAATACAGTTTTCCTCCAACTTCAGACACTTGAATAACAATAGGAAAAAATTATTATTTAATACATTGTATGGAAGGAATGTTAAATGCAGACACCATGCCAAGAGCTTTCATAACTTGTTATCTCATTTGATCCTCACAAAAACCTTGTAACTTGAGATAGATATTACTGTTCTGTTTTATAGGTATGGAGTTAAGATGCTTAGACAGGTTATTTTACCCAAAGTCATACAAACCTGTATCAATAGAACTAATACCTGATCTCAGGACTGCTTGATCTGGAGTTGGATTTTCTTTCTTATACTCATGTACTGTGTAGAAACAGACTTGAATACCATTAGATTTGAATCTAAATACAGCAGGTCCTATTGGTATTTCCTAATTCCCTTGTTCCCTAGAAACTTTTTATAGTAATACTCATTGTAAAAATGACCTCTTAAAATTACTTTTTAAAAAGTGAGACCATTTTTCCATCTACAGGGCATTGGATTTAAATATCATTTTACTTACACAAACATTTTTTTTAACCTTCACAACACTTTAAAACAGACAATGGCTGATACTTTATTTTGTTGATGATATTGAGACATAAGGGGATTAAATGATTTAGCTGGGTTATATGGCAAGAACTTGGGAAAGATCTTTCCTCATCCATGAGACTACATTGAGATTATTGTAGAGAAACTTAATTATGATTTTTTTCAGTTGCAAGAAAGAACTCAACCCAGACTAAGTGAGAGTGAATTTATTTACTTGTGAAACTAAGACCTAGAGGTAGGGATGGCTTAAAGCATAGCTTCGTACTGGGGCTCAAATGATATAATCAGTTCTCTTGCTCTCTCCATTTCTTGTTTCCACTTCCACTGCATGGTTCCATTCTCAGATAGGCTTTCCTGTTATGTTGTCAAGGGGGTTATTGCACATCTGAGTCTCATGTACCTATTATTTCAGATCTAGTGGAGTTACTCTCTTGTGGCGGTTCCTGAACAAATCCTAAAATTCAATCTGATTGGACTGGTTTATGGTCCTACCTACTGAAACAGTCAGTGGCCAAGGTTGTATTGTTTGCTGATTTGTCATGAGCTCTGTCCTGGGCTGCGGGGGCGGGGGGGCGGGTGGCTAGTTTGCCGCTGAGACCACATGGAGGAGGGGGTATCCCCACATGAAAATTCTGCCAGAAGGAGGAATGAATTCTGAGAGTAAATGTCTATAGAAAGCAGTATAGCTTCAAATCCATAGTAATTTCAGTGATCACCCTTAGTATCATCTGCCAATTTGAACAGTATGTCTTGACATTCTGTAACCTTAGTCTGGGCACCTTTTTAAACAGGATTGTTTAGTTTTGACTTATCTGCCTTCTTCTGAATTCTACCAAATTCTGTTTCCAGCTCAAAAATTGGCCTTTGCCTATTACATAAAGCTTTTAGTATTGGAATCAAAAACAAACAAATGAAAGCAAACCCTTGGAGATTACATAATCCAATTTCTTTTTTACTCATGGGGGAAAAAAATCAAAGTCATACATCAGGTCAGCAAAAGTGCTGGCTGGCACCCAAACCTGGTTGTATAGTTCTTCTAGTTCTACATTTTTTTCTGTTATATAAGACAGCTTTTCATTAAGATTTAGAACATTTTTACTTTGGTTTGAAAAAAAGTAAACATTTGATTACTCAGTCTATAATGGTGTATAGACTTCATTTCATATGGTCTATAAACGGTCCATTAGCATTTTTGCTTGCCTTATGAGAAATGTGCATTTAATAGTAGCTAGATTTGGGCCTTCCCTGGTGGCACAGTGGTTGAGAATCTGCCTGCCAATGCAGGGGACATGGGTTCGAGCCCTGGTCTGGGAAGATCCCACATGCCGTGGAGCAACTAGGCCCATGAGCCACAACTACTGAGCCTGCGCGTCTGGAGCCTGTGCTCCGCAACAAGAGAGGCCGCAATAGTGAGAGGCCTGCACACCGCGACGAAGAGTGCCCTGCTTGCCGCAACTAGAGAAAGCCCTCGCACAGAAACAAAGACCCAACACAGCCAAAAATAAATTAATAAATTAATTTTAAAAAATAAAAAAAATAGTAGCTAGATTTGAAAATACTTGTCATCTGTGCCTCTCAAGCCTATGAAAATAGACACTTACTCCAGGGCTTGCTTGATTTCAACAGTAGTTATTTTACTTATGAAATGTTTTTGTAATGAGTTTAATAGGAAGTAGAGCATCGTACCTAAAATGTTCTTGCCGATACAAACACTTGTAATACAGTAAGTCCCCTACATACGAACCTTCAAGTTGCGAACTTTCAAAGATGTGAACATGTGTTCACATGTCCAGTCACATAAGTTAGTTCACGTGTCTGGCGTACATTGACATGTGTGTGCATCCTCCACAAGTGGTTGTGCTTTTGTGTACTTTACAGTACTTATAGAGTACAGTAGTACAGTATCTTTATTTCAAGCCCAGGATGTCTGGAAGCAAGTGTAAAAGCAGCAGTGATGTAGCTGGTACTGCCAACAGCCCCTGTATGCCAGCTGTTGTACTGTACTACTGTACTTTTCAAGGTACTGTACTGTAAGATTAAAAATGTTTTCTTTATTTTTTGTGGGTTTTTTTTGTTTTTTATGTACTATTTTTGTGAAAAGTATTATAAACTTGTTACAGTAAAGTACTATATAGCCGATTGTGTTAGTTGGGTACCTAGGCTAACTTTGTTGGTCTTACGAACAAATTGGACTTATGAATGTGCTCTCAGAATGGAACTTGTTTGTATGTAAGGGACTTACTGTATTAGTTAAATTTTGATAAACTGAGCTTTCACTAACTTCTAGTTACCATAGTGTTAAGTTGTACTAATGGCAGTCTTATATAGTGAATTACAGCTAAACACATAAAAAAAAAATCTAACATTTTGTGATGTCTTATTAAGAAAATCATAGTGCTTCAAAACCTTATTAAGTTTTAAATTGTAGTCAAATTTTATAAATGTGTAATACGTTTATACTTGACACTTGTGAAAATATTTTCCCTAGGCTTTTATTTTAGGTGAGATCTACAGTGTAGGCAAACTTCCATTATCTGTCAACTTCAGTAATGTCATAATAAGGCTCATCTACCCATGCTAAAATTATGGTTGTTAAAATTCAGTTTTGTAAATGGTTGTATTAAGTCACTACCACCAAGTCTTTAACACATTACATTATAAACCTTGGCTTTTGTTACTGTGAATGACTATTTTTTCTGTGCAATGGTATTACTCTTTTGCCTTTAAATCTTTTATTAATATATCAGGCAGTGACATGTGTAACTACAAAATAGGAAAGAATTTAAACAGATTTTGTTTGTGGCTTTTACTAAATTGTCATCTGACAGAAGATTAGCTCCTTCTTATTTGTTTGGTTTTCAGATGAAGATATTTAATTTTAGTCCAGGGATCAAACCTGCAAATAAACGATGTACATAATATGGTACTGTAATGAGAATGTAATGAATATGGTGCTTTACAAGATTTGCTTTTTCCCCCTCAGTGATGGTTATAATACATACTCATAAAAATTTGGAAAACACGGAAAAGCATAATGAATAAAGGAATGTTTATTTTATTTTATTTGTTTACTTTTGGCTGCGTTGGGTCTTCGTTGCTGCATGCGGGCTTTCTCTAGTTGCGGTGAGTGGGGGCTACTCTTCGTTGTGGTGTGCGGGGTCTAAGCTCACAGGCTTCAGTAGTTGTGACATGTGGGCTTAGTAGTTGTGGCTCACGGGCTGTAGAGCACAGACTCAGTAGTTGTGGTGCACGGGCTTAGTTGCTCCGTGGCATGTGGGCTCTTCCCGGACCAGGGCTTGAACCCGTGTCCCCTGCGTTGACAGGCGGATTCTTAACCACTCTGCCACCAGTGAAGCCCCAGGAATGTTTGTTAGAATAATAATTTGTTCTGAGCGTTGAAAATCAATGGAGATATAAAAAAACCATATATAACCTCAAGAGTTGGTTGGGTAAAGAATGTTCTTTGTTATCAGTCAGAAAATGAGATGTTGTTTTCTTCCCTAGTTCACCAAATTGTTTCTAGTTGAAAATATAGGACATTGGGAGCTTGAGGCAGGATGACTTTCTGTCATTTGTTTCTTTAAATTTTTTTTTTTTTTTTGCGGTACGCGGGCCTCTCACCGTTGTGGCCTCGCCCGTTGCGGAGCACAGGCTCCGGACGCGCAGGCTCAGCGGCCATGGCTCACGGGCCCAGCCTCTCTGCGGCATGTGGGATCCTCCCGGACCGGGGCACGAACCCGTGTCCCCTGCATCGGCAGGCGGACTCTCAACCACTGCGCCACCAGGGAAGCCCTCTTTAAATTTTTTATATGATTCCTTCAACATTTGTTATATAGGGATTTAATTATATAAATCAGATTAAATTAGTATAATATTTTTAACTTAAAGGAAAGCAATGGTTTTAAAATAATCTTATCAAATACCTGGATCTCTCACCTGAGCTGAACACCTGTATTTTTCATTGCCCAACTAGTGTTTTCATCTGAATGTTCAGTAGGACCTGACTTCCTAATTTTCTCCTGACCACTATCCTTGTCTCTTTTATTTCCCTTTCTCAGTGACATCACCATTTATTGTTACTCAAGCTAGAAACCTGAAAAATTCTCATTTTTATTCTTCTATTTTTGAGATGTTTCTTGAAATCATTCCTACCTCTTCATCTCCTTTGCCTGATCAACTCCTCCTCATCCTTCAGATCTCACCTTAGATGTTATTTCCTCTGGAAGCCTTCCCCTTCCCAGCCCCCATACCTATCAAATCTTATTTAAGAGTCTATCTTACATAGTTTTTAAATTTACATTTGTCATAGCATAATTGTCTGTTTTATTTGGATATCTCACTAGACTATGTACTTCTTAATCATAGGGACTATTTGCTTGCTCACTGTTAATCCCTACTGCTTAGTTTATGTAATAGATACAATATACATAGCTTATATAATAGATATATAGAGAAAATAATTTGTTCAGTATTGTTGAAATCTGTCCTGTCCTTTCTGCTTTTTCTGTCTAGTTTTAGCCCTTACCTCAGTTCACTTTTCTGAGTATGACATAAAATCTCTTCCTTTGTGGTGCTCTCTTGGCATCCTGACCATTCTTCTGTCTTAGCTACTTCCCACAATAAAGTAGGATCATCTCCCACTTTGATACTGTAAAGCAGCAGTCCCCAGCCTTTTTGGCACCAGGGACCAGTTTTGTGGAAGACAGTTTTTCCATGGACCCAGGGTAGGGGGTTAGGGGGGATGGTTTTGGAATGATTCAAGTGCATTACATTTATTGTGTACTTTATTTCTATTATTATTACATTATAATATATGAGGAAATAATTATACAACTCAACATAATGCAGAATCAGTGGCATCCCTGAGCTTGTTTTCTTGCAACTGGATGGTCCCATCTGGGGATGACGGGAGACAGTGACACCCGAAGTGTATTGCTTATGTCCAGTCTACTCCGTAATCTTGTTTTGGCTGCTATCACTGCAGAAAACCCTGCTTCACAAAGATAGGGTGTTGGAAATGGAAACAGCCTTTTCAGTGCTTTTTGTGGCAGTCTCAGGATATTCCGCCTTAGCTTTCATCCAGAACATATGGAGATGTGAAGTTGTCTCAAACATACTTTTAAGGCTACCGTCATTTGCGATCTCAACCAGTTGATCCTCTTTTAGCACAGACAAAGTCGATTCACCTGGCTTATTCACAAATGGGTCGCAGATCCATTCCTTCCCAGTTTGGGGGTCTTTTGTGGTTGGGAAGTAATGCTCAAAGTCTTTTGAAAGCTGAGATAGGTGATCATGCACCAGCTGGGAGAAAGAAAGCCCTGGCTCAGTCTCTTTCAAAATCTCTGCCAATGTTTGAAACATGTCAAAAATCCCAGTGTTCACTCGTCGCCCCCATAATTCAAGTTTGGCTTTGAATGTAGCCACTTTATCTGCCGACTTGAACAGAGTTGTCGTTCTCCCCTGAAGTGACAGATTGAGTTTGTTGAGCAGGTTGAATATGTCACACAAGTAAGCAAGTTTTGTGACCCATTCTGTGGCACTGAAATGTGCTTCCAGTGGTGAGTGTTTTTCTAAAAGAAATTTCTGGAGCAGCTCTCTTAACTCAGAATCTCTGGCCAGTGATCTACCTTTAGAAAGCCATCTCACTTCTGTGTATAAGAGAAGATGTGTGTGCTCTGCGTCCATCTCCTTGCAGAGCTATGCGAACAAATGTGAGTTAAGGGCGTGTACTTTACTTTGGTTGATAATTTTAATGATATCCTGCAAAACACTGTTAAGCTCAGGTGACATTTTTCCACTACCCAGTATTTCTCTATGGATGACAGAGCGCGAAGACTCACATTCAGAAACGACCTCTTTGACCCGAGTAGTGCAACCAGAAGGCCGTCCAGTCATGGCAGCTGCTCCGCCCATGCATATACTGACACAAAATGACCCATTCAGTTTTCCTGATATGTAATCATTCAAAGACTTGAATAGTTCTGCAGCTGTGGTGTTGGTTGGCAACAAAAGTGCACATAACATATCCTCATGCATATCTTCCTGAAAAATATATCACACAAAAACAAGCATTGTTGCCTTGTTGTCAACATCGGTAGACTCGTCAATCTGGATTGTGTACCACGGTGACTCATTAATCCTCTCTAACAATTGTGCCTTAATATCCTCTGCTATTTCATCAGTTTGTCTAGTTATGGTGCTAGCTGAAAAAGGAACACGTGCCACCTTTTGAACTGCAGCCCCTCCGAAAAGTTCACGACAAATGTCCTTAGCAGCAGGAAGGATCAACTCTTCACCAATAGTAAAGGGCTTCTTAGCTTTAGCAATGCGGTTAGCCACTAAGAACGATGCTGTCATTGCAGACAACGTTTGATGAAGTGGTGGCCTTCAACAATTGCTTCTGTTTTTCGTGTTCACATTTTTTCCTTTTGAAAAACTCCAAAGGCTTGTTTTTTAATGCAGGGTGCTTGGTCTCCATGTGGCAAAGCAGTTTTGAAGGTTTCATGGCTGCGTTGGTTAACCTGTTGCCACATATTATACAAAGTGGGTTTGGAGAATGTCGATCACCTGTTGCAATGAATCCGTAATTTAAGTAGGATTCTTGGTGTTTTCTTTTAAATACAGTTTTCTTTTTGTTGGTAGTCTTAGAATTTTCTGTTGTTTCATCATTGGGTCTTTCCCCCTTTTCAAAGAAGCTCTCTAGTGACATTTGTTTTTTACTCATTTTGGCTAGGGTTAGCTTGTGGGCTTACCACAACTGTGACTGAGACAAGTGTGCAGTGCGGGAAAGAGGTGCAGATGGAAGTGGTAAATAAAATAATGGGCGGGCCACTCATGGACTAAAGTAAGTGTCGGATTCTGACTTAAAGCCTGCCACCAGATGCAGCTGTACAATTGAAGTACATCAACTCACTTGCCACTATAAAACCTGCCACCACATGCAGCTTAATTGTCACTTCCCACTCACTGATAGGGTTTTGATATGAGTCTGCAAACGGTTTATTATGGTCTCTGTGCGGTCAAACCTATCTGCTACTGACAATCTGTATTTGCAGCCGCTCCCCAGTGCTAGCATCACTGCCTCAGCTCCACCTCAGATCATAGACATTAGATTCTCATAAGGAGCCCACAACCTAGATCCCTCGCATGCGCAGTTCACAGTAGGGTTTGCGCTCCTATGAGAACCTAATGCAGCCGCTGATCTGACAGGAGGCGGAGCTCAGGCGGTAATGCAAGCGATGGGGAACAGCTGGAAATACAGATGAAGCTTCGCTGGCTTGCCTGCCGCTCACCTCCTGCTGTGTGGCCTGTTTCCTAACAGGCTACAGACCAGTACCAGTCTGTGGCCTGGGGGTTGGGGACCCTTGCTGCAAAGCTTCTAGAACAGATACCATGTGTTTGCTCTTGTACTCTCTCTCATTGTTCAACATAGTGCTCTAATCGACCATTTCAGTTTCATTCCTCTTCTCTAGCCATATGGTGGGTGAGGTTATTACCTCTCAGCTCAACATGCCACCAGTTTTTATTCTTCTGTGCCTCTGATCCTACTCTTCCCCTTTGCCTGAGCACACCTTTTACCTTGTAAAGTTTTATTCCTGCTTTAAGGCCCAGCTTAAATATCATCTCCTTTGTCAAACCTTCCCTGAAACCTTGATTGCTAGTTCCTCTTTCCTTTCTACTTACAGAGTCTTTATTCCTTTGTAATAGTACTCACCACATTTTCGTGTGATTTTTTTTTTAAATTTTTTGGCTGCATTAGGTCTTGGTTACTGCCCATGGGCTTTCTCTAGTTGTGGCGAGTGGGGGCTACTCTTCGTTGCAGGGTGGGGGCTCCTCATTGCAGTGGCTTCTCTTGCTGCGGAGCATGGGCTTTCGGCACGAGGGCTTCAGTAGTTGCAGCACGCCAGCTCAGTAGTTGCGGGAAGCGGGCCCTAGAGCACAGGGTCAGTAGATGCGGTGCATGGGCTTAATTGTCCAACAGCATGTGGGATCTTCCTAGACCAGGGATCGAACCGTGTCCCCTGCATTGACAGGTGGATTCTTTTTTTTTTTTTTTTTCTTTTTGCGGTATGCGGGCCTCTCACTGTTGTGGCCTCTCCCGTTGCGGAGCACAGGCTCCGGACGCGCAGGCCCAGCTGCCATGGCTCACGGGCCCAGCCGCTCCGCGGCATATGGGATCCTCCCAGACCGGGGCACGAACCCGTATCCCCTGCATCGGCAGGCGGACTCTCAACCACTGCGCCACCAGGGAGGCCCTACAGGTGGATTCTTAACCACTGTGCCACCAGGGAAGTCCTGATCTTTTTTTTAATGTGTCTTTTTTTTGGTTTTGATTTGAACTCCTTCAGGACAGGGTCTCTGTCTTATTCATTTGGATATGTCTAGAAATTAATGTGCCTGACACCACAAAATTTCAGTACAGGTTAGTTGGTTGAGTGAATAAATCAAAGTTTGTTATAAATATTAGAATATTTTCCAGACTTAATTCCTGCAAAGTTTATGGCAGACTAGAAACCATCACTAAATGTTGAAATAAAGCAAATGATATTCTGAATAATAGCTAATTTTAAAGACTATAGAAGAAGATTTTGTAGGCAAGAGGATTTTTAATCCTGAAGGTTAATGGACTGATTTTTTGTATTTTGCCAACCTGTTCTTGTGTCAGGGATTTCCTTGGAGAATCTGATAAAGGCTATTAGACTCTGCCTCCAGAAAAAAAGAACATGTTTATCCATGTACACTGTTTTGCATTTATTTCAGGAGTTCCTAGACCCTTAAAAACTATCCATGGACCAATTTTTAAGAACCCTTGTTCTGAAAGTAAAGTGGCTCAAATAGAGAAGTTGGTGGCAGTGAAAAGGCAAAACATACCAAGAAATTGCTTCAGTCTCTTAGATAGTGTGGTGGTGGTGGATTATGCTGAGGCAGGAGTTAATATTTGTCTTCTACCAGCTTCTACTTCCTTCCTGTCTTCTGTCCTTTTAGCAAGAACATCAGGAAGTAAAAGCTACATCCTGTCAGGCCAGTTTGTTATCCTGGTCTTGGGCCAGTAAACAGGATAGATGATTACAATAATAGTTACTTGGCATTGTGCTATTCCTGCTTTATATAAATTTTCTTATTCAATTCTTGCAACACAGCTGAAGGGTAAGCAGTTTTATTCTGATTTTTCAGATGAGGAATGGACAAGTTTTCTAAGAAGTTTTCCTTGATATCCACTTCAGCTCAGAGAACACTCAATATCCTTCTCTCCGAACACTTACAATACTGAATTATATTTCTTTCCCCAGTAGTCTCTGAGCTCTGTGTGATAGTACCAACTGTCTCTTAAAATTTCTAATTAGGCAGTATAGTGTAGTATTATTTCAGAGCATGGGCGTTGTAACCAGATTGCCTGGTTTGATTCCTGACATGACTTAGACAAGTTACTTAACTATCTGTGCCTCAGTTTCTTCATCTGTAAAATAGAAATATGAATAATCCCATGTAAAATGCTTAGTACAGTTCCTGGAACATGGTAAATTTTCAATGCATGTTAGTAATCATCATCATCATCCCCCAAACCTAGCTCAGCACTTAGAGCACAGCATTCACTGAAAGGTACTCAGCAGACATTGGTTGGAATAGCTGAATGAGCACTCTCTTCCCTAGTTGGAGACTGGAACTGTGTAGCTCGGCAGCCAGAATCTGTGTTCCTAAATATATAGATCTCTACCTCAATCGTATATAAGAACTGATTTTTAAAAAAATATTTCAGGCAATGTTAGCATATGGTTTGAATTTTTTTTTAATTATGTTTTTGGTTTAGTTTAGTTCAAATACTGTGAGAAAACATTAGCTCTGGAGAGAGCATTGCTTATACTGTCGAATCTGGAATTCTTTTGCTTATAAAATCCAATGTGATCTGTTTCTGGCTCTGTGATACTGATGCTAGAAGGTCTCAATTGTGACTACATCAGCAATGGCGTTACTGATTGAGTAATCGAAGCTCTACATTGTAGTATGCGTTTGTTTGGTAATAAGGAGGCACCTTAATTCGTTTTCACGTAAAGTACATGGCTCATATTTAAAACCTCTGCTTAGGGAGACTTCCCTTATTTGAAACTCTCCTTGCTCAAGTCTGAGTCTGTGCTAATACAGCAGCCACTAGCCACATGTGGCTATTGAGCGCTTGAAATATGGCTAATCCAAATTAAGATGTGCTATTAGTATAAAATATACTGGATTTCAAAAGAAGAATGTAAATATTTTGGATATCTTGGATTAAATAAAACATATTAAAATAAATTTCACTTGTTTCTTTGTAATATATAGCTATTTGATCATTTAAGATTACATGTGTGTCATATTTCTCTTGGACCACTCTGGTCTGAATCAGTTGTTTTCTATAAAAATTACGTTTTATTTGCTTGTATTATTTTGTGGCACTGGTAGCTTATTAAGGGGCACTTACCTCTTTTAAGAGAGCAATACTTTTTAGAATGTGTTTCAGTTTGTCTTTGGGAAACAAATATCTACCAAGAAATTTCAGCTCCTGAAGGATTTAGGAGTCAGTCTCTACCAACATACTTAAGTTTAACTGCCATCACTCTGGATGCTTTATTACAACTTTCCAAAAAGCCAGTAAATGTTCCACTTGTATACTAGTAAATTGTATGATGATGACGATGATGATGATGATGATCGCCGACATTTACTAAGCACTTATTGTGTGGTAGGAATTGTGCCGAAGTATTTCTAGATATAATATAAATTAGTCATCCCCATCAACTTTATTATCCTTTTTTTTTTTAATTACGAAAACCAAGTTCTAGTCTTACATTTCTTTTCTTTGAGTTTTTTCATCTCATTTTGTTCTGCTAGATAAGTAGAATAAATTAATTATTTGGGGTTTGCAAAATAAACTTTCATTTCTCCTTTTAAAAAGTGAAACATCTAATTTTGGATTCTGCCACTGACAGGGCAGTGGTAATGTGAGCCATACCCCAAGTTTGTGTTTTCTCCTGATTCCAGTTAGGCTTTCAACAGTTTATCCCTGTGAATACATTCGGACTTTTTTTTTCAAAACTAAAGCTCATTAAAAAAGCCAACCTCTTAGAACTAAGAAGTTTAGTTTTTCCCATAGGACTGAATGCACTTAAACTTTTATAGCAATTATCTTTTTTTTCTTTAAAGTCTTTATTGAATTTGTTGCAATATTTTAATTAATTAATTAATTTATTTATTTTTGGCTGCATTGAGTCTTCATTACTGCGCACAGGCTTTCTCTAGTTGTGGCAAGCGGGGGCTGCTCTTCGTTGTGTTGCTCAGGCTCTAGGCGCACGGGCTTCAGTAGTTGTGGCACACAGGCTTAGTTGCTCTGTGGCATGTGGGATCTTCTCGGACCAGGGATCGAACCCGTGTCCCCTGCATTGGCAGGCGGATTCTTAACCACTGCGCCACCAGGGAAGTCCCTATAGCAGTTATCTTAACAGTTTTATAATTAATGGGTATGTTTGTTTTCCCAGCAAACGGTAAGTAGGGGCCCTGGTTTAGTCTTTTTTGGCATGTAGTAGATACTCAATAGCTGTTTGTTGAAAGAATGAAATAATATATAGTTATGTAATGATTATATATTTAAGGCAAAGAGAAATTAAAAACATAAGGTACAAATCACTGTCTTTATTTACTCTCAAACTTAAACTTAAGTTTTTATCAACTAAATATGAATTCTTAGAGTGAAGGACCATCTAACTTTCAGACTGGTTTGAATTACACGCCAGAATTTTCTTATCAACTGTCTGTAGTTGTTACTCTAATCTAGCTCAAGACTTCTGACAGTTCCCAAGATAAGCAGAGTCAGAGTGTTCTATTGCCTTTCTAGCAATTGTCATCAGCTTTCTCAGTAATAAGAGCCTCTGCTTCCTCTCTTCCCCCACAGAGCAGAAGCCAGCAGAGAAAGAAGAGCTATGTTGTTAAATAATGCCATTCAGAGTTCAAAAAAGCACAGCTCAGAAATCTTTAGGGACTCCCATTGCCAGTGAATTAAAAGTCTGTGTGTTTTACCCAGTACTGAAGTTCGTTTATAATCTTACCCTGATCTACCATTCCAGCTTTATTTACCACACATGAACCCTCCATCTTAGATAAATTAGTCTGCTGTCTAGAATTTTCTCACCTCTGTGCTTTCCTTTTTATTAATTTTTTCACTGTGGTAAAATATACATAGCATAAAGTTGACCATTTTAGCCATTTTTAAGCATACAGGTCAGTGGCATAGGTGTATTTACATTGTTACACAGCTGTCACCACTGTTCATCTCCAGAATTTTATCATCCCAAACTGAATGATTTAATTGGACTTGCTATCAACTTAACTTTGATGGTATACAAAATCCTACTTCTGTAAATTCTGTCCCTTCCACTTTATGTTGTTGATGTCATAAATTACATCTTCATACATTATATATCCACTAACATAGCTTCATAATTATTTTTTATGCATTTGTCTTTTAAATCTTACAGAAAATATAAAGGGGAGTTGTAAACCAAAATTACAGTAGTACTAGTTTTTGGTTTTGTCCATGTATCTACCTTTACTGGAGATCTTTATACCTTCATATGGCTTCAAGTTACTGTCTAGTAGTCTCCTTTCATTTCAATCTGAAGGACTCCCTTTAGCATCTCTTATAGCACAAGTCTAATGGTAATGAAATCCTCAGCTTTTGTTTATCTGGGAATATCTTAATTTTTCCCTCATTTTTGAAGGACAGTTTTTCCAGATAGAGTATTTTCAGTTGACAGTTTCTTTTTTATTTCAGCATTTTAAATATGTCATCCCACTGCCTCTGGCCTTCAAGGTTTCTGCTGAGAAATCCAATGGTAACCTTATTTTTCATCCCATGTACATGAAAAGTCTTTCGTTTCTTATTGCTTTCAAAATTCTGTCTTTGTCTTTCAACAATTTGATTATAATTGTCTCAGTGTGAGTTCCTTTGGGTTTTCCTGCTTGGCGTTCATTGAGCTTCTTGGGTTGTAGATGTGTGTATTTCATCAAATTTGGGAAGTTTTCTTCTTGGTTTACCTCTTAGTCTGCCATTGTACTGACATCCTTTTTGCTTTCTTGCATAAGCTCTCCCTTGCATTTGAAATGCCATTTTTCTACCCAACATTGATGCTTTCCTTCAGGGCTTAACTGAAGTCTCGTCTTAACTGAGTCTTCAAGGTTTTCTGTCACAAAGCATTCCCAGGCTGGAATAATTTCTTTTGAAATACCATATGATAAATATACCACTTGCTGTCTGCACAGCTTATTTTTGCAGTTCCATAATCCTGCCTTCACTGATACCAAGGAAGCCTTTTCATACCCTCTCCAGAGTCAGGTACCCATCTTCTGTGTTCCCACAGCACCTTGTACTTACCTGTTGTAGCACCCAGTACCCTGCATTGCAGTTACCTTTTTATGTTCTCCTGCCCAACCCCTCACATACACTTAATGGAAAGTGTCTGTCTCATTGTTTTTTTGTATCACTGAAGTACAGCACAGTGACAGGTATGTAGTAGAATTCAGTATTTGTTTGTTAAATCAATACATAGGTTTTAAAGTTGCATAAGGATATATTGGGTACCGTTGTGTATTCTCGTTTTTACTCCTCACAACAATGTTTGTGTATGATATGTAAAGTAGATATTACCTTCAATTTACTTTAAGGAATTAGCTCACACAGTTGTGGAGCTGGCAAGTCTAAAATCTCTAGAACAGGATGATAAGCTGGAGACTCAGGTAAAAGTTCATGTTGTAGCTCAAGTCTAAAGACAGTTTGGAAATAGAATTGCCTCTTCCTTGGGGAAGCCTCAGTTTTTTTTTCTCTTAAGGCCTTAAACTATTGGGTAAGACCCACCACACTCTGGAGGGTATCTACTTTACTCAAAGTCTGCTGATTTAAATGTTAATTTTATCTAAAAAAATACCTCTATAGCAACATCCAGACTGGTGTTTGACCAAATATTTGGGTACCATGGCCTAGCCAAGTTAGTACATAAAATTAACTATCACAGAGGGTGATAGCCAGGGCTTAAGCCCTTCCAAATTTCTCTGTCTCCTGCCTTTCACCTCTGCTTCTTTGTATAAAAATTTTATTATTCTTTAGACAGAGACAGCAAATGCCAACAACATCTTGACCTACATTTGCCCACCTTCATCATTTCACAGGAATGATTTTTCTTAAGAATGAATGAAATAATCCATGTAAAGTACTTATCACATAACACCTATCATATAGTAAATACTTAATAAGTTTTGGTTTCAATAATTGTTATTGTTAGTGGTAGTAGTAGTAGATATGGTAGTGGTAATAGTGGTTTTCCATTAATTCCAAATAAAGGCATCCTAGATAAAGATTTTAACCACCTTGGCTTTGATCATGGGCCCAATCTTGAGGTAATTCCTGTGATTATGAGGTGGGAAGCTGTGACTGGTTAAGCTTTGGTCAGGAGCTAATCCCTGGCCAGTTGTTACTCAGAGAGTTTGAGTCTGTAAAAAGATGGCATTTTCTACTTGAACTATATGGGTAGAAAGGTAATAGGGAGAGAGGAGCAGTCTCCTAAAAGAAAGATTGCTGAGTACTAGGAGAAGGGAGTGTCAGCCAGAACAAACAGCTGTTGCTACAGTGATTTAACAAAGATGACCTGTTATGAAACCAGTATCTGAATTCTGGACTATATTTTACTCCAAGTCTTATGCTTTGAAAATCATATAATAAGTTTCTAAAAGTAGCCAGCAATTACTTTGATTATTAAGACAAGATCAATGTTTTATAAACTGTCTTGTACCCCATAATTCCTTTTAACAAATTTAAAAATTACTCCATCAATACTATTTAAAATTCTAAGTAGTGTTAATATTATGAGTAAAACAAAACCATAGCATAGGCTCAAAGCCTGCTTTTTTCGTAATTACTTGATACCTTGTACATTTCACCTTACAAATCTTAAGATGGTAGAGATATCAGCATCTGCAGAGTGAAAAATAATAATCAGAGTCAGAAAAACTATTTCATGGTAGAGCCAGATTAGAATTCTGGTCTCCAGTCTTGTGAGTCGCTTTTGCCTACTTCATAGTAGGTTTATGCAGTTGTCAACTTTAGGCTTCTGAAAGCTTAGCTTGGGCTTTGCATTTCTTCCTGGTTCAGATTCTAGTTTCCATGGAATCAGAGCAGTCAACTTTTGGAACACCAGGGAGCCCTTTCTCTGGCCTTTCTTTATAGCTTTGGTATTTGTGGATTCCTCAGGATGTGCTGTCATCTTGGGAGTGAATAGGGCCAGAGAGAGAGTCTAAAATGGAGGGTGTATAGGATCATTTCCCTTTTTTAGAAGTTACTAAGGTGAAGGCAATAGCTTTTCCTGATGTCCAAGATAAGCGGCAAAATGCTCACACACCTGTTTTGAAGTATATGTCTGTCTTACCCACATATATTGGTGGGCTCCTTAGGAAGCTGCATCTAAATGTCTTTTTATTGTGGCACAGAATCTTGAAAAGAATTAAAATTTTAAATTACTAATGTTAAACAGAATGCTTGGATATTCTTGTATTGACTAATGTATCCATCACCTTTAGAAAAATATACTTGTTGTTTGAAAGAGAGGAAAATGTAAAGAACATGGTCAACCATCGTTAGTGTGCCTAAATGTGTGTTTAGATATGTTTACTTGCCTGAAATGAGAAGAAGCTATAGAGGTTAAGTGTCTATGGAATACCATAGTATAACAATTTCGTATCTCTGAAATTATAATCTAAATTAATGAGAAAATTATTTGATTTTCAGTCTGGTTTATAGGACAGATTTTCATTAATAATGTTTTTTATCGAAAGTCATATAACTGGTCATTTTATTATTTTTAAAGTTTTCTGTTTAGTACTTATGTTATACTACTTGGTTTTGGTAATAAAAGGACTTATGAGACCAGAATTTTACTAGATAAAAGTGGATTGAAAGTTAAGTTTAATTGATCTCAGACTAAGAGAAATTAATCGCTAAAGATTCCCATATTTTATTTAGTTGAGAATGGCCTTCAGGATGTTTGACATCATCACCACTCCACACCCCTGCCACACCCAAAATTATGAAGAGAAGTTTGTACTTCCTAAGCTTCCTCCATTTTAGCCAAACATAGACTGCTGGTTAGAGCTGAGAGTCCTTTGTAATGTTTTCTTTTTCCACTAAGTGAGCTTCCTTCTTTTGCTCTCCCATTCTTGTGTCTTGGCTGTGTTAAGTCAGCTCACTGCCTTCTTGCAGCCCTGTTTTCCTGCATGCACACTTTATCTTCTGACCAGGCACAGTGACAGCAGTTAACAGGGGAGCAGGAGAGGATTGAATACAAACATGCACATTAGTGTGTGCAGTTTTCGTCTATGATACCATGTTGCGTCTTCTGTTTTTGTCATTATCTACTGTCAGAAGGGAGGAGCTGAGCTGATATTGACCTAGTGTGGAATGCCTGAGGATTTGGGATGAAGGGAGGAGGCTAGTGTTTCATGTGACTAATCTTTGACATGCTGCGGCAGGACTGAAAACACTCTTCTGCTCACATAAGGAGGAAAGGAAAAATTTCTAAGATTGCACTTGCAGAATTTGTGGAGTATATTTAGATGTTTCTTCCTGTGTTTTTCTAGTTTTCAATTTTATCTAATTTTATAAGGATTGGAAGTGGGGAATGAGCTTTGCTTAATTAGTAGATTGAGGTATTGTGGGAGTAACGGGCTGCAGCAATGATTCACATGCTAAGAGAATGTTTAAAATCTCCACTGACATCTTGACCCACATTTTGACCCATCTGACAAATGGTTAGTGAGCTCCTTGGCCATCTCAAGTATTTAAAAGTAACAGTATACAAGTAGCTATGTTATTGTGCTTTTTTTCCTCCCATATAAATCTTAAGAGCATTGCACCTGCATATCCAAAACAGTTGATTTTTGTCTACATTTAAAATCTCACCTCAAAAAAGGTGAGAAATATAAATGTAGCATGTAGTTGTCCCTTAAGTATCTCCTTTGGTGTGATTTTCTCACTTTACTTTATGTCTCAGCTTAATGGAGGCTGAGCCTCTGTTTGGGTTATGTCTGGGATGAAACTGAAATATAGTCATGAAGCTCTAAGAAGAAACTCTGCAGTACTAATCTGGAGGACTTATTGAATGGCATCCTCCCTTCTTATTGCCTTCTTTTACCTTTCCCCCACCCCAAAAATGTATTGCTGCAGAAATCTATGGCTTTTTCCTCTCATTTTGTGGAAAAAGAAAGTGAAAGGAGTGGGGGTGGGGTGGGTAGATTGCAGTACAAACGGGCATTTAAATTTATTATGTCAAAAAAAATAGCTCTGTTTTGTAATTCTGAATCTAAGGTTGCTTAAGATTCAGTTTAGGAATCCAGCTCTGATGGAAGCATATAAGACTTTAGATAATGATGTTTCGAACTAAAAGTGGATCCTAACATGTTTGACCTGAAGAGCAGAAAGAGATAAATGCTAATGTGATTCTTTTTTTACTTAGTGTACATTGTCATATATTTGATCAATTGGTATTTATGGGTGGTCCTAAAATAGCTTTTGAGCAGATGTGGTATTTAATAGAGCAAATAGCCTGTGTTTTGACAGTCTTTTTCTATTTTCTCTGTTGTTTCATTCTAAAATTGGTGCACACAAGTGAGATTTAAGAGGAAATTAACACTTCAGTAAATGTCCTTTTCCCTAATATTGTTGACTGTTTCTATTAGCCATTTTCATTTTATTTGACAGTGATACTTAAGGGTTAAGCTTCCGAGCTGATGCAACTCCTCCTTTTTTTTACCAGCAATTTTCATTGGGCAGCATTTCCATAGCAACAGTGAGATCAGTGAAACCTGAGTGTTTCATTGATTATTTTTCTCCTCTTCCTTTTTTAATCTATTCTCTCTTCACCACATTTTAGTGAGAAAGCGATTTTTTTTTTTACAAACAGAGCTTATATTGATTTCTATTCCATAAATAATTAAAAGAGGGTAGAAAAATCTGCCCTTCATTTAAAAATTGAATGTTTCACTATGTATTTAAAAAACGATTCAGGATTAGGAGGATGGATAACCATACCGGCTGTAGCTGATGTTCTTAAATATTCTTGCATTGTTTGCTGGTCTTCTAGGGAAAAGAATAATGTGGAACAGGACCTTAAGGAGAAAGAAGATACTATTAAACAGAGAACAAGCGAGGTTCAGGTATGTGAACTGTAAAATTCAGTATTCCATATCTGATTTAGGAGGATTCATTTTAAATGTATGGGGTCGTTTACTGTGTGATGGTTGTGGTATTGATGAGTAGGTCAAGGGAATGCCTATTATTTATGTGATATAAATCTTTATCTTTTGCAAAATGATTATTTTTCTCCTAATTCTGGCCTGCAAAGATTACACTACAATGATCAAGCAGTATTTTTCAGTGTAAATTTCTAGCTTTAAAGGTATTTTAAGATGATATTTATCTGCATATTATATCCTTAAAGGTAAGTTTGAATGACTTATGATATAAATATTATTACACCAATAAAACTGAATGAGTGAGATCATCATCATCATCATCATGAAAACGCAGATTGCTTTTTCATGGGTGTGAGATTTTGTTAGCTAGGAGACCTAGTATTTTGAAGGACTGTCTCTTATAATACTGATAGGGTGGGAAATGATATGGAACAATTTACAGTAGTATTTTATAAGTTGCTTAGTAGCCAGGATATCTTAAACTTTGGCATAAAGAGATTTAATTCATTTTCACTAAGTGCTAAGTAGCTTCATTTTACAAATAGAAAAGACAATAAAACTTCAGTTTCTGATTGGGAAATGACACAAAAGAGGTATTTCAAACATTAAAAATACAGAAAATTGGTCAGTGTTGCATTTAGAGCAGTAAGCAATGCATGTGATCGTGTTATTGGAGTGCCGTTTCTTAAATGCCACACCAGCACATACAGGAGGTTGGATATCGAAGCACTGGTAGCAGCTGCCAGTAAGAGCTCATGGATGGGCATTTCTTAACATGTTACTTGTATGTTGGATTTCCTTGTCCTAATAGTTTGAAATGGGCAAAAGCTCTAAAATTGTTAGATCCATTATTTTGTTTTAATGTAATACATTCACCAGAGATTGTCTGACAGGTGGACCATGCTAGGGTGGGGAGAATGATTTACTGAGAGGCTGAGGAAGAAGCCAGAGAGAGAGACTTCTTATTAAAAGTTGATTCCATTATTGTACTTATTATTCTGGAATTTTCTTAAAGGTGATACAAAGTTAAGAGACCATCATTAATATATTTCTCTTTGTGGTAGTGAGATATGGAATGGTTACCTCAATTACATTATTTTTGTGCAATTTTTGAGCTTCTTAAGAAATGCAAGAGTCATAGACTTTAAGCAGTTATTGCTGAAAATAGATTAAGAATGGAAGATAAAATAATCTCAAAAGTTTTCTCAATCTGAAGCGATAGATATAGTTACTGATATAATATTGGACAGCTTCTAAATTTAGCCAGATAATGTTTCAAAGTACAAAGGTTTTTGCAGTAGACAATATTTTTTTATTTGTGTACATCTATCTATGGTTTTTCACTATTGCATCTTTTGAGGATGTGAATTTTAAATAGCCACTTTGGGAGAACACTAAAATTTACAGTGTTCTTTTCAGGCTAAATCGGCTACCCTCGAATTTTTGATTCCTTATATTTATAGAAGTTTTGTTATCAGTCAAAATTGCTTTGTTATATGCTTGTCCTTCTTTTACTTACTTAGTGTTGATGGTAAGGTATATGTTAATCCTTAAGCTTTGCCGAATCCAAAATGTGTGCTTGGCAGAGGAAGTCTAAATTGTTGAATTTTTTTGCATAAGGTGCTGTAAATAAAAGATATCTTGGGGCATGGTTAGTATAGGCCAAGTTCTAATGGTTGAGTGTGCAAGTTCATTGAAAAAAAAACATAGGATTAAAGCTTTGCAGTAGTGGATTCATTACTCATTCCACCCCAATACAGGTGTTGTATTGTCCATGGTAATGAGATACTAGATTAAGAATAACATGGATAATTGACATCTACAAGTATTTAAAACTTTTCATTTTAGTGATTATTTTCAATTTTCTGGAGCAAGACAACTTACCCGAAAATGGTTACAAGTATATTGTATTACCTATTGAGTTAACTCTGATTTAGCCATTGGTAATGAGGCACAGACTAGGAATAACATGAATAATTAAGATCTGTAACTAACTTGAACTCCTAATGCTTATTTTCTAATTTCTCTGGCAAAAGGCAGTTTACTAGAGCTTATTAATAACTTTCAGAATCAAAGAACTTCACTGCTTCTTTCTGACCCCACTTTCTAATGTAGGTGCTAATGAATAATGCCAAAATGAAGACATCAAGGGAGAAGTAAGGGAATATTGACCATCAGTAAATGTCTTTCTGCCTAATCCAAACTTGGCTTTTCTGAGTATTCTTGCTTTTCTCCATATTTATAAAGTCACAGATAGTGATTATATGAGCTCATATCTCAAGTACAGAAACCAAACTTTCAAAGCCTCTTTAGATGTGACCAAAGTGCCAAAAGATTAGGGTTTTTTTTTTTAGCATTTATATAGTCTTCCTAATTCAGTTAAATTAGAAAATCTGCTACATAATTAATTTCTACCTGTTTGTTTCCTGTATGTATTCCCATGAATTACCATCTTGAAAAGTTACAGTTCAAGACTTTTTTCTTAAAGAGCAAACCAGCAGGTAACTTCCTATTTTATGTCGTGAGATGATCACTTAACTCATATGATGTACACTGCTAGTTTGTCAAGTTCCATGGAGAAATTAGGCCCAAAATGATCCAAGGAGGGGAAACTGTAAAAGGATGTTCTATCTCAAATGTTTATGGTTTGAGCTTTTGTTGTTGTTACAGGGAGGAGGTAGACCCACATTCTTTCCTACCTTAAACTGCATATGTACAGTTTTATTAAAAATTTTCTTCAGGTAGTCAACACATATTTAGGAATTCACCCTCTCATATGTATGCTTTTCTGTTTTGCATAGAAGTTTATAGGAAATGACTTGGTGTCAGACAAACTTAATTCAGTTCCTGGTTCTGGCTCTTCCAAGGTTTGAGATCCTAAGGAAGAAATTCAACCACTCTACACATTAGTTTTCTCTTCTGTAACATGAGATAATAAAAATACCAAACAGTTTGCTGTTAGAATAAAATGATATAATGCAGGTAAAGTGCCTCAGAGTGATTGGCACAAGGTAAGCGTTCAGTATATGTTCTAATTAATAGTAGTAGTATATATCTTACTGTCATTTCTTTGTTACTCTCCCTTCATCATCATGCTCTTCTCTGACTTTTTTTGTTTGTTTGTTTGTTTGTTTTGCGGTAGGCGGGCCTCTCACTGTTGTGGCCTCTCCCGTTGTGGAGCACAGGCTCCGGACGTGCAGGCTCAGCGGCCATGGCTCACGGGCCCAGCCGCTCCGCGGCATGTGGGATCTTCCCGGACCGGGGCACGAACCCGTGTCCCCTGCATCGGCAGGCGGACTCTCAACCACTGCGCCACTGGGGAAGCCCTCTCCTCTGACTTTTATCTTCACATGGCTATCTGCTATAGGACTAAACAATTTGAAAATACCTTTTTTGTTGTTGTTGTTGCTGTCACTTTAGCTACCAGCCTATCTTTCTCTGTTGTTGTTTCTTTGTGTGGCCCTTTTCCCCCTTCCTAGCTTTTCAGTAACCCTACTTAGTTTCCTGTTCACCCATACCATTGTGCTTAATTTATCTCCCCAGGACCAAGAATAATCTTAAGGCCAAATCCATTGGTCCTTCCTACATTAGTTACTGATTTCTTGGGTTGCATTCTCCTAGATATTCATAGCCCTACCTCTTTGACCTTTTGCTTCTGTTGCCTTTGCCAGGGACAGATGGACACACTCCGAACCCCTCTTTCCTCCCTTTTCCATACCCCCTGTCATCCATATACTGATAACTCACAAATATTTGTCAAACCTTCAGTTCTCTTGAGTGCCAGTCTGACATCTCCAGTAAGGCATTTTGAGGTTTATCATTTCAAAGCCAGTATATCTAAAATGAGTCTCATCTTGTTGAAAAAAATTGGCTTCAAGTTTTGAACTTTCCTGTTTCTGTCAGTGTTTTTCTTTCTCACTACTGCCACCCTTATCACCTAACATCTGAAATTTTGACGTCAGATGTAAGTGCTTATTCCATCCTCCTCCTGCCTTTCTTCCTAAACCAATTTTAGTTATGACTCTCAGTTGTGAAAATCTTTACTCCTGCCCCCTGCCACTGTTAATAATGGGAGGATGTCATCCTCATGGATATATTGGAATTGGAAAAAAAATTAGAGGCCATCCTCTTGTACTACTTATTTTTTGATTGCCTGCCTCTGAACTGTGCGCCATACACATGCTCTTTTTTATTCTCACCCTTATACCTTTTGTTGTTGCAATCTAGAATGTTCCTTACCCCCCTGCTTATGTGAATTCTACCCATGGCTTAAAGTCCAGCTCAAACTCACCACTTTTCTAAACTTTCTCTTCTCTGTCCCTTCAGTCTATACCTGTCTTTCCTGTATTGGAACTCCCAGAGGAGTGTGTTTACACATATATGGCACATTCAGTACGTTACCTTATTGTACTACTTTAATGTGTATGTATGTAGATTCCAATATCTTATAGCTTATATTGTGAGCTCCTTAAGCTTAGAAATTGTACCTTGGATCTTACTTTTCACTATGTATGGTAATGTATTCTTAGATGGAGGCAAATTTAAGGAAGATATTGACAGTAGAAATGAATAAACTTCCATTTTGTGCGTGAAATTAAAAATAGGGCAACACACACTCAGTAACCACAGGCAGAATGGATTGGGAGCACAGTTGGTATCATGAAGAGTCAGACATTTCCATATTGTTCATACTACCTTCAAGAGAGAGAAGCTCCCAATTATTTAAACTTTATCAGTAAAGATTTAGTAGTTCATAGTAATTGCCCATATTTTTTTCCCCTAGATGAAGAAGGATGACTTATTTTGGGTAGAAATAAAATTAGATACATGAGCTCAACATTCTTTTCCTGGCGATAATGTTCTTAGAACATGCTGAGAAGCATATGATTGAGAAATAAAGGCAGGCTGTTAGTAGGGTTTTCTAACATTTACCCTAGTTTAATAGACTCCCTTTCTGGTTTTTGACTTAAACATCTTGCTCTATAGTTGGTACTTTTTTATATGAAGAATATTCCTAGGGGCTTCCCTGATGGTGCAGTGGTTAAGAATCCTCCTGCCAATGCAGGGGACACGGGTTCGAGCCCTGGTCCGGGAAGATCCCACATGCCACGGAGCAGCTAAGCCCGTGCGCCACAACTACTGAGCCTGCACTCTAGAGCCCGCGAGCCACAGCTACTGAGCCCATGTGCCACAACTGCTGAAGCCCACGTGCCTAGAGCCCATGCTCCACAACACGAGAAGCCACCCCAATGAGAACACACCACAGCGAAGAGTAGCCCCCGCTCGCCCCAACTAGAGAAAGCCCACGCGCAGCAACAAAGACCCAACACAGCCAAAAATAAATAAATTTTAAAAAAAAGAATATTCCTATAACTTCCATTTTGAGAATTAGGCCAACATAACGAATGTACCTGATTATTTCTAGTTTTGGACTAGTCTGTAGAATTTTTTTTTAATCACTTAAATAGCATTATCTGTAAGATTACCAAAATACTTCAAATTACCTTTGTTCTTTTTAATAGTTCTTCAAGTATGGATATACTAGTGTACAAGTACAGATATACTGTATATATGGTTTGGTTTTTTTTTTAAGTTTTATTCATAAATTAGTGTCCTGTTGTTTATTTTTTACTCTGTATTTATATGAAACAGATACAAATGTATTCATGTTTCATAGATTTACCTCTTTAGTTGTACAACTGACTTGGGTTGCTAAAATGAATTATTTTATTCTTAAATATAACTGAGAGTTTTTATGTATTTGTTTAAATTTTATTTCCAATACCCCCCGTAGCACTTCAGGGAATATGGAGGAATGGGGACAAATTTATCATTTTCTTTAACTTGTGTGATTTCTAGAAAATAGGACACTTCCCTTGAAATTTATTTTTATTTTTCTTATTTTTTTGAAATTTACTTGAAAATAAAGCCAATATCCCAGTTCAGGGATCCCTTCATTCCTGGATGAGGAGCCTTGGATGTGGCTTGCTTTGGTATTTTTCTAAAACAGACCTTGGCAACGCATTACAGTAGTCTTGTTCACTTTATCCTTGCCATTTTCTAATCGCTGCTATCCTCTTTTCTTTTGTTGTTGATGACACAGGTGAGCAAGTAGAGCATGATCATGGAAAGTAGAGCGTAACTAGGAAGGCATCTGCAAATGTCTTTAGTCACTCACTTGATGAAATGGCATTTGATAGTAACTGAGGTTGCACACTAATTCAGGAGAGGATTTTCCCAAAGGGCTACCTTAAGATTAAAAGAAAGTTATCCTAGTTTAGTGGAAGACACTGTTTGCAAGAGAACCTGCTGCTGCCCTAGTCAAGGGTGGGCAGGAGGTGGGGGCAGGGCGGGAGATGTACATCTGTTGCCTTTACTTAGTCTCAGGATAAGCAAGTCTGTACCAAAATAAAATAGCCAAGTATATTTGGATATTGAAACTTTTGTGAAAATGCATTACAGTGGTAGTAGTCCTACCAAGTAATTTTACAGTGAAGTTTGATTCTTATTCTTGTTCACGTGTATGTTTGCATCTGTTCATTTTGATTTTGTGCAGTTTACTAAGTTTGCTTACTGAAAAAGAAGACCTTTGTGTGTGTGGATTAATGTTGGAATTTTTTTTTGGAGAAGATCTTTTTCATATTTAGATGAGACATGGAGAAACATTAATTATAATTAATTTTAATATGGACATCTATCCAGCTTAAAATATATCACTAATGTGAGGTAGTTTCTCAGTAACCTTTCGCTTAAGGCCTGTGCTTTTGTGTTACTAGGTGGATTTTTTACTGTAGCTAAGAAGTGAGGTAGGGGGCTTCCCTGGTGGCTCAGTGGTTGAGAGTCCGCCTGCCGATGCAGGGGACACCGGTTCGTGCCCTGGTCTGGGAGGATCCCACATGCCACGGAGCGGCTAGGCCCACGAGCCATGGCCGCTGGGCCTGCGCGTCCGGAGCCTGTGCTCCGCAATGGGAGGGGCCACAACAGTGAGAGGCCCGCGTACCGCAAAAAAAAAAAAAAAAGGAGTGAGGTTGGGAAATTTGAGTGAACGTGTTTGCTCTTTGGAAGAGAAAGGGCAAGAATGAGTAAATATTATATTGGCTTGTTTATTCCCTTTCCTCTTGCATAAACTTTTCTTCTAGGGGTGCGTTTAAAGTGACTCTAAAATGCAAGTTTTGAAATCTGGTTCATTTTATTAAAGGAAACCAGCATCAATCCCACTATTGGTAGTTCGTACATAAAAATTCAGTTATGTTGGAATATTTTTATATTGGTATGAAACCATGAGAGGTATGTGATACTTAAAAAACTGCAAACTTGACATTTTATGATTATAAAGGTAACATGGGTCCCTAGTAATCATGTAAAATAAAGAAAAATATAAAAGGAAAGAAACCCTACAATTTCACGTTCCAGGGAGAGCCATTGTAACATTTTGCTATATTTTCTATGAATGTATATAAATGGCTTTATATTTATTTGCCATTATACTGTATATGCCTTTGTATTCAACTTTTAATTTTTATTATTTTTTATTTTTTGTCTGCGTTCGGTCTTCGTTGCTGCGCGCGGGCTTTCTCTAGTTACGGCGAGTGGGAGCAACTCTTCGTTGCGGTGCATGGGGTTCTCCTGCGGTGGCTTCTCTTGTTGCAGAGCACGGGCTCTAGGTGCGCGGGCTTCAGTAGTTGCCACGGGCCCTAGAGTGTGCAGGCTTCAGTAGTCGTGGCTTGCGGGCTCTAGAGCGCAGGCTCAGTAGTTGTGGCACACGGGCTTAGTTGTTCCACAGCATGTGGGATCTTCCCGGACCAGGGATCGAACCCATGTCCCCTGCCTTGGCAGACAGATTCTTAACCACTGTGCCACCAGGGAAGTCCCTGTATTCAACTTTTAAAAATTAGCATTATGTCCTAGACATTTTCTTACATTACATGACCCTTTTAAGGCAAATTTTATTTTTCTTAATTGTACTTACAATGTAAGTAGAGACATCATAATTACATCTATTTATAAAGACTAGGTATTATTAGTGATGTGAAGTCCAAGATTTTTCTTCGGGGTTTGAGAGGGTAGGAAATTAGACTAGAATATTCGAAGATGGGAATAAGTAACATATTTTTCCTATTCCTATTAAGCATTTCTTAAAAAATGCTTTTTGGATCAGTATATCATTATATATAAACCATATAATAATTTTATGAACAGAGTATTGACAGTGGATTGTTTTCCCAAATATAAAATTACTTCAGATCTGCAGGTGGCATGCTTTCAAAATATTTTGTAATTGAATTATGAGAATTTTTCAAACCACTGTAGTTTTTCAAGCTACTGCATTAAAGTGAAGCTGTTACTATGCCTTCCTGAAGAGTAAGAATAGAATATAATATAAATGTAAAAAAAGAAATTCATAAGTTTAAAAGCATGAGAAAGGTATATGCCACAGTGACGTGCTAAATCAGTAAAGATTATTTCCATATAATGGAAATTTTATTATTTAAAAATTTTTTTAAACTTTTTGGCTGTGCCACATAGGATGTGGGATCTTAATTCCCCAACTAGCAGTTGAACCCGGGTCCCCTGCATTGGAAGTATGGAGTCTTAACCACTGGACTAACAGGGAAGTCCCTGGAAATTTTAAATGTCAAATCAGTCTTGGTCTATTGACTGTACAAATATTGAATCAGCATAGAAATTTAGATATTATTTTAATTTAACAAAATGCATTTATTATAGGTCAGTTAGAGGCTAGTTTTAATATTTTGCTGTAGTTTAAATGCAGAGTGAAGCTTTCCCATAGTATGTTGAAAGAACATAAAGCCCTTTCTGTCAGCCTCAGGCACGTTTCCCACTAGTTTCTCCTAGATACTAGAATCCTTGTGATAGTTACGAATCATTGCCTAATTAATCGTCTGGAATGTGCGAGGTATTGTAGTAGATTGTGGAACCTCTAAGAAAGATGAGGCATTGGCTCTGTCCTTCAGCAGGTTATTATTTAGAGGTAACTATAATACAGTGTAGTAAGTGTCATAATAGAGGTTAGGTACAAACTGCTGTAAGAGCACAGGTAAAGGAACTTCAAGGTGGGTCAGAGGATATTACATTTGGCTGGGCCTTGAAGAATGAAAAGTGAGCTTCCAGATAGCAATGGTATGGAAGGGCATTCAAGGCAGAGCAGATGGTGTAGGAAAGGCACACGGACATTGAAGTATATTGTCTATTGGAGAAAGAAGAGGGTCTATTGAGGATGGGGCACAGGTGACCATGAAGAAAAGAGGGTAGTAAAAGAGGAAGGATAATGTGGGGCCCAGAATTGAAGGTTCTAAGGTATCTTGTAGCCTGTTTTACTTTATCCTATAGATAAGAGGGAACCATCGTATATTTTTGAAATAGCAGAGTGATTAAAGAAATCTCCTTTGCAATGAGTTATTTTTTTAAGAAAGTTAGACATTTGGAATAGGAAGAAACAAAGGCAAAATAAATTATGAATCAGGAGAGGGACAATGAAAACTAGCATGTGTCTATTGAGAGCCAATGTGAGGTGCATATCTAAAGGTGTATCTCCATTTTGAGTGTGGATTGGTTAACAGTATAAGCAAGGTTAAAAATTTAGGCATGCTGCTAAATTAATAAGAAAGTACTAGCAGAGCTCACCATTATGAATCTGTAATCACCTAGACTCATGGAATGTTAGCCCAAGAAGAGTCTTTCATTGATTATCCATTGTGTTGGCTCTTTTAAGGGAATTTTTTAAGGAAAGCATCATGGTAGTAGTTGTACTTTTAAATTAATCAGTTGGTTGAGAAAATATAAGTTAAAAAGCAATTATTAAAAACATTGTTCAGTGTCTTATTTAATCACAGAAGCATCTGCATATATTTGAAAAATAGTGGCACATGTGTGAAACAGTCTACAGACAGTGTATAGCATAGCATATAGCAGAGCTCAGACTCTGGAACGGGAAATGAGAACCTACTGTATTGCACAGGGAACTCTACTCAATGCTCTGTGGTGACCTAAATGAGAAGGAAATCCAAAAAAAGAGGGGATATGTGTATATGTATAGCTGATTTACTTTGCTGTACAGTATAAACTAACACAATATTGTAAAGCAACTATACTCCAATAAAAATTTTTTTAAAACCTAGTTTGAATTTATCACTTGCTTAATTGTATCTTTGAACAAGTTACTTGCTCAGCTGTGCCTCAATTTTCTCATGTGTAAAATGTGAATAATAGTATCTACCTCATAGACTTGTCATATGGGGTGTAAATGAGTGTAACAGTACCTAGCACAATGTAAGGGCCATTGAAAATGTTTGCTATCATGATGATGATGCTACCTTGTATAAGTCATGCAATCATTCAGAGACCTCTGATAAGTTTTTCTTCTATTTTCTTAGATTCTTATTCTGATGAATGATCATTGGGGTCTTTGAATAGTATGTTATTTAAAGGATATTGTTACTTTTAGAAACTTGTGTTCACAATTTTACTTCACTCTCTTCGAGATCTCTGCCCACCTCGTGCAGACACATGCCTTAGGAGTTATCAATCCATTCTTCTTTCTCACCCATGGTTCCTGGAGACAATTAATCAAGTCCTAATTCCCTATGGAATCCTTTGTATATAATGAATTAACCTCTCTCCTGTCCATCTGCAGTGGTACTAGTAATTTACCATTCTTCAGAGAATTGGGAAAATAGTCATTCAAATGATCTTCTCTGGTTCAAATGAGGAACCCCAATTGTCAGAGGATATGTAAATTTGGCCATCTTGGCTGCTATGTTTCATGGTGGTAATGATAATGGCAAGGTTGCATTCATCTGTCTCTCAACTCTCCCTTGTACAGAGATTTCCCATTGTATTTTTTTTTAATCTCTGTATCCGTTTTTTTTTAATAAATTTATTTATTTATTATTTTTGGCTGTGTTGGGTCTTTGTTGCTGCACGCAAGCTTTCTCTAATTGTGGTGAGCGGGGGCTACTCTTTGTTGCAGTGTGCTGGCTTCTCTTGTTGCAGAGCACGGGCTCTAGGCGCATGGGCTCCAGTAGTTGTGGCGCATGGGCTCTAGAGTGCAGGCTCGGTAGTTGTGGCGCACGGGCTTATTTGCTCCGCGGCATGTGGTATATTCCTGGACCAGGGCTCGAACCTGTGTACCCTGCGTTGGCAGGCGGATTCTTTTTTTTTTTTTTTTTTTTTTTTTTGCGTTACACGGGCCTCTCACTGTTGCGGCCTCCCCCGTTGCGGAGCACAGGCTCCAGACGTGCAGGCCCAGCAGCCATGGCTCATGGGCCCAGCCGCTCCACGGCATGTGGGATCTTCCCGGACCGGGGCACGAACCCGTGTCCCCTGCATCGACAGGCGGACTCTAAACCACTGCGCCACCAGGGAAGCCCGGCAGGCGGATTCTTAACCACTGTGCCACCAGGGAAGCCCCTAATCTCTGTATCCTTTATCATTAAGCATAAGGCCTAGCACATAGATGAATAAATAAACATGTCATTTTCAAAATGGTTTATCTTTTTTTGTTTTAAGAAGTTCTTTCTTACACTGAGATCTGTATTTTCTTCTGCACATTTTAAAGTTTTGTCTTTCACATTAGGTCTGTAATATACCTGGAATTAATTTTTCTGTTTGGTATGATTTAGAGACTTATAATTTTTTTCTTCTTTCCATACGGGTATGCCCAGCATCATTTATTGAATAGTTAGTTCTCTTTTCCTCCGGTCAATTTTAATGGCATGCCTTCGCATCATTTTTTCTGTATATATCTAGATCTGTGTCTAAGTTCTATTTTCTCTTCCTTTGATCTGTTTGTCTATCCTTGAATCAAACCAGGCTGTCTTAGTTATCTTAGCTTTCCAGTAATTCATAGTATCTTATAGGGTAAGTCCTTTTTATATTTTATAATGCTGTTTTTGGTTTTTTTCTTTGTTCTTCCAAATGTGTTTTAGAATATGTTCTTCCAAAGCTTTTCAGGTTCCTTGGAAAATCTTGTTAGGATTTCCATTGGAGTGTATAGATTAATTAGGAGAGAATTAACATCTTTATTATGTTACTCATCATTCACTAAATAGTAATGGAGTACCTCTTGTATACTGGGAACTGGGAATTTAGCAGTGAAAAAAATTCACAAATATCCCTGGACTCATGGAGCTTACTTTCTAGTAGAAGGAAATATGTTCTATTACTCATAGTAGCCAAAACTAGGATCAGTCTAAATGTCCATCAAATGTATATCCATACAATGGAATACTACTCAGCAATAAAAAGGAACAAACTACGTATACATGCAGTAACATGGATGAATCTCAAAATATACTGGGTATAAGAATACAGTAGACTACAAAACAAAAAAGAAAGAATACAGTAGACTACACATTACCATAGACTACATATTAAATGATTCTATTTATATGAAATGTCTATAAAAGGTAAAATTATAGCAACAGAAAGCAGGTCACTGGTTGCCTGGGGCTTGAAATGGGAATGAGAATTGACTCCTAAATGGTATGAAGGAACTTTTTAGGTTGTGGAAGTGTTATAAAGCTGAATTGTGGTGATCATTGCACAACTGTATATATTTACTAAAACTCACTGAATTGTATACTTACAATGGGCAACTTTTATGGTTGTATAAATTATATCTCATAAAGCTATTTAATTATTTTATGCCAACTCAGATGTAACTTGAAAACATGCTAAGTTGCAAAGAAGCCAGTCACAAAAAAACACGTTGTATGAGTCCATTCATATAAAATATCTAGAACAGACAAAGCTATAGAGATAAGAAGTAGATTGGTGGTTGCCTAGGGCTGGGGTGATGGGGAGGGAAATAGGGAGTGACTTGCTAACGGGTATGGGGTTTCTTTTTGCAATGGCAAAAATGTTCTAAAATTGTTGTGGTCATGGTTCCACAACTCTGTAAATATACTAAAAACCATTGACTAGTACACTTTAAATGGGTGAATTGTATGGTATGTGAATTATCTCAATAAAGCTCTTCTAGAAAATAAATAAAATTATATGCTGTATATGAAGGAGAATCAGTGGAGGGAGATGTTGGTGGGTGGTGGTGAGGAAAGCCTCACTGAGAAGTTAACAGTTGAGCAAAGACTTCAAAGAGATGGGGGATTGAGGCATGTGGATACTTGGAGGAAGAGCTTTCTAGGAAGAGGGGATAATCAGTGAAAGATCCTGAGAAGGGAGCATATCTGACATGTTTGAGAAGCAGCAGTAAGGCCAGTGTGGCTGAAATAGAGTGGGCAAGGGAGAGAGCAGTAGGAAATGAAGCTGGGAGATGGGATCACATGGGGCCATTGTAAAGACTTGGGTTTTTACAGTAAGGGAGATAAGGAGTCAGTGCAGAGTTTTGCGTAGAGGAGTGACATCATCTGACGTAGGTTTTTAACAGTGGCTGCTATGCTGAAAATAAACTGAAAGGTAGCATGCGTGGAAGAATGGAAACCAATTAGAAGACAGCAGTCTAGGAGAGAGAGAGAAGTGACTGGGACCAAGGTTGAAGAGAAACGTGGCCAGTTTTTTAAGTATATTTTGAAGGAAGGAGAAAATAATTTGCTGACAGTTTGGAGATGAGATGTGAGAGAAAGAGAAGAGTCAAAGAAGATGCTATATTTTTTGGCCAGAGAAAGTGAGAGGGGGGAAGATGGAGGATAAAGCAGATGGGGTGGGGGAAATGCCAGGAGTTCTGTTTTTGATATGTTAGAGAAGCCCATCAGACATCCAAGGATGGATTTGAGTAAGCGAATTGAATTTCTAAATCTGGAATCTAGGAAAGAAGTCCTCAAGTAAAGATTGTATTTAAAGCTATGAATCCTCCAATCCATCAACACAATATACTTAATTAAGATGAGACTTTACTTTCCCTTAAGATAGGCTTTTATAAATTGTTAACCTTCCCCTGCCTCCAAAGATAATAAATATGTTAATTTTCCTGTATTTCAGGATCTTCAAGATGAAGTTCAAAGGGAGAATACCAATCTGCAAAAACTGCAGGCCCAGAAACAGCAAGTACAGGAACTCCTTGATGGGCTGGATGAGCAGAAAGCTCAGCTGGAGGAACAACTGCAGGAAGTCAGGAAGAAGTGTGCTGAGGAGGCCCAGCTGGTAAAGCCTGCCGGTTTACTGCTGCCTGTGTCTATACCTTAGTTGCTTTTGCTGGCTTAAGATGGAAACATCTCTGCTTCTTGTTGCTTTTATTGTTAGGTGGCAGTCTAGTCAACCTGAAGTTCAGGGAATTGAAGGAGATGGGGCATGTTTCATCCAGAAATTACAGGGGAAATAGGACACTTCATATATTTTTTTTCCAAATTTTAGTTGGAGGTATGGTACCTATGCCTTCCACTCTCCTCTGTCAGTCCCCTGATTGCCCTTCTCTACAAAAAATACATCAAAAAACCACCAAAATAGTAAACTAAACAAATAAACATAATGTATTATGGAATATTTTAATGATATTTCTTTTTTTAATCCCCCTTTCTTCTCATTCACCTCTGTGTTATAGATCTCATCCCTGAAAGCTGAATTAACTAGTCAAGAATCACAGATCTCCACTTATGAAGAAGAGCTGGCCAAAGCTAGGGAAGAGCTGAGTCGCCTACAGCAAGAAACAGCAGAGTTGGAGGAGAGTGTGGAGTCAGGGAAGGCCCAGCTGGGACCTCTTCAGCAGCACCTGCAAGATTCACAGCAGGAAATAAGTTCAGTAAGTCTTTGTGGCAGTGAAAAATACACTCAAATGGGCACTCACATACCCTTTTAGTAAATAATATTTTCTCGATCTGCTTCTTCTCCCTCTGCCTAGTTTATTTTTCATTTTCAGTCATTTTGTATGAATAGGCTTCTTGTCACCTGTCATAAGTTAAAACTGTCACGTATCTTGTGCATCTTATGGTTATCACTGGAGTCTGGTTGAGTGTGCAGGATTTGTGGTTAGATGGCTTAGGTTTAAATGCTGGCTCTGCCACTTACTGCCTCAATCTTCTCAGTATCAGATTCCTCATCTTTAAAATTGGAGGACTTGGGGGGACTTGCCTGGTGGTGCACTGGTTAAGAATCCACCTAGAAACATACATTTTTATCCTAACATTTAGCACAGTTCTTGTCCCAGTGTAGATACTCAATAAACAGGTAGGAAACCCAAAAGAAAGTCATCCTAGTGGGAATGATACCAGATAAATAAATGGACAGTCTTTAAAATGGTTTTCTTTGAGTTTTTTAAAAAAACTGTTGTTTAAAGTATAATTTATAGACCATAAAATTAACCAGGTTTTTCAGTGCTCTTTCTACTCTGCCACTAAACACCATGACAGTCTCTGTCATTGGAAATCGAAATGAACACGGTGCGCTGGGCGGTGTTTCCTTTTCTTTTTTCCTTCAGTAATAACAAACACGATTGCACAGTCACTCATAAAATGTTCGTTACTCTCCCCACCCAACAACATCCTGATTTTTAGTTTAAACTGTTAGCTTGAAGCATTAGGCATTTCAACAATAAAAAACCATTCTCTTTCCAGTATACCTTCAATTTTTTCTTATAAATATTCATTTGAATATTTCCATTTGTGGTGGAAGTTTGCTGATTTACTGGAAATTGATTCTGTTCCCTGGAAATGTCACTTGGGTTAGCCCTGCGTGGCCCTGCTGGGCTAAAATCCAAAGTCCAAGTACTGATTTTTGAACCCAGAGTTCTGTGTAAGATCCAAAAAAAAAAAAAAAAATAACCAGTTTTAAGGATCCAATTCAATGATTTTCAGTAAATTCAGAGTTGCTCAAACATCCCAATCTAGTTTTAGAACATTTCCATCACTCCCAAAAGATCCTTGTGCCCATTTATCGTCAGTCTCCACTCTTACCCCTAGGTAACTACTAATCTATGTTTTGCTTCTACAAATTTGCCTTTTCTGAACATTTCACATAGAGAAAATCAAGCACTGTGTGGTCTTCCTCATGTGGTTTCTTTCACTTAACATGTTTTTGAGGCCCATCCATGTTGTAGCATGTAACAACATTATAGTCCATTGTATAAGGTATTTTGTTTACCCATTCATCAATTAATGGGCATTTGGATCCTTTCCACTTGTTGACTATTACAAATAATGCTGCTTTGAATTTTGTATTTGCATACAATTCTTTGTGTGGACATATGTCTTCATTTCTCTTGGATATGAAAGTTGTTTATATTGTAAAGTTATGTTAAACTTTTTTTTTTTTAACTTTAAATTGCCAAACTTTTCCAAACTGGCTGAACCATTTTATGCTCCCCCTAGCAGTGTATGAGGGTTCCAAGTTTCTCCACATTCTTACCAACACTTATTGTCTTTTTGATTATAGTCATTCCTGTAGATGTAAAGTGGTACTTAATAGTTTTTAATTTGTAATTCTCTTATGACTAGAGATGTTGATCATCTTTTCATGTGCTTATTAGCCATTTGTATATCCTTCTGGATGAAACATCTGTTTAAGTCCCTTACCCATTTTTAAAAAATGGGTTCTTCTTATTATTAAATTAAAAGAGTTTTAAAATATATATATATGTATTCTAGAGATAAGTCTTTTATCAGATAGTTAGTTGATTTGCAAATAGTTTCTCCCAGTCTCTGGCTTGTCTTTTCATTTTCTTTTCTTTGACTTTTTTGAACGAGAATTTCTTTCAAAGGAAGGAGCATAAATGAGAAAAATAGAAAGGACTCCGGATATTATAAATTATCAGAAAATAAAACAGTGTTTTTGAGCATGGAAAATAGTTTCAGCAGGCTGTACTACCAAGTGTGCCAGAATATATTTGGTATCTGTGAAAGGAATTAGATCCTTGTGTCTGATCTCCAAACCTTAAGAATAAACATACCAAACTGTTACACTTGACTCAGTGACTATATGTCTTTGCACAGAGGGCCTATAAAAAAGAAGTTGCTCTCGAAAGCTTAACTATAGCTTTTCTGGGAAAAGAAATAGCTAAGGAAAAATGTTCTGACTTGCTGAATTTTTATTTTTACTTCTTACCTTGTATTTGCAAGAAAACAAAGAACCTTTGACCTTAAGTCTATGTAACTTACTTATACAATATATACTATTTATCCAAGTATTTCTGGCACTCTAAATGTTTATTGTACTTTTCTTGCACAATTTGCAAAGAGCTTATGTTAGTTGTGTGATTTTTTTTTTTTTCTGTATCCTCTAAGTTTATGTAGAGAGTAAGGCTTAGTGACAGGTGCATGGGAGAACCAGACACAGGAAAACTTAGTTGTGTTCACGATTCTATTGATTGTCTCAGAAATAACTATAAGGAATAAACTGTCCTAAATAGAACTTTCTGATAGGCAAGTATTTCACCCTACTGTTTCATCTGTATGATGGGTATTATTTTAGTATTAATGTTTTAAATTTTAAACTGCAAGGTAGTAGTAGGCATTAAAATTGATTTAATGGTCATAATAAATTTTTTAAATGAAATAAGGGAGAACAGGAAATATCAGCATGCATTACATGCAGTAAGGGTAAGTATTACTTCGTGGAACTTGTTTTACCACTGTATGTGTGTGTGTGTGTGTATAATTATATATATGATGTATTCATCTATATATGTGTTTATGTATATAAATACACACAGAGAGACATGTTCAAACATATATATTTACTGGGTCAGGGAATCTATTTCTTTCTATGGATTAAAGTACAAGTAAGTTTATAAGCCCCTGCTCTGTAACACTAGGAATATACAAGGCCTATGCTGTGGATTAATAAATATGTAGTATTTTTGGATTGTTAGTTTAAATCCTAAATACAGTGCAGTTTGGTAGATATGTACATATATGCTTATTGATGCCCACTGTTTAAATTTATAAGCATAATAGTTGTGTTTTTCAGTGAACATATATTAAGCACTTAGAGTATGCATCATTGTGCTAGATGTTGGAGATACAAAGTTGATAACAAAAATTGTGGTCTCTACCCTCAGGCTCAAGTCTTTAACTTTTTAAAAATAGAGTGAATTAGTGGAAAAGTAACAGGAAAATTTAATTGCTATAATAGTGAGAAATGCAGTGTGCCAGGCACTCTTACACACATTGTCCATCTTTTACATAGGCCTTTGCATTTTTATTTTATTTATTTATTATTTTTTTTGCGGTACGCAGCCCTCTCACTGTTGTGACCTCTCCCATTGCAGAGCACAGGCTCCGGACGCACAGGCTCAGCGGCCATGGCTCATGGGCCCAGCCGCTCCGTGGCATGTGGGCTCTTCCCGGACCGGGGCACGAACCTGTGTCCCCTGCATCGGCAGGCAGACTCTCAACCACTGCGCCACCAGGGAAGCCCAGGCCTTTACATTTTACAGAGTTCTTTCAAATCTATCTTTTGCTCCATTTAACAGTCATCTATGGAGATAGTTCTTACTACCTTTATGGATTAAGGAATGGAGGCTTGGAGAGGTTACTTTGACTAAGATCACCTAACTAGAAGGTGATAGAGCTAGATTTACATCTGTCCCCCAGTCCAGATGTTCTTTTCCCAGGTTATGACCCTGAAAAGACCTTTGGTAAATTACAGATTCCAAATTGAGCAACTTAAAAACCTTATGGGGAATGTTAGGGGAATAAGATTGGGGAACAGAGCCTTGATTTACAAAATGTCAATAGGTAATTTTTATATTTGCTAAAAACAAAAAATACAACATGCTAATAAAGAGGACTCCAATATAATTAAAAAATATATTTTTTTTTGTGAAAATGGATGCTATTCAGTAAAATTTCATTTATTATTCCTTTTCATTAGAAACAGTTTTTTTTTGTTTTGTTTTGTTTTTTTGCGGTACGGGGGCCACTCACTGTTGTGGCCTCTCCCGTTGTGGAGCACAGGCTCCGGACGCACAGGCTCAGCAGCCATAGCTCACGGGCCCAGCCGCTCCACAGCATGTGGGATCTTCCCGGACCGGGGCACGAACCCGTATCCCCTGCATCGGCAGGCGGACTCTCAACCACTGTGCCACCAGGGAAGCCCTAGAAACATTTTTTGATTCTGCTCTCTCAGTTTCTTTGAGGTATATGTAAATTTGTTTTAACTGTAGACGTTGGTATAAATAAGCATTTTTTCCTTCCTCTGGTGCCCCACATTTTTCTTTTTATATATATTACAATTTATTGCATACCACTTTTTGTCCCACTGTTGTCCCAGGTGTATAAAGTCACTTGGCTATTGAGATTTAAAAAAATCCTTTATTTAACCTGTTTGGCATACCTTAGATTTAGAGACTACTTCCTAGGGCTCTAGCCCATTAATAAGTAATGCCAGAGGATAGGACATGAGCTTATTTCACCTTTGTCTTCACTTCTCTTCTTCCCAGTAGGAGTATGGATGGCTCCAAAGTCTTATGTACTCTCCCTCAACGTCCTTTCTCTCTCCTAAAGCTTCATCACAAAATCTTCTCTTGCTCTGCCACTGTGCTATCTTTTTCCTAGTACCCTGAACTTTTTTCTAATTATATTCTAAAGGACTGCCAATTTGCAGATATTTGAATTAAAATTCTTAGAGCGTCAGAAGATGTACAAAAAGCAAATCCATATATATTGGAATTTCAAGAGGAGAACTTGCTGGGGGATGGATTACTAAGTCATGCTGCATTCCTTAATGGAAGCAAATTTATCCTTGACCAAGTCTAAGTATATAGTTATTTTTACATTACATGTCTTTCTATTAATAAATTCTGTTTTGTATTTCTACTTTGTGTTGACAGATGCAAATGAAACTGATGGAAATGAAAGAGCTGGAAAACCATAATAATCAATTAAATTGGTGCAGTAGTCCACACAGCATTCTTGTGAATGGCGCTACAGATTATTGCAGTCTCAGCACCAGCAGCAGTGAAACAGCCAATCTTAATGAGCACACTGAAGGCCAGAGCAACCTAGAGTCTGAGTCCATACACCAGGAGTCTCCAGTGAGTCTAATAGTTCCTTAAATTTCATAATCAACTTCAGAAAAAAAAATTAATTCAGATCGAAGTTTTGTTGACATCATACCTAATGTAAATATGTGGCCTTGCCTCATCTGAGACAGTTGAGAGGCAGAGAATGGGTTCTAACAGTTTTAACTAGTGTAGAAATATAATTTTAACTGATCTATTGTTATAGAGCATGTTTTCAGAATAGTAGTTCTGTATATAGTAACTTTTAAAAATAGTTTTTAAGTACTCTTGCCCAAAGCTGAAAGTAATTCTTTATTTCATAACATTGAGGACATTTATTTACTGTTTTTTTTTGGAGAACACCAACTAATGCAAGAGTGCTGCTGTTATGTATGAGAGCTACAGAGACAAAAGACCTTTAACCCCGTCTTCAAGCTGCACACAGTCTAGTCATGTAACACTGTGTTAAAATGCTGTGATAGGGCTTCCCTGGTGGCGCAGTGGTTGAGAGTCCACCTGCCGATGCAGGGGACACGGGTTCGTGCCCCGGTCTGGGAAGATTCCACATGCCGCGGAGTGGCTGGGCCCGTGAACCATGGCCGCTGAGCCTGTGCGTCCGGAGCCTGTGCTCCACAACGGGAGAGGCCGCAACAGTGAGAGGCCCGTGTACCGCAAAAAAAAAAAAAAAAAAAGGCTGTGATAAAGTAAGCATAGGATACTCAGGTAGGACAGCTTGGAGGAGGCTCAGAGAAGATGTCATAGGGAAGCTTTACAAGTAGCCATTGAAGTGAGAAGGGGTTAAGCAACAGAGAAGGTGGTACATTCCTAGCAGAGGAAACAGCATTAGCATAGGTATGAAATGGGAGAAAACGTGCTGCACAGGATCATGAGAAGTTTTTGGAGGATATTTTGTGATGGTGGGGAATGTATTGGTAGGAGATGAGGCTCTCTCCTAGGGGGTTACCTGCATTACCTCTGGTACTTTTTATCAAGATAGAGATGTCTGTGCCCCACTTCAAACTTGTTGAACTAGAGTTTCTGGGTTGGAGCCAGGTACATATATTATAAAAACAAATTCCATGGGTGATTATGATGTGTACCTAGATAAAAATGACCACTTGTAGGTCAGAAAGGACCAGAGAGTAAGAAATTTGGATTCATCTTGAAGCATTGGGGAATTCGTCTTAGTACAGTGAGTAGCTATTGAAGAATTTTTAAGCAAGAAGTGACAGGATTGAGTTTACCTTTTAAAAAATGTGGATAGGGAATTCCCTGTTGGTCCAGTGGTTAGGACTCAGCGCTTTCACTGCCGTGGCCCAGGTTCAAGTCCAGGTCAGGGAACTAAGATCATATAAGCCGTGCGGTGCAGCCAAAAAAAAAAAAAAAGTGGATAATAGATTGAAGAGTAGGACTGGACGCATAGCCATATGGTAAGAGACTGTTGGAATGGTCTGTTTGAGAATTGTTTTAACCTAGACTTAACCAGTAACAGGAGGGATGATGATGAGAAGAATGCAAATTTGAGAGATATTAAGGATGTAAAATTAACAGACTTAATATTATTTAGACAGTGCAGTCTTGGATATATTATACAATATTTTTAAAGCACAAAATGGAGATTAATAGGTTATCCTTCAAAGACATAGGGTGGTATGAAATGGAGATTGCCCTTTGCACTTCTTAGATCAGAAATTTAGATCCAGAAAACAGTGGGAAGCCATTGAAGGACTTTTAACCAGAGAGTCATGATCAGATTCACACTTTATATCTATTGCTTTGGCTACCATAAGAAGGTAGATGGGAAGGACACATATTGGAGGCAGAAGGCAGTTGGAAGGTTATTACTACAGTAACACGGACCAGAAATGATGATACTGGAAATGAATGATAGTGACAGTGAGGATGGAGAAGAAAGGAAGGATTTAAGAAAGAGATAGGAGGTAGACTCAGCAAGACTTAGAATATAGCTGGGGGATGACCAAAGGGAAGTAGTTAAGAAAGACCTGAAGTTTTCTGGCTTTGAGTGGCTTTGATGCTTGGTAATACCATTTTCTTAAGAAAGATTATGGGAGAAGTCATTCACTGAATATGTTCTGCTTGTCTTTTAAAATTTTTTAGTAATTTTTGACTATTCTTTGTCCGTTTCCCCTGCCAAGTAGAAAATACATTGTAAGTCTATGAAGAATTAATATTTTGTAGGCAAGAAGTAGTCCTGAAATACCACCTTCTGGTGTGACTGATGAAAACGAAGTGGTGACTACAGTTGCTAAGGAAAAAGTTTGTCCTGAATTTAATAGTGACAGACATTCAAAAGAGGTAAAAATAATTTTATAATTAAATGTTTTTATCACTGTCTTCTCAAGATGGGCTGTACACTATTTTAGTCTAAGGAAAGAGAAAAATGTGTTAAATGGACTTTATGACCACAAAAATATTTGTTATGTTACCATCAGTTGATTTTTCAAACATGTTATTTTATTTTTAAATGTTACCTTTTAAAACATCGGTTTCTAAAACTTTTTTTTTAATTTAAAATTATTTTTAGGAAGATCCATTTAATGTAGAATCAAGTTCACTGACAAATCCAGTTGCAGATTCAAACTTGGATTTTTTCCAGTCTGATCCTTTTGTTGGCAGTAAGTACTCTTATATTTATATTATAGATTTACCAAAAAGGGTTTTAATACATAAGCTATATAGGAATTTGGGCTTTAGTTTTGAGAGCCTACTCATTATAAAAAAAGTAAAAGGGACAGTGAGGTTTTATATAGTCAGATTTTAGTATTTGTCCCCTTCAGGCAACTAAGTCCTGGAACTAAGCCTTTGCTTATGTCTCAGGGACCCCTAATTAAGAGTATGTTTCTTCTTCAGAATAGGAGTCCAAAGAAAGAGGAGATTGGGCACTCTTAAGTCAACAGGCAATTATTTACCAAAAGTGCCAACACCATGCTTTTAAAAGAGTGGAAATTGTAGTAGTTAGTAGCCCGATCACTGCCCTTAAGGTGCCTACAGTCTTACTGAAAAAATATGAGTTTAATAAATTAAAATGTCTGATGTCATTGTAAACTATGTTAAATACCACTTGTTTCAAAGTTCTTTTTGCTTTTTACTTATTTCCAAACTCACCTTGCGAAACTGATAGGTCAGTTTTAAAGATGGGAAACTGAGGTACATAAATGGAATAATTTGTTTAGAGTCATGGCAGAAATGAGCCTAGAAATTAGAACTCTTTTTAAAAAAACTTCTTTATTGATAAAGTGATAAAAGGTATATAAATTGAGCATTTAAAGTATACAATTAAATTGTTTGAGTACATTCACAGAGTTGTATAATTCTCACTAAAATCTAATTTTGGAACTTTTTTTATCACCCCATAGAGCAACTCCATACCCATTATAAGTCACTTCCCATTCCCCTATCCCCAGCTCTAGGCAACCACTAATCTACTTTCTGTCTCTGTAGATGTGCATACTTATGGAATTACACAATACATGTTTATGTCTGGCTTCTTTCATTTAGCCTAATATTTTCAAGGGTTACTCATGTTGCAGTATGGTTCAATATCTCATTTCTTTTTATCGATGAATATTATTACATTGGATGGATATACCACATTTTATTCATTGGTTGATGGACATTTGTGTTGTTTCCACTTTTTTGGCTCCTTTGAATAATGCTATTTTGAACATTTATATACAACTTTTTGTGTGGATATATGTTTACATTTCTCCGGGGTATATATCAGATCATGGTACTCTATTTAATCATTTGAGGAACTGCCAAACTGTTTTTCAAAGTGTCTGTACCATTATACATTCCCACCAGTATTGTATGTGGGTTGCAGTTTCTCCATATCTTTGCCAACACTTGTCACTGTCTATCCTTTTGATTATAGCCATCGTAGTGAGTGTGAAATGGTATCTTATTTGGGTTTGATTTGTATTTCCTTAATGACTAACATTGTTGAACATCTTTCTTTATGGTTATTGACCATCCATATATCTTCTTTGGAGAAACATGTATTCATATCATTTGCCCTTTTTTAAATTGGGTTGTTTGTCTTTTTATTGTTGATTTGTAAGAGTTCTTTACATATCTGAATAGAAATCCCTTATCAAGCATATGCTTTGCAACTATTTTCTTGTGTTCAGTGTTGTCTTAATTTTGATGAAGTCTAACTTACCTATTTAAAAATTTTTTCTCACTCGTGCTTTTGATTTCATATCTAAGGTCCAAAGTCATGAAGATTTACTTATTCTGCTAAGAGCTTTATAGTTTTAGCTGTTATATTTAGGTATTTGATCCATTGAGTTAATTTTGTATATGGTGTGAGATAGGGGTCCAACTTTTTTCTTTTGCATGTGGATATTCAGTGTCCCAGCACCATTTGTTGAAAAGACAGTTCTTTAACCCCATTGAGTTGTCTTGGAACTCTTGTCAAAAATCAAATGACAATAAATGTGTAAGGGTTTATTTCTAGACTCTTCAATTCTATAAGCACTTTTTTTTTTTTTTTTACCTCAGTGAAACTTAGTGTCTTTGTTCCTAAAGTGTTGATGGTAATACCTATCCAGTAATCCATTGAAAAGTAGAGATTTTATTAGTAAAATTCTTGCTGTCATGCCTGTCTTTTCCCCTCCATCTGTAACCTGACCTTGTGGTCAAGAGGTAAGTATAGCTGAATCTAATTCAGATTTGCCTCTTTTATGAGGTGTATTGATGTTCTGCCCTTACTTATTACTTTTTAAAAATATTTCCTTAAGGTGGATGGCATTCATTGTTTTACCTACTTTGAGGTAGAGTTAATGAAACAAACTTTGCATTAAGAAACTTTGCTTTTGTTTTAAAGTTACCCTTTAAGTAATGGTGCCACAACAGTGAATATTGTGATTTTGATTTCTGCTTATTTATTTTATCACAGATGATCCTTTCAAGGATGATCCTTTTGGGAAAATTGGTTAGTATATTATTGAGGTCCTTCTTAGCTTTAATTTGATTATACTTAATTATAAGCTTATGTTATATTTAGGAATGAGATCTCACAGTTGGGTAGTTATAGGAAATGGACTTCCTTTTTATTCAGTTTTAAAATTGACCCAAGCCCTCACTAAGATGTTGTATGTGCCTGGCATTTTCAGAGAAAAAGTGGTAGATACTTGTGAATTTGCTTAATAAACTGTTAGCTGTACTTTATAAAAAAAGATATTAGTGCTTGTACTTTGATGCTTTTAATAGTATTTACACTGATTTCTCCTTATTAGCCAAGGATTAAATAAACAAAATGATCTACATTACTACAGGGTTTAGAACTTTTGTTTTCCTAAGATTAAAGCCTATTGGAATGAATGGGGGAAGAGTAAAGATCTTAAAGAATTACTAAGTGTTAAGCTTTTTAAGATATTCTTTCTCTGGGATTTTTGCATTAGAATAAAGCAAATCTTGTGTACCATTTAGTTATGCTTCCCAAACCTGTTCCAAACTATTGGCTGTAACCCTTGAGCTCAGAGGGAGAAATACATTTAGAAGTTTTTGTTGTTTCTTTAGTTATGATAGCATAGAATAAGGGTCTCAAAATGGGATCACTTGATATTATATGCTAATTTAAAAATAAGTTTATTAGGTGAAAGACTGTCTTTTATCAAAACCACAAAGGAAACTGTGATTCTGTCCCCACCCCCAAAATTAAAATCACCAGTTTAGAGGAATTATTAATCCTAGCATATAGGCAACATTTGTGTAGTAAGTGTTGGAATTACTGATTTGCTTTGAATGAATGATGAACAAGTAGGAAAGAGTGTTAATTAAAGCTATTTAACTAGATGCAACTGCCTATACTTTTTTCTGACCAAATAAGTAGTCAAAATATAAAGTACCTAACTTAGATTCTACAGGAGTTCAAAATGCCTTTTAATTAAGTCAGTTGTCCTGCCTTTGGTGACAGGAAATTTAGAGTAATAATTTTGTATTTTGTATTTGTGTTGTATTTTCTTAGATCCATTTGGAGGTGATCCTTTCAAAGGTTCAGATCCATTTGCATCTGACTGTTTTTTCAAGCAATCTTCTACTGATCCTTTTGCCACTTCAAGTACCGACCCTTTCAGTGCAGCCAGCAATAGCAGTAATACGTTGGTAAGTAGGAGGGTTAAAAAATGTTGAATGGATAACAGATGTTCTGAAAGAGTTTCTTTTTTTCTTTTTTAAGAGCACACAGTTTATTGAGCAGAAAACTAGTGAAATAAAAAGACCATTAATCATTGCTAGATAGTAAATTCCTTGAGGGTAGGAACTATATCTTATAAAACATTTAGCACACATACCCTGCCTGTACTGTGGTTAAGTGGTCAATAAATACATGTTAACTTCGGTTTAATGGTCAGAGAAGAAGTAGGGAAAGAGACAAATGTAGAAAAAAAAATGATAAAAACAATTTACCTATAAAGTCATACACTATTTGAATCATCTTTCCAATCTGAAGGATATAAATAATTCAGTACTCTAGACAAGAAAATTATTTGCCAAACTGCCACTAACTCCTGGGAATGAGAATCAGACACCTTCCTGGTAAATCCTATTCCTTCCACATGGCAATATCAGGCATATACGTTACAAGTGAAGAACTAATTGGCCAAGTATATTTTGTCTTTAAGAGAATGGGTATACGGTGGATCTTTTGGATTCTGTCTGCAAATGAGTTTCTTGAAATACACAGTGATGAAAGAATCCTCTTGTAGATTACTTCTGATGGACCATATAAAAATTTCAGTATCATCAAACCCATCTAATTTTTGGTTCCGACAGGTATTTCACACCTTGATCACCCATTGGAATTGACTAGAATAACTCATGTCATCCAAATATCAAGTCCATCCTTCAAAGGACCAAATTCTATCCCATTGGGGATATTAAAAATAAATGATTAAAAATCCATAAGCCAGTGTTCAGTAAAGCTTTTAAAAAATGTTTGGTATGCATTATTGAAATAATGAAATCAATTTAAAAGGAACAGCATTGATTTAAAAAAAATAAAATCATTTCGGTTATTTTATAGACATATCTGGAGTGTTATTCTTGTAAAGAAGTATAAATTCCCACTAAATGTCAGACTCTCTTGATAACATATACATAGAACAACAATTACTATTTAATAACCATGAACTATGATCCTGGTACTTCTGTGTACTTCACAGTCATAATTTCTAATCTTCACATCAATCTTGCAAAGTAGGTGTTGGTGTCCCTATTTTAATAATAAGGACACCGGGACTCAGAAAAATTAACTAAGTTCAGACAACTAAGTGCTTTATCATCTGGAGGCTTTGAAAACAAAACCTTTATGTTATGGATATTTAAACACATGCAAAATAGAGTAACGTGAAATATTTTAACTTCCATGTATCTATCACCCAATTTCAATAATTATGAATGGTTTTGGAGGGCTTTTTAATTGCTTTTTTTCGTGTTTGTTTGGTTTGTTTTAAAGTTTTTATTTGAAGGCTTATTTTTTGAGGCAGGATATTTCACATCTGTAAGTAAACCAGACCTAGAAAGGAACAGTTGATTGACAGGCATGTGAAGCAAAAATTTGGTCTTTTAATACTCTTAGATTAAGAAAACTTCCTTAAAAGAGTAATTGATTCTTTTAAAGATAATAGACTTTGGTGTTCTTGAATTACTTCCTTACTGTATTCTAATACAGGATTCAGTACTGTATTCAGCTACTTGGCCAGCAACTGGTTTTTTCCACTGATGTAAAACTAAGCAAATGCCTCTGTAACTAAATATTTGTGGTTTCCACAGGCTACTGGATACTCTGTTTTCCTACAACACTTAGTTTGCAGTGTGGGCCCATTTGCCAAATTTTTCTCAAATTGGCTGCAACCTAAATTCTTTTCCTCTCACCTTATTTTAGCCTCTCATTATCCACTCTTACTGTTTAAAGAGCAAGAAAGCCAAAGCAGCTCTTCCTCATTTAAAAATAAACAAGTTTCTTTTGTTCCTCTTCCCTGGTGAAACCTTTCTACCATTCATTCTACTTACTTTTTCCCTTTCCTCCCCAGGTTTTGAAAGCAAAAATGCCCTTGCTTACAGCTCTTAATTTCTCCATTCAAAACTAAACTAAACACCAAATTGGCAATATAACAATAGTTACTTTTATCTAATCTCTTCTATGCTCCAGGCATGGTGCTAAATTCTTTTCATGTGTTACCTCATTTAAGCATCACAGTAATCCTATGAGGCTCATGTTTCATCCTCATTTTAAAGATAAAGATCAATAAATGAGAGGTTAAGTGTAAGTTAGTAAGTGATACAACTAAATTCAGACCGTGGTCTATCTGACCAAAATCTAAGGTCTTCACCACTATAGTCTAAAGTTTAAACTCATTTCTTCCTAGCTACAAACCCCTGTTTTTTGTCATCTTCCTTCTTTTCAAACGGGCCTCTGTTAATGCCTCCAGACATGAATCTCTTCCCACAAATCTTTCCTATTCCTTCAAGGATGGTCTCTGTTCTCAGAGGGACATAATTTTAAAAACCAAACCAAAAAAACAAGTGCCATTTCCTACTATTCTAGCTAGTGTATGGTAGCTACTGTGTACGTGCAAAGTCATACTGTGAAATGAGGGAGTGGATGGCTGATGCAGAAGAGAGAATTTCAGTGATAAACTAAGTGACTTTGTAGGAGGATTTTGGAACATTAATTCTATAAAATTATACCATCTGTATTTTAGTCATGAAAATTACTTTTGTGTACTAAATTGCCTAATTATCAAACTGAACATAACATAAAGAGTTTTGTGGCCACTTATTCCCTCATGGGCTGCACAGTCCATCCTGTTCCCCTTGCTGTCCCAGTGGCCTTTTAGGTTGCTTGCACAGTATATGATAAAGGAATAGAAATAAAACCTGACACACAGGTAGGCATACTTTTTCTATTTCTCTCTGTGACGGTACATAAAATCTGCAAGCTATTGTTAAAAATCAGGGCTGTTAGTTTTTCCTTCTTTCGAAGTTTAGAGAAGAAGCAGTAATAGTTGGTGACTTTAGTTATCATGTCTGTGACTGTCTCTCACACTGGCATTTTAACTATTATATTAGGAACCATGGAGAGTTACTTTGCTATACAGACCAACTTGATATTTTTTCCCCCTTGATAGCTGTTTATTCATTCAGCAGATAATCAGAGTATAAGGTAGTGTGTTCATTTTATAAAAATGTAAGTTAAGATAAGCATCAGTTAAAATAAGTACTGTCATTTTCAGTTCTGAAAACATCACTAGTATTTACTTCTTTCTGCTAGTAGTTTTGTTTTAATGGGTCCTGTTTTATAAAAAGAGAATATACTCAGTCCCAGTTAGCATTGCTTCTCTCTTTTCAAATACATGTTTTACTTGAGCTCTCCAATATCCTTTGGCATTCAATTGTTAATACCCAATTTCTTGATGATTAGAAATAGATCCTGTAATACAGATGACATTGCTAGTCATGAGTCAGAGTAGGAGATAAATATTCCAAAACTCTTTTCATGCCCCTTTTATCTAACAGTATGCCAAGGCTTTTGGCTGGCCTCTTAAAAAGAGCCTGATGCCAGAAAGTTAGTTCAGTTATCTTCTTAAATATATATTTTGTTTGATGATTTAAAAACAAAGTAAAGTAGGAAGACAGTTCAGTAGTTAGAATCACTGGCTTCTGGTGAAGTCCTCACTGTTTGTAGCCTCTCACCCTTGCCATTTGATCCAGGTTTTTACATGGCTTATTATTGAAAGCAGCTGAATATTTTTAGCAGAAAGCACTCTCCCTTGCTCAAGTTCTCTCTCTCTGCCTCCCCCTCTCTTTCTCTCTCACACATTAACATTAGAGGAAGCTGAGTAAAGGGCACATGAGAAGTCTCTGTATTATTAGGGATGGGATTGTGATTGGAGCGGGGCACATGAAGACTTCTGAGATGTTAGCAGTTTCCTGGGAGGTGATTGCATAGGTGTTCACTTGATACTTATTTATTAAACTGTACATAATGTTCCATACATTTTTCTGAATGTATGTTATGTTTCACAGTAAAAGATTAGAAAATGATATGTATCATTTCAGTTTAATAAGTTTGCAAATCAGTAGGGGTAAACATTTGCTCCTAATTGATTTAGAGTTTGTAAAGAATATTTTCTTTGGTGTGGCAGTGAGGTCTCAGCTCTGAAATGTTGCCTCTCTGAGTCATGACTTGTGTAATTTGTTTAGGTGGAAACATTAGAGCACAATGATCCTTTTGCTCCTGGTGGGACGGCTGTGGTTGCAGCCATCGATTTGGGTAAGGATATAATTTATTAGTCTCTTTCAACAGTAAACACCACCCTGTCTTTAAGCATCTTTCTTTTCGTGTCCAAATATATTCATCCTGTTTACTTATTTATGGCGTTAAAATTATCGCATAGCTATATCCTGTTGCATTCTACCAATAATAAGAATGGTATTTTTGTATCACTTTCTACTTATCATTCATTATCTCATTTATTGTTCTTATTAAACAGCTTAATATGTACTCTAGCCAGTGTCAGTAAAACCAATAAAAACCCTTTTTGATTTATAAAAGGCAGCATAGCTTGGCAGTTTCAAACTCAGCATTCATTCTTATGGATCTTGACCTAAATTTAAAAATTAATGGCTTCCCATAGGTACTGATATTAGCTTTACAAATAGTATATAGGTCCTGTTAATAAGACAGAGAAGAACTAAATGTTATTCTGGTACCCAGTTTTCATGCATTATTTATGGAATCTAATTTTCCATTTATCCTTTTTTTTCTTTTTTTTTTACTTGTATATTTATTTACTTATTAACATCTTTATTGGAGTACAATTGCTTTACAATAGTGTGTTAGTTTCTGCAGTATAACAAAGTGAAGCAGCTATACATATACATAAATCCCCATATCTCCTCCCTCTTGGATCTCCCTCCCACCCTCCCTCTCCCACCCCTCTAGGTGGCCACAAAGCACCAAGGTGATCTCCCTGCGCTATGTGGCTGCTTTCCACTAGCTATCTATTTTACATTTGGTAGTGTATATGTGTCAGTTCTACTTCTCTCACTTTGTCCCAGCTTACCCTTCCCCCTCCCCATATCCTGAAGTCCATTCTCTACATCTGTATCTTTATTCCTGTCCTCCCCCTAGGTTTTTCAGGACCTTTTTTTTTTTCTAGATTCCATATATATGTGTTAGCATATGGTATTTGTCTTTTTCTTTCTGACTTACTTCACTCTGTATGACAGACTCTAGGTCCCTCCACCTCACTACAAATAACTCAATTTTGTTGCTTTTCATGGCTGAGTAATATTCCATTGTATATATGTGCCACACCTTCTTTATCCATTCATCTATCGATGGACACTTAGGTTGCTTCCATGTCCTGGCTATTGTAAACAGAGCTGCAGTGAACATTGTGGTACCTGACTCTTTTTGAATTACGGTTTTCTCAGGGTATATGCCCAGTAGTGGAACTGCTGGGTTGTATGGTAGTTCTATTTTTAGTTTTTTAAGGAACCTCCGTACTGTTCTCCATAGTGGCTGTATCAATTTACATTCCCACCAACAGTGCAAGACGGTGCCCTTACCTCCACACCCTCTCCAGCATTTATTGTTTGTAGATTTTTTGATGATGGCCATTCTGACTGGTGTGAGGTGATACCTCATTGTAATTTTGATTTGCATTTCTCTAATGATTACAGATGTTAAGCATCCTTTCATGTGTTTGCTGGCAATCTGTATATCTTCTTTGGAGAAATGTCTATTTAGGTGTTCTGCCCATTTTTGGATTGGGTTGTTTGTTTTTTTGATATTGAGCTGCATGCGCTCCTTGTATATTTTGAAGATTAATCTTTTGTCCATTGATTCGTTTGTAAACATTTTCTCCCATTATGAGGGTTGTTTTTTCATCATGTTTATGGTTTCCTTTCCTGTGCAAAAGCTTTTAAGTTTCATTAGGTCCCATTTGTTTATATTTGTTTTTATTTCCATTTCTCTAAGAGTTGGGTCAAAAAAGATCTTGCTATGATTTATGTCAAAGAGTGTTCTTCCTATGTTTTCCTCTAAGAGTTTTATAGTGTCTGGCCTTACATTTAGGTTGTTGATCCATTTTGAGTTTATTTTTGTGTATGGTGTTAGGGAGTGTCCTAATTTCATTCTTTTACATGTAGCTGTCCAGTTTTCCCAGCACCACTTATCAAAGAGGCTGTCTTTTCTCCATTGTATATTCTTGCCTCCTTTGTCAAAAATAAGGTGACCATATGTGCATGGGTTTATCTCTATGCTTTCTATCCTGTTCCATTGATCTATATTTCTCTTTTTGTGCCAGTACCATACTGTCTTGATTACTATAGCTTTATAGTATAGTCTGAAGTCCGGGAGCCTGATTCCTCCAGCTCCGTTTTTCTTTCTCAAGATTGCTTTGGCTATTCAGGGTCTTTTGTGTTTCCATACAAATTGTGAAATTTTTTGTTCTAGTTCTGTGAAAAATGCCATTGGTAGTTTGATAGGGATTGCACCGCATTTGTAGATTGCTTTGGACAGTACAGTTATTTTCACAATGTTGATTTTTCCAATCCAAGAACATGGTATTCTCTCTCCATCTGTTTGTATCATCTTTAATTTCTTTCATCAGTGTCTTACAGTTTTCTGCATACAGGTCTTTTGACTCCTAAGGTAGGTTTATTACTAGGAATTTTATTCTTTTTGTTGCAATGGTAAATGGGAGTTTTCCTTAATTTCACTTTCAGATTTTTCATCGTTAGTGTATAGGAATGCAAGAGATTTCTGTGCATTAATTTTGTATTCTGCTACTTTACCACATTCAGTGATTAGCTCTAGTAGTTTTCTCGTAACTTCTTTAGGTTTCTCTATGTATAGTATCATGTCATCTGCAAACAGTGACATCTTTACTTCTTCATTTCCGATTTGGATTCCTTTTATTTATTTTCCTTCTCTGCTTGCCATGGCTAAAACTCCCAAAACTATGTTGAATAATAGTGGTGAGAGCGGACAACCTTGTCTTGTTCCTGATCTTAGAGAAAATGGTTTCAGTTTTTCACCATTGAGAAAGGTGTTGTCTGTGGGTTTGTCATATATGGCCTTTATGATGTTGAGGTAAGTTCCCTCTATGCCTACTTTCTGGAGGGTTTTTATCATAAATGGGTGTTGAATTTTGTCAAAAGCTTTTTCTGCATCTAGTGAGATGATAATATGGTTTTTCTCCTTCAATTTGTTAATATGGTTTATCACACTGATTGATTTGTGTACATTGAAGAATCCTCGCTTTCCTGTGATAAACCCCACTTGATCATGGTGTATGACCCTTTTAATGTGTTGTTGGATTCTGTTTGCTAGTATTTTGTTGAGGATTTTTGCATCTATGTTCATCAGTGATATTGGCCTGTAATTTTCCTTCTTTGTGACATCTTTGTCTGGTTTTGGTATCACAGTGATGGTGCCCTCGTAGAATGAGTTTGGGAGTGTTCCTCCCTCTTCTATAGTTTGGAAGAGTTTGAAAAGGAAGGTGTTACGTCTTCTCTAAATGTTTGATAGAATTAGCCTGTGAAGCCATCTGGTCCTGGGCTTTTGTTTGTTGGAAGGTTTTTATCACAGTCTCAATTTCAGTGCTTGTGATTGGTCTGTTTATAATTTCTATTTCTTCTTGGTTCAGTCTCGGAAGGTTGTGCTTTTCTAAGAATTTGTCCATTTCTTCCAGGTTGTCCATTTTATTGGCATAGAGTTGCTTGTAGTAATCTCTCATGATCCTTTGTATTTCTGTAGTGTCAGTTGATACTTCTCCTTTTCCATTTCCAACTCTGTTGATTTGAGTCTTCTCTCTTTTTTTCTTGATGAGTCTGGCTAATGGTTTATCAATTTTGTTTATCTTCTCAAAGAACCTGCTTTTAGTTTTATTGATCTTTGCTATTGTTTCCTTCATTTCTTTTTCATTTATTTCTGATCTGATCTTTATGATTTCTTTCCTTCTGCTAACTTTGGGGTTTTTGTGTTCCTCTTTCGCTAATTGCTTTAGGTGTAAGGTTAGGTTGTTTATTTGAGATGTTTCTTGTTTCTTGAGGTAGGATTGTACTGCTATAAACCTCCCTCTTAGAAATGCTTTTGCTGCATCCCTAGGTTTTGGGTATTCGTGTTTTCATTGTCATTTGTTTCTCGGTACTTTTTGTTTTCCTCTTTGACTTCTTCCGTGATCTCTTGGTTATGTAGTAGTGTATTGTTTAGCCTCCATGTGTTTCTATTTTTTACAGATTTTTTCCTGTAATTGATATCTACTCTCATAGCGTTGTGGTCAGAAAAGATACTTGATATGACTTCATTTTTCTTATATTTACCAAGGCTTGATTTGTGACCCAAGATATGATCTATCCTGGAGAATGTTCCATGAACACTTGAGAAGAAAGTGTATTCTGTTGGATTTGGATGGAATGTCCTATAAATATCAAGTCCATCTTGTTTAATGTATCACTTAAAGCTTGTGTTTCCTTATTTATTTTCATTTTGGATGATCTGTCCATTGGTGAAAGTGGGGTGTGAAAAGTCCCCTGCTATGATTGTGTTACTGTCAATTTCCCCTTTTATGGCTGTTAGCATTTGCCTTATATGTTGTGGTGCTCCTATTTTGGGTGCATAAATATTTACAATTGTTATATCTTCTTCTTGGATTGATCCCTTGGTCATTATGTAGTGTCCTTCTTTGTCTGTTTTACTGGTCTTTATTTAAAGTCTATTTTGTCTTATATGAGAATTGCTACTCCAGCTTTTTTGTGATTTCCATTTGCATAGGATATCTTTTCCCATCCCCTCACTTTCAGTCTATATGTGTCCCTTGGTCTGAAGTGGGTCTCTTGTAGACAGCATATATATGGGTCTTGTTTTTGTATCCATTTAGCCAGTCTACTTCTTTTGGTTGGAGCATTTAATCCATTTACATTTAGGTAGTTATTGATATGTATGTTCCTGTTAACATTTTCTTAAATCGTTTGGGTTTGTTATTGTAGGTCTTTTCCTTCTCTTGTGTTTCCTGCCTAGAGAAGTTCCTTCAGCATTTGGTTTGGTGGTTCTGAATTCTCTTAGCTTTTGCTTGCCTGTAAAGGTTTTAATTTCTCGGTCGAATCTGAGTGAGATCCTTGCTGGGTATAGTAATCTGGTGGTAGGTTTTTCCCTTTCATCACTTTAAATATGTCCAGCCACTCCCTTCTGGCTTTCAGAGTTTCTGCTGAAAGATCAACTGTTAACCTTATGGGGATTCCCTTGTATGTTATTTGTTGTTTTTCCCTTGCTGCTTTTAATATTTTTTCTTTGTATTTAATTTTTGATAGTTTGATTAATATGTGTCTTGGCATGTTTCTCCTGGATTTAATCCTGTGTGGGACTCTTTGTGCTTCCTGGACTTGATTGACTATTGCCTTTCCCATATTAGGGAAGTTTTCGACTATAATCTCTTCAAATATTTTCTCAGTCCCTTTCTTTTTCTCTTCTTCTTCTGGGACCCCTATAATTCGAACGTTGGTTCATTTAATGTTGTCCCAGAAGTCTCTGAGACTGTCCTCAATTCTTTTCATTCTTTTTTCTTTATTCTGCTCTGCCGTAGTTACTTGAACTATTTTATCTTCCAGGTCATTTATCTGTTCTTCTGCCTCAGCTATTCTGCTATTGATTCCTTCTAGAGAATTTTTAATTTCATTTATTGTGCGGTTCATCATTTGCTCTTTAGTTCTTTAGGTCCTTGTTAAACGTTTCTTGTATTTTCTCCATTCTGTGTCCAACATTTTGGATCATCTTTAGTATCATTACTCTGAATTCTTTTTCAGGTAGACTGCCTATTTCCTCTTCATTTGTTAGGTCTGGTGGGTTTTTATCTTGCCCTTCGTCTGCTGTATGTTTCTCTGTCTTCTCATTTTGCTTAACTTACTGTGGTTGGGGTCTCCTTTTCACAGGCTGCACGTTCGTAGTTCCCATTGTTTTTGGTGTCTGCCTCAGTGGCTAAGGTTGGTTCAGTGGGTTGTGTAGGCTTCCTGGTGGAGGGGACTGGTGCCTGTGTTCTGGTGGATGAGGCTGGATCTTGTCTTTCTGGTTGGCAGAACTGCATCCGGTGATGTGTTTTGGGGTGTCTGTGAACTTACTATGATTTTAGGCAGTCTCTCTGCTAGTGGGTGGGGTTGTGTTCCTGTCTTGCTAGTTGTTTGGCATGTGGTGTCCAGCGCTGTAGCTTGCTGGTTGTTGAGTGGAGCTGGGTCTTAGCGTTGAAATGGAGATCTCTGGGAGAGCTTTCACTGTTTGATATTACGTGGAGCCAGGAGGTCTCTGGCGGACCAATGTCCTGAACTCGGCTCTCCCACCTCAGAGGTACAGGTCTGACACTCGGCCAGAGCACCAAGATCCTGTCAGCCACATGGCTCAGAAGAAAAGGGAGGAAAAAAGAACGAAAGAAAGAAAAATAAAATAAAGTTATTAAAATAATAAATTAAAAAATTATTAGTAATAAAAAAATTAAAAAGTAATTTAAAAAAAGAAGGAAGTGAGCCACCAAACGAAAAAACAAATCCTCAACGATAACCAGTGCTAAAAACTATACTAAAAAAACAAACAAACAGAAATCAGACAGAACCCTAGGACAGATGGTAAAAGCAAATCTATACAAACAAAATCACACAAAGAAGCATACACATACACACTCACAAAAAGAGAAAAAGGAAAAATATGTATATATCTATATATATATAAAGAAATAAGAGAGCAACCAAATCAATAAACAAATCTACCAATGATAATAAACTCTAAATACTAAACTAAAATAAATATGAAACCAAAAACAAATTAGATGCAGAAAGCAAACCCCAAGTCTGCAGTTGCTCCCAAAGTCCACTGCCTCAATTTTGGGATGATTCGTTGTCTATTCAGGTATTCCAGAGATGCAGGGTACATCAAGTTGACTGTGGAGATTTAATCTGCTGCTCCTGAGGCTGCTGGGAGAAATTTCCCTTTCTCTTCTTTGTTCTCACAGCTCCCGGGGCTCAGCTTTGGATTTGGCCCTACCTCTGTGTGTAGGTCACCTGAGCGTGTCTGTTCTTTGCTCAGACAGGACTGGGTTAAAGTAGCAGCTGATTCGGGGGCTCTGGTTCACTCAGGCCAGGGGGAGGGAGGGGTACGGAATGCAGGGCGAGCCTGCAGCAGCAGAGGCCGGAGTGACATTGCAGCAGCCTGAGGCACGCTGTGTGTTCTGCCGGGGAAGTCGTCCCTGGATCACGGGACCCTGGCAGTGGGGGGCTGCACAGGCTCCCGGGAGGGGAGGTGTGGATAGTTACCTGTGCTTGCACACAGGCTTCTTGGTGGCTGCAGCAGCAGCCTTAGCATCTCATGCCTGTCTCTTGAGTCCGTGCTGATAGCTGTGGCTAGCGCCCATCTCTGGAGTTCGTTTAGGTGGTGCTCTGAATCCCCTCTCCTCGTGCACCCCACAACAATGGTCTCTTGCCTCTTAGGCAGGTCCAGACTTTTTCCTGGACTCCCTCTTGGCTAGCTGTTGCCCACTAGCCCCCTTCAGGTGTGTTCACGCAGCCAACCCCAGTCCTCTTCCTGGGATCTGACCCCCGAAGCCCGAGCCTCAGCCCCCAGCCCCGACCTGTCCCGGTGGGTGAGCGCACAAGCCTCTCAGGCTGGTGAGTGCTGGTCAGCACCGATCCTCTGTGCGGGAGTCTCTCCACTTTGCCCTCTGCCACCCCTGTTGCTGCGCTCTCCTCCGTGGCTCTGAAGCTTCGCCCCCGACCACCCCCCATCTCTGCCATTGCAGGGGCTTCCTAGTGTGTGGAAACTTTTCCTCTTTCACAGCTCCCTCCCAGAGGTGCAGGTCCCGTCCCTATTCTTTTGTCTGTGTTTTTTCTTCTTTCTTTTGCCCTATCCAGGTATGTGGGGAGTTTCTTGCCTTTTGGGAAGTCTGAAGTCTTCTGCCAGCGTTCAGTGGGTGTTCTGTAGGAGTTGTTCCTCATGTAGATGTATTTCTGATGTATTCGTGGGGAGGAAGGTGATCTCCACGTCTTACTCCTCCGCCATCTTGAAGGTCTCCTATCCATTTATCCTTTTAGTAACTTTTAAATAATATTCCCATTTTAAACATCAGGAAACTGAAGACCAGAACATTAAGTAACTTGATCAAGATTTACAGTTTACTAGATTTGAACCAGGTAAAGCCAAGATTCAAACCTAAATCTGAAAGAGTCTAAAAGCTTTTTCAACTAAGTAACTGTTTCTTTCTCACTATTCATTTGGAAATAAAACAGACCAGCTGTTGGGTAGAAGAGCAGAGAATTAGGGGGAAATAGACTCAAACATGTAAATACTTCAAAAATAATGACTTATTTTTCCAGATGAATATAGAGTGATTTATTCAGTACAGAGATTTGCTGATTGTGACAAATTGAGGATTATGAGTGTAAAGAAAGATAAGTAGAAATGCCTTCACAATTTGGATTTCTTGTGCAAATTGTAACAAGATGAGATTTAACAGTGTGAATTATTTGTTTTCAGTTTGAAAATTAACTTCCAAACAGGAGCAGCTAGAAGAAGGAATGTAAAAAAGCAGATATGTAGAAAATAAGATTAGTGCTGGGTTTTGATTTAAACCAAAATTTAGAGTGACAGCACATAAGATTTCTAAAAGGCTTATTGTAGTAAAAGTAGTTAAGTTATATCTTTTTAAAATACATGTGCTCTTTTAGATTCTCATTATTGAAATGCTGAATTAATATATTGCTGGGGATGTTATATGATTAGAAAGTGTAACCTAAGAGAATAAAATGAGAGGTTAATACATTTTAATTAACTCTTGATTGCCCACAGGAAGGAATGGTAAGTGTCATGAGAATTCATTAAAGCTGCAAAAATTTAAAGGAAAGGGAGATTGCCTCCATTTAGGGCAAATCGTGAATGTTTTCAGAGCAGAAGGTGGCCTTTGTGGTTTACCTTGAAAGAATGGGCTACATAAGTAGATATGGAGAGTAGTAAAGAAAGCGAAGTGAGTAACATGAGCAAGGAATGGAGGTAGGACATATAGGGCATGTTCAAAGAAAAACAGACATTTTAATAAAGCTTATTTATAGATAGAGGAATAAGTTAAGGCTGAAATGGTAGATTGCCATCTCACTGTAGGTTTCTATTGCCTTTGTTGGTTTCATCTTTCAGTTCCAGTTCCTAGCTCGTTTCCTGTAAAGTGGTAGAGTAAAGGACTGTAATAGCCTGGAAGGGGGCTAAGGTTTGTTGTTGTTTATCACCATAGTAATAGATACCATTTATTGAGCACTTACTTAGTTCCGGCACTCCATGTGCTAACCATTTTCCTGTATTTGGTCTCGTTTAATTCTCACAGCAACTACCTGAGAAAACTGGTATTATGTTTATTGTACAGATAAGGAAAATCAAGAAATGGAGAGATGAAGCCAGTTCACGAGGTTAAAGAAGTAGTAACAGATTGACTCACATTCAGATGTTGTCTCTGGTTTTCCACCAGCCTCTTTGGTCGTTCCTTCTGTCTCCTTTGCTGATTCTTCCTCTTTTCCCCAAATTCTTTATGTTGTGTTGCTCCAGGTGTCAGCCTGTGGACTTCTTTTCTTCTCTGTCTCTACTCCTTGGGGATCTCATCTGGTTTCGTGGTTTTACATACTCTCTATATGCTGATTTTTAACTCTAGCCACATTTTTCCCCTGAACTCTAGACTCATATATCCAACTACCTATCCATATCTCCACTCAGATAGCTCACAGATATATCTAACACAACATGTCTAACACCAGACACCTAATCTTCCTCCCCAAACCTGCTTCTCTTGAACCTTTCCCTGTCTTAATTAATGGTAATTTCATCTTTAACACTGCTAAGACCTAAAACCTTAGAATCATCCTTGGTTCTTTTTTTCCTCTTACTCTGTCTCTAATGTATCAGGAAGTCTTCTTGACTTCCTGTCAGGTTCTACCTTTAAATAATGTACAATAAAAACCTTACAATGGCCTAATCCTTTCTAATAATATCTCATCATGATTCCCTTTACTCGCTCTGCTCCAGCCACACTGACCTTCTTACTGTTGCTCAAAAAACAGGCTCGTGAAGCTTAGGCCATTTGCTCTTAGCTGTTCCCCATTCCTAGGATGATTTTTCTTCATATAATCACATGATGATCTCCATAACCTCTAACAAATCTTTGCCAAAATGTCACCTTCTCATCTAGCCTAGCACTCCCACCGTATTGTTCCCTACTCTTTCTTATTTTATTTTGGCTTATTACTTTCCAGCGTACTATATAAATTACTTTGTTTTTCTCTTATCTGTCTCCTCCTCCTCCTCCCACTAGATTTTGAGGTCCAGAGGAACTTAACTCTTTTTATTCACTGATGTAGCCCAAGAACTTTAAACCATACCTGGGTACATAGTATTACTTAATGAATGGGTGAATCAATTACTGTCCTCACAGAGCGCATAAAAGGAGCTCAGTGGATGAGAAACTTTGTAGGGGGAGGGACACGTTGTTTATTTTTTCTGATAAGTGGGTTTTTTAACGTGGTAAAATATACATGACATAAAATTTACCATTTTAACCATTTTTAAGTATACAGTTAGTGGTATTAAGTACCTTCACATTGTTGTGCAACCATTACATTCATCTATCGCCAGAACTTTTTTCATCTTCTAAAACTGAAACTCTACCAGTTAAACAAGAACTCCCCACCATTTGCTTACTGTGTTTATGAATTTGACTACTCTAGGTACCTCATATAAGTGGAATCATATAGTATTTGTCTTTTTTTTTGTTTGTTTGTTTGTTTTTTGTTTGTTTGTTTTTTTATAATTTATTTATTTATTCATGGCTGTGTTGGCTCTTCGTTTCTGTGTGAGGGCTTTCTCTAGTTGCGGCAAGTGGGGGCCACTCCTCATCGCGGTGCGCAGGCCTGTCACTATCGCAGCCTCTCGTTGCGGAGCACAGGCTCCAGACACGCAGGCTCAGTATTTGTGGCTCACGGGGCTAGTTGCTCCGCGGCATGTGGGATCTTCCCAGACCAGGGCTCGAACCCGTGTCCCCTGCATCGGCAGGCAGATTCTCAACCACTGCGCCACCAGGGAAGCCCAGTATTTGTCTTTTTGTGTATTGGGCTTATTTCACTTGGCATAATTTCCTCAAGGTTCATCCACGTTGTAGCATGTACCAGAATTTCCTTTGTTTTTAAGACTGAATAATATTCTATTGTATGAATATACCATGTTTTGTTTGTCTATTCATCCATCAATAGACACTTGGGTTGCTTCCACATTTTGACTATTGTGAATAATGCTCCTATTCATATGAGTGTACAAATACCTATTCAAGTCCCTGGTTTTAGTTCTTTTGGGTATATACCAAGAATTGCTAGATCATATGGTAATTCTATTTTTAATTTTTTGAGAAGCCACTGTACTGTTTTCCATGCCTTACTATTTTACATTCCCATCAGTAGTGCACAAGGGTTCCAAGTTCTTTACATCCTTGCCAACACTAACTACTTTCTGGTTTTTTGATAATAGCTGTTTTAATGGGTGTGAAGCGGCAGCTCATTAATTTGATTTGCATTTCCCTAATGATTAGTGATTTTAATCTTTTTGTGTGCGTATTGGCCATTTGTATATCTTTGAAGAAATGTCTGTTCAGGTACTTGGCACATTTTAAAAAATCAGTTGTTTGCTTTTTTGTTGTTGCATTGTAGGAGTTCTTTATATACTCTGGGTATTAACCCCTTAGGAGACATATGATTTGCAAATATTTTCTCCCATATCATAGGTTGACTTTTCATTCTGTTGATACTGTCTGCTGATGCACAAAACTTTTTAATTTTGATGTAGTCGAGTTTATCTACTTTTTCTTTTGTTGCCTATGCTTTTAGTGTCCTATCCAAGAACGTATTGCTAAATCCAATGCTGTGAAACTTTCACTTAAGTTTTCTTCTAAGAGTTTTTAGTTTTAGGTCTTACATTTAGGTCTCTGATCCATTTTGAGTTAGTTTTACTTCATTCTTTTTCATGTGGATATCTAGTGTTCCCAACACCACTTGTCCTTTCCCCACTGAGTGGTCTTGACATATTTGTAGAAAATCATTTGACTACACATACAGGGGTTTATTTCTGGGCTCTCTGCTCTGTTCCATTGACCTAAATGTCTTAAGGCTAGTACTGTTTTGATTATGATAGCTTTGTAATAAGTTTTGAAATCAGAAAGCTTGAGACCTGTAACTTTGTTATTCTTATTCAAGAATGTTTTTGCTATTCAGGGTCCCCTGAGATTCTATATGAATTTGAGGATGAATTTTCTGTTTCTGCAAACAGAAGTCATAGGGATTTTCACAGTGATTACATTGAATTCTATGGATTGCTTTGGATGGTATTAATGTCTTAACAATATGAAGTCTTCCAATCCATGAATGTGGGCCATTTTTCCATTTATCTGTATCTACATTCTTTCAGAATGTTTTATAGTTGTCAGTATACAAGTTCCTCCTTGGCTAATTCCTAAGTATTTTATTCTTTTTGATGCTATTGTAAATGACATTGTTTTCTTATTTTCCTTTACAGATTGTTCAGATTATCAGTGTATGGAAATGCTATTGATTTTTTGTGCATTGATTTTGTATCCTGCTACCTTGCTCAAGTCTAAACAGGTTTTTTGTTTGTTTGTTTGTAGAATCTTTAGGGTTTTCTGCATGTAAGATCATGTCGTCTGCAAACAGAGATAATTTTACTTCTTCCTTTCCAGTTTGGATGCCCTTTTTTTCCCCCTTGCCTAATTGCTCTGGCTAGGATTTCTATGTTGAAAAGAAGTGGTGAAGGTGAGCATCCTTGTCTTGTTAAAAATTTTAGAGAAAAAGCTTTCAGTCTCTCACCATTGGTATGATGTTCAGTGTTGGCTTTTCATATATGGTCTTTATTATGTTGAAGTAGTTTTCTTCTTTTCCTAGTTTGCTCAATGTTTTATCGTGAAAGGATTTTGAATTTTGTCAAATGCTTTTTCTGCATCAATTGAGATGATCACGTGGGTTTTTTTCCCCTTCATTCTGTTAATGTGGTGTATTACATTAGTTGATTTTCCTATGTTGAACCATCTTTACATACAAAATGAGAGTCTGTATCTTCCTCACTGGTGATCTGCTGACATCGTGATTTGAATGAGGATCTTAGAACTAAAACTCTTTAGAATTGAATGGGCTTCGTGTTAGTGGTGTCTGGGGCTGAGTTATACAGACTTTCCACAGACTCAGAAATATCAGAGGTCTGAACGTTCTTTCTCTTTCTTTTTTTTTTTTTCAAAGCTATTATACAAGGTCATCCAAACTTCGTTTTTCTCATTTAATCTTTAAAATGGTTATATGAGACAGGTGCTATTCTTTCTCACTTTAATAATGAGGAAAATGAGACTCTGAACAAGCAGTTTGCCCACGATCACAATAACTGTAGCAATGCTCAGTTTCTAATCCATGTCTTATTTCAGAGCTCATGCTGTTAATCACTTTGTTACCATGACTCTGCCTTATATCTTCTCATCCAGTTCTGACAATACAAAAATTGGCGTAGGGTGATGCCACAGATTTTTTTCTCTCTCACACTTACATTACTGCCTTTGTTAGAGCAGAAGGAACCTTAGACATGCTATGGACCAGAGTTTTCACATTATTTTCCACGAAACCAGCTTCCAGAGAGGTCTTCAGGGAATTGGTAGAATCTAGTTTCATTATTTTTTAAGTGTCTTTGAATTTTTAAAAACTGCAAGTTAATTAGGTATATGCATTCATATCTGTTACAAACCAGATTTTAACATATTGGAATGCACTGGTGCTTTAAAGAACTATCAAGTTAAGTGGTTTTTGTGCAAACCTCTGAATAAACATTTATTTAAACCACCCTGAGATTACGAGACTGTTGTTCAAAACCGTATATTATAGCTACTTTCTTGGATGAATTATGTTTTTCAAATAGAGCAACCAAAACCAAGTACAGAAATAAGTTTGATCCCTGACTTTAAACATTTGTGTTAATCAAAATTGTTTCATTGTTGCTGATAAATAAATGTTATAAATTTGAACTTAAAAATGAATTTAGAGGGCTTCCCTGGTGGCGCAGTTGTTACGAATCCACCTGCCAATGCAGGGGACACAGGTTCAAGCCCTGGTCCGGGAAGATCCCACATGCTGCAGAGCATCTAAGCCCGTGCACCACAACTACTGAGCCTGCACTCTAGAGCCCACGAGCCACAACTACTGAAGCACAAGTGCCTAGAGCCCGTGCTCCACAACAAAAGAAGACACCGCATTGAGAAGCCCGCGCACCACAAGGAAGAGCAGCCCCTGCTCGCTGGAACTAGGCAAAACCCACGTGCAGCAACGAAGACCCAATGCAGCCAAAAATAAGTAAATAAAATAAATAAATTTAAAAAATGAATTTAGAGTTACCTCTCAAAATCCATCTTACTTGTTTTGTTTTTTTTTTTTTTTTTTTTTCTTTTTTTTTTGCGGTACGCGGGCCTCTCACTGTTGTGGCCTCTCCCGTTGCGGAGCACAGGCTCTGGACAGGCAGGCTCAGTGGCCATGGCTCACGGGCCCAGCCGCTCCACGGCATGTGGGATCCTCCCGGACCGGGGCACGAACCCGTGTCCCCTGCATCGGCAGGCGGACTCTCAACCACTGCGCCACCAGGGAAGCCCATCTTACTTGTTTTATATGTTGGAATTCCATTTAAGGTTTGAGAACTATTATCTAGTCTGATTTCTTGATATACGGAAGGGAAGCTGAGCCCCAGGACCACATATCAATTTACTTCTGAATCCGTGTCGATTGATTTTTCCACTATATTATTCCTGTCTCTTTACTTATTTACTATGTAAATGAAAAAATTAAGGTATCTTTGGAACCCAGAATTTGATGAAGGGTACTGAGAGTATGGGGGAAACAAACGAAAAATGTTAGGTAAATAGATGAAAGAATTTTAGTAGGAAACTTATAAAATGTCTATAAAAGGACTCTTTGGGATTGAGGGAGAAAAATTCAGACTTCAACCTTATTGGGCTCTATTCCAACAACAACAAAAAATAATTAGGAAAAAATTAGGTTTTTTGAAGCAAACACAGGCAGTGACTTCGGAGATTATCAAGCTTTTTGTTCTCAGGACCCCTTTTAAAAATAAATGAAGGGCTTCCCTGGTGGCGCAGTGGTTGAGAGTCCGCCTGCCGATGCAGGGGACACGGGTTCGTGCCCCGATCCCGGAAGATCCCACATGCCGCGGAGCGGCTGGGCCCGCGAGCCATGGCCGCGGAGTCTGTGTGTCCGGAGCCTGTGCTCCGCAACGGGAGAGGCCACAGCAGTGAGAGGCCCGTGTACAGAAAAAAAAAAAAATAAAAATAAATAAATGAAGACCCTCAAAGAGCTTTTGCTTATATGGGTCTTATTTATTAGTCTTTACTATATTAGAAGTTAAAACTGAGAAATTAAAATATTTTAATTCATTTAAAAACAAAAACAATAAACCCATTACATATTAACATAAATAACATATTTTTCAAGAAAAATAACTCCAAACCAAAAAAACTGTGAGAAGAGTAGCATTGTTTATACATTTTTGCAAAGCTCTTTGAATGCCTGGCTTGACAGAAGACAGCTGAATCCGCATATCTACTTATGCATTCAGTGTGCTGCACTATGTGTTTTGCTTGAAGCATGTGAAATGAAGAAGATCTACTCACACAGATAGGTAGCTGGAAAAGGGACGAGTATTTTAATAACCTTTTCAGATAATTGTGGATATTCTTCTTTGATACTTTACCAAAATTCAACAAATGTTAAGTTCAAAGTTAGTTACAATATGGAATATGAAACTGTTACCAGTGAACTTTTCATACTGTTAAACTCCATTAGTCTTTCTTCCACATTGAATGAACTTTTTATCCATATATGATTTTGTAACATGCATTGATCATTTGGAATTGGTTCACTGAGTTATGCATGTCTTCCAAATGTTGACACATTTCATTATAAATAGTTTTTTAAATCATCTTTATTGATATCACCATCCATCTCATGAGCGTCTTTTAAGTATTGGTATAATGTTAAGCTTACAAGGCAGATAAAACTTTCCAAGGTTCCAGTTTTTACTTGAAAGCTTGAATTTTCATCATCCGCAACAAATACTTTCAGTTGTTTTCCTTAAAGTGATAGATTCACTTTATTTAGGAAGAAGTGTTGCCCAATACCTAAATGTGAATAACCATTGTTATCTGTCACTTCTTGCAAGTAAAAATGGTGTTCCATGAAAAAAGCAGCTGGTTCACCTTGTTTCTCAGACCATCATGTAAGTGCTTTTCCTCCTGATAACTGATTATACTTTGGTACTCAGCAGAAGTGCTTTGTGTGTATTTCTAATTTTGTCTTCCATAGTTTTTAAAATAACCTAATGGTCACAATTTATTTTAAATTAATAGTTTTTATTGATTCATCAAGGACAGACGTTCATAAGTGCAACTGGCCTTTTTTTCCCCCTGTGAGTTTGTGAGGGTGAACAGTACAGTTGCTACCAACCAGTACAGTTTGGTGCTGCTGCCTTGATTCCCACTAAAGCACCCACCACTTTTTTTTTTAACCCACCACTGGTTTTGCAACATTGTTGCACATAATACAGTGAGAAAGATAAATAACATCTTCATATTCTGAAAGTAGTTTTGATCTTACAGACCTCCCTTAAGGGGTCTTGGGGGACTTTTGGAGTGTGTGGACCACACTTTGAGAACTGCTGATCTAATATGTTCTAAAACATTTTCCTGTTGCCCTATATTGCACTGGCCTCTGTTCCCTCAGGCCAGTTTGCTCCCAGGAGGTATCTGGGACAGATGTCTCCTTTTATTCAGAACAAGAGCAAGAGAAATAATCTCAATGTTCTGGAGAAAAAACTGAAGAGCAAGGCTATCTTTTTAGTCCCGTATTTAGGCTGGTGCTTCTGCTCTTCTCTTAATACACACTTCCTGTGGTGGTGGTGTCCGGTTCTGTGCCTTCAACTACATCCTGTTTCCTGATGACTCCTAGATTTTGTCCTCTATGCCTGAACTCTCTCCTGAACTTCCAGTACTTTGAAGTTGCCTGCTGGATATTTCTCCTTAGGTATCAAGCTCAACAATGCTTAAAGTTAATAGTCATCTTTTTCAATTAGTTTCTCCTTCAAAGTATAGTATAAACAATAACAAAGAGCCAAGCTTTACCTCCTTCTACATTCTACTTTATGTACTAATGACACTATTATTGGCCCTCAGCCAATCATCCTAGACTTTTTCTCTATCATTCCTCATCTCCGATAAATTGCCAAGTCTTGTTCTTTTACCCTCATTTGGACCCTGATTGTCTGTTCCTCATTATACTCAGCTTTGTTTGGGTCCTCATCATGTTTTACCTGGACTATGATATCAAGTCGCCTCCAGTCTCTTTACCTGCTGATCTTGCATGACTGCCAGAATTGTCTTTGTTAACATTTGATCATATTATTAACCACAAATCTAATCACTAGCCCTGTGCTCCAAATATATGTGTGTGGATATATATATAATTTTTTATTATTTATATGCTATTTATATTGTAAACATTTATATATAATATATTATTATATATTTTAAAATATATTGTCTGTTATATTTATATTATTTACATTATATGTGTGTATATATATATATACACATATATATTTGATGGTATTTTACTTAATGTGTCACAGATATATGTCTGAAAGTAAAGTTGTCCACCTTATGAAATGTAAAACAATACTAAACATCTGGATATCCCATCTCTGCTAATAGCGCTACCGTCTACTCAGTTGCCCAAGCAGAGACCTGCGAGTCATCCCAGGTCGCATCCCTACTCTCCCATCCCAGAACTTTCTACACATAGCAAAGGCTTACAGATTGCTGAAAAAATGAATAAATGATTTGTCTCAAATCTGCTATATTGTCATAAGATTTTGAATTCAATGGGAACATAAACAGTCTAGAGAGGAGTTGTCATCAATAGGACATGGGTGCTTGAGTCCAGCTGCCTGAACTTACTCAGATAACATTGCTAGTTCCTTAGGTTTTCTAAGTCTCAGTTTGCTAAACTATAAAGTGAGGTTAATAATTACACCTCAGGCTTTGCTGGGTAGATTAAATGAGATAATGTATGTTAAAGTATTTATTGTGATTCCTGTCGTAGTAAATGGTAGTTGTTGTTATTGCTGCTACTGCTTTTTAGTTTAATAGTTTCCAAATGCAGACTAGTTACTTGTAATATACTCTTCATTAGTTCCAAATGAAACAGAGACAAGGGAGAGGGAGAGAGTGAGTGTGTATGTGTGTGTGTGTGTGTGTTTGTGTGTTTGTGTTGCCAGCTCTTTTCCTGGAAAGGATTCTTTTAGTCTACAATTGTTTTCTCTTCTCTTTAGTTTTTGAAGTTCTTTTTGTTGACAAATGAAAGCTGGACCTTTTTTTTTTTAGTTTTCATGGTTAAGTTGGTAAATATGTGTTTTCCCCAAACTTATATATAGGCTCTTAAAATATTTATTTAGTTTACTTGTTCATAAGCTCTCAACATCTGAAAACCATGGAGACTCAGAGAGGTGACATTACATACCCAAGGTCACAAGCACAGGACATTTACCTTCCTTACTCACACCTCTATACCCCTGTCCTTTTTCACTGGGAAATTTAATCAGCAAAAAGATTAATCCCACAGAACAGGAGAATTGTAAGCTTTCAAAATAAATTAGAAACATAAGCGTAAATTTTTGTTATTAAAAATTAATCACTCTACACCTACCTCTAAAATATTTTAGTTATGATAGTAATAGAAGGACGTTAAAGGTTTTTTTTTGTTTTTTTGTTTTTTGTTTTTTTTTGTTTTTTGCGGTACACGGGCCTCTCACTGTTGTGGCCTCTCCTGTTGTGGAGCACAGGCTCCGGATGCGCAGGCTCAGTGGCCATTTCTCACGGGCCCAGCCGCTCCGCGGCATGTGGGATCTTCCCAGACCAGGGCACGAACCTGTGTCCCCTGTGTTGGCAGGTGGATTCTCAACCACTGTGCCACCAGGGAAGCCCCCAGGACATTAAATGTTTTTAATATTTTGTCTCAATTATTTTATCATTTCCTCCTGGTGGTAGACACCTTGCAGACTAATAAAGAAAACTAAAGAAAGCAAATTCAGGTCACTCAGTTTCTACATATATTTTATTTTGACTTGTAAATGTTCTTTTTACGCTTCATTATAAATGAGATTAGTTGTGGTACCAGAAAATTTTTGCATGGAATATTTTACTAACTCCTAACTGAGAAAATGCAGAATCTTTCCAATTCATTTTTTTTTTAATAATCTTCTGTTATTTGCTACCAGCTACCTGTACAAATGAAAATTGCATTGATGGTGACTATCAAGAATTTGAAGAATTCTTTTGTTTAATTTTTAAAAATTTTTTGGCTGCACTGTGTGGCATGCTGCACTTAGTTCCCTGACCAGGGATCGAACCCACACCCCCTGCAGTGGAAGCGAGGAGTCTAAACCTCTGGACCACCAGGGAAGTCCCTCCAATTCTTAATAAAACCTTTATAACATTCTGAGGATATAGAAGGGAACTCATGGTGTCACCAGAGCATCTTTGACACCAGCATTAGTAAAATGCCAAGTAGGTCTTCATTTTTACAGGCAATGACTCAGACTAAGCATGCAGATGTTCATATATTTTACAATTCTTAGCCTCTGCTTTCTTTCATGTTTCTTATCTAATTTTCTCCATTTCCACAAACCACAGGTCATGAATGTTTCTTCAAGGCCACTTAATTTTTGAATGGAAAAATGTGTGTGCATGAGCAGGTGTATATTTGGGTGTAGTGAGTGTATATCTCTGTCTCCTTCCCCCTCCTTTCTGTCCACAAGTAAAAGTGTGAAAGCTTTTTTGTAAAGTCTTTTTTGCCCCTTCCACATAAATCTAGGTGTTATTTCTCCTTTACTCTCTTTGAACTTTAACACTTACTGTGGTAGCAGTTGTGTACATGTATATCATTCAGTTAAATCATGAGTTCCTTGAAGGTAGATGTTGTGTCTTGTTTCCCCATAAATCCCTAGTACCTAGGCTTGAACATAAAAGATGCTTACTAAATGTGAATGGATTAGTGGGTCAGTGAGTGAGTGAACTAATTGAAGACCAGCTTGAGAAAGTAGATCCTTTACTAATGACTGATTCACAAGTATCTCTTGAAGGTTTTTTGTGATCTTGAGCTTAATTATTTTATGGATTGTGAATGGGTCATGGAGAAAATAAAGCTTTCTTCTTCCTCCCAGGATTCTCTGGTAGACAGCTGTTCTTTGGGATTATTTGTGAGCCTTAAGGTTTCCCTTATTCCTTGTTGGTCAGCTGGTTGTATTAAGAAATGTTATGGTATCTGTTTGGAATATCCTTAGTAACTAGATTGTTTCTGTCCTTCTTATCCTTTAATATTTTCAACAAATATGAGTGTTCTTGACCTTGAGGATACAGTAGTGAACAAAACAAAGTTCCTATCTTTTTTAGAGCTTATGTAAACAAATATATAACATGTCAGGTATGATGATTGCTATGAATTAAATGAGGGTAAAGGGGTAAAAAGTGATATGCCTAAAATGTAGCTTTATCATTCACACCTCACAAAAAATCATGTCAGCATAGTATGATCCCAAATATGTAAGGAAAAAAATACCTGGGAAAAAAGCTGGTAAAGAAGTATGATAAAATATTGGTACGGGTTCTATCTTTCCTTCTCTCTCTTTCTTTCTTTCCTTTCTTTTAAATTGAAGTGTCATTGACAAGCATTATGTTAATTTCAGGTGTACAACATAATGATTCAACATTTGTGTGCATTGCAAAATGGTCACTTCAATAAGTCTGTTTACCATCTATCACCATACAGAGTTACAAATTTTTTTCCTTGTGATGAGAACTTTTAAGATTTACTTTCTTAGCAACTTTCAACTTTGCAATACAATATTACTAACTTTAGACCCCATGTTGTAAATTACATACCCATGACTTATTTATTTTATGACTGGCAGTTTGTACCTCTTGACCCTTTCATCCACGTTGCCCATTCCTCAACCCCTCTCCTCAGGATTATTTCTGCTAATCAGATTATAGATGATATTTTTAAATTATGCTTTTATGTATTTCTCCAAAGTGATCATTACCTTTATTCTTGGGGAGAAGAGGGTGCTAATCAGAATACCTTTGCATTCAAAGTCTGATTCTGCTGACCCATGGCTCCTGTGTGCCTCAAGAAAAAGAAAGCCACCTACTGAGTTCCTCTCCCAGTATTTCTGGGACTCCTCAGCAGGCGTCTCACACATAATGTGAACAAGTTCATCCTCAGTGAGTCCTTCCAGTTTCTGGAGAGGTCTCTGCTTCATATCAACCATGATCAATATCTGAGAAAGTACTTTCCAAAGTCTTATTTTCCCAAATTAGGCAAAAGTGCTTTGTCATTCATCTAGAATACATTCCCCAGTGTTTGGACCAATGATGTCATTTCTTATGAAGAAGGACGTATAGAAAAACTCTAAGGAGACCTTCAAGATGGCGAAGGAGTAAGACATGGAGATCACCCTCCTCCCCACAAATACATCAGAAATACATCTACAGGTGGAACAACTCCTACAGATCACCTACTGAACACTGGCAGAAGCCCACAGACTTCTCAAAAGCTGTGGGGCTGACAGGGTCTTCGTGCTCCGGCCGGGTGTCAGACCTGTGCCTCTAGGTGGGAGAGCCAAGTTCAGGACATTGGTCCACTAGAGACCTCCCAGCTCCAAGTATTATCAAACAACAAAAGCTCTCCCAGAGATCTCCATCTCAACACTAAGACCCAGCTCCACTCAACGACCAGCAAGCTACAGTGCTGGACACCCTATGCCAAACAACTAGCAAGACAGGAACGCAACCACACCCATTAGCCTAAAATCACAGTAAGGTCACAGACACCCAAAAACACACACTGGACGTGGTCCTGCCCTCCAGAAGGACAAGATCCAGCCTTATCCAACAGAACACAGGCACCAGTCCCCTCCACCAGGAAGCCTACACAACCCACTGAACCAACCTTAGCCACTGAGGGCAGACACCAAAAACAATGGGAACTACGAACCTGCAGCCTGTGAAAAGGAGACCACAAACACAGTAAGTTAAGCAAAATGAGAAGACAGAGAAAACACACAGCAGATGAAGGAGCAAGGTAAAAACCCACCAGACCAAACAAATGAAGAGCAAATAGGCAGTCAACCTGAAAAAGAATTCAGAGTAATGATAGTAAAGATGATCCAAAATCGTGGAAATAGAATGGAGAAAATACAAGAAACGTTTAACAAGGACCTAGAAGAACTAAAGAGCAAACAAACAATGATGAACCACACAATAAATGAAATTAAAAATTCTCTTGAAGGAATCAATAGCAGAATAACTGAGGCAGAAGAACGGATAAGTGACCTGGAAGATAAAATAGTGGAAGTAATTACCGCAGAGCAGAATAAAGAAAAAAGAATGAAAAGAATTGAGGACAGTCTCAGAGACCTCTGGGACAACATTAAACACACCAACATTTGAATTATAGGGGTCCCAGAAGAAGAAGAGAAAAAGAAAGGGACTGAAAAAATATTGGAAGGCATTATAGTTGAAAACTACCCTAATATGGGAAAGGCAGTAGTCAGTCAAGTCCAGGAAATGCAGAGTCCCACACAGGATAAATCCAAGGAGAAACACGCCAAGACACATATTAATCAAACTATCAAAAATTAAATACAAAGAAAAAATATTAAAAGCAGCAAGGGAAAAGCAACAAATAACATACAAGGGAATCCCCATAAGGTTAACAGCTGATCTTTCAGCAGAAACTCTGCAAGCCAGAAGGGAGTGGCTGGACATATTTAAAGTGATGAAAGGGAAAAACCTACCACCAGATTACTATACCCAGCAAGGATCTCACTCAGATTCGACTGAGAAATTAAAACCTTTACAGACAAGCAAAAGCTAAGAGAATTCAGAACCACTAAACCAAATGCTGAAGGAACTTCTCTAGGCAGGAAACACAAGAGAAGGAAAAGACCTACAATAACAAACCCAATGGTAATAGGAACATATATATTGATAACTACCTTAAATGTAAATGGATTAAATGCTCCAACCAAAAGACATAGACTGGCTGAATGGATACAAAAACGAGACCCATATATATGCTGTCTACAAGAGACCCACTTCAGACCTAGGGACACATACAGACTGAAAGTGAGGGAATGGGAAAAGATATTCCATGCAAATGGAAATCAGAAGAAAGCTGGAGTAGCAATTCTCATATCAGACAAAATAGACTTTAAAAGAAAGACTAGTACAAGAGACAAAGAAGGACACTACATAATGATAAAGGGATCAATCCAAGAATAAGATATAACAATTGTAAATATTTATGCACCCCACATAGGAGCACCACAATACATAAGGCAAATGCTAACAGCCATAAAAGGGGAAATCGACAGTAACACACTCATAGTAGGGGACTTTAACACCCCACTTTCACCAATGGACAGATCATCCAAAATGAAATTAAATAAGGAAACACAAGCTTTAAATGACACATTAGACAAGATGGACTTAATTGATATTTATAGGACATTCCATCCAAAAACAACAGAATACACTTCCTTCTCAAGTGCTCATGGAACATTCTCCAGGATAGACCATATCGTGGGTCACAAATCAAGCCTAGTAAATTTAAGAAAATTGAAATTGTATCAAGTGTATTTTCCAACAACAACGCTGTGAGACTAGTTATCAATTACAGGAAAAAATCTGTAAAAAATACAAGCACATGGAGGCTAAACAATATGCTACTAAATAACCAAGAGATCACTGAAGAGATCAAAGAGGAAATCAAAAAATACCTGGAAACAAATGACAATGAAAAGATGATGACCCAAAATCTATGGGATGTAGCAAAAGCAGTTCTAAGAGGGAAGTTTATAGCAGTACAGTCGTACCTCAAGAAAAAAAGAAGCATCTCAATTAAACAACCTAACCTTACACCTAAAGCAATTAGAGAAAGAACACAAAAATCCCAAAGTTAGCAGAAGGAAAGAAATCATAAAGATCAGAGCAGAAATAAATGAAAAAGAAATGAAGGGAACGATAGCAAAGATCAATAAAACTAAAAGTTGGTTCTTTGAGAAATAAAATTGATAAACCATTAGCCAGATTCATCAAGAAAAAGGAGAAGACTCAAATCAATAGAATTACAAATGAAAAGGAGAAGTAAAAACTGACATTGAAGAAATACGAAGGATCATGAGAGATTACTACAAGCAACTCTATGCCAATAAAATGGACAACCTGGAAGAAATGGACAAATTCTTAGAAATGCACAACCTGCCAAGACTGAACCAGGAAGAAATAGAAAATTATAAACAGACCAATCACAAGCACTGAAATTGAGACTGTGATTAAAAATCCTCCCACAAACAAAAGCCCAGGACCAGATGCCTTCACAGGCGAATTCACTCACACATTTAGAGAAGAGCTAACACCTATCCTTCTCAAACTCCTCCAAGATATAGCAGATAGGAACACTCCTAAATGCATTCTACAGGGCCACCATCACCATGATACCAAAACCAGACAAAGATGTCTCAAAGAAAGAAAGCTACAGGCCAATATCACTGATGAACATAGATGCAAAAATCCTCAACAAAATACTAGCAAACAGAATCCAACAACACATTAAAAGGGTCATACACCATGATCAAGTGGGGTTTATCACAGGAAAGCGAGGATTCTTCAATGTACACAAATCAATCAGTGTGATAAACCATATTAACAAATTGAAGGAGAAAAACCATATTATCATCTCACTAGATGCAGAAAAAGCTTTTGACAAAATTCAACACCCATTTATGATAAAAACCCTCCAGAAAGTAGGCATAGAGGGAACTTACCTCAACATCATAAAGGCCATATATGACAAACCCACAGACAACATCATTCTCAATGGTGAAAAACTGAAACCGTTTCCTCTAAGATCAGGAACAAGACAAGATTGTCCACTCTCACCACTATTATTCAACATAGTTTTGGGAGTTTTAGCCACGGCAATCAGAGAAGAAAAAGAAATAAAAGGAATCCCAATCGGAAATGAAGAAGTAAAGATGTCACTGTTTGCAGATGACATGATACTATACATAGAGAATCCTAAAGATGCTACCAGAAAACTACTAGAGCTAATCACTGAATGTGGTAAAGTAGCAGAATACAAAATTAATGCACAGAAATCTCTTGCATTCCTATACACTAATGATGAAAAATTTGAAAGTGAAATTAAGGAAACACTCCCATTTACCATTGCAACAAAAAGAATAAAATTCCTAGTAATAAACCTACCTTAGGAGTCAAAAGACCTGTATGCAGAAAACTATAAGACATTGATGAAAGAAATTAAAGATGATACAAACAGATGGAGAGAGAATACCATGTTCTTGGATTGGAAAAATCAACATTGTGAAAATTACTGTCCAGAGCAATCTACAGATGCGGTGCAATCCCTATCAAACTACCGATGGCATTTTTCACAGAACTAGAACAAAAAATTTCACAATTTGTATGGAAACACAAAAGACCCTGAATAGCCAAAGCAGTCTGGAGAAAGTAAAATGGAGCTGGAGGAATCAGGCTTCCAGACTTCAGACTATACTACAAAGCTACAGTAACCTAGACAGTATGGTACTGGCACAAAAAGAGAAATATAGATCAATGGAACAGGATAGAAAGCATAGAGATAAACCCATGCACATATGGTCACCTTATTTTTGACAAAGGAGGCAAGAATATACAATGGAGAAAAGACAGCCTCTTTGATAAGTGGTGCTGGGAAAACTGGACAGCTACATGTAAAAGAATGAAATTAGAACACTCCCTAACACCATACACAAAAATAAACTCAAAATGGATTGAAGACCTAAATGTAAGGCCAGACACTATAAAGGCCAGACACTATTTTTTAATTTCCTTTTCTTAGAGGAAAACAGAACACTCTATGACATAAATTACAGCAAGATCCTTTTTAACCCACCTCCTAGAGAAAAGGAAATTAAAAAATATAAACAAATGGGACCTAATGAAGCTTAAAAGCTTTTGCACAGCAAAGGAAACCATAAACAAGATGAAAAAATAACCCTCAGAATGGGAGAAAATGTTTGCAAATGAATCAACAGACAAAGGATTAATCTTCAAAATATACAAGCAGCTCATGCAGCTCAATATCAAAAAAACAAACAACCCAATCCAAAAATGGGCAGAACACCTAAATAGACATTTCTCCAAAGAAGATATACAGATTGCCAGCAAACACACGAAAGGATGCTCAGCATCAGTAATCGTTAGAGAAATGCAAATCAAAATTGTAGTGAGGTATCACCTCATACCAGTCAGAATGGCCATCATCAAAAAGTCTACAAACAATAAATGCTGGAGAGGGTGTGGAGAAAAGGACACCACCTTGCACTGTTGGTGGGAATGTAAATTGATACAGCCACTATGGAGAACAGTATGGAGGTTCCTTATAAAACTACAAATAGAACTACCATACGACCCAGCAGTCCCGCTACTGGGCATATACCCTGAGAAAACCATAATTCAAAAAGAGTCAGGTAACCACAATATTCATTGCAGCTCTATTTACAATAACCAGGACATGGAAGCAACCTAAGTGTCCATCGACAGATGAATGGATAAAGAAGGTGTGGCACGTATATACAATGGAATATTATTCAGCCATAAAAAGAAACGAAATTGAGTTATTTGTAGTGAGGTGGATGGACCTAGAGTCTGTCATACAGAGTGAAGTAAGTCAGAAAGAGAAAAACAAATACCATATGCTAACACATATATATGGATTCTAAAAAAAAAAAAAAAGGTTCTGAAGAACCTAAGGGCAGGACAGGAATACAGATACAGACATAAAGACTGGACTTGAGGACACGGGGAGGGGGAAGGGTAAGCTGGGACGAAGCAAGAGAGTGGCATTGACATATATACACTACCAGATGTAAAATAGATAGCTAGTGGGAAGCAGCCACATAGCACAGGGAGATCAGCTTTGTGACCACCTAGAGGTGTGGGATAGGGAGGGTGGTAGAGAGACACAAGAGGGAGGAGATATGGGGATATATGTATATGTATAGCTGATTCACTTTGTTATAAAGCAGAAACTAACACACCATTGTAAAGCAATTATACTCCAATAAAGATGTTAAAAAATATACTCTAGTAACCTACATGTAGCGTATTCACATACAAGTGTCATGTTTTTTAATTGGTGTCTTTCACAATGTACACTTCATAATATTTCAGTGAAACCTGACCTAACTCAGCAGTGTTGTCACATGTATTATGACTGCTTGTAAAAGCTGTGGTACCATGGCAGAGCAAAAGCATGAAGCAGATTTTTCAGTCCATCAAGTGAAATGAGCCCAACTCCTTTTCCATCATTAATTACCCTTATACCCATCAGGAGAGCGTCTGCATCCTGCTCAGGCTGTGCCTCAGCTGCCACTGCATCAGGAATTACAGGAAAAGGAGGAGAAAGAAGGGAAAGCCTGAAACAGCACCCGTGACTAGGCAGGGCCTGAGGCTGTGGGACGCAGCAGATACGTAGTAATACAAAACCATCTTTTATGGCTAAAGCTGTAGGATTTCCTGTAACTCTGGACTCTCAACATCCTCTTCACGTTCGGAGTTATTGGTGTGTCCCTAAAGGACTGATTTTCTCTGTGCTTCTACCCACCTCATGACTGTCTTGGTGACAAGACAAAGATAATGTATATCTTCCTTGCCCCTCTTCTGTTTATGTCCATGGTGTACTCACTGTTAGAGGTAAGGGCACGCTTTACACATTTAAATGAGTGGGTGAGCACACTTTGTCCTAAAACTGATTTGATGTAAAGATGAGTTAAGGAAGAACAGGGAGCATTTTTCTGTGCCTCTTTGCTCTGTCTTACCCTCTCTTTTGAGATTCACTTTCTTCTTCCTTTGTTTCTTTCTGCTTTCCTATATCAAGCAGCAATTCCTATAAATATTCTTTGACCTTGTTGGTAGCCTTTATGCCTGAACAGGCAAAACCTATCTCAAAGTAAGTCAGTTTGTTCCAGTTGAAAATGTTAGTCTATTTGTTAAGTGCACTATGATGGAGCAGATAACTTCTCATGCCTGTGGAGCAGGGATTAAATACTGCTTTTGCAATTACTGTTCCTTCTGCCTGGAATAGATTTCTCTCCCCCACCTCCATCTATTCAGCAGACTCCATCCCTTATTTAAAAGACCTAGGTCAAATGTAATGGCTTATTTTATGCTTTTCCCGATTCTCCCAGACAGTTAATGGCTTCTACTACAGGTTTTTTATACCTCTCTAATAGCTCATTTAAGATTATTTTATTATTGTTTGTGTATATGTCTGTCACTATACTATGAGCTTTTCAGACATAGGAACTCTACTTATTTTCTTCAGTTTTATATATGGCCAATGAATCTTTTTTGACCATTCATTCTTTACTGGATAAGTGTTACTCCTTGTTTTTAAGGACCTTACAATCTAGTAGGGGTGATATATCAATCACAGATAACCATAATACAAACTAGAATGCTGTCAGTGCCACAAAGAAGGAAGAAATCACTTCTTGCTGTGTGAAGTAGAGACACCTAGGTTATTCTAGGCTTTGTGGATATGGTAATATTTGAAATGGACCTTGAAGGGTGTGTGTGAAATGTGGAATTAATGCTGTGTAGTTTTTTTTACTTCATGATGTCTTTATTAGAAATAGTTTAAGCACACGGGAGCTATATTATTTGATGTGTATTCCAAAGCCTTAAACACTTTACCTAGAGTTAGTTCACCTGGTTTTGATTCTTAATTTATTCATCAGTGTGCTAAACTGTCTTTTGTGGACTTAAATTCAGGGACTAATATTTGGCATTAGATATTTTTCATTTGTCTGAATGTTACTAACCAAAAGAGGACATGAAATTTGATGTCTTTCTGTCCTATTGCATTGATTTTCTTTATTCATTTTAGCCACAGACCCCTTTGCTTCTGTTTTTGGAAATGAATCGTTTGAAGATGGATTTGCTGACTTCAGCACATTGTCAAAGGTAATCTGCAGTAATTAGTAGGAAAGTAAAATATACTGTGTTTCCACCAAAGGAGTGATCCTTCCTTTCGATTTTATAACCTGACCCTCACAGAGATTGCAACTTGATTTCAGTAAGGCACAGCAAACATTGATTTCAGACAGAAATGAAATATAAGATGTAATCAAAGTAGACATTTCTGTGCACAAAAACAATGGTGATGGTGCAGATAATTATAATTTTCTACTGGCAGGTTTGCTCAACAACTTTAAGAGTCTTCGGTCTTTTTAAACATGTTTCTTCCAATTGAACTACATTTTCCCCCTGTTGACTCTGGGTCAATAGCTGTAAAATCTGGGCATTCATTCCATCCTCTCTGTACTGGTTGCTTGATTTTATGTTCTGAGACTGTTAAGGTTAGTATTAAGATAATTAATAGCCCAGCACTATTAGGTAGTGGACTATATGTCCACTACCTGTTTTCCAATGTAGCCCTAGGATTGATTCAGGCCAAAAGAGTAAACTTAGAGTATATGTCACACTGTCTCTATCATTGGTTCTCAACAGGGTGTTATTCCCCCCACCCCCACCCCCCAGGAAACATTTGGCAATGTCTAGAGACATTTTCGGTTGTCACAGCTGAGGAGGAGGGCTGTTCATATCTAGTGGATAGAGACCAGGGATGTTGTGCAACACCCTGCAACACCCTGTCCAGCGCCACAACACAGAGCTATATCCAGCCCAAAATGTCAGCATGCTCCTTTAGAGAAACACTGGCCTAAACTGTAATATCCAATTCATTATAGAAAAGTGAATCTTTCATTACTCCATGTATTAGAGAGGCCAGGTCTTCAGACCCACAATAAGAGTTATGCCATAGGATCAGTTTGCTTAGAAAAAAAATTGACTTTCAGGTTGTCTTTGATGTTTTTTAAGATGCCATTTTCTTTGACTTTAGTATTAAATCTTTCCTATATTTAAGTGCATTGGCAAGTGTGGAATTGGTATTTTTTCCTTTATCATTTGGATCAGATATTCACTTGAGGAAAAATATATTAGTCCCTTTATAAAGGGCCTCAATGGTTTTGTATCACCTGAATCTTAATAAACCTTTAATCCAGAGCTGGCTTGTTTTGGTACGATCTGTTGCTCTTAATAAGTAGTGATGTTACAATCACTACTCATATAGAACAATTAAAAATTTTTTTTCCATTTTTGTTCTGAATGCAAAGGTTAAAATGTTAGTGCTAAAGCTGCATAATACTGAAGATCACTCTTCCAAATGCTCCATAACCGCGTACAGTTTGGTTGACATAATATATATAACCATGAGTAATTTCTTTTCAAACAAAGGTCAACAATGAAGATCCTTTTAGTTCAGCCACATCAAGCTCCATCAGCAATATGGTCATTACAAAAAATATGCTTGAGGAAACATCCATCAAAAATGAAGATGTACCCCCAGCACTGCCACCAAAGATTGGAACTCCAACAAGACCCTGCCCACCACCACCTGGTATGAGAGTTGATACCTTTCCTAAATCAACTACTTCCTTTTTCTTTCTGAAAAGTATTGTGTGGGTCTTATTTGTAGACTTTATATAAAGGGCCTTAAACAAAACAAGTCCAAAAACACAGCAGAAGCCTGCTGCTATCATCTGTTCTGACCTTAAGGCAGAATTACAGATATGTGCCTAAGAAGCCAGCCTGTGTAACTGTCATGAACTATTTTTCTAGCAAGAGCTAATTTCTCTTTAAATCATTTTAGAGAGGCAGTAAATGAAAAAAGGAAAGTACCAACGAAATCTCTTACTTTTTGGAAGCTCATTGATTACCATTTGAACAACAGTTTCCTGCGCTTTGGTATTTTAATAAATTTCTGTAAGCGAAGATTAATTTGAAGTCCCTTTCTTTTTCCTGCTAAATGTGAAGTCTTCCTTAAGTCCTTTAATGTGAGAATATATGGCCTTTTTGGTATCCAGAATTCAGCTTTTCGGTATCAGAATTTTAAAAGAAAGTATTGTTTTTCTTGAAGGAAAATACTATTTTACTTGACTTAATAAGAGACTGCTTTATTTTATAAAAGTGATGTTTTTGGTCTAGAAACAAATTCTTACTATTCTTGTTTTTGTTTGTTTGTTTGTTTAGCACTATACAAAAGGAAGGGGTTTTGTTTGTTTGTTTGTTTTTAATGAAGATAATAAAGTTCATGAGAAGTGGTGAAAAGGCAATCCCCTGAATAGTTGTAGTACTACTTGTGAGAAGGCACATCTGGTACATTATTGTTTTAACCATATATCATTCTGTGGTAAATTTTCAGCCTCAGTAGTTCTAGAATATTATTCTTGCCTTTTCATAATAGCCTCCCTATGGTATTTCTTGGGCAGATTTTTTTTCTTTGATTTAAAGAATTGCAAATAAAATTGTTAATACCCAGCTACCTGTTGAAAAATCAGGTGAACAAGTTATTTTTATCTTTTAAGGAAAAGTAGCGTGTATCATATATCACCAGAGAGTAAGGTTGTCAGAATATATTTTAAAAAATGATAGTTAATTTGCTCATTTAAGTTTTATACCAGTAAGGTGCCAATAGTGAGGTTATTTTTAAAATCCTAAGTAAACTAATATACTAGTGCGGTAACTAAATCTAAGACTTCAGCAAAGTGAGTATATATCACTGTAGAAAAATCAAGGAAAGAAAGATGGTTTGTTGAACTGCAGCCTAAAGATCTGGGTTCTAATTCTGGATATTCTCTGACTAGCTCTATGATCTTGAGTGTGTAACTTCATATGTCTGAACCTCAGCTATCTGAGTTATTAGATGGTGGCATTAATTCTAATGTTGCCTACCTTCACAGGATTGTGGAAAGATCCTTTGAGATATAAGATGTGAACACCTTTTGTAAGCTGCTATAGTGCCAGAAAGAATCTGTTGTTATGACTGCTCTTACAGCTTAACACATCTTTAGGAAAATATGTATATTTGAAGATATTTTAGCACCTGTTCTTATTATCCTTTCTTCAGGAAGTACTGAGTTTAAGTCTTTAAAATTAGAAAAATTGTTTGAAAATGGTGCTGAATTAATAAGTAACAGTATGCTGTTTGGTAAAAGATTTAGTTGATCAGCAGCCACAAAGATTTAGGGCCTGGGCTTCAAAGCATTCTCTTTATTCTTCAGTTTGAAATATTGTAATAGCAAGAAATAGGTGGGCTTTGCCAAGGTAGTTTTTAATTTCATGCTCCCAGGTGTTACATATAGATCCAGAGGAAAATCAGAAGAATATTAGCATTTTTCAAAGCTCATTTGCCCTTCCTGCCACTAGTGGATAACTGTATCAGGCAGAGGTTATCACAGCAGAGGCCGTTTTTGTCATGATTCTTCGTCATTCTCCTGCTGTTTTGTCCATTCCTCTCTCTTTTCTTGGGAACATGCTGCTTTAGAGAAGAGAAGGTCAACTCTCTGGGCAGATAAGATTCCCGGCCCATTTCCCCCTTTCTTTGCTATTTTTCCATTTAGCTACATAGAGCTAGAATGTATTTGAGAGGTTGTGTGTGAAAATTTGAGGACAGAGTGTTGCTGTGATAGTTTAAGACCATATTAAGAATGTGTTTGAGGTACTGACCCCCATTCCCCACCCCCAGCTCTTTAATGCTCCCTGTGTCCATGTTCTTGTGTGTTTGTGTTTGCCATATTTGCTGGCTGAGTTAACTGTAATGATTTTGATCCAGGGAAAAGACCCATCAACAACTTGGATTCTTCTGATCCCTTTAAACTGAATGATCCATTTCAGCCTTTGCCAGGCAATGATAGCCCCAAGGAAAAAGACCCTGATATGTTTTGTGACCCGTTCACTTCTTCTTCTACCGCCACTACCAGTACAGAGGCTGACCCAAGCAGTTTTGCTAACTTCAGTGCTGTAAGTACTGTGAATGGGCTGTCTGGGGGGAAATCTTTCCATTTACAGTTTAAGGAGTTTTCAAAGATTATTTTGGAGTTTGCCAAATTTGCATTATTTCAACTAAATTTACCAACATGTTAAAAATGATCTTTATTCTTCCCCCAACCAAAAAATCTCTGTTTGATTCTGTTCGCTGGTTCTAAAAGTATTTCATTGCTCAAATGATTTTTGTAGTCTTAATTCTTGGGATATATACCAGTTGTTTTGCAAAACCCTTCTCTTGATCTTGGTAAACAATATAAATAAAATTCTCACAGTTATTATCTTGCAAATTGTTACGGATGATGGGCCATTAGAGAGTCATTTGCTCTCTGCCCTCTGGATGAATAATGCCAATAATGAGTTTGTGTATTTGTAACTGTGTTTGTGTGTTTGCGTATAAAGCCTTGATGATTTCTGGAGACCAGTCAACAACTATGAGAGGATAGGGCCAGGAATTCTTTGAATTGAAAATAAAACTCTGGTTTCATATAATAGTGTTCCTAGAAAGTAAATGTTGGTTTTATTAAATAAATATGATTGTTAACAGCTAAACAATCTTTAATTATTTGGGGGGCTCTAATTCACTAGCATTCCATATTTACTCTGCATCCTCCCAGAGCTGACTAACATAGGCAGACCAGTAAAGACAATAAATAGAAGAATGCTGTGACAAGACCATAGGTAGGGTCTATAAGATCACAGAAATGGGACAACCAACTTAAAGTGTCACTCTGGAGGGACGGACATTAAGCAATGACACGTATTCCATCATTATTTACATAAAAACAAGGCTTTTTTTGTTTTGTTTTGTTTTGTTTTTAATTCTTAGAGTAACTAACAGTGTTTCATTTTCCCAGATGTTTTTTCAGGTAGAATGACCTTCATTATCGCTGTCTATTTTATAACAAAGCAATTTTCCTCTACTTAATACCTTAAGCACTTGAGATGATTTTAGAAATAAGAGATCTAGTGGCCAGGTGACTCTGACCACAATCTGCCTAATGTCTCCCTCAGTGTAGCGTTGGGTCCCTCAACCTGTCACTTTATCCCTGCAGCCATTTCTAGTTAGAAAGGAGGTAGGCAGGAATCTGTATGCAACTAAGGCAGACAGAATTAGTCTCAGCTACCCAACTTTTGAATCTGTACTCTTAAGTTTCAGTGGCTTCCTCTGAATGTAAAGGAGCAGAATAGGAATCAGTATTTTGAATACTGGAAAACGGAGAGTGTCAGAATTATACTGCCTTTTATTAGATGGAATTTGAGTTGTTTCAAGCAGAGAATCCAGAATTACTCTTCTTAGTATAATCCTCTTAATATAAAATAACCTTCTGGCAGTTAGTGGCATTTAATATCTTAAATATGATTTCAGCAAGTCAAAACCTGGTTGGAATGAGTCTTGAACAATAGCTAAGGCATTTTGCTTATTTCATATTCCAGAATCTCAGTATAGTATAATATTAAGCAGCTCATAATAAAAATGTCTTCTTTTTTTAATTATGAGAGATTTGTTAAGTATTATAAGTTTCAAAGGCCCTCTAATTCCCTAGGGAAAAAACTACCATTTTCAAAAAGCCTGACAGTTTCTTTCACTTCATCCTATTATGGTATTCATCCTATTATGGTATTCTTCTATATGACAGGACTTGAAACTGGGTGGAATTTTTTTATTTAGTATCTGCCACGGTTGCTCTTTCGGGTGGATAAGTGTATTTCCTTGACTTAATAATTACCAGCATTAAGGTTTTATTTAGACTAGATCAAAAAGTTCTCAATATCTACTGAAATCTTTATAATACATTAAAAAAATGATTAGGTTCACATCTTATTTAGTATATCCAGTACTCTTATTTTATGTATAACAAAATTTATGTATGTATAGATATTCTTTGCTTCATAATTTTTCTGTACCTGAAGGGCTAGGATAAGGTAGGAAATCACCAGTGGGATTAAGTTGAAAATGATTTATCATGTGAGGATAATCACTGAAGTTGAAGTAGTAAATGTTTCACATTAGATAAAAATGCTAGCCCTCTCCTGTTTTTAAATCTCCTGATTCACCTTAAGAATTTCCACTTTTTAAAGAAAATGATGTTTTAATGTTCAGTTTTATAGACTATCTGTAGACTGCATTAATTTTTAAGATTAAATCATATTTTAATAACTGATTAAATGTGTTTTCAGAAAAAAAATTAACAAGTAACAGGACTATTTACAGAGTCCTTCAGAAGGTGAAACAAATAGTTAAATATCATTTCGCAAAAGTTCTTTTTCCTTCTTGTGTTTGTTCTGCTCATGAATTTATTCGTTTGTTCATTTGTCTTTTAAATGGCAGTATCCCTCTGAAGAAGATATGATTGAGTGGGCCAAGAGGGAAAGTGAGAGAGAGGAAGAGCAGAGGCTTGCCCGACTGAATCAGCAAGAGCAAGAAGACTTAGAACTGGCTATTGCACTCAGCAAATCTGAAATATCAGAAGCATGAAGAATTTTCCTGTTCTTTGTCAATCACACAACACTCTTCTTCCTGAATACTGAAGCTATTTACAGTGTGTATCAAAACTACCTATGAGCATGGGAATACAAAAGGTTTGAGATTCCTGTAAATGTGACAAAAGTTTTTGTTTTTTTTAAACTCCATTTCAGATTTGTCCTTTTTTTCCCCCTGTAAAAGCGGTAATCCAGATAACTTCACCTAGGCCCCCGTTCTGGTGTGCATTTAATGTGAGCTTTTGCCTGCCTGTGCTACTTTTACTTGGAAAGCTAGAGCACCCAAGCTTCTGCCTTCTGGAATATAGAGAAATAGTTTCATCCCTTTGCTACCCTTGTTCTGTAGTTACTCTGATGATAGCCAGTGGGGTTCTTAAAGTTGCCAGTATTCTCCCCTAATTTGAATGGTTGAAAGAGGGGAAGGGAAAGAACATCCTATTTCTTTTATGATAGAGCAAATTGGCTAGTTTAAAGTACATGTTTGTATTTCCTTATAATCAAAATACTGTTCAATTTGATTTTTATAGACAAGAAAAAATATTTTGCATAAATTGACTCCACTATCGAAAAAGGGATGCTTTAGATTGAACCATTATAGCTTCAGACTCAATCTTTTCCTAAATAAAAACTTTAAAGCTTCATGTGTGAAATATATTTAAAATTTTCTTCTCTGGACTTAGGGAATTTTAGATAAACACATACCTCTCCATAATTTTAAGCACTAGAGAGTGGAGAAAAATTACCACTTAAAATATACCCATCAATATAAGGTAAGCAAAAATCTTTACCTGGCAGCCATTCTGCCACTGCCATGGCACTGTCCTCTTTAGTTCATGGTAGGTTTATTTTTCTACTTTTGCAGAAGAAACTTTAGCAAGCTAGAACTGGAAGGTACTTTAACTTTTTGTATACATATATATATTTTTTTTCTTTAATGAAGGTTCAGTTACTTGAAATGTAAAAACATTCACTGAATACAACTGAAAAAAGTGACATGTATTAAATCATATTATTGCTTTTTGTCCATTTTTGTGGATTAAAATAGTTTATTCTCTTTGTGTTTTTCACCTACAAAATTGGCAGGCTAGCAAAAAAATTTTGTGTTTTTTAATTGGGAGAGAAGAGACCTGCCAAATTATCGAAGCTCTTTATGTGTTAAAAGCCTATCTCCTATAAAATTGACCTAGCAGACAAGCTGAATTTAAAATGGACTGTGAAGTAGGCTGTAAATTGTAATCTTAATTTTTTTAACATGAATCAGTGATTTAGATAATGTATTGAAAACCAAGATAAAGGAAAATGCACCTAAAAACTAATTAAATATCTCTGTGGTTACCAAGTCAAGGTGGTATTGATCTGTGTTAATCAGAGTAACTTGTTGCCTAGCCTATGAATAAATTCCACAGTATCCAGTTCATTTCATCTTGAAATGGTGCTTTTTTTCTCTCCACACACAATTGGATTGCTGCAGTTTAAAATAAATTTGAACCACTTTCTTGCACTGCTAGCTTTTTTCTACTTTTATAGATTAAAACATTTCAGCATAAAAGTCATACATATGAAGTAAGGGCTGAATCATAATCACAAGGGTTTAATTTTGATAAACTAATCCAGTTATAAGGATGTACTGCAAAAGTTGATTGAGAAAGTAGTATTGGGAGTTGTGAATGGTAGTGAGTTTGGGGTTTTTTTCTTCTCCTTACACTTTAGGAACAAGGTAAGTTGACTTGAACAACCTTCTTTTGCACTGGGAAAATGAACAGATGTTTGAAATGGTTTTAAAATATTTTTTTTAATTAAAAGAACACTCTGGAAAGTACTAAATATCTGTAACTTATAAACACCAACTTTCGATGTAATAAGTATACCTTAATCTTATGTGTGTTTAACTGGATTACATAGATTCTTATCTTTTATTAAAATATGTATACTCAGTGGACCAATATAATATTAAAGTATGTATATATTATATACATATATATATATACATTTATATATATATATATACATATATATATATATATATATATAAATCTCCATGCTCACTTGTGTAGGATGAATGTCTTAGAGTCATTTATGATTATATTTTATGTTGTTGACTCTGGCTCCAGAGCCTGTGCTTGAACAGGACAGATAAGTATTCCTGAGAGCTAAGTGACACTACTTACGAAGTTTTAACCATCTTCTTCCTACTCGTTCAGGTTTATTTGAGTTCCCTTTATAGAATTTTCTCTTATGTTTCAAACTTCTAAACTGTAGCCTGTAATTATGAGAACAATAAACTTTAAGTTATAATAAACCATACTATCCATACATCCTATCTGAAATGGAGTTTTGCACGGTTCTCTGTTATGTCCATGCTGTGTCCAAGGAGGGGTAGGCATACAATCAGCACAGATTAATATGTGTAAAGTGCTTGAGACAGTACCTGGTATAGAATAAAATACTCAATAAATGTTAACTATTTTTTAGTTGACATGTCCTGTTTTTTTGAAAGAAAGATAGGAAACGGGTATGCATAGAGACAGTGCCTGAAACGTGGGTGGTGTGTATATATTTGTTGAATGAGGATTTGTGACATGGACTCTAGGAGGGCACTGTGGTGTGAAAAATTCAGACAACCCTGGTCTGCCATTTTTAGGAAAGATGACTTTGACAAAGTTACTTAGCCTCCCTGAGCCTCATTTACCTCTTCTAATGAACATCGTAATACCCAACTCACAGGATTGTTCTGAATGATTTGAGTTTGAAAGCTTTTTAATATTATTTATTTTAATCAAACAAATGCAGCCATGTTATTATTAATAGTGAAAATAGCTATTGGTTATTGAATGCACTGTACCTAAGCACTTTATGTGTGTCTTCTTGTTTAATCTTCACAGAAGCCCTAAGTAGTACTATTATTATCGCCTGTTTTAGAAATAGGAAAAATGAGGCTCAAAAAAGTTAAAATAGGGCTTCCCTGGTGGCGCAGTGGTTGAGAGTCCGCCTGCCGATGCAGGGGACACGGGTTCGTGCCCCGGTCCGGGAAGATCCCACATGCCGCGGAGCGGCTGGGCCCGTGAGCCATGGCCACTTAGCCTGCACGTCCGTAGCCTGTGCTCCGCAACGGAAGAGGCCACAACAGTGAGAGGCCCGCGTACCGCAAAAATAATAACAACAACAACAACAAAAAAGTTAAAATAATATGGTTCAGATAATACTGCTAATAAGTAGATGAGCCAGGAATTGAACTCTGGTCTCTCTGATTGTAAAACATGATACTCTTTCCAGTTTACCGTGCTTTGTCTCCTTTTGTGTGAAAAAAATATTGCCTATAGGAAATGCTAGGAACAGGGCATGATAAATAATAACAGATAACATATATTGAGCTTCAGGCAGAATCCTTAGTGCTTTGCGTATATTATTTCATTTCATCCTTAGAAAAGTAACCCTGTAATGTATAGGTACTATTTTTGTCTCCATTTTACAGAGGAGGTGCCCTAATTAGACCACAGTTATGTAGCTAGTAAGTGACAGAGCTGGAATTTGAACCCAGGAGACTGGCTCTACCATTTTGACGAGTGCTTTCTATTCCTGTTAAAGGTGAGAAGCCAGAGGAGAACTATCATAAATAGAATAATCCATGTAATCTCTGCTCTTGAGGATTAATGAAATAAACCTACTACATAGCACGTGGCATCTTATAAAACACTTCCTAATTCATTTTCATATCTAATCTTTACCAGGATTTAGAACAGTTTTTGACACATGAAAGCACTCAACCAGTGTAAGTTACCAATATTGTGATAAATGATAAATCGGAACATAGGGGAGATAGCCAACCTTTCTTTTATTAAAGAAATACAAATTTTAAAACCACAAAAGCTGGCAAAAACAAAAAATAATTTATTAGTGCTGGCAAAGCTCTGGAAAGAATACATTAAAAGGTAGGCAAAGGGGCTTCCCTGGTGGCGTGGTGGTTGAGAGTCCGCCTGCCAATGCAGGGGACACGGGTTCGTGCCCCGGTCCGGGAGGATCCCACATGCCGTGGAGCGGCTGGGCCCGTGAGCCATGGCCGCTGAGCCTGCGCCTCCAGAGCCTGTCTGTGCTCCACAACAGGAGAGGCCACAACAGTGAGAGGCCCGCGTACTGCAAAAAAAAAAAAAAAAAAAAAAAGCAAAGAGTAGATTTTGGAGAGTTTGCCACACAGATGCAGGGACAGGGCATTCTAGGCAGAGGCCATGGTTGTATAAAGAAAAAGTGGTAGGACACGACATAGTGTGCTAGCACATGACATAGTGTGCTAGCAAACAGCAAGTATTGAAGTAGTTCAGTGTAACTAGAGTAGGTTTGTGGGCAAAAGAGTGAAATATTTGTGTTTGTGTGTAAGAAAGTTCTCACTGGTAGTGATTTGGAGGATTGCTTTAGAAGGAAACCAGGTAAGGTAGGGAGAGCAGGTGAAGGCTGATGGAGTCATTCAGGTGAGATGGTAGGTACCTAAAATATGGCTGTGGCTGAGGCCCGAGAAAAGGGGATTGATTTAAGAGAATTATCAGGCCTTAGAGTCTGATTAGATATGGGTGGTGAGGGGAAGGGAGTGGTTGCAAACTTCAGCAAGCATCAGGATCACCTGGAGGGCTTGTTAAAGTACAGATTGTGGACCCCATCCCCAAAGTTTGTGATTTCAGTAGGTCTAGAGTGGGACCTAAGAATCTGAATTTCTGACAAGTTCCCAGATAATGCTGATGTTGCTGGCCCGGGGACCTCGCTTTGAGAACCACTAGAATAGGGACTGACTTCCAGGTCTCTCTGTTCTCCTGCACGTCTTATTAGATGTACTCATTTAGTTTGCGGTGCTGTTACACCTTGTCATTCTGTACTTGACCTGTCGCTTCTGCTTCATAGTGTAAAGCACCTCTAATCTTTCTTGTGGATAAAGAGAGTTTTTAAAAATAATAATTACAGGTTAACAGCACTTACTATGTGCCAGTACTATTTGAAACACTTTAATATACAGTCCCCAACTTAATGATGGTTCGACTTATGATTTTTTTACTTTATGATGGTGCAAAAGTAATATATTCAGTAGGAAACATACCTTGACTTTTGAATTTTGCTCTTTTCCCAGGCCAGCAATGTGCTGTACAATCCTCTCTCATGATGCTGGGCAGCAGCCACAGCTCCCAGTTAGCCGCACGATCACAAGGGTGAACATCCAGTACACTTACAGCCACCCAGTACCCAGACAACTGTTCTGTTTTTCACTTTTACTACAATATTCAGTAAGTTACATGAGAGAGTCAACACGTTATTATAAAATAGGCTTTCCATTAGGTGATTTTGCCCACCTGCAGGTTAATGTTAAGTGTTCTGAGTATGTTTAAGGTAGAGTACACTAAGCTCTGATGTGGTAGCTTAGCTGTATTAAATGCATTTCTGACTTATGATATTTTCAATTTATGATGGGTTTATGGGGATATAACCCCATCATAAGTCAAGGAAGATCTATATGCTGATTCATTTTAATGTCCATAACAATCCTTTAAGTTAGTTACTGTTATTTGCAGTTTACAGATGAGAAAGCTGAGGTACAAAAAGGTTAAACAACTTGCCCAAATCACAGAGCTAAAAAGTGTCAGAGCCAGGATTCAAACCCAGGCAGTCTAGATCCAGAACCCATGCTTAATCACTCTGCTCTACTGAAGAAAACTTATATTAAAATACTTTTGATGTATGGCTCAATATTGTACCTCTTACTGCCAGAAAGCCCTTTATCATCTGAGTTTTGGGAATGCACAGAGAAGATCATTATCATTCCGTTCACCTTTGCTAAGGTGTATTGTGTTCTGGGTACTGTGCTGGGTCAGAGACAGAGAAAACTCATATGAGGCCATCAGTGGTATAGTGGGGGAGATAGACATTACTTACAGTTAATTTCACAACAGTGCACATTGAAGATTATGATAGGAGTGCTGGGACACCCAGAGGAAGGAGAGAATAGTTCTGGCTGAGAGGACTGGGGAAGGCTTCCCAGATGAGGTGTCCCTAGGACACAGTATTCTGCTCCTAGCATTAGTAAAAGTGTAGATGGAAACTCAAAATTAAAACAAAACAATAACCATAAAAACACAGCTTTCACAAGGCCACATCATTTGATGTCAGAGCTCTGTTGACTGAAAAAGGCTGCCAGACAGTCTCCCAGGGAGCCTCATTTAAGTGACATTCATTACTTAGTAAATTCAACCTTATCCAAGGTCTGACCTTCAAGTTTAGAAACCTGATTTTCATCAGTAGAAGAGAGACAAAGCTCCCATTAAGCAAGTTCACAGGGACTGATGTAAAGACCAAAATGTCAGTTTCCAGTAGAAGTTGCTGTAGGGCTTGAAGTGCTCACAATTGGTTGAATAAGACTCCTTCTCCCTGCCAGTGCTTGGATGCCTCCTACCTGTGAGCTTCTTCACTCTCTGCAGCCAGGGCTGCCTGGCCCCTCTGATGAACACATTTTTTAGACTAATATGTTTGATCAGGTTACAGTCTGGTTTGGCTGGTTGGGTAGCTATAAAGTCTCTTAGGGGTGACTCTGCATATCTTTGCTTTCATCATGTATGTAGACTCTGTATTTAACTCCTTCTAAGGCAGACTTTCCCCAGTTTATGAGTTCTTAGAGAAACATCTCACTCCCTGGGCTCTGACTTCACCCTTTCATTGATGATGTCATTTATTGAGTGTATATGTGCCAGGCCTTCTCCCTGACTCATTCTCCGCCAAACCGTCAACATGACCTAACAATTCTGCCTTTTAAGTATCTCTCAAATCTGTCCTCTCCATCCCCAGTGCCACTCCCCCAATTCAGGTCTTCATCATCTCTCTTCAGGCTTTTGCCAAAGCTTCCTAATCTCCTTGCCGCCAATCTCTTGTTTTTCTCTCTGCTTCCAGACCATCTTCCGTGTTGCAGTCAGATTCTTCTAGAATCAAAATCTGCCCTATCACTCCTGTAATAAAACATGCCACTGATTCCCATCACATTCAGGTTAAAATCCTAACCCCTTAGAAAGCTTTTCCTTCATAACCTTAATTTCTGATTGATATTTAATCAGTAATGGCTTGAACATGTAAGCTGGATTTTTTTTTTCCTCTTTAAACGAATCTTGAGAAAATGCTACCTTAAGGAAATAAAGGCACTCTAATATGATTGTAGCATATGGAATTCTTTGGGGATGTGCATAATTTTACTCTCTAACTTGATGTTTTTCAATAAGCAGGTTGTAAATCCTTAGTTGGGTTGTGAAATCAGTTTAGTAAATCGAGCAACATGGAAAAAATGTAACCAGAGTAGTACAGGCGTACCTTGGAGATAGTGCGTGTTCAGTCCCAGACCATCGCAGTAAAGTGAATATCACAATAAAGTGAGTCACACGTTTCCCAGTGCATATAAAAGTTGTGTTTACACTACATTGTAGTCTGTTAAGTGTGCAGTAGCATTATGTCTAAGAAAATAATGTACCTACTTTAATTTAAAAATACTTTATTGCTTTAAAAATGCCAAAATAATTACAGTAGTTACATTGAAGATCCCTGATCACAGATCACCATAACAAGTGTAATAATAATGAAACGTTTGATATTCCAAGAATTACCATATATACTAATATGTCTAAAATGGATAGCTAATAAGAGCCTGCTGTGTAAAAAAATAAAAATTCAAAAATTCAAAAAAAAAATTACCAAACGGTGACACAGAGACATAAAGTGAGCAAATGCTATAGAAAAATTGTGCCAATAGACTTGCTCAATGCAGGGTTGCCACAAACCTTTAATTTGTAAAAAATGCAGTATCTGCAAAGCGCAGTGAAGCAAAGCACAATAAAATGAGGTATGCCTGTAAAGCAGAATGAACACTCACGTACCAATAATCAGCTTCAATAAATACCAGTTCACATCCAATCTTATTTTATCTATATTCCTACACACTTCCCTTTCATGTCATGTTGAAGCAAACCTTGTATTTCATTTGTAGATTTTTCAGTATGTTACTGATCAGCATTTTAAAAATCATTAAACAGAATTTGTTATTGAATACATACTGGGTCACAAGATAAAAGAAAGCCACTGATTTTTTAAATTATCTCTTTTCAAGTAAGAAATGTGGGTCCTACTGTTGTGTATATGGGTTATTATAAAGGATTATCTCGTGGAGGAAAGGTGTGTCTTTGCTGGAAGACCCCACCTATTTTTCTTCCCCACTGCAATAAGTGTATGGAATGTGTTCAGTTGCCCAAGACCTAAGGGCTTAGTTTCAGCCTCTCCTTTCTGTTTCCTCTGGAGTCAAAACTTGAGAGGACTGAGTTATTTTGTAAAAAGGAAAAGACAAGGAAAAATAGCTGACACTTGCTGGGGAACTTCTCTGAGCCTGGCACTAAGGCGCTTAGTATACGTTACCCTACTTAACAACACTAAAACAGATAGATAACATGAGGTATATAGAGATGGAAGTGACTTGGCCAAGACCTCAGCCCAGGTGCCTTGGCTCTGAGACCTACTCTTCCAGCACACCAGGCTGCCTTTTGCATCCCTGGCCTTAAAAGCAGCCATTTGAGCCTAAGCATCAACAGAGATCAAACAGAGCAACCCCAGGCCCTAAGCAAGAACTAATGTTCTCAAAGAAAACCCTGATGCATCGCAGCTTCCTGAGAAGGTCCCTGGCCTTACTGTTTGCTAGCTGTGTGACTCTGGGTAAATCCCTTAACCTCTCTGATCCTCAGTGGACCAGCGTTGGGGAGCATCAGGTGCGTGAACAGCACTACTGAGGGGAGACGTAGCTGCCCAAACCTGACTCCCAGCCCACCTGAGGTCCAGCTCACCTGAGTTGCCCTCACAGGTGGCTCACAGGTTGCGGTCCTGGTGCTGCCACTGGCCCTCTGTGTGACCTTGAACAAATCCCTGGCTGTCCTGGGTGGGCCTCAGTTTCTCCCTGTGAATACTGATGAGTCTCGACGGCTCTGGACGGTAGTGGTCTTGCCCTGATTACTCAGGTCTGCTCGTGGGACACCGACGTCCTTGCCAGGCAGGGTTGTTGTGAGGATTAAAGATGATGGATATAAAGTCTTCATTCCTGTTACGTGGCAGATACTCACCAAGTAAGAGCTGTCATGTCTGTGTTTAAGAAGACAGAAAAGGAAAATATTTTAGGATAATGTCTATATAAGATTAAATTAAGGGAATAAACTTCAGTTATCTTGAAAGTTTATTGATACTAAATGTTCCCCACTGATTCTGGATAAAACTATCACACACACTGTGTGTCCAACACTATTCTCTTTTGTTTGCATTAACTCCTTTAGTCCTCACAACAACCCTTGTGATAGGTGTTATTATTATCCTCATTTTACAGATGAGAAAGCTGAAGCACAGACAGGTTAAGTAACTTGCCTGAAGTCACAGGCAGCTATCAAGTGTTGAGGCCAAGATTCTAACCCAGGCAGTCTGGCTCCAGAGCAAGGGAAAGACTAAAACCTGCTGTGCCTTGGGATTGTTGTGAGATTCAAAGTAAGCTAAGCTTTGGGAAAGTGGTTCATAAATGCTGTGTGCATTCTAAGAGCTTGTGTAGCAGGCAGACTGGGGCTGGGGTTAAGATACAGACTCTAGTCTGGCTGCTTGGGTTGAGTTCTAGCTCCTGCCACTTAACTAGCCTTTGCTGTCTTGAGCAGATTGCTTCATCCTCTGCTTCACTTTCTCAACTGTAAAAATTGGGGTTGTAAAAGGACATACCTGATAGGATTATTTTGAGGATGAAACGAATCGGTACATGTGAAGGGTTTAGAATAATGCCTAACAAAGTTCTAAGCAAATGATGGTGATGAAGATAAAGAAGAACATGATGATGAAGATGTCCAGATGTCAAAGAAAAAGAACAGGAAAGAAGCCTCGAAATTTGAGAACCCTTGGACTGAATCCCAGTCCCTAATTTTTTTTTTTTTTTTTTTTTTTTTTGGCCGTGCCGCTTAGCTTGCGGGAATCTTAGTTCCCTGACCAGGGATTGAACCCGAACCCCCCAGCAGTGAAAGCACCGAGTCCTAACCGCTGAACCGCCAGAGAATTGCCCCCAGTTCCTAATTCGATCTCAGGAACATTTCTAAACTTCTGACTCAAATATTCTCAAAACAAGAGTTTCCCAGATCAGAGGTAGTGTATGTAAAAGCCCTCAGCATGGTGCCTGCCACTGAGTAGAAGCTTGATAAATATTAGGTCCTTCTTCATTCTCTCTACACCGAACATCTACTATGTGTAACAGTGTGGAAGACACAAGTGTGAGACATTCTCTGTACCTTCAGATAGAAATCTGAAGAGTGAGACTAATATGATCATTGATAACCAATATAAGGATTAAAAAATATATAGTGCTAAATGCTCTGAGAGAAAAAATGTAATCTCTGAGGAAGAGGTAGTCCTCCACTGGGGAGATACATGAGGGCTTTCTGTAGGAAGTGGTGTTAGTTGTGGGCTTGGAGGCTGGGTGGGACTTTAATTCCACCCAGGATTAGACTGGGCTCGGGGCCTATAGGAGACCAGGCTTCTGAGGCCCTGTGGTATTCATGCCTGGGAGCCTAGGAGGAAGTTGGCTATCTGCAGTGCCCAGTGCTGACAAACTGGGCAGAGCTCTGTGAGCTGAGGAGTTTGTGCCCATGCGTGCACTGGAACTGGAATTTCCAGATCTGGAAGCTCTAGCTTTGTGGTCAGGTAGGCAGCATTCGTGGGCCCTTGTTGATCTGCCTAGACCATGACATGAGTGCTCAGAGAGAGGGGGAAAGGTTGTATTTTCTCTGCTGCTTAGCAAGGAAAAGTGAGAGAAACAGCCCAGATGATCCTTGAGGCTTCTGCCCTCTGCTTTGCCCAGGACTCCCACTCCATGCCCCGCCCACCTGCAAACCACAGGCAGGGTTGGGAAGGAGCCGCAGATGGGGCAGACAGATCTGGGTGTGAGGCTTGATCTCAGGGAAGTCAGTTAACCCCTCTGAACCTCAGTTTCATCAACTGTGAAATGGGGGTGAGTATTTAATAAGGTGAAATTAAATGAGAATTTGTGTAAAACACCAGGCTTAGGGCTTGGCACATTACAATTAGTTACCATTTATTGACACGTGATTTGTGCTGCACAAGACCTAGGATACAGACCCAGCCCAAAAGGAGACAGCAATGGTCCCATTGCCACCCTGTTCCTGATCTGTGTTCAACCCCCATACTCCCTCACGGAGAGAAGTCTCCAGGGATCCCTGAATCCATCCTACATGCTGGACCTCGGAGTGATCCTTCTCAAATACCTCCTCAAGGTGCTCCCTTGTTCTTTGCCTTTAGTTGAGCCTCCCATGGAAGCCTGCTAGACTGCACTGCCAGGGGCTCACCTTGCTCCAGAGCTGATTCTTCTACTTGTTTAAAATAAAAAGTAGGGCTTCCCTGGTGGCGCAGTGGTTGAGAGTCCGCCTGCCGATACAGGGGACATGGATTCGTGCCCTGGTCCGGGAAGATCCCACATGCCGTGGAGCGTCTGGGCCTGTGAGCCATGGCCGCTGAGCCTGCGCGTCCGGAGCAACGGGAGAGGCCACAACAGTGACAGGCCTGCGTACCGCAAAAAAAAATAAAATAAAATAAAAAGTAAAAATGTACATGACCTAAGGCAAAATACGGGGTTTCAAAGAAAGTGTGAACTGGAGACAGGCTCATCCTCCTCTGTCTGCCGTTCTCCGCTGGGAATCAGAGGTCTGTGGACAGGGACCCTCCCAGTGCCTCGCCTGGTCAGCAGCCTCCACTGCCAGGCCCAAGCAGCTCCTTCCTGTCTGTCCGCCCCCTTGCCTGCCCCTCCTGCTCTGTGCCCTGCACTTGGGAGCAGTCCCAAGCCCCTGAGCCCATCCAGGTACAGCCCTGGCAAGGCAGGTTCTGCACTTAGGCAGGTGAGAAAGGCATCGGTGACACCATCACCCATCGATACGGAGGACGGGCTCTATACTGGAAGTGGAGGGGCCTGGGGTCGGTCCTGGTGCTGCCACTGGCCCTCTGTGTGACCTTGGACAAATCCCTGGCCTTCCTGGGTGGGCCTCAGTTTCTCCTTGTGAATACTGATGCGTCTCGTCGGCTCTGGACAGTAGTGGTCGTGCTCTGGTTCCCCAGGTCCGCTCCCGGGACACCGACGTCCTTGCTATGCAGGGAGGCGCCCGGCCGCGGCGGGGAGGAGCCACGGGTCCCGCCCCGCCCAACGCGTCCAGGTGCTGCCGCCGGAGCCGCCGCTACCGCCACAGCCGCCACGAGGGGCCGCCCGCGCCTCCATCCAAGTCCGGCCCGCGTCCATGGCCTTTCTGACCGCCTGCAAGGGGGCGGCCTCCGGGGAAAGCGACCGCAGGTACCAGGCGGGAGCGGGGACTCGGCGGGAGGCACTGATGGGACTGAGGGGCGTCTGGAGAACAGCCGATGGGACACAGCAGGAGACAGAAGTGTGCGGGCTGCTGGCCGCGGGGTAACGGCCGAAAGGCCCGGGGAGAGGCAGCCCAGCCCCTCTCACCCCAGCCCCACCACGTATCCCTTGCTCGCGTGTTATGGCCCCCAGCAGGGCTGGGCCTGGGGGTGAAAAGATACACCCCCAACACCCCGGTCCCACCCGAGCCCCGCTTCCGGTGCCGCAACCTGTGAGCCACCTGTGAGGGCAACTCAGGTGAGCTGGACCTCGGGCGGGCTGGGAATCAGGTTTGGGCACGTCTCCGTCTCGCCTTAGCAATGTTGCTCACGCACCTGATCCTCCCCAGCGTTGCATGAGCAGAGATAGGGGTACGTGTGCCCGGACAGGTGAGAGCAGATACACTATCCCCCACCAGGGGTTGTCCACATCTAGGGGCAGCAGTGTGGAGGGAAATCCTGCGTCCCAGTGCCTGTCCATGGTGGAACTGTGTGCACCACAGCTCCTCCAAGGTCAACCCTTCAGGGATGTGTCATTGCCTCCTGTGTGTCACCTCCAACTCCCAGCTGTCCCCACCTCCTGGGTGAGTTGGTATCTCCAGATGTGTTCTCATGAGAAAGGGGAGAGGGGACAGCCCTGACCTCTCTTCTGAGCTGTGACCCCCAATTTCTTTCCTTTATATATTTAAAGTTCACTCTGCTACTCCCTGGAGAAGGGCAATCTAACTGCCTTCCCAACACCTCCATCTGACTGTCACATGGGCACACCAAACTTGGCAAGCCCCAAATCAAACTTCACATCTTCACCCCCAAACCTGTTCCTCCTCCTGTGTCCCCATGGCATAGTCATCCACCTAGTTGCCCAAGCCTAGAACCTGGGAGTCATCCCTCTCACCTCCCTCCCTCTCCTCCACCCTGGTCTCCAAGTTCTGCTGATTTTATCTTTTTGATGTCTCTCAAAGCTGTTCATTCCCCCTGGACTATTGCAATAGTCCCTAACTTTTCCATTTCCTCCAGTCTCCCCCTTTCCATGCATCCTTCAGACTTGTCTTTTCTAAAGCACAAACCAGACCATGTCATTTTTTCTGCTTTAAAGTTCTTCTATGGCTCTCTATCACAGAGGTGAAAGGTCAAAGCTATCCAGGGGAGAAGCTGTGACCTGCCCAGGCCCGCCTCCCATCACTCTCTGACCCTCACTCTGGTCCAGTAAGAACGACTGGCTTTGTAGGGCTCTCACAACTGTGCTGGGCTGCTCAGGGCTACCTCTGCCCGGAATGCCATCCTCTACTCCTGACATTCACCCTATAAGATTCAACTTTAGGCGATCTCTTTTCTTATTAAAAATTTTTTTTGACTTTTAAAATAAACTTTTAATTCAAGGGTAGCACATATAGAGAAAAGTGCACACATTGTAAGTGTACAACTCAATGACTCTTCACAAAGTAACCAGCACCCATGTAACCAGCACCCAGATTAAGACTATTACCAGCCCCCAGAGTCTCCCTTGTGCCCCACCCATCCGCAAGCCCCCAAAGGTAACTATTGATACTATCCTGACTTCTAATACCATAGGCTTGATTTGTCTGGGGTTTTTTGTTTTTGTGGGTTTTTTGTTTGTGTGTTTGTTTTAATTGAAGTATAGTTGATTTACAATGTTGTATTAATCAGCAAAGTGATTCAGTTATCCATATGTATATATATATATATGGATATATATATATTCTTTTTCAGGTTCTTTTCCATTATAGGTTATTATAAGATACTGAATATAGTTTCCTATGCTATATAATAGGACCTTGTTGTTTATTTTATATACAGTAGTTTGTATCTGCTAATCCCAAACTCTGAATTTATCCTTCCCCCACCCCTTTCCCCTTTGGTAACCATAAGTTTGTTTTCTATGTCTGTGAATCTATTTCTGTTTTGTAAATAAGTTCATTTGTGTCATATTTTAGATTCCACATATAAGTGATATTATATGGCATTTGTCTTTCTCTGTCTTACTTTAGGTGACCTTTTTTAGAGAACCTTTCTGAGCCCACCCTGAGTCAGGCTCAGAGGCTTTCTGAGCTCCAGCATCTTTGCTTCCCTCTCATGGCTCTCATTCAGTTTTTCAGCAAACATTGTTGGGCACGTACCATGTTCCAGGCATTGTACTAGGTGCTGTGGATATGGTGTTACTTGCGACATACAAGCCCCTGCTCTCAGGAGACCACGTTCTAGTGGGAAAGACAGATTAAACAGCTAGGCAAATAAGTAAACACCAGAAACAGATGCTGTGTAAGGCTTAAAATAGAGCCATGTGATGGACAGTAAAATCCATCTTTCCCAGAGCATTCCCTGCAGTGAGGATAGCTCCTGTCAAAGCCTGAGATGTGTCTGAGGAGCAGAAAGGTGTGTGTGTTGTTGAGGATCCCTGCCTGTTGGGATCCAGGAGGCAGGCTGCCCAGAAGAGGGCCGAGTTTGGGTTTCATTGTGTGTTGGGAGCCACTAGAGGGCGCTAAAGAGGGGAATCACATATTTAAAGATGATCCAGCTATCCCATGGAGAAAGGATTTTAACGCTGGGGCATGGTCACCCCTTTCTGTCTCCCCACTACATATGGAGAGGGGATGGGGTTCATCTGCCCCGATGTCCCCGAAGCCCAGCACAGAATGCTTCAGTTTTGATGAGAACCTGGGGGAATGATTTCTGAGGAGGGTGAGATCACAGTTGGGGTGCTGAGGAGTGGCTGGGTTTACATGGATTTCTTGCCTGCCTGCCCTCCTGTAAGAACCCAGCTGTGCTCTGTCCTGCAGGCACCCTGCGTGCTGGAGTGTAGGTGAGGGCCTGAACACATGTACCTTTCTACTTCAGCTGGAACTTGCTGGACACAAATACTCAGAGAATTCTGACTCCCAATTGCCCTCACAAGATCTCACACCTGGGGCAACAAACCAGGTCTCCTTTCTCTCAGCTCGGGACTTGTGACTTCTCCACCCTCAGGCCTCACCCACCACGCTGCCTGTCTCCCACAGCCTGGCTGAGGGGTGAAGGGCTTGCGAGGGTGCTCGGCCCCTGCTCTGCCACTTACATACTGGCTCTATGACCCTGATTCAGTCGCCTGACCCATGTGAGCCTTAGTTTACTCAGCTATAAAATAGTAGCTACTTACCAAGTGGCGGAAGACCTGGTGAAGCCACATTGGTAAAGGACCTAACAAAGAGCCACCGAGCATATTCGGTGACCAGTAAATGTGAGTTCACTGGTACGAGGGAATCTTCCTTCTGAGGTATTTGCATTGAACAGAGGGGATTCAGAAAGGTTTGGGAGCCAATGGTGGGCTTCCAGGCACCAGGACTGGGTAGCCAGGGACTGTTAGGAGAGGGAAGTGATGTCTGTGCACTTTAAGATGGGGATGGCCACCTACTCGGCCTACAAACAGGGTCCCTTCCCAGTCATACCAGTAGCCCCTGCCCCCACCCTATGGCTGCTCCCATAAGAGACAGCACCAGGAGCAGGGGGGGAAGTGCAGGCAGGCAGAACGCTTTTTTAAAATTAATTAATTCATTTCTTTATTTATTTTGGCTGTGTTGGGTCTTCGTTGCTGCACGCAGGCTTTCTCTAGTTGTGGTGAGCGGGGGCTGCTCTTCGTTGCGGTGCGCGGGCTTCTCACTGCGGTGGCTTCTCTTGTTACCGAGCACAGGCTCTAAGTGAGTGGGCTTCAGTATCTGTGGCACGCGGTCTCAGTAGTTGTGGCTCGTGGGCTCTTGAGCGCAGGCTCATTAGTTGTGGCGCATGGGCTTAGTTGCTCCGCGGCATGTGGGATCTTCCCAGACCAGGGCTGGAACCCATGTCCCCTGCATTGGCAGGTAGATTCTCAACCACTGCACCACCAGGGAAGTCCAGGCAGAACGCTCTTGAGAGAATAATTCAGTGGCAGAGCTTGTAGGAGGGAGGGGCCGCCCCAAGAATGGAGGGGCCCTGCTGAAGAGACTGGGGGCCTGCTGGGCTGTTGTTGACCGATTTCTTGCTCTTGGTTTGAGTCTGAGCTCAAGGAGCTCTCAGATGCCTCCAGGTAGGGAGTTTTGAATTTGGTGACTGGAATCATTGGGCAGCTATGGGGTCCCTTCCTTGGGACTGGATGTGGACTCAAGGCCAGTGCTGAGTTTTCACCTCTGGGATTCTAAGATCCTCTGAGCTGAGGCATCTGTGGTCACCAGACTCATGATTTAAAATTCCAAATGTCTACGATGTTGAAGCTACTGACCCCAGGATTCTGATTTACCCCCTGTTGCTGAGGGCAGCTGCATGGGGTAGGAGAGGGCTCTGGTGTGGGAGGCACAATGTGGTCCCTCAGATCCTCAACCCCTGGTGAGGATACCATGGAAAAACTCCAAGTAACCTTTGTCCCCCTTTGTCAGTTATGGAGGGATTCTGACTTGGGATATTTTTGGTCCTTTCTTGAGGTCAATGGAAAATAGATTATTTAGGTTGCAATTTCAGTTCTGCCAGCATGCCACATTTCCTGAAATCTCTTCAATCTGTAGCTCTAGTTGCTTTGTCCTTCCCCTGAAAATTTCTGCCTCTCAGCTCAGTTTCTGTCTGTGGTCAGCTCCGTTCTCTCCTAATGCTCACCTACTTCTCTACTCAATGCAAGACATGGCTGCCAGCAGTTTCCAAGCTCACGTCCTGGGACAGTAAGACAAAGCAGTGGAAAGTCCTCTGGAGCCACACAGGTTGATTTTGAATCCTGACTCCAGGCCTTTCTACCCGTGTGACCTTGGACAGGTTGTTTAAGTTCTCTGCGCCTCGGTTTCTTCATCTGTAAAGTGAGGGTAATGGTAGGACTTGCCTCACAGGGTTGTGAGGACTGCATGAATTAGTTTATGCAAAGCACAGAGGGCCGTCCTTGACACATAGTCGGTGCTATACCCAGGAGTGTTACTGATTATTATGATTAGTCTCCCCAGGCCAGGAGAGAAAGGGGCTTCTCCACCAGCTCTAATATGAAAAAGCTCAGGGAAGTATTCCAATTGGCTCTTCTTTAACCAACCACTGTGTCCTGAGAGGTGGGGTCAAGGAAGAGAATGCACCTCCCGTTCAGCCACTGGGGCAGGAGAGAGGAGGAGAAACAGTTCTCTAAAAACAAGTGGGTGGCAGGGGAGGGTTCAGGGCGGGGAGGGTTGTAGCATCCATGTGGCCACACGGCAGGCCTTAAAATAAAGCCATAGTTTCATGAAGTACCCAAATTGATTTCCTTGGAGCACCGCTGCCCATCTGTCTCAGTCTTCCAGCTGTTGTTGACCCCCTGGGAGCTGGGAACTAGTCCCTTATGAACCCCTCTTGGGACCTGTGCCACCCACCACCCCCTGCGATTGTGGCTTTGCCAGCCCCAGTCCCATTCTCTCCATGACTACCACCACCTCCCTGGCCTGGAGAGGGTATAGGCTCTTTGCTTTATCACCCCATCCCAAGGGTGGGACAGACCTTTCCCCTAATTCCCTACCACTTGGCTAGGACCAGGCTGTAACTTTTAAGGCCACCTTGGGATGCAAGGAATGAGCAACTGAGTTTTATGATTCTATGGCTCCTCTCAAAGCCAACCATCCTGGAAGGAGCCTTCCTGCAGAACTTCCACTTCTGGGAGGGCCCAATGTATGTCTTCCAGCATCTTCCCTCCCGAGAGAGGAGGAAATTTCTGCCTTAACCGAGACAACCAAGCCTTCCTTTCCTTTCTCAAGATCAGCCCTTTCCCAGGTGAACAGCAGTGCAGAAATCTACTGCTTTCAGGTAAAATCCTTTGCCCAGCCTACTAACTGGCTGGTTATATTATAACCCAGACAATTATATTAGGAATTATGACAGTGGGTGGGACACCAGGCACCCATCCAGGTAGACCTGGGTCTGGTCTATTCCTCTTTTTTTTTTTTAGATGTTGGGGGTAGGAGTTTATTAATTAATTTATTTATTTTTGCTGTGTTGCGTCTTCATTTCTGTGCGAGGGCTTTCTCTAGTTGTGGCAAGCGGGGGCCACTCTTCATCGCGGTGCGCGGGCCTCTCACTATCGCGGCCTTTCTTGTTGCGGAGCACAGGCTCCAGACGCGCAGGCTCAGTAGTTGTGGCTCACGGGCCTAGTTGCTCGGCGGCATGTGGGATCCTTCCAGACCAGGGCTCGAACCCGTGTCCCCTGCATGAGCAGGCAGATTCTCAACCACTGCACCACCAGGGAAGCCCTGGTCTATTCCTTTTGATTTCCTTTTTCCCCCATCAGACAAAGTTTGTCCGTGCATGTTCCCTCCCACAGCCTCAAGTGTTCCCCTTACCCCCTCGCAGAGTCGCCCTGCAAGTACCCACCCCCTGTAAAAATTCATCTCCAGCTAAGAAACAGCCTCCCCCAGATAGAGCATCCAAGTGTCAGATTGAAGTAACTCTGCTCTCTTTCCAAGAAAATTGGTGGGTGGGTACTTCCTTTATATCAGTGACTGAAGGGCACACCCAAGCACTGTCCCTGAGTGCAGGCCAGGACAGTCAAAGGGGGATGGCGGCTCCCCAGGCTCTGAGGACAGCAGGCACTCAAATCGTCACTGTTCTCCGCCTGCACTTGCCCCTGCTCCCTCCAGCCACAGCTTCTCTCCCCGACACCCTCTTAACTAGGCTCCTGCCTCCAGAAGACCCTGTGCCCTTCAACTCTGCTGCCACAGTGACCTGTAATAACAGCGAGAGCCGCCCTTGGCTGTGCCCTGACTTGACATGCATCATCATCTTCAATGCACCACCACTCTGACTGGGGGCCCTGTTGTCTCCAATTCTAATAGATGAGGAAATTGAAGGCTCCTCATACTTTCTCAAATGCATAGACATTGGGGTTTTCTTTTTAGTACTGGATGTGTAATTTTGTATTCTGCTTTTCTCATATTTTTCCACCTTTTCAAAAACTCATTCATGCAATAAATATTTATTGAGACCTACTGTGTACCAGGCACTGTTCTGGGCACTGAAAATATGTTAGAGAACAAAGCTGGAAAAAAAACCAAGAACAAACTCTTCTCTTGTGGAGTGTAGAATTTAGTAGGGAGAGACAGAGACTAAACGAATAAGCAAAATATACAGGAGGTCAGATAACAAGTGCTGTTGAAAAAATAATGCAGGGCAAAGGAATTGGGAGAATGAGTGCGATGGTTCCATTTTAAATAGAATGGTCAGGGAAGGCCTCACAGAGAAGGTAACATTTGAGCTAAGTCCTGAAGGAGGTGAGGGACTAACCATGTGAATATCTGCAGGAAGAGCATTCCAGGCATAGGGAACAGGAAGTGCAAAGGCATGCTCCCGAGGTGGGAGCGTGCCTGACATATTTGGAGAAAAGCAAGGAGGCTGGTGTGGCTGAATAAGAGAGTAAAGGGAGATGATATCAGAGAGAGAGAGATGGGGGTGCAGGGCATCCAGGCCTGGTGGCCATGCGAAGACTTTAACTTTTTCACTGAGCACCATGGGAAGCCAGTGCAGAGGTGTGAACAGGAGCGTGGCATGATCTGATCAAGTGGGTCTGGTGCCGTGTAGAGAGTAGACAATAAGGGGACAAGGGTAAGAGCAGAGAAAACAGTTAGGAGACAATGCAGTAATCCAGGCAAATAAATTCTCTATAAATTTAATATCTGCAGAATAGTTCACCCTACAAATTCACTATAATTCACTGAACTAATTCCTTATTTTTTTTTAACATATAGTTATTTATTTATTTTTGGCTGCGCTGGGTCTTTGTTGCTGCGCACGGGCTTTCTCTAGTTGCGGTGAGCGGGGGCTACTCATCATTGCGGTGCACAGGCTTCTCATTGCAGTGGCTTCTCTTGTTGCAGAGCACAGGCTCTAGGTGCACGGGCTTCAGTAGTTGTGGCTTGCGGGCTCTAGAGTGCAGGCTCAGTAGTTGTGGCACACGGGGACCAGGGCTCGAACCCGTGTCCCCTGCACTGGCAGGCGGATTCTCAACCACTGCGCCACCAGGGGAGTCCCTGAACTAATTCCTTATTGATGGGCATTTAGGTTATTTCCAGCTGTATCTTTATTATAGGAAACACTATGATGAACATCAATGTACAATAAATCCTTGTGTCTGTGATTATTTCTCAAGACATGTTTGCTACCCAGGTGTTACTGGTCATCTTTCTGAGGCTTTCAGCCCATAATTCCAGTTGCCCTTCAGAAAGATGGTGCCACTTTCTACCCCCACCAGCAGTGAGTGAGGTAGCACATTTGCCCTGAGGGCATGTAGTAGGTGTCCAATGGATGCTGCTCTGTCCTTGTGGACCCGGCCAGGTCTGGGTGCACATCATAGGGGAAATGCCTCTTCTCTGGACAGCCTTGCATAGTTCCAAAGCTCTTTTGGGTTCATTTGCTTATTTAGTGCTCACGACAATCTTGTTATCCCTGCTTTATGGGTGAGGAAACTAAAGCTCACAGAATAATGATAAGGCCCCATTTCAAGAGCTTTACGTATTTTATCTCATTTCATCCTTACAGCAACCCAGTGAGGTTGGTGCCATCAACATCCCCATTTCAGAGATGAAGTGCAGGGTGTCAGAGGTGGGGTATAAGCCCTGGCTTGCAAACCTGCTCTCTGAACTGCTCCTTGCCCTGCCTCGAGCTAGTAGGGTGACTGACTTGCTTGGAGCTGCGGAGCAAGGACATGGTGGGGCAGGAGTCCAGCCAGATCTTCCTGGTCCTGCAGCCCAAGTTCTAACCTCTGATGCCAGAAACGCTTCATTAGCATTCTGTATCTTCTTTTCATTCAGAATTGCTCTTGGTCCTTTGTGCCTGACTGGAGGCTCCTTTCTTAGACCCACCCTTGGCAGCTCCTGGAGACCAGACTTTCATAAAAGAGCTCAGGTCCCAGAACTGAGAACATCAGAGCGGGGAGGGTCCTTGACTTCCTGGTGCAATCTTCTCTCCCTTTTATATTTGGTGGGGAGAGAGAAACCAAGGGCCAGAGCGAGGCAGTAACTTGTCTGAGGTTCACAGCTAGTAGGGGCCAGAGTCCTTGAGGAGGAAGGGGGCCGGCCCAAGGAGCAGGCCTCGTGCTCCCTAAGGGCCTCTCTCCAGGGAATATTGAAGAACTGTGACTGGTTCAGCCCTCTTCCAGGGCCCTTTGTGGATGGGCCTGTTTACTTGTGAATTATTAACGAGCCCAAGCCTGTAACCTGCTGGGTGGGGCTCACTCACTTTAAGAAAACCTGCTTTACAGTCACCAGCTCAGCTGGGCTGGGAGGGCTCTAGGGTCTGAGGTGGGTAGTTCTGGGCTTTAGAGACAATGGGGGTGGGGCTGGGGGGTGGAGGCTTTCTCCAGGGAGAGGTCTGGAGAAAGGCACTGAGAATAGGGAAGGGGACAAGGGGTCACCCAAGTAATGCTCAGTAAGCATTACTACCAGCATCCCTGAGAGGTTGGCACTATTATCCCAGGTTTACAGATGGAAGACTGAGATTCAGAGAGGAGAACTGACTTCACAGCTTAAGCTCCTTCTACGACGGCATCACTTTTCACATGCTCACACCCCTATTTCTGTGATACACACACACACACACACACACACATTTCACACATTTTCTCTACAGGATAGAATTGAGACCTGGTTTAAGATATGGCTAGACCTGAGTCCAAGTCACACTTGGTCCAAGCCCCAGTCTTCTCATCTGTAGGATGGGAGATAAAGCTACTATGGAGCTTTCTGGAGCATTCTGAGGAGGTTTCACTAAACAGATACTTATTGAAGACCTTCTTCTTTTTATTTTTTTTTAATTTTTTAAAATTTGGCCACGCTATGCAGCTTTCAGGATATTAGTTCCCTGACCAGGGATCAAACCCGGGCCCCGACAGTGAAAGCACCAAAGTCTTAACCACTGGACCACCAGGGAATTTCCTGAAGGCCTTCTTAAGCTGAGAGATGGTATTGGTGAAAACAGTCTATATTGAGACGTCTCAGGGCCACTGAGAAGTGCAGTGAGCCCAGTGGTTTGTTCTTGCAGGCTGGGGAGAAGATGAGAGAGGAAAACAGGCCTCGCATCTCCCAGGCACAAAGCACCAGAAAAAAAGGTCCCCTGGCAGGGGAGGAGGGAACCCAGGACTCAGGATGCTCTCCTGGTCCCCTGGGAATGAGCAGGAGACCTGAGCAGGGTCACCGGGGTTGGGAGGCAGAAATAATGGTGACTAACATGCTCCCCAGGGGTGGGGCTAGGCAGGAGCTCTTGGGGGCCGGATACTACCCAGGTGGAACCCTCAGGAGGGGTGGGCCACTCTGATGCTCTGACTCACCAGGCGAGTGGCCCCAGCATCACTGCCACCGTTGTGGCATAGGCAGAGTTCTAGCTCTGAAGGCAAAGCTGAGCCTCAGTTTTCATCTGTAAAAGGGGGAGAATAATAGCGTCTACCTTGGCACTGCCACCACCATCGTCAGGGCACTTATGTAACACCGTAAGCACATGCTAGGCACCATTCCGGGTGTTTTACACATATAAATGCTTAATCCTCACAATGACCCTTTGAAGCAGGCAGTACTTCCATCTTACTGATGAGGAACTGAGGCTCAGAGAGGTGGTTAAAAGTGTGCATTAAACGAGATAATCCACGTTACATACTTAACATGTGTGGCACATAATAAGCCTTCGATGAATTTCAGTCATTGTTATAATCATTACCTCAGAAGAAAATGGTAAAGTGCTAGGCTCAGTGTTAAAGTTTTTGGTGATTAGTTAGGCACTGATACAGAGATGTCTGACCAGGCCCTACCCTCCAGAAGGTCCCAGTCTGATGGCAGAGACAGTCACATACAAACCTCACTCCACCCCACCATACACAGATGGTGTTCACCCAGGGTGATAGGGGAGGTCAAAGTGGGTTAGAGCAGTGTGTGCCCAGGAAGCCCCTGACCCATCTAGGGAGGGAGGGCTTCCTGGAAGAGGAGGCATCTGAACTGAAACCTGCAGGGTGAGTAGGAGCTTTCGCACAGGGCAGTATTTTAATAAATGTTGGTCAAATACAGTAAAGATTTACTTTGAAGCTAATGTAGCATAAACCTTCAGAACTCCTTACTCACCTGGCCCCTCCCAAGGCTCTGGGAGGACCCTGGCAATTTTATATTGGTAAATTTGTATTCTTTTTTTTTTTAAAAAGAAGCCTTTCAATTGTAAGCTTTTGGATCATCCCTTGGTTAAATGAATGAATAATATGTGACAAGGAAGAAGGTGTGTTCCAGGCAGAGGGAACAGCATGTGCAAATGCCCAGAGACCTGAAAGTGCCTGGCATGTGACAAGACCCCCCACCCCCCCACCGCCAGCCTCCTCACCCAGGCTCCTCTTTACACACAGTGCTGGTCTTCTCACTGGTCTTCTCACCAGCTTCACAAACTCCAGCTGTCCTCAGTGTACCTTTGCCCACTTCCATGCTTTTTCATCCATGTACCCATCTCGTACATCCTTTCTACAACTTCATTGTGTATAAATAATACAAACTTCAAGGCTCAACTCTGTCCACCTTCTCCAGGAAGCCCCCAGCCTATATAGCACTCTCCCTTATCTGGACTTCTGTAGATGACAGTGGATGTTATCATAGCCCACTCCTTGTCGTTAATTATCTTTTCCATGCTTATGTCAGAATCCCAGAGGTGGGATGACCCTTGCTAGTGAGCACCTGGCCTCTGCTCACACATGGAGAGCATAAGAACTCACTACCTTTCCAGGCAACCTGTTTAGATTTAAACAGTAATCCCCTAAACCTCTCCCCTCTGCCACCAGGCCCAGTCTGCCTGGCTCTCCCAGGACCTAGTCCAAGCCCTCTTTCTATCATGGCTGCTTCTCCAGACTCCTCCTGTTTCCTTTTCTAACATCCTGGAGCTCAGGGCAGATCCAGGGGTGCTGGAGTCCCTCCTCCTTCTGTCCCCTGTCTTTGGGAAGGGACAGGTCTAATGGCAGCCACGTGCTCTGATGAGTCATGATTAAGAGCATCTGGGCCCCGGACGTGGTAGCTGGTTAACTCTTCATGGGCCAGTGGCTCTTCTGCCAGGAGACCAGGTTGGCTTCAACCCTGGTCCTAGACATATACCTTAGGGCTGGGCACACAGTAGGCATCTGAGGAGTGTTATGGGTGACTCCACATAGGCCCTGGGGATTCAGGGGAGAGGGGTCCCAGAGGGCAAGGGTGTGCACTTTGGAGTCAGGAGGGTTGAGTTCCAATCACGACTTGCCATTTTTTAGGTGAGTGGCCTTGGGCAAGTCACGTGAACTCTGTGCCTTAGTTTCCCCATCTGTAAAATGGCAGCTATGGGGACTATTTGAGGAGGCGAGTGTGCACTGCTGGCTAGCAGTGAGTGCTAAACCGCGTTATTTTCTGCCTTCTGGTCGCCTGCAAACACAGTCAAGCTGTGGACAAGTGGGTGGGATTAAAATCCAAGCCTGACTCTGGAGGCCATGTCTTTCTTTGCATGAATGCCCCCCACCGATGCAGTAGGATGATGAAGGGCTCGGGTCGGGGGCGGTGAGAGTGGCAGGGAGGTGGACCTCAGGCCTAGGAGAACTTCCCAGGACCACACTGGTGGGGCTCCTTGAGGAAGGAGCGCGCCCCCGCTCCCGGGGGCATGGGCCGGGCAGACCTTGGGCGCCCCGGGGTCTTACCCGTCAGAGCGGAGGTGGGGCGGGGGCGCCTTCCGCTGGCGGGCCGGCCCCAAGCAGCCCCCGCCCGCTGCTGGGCCCGCGTCTGCGGTCGGCCGCGGGCGGGCGGCGGCCTGGCCCCACTGCGCAGGTGGGCAGACCGAGGCCCGGCCCTGCCCCGCCGCCTTCCCCGCCCCCGGCGCGCCCCTCCCCGGCCGCCGCGTCCGCGGCTCGGCGGCACAGCGCCCGCTCGGGGTTCCGGCGGCAGCACCTGGGCCGCGGCTGGCGTCCGCGGGGGTACGCTGTCCGCCCCCCTCGGCGATGACCACGGCCGGCTCCCCGGGCGCCGTGCCGGCAGGGTAAGTGCGCTGCGGAGCGGCCCCGGAGGGCGCGGGCGGGCGGCGGGGGGCGGCGCCGGGCCTGGCCTCCCGCGAGGCCCGCACTGCGGCTTCCAGCCTCTGCGGGGCGGCACTGCGACCCCCGCCCCTCCCGGCCTCCGGGTGCCGCCGCCTCCGCCTCCGGGGAGCGGGGAGGGGGCTGCGCGGGGACGGTGGAGGCCCTGGGCACCCTGGGTCGGTCGGTCACTCCCCGCTGGGTCCCAACTTTGTTAGGAAGCTGTGTCCACGGCCGGGTCAGAGCCTCCTTCCTCCGCTTGTGGCGTTTACACCTCCACACCTGTGGGTGGGCTCTTATTGTCATTTCCCTTACAGGTGAGGAAACTGAGCAGTAGCTCTTAAATGACTTGTCTTAGGTTTCCCAGGAGGTGAGAAGTGGGCCTGGGATTTGAACCCAGCGATGCCAGACAGTACTTCATCTTCGGGGATATTCGGAGGAGTTAAATGACTAAGATAGGAACCGGCCCGGCCCACCGGGCACAACAGGAACAGGGCTAGTAAAGGTGGTGTTGTCACTTTCAACGTGGCACTTCTGCTCATCCCCACCCCACCCCGTTGAGGAACCCTGTAGGACCCCTACACCGCCCCTGTAGCAGTGCCAGCTGCCAGCTGCTGGGAGACCTGGAGCAACTCTTTGCCATTCCTGGACCCCCGTGGATAGGGGCTGGGAGCCCTGCTGCTGGGAGCTGGCACTGCTAGGAGGTTGCTGGGTGGAGATCCTGCGCAGGTGAGCTGGGAGGGCTGCCATTCTGCCTGGAGCCTCAACACTAGGGACAGTGTTTGCCTAGGGCCTCAGGGCTAACACATGAACAGGGAGGTGACTCGGCTGGTGCCAGCTGTCAGCTGGAGGCCTCCACAGGGCCTGTGCGTGTCCCAGGCTGAGGGCTTGGAAGTTGGGTGGCCGGTGGACACCCTGGCCTGGGGGAGGGTTGCCTGGTGAGTCAGGCAGTGTTTTGTATGACATCGACCAAGTCCTTTATCCTCCCTAGACTTCTGGTCCCTCCTTTGGAAAATACAGGGAGGCTGGGCTGGCTACTCCCTTCCTTCTCTGGGCTGGTCTTTGTAAATCTGGAAGCTTCCCTTCTGCCCAGTCCTGAGCACCACCCCATTGAGCCCAGAAAAATGGTTTCCAGGAGAGAAGGCAGGCATGGAGCAGGGCACCTATTAAAGAATCCTGAACTCCCAGACTAGAACCCTCATTCATCCTCCTTCCTTGCACACTCACATCCCTGACTGAGGCCTCTCTACAACCCAGGGCTCCTCTGGCCCCTCCTTGGGCCTCCAGGGCAGTGAGCCTGCCCTTCTAGCACTGGCAGGTCATCCTCACACTAAACCATACCTACCCACCTGCGTGCCCTCCAGGTCCATCTGTCCCTGGCCCTGTTCAGTGCTATTCTGGTGGGGTCTGAGCAGAGCAGGGGCAAAGCAGTTCCACCTTCCCCATAGACACTCATTCAGTCAGTCAACAAACACTCCCAGGCCTGCTCTGGACCCAGCCCCATGTGTGAGGCTCAGTGGTGAAAAGACCAACATTTAAATCTCCTCCACTTTAAAAATTATGAAATATTTTCAGCCTTCAGAAGAATATCAAAAGACGTTAACATTGTGCCCTGTTTATTTCATATTCTTTGTAAGAAATAAACCATCTCTGTGGGCCAGCCCACCCTTCCCTCTACAGAGATAGTCACCATCCTGAATTTTGGTTTTATCATTTCTCTGTTTTTATTCTTTTGCTGAGTATGTATAAGCCTAAAAAATATGTAGTTCTTTAAGTTTTTTCTGTAAATGGAGTCATATAGCACAAATCATTCTGCAGCTTGCTTTTTCTCACTCAGCTTCAGGTTACTGAGATTTAGCTCTCTTGATCCTTGAAGCCCTGGTCCCCACTTGCCTTGAAGTATGATATGCCACCTGATGTAGAGACCATCATTTATTTATTTATCCAGGCTTCTTGGTGAACACTGAGGTGGTTCCCAGTGTCTTGCTATTCAAACACTGAATATTCTTGAATGATTGTCCTTTGCACATATGTGAGTGTTCTTCCACGTTGCCAGGTAGGAGTGGAATTGCTGGGATTTTACAGGATATGTACACTCAATCTTTTAAAGTTACTTAGTTTCATAAAAGTGGTGCTGCTCAGTAAAAGAAATGATGGAAATACATAATCTTAGGAAAGAAAATTTGCTAACGTTTCCTGAATACTTCTTATTGTGCTTTCCACTGTCTCAGTCATTCTTCTCAGCAACCCTGGGAGGTAGGTCATTCCCATTTCATTGATGAGGAAACTGAGGCTCATAGAGGTTAAAGAACCTTCCCACTTTTCTCCAACAAGTGATTGCTGAGCTGCAGCTTGAGTCTAGGGTTGACTGCTTTCAAAACTCCATGCTACCTAGGCCACACCACATCACTCCCTGCCACGTGGTACTCGCTTTATGCACAGCTAAGCGGGAGTCTGGGATCAGAGTCACAATCATATTTGCAATTTAGAAAGGTCACTGTGGAAGTGACAGATCCCCATGTACAGGTTGCCTTACCCCCTGAGCCAAAAGTCCCCCCTGAATGCTGTAAGGAAGTAAAAACCAGCTCTGGTTCCAGTCTGCTCTCTGAATGACTGCCTCGCCCTGCTTCCGCTGCCCCACCCATGTCACCCTGACTGGGATTGGGGTAGGAGGGTTTCCTGTCTCCAGCGGAGAAGAGGGTCCCCCAGCTCTGCCCATCAGACACTAAGGTAGTGGTTTCCAGGCAGACCACCATGGGGACGTGGGAGGAAAGGGGAGTGGGGTGGCCCTCTTCTCACTTTGGCTTCAAGCCCCCTCCCCCACTACGCTAAAGTTCCTGGTGTTAGTAGTCACCAGCCATGCTCCACGCTCCACCCTGCTCAGCATCCTCCCCATACCAGAGTTTCCACCTGGCACGGCAAAGAGGCCACCATCACCACTTGGGAACCCAGGAATATTTTGGCCAGGGCCCCGGCAGGGTGGCTTGGAGCAGAAAGGCCTTAAAGACATGGGACAGCCTGCAGAGAAGTGGGGACCTCAGTCACAGCCAGGGGAGGGGAATGGTTTGGCAGGTTGCTTTTGCAGAAAGTATTTCTGTCTTCTCCCAGGTTCCTGGGAGGAGGACATCAGGTTCCTGTCTTCACTGTCCTCACTTATCTATCAAGTGCAGATAAGAACATCTGGCTCTTGGGGCTAGTGGGAGGACTGAGTGAAATAATGCAGTCATCAATTTAGATAACTTGAAGTGATATTCTCGTAGTGGTGATAGGTGTTTGTTCATGCTATTATTAGGTCAAATGGGGCCAATGTCCCCAGCCTGCCTGAGCTCCCCAGCCAGCTGGGATGCCCCCATCCCACCCGTCCACTTACAGGCCTTCCAGAGCCTCTGTCTTCTCCACCTGCCCCATGATGGCCTGTGCCCCCTCCTCACTATGGTATCGTGCCTCCAGCCCTTTGCTCACACTCTTTTCCTCTTCTGGGACTTCCTTCTCCATCTTGTCCTCAATTCAGGGCCATCTTATCCAGAAAGCTTCCTTGACGGCACCCCTCTCACTTCCGGGCCTCCCCAGCCCCCCAGTGACTCCCATGATCACGGCCCTGATGGCTCTGGCCGTCACTGTAGCCCTCAAGGGCAGGCCCACGTCTGGGTCCAGTTTCTTTCCCCAGAGTCCAGCCCCAGGCCTGGCCCAGAGCCAGAGATCGGTGGATATTTGTGGCAGGGAAGAAATCAGCTCCAGGACTGCCCCAAAGCAGCTGCCCGTCTGGAGAGGTCACCGCAGACCCACCTCATGACATTTAAGGGGAAGTGGTTCTGGGGCTGCCAGGGGAGGGACTATGCGCTTCTGTGCTGTCTGTCCATCTGTCTGTGCATCTTTCTCTCCAGGTAGACCAAGGAGGCAGAACCTCTTTCTTGATGGGGTTGGAGGTGGGGGTGGGAGCGGGGTGTGTGCAGAAGTGGGAGGTAGGCTCTCGACTCTGGAATTGTTTAGAGATGGGCAGAAGCCAGGACAATGGGCTTGACTTCCTGGGGCTGAGCTGGTGGGCACTGGCTCAGGCAGAAACTTGGGTTAGAACCCACGCTTAGGCGTGTGACTTTGGCCAAGTCACCTCTCTTCTGTGCCTCAGTCTCCTCATCTGCAATGGAGATAATAACCCCACTCCACAAGGCTTTGTGAGGGCTCACGGAGAGCCAGTTAAATGCCTGGGGCAGTAGGTACTCACTGCCTTTTCATTGATTCATGCAACAGAGACAGTGGAATGAACACCACTCACTAGGCTAAGCCCTGGGTGCCAAGGAAGTCTCTGTCCCTGCCTCGTGAAGAGGGGGGCGGAGGCTGCTTCCAGTGGGGCCTTTTTGTCCCTGGAAAGGAACTTGATCTTTATCCTAAGAGTAAGACAGTGAAGGATTTCAAATCCAGAAGTGACATGGTCAGATTTCAGTTTTAAAAAGATAATTTTGGCTATTATGAGAGGGACAGAGTAAAGGGAATAATGCTTCCTACATTATCCCTTAAAAAAATCTACCTAGAGGCTGGATGAGTTACAACATACATCCTTTAAAATACATTCCTGAGTGCCCGCAGAAGTAACAAATCCTCTCAAGCCAAGAATTAAGAGAGAGCTGAAATCAGGCTGGTAAATAAGATGAAGCCACAGCAACGTGAGGGTATTTACAAATTCCAGAAACCTAGAATCTTGAGTTTTAATGACACTTAAGGAATGGGAAATAAGGACTTGGGGCTACGCAACAACAGTGTGAAGAGTTGGAACTTAGCCTCCCACCACCTCACGTGAATCTGCCACCTTCAAAGGGCATCCTCAGCAAATAGGGGCATTGACTAGAAAAAAACACCCACCCACCACAGAGGGAGACGACAGTTCTTGTGGGGACAAAGAGGCTCCCTGGACAGTTATACATGTTGGTCTGCCCTCACACAAATTTCAGGTTTGAATATACACTACCTCTGTGGTCCTGGAAATGCTAAACTAAAAAAAGTAACATAAATGTTCTTGGGGGTGGTAGCACCCCAGGGAACCTGGCTGAAGTCAATGAAAATCCTCTCTGGAGGAATGGATTCTCATTTCAAGATCCCTTTGGGGTCAGTCAAATAGGAGCTCATGGTAAATTACAAAACGCACAAAGAAGTCACTGTGAGCAATAGATACCAGAAGCAAGAAATAGCAGAATTAAGAGTCTAAGATCCTAGAGTGATAAGATATTGATTATAACTGATTGTGTTTAAAATGTGTAAAGAAATCAAAGGTAGACTTGCAACGATACGCAGGGCAAAATACTGCCCAAAATGACCAAGCAGATTTGAAAATGATCCAAGTGGAATTTCTGAGATGAAAAATAAAATCACTGAAATTGAAAACTCAGTAGAGGATAAGTAGCAGATGAGACCCACTTAAAGAGAATTAGCGAAATGAAAGATCTAAAGAAATTACTTAGAATCTAACAGAGAGAGTGAACGAGATGGCAAAGAAGAGAGAAAAGAGGCATGAAAAACAATAAAATGGGATAACAGAGAGAGAGAAGAGTTAGGAATGGACAGGAGTACAGGAGGGGTCTTCCATCAGATGTGGGTACAGATGGTAGTGGCCTGGACTGAGGGGCACTGGGTGTAGAAGGAAGTGGATTAAGAGATGTTCAGGAGGTAGAACTGATAGGGCTTATTGATGGAGTAGATGACGGAGGCCAGGGGGAGGATGTGTCAAGGATGACTATTTCTGACTTGAGAAACTTGGTCGAGGGGTACTATTTATTGAGATGGCAAATCTGGAGAACAGATTTGGGAGAACAAACAAAAGTTCAGTTCTGACCAAAACATGTTTCATTTTGCCTGGGAAGTTCTGTTGATGCATCACAGAGGAGGAGATATTAGAGCTGGGCCTTAAGATAGGTGTAGAAGTTTACCTGGTGGAGAAAGAACTTTTATTAACTTTGGGGGGAAAGGATCTCCTTTCAGTGAGATCGTGACACTTTTTAGAACCTTCTCTACTTAAAAGCGACCCCTTGAGAAGAGACATTCATAAGACCATCAGACAGGACTTTTGGGATCATCTCTCATCTTTCAGATGGGAAGCTGAGGCTCAGAAAGGTCAGGGATTTGCTCTCCTAGCCCAAGACTCTCCATCCATCCATCCATTCATTCATTCACTGACTTAAGCTATACTTATCAGAAGCCCATTTTGTACCAGATACTAGGTGCTGGTGATACAGCAGTGAACAAAACAAAGATTCCTGCCCTCAGGAAGCTTATATTTTAGTGGAGGGAGACAGACAATAAACACAAAAATAAGTAAAAAAATATATATATGTCAGAGGGTGATAAGAGCTTTCAAGAAGTGTAAGGACTGGAAGGAGGTCGGGTGTACTGGAGGTGCCATTGGGAAGGTGGCCCTTGAACATAAAAGGCCCTGGGCAGCTCTTACAGGGTGGCTGCCCACTATGGCCCGTTGTGACAGCGCCTGTAGGGTTCTAGAGTGCAGGCCTGAGGAGGCCAGGAGAAGGCCTAGAGAAGGAAGAGGAAGGAAAGAGCTGAAGTGGGGTTTAGTGGGTAGGCTGTGCCCCCCAGTGGGGGCAGAAAAGTCCAATGGGTCAGAAGGGCCACAAAGACTCCTTTTACCCTTGTGAGAAGTAAGATAAATTTATTCCTGAGGTTTCCTTGCACCAACCCACCACATCCCATCCTCAGCCCCTCCCCACGATCTCAGATGACACCACCCCCTTCTGCTCCCCCTCCCACCTTTAGGAACACTTAGAGGTAGGTCCAAATTGTCCTGTGTCTTAGTACAGAGTGGGCAGCCTGGAGGAGCTCATGACAGGCATTCAAGGACCACCAGGGAGTTCGAGTGGGCCTTGGGCGGCTCTGTTCCAGCCAGGACAGTCGAGCCTCTCAACTGAGGCTCTTTTGAGAGCTCCCAGGTCATGCCTGTGTCTCTCTCATCAGGACTCCTGTGAGCAGCCTCCATGAGTCCCTGGACCAGTGCATGACTGCCCTGGACCTCTTCCTCACCAACCAGTTCTCAGAAGCACTCAGCTACCTCCAGCCCAGGTGAGGCTTAAGCCCAGGTTGGGTATGGAGTGTGTGTGTGTGTGTGTGTGTGTGTGTGTGTGTGTGTGCATGCACACACACATGTAAGTGTAGGGATGTGGATGTCAGATGGAGAACCAGAGGTTTTATGTGAGAGGAACCCTGTGTAACTCAACGCCTTCAGCCTTCTGGGTCACTATGACCCCTGAGAATCCCATAAAAATGGCTCAGGGTCCCCATTCCACAGCCAGGAACAGCCAGGCCCTCCCCAAGGTCACTGTGACTTCCTTCCCCTCAGGTCTTGCAGCTTCTTCCACTTTGATTTCTTGTTCCCACTGAATCCAGCCCTAAAACAGCCCCTTTTTGTTATTTTCCTCCAAAGCGCTGAAGACTTGAGTTGCTTTCACTCAAGGCTTTAGGGCAATGATGACTGTAGTTTAGCCATTTCTTCTAGTGTTGACTGCCTTATTTCTTGTTTTGGCTGCATTGTGTGCAGGCTTTCTCTAGTTGTGGTGTGTGGGCTTCTCATTGCGGTGGCTCCTCTTGTTGCAGAGCACAGGCTCTAGGCACGTGGGCTTCAGTAGTTGAAGCACGTGGGCTCAGTGGTTGTGGCACTCGGCCCCTAGAGAGCGCAGGCTTCAGTAGTTGCGGAGCGTGGGCTCTAGGGTGCGCGGGCTTCGGTAGTTGTGGCTCGCGGGCTCTAGAGCGCAGGCTCAGTAGTTGTGGCACACGGGCTTAGTTACTCTGTGGTATGTGGGATCTTCCCCGACCAGGGATTGAACCCGGGTCCCCTGCATTGGCAGGCAGATTCTTAACCACTGTGCCACCAGGGAATTCCCTGCCTTATTTCTAAATAATATGCTTAGAGTGCTCTTTCTTTACTTACCACTTTTTTCAATTTTTTAAAAACTGAAATTAAGTTGAGATATAATTCACATACCATAAAATTCACTCTTGTTACTTTTTGCTTTTACACATCACCTGATGGTTGACAAGAATTTAGCTCTCTTATGCCCCTGCCTCACCTCCCTTCCCTCCTCCTATCATTATATCACAATATCTGGCTAAATCAGTAATCAGTGTTCTCACTATTATAACTATGTAATTATGCTCATTGCAGAGACAAGTCTTACATTATAAGATTACATTTTCCTTCTGGAGTTAATAATTGTCTTGTTTTTTTTATTTGCCTGATTCGCTATACGTTTATCCTGACCTCTTTATAACTACTCCATCAAGTCATGAGGTTTTCCGTAAATACTCAGACGTATCAGGTAAGCCCTCAGTCCCTCTTTTTCCTGGAAACCTCTCCCCTGGAGGACAGGCCTGTTTACTGGCCACCTTCCAGCTGGCTCCTGGAATCCCCTTTGCTTCTCTCCTGTTTGCTTGGCCTGGCCTTTTCTCTCTCATGTCGGTATCCTCCCTCATTTTACTAGAGCATGTCCTCTAGAAATTTCCAAAGAGAGAGTTGCATGAATATGATCTTCCCCCCCTCAGAATTTTGAAGGCGTTGTTTTCTGCCCTGTTTTCTGGCATGTACCGTAGCCGGGAGAATCCTAATTCTTCTTAACGTGGCATGGGGTCTTTTTTCCTTCTCCAGAGATGTTTAGGATCTTCTCTTTTATTCCTGCAAATCTGAAATTTCACAATGATGTGCCAGAATGTAGGTCTTTTTACTTGGCATTTTTTTTCTTTGTTTGTTTTGGCTGTGCTGGGTCTTCATTGCTGCACGCAGGCTTCCTTTAGTTGCAGCGAGCGGGGGCTACTCTTCATTACGGTGTGCAGGCCTCTCATTGCAGTGGCTTCTCTTGTTGCCGAGTGCGGGCTCTAGGTGCGCAGGCTTCAGTAGTTGCAACACACGGGCTCAGTAGTTGTGGCTCGCGGGCCCTAGAGCGCAGGCTCAGTAGTTGTGGCGCACGGGCTTAGTTACTCCGTGGCGTGTGGGATCTTCCCGGACCAGGGCTCGAACCCGTGTCCCTTGGTTAGCAGGCGGATTCCCAACCACTGCGTCAGTGGGGAAGTCCCCTTGGTATTTTTTTATTCGGAAACTGAGTTCTAGGAAATCCTCTCGTATGATCCTTCCACGTTCTGTTTCCCTTTCCTGGGCTTTGTTTAAGGCAGGTATTGGACTTCCTGGATCAGTCCTCTTCTAAGATATTTATCCGCACACCACCCCCCTCGCATTTCTTTATCTTTTTTCCTCTGATTTATGGGAGAGTTCCTCAACCTTATCATTAAATCCACTGACTTTTCTTTCTTGTGTGTAATCATATGATTAATTCCCTAGTACTCTTCAGTGTTCTCTGAATGTTCTTTTTTTCCTAAAACATCTTATTCTTTGTTTATGAGTGCACTGTGTTCTTTATATGTATATTTAAAAATATGAGTGTCCTGAGGATAGGACCTGGCATGTAGCAAGCCCTCTAATAAGTATTTATTGTTGTTATTACTATTATCGCAGAATATTATCTCTTTTAAAAATATTTTATTCTTTCCCTGCATAATCTTGGCTTTCTCCAGGTTTCCTTTTTCTGTGTAATGGGGGGAGTACTCTCCTCATGGTAGGGCGGGGGGCGCTACGCTGAAATGCCCGACGGTCCCTGGCTGTCTGGTCGTATTTAAGAGCACATTCACTCAAAGGCCAACTGGAAAGTCTGGGCCAAGAAGCCTTGTAATTGGTGGGTTCAGCTTTTGGATGATCTGGCAGAGAGTGGGCCCCAGATGTTAGCTTTTCCAGAGAAGAATCCTCCATTCCTCAATCTGGACAGAGAGCCCCTGGCTGCCTGAGTTCTGGGACTGGGATAGGGGTGAGGGACCAGGGGTCTAATCATGTCTGCTGTCTGCTTGCCTGATCCCCTCTTTTCAGCTCTAGGTTGTCCTCTGCCACAACTGGTTCCCCCAGGTCCCCAGGGAAAGCAAGTGCTGGGGTAGGGGTATGGCTTTCCCCAAGCCCCAAGCCAGGCCTGTTCAGTTTCTCTAGACCTGACTGACCCATCCATCTCCTCTCTGGGGTCAGTGGCCCAGCTTCTGAGCGGGGCAGCTCCAGGGCTTCGTGGTCCTGAGTCGTACCATAGTCACTCCGCGAGCAGTCCTCACACCTCATCCCCACCCTCTGGGGGGGATCCGGCTTGAGGTACGGCAGGGCCAGGTCTGCTCAGGAGTGGGGCCGCTGCCTGAGGCAGGCCAGGCCCCATCTTGCCCCATCACTGAACATCCAGGTTCCCCTCCCAGTGCTTTAGGAAGGCTCCCCGGCTCCTCTCCCCTCCTGGTCACTACCCGTCCCGAAGTGGCTCCTCTCTGCCACTGCCCCCTCAGCCCCCTCCTCGCTGAGGGGCTACCTCACCTTCCCTCACCTCAGGAGGGCCCTCTACTAGGGGTCCCGCAACTCAGGCCCCCAGGAGGCAACGCCTGCCCTGAAGGAAGCACCACAGAGAGAACTGGCTTCCTGTGAGGCCACCTTTCATCTCACATGTGAGGCACTGTAACCTCTTTCTCTTGACTCCTGCCCCATTCCGGAAAAGGGTCTTTGCTTTCTTTTGAGTTGAAGCACTTCCTCCCCAAATAGTGGATGTCATGAGCACACTCCCCACCCCTTCTTGTGACAACCAAATAATGTTTCCAGAAATTGCCAGCTGTCAGGGGAGGGGCAGGCAGATTCAGTAAAAATACCTCCTCATCTCTGTTAAGAACCACTGGTCTAGATAAAATAATTCTTGCTCAAAAATGGTCTCCTCTCCCCATTCACAGCCACTGAAGCTGTGAAGGATGCTGGGGGTCAGTGTCATCCACTGCTCCCCATGGCATGCATGGTGTCTTGTTTCACTGTTACCCACACTTTGCCCTCCGGGAGTAACTGGGCTTTCCAAGCCTCCCCCCCCCAACCCCCCAGCTTCTGCTTTCCCTTTTTCACTTCTTTCTTTTTTTTTCCCCCAAACTAACACCGGAACCTGCATGTTATACTACTTTGTTGTTTGTTTGTTTGTTTTACAGCAGGTTCTTATTAGTTATCTGTTTTATACAGATTGGTGTATATATGTCACCATATATACACCATTTGCTTTCCCTTTTTCACTTCTTTGAGTAGCTTCTAGTTTATTTTACTTCATGCTGTGTATGTCCCTGAGCACTGTCCCTGGAACATGGTATCGACACTACTCATTTGATGAAAAAAATGGTCATGGTTGATAAGTAGCAGGACCAGGATGCACATCCAGCCCCACTCAGCTCCACAACCCACACTTTGCCTCCTGGGCCATCCTGGATCTCAAGCAGGTGGAGTTTCCCTGGCACAGAAGGCCTCACACCTGCCGCCTCTTCCAGGAGGGAGGGAAGGAGGTAGAACAGGTGTGTGGGGCAGAGGGAGGGCGGTGTGCCCCTGCACTGTCCCGGATTCCTCTGAGGGAGGAAGCAAAGTCCCCTGCTGAGAGGGAGGGGCCAGGCTGGTGCTTGGCTGGGGAGGTGACAGGGACTGGGCAGAAGTTTATGAGTGGCATGATGGGCCGAGGTTGGGGGCCCCGCTCACAGCGTGCCTGTCCGCGTGGCTGGCGGCTTCCTCCTGCCTTGCTCAGTGGCAGCGCTGCGGAGAAAGTAGGCGGTCGCGCGGCTCCTAACCAGGGCAGCGGGAGTTGGCAGGCCAGCAGTGAGGGTTTTGACAAGAGAGTGGCTGGTATGAGGAAGCTCAGCTGGGGGGTCAGGGAGAGAGGACAGGCTGGAGGTGGGGGGATGGCGCAGTGGGAGTGACTGGAGAGATCACACAGGCGGAAGGCGGGGAGTCTGTGGCTGGGAGGGTGGGTGGTATCGTGCAGGACTCCAGAAGCAGAGCTGGCCTTTGGGCTGACGGGGAGGTCAAGCTGTGACCCATGGGATGGGGCAGTTGGGCGCCTGGGGCCGGTTCACTCGGCAGCACCTCAGGAGTGCCCTCGTGTGGCCGGCGGCGGGCCAGGTTCTGGGGCTGCAGTACCGAGCAGGGCGTGGGCCCTTCTCAGGGTTCCTCACGGCACCAGTGAAACAAGAAATAATGGCTTTAGGACCAGCCACATACTTTCCGGGGTGCACTGCAACGTGAAAATGTGGAATTCTTTGTTCAAAAATTATTAAGGGTTTCAAGACGGTGACAGCAGAGCATTAAACCAAGCATGGAGCCCTGTGTGACTGCACAGATCGCACACCCATGAAGCCAGCCCCGGAAGTCTTCCTGGAGGAAGTGACACTGAAGTTGAGAGAGGTTGGATGAGAAGGAGTCAGCCAGATGGAGAGGGCATTTCCAGGCAGAGGAACGGCCGGTGCCAAGGCCTGGCAGTGAACAAGGGTCTAGTGTATTTGAGGAAGACAGATAGTCAGCCTGGCTGGGGTGGGGAGAGCTGGGGAAGGTCCCAGAAGGGAGAGGGCAGGGTGATGGAAGGTGGACTGGGGATATGAGTCCCCCAGAAGGTGGTTGGGCTGGAGAGGAGGGCAGCGAGGTGGTCTGAGAGGCGTGGGGGGATTTCATGAGGGTGAAGGAAAGTGGCTTGGAGGCAGGGGGTCTGTCTCTAAGACAGGCTGCAGGGGGGCATCCTCGCCCAGAGAGGTCCTCAGGAAGTAAGGCCTTAGGCTGCGACTGCAGGGGGGTCCCCAGGAAAGAGCAGTGGGGTTTGGGTCAGAGTCAGTCGTCCTGACGGTGAGGACAGGATGGCTGACGAGTAGCTGACAAGGGCCTGAGCCCTGGCTACTGGCAGAGGAGGGAAGGGCCGGAGGCCGCTGGGCTTAGCAGACCTCCAGGTGGCCAAGGAGTCCCCGGTCCCAACACCCTGCTCTTCCGATGGCTCTTCCAGTGCCCTCCCCATCTTGACAGCTGGTCTAGGCCTGGCAGGTGAAACCCCATTGGGCATCATGTCCTAGAGGTGGGTCTAGCTCAGAGGTGAGGGGATCGTTGCTTCTAGGGGTCTGGTCGCCATATGTACAACAAGGACTTTGTGGAGTGCAGACTAAACTTGGGGTGCCTGAGGTCTGGGGTGTTGTTATACCTCTGTGCGCTGAATCCCAGTCCAGACCAGAGTTGGGGGCTTCCACGTCATGGGCTGGGGAGGGGCTAGGATTCCCAGCTGCAGGTGCCTGTCGGGGCCTTGGGCCTCAGACTAGAAATTCCACTTCGCCTGCCAGCTGCCCAGGAGGGGCTCTCCCTCCTACTGGGCTGGGCAGGTGGGGCTGAGTCCCAGGCCTGGGACCTGGGGGTGAGGAGGGTGAGAGTTGGAGAGGCCTGGGGGGAAGGGGATTATCTGGGAGGTGGATCTGTGTGCTGCCCGGGAAACCCTTCCTCAGGGAGAAAGTTTTTATGTAGGGCAATGACCCTTGACCCTGGCAGGACACAGAGGGACTCAGACTCACATTCATTGAGCATCGGTGTTATGGCCCTGGCCTGAGCACCCTACTTAAGCCACCCAAAGTCCTGGGAGAGAAGGGTTATTGTATCCATTTTACAGAGGAAAAGACTGAGGCTCAGAGAGGCTACAAGACTCACGAGGATCACACAGCTGGGGACTAGCGAGGCCAGGATTCCAACCTGTGTCTGAGAGACTCTGAAGCCTGAGTTCTGTCCCCACTGCAGACTGTGGCCTCCTTTCCACAAGCCGCTGCCCTCAGATAAGCAGTTCTAGCAGAGACCTGGGAGGTGTCCCGACAGCTGCCAGGACTGGTCTCCTTCATGAACCTTTTTTTTAATTATTATTATTTTTTTTTTATTAGTTTCTGCTTTATAACAAAGTGAATCAGTCATACATATACATCTGTTCCCACATCCCTTCCCTCATGCATCTCCCTCCCTCCCACCCTCCCCATCCCACCCCTCCAGGCGGTCACAAAGCACCGAGCTGATCTCCCCGTGCTCTGTGGCTGCTTCCCACTATCTATCTACCTCACGTTTGGTAGTGTATACATGTCCATGCCTCTCTTTCGCTTTGTCACAGCTTACACTTCCCCCTCCCCATATCCTCAAGTCCATTCTCAAGTAGGTCTGTGTCTTTATTCCCGTTTTACCCCTAGGTTCTTCATGACATTTTTTTTTAAATTCCATATATATGTGTTAGCATACGGTATTTGTCTTTCTCTTTCTGACTTACTTCACTCTGTATGACAGACTCTAGGTCTATCCACCTCATTACAAATAGCTCAGTTTCGTTTCTTTTTATGGCTGAGTAATATTCCATTGTATATATGTGCCACATCTTCTTTATCCATTCATCCGATGATGGACATTTAGGTTGTTTCCAGCTCCGGGCTATCGTGAATAGAGCTGCAATGAACATTTTGGTACATGTCTCTTTTTGAATTATGGTTTTCTCAGGGTATATGCCTAGTAGTGGGATTGCTGGGTCATATGGTAGTTCTATTTTTAGTTTTTTAAGGAACCTCCATACTGTTCTCCATAGTGGCTGTACCTTCATGAACCTTTGACTTCCAAGGATAATATCACCTGAGAATCACCCAGAAGTAAAAAAGCAACTTAATTTACAGAGGTGTTTTATGAATGAGGAACGGGTGAAGTCTTACGATAGAATAGATGGTCTATAAACCTTAGTCATCTCTCTCTCCCCTGAAGTTCCCAGCATAAGCCTGGCACTGAGGAGTTTGGAAAATAATTAATAAGGGGGTGTAGGGAAGGGAGCAAAAAATCGCTGCAGCATCTACTGCGTGCCAGGCAAGGGTAATCCCCAGCCAGACCCACATGGACTTGGGTGGGCCAGCATTATTGTCCCCATTTTGCAGAAGCATAAATCAAGGCCCAGATACATTGTGACTTCCCCACGTACAGAGGGGGACTGGCATTGGTCCCATCCTTCCTTGCCTGTTGCTCTCTGCGTGTGTTAGACTAAATGCCACCCCTCTCCCCGCCAACACCCTTTAGATGCGAGGTCTGGGCCTGTGGCGGAGCCGGGAGACAGGACGGGGAGGCTTCCTGAGACCGGCTCGCTCAGCCCTGTCACGTTGGTGCTGAGTCAGAGATAAATCTCACACTAGCGCTGTCCTTGAGGTGCCCACAGTCTGGGAGAGAGCTGAGCCTCGGCTGATATAAGTTCAGTGTGACCTGTGCCTCAGTTCTAGACACATGCTCCCTTTGGGAGGGAGCCCTGGATTCCCAGTGGCTTTTGAGCCATTTGAGGGCCTTGACAGATGAGTCAGGGGATGCGGGGGTAGGGGATGGGCATTTCAGGCTGAGGGAACAGCAAGGACAAAGCCCTGCAGGAGGGAAAATGTGGGCTTTTCTCGAGGAGAGTGTGTATGGTTCAGTGTGGTATAGCCTTGAATGTGACCAGATGGTGGGTCAGAAGCAGAAGTGATAAGAGGGCTGGGCTGGAGAGGTGGGCAGGGCCTGTGAATTGTGGAGCCTCGGGCCCCCAGCATTGTCTCATGGGATGTGGAAGTCACGGGAGGGCTCAACCAGAGAGCAACAGGATCAGATGATGGGGTGGGGAGAGGCAGGAGGTGGCGAGGTCAGTGAGGTCCAGAGAACAAGGATGGGCAAGCCCGAGGTGGGGCTTGAGGAGAGAAGAGACCCCAGAGGCAGGACCTGCGGTAGGTGGGGCAGCAGGGGAGTACCGCCTCAGGCCAGCACACTGCTGAGCTCTTTCGGAGTCGCTGCCGTCCATATGGAATGGGTGAGAAACCGAGGCTCAGATTGGGAGAGTCACTTAGAGCCACTCAGCAGGAAGAAGAGATGCTGGGATCCGAGGCCTTCTGAGCAGCAATGGGTCAGCCCTTGGCGAGTCCCTTCCCCTTTCTGGATCTGTGTTTCCTCCCATGCGGGATGGGGGAGGGGATGGTGGGTGATGACACAGGGTCAGCTACCTTGGAGTTCTAGGAGTTTATGCTCTCGTGTCCCTTCTGTCTGGCAGAACCAAGGAGAGCATGTACCACTCACTGACGTATGCCACCATCCTGGAGATGCAGGCCATGATGACCTTTGACCGCCAGGACATCCTACTTGCTGGCAACATGTTGAAGGAGGCCCAGTCGCTCTGTCAGAGGTCGTGGCCGGGGGTGTGGACAGGGATGAGGGGTTGTGAGGCCCATCCTTCTGTCACCTTGGCCTATCCCAGTGCCTGACATGCCACTATTAGTCCTACTCCTTTTGGCTAAAAAAAGGTGTCCCCAAGTGCTAAAAGCCTTCCCTGTTAGCACTGCCTCAGGAGCTGTGTTGTCTGAGCCAGTCACGGAGGGCTTCCAGGGGCCAGGCTGGCTTGGGAGGAGACAAATCCTGGCTCTGTCACGTAATAACTCGCTGACCTTGGGCAAGCCCCTTTCTGGTCTGAATTTTCCTCATCCATGAAATGGGTGTGATGACAGGGTTGTTGTGGGGACTGAATGAAGACATCCGTTACGGGACCTGGTGCATAGTTTGTGTTCAGTACATGTTAACTGCCTGAACGCGTGAATGAATAGACCCTCAGGGTTCATGCACAGGTGGAGTCGTTATTCACTGGGACACACCCTTGCCTGCCCTAGGCCAGGCCCTGTGCTGGGCACTGGCCACCCAGGGAATCATCAGACCCTGGCCCCTCTGACGCCTGAACTGCCTGATCGGGGAGACAGGCACAGACAGTAACACCCCAGCCCAATGCAGGGAGGCTCATGGGGTCGTGGGGGTCCAGCTGGAGGAACAGGAAAGGCATCCTGGAGGAGGTGATGCCAGAGCTGGGTCCTGTAGGGTGCCTAGGAACTGGCCAGGGTAGAGCAGGCAGGGGAGGGGGCTCCATGCAGAGGCAACAGCAGGGGCAAGGGTGTGAGAAGGCCTGGACTGGGGGGAGTTGCCAGGAGTTTACTGTGTGGAGTCCTACGGGAGGGGCAGGAGATGCTGTTGGAGGCGCCCAGGCCCCTCGCTCACCCTCCCTGAATGACCTGAGACCCCGTTTTCCTCTTCAGGCACCGGAGGAAGTCCACTGTAACAGATTCCTTCAACAGCCTGTTGCACCGCCCCACTATGGACCAGTTCACGGAAGGTGTGGCATCTGGGATGTCCTCTCAACTCTGCTGACACCAGGCAGCCCGGTTCCAGGCCCAGGAAGGGGTGGGAAGGGACAGCTGTCCTCCCAGTTGTCACCCAGGGGGCCGGGCCCTGCCCTAGACACTGGGACACAAATGGGTCAGACCTGGGGCCTTTTGAGGACTGGTCTCAGGTGGCGGGGGTGTGGGGTGGGGTGAGGGCGGGGGTGCAGGTGAGACTCACTTACCTGACAGTATTACCTGCTGGAAATTGGGTAAGAAAATGCTGTCGCAAGGTCCGTGCACTTTGCTCCTCAGGCCAGTGTAGGCTTAGGACTGTGTGTGCAGTTAGGTTTACTGGTTTAATTATCTTAGTGATCTCACATGCTCCTGAGAAGGTCTGGGCCGCCAGAGCCATGTGGCACCTTTGTGCCGTGACCACATGTGGCAGTCCTGGAGACAGCAGCAGCCAACCATGAGCAATTTGGGGCCCTTTAGTGCAGGGGCGAATGGCCCTCCCCACCTCGAGAGCCCTTTGAAGGTTCCAGTGCGAAAACAGCGCTTATGATGGTGCCGCTTCCTCCTTCCTACCTTCCATGGCTCCCAGCTGCCCGCAGGACCAAATCTGCAAGCCTCCACCAGTGTTTAAGACCCTTTACAGCCAGACTTCTGCCCCTCATCTTTCCCTGTCCCCTAAAGCTCTCCCTGCTCCACCCCATTTCAACCTTCTGTGGCTCAGCTGTCCCCCAGGCACCTGAGTTGTTTGGCTTTCCTGGGCCTCTGCCGAGAAAGCTCTTCCTGCCTCATCCTTCCATCCCACGTTCAACTCAAACAGCCCAGCTCAGGTGTCTTCTTCTGGAAGTCTTTCCTGACTCCTCGGGCTGCGTTAGTTCTCCTTCCTTACTCCTGCAGCCTGTGGCTTCCCTGGGTTGATCCCTTCATCCCAGCACTGTAGGGGTGTTGGTGCACAGCACCTACAGTGACGCCCGGGGGACAAGAGAACAAGGCCCAGGGCCCTGTGCTGACGTTCTCGGGGGTGGGGTCGGGGGTGTGAGCTAATTCAGGGCAATGGTGCGTGCCACCAAGGAGCCTGGTGATGGGGATTCGGGAGGTGGCAGGCAGGTGCTGACTCAGGCTCCCTTTGCCTTTTGGGAAGTGGGATGAGGAGGATTTGGCCCAAGCCTCCTGCCAAGAGTCCCAGGAGGCCGCAGGGCTTTGGTTTTCTCCCTGCAGTGGAAATCCACGCTGAGGTCTGCTACGCAGAGTGCCTGCTGCAGAGAGCAGCCCTGACCTTCCTGCAGGTAGGAACCCTCTTCTTGTACAAGCAGCCTGGGGGTTTCAGAAGATGGATCACCACGTCTTAGCCTGAAGGGTCTAGAGCAGCCGTGCCCAGCCCCATTGGGGTTGAGGCGAGGACTGAGGCTCCGTCACCCCAACACTCCTGGCCCTGGGCAGGCTCAGTGGCAGAGGTGATGGGCCCTACCCCTCCACACGGAGCACACACGTTCCCACCCACTACCAGGATGTGCTTCCATCTCGTGACTGCTGCTTCCCTGCTGTTTTTATGTCACGGGGGTGACAGAGCCTGCTTTACATTTGATTCATTCAGCAGACTAGTCTGAATGAATCAAACGTGATTCCTTCAAGAACTTGACTTGTAGAACCTGCAACATACCAGGCTTTGTATGTACATTACAGGCATGTTGTTTTTACATACCTTATACACATTGCATGTTTGTTTTTACCTACATTTCTATGTATTATTTAATCAGCACCTCACAGGCCTATGATGGGGAGGATTAGTGGGGGAGGAACTGCTTTCCCAGGGTCACATGGTTAGCAAATGGCAGAGCTGGGATTTGAACCAGGTCTGGCCAACTCAGAGCCTATGCTCCTCACCACAGTGGAAATTATGAGAACCATCACGTCATGGTTTTACCAAAAAGCCTGGATTTTAATTATAAAATATAATCGTCATGTAAATAGGTGTACTGGGGTGGAGAGGCACATATAAATTTTATTGTTGGGGTACTGTTTATTTTTGTTAGTGATTTTTCTATCTTTTTGGACCTCAGATGATTAGAATTGGATTAATCTGAATTCTTCGTTAGGATCACTGTAATAATTGCACCATGACTGGCCTTTTATTTCCGTTGTTTGTTTATTCTATTACTACACATAATAAATAATCGCCCACGAACCCCCCACCCAACCGGAGAACAGAACCCTGCTGGCACATCTCCTTGCCCTCTGCCTCCCTTCCCCCAGGGGAAACCACTACCTAGAGTTTGTATTTATCATCCCCCGCCCTATTTTTTAAAAATGGTTTTCTCGACTTCCTGTTCATGTCTGAACAGCATATTGTTACGTTTTAGTTGCCTTTGAGCTTCTTAAGGCCTCAATCTGTGTGGGACTTGCTTGCTTCACCCAACCGTACGTGGCTGTGTAATACTGCCTTCTATGAATATACCAGTTTGTTTATCCATTATCCTGCTGAAGGCTATCTGGCTTGTTTCTGGTTCTTGGCTACTATGAACAGTGATTCTGTGAGCATTCTTGAAGATGTTCATCCATTTCTCTTGGGTGTATACCTGGGAGTGGAGCTGTCAGGTGGACTGTAGGTATTGGTGCTTTTTTGTTTTGGCTGCACTGTGTGGCATGCGGGATCTTAGTTCCCCAACCAGGGTTTGAACCCGTGCCCCCTCTAGTGGAAGCACGGAGTCATAATCACTGGACTGCCAGGGAAGTCCCCAGGTACTGGCGCTTTAAATTACAAATGTGATAAATACCTGCTTGTTGTAAAAAAAAACACAAGCAATCCAAAAATGAACGTCTCCCTTCCTTCCCCACAGTCCCTCCTCTGTTAACCGGTGGGAGCATCTCCTCCAGGCCTCTCTGCACGCACATAGTATATGTACATGTGAGCCTGCTACAGGAGGTTGTGGTCGAGCCCTGGGCATTGTGGAGGTCTTGTTTGGCAAGCAAGACCCTCATCTCAAGTACCAGGGGTAGAGTGGGGAGGTCTCTGACCCCACCCACGCGGGGCCCCTCATAAAGCTGGGCCCAGGGAGGGCCAGGCAGTATCCAGAGCCTTGTATGATCCCTCTCAAGCCTGTGGCTACCCACCCAGGTCCGGCTCTTAGCATCTCTCCCCCCTGCAGGACGAGAACATGGTGAGCTTCATCAAGGGTGGCATCAAAGTTCGAAACAGCTACCAGACCTACAAGTGAGTGGGGCTGGCCTGGGGGGCCTGAGGCCACAGCATCTACTGCCCTGTGCCCCTCAGGCTGCTTTGTGGGAGGTAGAGGGCACTGGCTGGAGGCAGGAAACCTAGAATGCTGTGTGACCTCAGGTAGATTTCTGCACCCTCAGGACTTCAGTTTTCTGAAATATTATTCCCCTGGGTGTATCCGTTCATTTGGTCCCCCTGAGAGCTGACTCTGTGCCTGACCCTGAGCTAGGGGAAAACAAGGCATATGTTCTGTACAAACAGCCCAGTCTGGTGGGGGTGGGAGAAAGACACAGGAACAGTCATTTTGAGAATAGCAGCAGGACTCCTACACATCCGTAAAGGCCCCGTCCAAATGCCGCTTTCCCCATAAAGCCTTCCTTGAACCCTCCAGTACACAGGGATGATGCTTACATAATACCACCTCTCCAAACTGGGAGCTCCTCAAGAGCCAGATTATTTCCATGCCATCTCAGCACTGGGCCACACATAGGCCATGTTTATGGGGCAAAGAATTAAGACTCAGTCCAGAGCACTTCTGCCCAATGTGGTCCCACAATCCTTATCTACAATTCCAAAATCAGAAAAGCTCTGAAAATAATTAACCCTCCCCCCTGCCCCAAGTTTGGCATTGAAACTCCTTTTCCATTAAAAGTTGACTTGAATTGACTTGAGACTATCATCTTTATTTTCCCCACTTAATGTGACTATTTCTCTGCAGAGAGATGGTGAGTTTGATTTCCAGGTATTATTAGGGTATAGCACACCATGCAATATATGGACACCACACTGCTTTGTGCGTCCTGCTGGAATTGTTCAGGGAAACCAGACTGTGTTCTGGCCCTTGTAGTCTCCCTACCAGCTGCCAGAGTGATGTTTTCAAAGCACAAACCTTGTCAGGTCAGTCAGTCCCTGCTAACTCCTGAGACCCCCCTCTTGCTCTTAGAATAAAGTCCTGGGTCCTACCGAGTCATTCTTGGGAGGTCCCCCTGTCCTCCTAGCCATAGCTCCCGTCCCACCGTGCCTCAGACATTTGGGCCTTCCCTCAGGTTTTCAAACATGCCAGATTTCTACCTCAGGGCCCCGGGCCACACTGTCCTCTCTGCCAGGAACACTTTGTGCCAGGCTAACTCCTCATCCCTCAGTTTTCAGCTCAGATGTCAGCTCCTTGAGGAAACCTTCCCAGAACCCCAAACTAGGCCAGGCTCCAGGGTTCCTCCTCATCCTCACAGTGACTCGATAGGGGTCTGTCTCTAAGAGCGGGAGAGTTGTGAGGACAGCAGCTTGATGGCTTTGCTCCCTGCTGTCCTCCAGTGCTTGGCACAGAGAAACCTTAGTCCGCGTTTGCTGAGCGAATGCCCTCAAGATGCTCGTGGCCTAGAAGGGAGGCAGGTACATCTTTAAAGCCCCTGTCCTGCCCCAGGCAGACTGGGATATGGACTCTGAGCTATTGGTGACCAGAAGAAAGAGGGTTGGATTCCAACCAAGAGACTCCAGGAAGACTTCCTCAAGGAGGCGGTGTTGGAGTTAACCCAGGGGTTCCCAACTGGGGGCGGTTTTTCCTCCCATGAGACGTCTGGCGATGTCTGGAGACATTTTGATTGTCATACTGGGGGAGGTTGCTCCTGGCGTCTAGTGGGTAGAGGCCAGGGCTGCTGCTTTACATCCTAGGACGCACAGAATGGCCTCCTGCCCCAACCTGAACAAAGACATTTTCCAGTTATCCAGCCTAAAAAACTAGTAGTGCCGAGGTTGAGAAACTGTTGTAGACAGAATGCAGAGCGCGAGCAAATGCCTAGATGTTGGACGAGGCGGGTGTGCTGGGGCTGATACAGCTGGAATTCAAGAGCAAGCGGTATGTCATTATGGTGGGAGATGGGGCTAGAAATTCCTCGAATATCAGCTCTCCGGACTGCCAGACGATTACAGATCCACCACCAGGGAGTTCTGAGATCAGCTAGGAGTATAGGGGCAAGTTGGGCCCAGCTGGAAGAGGACCCAGCCCCGCAAATGTGGCTGAAACAGGCTTTGCATCCCTCCGCAGGGAGCTAGACAGCCTTGTGCAGTCCTCACAGTACTGCAAGGGAGAGAACCACAGGCACTTTGAAGGAGGTGTGAAGCTCGGTGTGGGAGCCTTCAACCTGGTGAGTGCGCATGCCCTCCCCACATCCACAGCGTCTGGGCTCAAGATTAATCTCCCCTGCACATCCCTGCCCTACCCATGGCCTCTGCCGAGCTACCTATCCCGCGCCCCAGTGATGAAGCAGACACGTGGCCAGCCTGGGGGCTCACAGCTGGGGTGGAGGTGGGGGCTGGCTGTGGCTCCAGAGTCCCTTCTGTGCGTTTCTTCCCAAGGCAAGTTGAAAGCTTGAAATCCACTATAGTGGCAGTATTTACAGCACCAGAAACTGACAAACACAATACATCAGGGCCTTTTCCTCCCTGGAGGGCTGGTGGTTAAACATTAACCAGTGGCAGGGAAGGAGACAGGCCTGGAAACAGCTGACGACCCACAGGGAACAGAGAGCCAGGACTCCTTCCTGGGGGAGCCTGGGAAGGTTTCATGGAGGGGATAGTATTTGAGCTGGATCTGGAAGGATCCATAAGTGGGGGAAGTTTTCCAGGCAGGAAGGGCATTCTAGGCAGAGGGAACAGTGTAAGCTGAGGCAGGGAGGCTCAGAAGCATTGTGCCTGCTCCTGGGAGGAGGAGCTGCTCTCTGACAATTCAGACTCCTGGCCCTGGGTGGCCAGGGACTTACCCAAAAGTGTGAGTGTGGCAGGGGGTGGCTCTCTCCCCTCTAGGCAAAGCCTGTTCTGATGGGGGTCCCTGCCCCTCTCTGGGTTCCAGATTCCCCATATGTAAAATGGGAGCAGTGATCCCGGCCCAAGTGCTGGGAAATACAAGCTGCCAAGTGCATCAGATACTTTAGCAGGTTATAGCTGGACTGTCTGCGGTTTGAGAACTGGCTCCACCTCTGGTGAGCTGTGGTGCCTCGGACATATCCTGTCACTTATCTGTGCCTCTGTTTCTCCGTCTGTTGAAAGGGGTTAGTAATCCCTTCTTTGCAGGACTGTTCTGAGGATCAAATGCAATGACAGAGCCCCTGGTACAAAGTAGGGATTCAGTGTAATAACAATACCTAACTGCTAGGTGCAGGCCCTATTATGTGCTTCACATATATTAATTTGATCCATCTGGTAGGGGCTATTATTATTTCCATTTTACAGATGAGGAAACTGAGGCAGAGAGAGGAAATGTAACTGTCCGAGCTGGGAGTGGTGAGACTAGGATTTAGACGCAGTCTGCTCCTAACTGTCACTCTGTAGTGCCTCTCTATCTGGGGAAGTGGGCTTTTGGAAACCTAGGGCCTCCTCATGGGCATTCCAGAGACAGGGCCTGCACCTCTGGGATTACCCCCAGGACTCTGGAGGCTTGGAGATTGGGAGGGTCAGCCCCCACCCCTTCACGTGTCTACCTGCCTCTTCCTGCAGACGCTGTCCATGCTTCCTACCAGGATCCTGCGGCTGCTAGAGTTCGTGGGGTTTTCAGGAAACAAGGTAACCACCTTTCTTCTGGGGATCCCAACCTGCTCAGCCCCAGGGCTGGAGCTCAGCTGGACAGTGTGAGGCTGAGGGGCTGCAGGGCCTGAGTGCCAGTCCTGGCTCAGCCCCTCTCAGTGTGTGGCCCTGGACAAGGCTCAGACCTCTCTGGACCTCAGTCTCCTCTCCTGCAAATGGGGTCATTGATCCCTGCCAGGCCCTTCCCAGGGTAGAGAGGCTCTAGGGTAAGGGTGGGTGTGAAGTGCAGCTCCTGGGGTCCTTCAGGGGCCTGGGGCCATATTCTCTGAGCCTGGCAGGTGTCAGGAACCTGGTCCTTCTCCCCTCAGAAGACCTTGAGCAAGTCCCTTACCTTGGGACCATTTTCTGGTCTGGGAGATGCCCAAGGGAAGCCCTACTGTGCATTGGGCCTTGAGGTGGAAACCAGAGGACTCAAGCACCCAGAGGCTTTACTGAGGGCAGGAACCTGAGTGCCAGGTAGCAGATCAGGGAGGGCTCCCTGGTGGAGGAGGCCTGATGTGGTACAAGAGGCATTAACCTGGAAGTCAGGAGCCCTGGGTCAGTCCAGCCTCATCCCCTTCTCCCCGTGAGTCTGAGCAAGGCCCGCCCTCCTCTGGGCCTCTTTTATTGTAAAACAAAGGGCTTTTTTTTTTTTTTTTTTTTAACATCAGATCAATGTTTCTCCAACTTGGACTCTCTCCAGCCCTTCCTGATTTTTGCCATGTCCACACACCTCTATATTATTACTTATGTATCATTTTTCTCAAATGTGATTCATATTTTTTACTTAAATTTATTTATAGGAAACATTACTACACAGAAAACCCGTATTATGTGGCACGATAAGAACATAATCATAACAATTAATACTACAAGAACTGAGCAATCTTACGAAAGCCCTGTCTGTGCCCTGAGCCTGTGGTCAGGATTATCTGCCTCCTTGTCATTCCTACTCCCCCACCAGACTTGGGGCTGCTCAGGGCCTTGGTGCCCACCATGGGGACTGAACAAGTGAATAAAGGGGGGAATGGGGAAGGGGCTATTGAGGAGGTAGGGGACACCCATGCCTTTGCCCTGGCTGTGGCAGCGGTGTCCCCTGCCCTCAGGAAGATGGCTGAGGCACTGAGAGGGGCAGCCCCTCGTTCAAGGTTGCACAGCCTGGGAGCAGCTGACCCGGCCTCCAGGGCTCCAGACTCGGAGTCCAGCACTCTCTGGTCCCTGCTGTGGCAGTGTTGTCCTCACACCTGTCCAGTGACCTCCCAGGCCCCTCCCCCCCTCCCTGGGTCCCGTGGAGGACCTTGGGGAGCTCAGGCCTTGCTGGCCTCAGCCAGTCCCCGTCTTTCCTCCAGGACTACGGGCTGCTGCAGCTGGAGGAGGGGGCATCGGGGCACAGCTTCCGTGCCGTGCTCTGTGTCATGCTGCTGCTGTGCTACCACACCTTCCTCACCTTTGTGCTCGGTAGGAGCGCGCTCGGGGCGAGTGCTGGGGCCTCTGGGCTTTTGTTGGCTCTAAGGGCGGGGGTGAGAGGGCAAGGGGCTGCAGACCCTGCTCGGGCCCCCAGGACTGGGGATGGGGCACTGAAACCAGAAACAGCAGAGCCGAGTCAACTGTCCTGGGGCCTGGCCTGCTGACCACTCGCTTCCTCACAGTGTGACTGGGTTCCAGCCCCAGTTTTCTCATCTGTGAAATGGGGGTGGGTCATGCCCACCTCAGAGAGGGTGTGAGGATGCTGTAGGCTGTACTGTCTAATTCAACCCTCACATCACCCTGGAGATAGAAGAGTTATCATCCCCATTTCACAGAGGGGAAACGGAGACCCTGAGAAGCCCCTGGTAGGTTGCTGGGAGGAGGATCACCAGGGAGGATGGTGACGTGTCCTATTGTTCCCCCACCTCCTTCAGGCACTGGGAACGTCAACATCTCGGAGGCAGAGAAGCTCTTGAGACCCTACCTGAAGCGATACCCTAAGGTGAGCCCTACCTCCTGGCAGATACTCCCAGCCCACGTGTGCCTTGCGGACCCACACGGACCCACATGCGTGTTGTTGCAGGGCGCCATCTTCCTGTTCTTTGCGGGGCGGATTGAAGCCATTAAAGGCAATGTTGACGCGGTGAGTAATGGGGATCGGAGCCGGTGCCGGAGGGCCCTTGGGTCTCCCAGGCCAGCAGGAAAACAGATACACACAGACGAACTCGGGGACAGGGCAGACTGGGAGGAGGGCCCCGAGAGAGGACTTACCGGAGAGCGGGGGCAGGAGAGGCATTTCCGACTGAGACAGTCTGGGAAGACGAGGGAGGAGTTGGCATTTGTGGTGAGTAGGATTTGACCGGGGGATGGAGGGCTACGGCATCCTTGAGTAAGGCAGAGAGGTGGGAAGACCCGCTGTCCAGGGCAGGGCGACAGGCTGGAACCCGGTGCCAGGGGCTGAAGTGGGCACCTTGAGGGTCTGGCTAAGGAGTCTGGGCTCTGTAGGTGGGAGGGAGCCGTCGAAGGGGTGAGAGAGGGGAGGGTCACGGTCCGGGCAGCATCCCCAGCATTAAGCCAAGGCCCAGGACGGACTCCATGACCTGGAGTTCTGGCGTCTCCCACTGGTCCTGGCTGTGGTTCCTCAGGCAGCAGGACAGATGCCCGAGGTCCAGGTCACTTCGTGAGGGCTTCTGGAACCTTTGGAGTTTGCTCTGAGACATAGACGTTATTATTAGATCACTTTAACATTAGCACATTCCACTGCCTGTTATCCCTGCATTATAGCTCTGTCCCACCCTTTCATTTTGTGCTGCAAGACCAGAGTCCCCAGGAGGGACAGTAACTGGGCCCAAGGTCGTGTAAGACTTAGGCGGTAGAACCAGGACTGGAGGCCACAACTCCTGTCTCCCCGATGCTGCCCCTCGCCCCCTGCCTGAGCCTGGCACAGGGCTGGGCCGCTGTGCACGGCAGGAGGCTGGGGCTACTGTGGAGCTGGGCGGGGACAGAGGGTGCAGAGAGCAGGGCGGGGGCGGGCCAGGGGACACCCACCGAGGCTGACAGGCAGGTGCCCACAGGCCATCCGGCGGTTCGAGGAGTGCTGCGAGGCCCAGCAGCACTGGAAGCAGTTCCACCACATGTGCTACTGGGAGCTGATGTGGTGCTTCACCTACAAGGGCCAGTGGAAGATGGCCTACTTCTACGCAGACCTGCTCAGCAAGGAGAACTCCTGGTCCAAGGTGGGCTGACACCATGTGCTGGGGGCACAGGGGGGACCAGGCCAACCCAGACTGGCCATGAGCCCCAGAGCAAGGGCCAAACCCCTAACTGAACGCAGATGTCTCAGCTGGTATTTAACCAAAACCACAAATTCTACTAGGCCTCAGGGTTGGAAGAAACTAAAGACCATGAGGAACAGATGACCTTTAGAACTACAGTGTGTCGAGATTTTTAGTCACAAGGGACAGAAGTGTGTTGTGACTCACATGGTCTATATGAGTGTCGCCCAACAGAACTTTCCATTACCGTGGAAATGCTCTATTTCTTTTTTTAAAATTAATTTATTTTTGGCTGCGTTGGGTCTTCGTTGCTATGTGCGGTCTTTCTCTAGCTGCAGCAAGCGGGGGCTACTCTTGTTGCGGAGCATGGGCTCTAGGTGCGCGGGCTTCAGTAGTTGTGGCATGCGGGCTCAGTAGTTGTGGCACGCAGGCTCAGTAGTTGTGGCTCACGGGCTTAGTTGCTCTGCGGCATGTGGGATCTTCCCGGACCTGGGCTCGAACCCGTGTTCCCTGCATTGGCAGGCGGATTCTTAACCACTGCACCACCAGGGAAGTCCTGGAAATGCTCTATTTCTGCACTGTCCAATGTGGTAGTCCCTAGCCATATGTGCACACCGAGCACTCGAAATGTGCCTACTGCAATTGGGAAACTGGATGTCTTCAATTTTATTCCATTTTAACTAATTTAAATGTAAAAAGTTACATGGAGCTAGTGGACATAGTACCTGACTCTGCGGGTGTAAACATAAAAGGCTCATTGGTTCATATAACTGAAAATTCTAGGCACATCTGACTTCAGGTAGGGCTGAATTCAGGAATTCATATTATGTCGTCTGGGCTTGTTTTTTCCACCTGGGACTGTGCCCTCCTCTATAACATCTTTGTCGTACAGGCAGGTTCTCTCCATGTGCCAGCAAGGTGGCTATGGGCTGCCTGCCCCTAACTCACATCTTCCCTTTGGTTTCAACCAGAGTCCCTGGATAGAGCCTCACTGGTCTGGCATAGATCACAAGTCAATGCCTGGAAACAGGGGTGGGAGGACCCCTCATGGATTGGGAGTAGGAGATGGGTGGTTCTCCAGAAGAAAAATGAGGTGATGCCCCAGAATAAGTGTGGATGGGGGTGGGCATTAAAGAGATGCCATGTAGGCAAAATGAAGCAAAACAGATGCTCAGCACAGCATCTTATAGCTTACAACATCATGGTAAGTGATGAACTAAGTATCAGGCGTTATCGTCACAGTAACGATAGCACAGACTTCCGAACCGAGGGTCTCAGCATCATCTAGATCATCACAGAGCGCCTGGTAGTGTCAAATCCGTAGCACTTGTGTCTCAGTGACCTTAAATCCTTATTTCTCATCTCTCCCCCACCTCTGCATGAAAGTCCCTTTTCAGTCCCCCTACCTGGGGCCCAAGCTGAAAGGGAACTCTCTGGGTGTGGGCAGGTGGGGCCCACGGGAGGAGTGGGCTTTCACGGAGCTCTGTGTGCCCAGGCGTTATCTCCGTCAGGCCCAGGAGGGACACTGAGGCTTAGAGAGGGTGTGTGACTTTCCTGGGCCACACAGCTGCTGTGAGGAGCAGAGGGAGGACGAGGCCTCCAGGTGTCAGGGGGTCTGGCTTCCTGAGTCTGGCTCAGCCTCCAGCTCTGTGACTTCGGGGAGGTCAGCCCCTCTTTCTCTGCAACGCTTTCCTCAGAAGGGTTTCCTGTGAAAGTAGGGGTTGTGGCACCCCGAGTTCTGGGGCTTCATTCATCCCTAATCTCCAGCACTTGGCCACCAGAGTCCACCAACTTCCAGCTCTAGGAAGTTGGCCTGTGGCCACTGCCATACGTGCCGGTCCCTCTGCTCAGCATTCTTCTCTGCCTGTACTATGCCGAGTCATCCCTTTGGGCCCGTCATGTTTCCCACAGTGCTCGCAGCTTGGGTGACCAGAAACCAGATGGTGACGACTGTGTGCTCAGTGCCGTAACGGGGGAATCTGAGGGGAGCTCAGAGGCATCCCTGGGCAGCCCAGCCAAGGGGACAAGGAAGGCTTCTGGAAAAGGAGATGTCTGAACTGAACCTTGAAGGAGGAGGAATTAGGGTGGCAGAGGGGAGGAAGTGGAAGTTCTCTCCCCAAACCGAGAGAACTGCAGGGGTGTAGGGTTTGTGGGTGGGAGTGCAGAGGGACTGTGGAGGGACCGTCCCCCTCTAAGCCACTCGCTGTAAGCTTCTGGAGGACAAGGACTGTCTGATATCACAGAGCCTGGTAGAATAATCCAGCCAAATAAATATGTGGACTCAATAGGCAAACAGATAACTCTGGGAGACAGGAGTCCCATCAGGGAAGGTGGCTGCAGTTTTCCATCAGTGTGGCCCCAGAACATCCCCTGGTAACTTGGATGTCCATGGGTCTCACAACTCTAGGTCACTGCGTCCACCCTAATTCCTGTGGACTCAGTGAGGGTGTGCTGTCCCGGGGGAGTAAGAGAAGGCTCTTAGAGGAAGCCAGCAGACGAGCCTGGCAGAGAAAGGACAATGGCATCCCAGGCAGAGGGACAGCACAGGCAAAGGCCTGAGGTGAGTTCCAGGAGTGATGGAGAAGAGTGGCCAGAAGAGGAGGAGCCAGAAAAGTCGGTCACAAGGGCCCTGAGTGGCTGTTTGGGCTTCAGTCTGACAGTGGGGGAGCCCATGCTTGGGGTTTAGATTTGTGCTTTTAAGAAATCCCTCCTGCAGTCGCTGGGCACACTCACACGCCGGGTCCTGTTCTAGGGCAGGACATACACAAATGAACCAAGCAAAGATCCCCTCAAGGCTCATGTTCTGGTGGGAAGAGAGAGAGACAAGAACCACACAAATAGATGATGGACAGTGTAAGATAACGTCCGGTTCCAGGAAGTGCGATGAAGAAAAATCGGGTAAGGTACGGGTGCAGGGCGTGATGAGCAGTGTGGTCAGGGGAGGCCTTTCTGAGAAGACACCAGAATGGAGTGAAGGAGCAAGCCATGTGGACATCTCCGTGAAGAACAGTCCAGGCAGAGGGCATTGGTGGATATTAGGGCAAGAGGGGGAGAAAGCTGAAGCCGTGAGTTGATGTTTTCTGGAAGCAGCCCGGAGGCCAGTGTGGCTAGAGTGATACAAGTGAGGGGGCAACAGCGGAGGGGAACTGGAGAGGAAATGGGGCGGACCGCACAGGGTCTCGCAGGCCGTGACAGGGCATTTGGATGTTCTCCTAAGTGCGATGGGATACCGTGAGATGATGTCTAGGAGGGGCTGATGTGATCTGCTTCTAAAAGGTCAGAGTGGCAGGTGGTGTGGAAAATGGCTTGCAGGGCCAGGAGGGGGAGCAGGAGATTGGTTAGGAAACCACGTGGACTAGGACAGCAGAAAGACATCCCTGGTGGCCCGGAGCAGGGAGATGCTGTGGAGGCTGGTGCAATAATTGAGGTGAGGGCTAGGGCGAGGCCAGTGGGATTTCGGAGCTATATGGGAGGTAAAATCATGAGGGCTTGGTGGCTCACTACCAGGGCCGGGGAGAGGGAGAAGGCACAGATGACACTGGGAGGTTAAAGATGGGATGGGGAACAGATTTCACAGAGGGGAGCTTCTTCTCAGCACACCCCACAAAGACCAGCTTTTCCTCATGTTGTGAAGGGCAGACTGCGGTGCTGAGGGCAGACCGGAACTGGGAGTAGCCCTGGGCTTCAGCATGGGTGGGGCTCCCAGGTGGAGGTTGCTTCCCACCTTCTCCTAAGACTAGACTGCAGGATGTCCTGCTCCGTTTCCTCCTCCACCCGCTACACTTGTTTGCTGGGTCACTGCCCCAGGTGGCAGGAGCTGTGGTTCAAGACTTGGCCACTGGAGGGCAGCACAGAGCCAGACTCCCCTGGCACTGGACTTCAGGCAAAGGGGAGAGGCTTTGGGGGATGGATTTTTGGCCGGGGGTGGGGGGGTGGGGGGGTGGTTGTGGCAGCTTTCAGTGGCAGCTGTGGATCCAGTGGACAGACCCTTGAAGCCACACAAACCTGGGGTCACTCCCAGCTCTGCTCCTAGCAGCTCTGCCGTCCCAGGAAGTACAGGTGGGGTACGGATTCTTTTCTGGCATTGTCTTTGGGATCAAGTGAGGTGATGTATGTAGAGTGCCTGGCACACAGCAAGGCAGTTTCACCAAGGGGCCCTGAGCTGAGCCCTGACCCAGGGCCCTGTTTATTCTTCTGGCCTCACACCTCTTCTTGTACACATCCCATGCTTTATGCTAGTGATTTGTATCCTACGTACACACATCTCTGCCCTCCCTGGCTTTGATCAGGCTGTTCCCCTTGCCTGGAAGGTCCTTTTTCTGTCTCTGTGAATCTTCCCATTGGCCTTCAAGGGCCCAGCCTGAAGTGGCTGCTTCCCTGAAGCCTGTCTTTGTGTCTCCATCCTATCCTCAGCGCCACACCGTGCATCCTCTACTTGCTTGAGTCTGCCCTGCTACTTCAGAGTGGAGAGGGCAGCTGCTTAGACAGGGCCCATCGTGGATTTAACTCCTAGCTCAAATCCTCAAGCTGCTTCGGCTTCCTCACCCAGTTTCTCCCCTGGGGCTTGGGGACAATACAATGTCAGCTACTATGCTGGGCCATAGTGAGGTTCCAGTAAGGTACTGGTGCCAGTTCAGGACTGTGATTGGAGGGCGGGTTGCTCACGCCTGACTGTTGCTGTGCCTCACACAGGCCACCTACATCTACATGAAGGCCGCCTACCTCAGCATGTTTGGGAAGGAGGACTACAAGCCGTTTGGGGATGACGAAGTGGAGTTGTTCAGGTGGGTCCGACCGTTGCAGCCCATCTGCCCACAGCCAGCCTGAGCAGAGGGAGGTGGTGGGGTTGTCGTCTCCCCGACACTCCCCCCCAGTCACCCCACGTGCCTGTCCTTCCCTCCCATCGCCGCCGGGGCCTCCTGTCGCTGCTGGTGAGAGCCCTTGGAATCCGTTCAGAGGTTTTCTTTCACAAAAGTGGTTGTGTCAACATTCTTTCCACTGAACCTCTTTCACCTGGAGTGTAGGACAGATGTGGACACTGAGGTCCAGAGAGGTTCCTTCGGCTGAGTTAACCTGATCCACTCAGAAAAGCAGAGTTGGAATCACATAAACAGGATAAAATCTAGCCTCTGCCATTTGTTAGCTGTGTCACCTTGGACAATTTCAGGATCTGTAAAATGGGAATAACCACCTCTGCCTTTGCAGTGTTGTTTTGCGAATCAAATAGAGAATAGATTTAAAGAGCCTGGGGTAGGGCCTGGAGCCAGTAAATGGCGGCTGTTTTTATTCTTATCTGCACTACTGTGTTTGCCTTCTGCGAAGGGCCTAGAGCAGGGCTCAGCCGTGGCAGGCTGAGGATGGAGCCTAGGGCTTTCCTCCAGTCATGGTGAGGGTTGGCCCCAACATGCAACATGCTAGGTAACCCTAGCTTCCTGGGCTGTCACAGTCACAGGGTGTTTATCATTTACTGAGTAACTGTGTCTCCATCTTATGTAACTCTTCCAGAAGATCTGTGAGGGTAAGAATCTGTGGGGGAGGAAGAGTAATTTTTTCTCCATCCTTCTAGGTTCTTGGCTGAGACCCTCATAATAAGATTAGCAGGAGAAAAGCAAACAGAAGTTTAATAACTCCTGTATACATGGGAGAGACTCAGGAAAACTGAGTTAACTCTCTGAAATGGCCCGAGCCATTACCTTAAGTGCCATCTCCAGCTAAAGGACAAAAGAAGATTTGGGGGGATAGGGAGCCAGTTGTGGGAGGTTTTCAGGTAAAAGAGGGTATGTGGTTGTTACGCAGATTTAAGTCTCTGCCTTCTCCACTGATAAGTTTCTAGAGATTTAGTTATCCTCCTCTTCCTGGTACAGAGAGAGAGAACCTTACAAATGGAGATTTCCCTTATAAATGTAAATGTCTCGTACAAAAAGTTAACTTCTACTAGGTTTTCAGAGCTTTTTGTGTGTCTGTTGTTTCTTAAAAATAATCAGCCTAAAATAATCTTTATGCCAAAGAAGCATATTTGGGGGTAACAACTTCTCCCTTTTATATCATTGTCTCCATTTTAGGGATGAGAAAGCAGGCCCAGAGAGGTTCCACAGTGAATAAGCAGGGGAGGTGTTAGGTGGGGGACCTCACAACTAGGTCCAGCTGTTTGCTGGGCCTGGACAGCTCAGGTTCTGAAGGTCACAGCCATACCCCCATGATTGTGGCAGAGATCGAGGGTAAGGCGGAGCTGGGTGGGTGAGGCCCCAGATGTGGAGGCTTGCCTGGCTGCATACCACATTTTACCGTACCCTTGGGAACAGCTGAGGAGGCCACAACTCACGTGGCCAAAGTTAATGAAAGGTTTGTGCTGTGTGGTCTTGGGCAGGTCCTTCCCTTTATGAGTTTTAATATCCTCTGTGAAAGTAGGGTCAGACTTCCACTGGGCCCTTAGGAAATGGGGGCTGGGAGTAGAGAGAGACAACTAAAAGGCAGAGCAGGCCTGGGGGGTTGTGTACAGTCTCACCTCTGCCTGCTGCTGCTTCTGGAGGAGCCCCTTGCCTAGCCCTACGAAGTGCTCGGGGCTTGGGGCAGGGCTTGTGAAATAAGGCCATAGCCACAGGCTGTGAGTCCAATACTCTCTTCATATAGATGGGGAAACTGAGGCCCAGAGAGGGGCCAAGCAGAGGCTGGGCAGGCTGGGGACTCTGTCCTTTCTAGCATTTTCTTGCCCTCTCCCCACCCTCCTCATCTCTTCCACAGAGCTGTGCCGGGCCTGAAACTCAAGATTGCTGGGAAATCTCTACCCACAGAGAAGTTTGCCATCCGGAAGTCCAGACGCTACCTCTCCCCCAAACCTATCTCATTGCCCATCCCTGCTCTGGTGGGTAGGAGGGTCTTGACTGGCTCTGAACTCCAGTTTGGGATTGTGGGGATGAGCTGAGAGCCAGGGATATATATAGCCACTGGCCCTGGGGGAAGTGGATGAGGGAAGAAAACCTCATGCCTCAGGTGCCTGGAGAGGATTTCACAATTCACCTGGTACTGGGTGGGGGACACAGATGAGCTGGAGCCTGCCTCAAGCTCTGAGAAAGCACTGGTCTACTAGGGATGGGGGTGGGGAGACAGGTGAGTCGGCTGCAGGCACCTCAAGGCAGAAAGAGCAGCCCCCCCAGACAGCCCCACACCCCTGTTCCCAGGCAGAGGCATCCCTTGGCTGTTTATGTTTCCACCTGTTTCTATCTTGTCACACGATTAGAATTGTTGTTTACACTGTCCCGCCCTCACTGGACCAAGATTTTCTGAGGCTGGGACCATGTTATATTACAGTCAACTCTGAAATAACAGCAATTGCTGGCACTGTTGTTGGGCACTTGCTGTGTTCAAGGCTCCTTATACCCATTGCCTATGGCCTCATTTGATCCTCACAACAACCTTCTTAGTAGGTGCTGGTGGCATCTCCATTTTACAGAAGGGGATAATAAGGCCTAGTAGATAAGGAGGAAGATAAAATATCTAGTAAGTAGATAAGATATAAGTAGAAAAATGAAATAACTTGTCCAAGTCCCATAGCTAGTGAGTTAGCCAGAATTTGAACCCAGGTAGTCTGGTTCCAGAGCCCATATTCTGAACCACGGTTTTGATGCTAATTCCATGCATGATTTGAGCAGGCATCAGAGAAGTTTCTAGTTTGTTAAGAGTCCTTGTTATTCAAATAATAAGGCAGCCAGCAAGGTAGAAAGGGTGCTGCTTCAGTGACCTGGCTCTGCTGTTCACTAATTGTGTGACCCTGTGTAGGGTCCCCTTTCCCTTAATGTAAATAATAATATATTCCTTGCCCATTTTATAGGGCAGTTATGAGAATCAGCTGATAAAACATGTTAAACACTTTAGAAATCAAAAAGTTCAATACTTATGTAGAATTTATTTAGAGCTCGTATCCTGAATATCTTTAAATAAAATTTGAGCTATTTTACAGGTTAAAATATACAATAAAGCTATTATCAAATGGGGGCATATGTTGTAAGGAAGGGCAGGGGAAGCAACTATACCAGAAATTTTGGGGAGAATTTCCAAAACTATAATCTGAAAAATGCTATTTGTGCATAAAATGATTTCTGTGATTAAATACATTTGGGAAAGACTGGCCTAAACAAAGTTTATATACTGTAGACCTTCTTGAAGCCTTCCTATGCTAATCTGCATGGTAGGTCTCCAAGGAGAAGCTTGAAGATGCAGTTTTTCCCTAACTTATTTGGCCACAGAACAATCTTTTAATGGAACACTTGCTAACTTGAGACCATATAACAACTTGATAAAACCTTGTCTAAACTTAAAATCCCTCCCTGGAACATAACAAAAGCCATAACAAAAGTCTTTGTAGAACTTTATGTAAACAAATCACTTTCACATCCATTGCCTGGTTTGATAGTTTAGGAAATGCTAATCTAAGCTAACAGAATTACTAGAATGAAAATTTAATTTAGTATTCTGAACTTCCTGGCAGTTAAGGCAAAAAAAGGCATCAGATATGTTTCATAGATGGATACTCAAAAGCTCAGTGCCTTGGCGACATAGGAGAGAAGGTAACATGGTCTTAAGCTCCTGAAGTGCTTAAATTATGGTTCCTCCAATATAGGAGGCCCTATTAGCTGGATCAAGGAGGAGGACTCCCTGGAGAGTGTGGGGCATGACCTGGTCCTCAAAGAATGGGAAGAGTGTGGACACAGAGAGATTGGGAGAGAGCAGAGTAGTGCCCCAGGAAGCCATGAGCAGAAAAGTAACTGAAAACTATTGGCAGCTATGAGCAGAAGAGTGAGAATATGGGTCCATCTTAAATTTTCACTGGGGTAAGGAGAGATCTCAATAGTAAGTAAGAGATAAGACTCCCCATAACTCCCTCAAGTCCACAGCTTCAAAGGCTGGGCTGAGACTTGTCAAGGCTGGGCTGAGACTTCTAGAGTTAGAAGGGCCTTTAGTGATCCTCTGCTCTGAGCTACCCATTTTACAGATGGGGAAACTTGAGGCCCCACTGGGGAGGAAACCTGGGACTGACTTGCTCCCCTGCCCCCAGGAAATGATGTACATTTGGAATGGCTATGCTGTGATTGGGAAGCAGCCGGAACTCACAGACGGGATACTTGAGATTATCACCAAGGCTGAAGAGTTGCTGGAAAAGGGCCCAGGTGACTACCCCCAGGCCCTTGAACCTGCCAGGCTGGGTCAGACCACAGGTCTTTACAGTTGAAGATTCCCTCTACCCAAAATGTCCTTCCTCACTTCTCTACCCTGGTAATTGTCCTTTGCCTTTCCAGACTGAGCTTCAGTGGCAGCTCCTCCAAGAAGCTGTCCCTTGTCCCCCAGGTAGGGTCAGGGCCTCTTCTGGGCTCCCACAACCCCCGGGCTTCCTTCAATCAGTCCTGGTATCACTGTATTGTCATCGTCTCAGTATCTGTCTTTCCTCCCCAGATGTGAGCTCCCTGAGGATGGGGACCATGTGTGAGCCGCCTCTGTCTCCCCAGGGCCCAGCACAGAGTAGGGGCTCCATGAGTAACTGCTGAAAAAATGAACAAACCTGTCATCTTCCCTCACTTCCCTATTCTCAGAGAATGAGTACTCAGTGGACGATGAGTGCTTGGTGAAGCTGCTGAAAGGCCTGTGTCTGAAATATCTGGGCCGTGTCCAGGAAGCCGAGGAGAATTTCAGGAGCATCTCTGCCAAGTAAGTGCCTCTGTGGCCGCTCCCGCTCCAGATGGCCTACTGCTGGGCCCATGGCTCCAGGGCGGCATTTTCTGGGCTTCTCTTTCCTCATGCACACATGCACAGTGCCTGACTCTGGACTACCCCTACTCGCTCCACGTGTACTAGTGTCTATCCTGTGCCAGGACCCTTGCTGGGCACAGATCATTCCCACGTTGTCCTCTAGGGCCACCAGATTGCCCAACTACAGGAGCCCATCCGCAATGAGTTTCGGGTGAATGGTGCCCACTGGAGTTTGTAATTTATCAACTCTGCCCTTGGGGAGTGCAGATGTTAGAGAGAGACAGCTACATGCAACTCAATCTGGTATGGTGAGGGCTGTGCTAGAGGAAAGCAGAGGACAGCAGGTGCCAGGAGGAGGGACCTAAACCTAATAATGCTAGATACCAGGAAAGGCTTTCCAGGGATGCCACTTAAATTGGGAAGTTCACCAGGCAGAGAAAGCAAGGAGGAGTTTTAAGTGGAGTAGGTAGAGCATGTGCAAATGCCTGGACACAGGAAAGACACCTGAGGTTGGGTGACAGTGGTCAGGTCCCTCCCTGCCTGGGTGAGGTTGTAGAGGGAAAGGGTTGCAGATGAAATAAAGGGAGGGTTGGGGACTGAGGTGGGGGTGGGCTAACTAAGGACATTGACATGAGCCATAGGTTGTCAGGGACTTGGGGCCCCAGGTGCAGAGGATCGGAAGGCTTTGCTGTGGATCTTAAGCCTTTCTAGGGCTAGGTAGTGGGAACCCTCCCAAATTGGAATTCAGATCAGAAAACCCCACAAGACCATGAGTTGGATCCTCCCATTGGGGAGAGGCTCAGGAGGAGTCTGAAGGACGTGCCTGAAGGATGTCTCAAGAGCAGAGCCTGTACGCCATGTTCTCCTCTGTCCTGCAGTGAAAAGAGGATTAAATATGACCACTACTTGATCCCAAATGCCCTGCTGGAGCTGGCCCTGCTGTTTATGGAGCAAGGCAGAAATGAAGAGGCTGTCAAACTCTTGGAAACTGCCAAGTAAGGCATGATTGCCCTTGGTCTGTCCTTTGTTCCCCATTGAGTGCAGGGTATGGGCAGAGGCGGCCAGGCAGCAGTGAGGGAGGAGGGTGCTGGCAGAGGCAGTATAGGCAGCCCAGAGGCTGGGCCCATGTCCCTGGGGAACCCAGCTCTCACCTGGCGTAGGGAGGCCTCTTCCTCAATTTACCAATGAGGAACTGATATCCCAGCATCAGGGACTGAGTTACCCAGGGTCACACCACAAGCCAGCTGCAGGGCTGGTGTGAAGATGCAGGTCTCCTGCCTTCCAGCCCTTGGATGGATCTACCTCTTGAAACCACTCCTTCAAGCACAGGGACCCAACAACAGGACCAAGAGTGGCACCAGAGGGCATGATAACAGGTAATCCCTATTAGTCAGGGCCCAACTCTTTCTTTAGACAGAGGTAGGGATCTAAGCCTCTAAAAATATTCCTTGGCTAGTGGGCTCCCACAGTTCAGACTAAAGGAAAAGCACTTCCTGGAGCAGCCTCATGTGTCTGATTCTCTGGTTTCTTCCAGGCAAAATTATAAGAATTATTCTATGGAATCAAGGACACATTTTCGAATTCAGGCAGCCACGCTCCAAGCCAAGTCTTCCCTAGAGAATGGCAACAGATCCATGGTTTCATCAATGCCCTTGTAGTTTTGTGCAGCATTCCCAGGCTGGAAGACAGAGTCAGCTGGACAGAGCTCCTGGAAACATTTCAAAAAGATCCCCTCCCCCTGCCCTGCCGTTGGGGTCCACAGGTGCTCCAGTGGGATGACACGACATAGGTATCTGTGCAGAAGCGAAGCTGGCATTTTCACCAGTGTGGCCAAGGGCCTTTGCCAAGGACAGAGTAGCTGGAGCCCTCTGCCTGCCCTATCACATATACGGGTACTTGTTTCTCACTGTGATGTTTAAGAGAATGTATAAACAGTTTACATTTTCCTTAGAAATACATTGATGGGATCAAAGTTGGCTTTGGAAAAAACTACCAACCAACCACCTGTAAATCATTGTTTTAACCCATACTGATGTGGAGGTAAATCTATGATGCCAAGGGCCAAAGTGCTTTTCAGACTTCAGCAAGGTCTCAGCTTCCAGGGCTGGAAGGACCCAAAGGAGGATCTGCACCGCAGGCTTTGAGGTTTCTGGGGGTTGGACATAGAGGTTTCACACACTCCCACTACCTTCCTTCTTACACTCCCTTTGTAACAACTTTCCAATTTAAAAAAAATCAAACACATCTTTTTAGTGAGATAATTTTGAGTCCATCTGTAGAAAAAAAAAAAAAATCGATCTTCGCCACTAAGGAATAGCGATACCGAGGCCTGAAGGAAGGGGGAGCCCTATGGCCCTTTCTGTGCCAAAGCCAAGAAGTTTGGCAGGTAAAGTTTCTCAGACACCAGTCTGCTATATGCCAAACTGAAACCACTGGGAATGATTTATGAAACATAAAAATCTTCTGTACTTCCCTTCGAGGTACACTTATTTACAGCGTTTTTCTTAGAAACAGAATGGTTATTCTTGGCCTGTTTGTGTTTCAGATTTTTCAGTTAAGAGAAAAGATATATTTAAGTAATAAAACTTATACACTTTAAGAGATCATGCAACATCTATTTCAGTAAAATATGTTGTTGCTTGAATTCTTAGGCTGGGCAGAAAGTTTGAATCAGAAGTCATATGGCTCAGGCATGTTTTATTTAGCCAACAACAATGTTTTAAAATTTTTAGAATAAGTTACTAACATTTTAAAATGGGGAGATTTCACAAATAAATCTGGTTTCTGGCATCTTATTTTAATAATCTGGCAACATTGGGCCTCACTCCCACAAGGCAACAATCAGTTGGAGCTGAGTAGAGGCTCTTTTCAACACTTACAATCTTTCTGGCGCCTAAAAGCATCTGCATTTGCACCCAGTGGGACTGTTAAAGCGAGGACTCAAGTTCAGTGACCAACAAACACCAAGTTTTACCATTCACAATCTAACAACAGCATACTTCAACTTAACCATTTTCCTGGTAAAAATATTCATCTGTGAAAATGTGATTCCTCAAAAATGAATGCAGTTTCTGTAAAGGAAGAACCACAAGACAACTTTTCCAGTCTTCCAGCCTGCTGTATTTAGCAAACACTTCTGAGCATTTGCCAGAAGCTAGGTGGTTTAATCTATTAATATACAACCAAGCTTCCTGTGACTGATGCTGAATGAAGTTATGGGTTTTAGGTAAAGCATATTCTCATTAGGAAAACAAAGCCGAAAACCCTCATCCAAAGTCCTCTTTTGCACTTAGTGTACTGTCATAGCAGAAATGCTATGAAAGGAAGATTCCTTATTTATTTTGTTAGAACTAGACAAAAGAATGCTTTCCACAGAGGGCAAGTCCTTTGCAAGCTCTCTCTCCTCCACAGCCTGAATGCTGGGAGCCCAGCCTATTTCCAGGTTGTTGGGCAGGGCAGGTGAAAGGGGTGAACTAGAGCCAGGCTGCTGAATGAAGGTGGCCTGATGTCCTCCCTCACATATTAGAATGCTACCCATTGCAGTATAAAAGCAGCGCCGGTCACAGGATACCAAACGTATAATTTGCAAAACTGCCGTTTTCAAAACACTTTCATCTCAATGTTCATCTTAGGTGCTTTCATTTTTAAATTTTTGTGCCAGGATGGTTTCCTAGTTGTTGCTGTTTCCTGATGGGCTTCATTAATTAGCCTCTGTCACCTTTACCTCTGGCTGCGGTCTGGCTATGAGTTCTGTCTCCTTTATTCCTACCTGCAGCTTGAGCTAGTCCATCAAAAACATGTTATGTGAGGGAGTTCCCTGGTGGTCCAGTGATTAGGACTCAGTGCTTTTACTGCCGTGGCCCAGGTTCAGTCCCTGGTGGGGGAACTAAGATCCCGCAAGCCGAGTGGCGTGGCCAAAAACAAACAAAAAATGTATGTGAAGGTGAAAATGCTGGGTGTCTGACACCACCATATCCTTGTGCAGAGGCCTCTGAAGGTGAAAATTCTGTCATGGGCTTCTCACTGCGTCTTGAGCCGTTTCTGGTCACTGCTTCTCTAACACTGCAGACCTTTCCAGCACATCTGCCCTGGAGAGGCACCTCATCAGGTGAGGAGAGTCTTGGCCTAGAAATAAGGAGACCTGAATTCTAGTCCTTGTTTTGCTACTGCCTTTCAGAGTGACCTTGGGAAAGTCATGGACCCTCTAAAAATTAGTAATTTGGACGAGATTAAGGCTCTTTGCTGCTGTCAACAGTTCTGATTCTAATTCTGGTCAAGTCTGTTTCTGGGCTTTCGTCTCCAAAAAGAGGCAACAGACATATACCTTCCTACCTTTTGTCAAAGGCTTGTGCCACCAGGCTGCTTACCAGAAGTGATGATAGCCTTCCTCCCAGGAGACCCAGAGAGCAAATAATCCTCATGTGGGGAAAGTCTGAATCCTGTGCCACACAGAGGAACTCAGTTGTTAGGAAGCAGCAACTGTGTAACATGCTCTGAATAGGCTCTTGGCAACAGAAAGTCTACCTCTGCCTCTCACTGGTCCCAGGCCTTGGACTGGCAGGGTAGCTTCCAGCACTGTGCTGGTCCCTATCAGCTGTCCCATATGTTGGCAGGATTCCCTATTCCTTATCTCTCAAGTCAGAATGGGAGTGTTTCCAAGACAGCTGTCGTCATTCACAGCAAAAAAGCCACGACCTGACAGCAAAGCCAGGACCCTAAAAGGCCAACGCCAACCAAACACTAGGCTGAGGTCCAGGTGGGAGATTCCCAGCAACTGAAGGGAGCATCAGGAGGATTTTAAAAAGCCCCAGCCTGCTGAGTGCTTGAATCATTCGACGAGGGAATAAAATCCAAAGACACTTTTCTCTGGAGTTACTCCCAAGTTTATCTCTTCTAAGATGATAGGGAGTGGACAACAGTCTTCCTTCTCTGCTTCAAATTTAAAGCCCAACAGTGTGCCTTTTCAACAGTTTTCTTATGTCCTTAGCACCATCACACTAATTCAGTAATAAGTGAGAGGTGCCTGGATTCTGAAAACCAAGCAGCAGATGGGAACTGCTCACCCTCGCCCTCAGATGCAGCTTTCCAAGGTTGGAAAGTGCCTTTCTTCTTGGGTTAGCACAGCTCTGTGGAAATCTGGTACAAAGTTCATCACTGTCCAACAGGCTAAGTCAGTCCACAAACAAGGAGCCTCATTTAGGGGCCTGAAAAATCCATTTCGAAGTAAGCAAACTATGAGTTGCTTCTACTGTCTAGTCAGCTCTTAAGTGACAAAATATAATAGAGCCCTTATTTTGGTAAGACATGCAATTACAGAAGGTCGCTATGGACTTCTAAAAGCTGACGTTCAAACTTAATCAGACACATCACAGCTAACACCTCACAGATGACTGGATAGGATGGTTTTGTTTTTCTTCATGTCCCGAACAAACACTTCATAACACCAGGTACCATATGCCCTCGGGGGAATAATACTAGCTAATATTAAGTGCTATTTACCAGTTGTGATTCTAAGTACTTTACATTTGAAGTGGAGCTATTATTGCCATTTTACAGATGAGAAAACTGAGACATAGGTTAAATAACTTGCCTTAAGACCACACAGCTATTATGCATCAGAAATATTTGAAGTCAGGCAGCTGAACTCTAAAGCTCATGCTTTCCTGAACAGCTAGTCAAGCTTTCAAATTATCAGCTTAAAGTCGGATCTGACTTACATTGACTCTTGGGCCACTGTTAAGTATGGAAAAGGTACTGGCTGGTAACTCAAACACTAGAAATCCTTGGCGTGGAGCACATGGAGCATATGCCTGTGTGGCATGGTTCCCCTGTGGCACTTGGCATCATGAGGTAGGGACAGGGTCTATCTTGGACAAAGGCAATCCTTAAGCAACCATATTGCTCATAAAACCATCAGGATGTTGAAGGAAAAGGCATGATCTAATCCCCAGCTGGATAGGTAGAGTTCCAGTCAGCTACTCCAGAGATGGGTAGTGAACAGATGCAGAGGCTCAGGCCTGGACTGAGGCTTGAGTCCAAACCATATGCTAGAAGAGGTTTGCTGTAAGGCAGTAAGAGGTAGGAACACTGACAAACTGGGAAGCATATGATGCTGAAGTCACTCTTAGGATTTTAAGTTTAAGCACCTAAGAGTGCTGGCTGGCCAAACATATCACACCTGTGGGTCTAAGTGGTCCATGGGCCAGAAATCTGCCACCCTTGGGCTAAAGGTGACTTTCAGACAACTATCTATGGAAAAGAGGTGGGGAGCAAATTCATAAGAGAAAAGCCTGATGTACTAAAAACAGCAACTTTAAATTCTATTAATTACATGGGATAATAGTGGATAAAAGTACAGACGGAATTCAAATTATTCTGCTGCTTTGAGAATCAGTTTACTCTTCTATGAAAATGGGGCCAATACCAACTGCTTCACAGGGCTGCTGAGAATAAAAAGAAATCAACTAAGCAAATAGCCCGGCACAGTCCTTAGGATATTAAGAAGGTAAATGTATTGGCCCACACATACTGTGGGACGGCAGTGGTGAGTTTGGCCTAGGGGATGACTGAATCAATGGCTCTAGTGCATCCATTAGGCCTTCTCCATCTCTTGGCTTTGCTCGTGTTAGACTTATTCTCTTGAACTGACTTCTCTGCGTGGCAGTTCAGACCTTACGTCCTTACAGCTCTGTGACAAGAAAAGGGCTCCTTTTCCTACCTCCAGTATGAAAAATCCCCAGATAAGGACTCTGATTAGTGTGACTTGGCTTGAATGTCCATCCCTTAGGCCAGTGGTTCCCTAGATCAGCATTAGGTATCAGGGAATTTGTTGGAAATGCAATTATCAGCCCCCCTCCCCCTGATGCAGGGGTGAGGCCGAACCACCTTAACAAGTCCTCCAGGTGGATCTGATGCACACTGAAGCCTGAGAACCACTGCCCTGGAAAGGGAGTGAGGTACTACAATGGGTCTATCTTGGATTACATGCTCAGTTGGGAGTTATTACTAAAAAAGATGGGGTACTGGGCAGACAAAAACATGTATCCAATATGTCCTTTCTTTCAAAAGTTGATATACAGGAACTATGACCTGCCAACATTCTCAGGTGAAGGGGAGGATGAGGGCAGTACTGGTTAGAGACAAGGCTTATTAGAAAGCTGCCCATTCAGGAAGAGCTTTGCCTCTGTCCTTCTCCTTGCAACCCTCAACAATCTTTGTAAGACCCCAATTTTCCAATGGGAACCTCCTTGATGGTGGCTCCCACTCCATCAGAAATGCTCAGATTCCTTAGGGCTTCTCTTCTTCCCTGCTTTCTCCTTCCCTTCACTTAATAAACATCTGTTGAGCACCTAAATGTCCTGCTCTCATGAAAGTAAACAAATTAGAGCCATGGAGTAAATAAACAGGGGCTGTTGGTCCAGAGGGTAAGAAACCAGCCATCAAACAATCTGGGCAAGTGAACTACAGGATGGAACTACAAAAGATCTAAGACAGGAAAGAGCTTGCCATTTTAGAAAGCACACAAAAAAGTCTAGAAAGTAGAGTACTATGAAAGGAGAGAGGCAGAAAGTCTACTGTCTTCATTAAGAAGCTTGGATTTTATTCTCCACACAATGGGAAGCAATTAAAAGTTCTAAGCCGATGAAAGACATCATCCAATTTACTCAAAACTATTTTCACTGCTGTGTGAAGAAGGTACTATACAGGGTTAAACATGGAAGTTGGGAGGCCAGTGCCATGCCAAAGGCCAACAGCACCAATTGCTTCTGCTTCATGAGAATTGCCATTAAAATACCTCCTCTTCCCTGCACCAGCTACCACACTTAGGGGGAAAAAATACTTTCAATATGCTGCTAAGTGATAATCAGGCTCTAAGAGTCAATGTGAGTTGGCATTTCTTGTTCTTTACTCTCCATGAGAAATCATCAACCAAACCCATAAACATGATTTCTTACTTAAAAGATATCTTCAGTGCCATTAATGCAAAGTTTCAGAAATAAATAATCCTGAGAACAAGGCTTGCAAAAATGCCCAACCTGACAATGCCATTAGCACCCATCTCACTACTGAAAAGAAGAATGGTTATTATTCCTCATATCAAAATAACATCATGGACAGTGATTGTCAAGGGCCATGAGGACAAATGGTTTGTGAAAAACAACTTCCCTTCACTGCATACCCTAAAATTGTAGCCATTAACTTACCTGTCTGCTTGAGTTCAGCTACCCTCATGGAAAGAAGATCATTGTTCTGCACTATCTCAAAGCTGAAGACTGGCTGTGATCCTGGAATTGGCAGAATGTAGCTTATCCCCATACCTCTGGTATGGACAGTGCTGGAAGCCAATCTGATAGCACAGTCCAGGCTTTCCAATTCACACAACACCTAAGACTTGCTTTCGGATCCTGAATGACTAGATTAACTACTATATGGCCCCCCCCAGAGAAAAGCTGGGCCCATCACTTGCTTAGCCAACCACATCTTCTCGTAAGCATCCATCACTATGACCAGACTCTTGAGGTAAACCCTCAGTTATCTTTTTCAACTTCTTTTTCTCAGCATGAAGAAATCTAGTCGATAAGCACTGCTGTTACACACTGATAAGAATGTATTCAAAGTAAACAGGCACTGCTCATCTTTTGATCACAATCAGTTTTAAATGCCTAAAATCTGTACCTTATTGATAATGCTGCTTCATTCATATGCAGAGAAAACCAAACTTCCCGTGGAAAGCATCCAAAGATGACTAAATCTTCCAGTGGACAGTTAGTTTTCTCAAAAAACAAAAATGTAAAAGAAAGTTAGTATCTCTTAAAGTTTCCATAAAAAATTTATGAAATGGTAGATGGTTTCAGTCTATCAGTAACATTAATTAGATGGATCCAGTTATTATCCTAGGCTAATGACCATTGCTTAGCGTGATAAGGCAAACAAGAACAATGTGGACAATTAAGATGTGCAGATAAATCCAAACCCCTTTTGTAAAATTTTACTGAAGCCTCTAACAAAAATTTTATGGATCAGGAAATGGGTTGTAAAGGGATTCATCTGGATTTTCATCCATGCTAAAGAGCAAGGAAACAGCCAAAGGATAAATGGAAAAGCAAAGTCTGGATACTCGTATCAGGACAATCAATATCTGAATAAATAATCACCCAGCACTGCTGTTTTTAGAACCAGAGGCTCTCAGAAAAAGAAGTACAAAGTATATTTAAATTAATATTCCCCAGATACATGTGCCTCATCCATTTACTAATTTCTATATGTCATTTTAATATAACAGTTAATGTGTTACAATGTAACTCTTAGGAGCTTAAAAAAAAGATGTATTTTTCTCTAGTTAAAAATAGTACTTTATGTGAAGAAAGAACCAACAAATAGTCCAGTTAACTTTCCCTAAATATGTAAAATGAACTTACCACATCTTTCAAACCACTCAGAAAAAGTAGTTTTAAGGTGTTTTATATAATGTAATCAAGCACTTACAGTTACTCCTCCCATTAAACCCTTATGTTTCACTTGAATTACTACAAACTAAAGTCCTCTCTAAATCTGAATTATGAGCATTAAACCACTCACTGCCTGGCCATAAGCAAACACCTATTCTGACAATACAGAACTGAGAAAAAATTCAGAGACCATTTCTTGGTAGCTCTTAGGTAAATCACCTAACAGTGGGTCAATCAGTAATGACACTAAATGCAAAGATGGAAATTTTTGTAGTTGGACATTTTTACTCCACACTTATTAATTTAATGATGGCAAAATACTTAGAAAGTGGGACCAAGGGAGAAGAAATTATAAGGAATTCAGCTATGTCCTCAAAAGGAATAATATAATGCAGTCAGAATAAGACTGCATAGGACGCTGATGGCTCTCATGCCCATGCCTCACATGATGGGGACATCCGAACCAGGCCTGTGTCTTAGGGAAGTCTAGTTGAGTGTAAGACTAGAACAGGGGAGCTAGATAGGGTATAGAAGGAGGGGTTACAAACTATCTTCACTAACTTTTTCCATACCCAGTAAAAGAATAGATGATCTTTAAATTCGGGTGGGTAAATTTAGTATTACTTCAGGAGATACTAACCAAAATCCACCTTTTCTCATGTCCACCAATTTCAAAATTAAAGGCTTAAAAAATTAGCTGATTAGCTCTGATGCATTTAACATGCAAGTGTCATCAGCTGACTCTGAGAAACTGATTGCTAGCCAATGCCTTTGTAAGCAAACATGGCCACCAATTGCCTACACTTCCGAATTATGCCAAAGAAACTTACCTTCTTTCCTGTTTGCCATTTTCAGTCTCAAGACCATAGGCAGTTCTGCTTTGGACTCCTTATTGTTATTCCTTTTTTAAAATACATGCTTCCTTAAGAAGGAGCTTTGTTCACAGAAAACTTGTTACCTCAATGCTCACTATATTCTGTTTTATATTACACAGACACCGAAAGTAGTTGGAGAGTCTTCTAATACCTGAGATGTCTTATAAAGAATACTCATAGCATTTAAAAGGTTTGTGTGAACCAAACTACAAGTATCTGAAAGTATTTCAAATTGTTCAGTTTACATTTAAAAGAATAAGATTCTTTTATTTTTTCCTGGTCAGGCTTTCCAGACATCTCAAATCCTACAGCCAAGCCTGAACATATCTTGCCCAAATCCAAATATGTTGTACCTATTATTTGGCTTAAGAAAATTTAGAAGCTATCAAGCTTCTAAATTTATGATTAGATGGTATTAAATGCCAAGCCATAAAAAAATACTTCCCCAGAAGTATATATACCTAGAAATTTTTAAGTAATTAAATTTATACATGTGTTTTAAAGAAAGGATTAGAATATTCTTATGTAATCAATTCTAACTTTAGCCCTTTACAACTGTATTATAACTTTATTTAACTTGGTAAAAGCCAAAACTGATGGTTCTTAACATGGTATGTGGAGATCAAAATTAAAGAATACAAAATACCTTAAAAAAAAAGCATTCAGCTCAATCCTGGTTCCTTCAATATTACTGCCAAACTTCTGTGAAAAAAGCCTTGTAATAAAGACTAACAGCAACATAGAAGATGATTAAAAAAAAAAGTTCATTTACCAATTTTAACAATCTAGAAAAAAAGAAAGTGACTATAATACTTGATGACAGACATCATGTTTAAGTAGAAAACACAAAGATAGAAAAAGTAATACCGCTGAAAATATTGCACAACTTCAGGTGTTTCCTCCAAATTTGCTTTATGTAATTGGATATAAATTAATGAACAAAAACTTAAGCAAGATACATGTAACAATTTAACAGAACCTGATCATCTAATTTCTTTCAATTTTTCTTAAACTCATCATGGGGCTCATAAGAAAATTAACCAACATGGATACTGCTACAGTTGAATGTCAAATCTTTAAGTGTTTATGACATACTAAATTCTTCTATAATGCAATTATGAAGAACCCTTCGAGAGACTTGTGTTTTGTATGTAGAAAAGTGTTAAAGTCAAATATTCAACTCAATATAAAATAAAAAGAAACATTTCTGATTTGTTGGGTTGAGATTGCTTCTCCTTTTGCTAATGAATGATTTTTTAGCTGTAATATCACTGAGTTGAACAAATACGTCACCTTCGAGTACATAAAGAAAAATAAACACATGCTAAATGGATAAAACATTACAACTACATCTTTACTAGACCATCTCTACCTTTAACACTTCAGAAGCTTAGAGATTCAGTGTTCTTATATTAACTGCAAGAAAAAGATAAGAGAAATTCCTTCTTTTTTGAGATCACAACTATGAAGTCATGTGGTTATACAAATTCTGCATTTGTGTGCAAAACATGAAACACATTTATCTTAATTCTCCCTGCTTAGAATTGTCAGTCAACTAGCAGGACTGTCCTTCCAACAGAAACAGAGATGTGTTTTATATAACTTCAGTAACCTCAGCACTACAATAAGAAGAGATGCAGTATCCTTTTGCTATGTTCAAGGCAACAGGGAAGGAGGTCACAGGAAAGAATAAATCAAAATTGTTGCAACTGTGAAATTTTCTCAGTTTAACCATGGTGCCACTTTCATTTCTACATAAGCATGGTGGCATAATTCAAGCTCAATAAATCAGAATTCTTAATATTTAAAATTTACCTTGACTTTTAATTATCACCATATTAACAACCAAAATAATTAGGTGAAACACATAAGAAAGGGTAATATTAAACCCCACTTTACTAGAGTTGGTTTCTTGACACATTAACTCATTTTTTTATAGAAAAGGGATAGTGCATCTCAGTTTGCTTACAAGCTAGGAGATCACTTTGAATTCTGCATTTCCTAACTGCAAACAGATATAGCACTTATAACAGGTTATAAATAAACTGGTTTTCAAGCATAGAGCCAGCCCCAACGATAATAATACACTATTTAAAAAGACCTAAGGCAATGAATTCCATTTCCAATGGAAAAAAAGAACTGTGCAAACAAGCTTAAAACTACTTTTTTTGTGCCAGTGTTATAAAATGTAGCTTTTAATAAAACCTTGACCCAAATGCCAGCAACTTGAGAAAAGAATTTGGGTGGGGGGAAGAAGAAAGTTATTTCGTTTAGGAAAAACAACCACTATCTTTTTCCTAATCTTCAACATACACAATTTAAACACATACAGCTGCTGTTTAACACTTTACACAATTCCTATGTACTGGAGCAATAACAAGATCTAAATACAATTATATTTTTGAACACTGGGTCAAGGCTTTACATAAAAATACCTTCCTACTTTTCCCCCTAAGTTTCTAAAATATCACATACTTTTTTTCCCCAACATCTGCAGCCATTCAGGAATTCCTGCAGCCATGCAGGAATTTTTAGGAGACTTTTGTGCATGATCTTAATTCCTAATCCCTGGCTCTTTGGGCTCAGTGACAAAAGATCAAAACCACCAAAAATGATGGTTCACTTGAAGTCAGATGAGAGACCCTGGCTCAATTAGTCTCGTAGGACGAAAGCAGTGCTGCATCAACTGGCTCCATGCAGGAGGGGCACGTGAAGGATCTCATCAACCAGTCATCTATACAGTCCAGGTGATAGATGTGCATGCACGGCAGAAATCGAATTGGGTCCCCGTAAACAAAGTCCATCATACAGATCACACACCTGTTGAGGGTGAGGGAGAGAAATAAGAAAGCATTTTTAGAGAAGTGATCCATCTAGAATACTCTTTAAAATCCCCATTACAAAGACAGTGTTAATATGAACAGATGAAAATGGCTTGCCTGTCATCCTACCACCTAAGCATCCAGATTGAATTTTTTCCTAGTAAGTGTTATACAGCCACAATGTCTTATTTCAATCACCTGGGAATTTGAAGAGTTTGAGAGCAATCAACAGGGCAAAGAGAAAGGTATCACATAGGGATCAAGTCCACTGCTAGAATTTTACTTGTAAAACAGCTACATATTACAGAAGAAACCTTAAGGAGAATGTGAAGCTTTAGTACATAGGAAACCATGTTAGATTAATTTTATTTGAACTGCTTTTTTAGTGTAAGCCCATATAGTTTTCACTTTAATAACTATGTAAATACAGAACCACTAATTTCAGCCTACTTACTAGGCTGCTACAGGCTAAAGTTCTCTTCAATAACCCCAGTTTCAAGCTCACTGCACTCTTCTACAGGTTCAAGAAGCAACCCAATTCAGCAGTCAATATTCTAGATAGGTTATAATCTTAAGTACTAGCCCTAAATGGTGCTACAGCTCAAACAGCCAAACACAACATAGTAAATTACTTTATGTCTGTGTTGGTAAAGACCATTCTCAACCTAAAAGGAGAATGGCTGTCCTCATTAGGGATTCTCAGACAATAATGAGCTCTGAGGACAAAATCTCCCTTATATTTAACTAATCAGGCTTAGTACAATTATTCTACAAGTTAAGAAATGGATAAGATTTTCCTCATATCACTAAAACCCTTAGCAAACCATTTTAATGGCTACATAACCTACCAAAGTATTCCTCTACTGTTATTTTTCACTAAATAAAACTATGGTGACTATCTTTATGCATAAAACTCTAGGGATTGAAGTGAGGTACATATTTTAGGATAGATCTCTAGAATTAACTGTTTCAAAGGGTTTAGATCCTTGATATCCATTTGGCCAGTCCTTGACATCTGGCCAAATGGCTTTCCCAACTGATTAGGCCACCAGCAATGCTGGTACTAGTTCACAGTTATTACACAGGTAAATCATTTTTAACTGACATTAACTGTCATCCGAATGGACAGAGGCAACATATAAAATGGTCAGAATTCACACCATCATTGATTTCTTAGCTATTTTTACATGAAAATTCTTCTTAATTGCTACATCTAAACATTTCCTTGTAAGAACTGATTAAACATCTGACTTCCAAAATGCAGGAGAGTATTTTTAAAAATCAGATCCCTGAAGATAGATCTTTGAAATATGTATAAATTAAAACTTACTCCCGGATCTTTTTTTCTGATCCATCTCTTCCAGGGTCATAAACTCCTTTAGGCAGATGCTGTATAAGGCCTATTCTTTGAGCTATCCTAATTTGTTCCTCTTCAGTCAGCTGAGTTGCTAGGCGAGTCTGGCTAGGTGTTGGATGATAGACCGGAACTGGAACTTGTTCCTAAATTTTTTAAAATGGAGAAAAGAATTATTTTTTAAGAATTTGTTCTCTGGGGTAGTGTTTTCCTTTTGTTTCTTCCTTTTTTGGCTGGGGGAGGGGGCCTTGGGGAGAAGGAGACTGGAAAAGTATGCAGTAGCATGAGATTCTGTTTTACCCTGCCTTAACTTTAGCATATCTGACCTACGTTTAAAGGATACTGAAACACAGCTTTACAGAAAAACTGGAATGGAATGTTACTTCAAGTATTTCTACAGGAAAACCATATAACACAGACATATTCATACCTGATACACAAAAAGATAAATCAATGTAACTAATTAATTAACCAAATGGACTGTATTCAATATTCTGTAGGCCACAATGGAGTTTTGTGGCCTCAGTATCATTATTTACATTAGAATTGGCCACTGTAGATTCCTCTTATTTTCAAACTTTTTCTTTCCATACAGACAACAATCTTAACATTAATTTATTATTTATTTGGAAAGACTGGACATTATTGCAATAAACTTCTGTAAAATTTCTTTTAGGCTTTTGGATACATATTTATATATGATAATCCAGTGAGCCAAATGAGGCCACCTTCCTTCCAAATGGAATACACATCCAAGGACTCAACCAACCATGGATCATGTAGTACTGTAGTATGTATTTGTTGAAAAAAAAATCTGTGTATAAGTGGACCCGTGCAGTCCAAACCTGTGTTGTTCAAGGGTCAACTGTATTGCTTTTTTTTCCTACTCATATTTATGAGATAACTTTATTCACACTCTATACAGTCTTTCAACAGATACTTGAGTATCTATTATGTGCGAGGTGATGGGGAGTGAAGAGTAAACAAAATCAGGTTCCTAGATTGAATGCTACTTAGGTAAGATACTCAGAAAAAATCTCTCTGATGAGACATTTGGGAAGAGACCTCAATGAATACGAGGGAAACAGTGCATCTCTGACCTAATGATTTCATTGTGGCTAAAACCATTTTTGAGCCACCTAATATGGTGTTTCAGACAATATCTCTACTGCATAAACTGAACCATAACACTTTCAATCCATGTATGATGTTTCCATGGGAAAATTTATGTTAAATCACAACTACCTAATCACATTACATTAGAAAATGTTATTTTCATTCATCCTGTACGATCACTCATAATTTCTACAATTTAAGCACTCATTTACAATGACAGCCAATATTTGCAAGTATGAGATTATGTCTCCAGGAATAATTGATAAATTTGTGTTAAGCTTTAAAAAATAAATTCTGTGAAATAACCTCCATAAGCATTCAGAACTAGCATCAGTTGAAGCTGTTTTGAGCCAATGGCTTCTGGGGTTCAAAATAAAATAATTAAGAATGCACCCATAAGCTGTGACAAAGCGAGAGAGAGGCATGGACATATATACACTACCAAACGTAAGGTAGATAGATAGTGGGAAGCAGCCACATAGCACAGGGGAGATCAGCTCGGTGCTTGGTGACCGCCTGGAGGGGTGGGATAGGGAGGGTGGGAGGGAGGGAGACGCAAGAGGGAAGGGATATGGGAACAGATGTATATGTATAACTGATTCACTTTGTTATAAAGCAGAAACTAATTTAAAAAAAGAAAGAAAAAGGAATGCACCCATAATTAGAGACTTCATAAGGGCTCAAGTATAAATATCCTTTTCAAAGAGAAATTTTAGGGGAAAGTCTCAGATACATATAAAGTAGGCTCAAATACTGAAATATCTAATTCAAGGAAAAAGGCACTTCACTACAATGTCGCTTAAAGATACCATTATGTCCCTTTAAATTAGCCTTATTCTTATAAACCCCTTTTCTGACAGTAGTTATTATTGAGTTTCTTATCAAAGGCAGTTCAACTTAAGACTTTAAATATTTCTTTTCTCTGAGATTCAGAACAAATCTGTAATTAAAGATTTCAAAACACAGTAAATCCTTTATCAAATAATTAAGATTACATTCTCTGGTAAAATGTCAGTAGTTCAAAGTTTCATGTTTTGTGAATTTCCACATAAAATCATTAATGGTTACTTTCATACTTCTAGCTCATGATTTAGGAAATAATAACCAAGCATGTGAAGTGCTTATCAGAACTATATTCTTCATCCAAATATTTATTTAGTTCATATTACATGCAAAGAAGATTTATTATTAATATGGTTCTTGGATCCAGATAACCTTGGGTTAAAGTCACCTCTCTGCCACTTCACAGAGTGACCATGTTGACGTGATTTAACCTATCTGGGTTACCCTATCTTATATGGTTGCTATAGGACTTAAATGAGAAAGATGGTGAACCTTGGAATGGCAGGAACTCAATAAACAGTAGCTATTGTAACTATTAACACTGCATTCGAAGAGCTGTTTATTACTGCAGCCCAATTAGCTGTTTCCTATGTTTCATGCTTGTCCATCTTACTGGCTTTGTTCTTGCTATCCCCTCTAGTATCCCCTGCAGGTCCCTTGGTCCAAATTCTACCTCGTCTAGCAGCTTGTTGACCTAAAGCTTTCCCCAATCCTCCTCCCTACCACCCAATATTGACAGACTCTGCCTCTAGCCTCAGCTGAATTACATAGGTGTCTACCTATAAAAGAATTAAGACAATTATACAGAATACAGTAAAACTTTAACAAGTGCAGTCATCAAGTGAGAAGAGACTGTCAATAACTAGCTTTCAAAGAGGAAGTGAAGTACAAAACTGGCTGCATTTCAGGACTTCCCTGGTGGTGCAGTGGTTAAGAATCCGCCTGTCAATGCAGGGGACATGGGTTTGAGCCCTGGTCTGGGAAGATCCCACATGCTGCGGAGCAACTAAGCCCATGCGCCACAACTACTGAGCCTGTGCTCTAGAGCCTGAGAGCCACAACTACTGAGCCCGTGTGCCACAATTACTGAAGCCTGCGCACCTAGAGCCCATGTTCCACAACAAGAGAAGCCACTGCAATGAGAAGCCCATGCACTGCAACGAAGAGTAGCTCCTGCTCACTGCAACTAGATAGCCCGTGCGCAGCAACGAAGACCCAATGCAGCCAAAAATTAATTAATTAACTAATTAAAAACTGCATTTCTTTTTTTTTTTTTTGCAGTACGCAAGCCTCTCACTGTTGTGGCCTCTCCCGTTGCGGAGCACAGGCTCCAGACACGCAGGCTCAGCAGCCGTGGCTCACGGGCCCAGTCACTCCACAGCATGTGGGATCTTCCCGGACCGGGGCACGAACCCATGTCCCCTGCATCGGCAGGCGGACTCTCAACCACTGCACCACCAGGGAAGCCCAAAACTGCATTTCTTTAGCACAGTATGAAAACTTTCTTTCAGCCCTATATATCTACACCACTGTGACTACAGGCAATTTTTTGCTTTATAAAAAGTTATTTTTTTAACAAATATTTCCTTTTAAACAAGTCTGTATATATACAAAAATCTTCAGTTTGTAGGTCAAACTCAGAGAATCTTTTATGCACTAGAAAAATAACTTTGTTGACCAGGCTTTATAGTGCATATAAAAGTTACATGACCCTTCTGTTATTAAAGATCATAAAAATGGCTGTTGCACTTCTGGTTTAGAAATTCACCTCTTTAAGGTTTTATACCTAGGAGGCTAACTTTCGATGCAGAAAAGTTTCATAGTTCAGAGTCAAAAAGGCTGTTCCTGCTCTGGTACTTATCAGTCATAAGAACTTGACCAAGTTATTTACTTAACCTCTATTAGACTCAGTTTCTCTATGTGTAAAGTACCAGGACTACTGTAAGAATTAAAAGAGACTTGTAACTGGTGTCCCAGTACAGCATGAGACACACATACAAAAGCTCATTAAATAAATGTTAGCTAAATAAATGTTAGCTGCTACAATATTATTCTGTCTCTACTAGTATGTGACTATAGAAAAGCATTGCAACGTTTAAGAAATGGACTGAATTTTCAATTTTGTATGTCAATTATAACTCAATAAAGCTGAAAATGAAATAAAACAATTTTTTTTAAAAAAAGAAGAAATGGACTAGACTATGACAGAGGTAAGTAAAACTTGTCAAAAAAGAATCTTAGAAATTCACTTAAGAACAACTCTCTCATTTTATAGGCCCAGGCTTGGCCTACAGTCACAAAATTACTGACAATGTTGGAATTAGAATTCTGGTCTCCCTTTTAAGCTGGTAATTTCCACTACATCATGCTTGGTTGCTGGACAGGAAGGAGATTCTCCAAGTTAAATGATTTGGACCTTGTCCATTTATATTACATTGAAATGACATTTTAAGAAAGCCATCAAAATAAAGAATTTCTAATAAAGTTATAAAGATCTTTCACCTTCAATAAAGGTTTTATCATTTCAAAAACTTCTAAAATTTAAGAATTTCAAAGAACATCAAATCCATTTTGAAACTGCCCCATAAAATATATTCTATTGCTGAAAGAAAAACAGAATCCCACACCCCCACTCCTACCTGGGGTACCTTCTCAGAATCCTAGGAATCAATAGAATACCGTTTTTAAAACACTGCTATTTATGAATATGGAATTTTCAGTCTGAAAAATTAAATTATAAGATTTGAGTCTCTGATACTTCCTGCAGTGAGTAAGTTATTCTAACCCTCTGCTTTCTCTCCAACATCAAATGACTCTGGTTTGCAGACTTGAAGCTAACTACTATTGCCCCTGGCTTTGGTCCTATCTTTCTGGCTTGTCTCTGAATACAAGAAACTCTTCGGCCTCTGTTGTAACCCCCGCCAGGTCAGATTTCAACCCTTGAATTATGATTTCCAGTCTAGACTACCTTTCATTATTCTCAGTCCCAGACCAACTGACCAGTCTTGATGAGCTGCCATCCACATCAAGATATGACTCATAACGGAAGTCAGCGGAACAATTAGTACAAGACTGTGGGTAATGAGGTACTCCTTAATCCTTGAACATACATACTACAAACAAAAAGACCTATACTACAAACAAAAAGACTTTAACTGTCTCTAAGCATGTGCTTTTTAAGAGGCTAGATTTCTTTGGTCTTGTGGTTCACATATGGGAACAGGGAACACAGAAAGCAGAACAGAAAAGGAAAGCTCTACCTTACGAAGAAGCATATTAATAGACAGAAAAACAAAACCCCTATCTCTTATTCACATTATGGATGTATTTTCGTTAAATGAAAGAAACCCTCTAGATATTTTAAGTGATTCACCATTCTAATTTCAGTTTATATGCAACTTTTCAGAAACCCGCTATAGGGAAGAAAATGACTAAGAGCTCCTGATATTTTAAAGATAGCCTCACCCTTCTTACCACACACACCTAGTTTTAATTCCCATCATACTTATTAAAAATGACCTTAAGTATGAATTACTATTTAGTAACTAGAGATCCAATGGTAATTTCTAGGTGGCAAAATGTAAACTTGTTTCTCCTGTCAGCTAGAAGACACTGAATGGAAGATTGGACAGGGATATAAAATCAGCACTGTTGAAAAGATCTGGACTCTGGGGCAGTTCTCAACACTCCCTAACTGATGGCTCACTGTGCCTAAACGCTTTGTGTGAACAGTACGATTTGTGCTGAACACCTGCTTTCCCTCTGGGAGTCTAGAATTTTGTTATACGTTAGGCAGTGGCTCAGTACTTTGGGCTTCCCTGGTAGACAACACTTCAAACATGTTGGCACAATTCACTGCTGGAGAATTAAGCACATTCCGTGTGACTCCACTAGGAGAGAACTCTTAGAAGCCTATGCCTTTCCTATGGACCTATGCACCTTTTCCCTTTACCAATTTTGATTTGTGGTCTTTTGCAGTAATAAATCATAGCTATGATTACAATTATATGCTAAGAACTATGAATCCTCCAATGGAACTGAAGATCATTCTAGATAATGTTAAGAGTGATAGGGGGAATTCCCTGGTGGTCCAGTGGTTAGGGTTCTGCGCTTCCACTGCACAGGGCTCGGGTTTGGCACTTACCCGCCTCCCCCACCCAAAAAAAGAGTGATGGATAGTGCCTGCATTGACTCCTTTGTTTTCAAGCAATTTATTTGGTGATGTTCATTAGAAATGCTCCTTTGTGGACCCTGGCGGTCCAGTGGTTAAGACTCCGCACTTCCACTGCAGAAGGCATGGGTTTGATCCCTGGTCGGGGAACTAAGATCCTACATGCTGTGTGGTGAGGCCACAAAAAAAAAAAAAAAGAAAAAAAGAAATGCTCCTTTGTGAAATATGTGTGTTTTGACAATGGCAGTTACACAGTACTTCTGTTATTCCTTTTTTCAAAGCAAGTTTGAAGGAACTAATATTTTGAACATCTATTATTTAGCACAGAGAAAAACACCTTTGACATAGAAGGGTTATATGCTGAACTGTGTTCCCCAAAATTCTTATGCTGAAATTCTAATCCCCAGAACCTCATGATGTGATGATATTTGGAGTGTGTGACTGTTTTTGTCCTGGTCTCTTCTACTGCCCTATACTCTTCATCAAAACTATATCCATGTTGACAGCTAAAACTACCACCTAGATATAAATGATTCACAAATTTATATTCCAGTCTAGATCTCGCTTTTAAACTCCAGGCTCTACTTTGACAGTTCTAATTCGATGTCCAAAAATGAACTCCCCTCCAAAACCTGGTCCTCTTCCCTATCTCAGTAAATGACACAACCACCTTTCTAGTTCTGGAAGACAGAAACATCCTTGGTACCTCCCTTCCCTTTACCTTCCTATATTTAATACATCACCGGGTTCTAGTGAATTTATTTTCTATTGAAATGCTGATGGAATCTGTTCATTTCTTTCCATGTCTATTGCCAATACTCCAGTCTAAGTTCCCATTTCTTTCCTGGTGTACAACATTAGCTAGGAAAATCTCAATTTGTTCTCTACCCAGAAGTTACAGCAATCTTTCCAAAACAAATCCAACCCTATGCCCTCCTCAACATACTTTAAAACTCCTTCAATAGCTTCCCACTGCTCTTAGGATGAAGTCCAAAGTCCTTAATAAGACCTCCAAAGCCCTGCATAGTCTGGACACCTACCTACCTACCACTCACCCTCTCCTTCCTCATCTAACAACTCACTCACTGCTTTCTAGCCCCACTGGCCTTCTTTCAGATATTTAAAGAAGCATGATCTCTCTTATGTGAAGTCATAGCACCTGCTGTATTCTCTGCATGAAACACTCTCCTCCACCATCTCTCTGCTTAAATACCTCTTTTTTTCTTCCTTCTGAGCTCAGTTCAACTTCTATTTTTTCAGAAATCTTCCCTAACTAACCATTCTCCTCTATTATAGGCTCTTACACAACAAGTAACTTTCCTTCATAGCATCTGTCATATTTGTAATTTTATATTTAGTTATAGTAATTTAAATGTTGTCTTTCCCACCAGACTGTAAGATCAATGATAAGAATTGTGTCTGTTTTTGCTCCTCACTGAATGGATAGATGAATAAATGACCTACTAAAAATGTTATCTACTAATAGCTAAAAATAGTCACCCATTAACTTACTCCCGTGTTCCTTCTCATTTCAGTGTTTCTATACTTATTAAAGTTAGTATACATGCTATAACACTGGGATTACAGAGTTGTTTTTGCTTTGCTAAGTATATTCTTTAAGAATGACTGATAATAATAGTATCTCCACCAATCCCTCCAAAAAGTGAACACTAAATGATTTTGAAGACCTGTGGAAAATAACGTTTACAAATTAATCATTTACAATGTACAAGGGCACTTAGTACAAAATGAATGGGTTTATGAAAATCTAAATCACCAATGTAGTAAATTGCTAATTAATATAAATGCTGGCAACCTTCAAGGGTGGTTCAGTCGGCTGCCCTCACCTCTATCTCTATGTCTATGAATATGATTCATGAAGTATTTTGTCTCTGGGCTAAAAAGGTGATTGCGTGACTATTTTACTAATGTATTCCTTCACCACTAGACTATAAGCTTGATAAAGGTAGGGATTATGTCTGTTTTGCTCACCAATATATACTATTTACCTAGCACAGTATCTTTCACATAGTAGGGATTCAAGCATTACTGGATAACTGAATGATTTAAATCAAAGCACTCATGTTCCTGTAATCCATGTCATATATTCTTATCAGGATTTTGTAAACATGCTATGAAAATTTTGCTAAGGATTTGGATTATGCCACAATAAAACCAAAAAGGAAAACCTGATATAAATTACAACCAACATTCCTTCTCCAAGTGATAACCTGGTTTGTTGCCTGGTTTGTTGCCTCTCTGAAATTTCAACCTACCTTTCTATCCCACAGTAACTTCAATTTGTCCAAAATCAAACTAATTATCTCCTTCTACTTCTACAATCCTTCTCAAGCTCAGAATTTCTATGCCCACTATCTAGGTTAATAATAGAAAAGTATAGTGGAAGGAACACAGACATATCATAGAATTTCAGCCTCTGGCACTTATCAGGTATGTGACCATAGGCAAGTTACTTAATACCTCTAAGCCTAAGGTTCCTCAACAGAAAAATGAATAGAATACCTATCTTAGAAGAATGTTATAAGGAATAACTAAGAAAATGTACCAACCACGATAGGGGCTCAAATATCTGGGCCTTCCTATAATGACATCATTAATCATCCAAGGTACACATCTCTTCCCCCTTTCCCTTTATCCCCAGCATCTACTTAAATGCCTTATCTACCATTTTCTCAATGTTGATAGGAGACATACATGTACCTGCCCTGTGAGTTTAAATTTTGAGAAAGAGGGGATTCACAGTAAGAGAAGCAAATATATTTCAAGTAAATTTAAACATTTTTTTCCTCTTTAATGCTTTAATTCTCTACGTCTTCATGCAAAAAACAAAAAAACAAAAAAAAACCCCAAAGAGAATCCAAGCAAAAGCATTTGCCTTAAAGAAAGGGAAAAATTTAAATTAAAATGTGTTAGGAAAAGAAATGCAGCATCACGGAAAGGGGTAGAAGAGACAAGGAACAAAGGATTACAAAATGTGCTGAGGCAGAGCAAAGGGCAAAGACAGGGTCAGTCACACAAAAAAGCAAGGTTGACCTTCTGATGAGGAAAATCTCTGAAGCGTTCCAACTGTTTGTTAATAAATAATGTATCATCTATAAAATGATGAATGTTGTGAAAAATAAAATGGGCCCCAATCTCAGAACTTACAAGTCAAGAAAGAAACAGATCAAAGTGTGAACTTGTCTATCTGAAAGGCACTGCATTAAAAGTTGGACCCAGGTTAGGGAATATGATATAATTTCAGAAACTAAATAAAACAATGCAGTGGGGAAGTGCCTAAATAATGTGCTGAGGCTGGAAATAGTACAAGTCTGGTTTGTGGTGAAGGAAAAATAAAGTCACTGCCAAAGAATGCAGCTTGTCACCAAAAGCTGTATCCTTTCCTCCAGAAGAGTCAGCTCTTCTGATTTTCTCCTTACAGCCTTACAAACTGCTGCTGGCACCACCCCCTCCCCAGCTGCAGTTTCCTACTGGGAATGTTTTTTTCTGAATTTTGCCAGACTGAAACATAAGGCCATAAAATGGAGGATTTGGAATAAATGATCTCAATGCATATTCTAACTCTGATGTTCAATGAATCTTGACCAAAAACCCCCAAACCAACCAAACAAACAAAACCCCAAAGACTAGCATTAATGAAATTCCTGAACCATAAAGGATAACAATTATACATAGAGGGGGAAAAAGCCAGCATCCCATCAATGATACTGACAAATGATATGTTTTATTTAATGAGATCAAACCGAAGTGATCTGCATGGAAAAAGAGCATTGCTTCCAGGGAGGCGTTTTGGCATTTATTTGTTTGCTTATTTTTTAAAGAAATGAAAAAGTTGGCTTCTTTTATTCATTACATAAATATTCACTGAGCACTTGTCATACAGGGTTATATACAGTATCCTAATTGGTGGAGAGCTGGTAGGCATCATCACCACAGGCACTCAGCATTAGCAAGTCATAAATCCATCTAAAGGTCAAGACAACTGAAATCAAGGTCACATTTTGAGCCTAGGCACAAATTACAGTATTTCTTGAATACTCAACCATATTTCAGATGCTGCTTTAGGCAAAGGAGATACAGTGGTGACCAAAACAGATGAGGTCTGTCCTTACAAAGCCTAAATCCCCTACAGTAGGGGGATACAGAGATATAGCAAACAAGAGAAAATGATTACCTCACCCATGGCTCCTAGTATCCCTAAATTGCCCATGACCTGGCAACTCCTGGGACAGGCATACATTCCAGTGGACCCATAGGCTAGTCAACATTTGATGACTTGCAACCTCCTGACTGGTGAAGAGAGGATGAATCAACAGACTGTCTTCTCTGAGAATTAGAATTGGAAAACTGAATTAACTGACCTGAAAGATCATTGAGCAGCAAATACAAGGTGTGTAAACTGAGGTTTGAGGAAACTGTATTAAAGACAGATTAGAAATACTGAGTGAAGCAGACATTAGGAAAGCCCACAAATGAAAAATCCTGAAGCCTCTGGGTAAGAAAAATGGGAGAAAGCGGCTGCCTTGATTACTTGACAGCTGTCTGATTCTAATCCATGTGTATATCGTTAAAATAAAGCACGTTTCCTCTGAGTTAATTTTGTCTAAAATAAGAGTCTCCTAAGCATCACCACTATTTTCTTTACTGAATGAGACCTAAATTAGACCACCTTTTCCTTCTCATCAAGCAAACTGGTTTCCAGAGGGGAAATGGTACCCACTTACTAACAAAGAATTGCTTACCAGTGGGGCAGATCTCCAGGGTAGTTGTGGGCCTAGAGATATCCAATCTGACTTAGTGCTTGAGTTATTGTTGGAACCACTTCTTTGCTACAGCCAAAAAATACTGGAATTTTTCTCACTTAAGCATCCTATCTTTGAATTTTACCAGTTCAAAGAATAAGAATATACATTTCAATAACTATCTTTCATCCTTAAATGGAAGATTCAAATATATGACAACTTGAAAGCTAACAGTAATAAGCCCAAGAATTCTTTGCAAAACCAGAGTCAGAATATACACAGCCTTTATGGAGTTAAAAGACGAAAGCTTAAAAAGGTGTTAATTCCAAAAAGAATATGTTTGTCGCAGCCAAGCGTTGTCTTTGGAGCTCAGGAAGTCTGTTATTGCATTTACTGCACTAAGTTCTCTAACAGATACCTTCCCCCCTCTTTTTAAGGGTTATTTTTTGAAGGGCTAACATCATCAAAAAAAATTAATTCCCTCTGAAAACTGGTGAACTTCAGTTGCAAAAATTTGTTTTTTAATTTTTAAATTTTATTTTATTTTTGGCTGCACTGGGTCTTTGTTGCTATGTGTGGGTTTTCTCTAGCTGCGGCGAGCAAGGGCTACCCTTCGTTGTAGTGCGCGGGTCTCCCATTGTGGTGGCTTCTCTTGTTGTGGAGCATGGGCTCTAGGCGCACAGGCTTCAGTCGTTGTGGCTCGGGAGCTCTAGAGCGCAGGCTCAGTAGTTGTGGCGCACTGGCTTAGTTGCTCTGCAGCATGTGGGAACCTTCTGGCCCAGGGCTCGAACCTGTGTCCCCTGCATCGGCAGGCGGACTCTCAAACCACTGCGCCACCAGGGAAGCCCTGTTACTCCTTTTTAAAACTGGGATTTTTATCTTCACTGAGTTGTAAAGAGTTCTGTATATATCCTGAACATAAGTCCTTATCAGATAGATGATTTGCAAAAAATACTTTCTTGCATTCTATGCATTGTCTTTTCACTTTGCTGGTGTCCTTTGAAGCACAAGTGTTTAATTTCATGATATCCACCAAATTTATTTTTTGGTCAGCTGTGCTTTTTGTATCATATCTAAGAAGGCTTTACCTAATCCAAGGTCAAGAAGACATCTATATTTAAGAGTTTCATAGTTTTAGCTCTTACTAAAACTATAGTATAGGTAATATGAACCATTGAGTTTATTTTTGTATATGGTGAGAGGAAGGGGTCCAACCTCATTCTTTGTGAGTATGCAGGTGTCCCAGCACCAACTGCTGAAAATTGTTTTGAAAAGGCCTATATTTTAATGTGAGTTTTCCCAGAAGCCTAGTGAAATATTTCAGGGAGGAGGTTAAAGGAGTAAGGATTTTATAAGACTGCTTATTTTAAGCAAACGTGGTCCCTTCAGGAGGCATAAAAAAAAAATTACTCTGACCAAGTATGTTTTCTATGTCCTCTAGTCAAATCAGCTGCTGAAGCTTCTACATAGCTGGTTCTTATTTTCTAATGGACTATGCATTCAATACCGTATCCCTGGGACTTCCCTGGTGGTCCAGTGGGTAAGACTCCATGCTCCCAGTGCAGAGGACCTGGGTTCGATCCCTGGTCAGGGAACTAGATCCTGCATGCATGCCACAACTAAGAGTCCACATGCCACAACTAAAGATCCTGCATGCCACAACTAAGACCTTGCACAGACTAAATAAGTAAGTAAATAAATAAATAAATAAAATTTTAAAAAAGCATGATCCATAAAAAAATACTGCTCAACCAGTCTTAATGAAAATGAAAATTTAAGAAAAATACCATATCCTTAATACTTGCCTTCTAATTGTTCATGATGTTTCATGTAACATACCCTAACATAGAAAACGAAGAAAAATTATAATTGTCTTTACAGTGATCCTCTTTAAGACACAGACACCTCGGATCTCAACTTTGAGACTGTATTAAATAAATACTGAGATGCTGATACTTGTCCACTAGACTGCTCAGATTATGCTGAGTATCAGCACCTACAAGTCTTAAACTAGAAAATCAGGTTTAGTCTTTAGATTCTCCCTCAAGCTCAATTCCAGGGGTCAGGTCATCAGGAAATCTCTAACTAGTAAGCAGAATATGGAATACAGAGTGCTTAAGTCCTTTTGCTAATGAACCTCAAAAAAAAAAAAAAAAAGGCTTCCTAATACAAATGTAAGTAAAACGAAAGTTAAGATTACTAGAGAGATACTAATGTTCCCAAATGTAAAGTTGCCCTAAGCAAGGCTATCTACCCATCAGCCAGCTATTTACAACTTATTTTCAAACTGAAACTGTCAACACACTACTTTTTCATAAAAGCTCCCCTTGTACAATTTCTAGATGAGAAACACATCTCAACATCTCCTCTACCCCTACTACCATCAAGAATCAAGAAACTTATCCTGGAATATCAAGAAATAACCTGAATGTATAGAAGAGTAATATGGACTTAATAGATTTATAGATTTAATGGTTTTTTTAAAATTGGAGCTTTCAAAACTACAGTAACATGAGAAAATGCTTGTAAAATGACAGAGTAAAAACTAAAAGTATGCAAAAAATATTAGAGAGTAATATTATACATATTTTAAAATATTTGCATTTGGGATAAAAGTATAAAACTCAGTACCCTTTAGGTAGTTACCACCCATTCCTCCTTTTCCCCAGCCTGTTTCTATGGACTTACCTATTCTAGATATTTCATATAAATGGAATCACAGACTACATACATGACTTTTTTTTGGGTGTCTAGCTTCTTTCACTGAGCATTATATATCTGAGCTTCGTCCATGCTGTAGTATGTATTAAGTCCAATTTTAAGATACAGTGAACCAGTCATACATAATTCTTTTGAGTTTCTTGCATGTAGGGTACTATTAGCTAAACAATATTTGGTTTCAACAATGCAACTTGGAGTGCAAAGGTATACAAATCAGTGGAAATTAACTTTGTTTTTTATACTTAAAATTGTAAAACTACAAAGAAAAAGGATTGTTAAATTGCACAATATCTTTTTAAAGTATACAAACCACTTCTAGTTTAGAATTATGTAATGAAATCCAATGATACACACTGTGTACCATAAGTCAGGAAAACATGGCTCACTGTGGTGTTACAAAATAGCTGTGTGACCCTGTCACACCCATTCAGTCAAATATCCAAGAGTACAGGACATCAAATGTTCTTAAATTTTTGTTCTTTATATTAAATAGCTGGCACTGAGGGATCACTGTTTAATAGGAGACCTGGCAGCAGTAGACAAGATATAATGAAGAAGGCAATGAAAGAAAGTAAGAACAGAAGTTTGAGATGATAGACGAGAGGTTGTTAATTGAGATCTGGGCTTAAGGGGGGTACATAAACCCCTTGAAATTGCATGCAAAATTCTGTGCATCTTCCCAGGAAGAGGACTTATGGTTTTCAGCTTCCCAAAAATTAATAAATAATGAAAGGGTTAAGAGACACTTCTGTGAACTTGGATGGCTGCCACAGAACAGAAAAACCAGTTGAAGGAATATAAGGAAACATTTCAAACAAAGAGATAAAAGAAATCTTGGTTTTTGACACCTGAACACCCAGTCCTTCAAGAAGCCATCTCACAAAACTGTAACCAAAAGTTAGCTGTCTCACCTCAAGCCTCCTCTAGCACCTGTCACCCGTATGACTTTGTACTGTTTCATATTTGATCTTATACTTGGCCCATGGTACCTAACAGTGAGAGTGACCTCCCAGATCCACGAAAGTTAACTGAAAAAATTATAACCACTTTCAGGTGCCTTAAGTCAGTGCAAACAAATTTATAATTTAGACTTAATGCATTTTTCTATTTTACGTTAAAATTACACATTCTGTAACTAAAAAACAACAGTAGAAAACTGAAATTCTTTGGAAATTAGGCAGTAATGCCTTCTCATAGAGCTTCTGAACTCAAAACACAGTCTTTGTCCTAAAAAGGACTCCTTGCCCTTCACTTCAGATGGGCTAGATCTATCTAACCTTGAATGGAGGGTCCTAATTTGAGGCTACAAAAAAAGAGTCTTAATTCTTCACTATCAAAAGGTGACTTCTGAAAGTGACTTTTGACTGACAAACATGTAGTTTAAGGAGTTTTCCTGGTTAAAGTCTCCAACTTTGGTCTAGTGACTGACTCCCTTACCTCCATCTAGTTTATTGACCTGGCCAGATTTCCCTAGATGTGGTATTTTAATTCCTGCTTATTTGAGCAAGTGAGTCTCCACATATCAGCTCTTTAACCTGAATATTAAAGTTCAGTCTGCTGGCCCAAAAATGGACCACCTACCTCTCTGTATCCAGATCATTTGGACCACTTAACTTTTAGAGTCAAACATACAGTCCTGCTCACATGTGCACCTATCTCCAGTTAGTCTTTTCATCTTGTTAAAATAGAGGCACTAACAAAAGAATGGTAATGACCTAAATGTCCATCAAATAGGGAACTGATTAAATAAATAACAGTACACACAATGAATACTATGCAGCCCTAGAGAAGAATGAAGCTTTTTATGTACTGATAGGAAAACAGCTTCAAGGTACAGTGTGGGAAAAAAAGCAACATGCAGAATTGTTTTGTACTGCGGGCTACTTTTTGTTTAAAGGGGTCAAGGAGGACTACTTGTATTTGTTTGCACGTGTATAAAATCTCTTGAAGGATATACAAAAAACATTAACTTTAGTTGCCTATTGGATGTGGAACTGAGTGGCTACAGAACAAATAAGATGTCTCATCCATACTTTTCTAGAATTTAACCACATGAATATATTATTTAAAATCATTAAAAAATAAATTTAAAGATTGTTTTCTTTTGTGTAGGCCTCTGTTTGGATTCCATGTGCTTCCACCTTCTCAGAAACCTTATACTACAGATTTTTGCTGCTCTCCATATTCAACTTCTTTTCACTGCATCCTTCCCATCGGCTTATAAACATGTCTTTCTCATTAAAACAAACTAATCCACCGTCGATTCCACATCTAATTATTGCCCTATTCCTATACCCCTCCCCTGCTTCACAGCCGATCTTCTCCCAAAATAATCTGTTCTTGATGTTTCTATATCTTAATCTCCTGGAAAAATTTTTACCATACAATCCATTACTAAGTTCTGCTGTTTTTGTCTCTCAAATATCAATAGAATTCATCTATAACTCTTCATCTCTATTGCCAACACCCTAGCTAACAATATCTGCTAATGCAGTGGCTTCCTAAATAGTATACATACTCTTTGTTCTCAGAGACCTTCTTTAAAAATACAAATCTAATTTAATTTACATAATACCCCCCTCCCAACCCCACCTAAAATCCTTCACTGGCTAGCTTTCCTCTGTTCTAGGATAAAGTCCAAAATCCTTAATAAAGATAAGAAATGTAAAGAACCTGGCACAAGCATCTTAATGACTATTCCCAGGGTACAAACATGTACCCACTTCTCTAAAATGCTCTTTTTAGAGAGGCAAGTTTGAATTCCTAAGGGATTTTGTTTGAAATGCCAGACATAAAAAATATTTTAAATGTATTTCATAATCTTATCCTTTTGGTACAATATCTTGGAGTCTTTCTCTGGACTGCAGGTCATGACCATTGTGGACTGTAAAATAAGTTTTAGAGGGTCAAAGCTAGGACTTTTCAGAAAATGAAATAGAATATACAGAATATATAATAGTAAGGGTCAATACTGTTTTATGAAACTTGTTTCCGTTTTTACAAACTGAAACATGGTATAAAATGTATTTTTTCTATTTTGAGTTGCCAAAAAAATATCTGAACCCATGGTCTAAGCAATTTGAGATTATGATACTACTGTTTTCCTACGATACAATGTTTTTCATCTATGACTAAGAAATTATACTTCAAGTTAACTTTCAATAGGTTTCAGAATTTCAGCCATTTTAAAATGGCTCTATTTCACACTATCTAATCTTAAATAAGGTCTGATAATTTACCTAACAGTGTTGCAACAGCAAAATTTAACTGAATACCTATACCACACACCTATCAGAACTCTGTGGTTCAAACCCCAAAGGCTTTGCGGTTTCTGGCAGCAGAGATATGAGCTCATTACCTGCAACTCAGAGACTGACTCTCAGGGATTCTTAACCTTCTTTGTGGCATGGAAACCTTTACCAATCCGATGAAAAGTCATAGATCCCTTCTCAGACAGTGCTTTTGAATGGATACATAAGATTACCAAGGAAATTAGTTACACTGAAATATAGTTCTATTCTTGACCCTATAAGGATCTGTGGACCTAAGGGTAAGTATTCATCAATCTAAAGATTACACTGAGTTTAAAATTTATATGTAAGAAGTCCTAGGTAACTAAAGCACATTTTAAGAAATACAAAGCATTTTTAGAAAAAATATCTAGGAACAAGAGAAAATTCTAGATAATGAAACACAGTGGGGGATGGGAGCTGTATGTGAAAAATGAAATACTGATAAGCTTACCCCAATATTAAGGAAGGTTTCTTCCCTTTCTCTATTTCTCTACTCTCATGTATATATGGACTTCCTGCTAAAATCAACTTTATTTACTTAAGCAAATTTCTGCAATGGAAACTCTTAAAAATAATTTTTTGAACCTTAAAAAAAAGTACAAGGTGCCCATATTTCCAAATCCCCAAACAGTTTATTCACAAATAAAAATGCTGCTCTACTCATAGGTACTACCTGGGCTCTCTTCTACTGGCAGCTGCTAGAAAATATTATGACAAGCCTAATTATCTGATTTTCCAATAGGCAGAATATTAGAAGAGTTACTATAAGGGGAGCTGCATGAACAGCAGATGAAGAACCATCAGACAGTGGGAAGACAATGAGAAAAAAAAAATTATAAAATGCTGGTACAAGAATTAAAAGCAGAAGGACTTCCCTGGTGGTGCAGTGGATAAGACTCCACGCTCCCAATGCAGGGGCCCCGGGTTTGATCCCTGGGCAGGGAACTAGATCCTACATGCATGCCTCAACTAAGAGTTCACATGACACAACTAAGGAGCTTGAGTGCCGCATCTAAGGAGCTGCTGAGCCACAACTAAGGAACCTGAGAGCCAAAACTAAGGATCCGGCAAGCCACAACTAAGACCTGGTGCAACCAATTAAAAAAAAAAAAAGAAGAAAAGAATTAAAAGCAGAATAGATTTCATTCAGTAACACAAATATTCCTACATAATAAGACTCTGGGGCACCATTCTATCACCTACAGAGAATAATAAACTAATCCTTCTAATGTGTTTTGAATCAGTAAAATGAGATGAAAATCTGCTCATAAGTCAGAATTTCAGTGATTTATGGGGGAAGGAGTGAGAATGAAAAGGGAGCATTGTGAAGTTTGAAAAGACCCAGCTGCGAATCAGTCTTAGAAAGACACTGTTACCAAAGACAGTGTTCTGGAATTAAAAAAAAGTTAAAAATGTAAAACATATTTTAGAAGGTTTCTATCCAAAACTTATCTATCCAAAATAAATTGTTTGAATTGGAAAATTTCACTTAAATCTAATTGCAGTTGTACTTTCTACAACTGGATCCACTCAGTTCTCCTGTGTGATTTCAATACCCCATCTTTTTAAGTCTTGTTTTTTAAGTCACCTTGCTCCTTCATTACCCTGAACAGAATACTTATCAGTACCTATGGCTTCAGGGCCCTCTTAAGCTTCAAATCTACTTCTATTACTTCTACGTTTAAAAAAACATCACAGGGTTTCCCTGGTGGCACAGTGAAGAATCCACCTGCCAATGCAGGGGACACAGGTTCAAGCCCTGGTCTGGGAAGATCCCACATGCTGCGGAGCAACTAAGCCCCGTGCGCCACAACTACAGAACCTGTGCTCTAGGGCTCGCGAGCCTCAACTACTGAGCCTGCATGCCACAACTACTGAAGCCTTGTGCCTAGAGCCCATGCTCTGCAACAAGAGAAGCCACTGCAAGAAGCCAGCACACCGCAACGAAGAGTAGCCCCTGCTCGACACAACTAAAGAAAGCCTGCGTGCAGCAATGAAGACCCAATGCAGCCAAAAAAAATTTTTTTTTAAATCACAGTAAAAGGCAAGAAACTAGGATACAAATGACTAGTGGAGATAATGCTAAATAAAACACATTCACACTATACTATAAATTAGCCTCAATCAGGAATTGGCGCCTTAATATCAATTAATGGCAAATGTACAATGTTTGATTTGAGAGAGAAAGGTTAGACAGGGAGCCCTGATCACCTAAGGGAGAAAAGAAAGGTGAAAGGGGAATCACCAATTGAGGATAGAAAGAGGACATTGGAACACCAAAAACACTTTGTTAACTTTAGCATTTTACTGAGTGACAGTGGTGTGTATTTTCAAATAACAAAATAGATGTTACGCACAGGGATGTTTCTGTCAATTTAGCAGAACACTGCTGTGCTATATGAAACTTACCTTTATATGATTTAAGAGATCTTTTTAGAAGACCCACTTTATTATAAAAGGAGTCTCATTACCTCAATTATCACGTATAAACCACTTCATTCCAATATTCCATTCTTCTGACAGATTCACTTTACTGGAAAAGGACTCCCAGGTCCCCATGACTGCCTTTGAGTCAAATCCAGTGTTACCATATCTATTTTTTTTTTTTTTTTTTGTGGTAAGCGGGCCTCTCACTGTTGTGGCCTATCCCGTTGCGGAGCACAGGCTCTGGACGCGCAGGCTCAGCGGCCATGGCTCACGGGCCCAGCTACTCCACAGCATGTGGGATCCTCCCAGACCGGGGCACGAACCCATGTCCCCTGCATTGGCAGGCGGACTCTCAACCACTGCGCCACCAGGGAAGCCCCACCATATCTATTTTGATTCTTCTACTATTCCTCTGCCACACTGTGCAATTACCTCTACCATCTAAAACTCAATTCTCATAGCTGACTAGCTCTACTGCTAAAACCTATTTCTTCATCTATAAGATGGGAATAACATTCACTTTCATATAATTATTATGAAAATTAAGAACTCCCAGTTTCTGATCTAGCATGTAAGCTTAGAAGTCACCACACCACCCTAACAAAAAAATCAACAACTCTTCTTAGATTGGTCAGAGATGTGGGGTCACAGAGCAAACTGCTGACCCCAAAACTTAAGAGATAGACAGATGGATACAGAAAATCACAACTTACCAGAGCAGAAACCTGTCAGCAGAACCAGTGCTGGGATAGGAACACCTGAACTGTAATTCTGCTGGGGACTGTATGATTACTAGGGGTTCAGTGTGAACAAGTCTGAGTTAAAAACTCCAGGGGGACCCCACAGTCAATTTGTAAGTTTTATTTCATGAGCTTTACCAGGTGTTCCCAGCGAGTATCAGAGAAAAATTCCCCTCATGCTCCCAAGAGGAGTGGGAAAGGAACCATTTTGATATATGCCAGAGCATTCTATTCTTCTTCACCTAAGGGGGTAGAGGCGGACACTGAGAAGCAATGGGAATTGCAAATTAAAACAAGCAAACAAAAACACCACTTACACCTATTAGAATGGTGAAAATTCAAAACACTTGACAGTATCAAATGCTGGCGAGGATGTGGATGGAGCAACAGGAGCTCTCCCTTACTGCTGGTGGGAATGCAAATGGCACAGCCACTTTGAAAGACAGTTTGGCGGTTTCTTACAAAACCAAACATACTCTTACCATATACAATCCAGCAATTATGCTCCTTGGTATTTACCTAAAGGAGTTGAAAACTTATATCCACCCAAAAACCTGCACATGGATGTTAATAGCAGCTTCAATCATAATTCCCAAAACTTGGAAGCAACCAAGATATGCTTTAGTAGGTAAATGGATAAACTTGTGGTGCATCAAGACAATGGAATACTATTCAGTGCTAAAAAGAAATGAGCTATTAAGCCATGGATAAACGTGGAATAAACTTCATTGCATGTTACTAAGTGAAAGAAGCCAATGTGAAAAGGCTACATGCTGTTTGATTCTAAATATATGACATTCTGGAAAAGAAAAACTATGGAGACAGTAAAAGATCAGTGGTTGCCAGGGGTTAGGAGGAAGGGATGAACATGTGGAGCACAGAGGATTTTTTAGGCAGGCAAAATATTCTGTATGATACTATACATAACGGAGAATCCATGTCATTGTACATTTGTCCAAACTCATAGAGTATACAACATCAAGAGTGAACCTTAATATAAACTATGGATTTTGGATAATAATGATATTTTAGTGTAGATTCATTTAAAAAAAATCAAATGTGGCCCTATCAAAATCCCAGCTGATTTATTTTCAGAAATTGACAATTGATCCTAAAATTCATATGGAATTATAAGGGACTAAGAATAGCCAAAATAATGTTGAATAATAAGAACAAAGTCTGAAGACTCACACCTCATGACTTCAAAACTTACTGCAAAACTAGTGTAGGACTAGCATTAAGAATAGACATGTAGGGCTTCCATGGTGGTACAGTGGTTGAGAGTCTGCCTGCTGATGCAGGGGACACGGGTTCCTGCCCCGGTCCAGGAAGATCCCACATGCCGCGGAGCGGCTGGGCCCGTGAGCCATGGCCACTGAGCCTGCGCATCTGGAGCCCGTGCTCCACAACGGGAGAGGCCACAACAGTGAGAGGCCCGCGTACTGCAAAAAAAAAAAAAAAGAATAGACATGTAGGGACTTCCCTGCTGCTGCAATGGTTTAAGAATTCACCTGCCAATGCAAGGGACACGGGTTCGATCCCTGCTCCGGGAAGATCCCACATGCAGCAGGGAAACTAAGCCCGTGTGCCACAGCTACTGAGCCTGTGCTCTAGAGCCCGTGAGTCACAGCTACTGAGCCTGTGTGCCACAACTACTGAAGCCCAGGTGCCTAGAGCCCGTGCTCCACAACAAGAGAAGCCACTGCAATGAGAAGCCCGTGCACTGCAACAAAGAGTAGCCCCCACTCACCGCAAATAGAGAAAGCCCGCACACAGCAACGAAGACCCAACGCAGACAAAAATAAACAAATAAAATTTAAATTAAAAAAAAAAAGAATAGGCATGTAGGGACTTCCCTGGTGGCGTGGTGGTTAGGAATCCGCCTGCCAATGCAGGGGACACGGGTTTGATCCCTGGTCCGGGAAGATCCCACGTGCCGCAAAGCAACTAAGCCCGTGTGCCACAACTACTGAGCCTGCACTCTATAGCCCGCACACCACAACTACTGAAGTCCACATGCCTATAGCCAGTGCTCCACAACAAGAAAAGCCAAGCGTAGACATGTAGATCAATGGAACATAACTGAAGAGTCCAGAAATAACCCCTTAACACTTAACGGACAATTAATGTGGGGCACAACAATGGGGAAATATTGAACAAATGGTGCTCTGACAGGATAGTCACATTCAAAATAATAAATTTGGGCCTTCCTTACACTACACACAAAAATTAACTCTTAAAAGAAAACACAGGAGTAAATCTTTGTGAATGTGGATTAGGCAAAATTTTCTTAGACACAACACCAAAAGCTCAAGTGACAAAAGAAAAAATAAATTGGATCCACCAGAATTAGCAATTTTTGTGCTCAAGTAACACCATCAAGAAAGTGAAAAGAGGGCTTCTCTGGTGGCCCAGTGGTTGAGAGTCCGCCTGCCAATGCAGGGGACACGGGTTTGAGCCCTGGTCCGGGGGGATCCCACATGCCGCGGAGCAACTAAGCCCGTGAGCCACAACTACTGAGCCCACGTGCCTAGAAGCCGTGCTAGGGAGAAGCCACTGCAATAAGAGGCCTGCGCATCGCAATGAAGAGCGGTCTCAGCTCGCGGTAACTAGAGAAAGCCCACGCACAGCAATGAAGACCCAACGCAGCCAAAAATAAATAAATAAATTAAAAAAAAAAAAGAAAGTGAAAAGACCATAGCAAAGGAAACCATAAACAAAACAAAAAGACAACCCACATAATGGAAGAAAATATTTGCAAAGAAAGTGACCAACAGGGATTAATCTCCAAAATATACGAACAGCTCATGCAGCTCAATATCAAAAAAAAAAGCAACCCAATCGAAAAATGGTTGGAATATCTAAATAGACATTTCTCCGAAGAAGATATACAGATGGCCAAAAAGCACATGAAAAGATGCTCAACAGGGCTTCCTTGGTGGCACAGTGGTTAAGAATCCGCCTGCCAATGCCAGGGACACAGGTTTGGGCCCTGGTCCAGGAAGATCCCACATGCCACAGAGCAACTAAGCCTGTGCACCACAACTACTGAGCCTGCGCTCTAGAGCCTGCAAGCCACAACTACTGAAGCCAGCACACGTAGAGGCCGTGTTCCGAAACAAGAGAAGCCACCGCAATGAGAAGCCCACACACCGCAATGAACACCGCGACTAGAGAAAGCCCACACACAACAAAGACCCAATGCAGCCAAAAATTAATTAATTTTAAAAAAAGATGCTCAACATCACTAATTATTAGAGAGATGAAAATCAAAACTACAATGAGGTATCACCTCACACCGGTCAGAATGGCCACCACCAAAAAATCTACAAACAATAAATGCTGGAGAGGGTGTGGAGAAAAGGGAATCCTCCTACACTGTTGGTGGGAATGTAAATTGGTATAGCCACTATGGAGAACAGTATGGTGGTTCCTTTTTTTTTTTTTTTTAACATCTTTATTGGAATATAATGGCTTTACAATGTTGTGTTAGTTTCTGCTGCATAACAAAGTGAATCAGCTATATGTATACATGTATCCCCATATGCCCTCCCTCTTGCATCTCCCTCCCACCCTCCCCATCAGACTCCTCTACCGAGCTGATCTCCCTGTGCAATGCAGCTGCTTCCCACTAGCTATCTATTTTACATCTGTTAGTGTATATATGTCAATGCTACTCTCTCACTTTGTCCCAGCTTACCCCTCCCCCTCCCCATGTCCTCAAGTCCATTCTCTACATCTGCGTCTTTATTCCTGTACTGCCCCTAGGTTTGTCAGAGCCAATTTTTTTTCTTTTAGATTCATTATGGCGGTTCCTTAAAAAACTAAAAATAGAGCTACCATAGGATAAGCAACCCCACTCCTGGGCATATATCCGGAGAAAACCATAACTGGAAAAGATACATGCACCTCCATGTTCACTGCAGCACTATATACAACTGCCAAGACATGGAAGCAACCTAGATGTCCATGAACAGAAGAATGGATAAAGAAAATGTAGTACATATATACAATGGAATATTACTCAGGCATAAAAAAGAATGAAATAATGCCATTTGCAACATGGATGGACCTAGAGATTGTCACACTGAGTGATGTAGGTCAGACAGAGAAAGACAAATATCATATGATAGCGTTTACACGTGGAAGCTAAAAAAATGTTACAAATGAACTTATTTACAAACAGAAATAGAGTCACAGATGTAAAAAACAAACTTATGGTTACCAGGGGGGAAAAGGGGGGAGGGATAAATTGGGCAACAGGGATTGACATATATACACTACTATATATAAAATAGATAACTAATAGGGACCTACTGTATAGCAAATGGAACTCTACTCAATACTCTGTAATGACCTATATGGAAAAAGAATTTTAAAAAGAGTGGATATATGTATATGTATAACTGATACACTTTGCTCTACAGCAGAAACTAACACAACATTGTAAATCAACTATACTCCCATAAAAATTAAACCACCACCCCCAAACTAGTCTATCTGTAGGAACAAGCAGGAGCAATCACTCACAAAGATCTAATAATGATATTTGAAGGGGTTTCTTTTGCAGAAATGATGGAAAAGTACAAATAAAACATGAAATTGAACAGGGTATGCTTGTTAGGGTCTCTAGAAGCAGAAAACAGCTTTATAGGGTATAATTACAAAATCTACTGGCTTTTTGTTTGCATTCACTTCCAAAGATTCTGACAACAGTCTTAAAACAGTCTCAGAGTAGATGACTATCGCTGTCTTTATTTGTCCAAAATTCTGAAATTCTCATCACCAAAACAGCTGTTAGTCTGCTCCCAGTAACATTATGTTCTTCTGAAAAATACCACTTCATACCCTTTCTCTGAGCGCTTTCAATGGAAGGATTATTCATGTCACATATGTTCTCTGTCTGTAATTAACTAAGAGGAAGGGACATAAAGATTTAAAGGAAGGTAAACTCATGGTTACCAAGGAGGAAGGGGGGAGGGGATAAATTAGGAGATTGGGATTGACAATAGATAACTAATAAGGACCTACTGTATAACACAGGGAACTCTACTCAACACTCTGTAATGACCTATATGGGAAAAGAATTTTAAGAAGAGTGGATATATGTATAACTGATTCACTTTGCTGTACAGCAGGAACTAACACAACATTGTTAATCAACTATACTCCAATAAAAATTAATTTTTAAAAAGTGAAAAGACAGTCCACAAAACAGGAGAAAACCTGCAAATCTCATATCTGACAAGGGATCAGAATATATAAAGAACTCTTACAACTCAATAAGGATCTGAATAGACATTTCTCCAAAGATGTACAAATGGCCAAGAAGCACGTGAAAAGATGCTCAACGTGAGCCTTTACGGAAATGCAATCAAAACCACAATGAGGACTTCCCTGGTGGCGCAGTGTTAAGAATCTGCCTGCCAATGCAGGGGATTCGAGCCCTGGTCTGGGAAGATCCCACATGCCACGGAGCAACTAAAGCCTGTGTGCCACAACTACTGAGCCCGTGCTCTAGAGCCTGCGAGCCACAACTACTGAAGCCCGCGTGCCTAGAGGCTGTGTTCTGCGACTAGAAGCCACCGCATCTAGCCACCGCATGAGAAGCCCATGCACTGCAATGAAGAGTAGCCCCTGCTAACCGCAACTAGAGAGAGCCTGAGCGCAGCAACGAAGACCCAACGCAACCAAAAATAAATAAACAAATAAGTTAATTAATTTAAAAAAACCCCAAAAACCACAATGAGATACCACTTCATAGGCACTAGAATGGCTATAATTAAAAAAAAAAAAAAGATAAGTTTTGGTGATGATGTGCAGAAATTGGAACCCTTGTGCACTGCTAGTGGGAATGTAAAACCATACTACAAGTGTTTTGGAGTTTGGCAGTCCCTCAAAAGGTTAAACATGGAATTATGTGACACAGCAATTCTATTAGGAAGTGTATAACCAAGAGATATGGAAACATATCTGTACAAAAACTTGCACACAAATGTTTATAAAAGCATTCATAAGAGCCAAAAAATGGAAGCCCAAATGTTCATCAACGAAGAATGGCTAAACAAAATGTGGTTGATCCACACAATGAAATACTTCACAATAAAAGAAATGAAGTCCTAATACATGCTACAACATAGATGAATCTTGAAAACAGTAAGAGACCATTAGTATGCATACTGGTATGCACTTCTCATTGGGGAAATGCAAATTAAAACCACAATGAAACACTTCTACACACTTATCAGAGTGTCTAAAATAAAAGACTGACAATACCAGGTGCTGGTAAGGATGTAGAGCAAACAGAACTCTCGTATATAGCTGACAGGAGTGTAAAGTGGTGAAACCACTTTGGCAACTTATTTTGAAATGCATCCAAAAATAGGATGGATTGATAAAGGGACTGGATATGTGTTAAAACAAACATAGCAAAATGTTAACTACAGTCTAAGTGGTAGGAATATGGGTATTCAAACAATTCTGTCAACTTCTCTGTTTTTGAAATTTCCATAATAAATTATTGTGGGAAAAACTAAATATATACCTGTTCCATTACCCAGCATTTCCACTCCTGAATATAAACCAAATAGATATTTACGTATATTTTAAAAAGTGTTCACAGCACATTCATACAGTCAAAAACTAACACAACCCAAATATGAATTAATAGTAAAATGGATTTTAAAAGTATATTTATACAACTGAATCCTCTACAGCAATGAAAAATAATATGAGCTACTGCCACAAATATGGAACATCATAACCGAATTTCACAAACAATGCTGAACAAATTAAGTTCAAAACTGGGCAAAACAAATAGAAGGTGGTAAGAGGTCAGAACAGTAGTTACCTTTGGGGAAGGGGTATTGACTGTTAGAGGAGATATGAGGGAGCCTTTTGGGGGGTTGGATATTGGCTATATCTTGATGGTGGTTATAATATGTAAAAGGTCACTGGACTATACAGTTAAGATGTTATTTATACTATTAAAGATATACTCTTTATTGTATATAAGCAATAAAAAGGTTTTACACACACACGCACATATTATACTTTAACTGTACAACATTATACAACTCCCTCTAAATTCATGCTCACCACCTATTGATTATTCTTCCAGCTCCAAGCTCCCCAACTCATAGTTTAATCAGGGCAGTTCTTTTGCTTTTATTATTTTTTACATTTATGTTCATCATTTGATGTCTTCAGAAGCTAAAGAGTTATTTTTTGATTCACTGCCCTATCATAAATTGATCCTCTAACTTAAAAAGTCTCAAGTTTAATACTTGATTATACTGTTTCACACTGAATAAATGCTTCATGTATATACATTAATCTTGTCTCCTTAAAGTAGTAGCTCCTTAAGGGTAAAGGACTCATTTCTCCTTTCACCTTGGTGCCCAACACATACCTGCTGACCGATAGAAGGAAAGAAGTATCAAGTGTCCTGGTTTTTATCCTTAAATCCTTGCTATTCAGTTTACAGTAAACTGCTTTTTTTGCCACATATGTAAGAATTAAAATTGTTATACAAAATTACATGTAATTTTAACTAAATGGATCAATTATAAAAGTCTCATTCTTCTTAAAGCCATTCAGCTTCATAAGAATTCATAAAGTTTTAATAAATTTAGGAACTAATATATCTGGAGGATTGCTTTCTTCATTCCCACACCTTCATATCCCTTACTTACCTTACTGTATGCTCTCTGGATTAAGTAACAAGATAATTACTCAACTGCCCCTGGGAGCACACTCCATGTTGGCTATTTAATTAAAAGATAGGTATATGTGCATTCATATTAAAATGAACTCAAAGTATTTTTAATTGGTTACAATAAGGAACTCTTCCAAGACTTGAAAAGCAACATACCATAAAGTCAAACTGACTATCAAAACCAAAAGGTCAGGCAGATTCTCCAAGAGCAGAAAATATATTTAGTTCTCCCTTATCACTTTACTTTTCAACTGCATGTAGCAATTTCTTCTGCCATTAAAAACACACACACAGGCCCCGGAGGAAGATGGCGGAAGAGTAAGACGCAGAGATCACCTTCCTCCCCACACATACATCAGAAATTCATCTACACGTGGAACAACTCCTACAGAACACCTACTGAACGCTGACAGAAGACCTCAGACGCCCCAAAAGGCAAGAAACTCCCCACATACCTGGGTAGGGCAAAAGAAAAAAAGAATAAACAGAGACAATAGGATAGGGACGGGACCTGCACCAGTGGGAGGGAGCCGTGAAGGAGGGAAGGTTTCTACACACTACAAGCCCCTTCGTGGGCGGAGACTGCAGGTGGCGGAGGGGGAAGCTTCGGAGTAGCGGAGGAGAGCACAGCAACAGGGGTGCGGAGGGCAAAGCGGAGAGATTCTGGCACAGAGGATCGGTGCCCTCAGGCACACACCAGCCCGAGAGGCTTGTCTGCTCAGCCGCTGGGGCGGGCGGGGCTGGGAGCTGAGGCTCAGTCGGAGCGCAGGGAGAGGACTGGGGCTGGCGGCAGGAAGAGAGCCTGAAGGGGTTAGTGCACCACGGCTAGCCCGGAGGGAGTCCGGGGAAAGGGTCTGGAGCTGCCGAAGAGGCAAGAGACTTTTTTCCCTTTTGTTTCCTGGTGCGCGAGGAGAGGGCATTAAGAGGGCTGCTTGGGGAAGCGCCGGAGACAGGCGCGAGCCGCGGGTAAGGCGCGGACCTCGGAGACGGGCGTGGGACGCTGGGGCTGCTGCTGCCGCCGCCGCCGCCGCCGCCGCCGCCGCCGCCGCCGCCGCCGCGGGGCCTGTGTGCGAGCGCGGGTCACTGTCCGCCCCACCTTCCGGGGGGCCTGTGCACCCCGCCACTGCCGGGGTCCCGGGACCCGGGGACGGCTTTCCCGGGAAAGCGCACGGAGCGCCACGGGCTGCTGCAACGTCACGCCGGCCTCTGCCGCCGCAGGCCCGCCCCACACTGCGCGCCCCTCCCTCCCCTCTGCCTGAGTGAGCCAGAGCCCCCGAATCAGCGGCTCCCTTAAACCCGTCCTGTCTGAGCGAAGAACGGACGCCCTCCGGCGACCTACGCGCAGAGGCGGGGCCAGGTCCAAGGCTGAGACCCGGGAGCTGTGAGAGCAGAGACAGGGAAATCTCTCTGTGCAGCCTCGGAGGCAGCGGATTAAAGCTCCACGGTCCATTTGATGTGCCCTGCGTCTGTGGAGTGCATGAATGGACAGCGAATCATCCCAAATTGAGGAAGTGGACTTTGAGGACAAGATTTAAGACTTTCCCCCCTTTCCCTCTTTTTACAACGAATTATCCCAAATTAAGGAGGTGGACTTAGAGAGCAAGATTTCAGACTTCTTGCCCTTTTCCTCTTTTTACAACGAATTATCCCAAATTGAGGAGGTGGACTTGGAGAGCAAGATTTTTGATTTTTCCCCCTGCTCTCTTTTTGTGAATGTGTATGTGTAATCTTCTGTGTAAGATTATCTCTGTATAGCTTTGCTTCCACCATATGTCCCAGGGTTCTATCGGTCCGTTTTTTTTTCAATAATTACTTTTTAATTTTAATAACGCTACTATATTTCATACTTTATTCTATTTTACTTTACCTGCTCTTTCTTTTTTTCCTACCTTCCCTTCCTCCCTCCCTCCCTCCACTCCTCCTTTCCTTCTTTCTTTTTCTTTCCTCCCTCCCTCCCTCCCACCCTTCTTCTTTCCACTTTCTTTTTCTTTCCTTCCTCCCTCCCTCCCTCCTGTCTTTCTTTCTTTCCTTCCTCCCTCCCTCCCTCCCTCCCTTCTTCCATTCACTCTTCCTTTTGCTTTCACTCCTCCCTCCCTCCCTCCTTTCTTTCTTTCTTCCTTCCTTTCTTCCCTTCTTCCTTTCTTTCCCTCTCTCTTTCTTTCTTCTACTAATTCTTTCTTTCTGCTTTTTCTCCCTGTTATTCTGAGCCGGGTGGATGAAAGGCTCTTGGTGCTGCAGCCAGGAGTCAGTGCTGTGCCTCTGAAGTGGGAGAGCCAACTTCAGGACACGGGTCCACAAGAGACCTCCCAGCTCCACATAATATCAAGCAGCGAAAATCTCCCAGAGATCTCCACCTCAACACCAGCACCCAGCTTCAGTCAACGACCAGCAAGCTACAGTGCTGGTCACCCTATGCCAAGCAACTAGCAAGGCAGGAACACAACCCCACCCATTAGCAGAGAGGCTACCTAAAAACATAATAAGGCCATAGGCACGCCAAAACACACCACCAGACGTGGACCTGTCCACCAGAAAGACAAGATCGAGCCTCAACCACCAGAACACAGGCATTAGTCCCCCCCACCAGGAAGCCTACACAACCTACTGAAACAACCTTAGCCACTGGGGACAGACACCAAAAACAACGGGAACTACGAATCTGCAGCCTGCAAAAAGGAGACCCCAAACACAGTAACATAAGCAAAATGAGAAGGCAGAAAAACACACAGCAGGTGAAGGAGCAAGATAAAAACCTACCAGACCTAACAAATGAAGAGGTAATAGGCAGTCTACCTGAAAAAGAATTCAGAATAATGATAGTAAAGCTGATCCAAGATTCTATTTCCAAGATCCATAATCTTGGAAATAGAATAGACAAAATGCAAGAAACAGTTAACAAGGACCTAGAAGAACTAAAGATGAATCAAGCATCGATTAAAAACACAATAAATGAAATGAAAAATACTCTAGATGGGATCAATAGCAGAATAACTGAGGCAGAAGAATGGATAACTGAGGTGGAAGATAAAATAGTGGAAATAACTGCTGCAGAGCAAAATAAAGAAAAAAGAATGAAAAGAACAGAGGACAGTCTCAGAGACCTCTGGGACAACATTAAACGCACCAACATTCGAATTATAGGGGTTCCAGAAGAAGAAGAGAAAAAGAAAGGGACTGAGAAAATATTTGAAGAGATTATAGTTGAAAACTTCCCTAATATGGGAAAAGAAATAGTTAATCAAGTCCAGGAGGCACAGAGAGTCCCATACAGAATAAATCCAAGGAGAAATACGCCAAGACACATATTAATCAAACTGTCAAAAATTAAACACAAAGAAATCATATTAAAAGCAGCAAGGCAAAAACAACAAATAACACACAAGGGAACCCCCATCAGGTTAACAGCTGATCTCTCAGCAGAAACTCTACAAGCCAGAAGGGAGTGGCAGGACATAATTAAAGTGATGAAGGAGAGAAACCTGCAACCAAGATTACTCTACCCAGCAAGGATCTCATTCAGATTTGATGGAGAAATTAAAACCTATACAGACAAGCAAAAGCTGAGAGAGTTCAGCACCACCAAACCAGCTTTACAACAAATGCTAAAGGAACTTCTCTAGGCAAGAAACACAACAGAGGGAATATACCTACAATAACGAACCCAAAGCAACTAAGGAAATGGGAATAGGAACATACATATCAATAATTACCTTAAATGTAAATGGACTAAATGCTCCCACCAAAAGACACAGAGTGGCTGAATGGATACAAAAACAAGACCCATATATATGCTGTCTACAAGAGACCCACTTCAGACCTAGAGACACATACAGATTGAAAGTAAGGGGATGGAAAAAGATATTCCATGCAAATGGAAATCAAAAGAAAGCTGGAGTAGCAATTCTTATATCAGACAAAATAGACTTTAAAATAAAGACTATTAGAAGAGACAAAGGACACTACATAATGATAAAGGGATCGATCCAAGAAGAAGATATAACAATTGTAAATATTTATGCACCCAACATAGGAGCACCTCAATACATAAGGCAAATACTAACAGCCATAAAAGGGGAAATCGACAGTAACACAATCATAGTAGGGGACTTTAACATCCCACTTTCACCAATGGACAGATCATCCAAAATGAAAATAAATAAGGAAACACAAGCTTTAAATGATACATTAAACAAGATGGACTTAGTTGATATTTATAGGACATTCCATCCAAAAACAACAGAATACACATTTTTCTCAAGTGCTCATGGAACATTCTCCAGGATAGATCATATCTTGGGTCACAAATCAAGCCTTGGTAAATTTAAGAAAATTGAAATTGTATCAAGTATCTTTTCCGACCACAATGCTATGAGACTAGACATCAATTACAGGAAAAGATCTGTAAAATATACAAACACATGGAGGCTAAACAATACACTACTCAATGACGAAGTGATCACTGAAGAAATCAAAGAGGAAATTTAAAAATACCTAGAAACAAATGACAATGGAGACACGACGACCCAAAACCTATGGGACGCAGCAAAAGCAGTTCTAAGGGGGAAGTTTATAGCAATACAATCCCACCTTAAGAAACAGGAAACATTTCGAGTAAACAACCTGACCCTGCACCTAAAGCAATTAGAGAAAGAAGAACAAAAAACCCCCAAAGTTAGCAGAAGGAAAGAAATCATAAAGATCAGATCAGAAATAAATGAAAAAGAAATGAAGGAAACGATAGCAAAGATCAACCAAACTAAAAGCTGGTTCTTTGAGAAGATAAACAAAACTGACAAACCATTAGCCAGACTCATCAAGAAGAGAAGGGAGAAGACTCAAATCAATAGAATTAGAAATGAAAAAGGAGAAGTAACAACTGACACTGCAGAAATACAAAAGATCATGAGAGATTATTATAAGCAACTCTATGCCAATAAAATGGACAACCTGGAAGAAATGGACAAATTCTTAGAAATGCACAACCTGCCAAGACTGAACCAGGAAGAAATAGAAAATATGAATAGACCAATCACAAGCACTGAAATTGAAACTGTGATTAAAAATCACAAAATTTCAAACTTTGTTTGGAAAAACAAAAGACCCCGAATAGCCAAAGCAATCTTGAGAACGAAAAACGGAGCTGGAGGAATCAGGCTCCCTGACTTCAGACTATACTACAAAGCTACAGTAATTAAGACAGTGTGGTACTGGCATAAAAACAGAAAGATAGATCAGTGGATCAGGATAGAAAGCCCAGAGATAAACCCACACACATATGGCCAACTTATCTTTGATAAAGGAGGCAGGAATGTACAGTGGAGAAAGGACAGCCTCTTCAATAAGTGGTGCTGGGAAAACTGGACAGGGACATGTAAAAGTTTGAGATTAGATCATTCCCTAACACCATACACAAAAATAAGCTCAAAATGGATTAAAGACCTAAATGTAAGGCCAGAAACTATCAAACTCTTAGAGGAAAACATAGGCAGAACACTCTATGACATAAATCACAGCAAGATCCTTTTGGACCCACCTCCTAGAGAAATGGAAATAAAAACAAAGATAAACAAATGGGACCTAATGAAACTGCAAAGCTTTTGCACAGCAAAGGAAACCATAAACAAGACCAAAAGACAACCCACAGAATGGGAGAAAATATTTGCAAATGAAGCAACTGACAAAGGATTAATCTCCAAAATTTATAAACAGCTCATGCAGCTCAATAGCAAAAAAACAAACAACCCAATCCAAAAATGGGCAGAAGACTTAAATAGGCATTTCTCCAAAGAAGATATACAGACTGCCAACAAACACATGAAAGAATGCTCAACATCATTAATCATTAGAGAAATGCAAATCAAAACTACAATGAGATATCATCTCACAGCAGTCAGAATGGCCATCATCAAGAAATCTAGAAACAATAAATGCTGGAGAGGGTGTGGAGAAAAGGGAACACTCTTGCACTGCTGGTGGGAATGTGAATTGGTACAGCCACTATGGAGAATAGTATGGAGGTTCCTTAAAAAACTACAAATAGAACTACCATATGACCCAGCAGTCCCACTACTAGGCATATACCCTGAGAAAACCATAATTCAAAAAGAGACATGTACCAAAATGTTCATTGCAGCTCTATTCACAATAGCCCGGAGCTGGAAACAACCTAAGTGTCCATCATCGGATGAATGGATAAAGAAGATGTGGCACATATATACAATGGAATATTACTCAGCCATAAAAAGAAACGAAACTGAGCTATTTGTAATGAGGTGGATAGACCTAGAGTCTGTCATACAGAGTGAAGTAAGTCAGAAAGAGAAAGACAAATACCGTATGCTAACACATATATATGGAATTAAAAAAAAAATGTCATGAAGAACCTAGGGGTAAAACGGGAATAAAGACACAGACCTACTTGAGAATGGACTTGAGGATATGGGGAGGGGGAAGGGTAAGCTGTGACAAAGCGAAAGAGAGGCATGGACATATATACACTACCAAACGTAAGGTAGATAGCTAGTGGGAAGCAGCCGCAGAGCACAGGGAGATCAGCTCGGTGCTTTGTGACCGCCTGGAGGGGTGGGATGGGGAGGGTGGGAGGGAGGGAGACGCAAGAGGGAAGGGATGTGGGAACAGATGTATATGTATGACTGATTCACTTTGTTATAAAGCAGAAACTAATAAAAAAATATATATATATATAAAAATAAAATAAAGCTTGTGTTTCCATATAAAAAAAAAAACACACACACACTTTGGCTATCTATATGCTAGCTTTTCCTCACATCTTTCACTCACATTTCCACTCTGAGTCTTTAGTATCTTTACCACCTCACTCTTGATTTCATTTACATCACAACTGCAAAAATCCTGAATACTGAACAGGTTAACAATGTCATAAATATTTGTTAAATTCAATATTAAAAGTTACTGACAAGGAATCAACTTCTGGAAATTTGTTACAGCCTATTTTTTAATAATCTGTTGATACAGGACAGAAACACATAATCCCTAACTCTTTGCTTTAAGAAAGGTAATACACAGAAGATAATTACATTCAGAAATGGCTTGAGGCAAGATGACAAAGAAATACAACATCTAATTCCAACTGTATTTACAATCATCCTCTTTTCACTTCCTTCCTCATTTCTAGAAATTTTGAACTTGGCTGAGACAGTAAAGACAGAAAGAAGTGGTACAAGTTGAAGAAAAAAAGTCAGGGAAAACCTATAGTAGCCATTCTGTGACAATTTTTCTATGTAGAAGGACCCATATAAAATTAAGATCTTAAAAAACAATCCCCTTCTACCTAAAGTATTATATTATGATTTTTAAAAGATCTAAATTTTACAAAAATATATACTAGAAAGTGCTAACTAAAAAATATTTTAAGAAAGTCTCAGACCTTATGTACCAAGTACTCATTACCCCTATCTTCTCAAGTTACCCTATAATTGGCTCTAGAATTAAATTGACACGCGGACTGTCCTACTCTTAAAGGTGCTCATACATTCTTAATGGCAAAGAATCAGCCTTAATTAAAGGACATCCAGAGGGGTAGATCATGCCTAAACAAACAAAACCCTTGTAACAATGGTTACAAATAAATAAGCAAAGATATTTGCTTAGTTATTAAAAAAAAAGAAGAGGCAAGCTGAGCTACACAGAACACAGACTAAACTCAAATGAAAACGAGGTAAACAGATTAACTTTCCCAAAGCTTATGCACATTATAAATTAGAAGTGATAGGACAAAACTGAATATAGTCAGATAAAATAGTTAATGTGGGAGAGAAAAATAGCAGAATCCTTTAAAGTACAAAAGCCTAACACTAAAGCACAGGATTCTGGGAACAATTTATAAATAATCGAACAACCATAAGACTTCACACTCACAGAAAAACACAATAACTGATTTTCACATTTACTCAAGTATTTGAGTGCCTGCTATGTGAAAAGCACAGTTCTAGCAATGCAAAGATGAATCATCAGACTTGGATTCTAGTAGGGTACAGGCAACATTGTTATAAATAAGTTAAATCAAATAGGAAGGGTAAAGAAGTGTATAAAGAGGAGTATTCTGGGCAACAGGAATAGAATGAGCAAAGGCAGAGGCTGGAAAGCAGAAGGCATATACAGAACATAGCAAACTCCAGTCTGACCAGAGTATAGGTTTTATATAAGACTACGAAAAGCTGGAAAAGTATAAAAGAAGCCAGATCGTAACTCTGAATGCTACGACAGATCTTCAGTGATGAGTCGGGAAGAATCATTAAGGATTAAGAGGCAAGGGAATCTGATTTGGATAGAATTTACTGAACAATAAATGGTTGGGGATGAAATGCATGGAAGAGGAGACATCAAGTAGGTAATTAATTGTGAGAGGTCATGAAGACCTCAGTTCCAGTGGTGACAGTGTAAGAAGGAGAAGGCAGAGTTCTAAGTTAGACACCAGGCGTCTACAATGTGTAAGGTACCATTCCACTCCACTGAGAAACTTTTAAAATCTTAACACATCATTCTCACTTTTAAGGAAACAGTAATCTGGAAAAATAATAAATGTTAAAGCACCGAGAGCTAATAAGATAATATATGATTTCCAGATAAATATTACAAACAGAAAATACTGCACTTGAAGAAATCAGGAGAGGGGAAAAAAATGGTCAGTGGAGGCTTTATTAAAGAGGTTGGAGTTGATCTGCACCTCAATGAAAAGGTAAAATTTCAAGAGGGGAGGGATAAAATTTCACACAAAGGGAGTTTTTTTTAAGTTAAATAATTTGTTTAATAAGAGCAAGATATGTGAGATACATTGAGGTAATTTCCAACAAAATAGTAAACAAAACACTAATACATAAAAAAAAAAATTCAACTACCTGAACTTAACTTCATAAAGATACCAGAAAAACAAGGTATTATTACTATTACAGCTCTGAATGCTTAAAAATGAGTATTTTCTTATATTCTAGATCTTTAAACAAGAGGGGTTACTTTTAATGAGTTCCATAGGAGAGACCAAGCCTTAAAAAAAAAAAAAGTAACCTTCAGTCAGTTTGAAATATCCAAAATGTTATGTTTTGTTATTTGTGAAAGAAGTTCCTCAAGACACAACATAATCTGATAAACTCTTCATATTTTACACGTAAGTGATATGAACTCAGACCCATCTGACTCCAAAACCAGAGCTACACTTGCACTCAGTGCTGTATTACCAATAATTTTTCTTTTGATTTTAAAATCTCAAATGTATTAATCACAAAGTGCACGGCAGAAGGAAGAGACGAGTAAATCTCAAACTACATAACTACTGCAAAAGTGAGAGATACCACTTTATTTATATATGTATATATATATTCAGATTAAAGTACTGTAAAGTGCTTTTTTGTTGTCAATGAATATTAATTTAACAGAGTGCCACTCCCAAATTAGCCATGAGAAATGGGGGTTTTAGAGTGACTAGTTAGTGGTTTCTCAATCTGTTCACTTACACCTTTCAAAGCTGGGCTACCTACCTGGCCCTTTCCTCTTATCAACCTTCATTCCTCAGCCTTTCATGACTTATCCTCCCTCTCACAACCCTTCTAAGACTGCCCTTGATGGGCAGATTTCCTCTGTATTCTTTTTAAACATTCAGGAAGGAAAGAGTAGACGGCATGCCAAATTTCTTTGTTTTTTACCTTCTAATTCAAGAAAAGCTCTAACCTCTTCCCTCCAATTTCTTTAAGGACAAAGATTTAAGTTCTTTCTCACAAAATAAACATTTTGTTATAGAATATAAACAAGGTGGAAAAAACCTATTTTATCAATAATTATTTTAAACCAATTCCTATATTTAGTATTATTGGGATTTGATCTTTAGAATTGATTCCTTAAAAATGATCCATTATAAAGGAAAAAGGCACTAGGAATGTGCATAATTCTTATAAAACATTTTACTGCACTTGCCTCAAAATAAATATATTAATTCATTTAAAAGAAATCCAGTCATTCAACCAACAACTGAGTGCCTAATGTGTGCCAGGCACTATTTAGGCACTTGGGAAACAACAATTTTTTAAAAACTCCCCTTTCCTCAGGGAGTTTACCACCTAGCAGGAGGAGACAGATAATAAACAATAAATATAATAAGTAAAGGTAATGTGTTAGAAAGTGATAAATGCTATGGGAAAAAAATAGAACAGGGTAAGCAAGAATTCCAGGGTGCCAAGGCAAGTGCACTTTTAAATAGGGTGGTCAGAGAGGGTGTAAGAAGGTGTCATTTGACTAAAAACTTGAAGGTAAGGGAGTCAGCCATGATGACACCTGGGGGAAGAGTGCTCAAGGCACAGAAAAAACCAGAGTAAAGGTCCTGGAGTATCCTAGAAACAAGGAGGCCAGAGGAAGCCAGCAAAGGGCAGAGTAGTAAGAGGTGTCATAAGAGCTATGTATGGGAGCAGAGGGTATAGATCATGTAGGGTTTATGGGACACTAAGGAATTTGCCTTTTACTTTGAACGAAATGAGGATCCACAGAAAGTTGAGTAGAGTGTCATGATCTGTTTTACCATAATCACTCTGGATGATGGGTTAAGCACAGACTAAAGGGAGGGTAAGGGTGAAAGCAGAGAGACCAGTTAGGAGGCTACAAAAGAAACCCAGGAGAGAAATATGTACTTCCCATCAACTTTGATCACAGTAGTGCAGTGCTTACATTTAAGCATAAATAGATAAAACAAATCTCAGATCCTGCTAATAAGAAATAACTGGATGTTACAGAAGTTTTTTATATAGAGCTCTTGGCATATAGATACATTGTACATCTTTTCTTTTAACCACTCACTACAGAGAAACACCAAATGTGTTCCTTTATAATCAGTTATTCCCTCTATGAATTTTTAAAAAATCCTACTGTAACTGAGACTATTCTTTAAGGAAATAAGCCAATATTTCTGTAGCTCTGTCAATTATACACTATTTTTGAAGAAAAAAATAAGTCACTTCTATCCACTGAAAATATAAATCATTTACCTTGGATTAGTGTTTCTCAGATCACCTGATTTACATTCCTAAAAACTTCAATTCCTTCAGGTAAGACAAATTTCTACAAAAGTACCTCTTTTTATGCTTCTATCTTTAAAGAAATTACTTCTTTCAAATTGATGCCAAATTTGCATATCAGTATCTGGGTCGTTCATTTCAGGAAATGGCAACCACAAAAAACTCCCGCTGTCACAAACAACATGTTTCAAAAAACGTTCCTTCATGACACCAAAAAAACCCTCTTATCATCTTATCCTCCTGGAAAAGGCAAATACAATTCCCATAAATTCTAAAGAAGTTATTCTTAACACTGTATTTATCATAAGGATATAAGAGAAAGAGTGTAGAAAGTCAAAGATATTTGACTTGCCTAGAAGGGGGCTAGGGAACATGGAAGGAGATTTTGAAATAAAAACTCATACCTCTAAAAAAATTTGCTTATGAAACTGAAATAAGCACACTGTCCTATAGCATTTATGAAGGAAACCAAGAGTGAAATATAAACTATTTACTTGCTTCAAAGACTCAGAAAAACATCTAGGCTTAGCTTGGATTTTTTAAGAGACTTCCCTTGTGACAATTCTTTGGAAGAAATGGGTGTGTAAATTTACAAAACAACTGAATTCAAATTCATTAATTCACTCAACATTTAAGTGCTTATGTGCCAGAAATTGCACTAAGGGGGCATAGTCCCTGTTCTCAAGGGCTTAGTCTTCACTCACTCCAGTTACTAAGCATCTACTATGAGCCAGATGTTGCGTATACAACAAACAGGAAACACAGGGTCCCTACCTGCATACAGCTTATACTGGAGAAGGAGGGAAATGCCTCAAGAATGAGACACACATCTAACTAAACAAGGATAACATTCAAGTGTTAAATGGGCTGCTTATGAAAGTGTGGACACTTCCTTCAGGGGGGACACAAAGAAGGGAGTAATGGATTCAGGGTGAGAGGGAGGGGAACGTAGGGACTTCAGATACAGTTGAGTCCTCAAAGAGGATTACGTGTTCACGTGCTGACCTTGGGGGAAGGGCTCCAAACAGAGGGGGCAAATGGAGCTAAGGCAGAGATGTGTGAACAGGCTGTTGTATTTGATAGGCCTGGAATATGAATGTGGGAGAGAAATCATGGAGACTTCTCTATGCCACAATTAAAAGACTAGACTTTACTGGCATATGAAAGGCCCCTGAAGGGTTTTATTCAGAAAACCAGCATATGTGATCAGGTTTTTCTGGTGTGGTGAGACACTGATTTACATAGGAATGAGAAAAGAATAACACTAGATAATGATGTCACCACATGAAACAACAAAGGAGACTGCCCAGTTTGAAAATTAAACCCCATTCATGAAAAAAATTAAGCCACTTAACTATCCAAGCCCTTCTGGGGAAAAAGTTTTTAATCAGCATCATTTAAAATTGAAAAAGTAGAGGAAAGGTTTATATATATTACGGATTATAACATCTGCATATCTATTTTGAGTTTTCTAAAGCAGTCTTTAGCTCTTTATTAATTGTGTAAAGATATCTGGAGCTGCTGATTGCTGTACAAAAAGCAGTGAAGCTATTTAGAAGACAAGTCTTTGATACAAAGAGAGAACCACGAGTAACATAAGGTATTTCTCAAGTAAGGTTTGAAGGTTTCCAAAGTTCAAGATAAGCAAGTTCTCTTAAGTCAGCGCGTTTAAAAGGTGTGTCATAGGGGTGGAGCAAAAGGAGGGATTAAAAATTAATATAAACATATATAAAAACAAGTAACTCGATGTTGCTGGAACCAAAATCTCTACTTGGAAATCTTCTCCCAAGCAGAGGGAGAAATGAGCGCCTACCAGATCCAATGAATACAGGCAGACAGGAGGGAGGAGAGGATGATCGCACTTGAAAGTATAAACGGGGGGGAGGGGGTAACCACCTATCCAGAACCCAAAATCCAGCTGCCGATGCGATGAGGAAATCACCTCCAAACCTCACAGTTCAGGCATAAAGGCAGGAAAATATCACTTCCAAACTCCACCATCTAACCACCAGCCACAGGCCAAGGGGATATCACACATACTCGAATACCAGAACTCAAGGACAAGTACCATCCCCACGCAGTGCTTGAGGGGAGGTGAAGGATTCCCCCTATCCTGAGAGTGGGGAGCAATCACCCTCATATCCAGCCCTAAGGGGGTCAGTGCCCCTCAGGCCAGGGGAGTGACAGCCCCGAAGATCCCACAATCTCAGCCAGAGCTGCCTCTACTCCTCGCACCCCCGTTGCCCAACACACACCCTCCCCTACCTGATATGGCGGCGGCGGCTCCTGATCCGGCTCCGTCCCCTCGCCAAAGCTAGCCCGGTCGGACTGAGACTCGTGAAGCAGGGAGATGTCATCCGAAGTGGGGGACTTGAGGCAGTTCCCCATCTTCCTGGGCTGGGATGTGTGATCTGAGGGAGGAAGAAAGCAGTAGCGGGGTCGTTCGCACGCTCCGCGCTCAGCCTCGGTCAGCGAGGTGGGGTCGGGCGGCAGGCCGGGGCTCAGGCGGCGACGGCTAACCCGCCCCCCGGCGCCGCCGAAGAGCCGCTCATGCCAGCCCCCGGGGTTGGGGGCTTAAGGCTGGGCCGCGGGTTCCCTGGGGTCGCGGCGGTAGCCTCCTACGAGGCGGCGGCGGCGGCGGCGGCGATGGGGGGGGGGCGGGGAGACGAAGCACTTCCCCACCCCGCCCCCCCGCGGGGCGGCGGCGGCCACGGAGCTGCTGGGCCTAATCCAGGTCAGGAGGGGGGGGGCGCGGCCGTCGCGGCTCCCTCAGCTGCTGCCTCAGCTGCTGCTGCCCCCGCCGACGCCGGAGCTGCAGCCGCGGGCCTCATCCTACTCCGCCTGAAAGCGGCGGCGGCGGCCAGAACGAGGCCAGCTGCGGTCCTGCGTCACGCCGCCGTGCGTGCTCTGGGCCCGCCCCCGGCGCTGGGAGGCGTGGGCGGCTCTCAGCTGCGCGTCCCCCCCCACCCCGCCTCTCTTGTCTTCTCCAGTCCCCAGCAGCTGTTCCTGGGCCTGCGTCAGTTTCTGCTTCTCTGACAGTCTGAGACGTGACTCCGAAACCTCTCCTGCCTCTCCCGTGCCTCCCCAGACGCACTGCGCCCACCTCGCTTGTCTCAGCCCTTACCTGTGCGCTGTTTTGACAGTCTTCTCACCACCTTCAGCCAAGTGATCTATTTTTAAACCCGTATCTGAATGGATCACTCCCATGATTAAAATGTTAAAAGGTTTACCATTTATCCCTTCAGAATAGAGTCCAAACTCACTAATGAACCTTCCCTACTTCCCCAGTCACTTCCTAAACCTCCTACATCACAGCCAGAAAGATTCTTCTACCAATTGTTCTATTTCTTTCCATTCCCACCACCATAGTACAAGTTACCATCATTTCTCTGCTGTAATACTTTGAACTCTTTCCCCTGCATTCACCATTGCTCCCATTCAATCCACTATTTGTACAGTTGAGTTATCTTTTTTAAATGTAAATATGATCATGTCATTCCCCTAGGGGGAATTTAAGCCTTTTAAAACCTTCAATGGCTTCCCAATGCTGTTATGACTAAATATTAATTGTTAGATTGTTTACAAATCTGGCTACCCCTCCGATCTCATTAGCGGCATTGTTCCCTGCATATTCTAAACTCTAGGATGTCTAAATAAAGTAGTTTCAGTTGTCTAGAGGACTATTCCCTCTGGCTGAGGCCTTTACCCATATTTTTTCTCTGACAGAAACTCACTTCTTCCCACTCCTGACCTTATACCTCCCATTAAGCTAAACTTTATCCCCACTTGTCTTCCTGGACTCAACTTTGGTGCCACTGGGAAGCCTCTCCTAACCCTCCAGTCTGGGTTAGTTGCCTCCTCTGTGCTCTCAGTCCCTGAGCTTCTCTCTGTCACAGCCTGATCAAGCTGAATCATCTGTACCTCCTCTGTGCAAGGCCTGGCACATTGCCTAAGGCAGTGTAGGCTTTCTTCTTGGTTGAATGAACAAAGAGCTCAAGAAGCAATGTATGTAAAGGAAGGAAATAAGAAAGATGAGAATGCTCCTAATAGTCATTCATTCAACAAGAGACTAAAATTGGGTCTTGACTCCATTTCTTTCATTCATCATGTACTGATTTTTTTTCCCCTAGACCTTATGCTAGGCACTAGGGAAACCTGGCTAGTTCCTGATGGAGCCCAGAATCCAGCTGGGAAGACAAGTAAACAGATGAGTTCTTCAGTCACCCACCACCAAAGGTTTTTAGAGGGCACAGAAGGGAGTGATTAGACCATTGGGTGAGGATCAGATAGGATTCTTGGAAGCAGAACTGTGTCAAACTGGCATGGGCCTAAGTGCTCTAACTTTGGAGTCCCTATTCTATAAAATCACATATTTTATTTAAATGCACTCATATCTCATATTAAATATAACCATTTTGCTATTTACCCTCTTCCAAGACTTGCCTTCCTTCCTATTAATGGCTTCCACCTAAATAGGTGTATCCCTAATGCCATGTTTTTTATCAGAATCTTTTACACATCCCCAAGAATCATTACTTAATTCTCTGGCTTGGACAAATAAAATTATTGGATCATTTGGGAGGAAATTTTCAGGCATTTGCCTCTTTTCTCCTATTGCCATTTTCCTTGTCCCCTCTGAACTATTGCGACAACTTCTTAATGAAGCCCTTGCCTCTGCACCATCAATCCATTCTCCACACTACTGCCATGAAAAATGTAATCAGAGAGCATTCATAGACTCGTGGTTCAGAAATTTAGCATGGCATTAAGGCCTTGAACCATTTGGTCCCATCCTGATCTCCCATATGACTCTGACTCCAACCAGGCATTCTATATTCCAGCCATATCACACTACTTACCATGCCCTCAGTTTTCACCGTGCTTTTCCACTTCTGATCTTTTGCCATGCTGTTCCCTTTTGTTGAAATCCAACTATCTTTAAGACCCTCCTTAAATACTACCTTCTTCATGTAGCTGACCTTTATTTCACTAAGTTGGAATATATATAACTATGTAAAATAAATGGGATCTATTATTGTATTATATTGTGTATATCTATAAAACATATGTGAATATTTTAACATAATTCATATATATAAACAGATATGTATGTATATATGTGAGTGTATGTGTGTGTGTGTATATATATATATATATATATATATATATATATATATATATGTAAAATCATAACTTCCATTTATTAGCCTGAGCCTTGAAAGGTTAATGTTGACATTCCTGTTTTATAGGAATAGAAACATGGCTATTCAGGGGTAAAGCCAAGATTTGAATTATATACCAGTTGCCTTTATTAGGTTGTGGGAGGGAACTACAACTTTTTTTCATCCTGATATTCCTTTCTCAGTGTATAAAAACAAGAAAGTGGGGGAAGACTTATCTTGAATGCCTTTAGCATCTACATGTACCTTTGTAAGGAAGTAGTCAATGATCTTTCTTCCTAATCCAGATTTAGAAAAGAACCCTTGGGAAGTGTCCTGTAGACCAGAGAGTGTGATCTAATCACAAAATATAATTTTAAATAAAACAAGTAACCAAGACTATTGAAGTGACAAAGACTCTCCTAGACCCAACTCTAGTCAGGCTCCTCTAAGCCCTCAAGGCTCTAACCTTGGGTTCTGTGCTTAGCCCACTTATTCCAGTTTTAGCAAGATTCTAGCTGAGTTAGTTTAGCCAGAATCCCCCTCCCTCAGTATCTGACCACCTTGGCCTGCCTTCAGCAGCAATCCTATCAATGGGTTTAGCCAGAATTCCCTTTCAACCCTGATGTTTCCTCTTTGTAATTTTCCACCCACTTTCTCCCACCCTAGTCCTTGCCCATAAATCCCCACTTGTCCTTTTTGTATAATAGAGAGTGAAGTCCAGTTCTATACTGAGGTTTCTCTTCCCCTTTTGCAATAGGTCCTGAATAAAATTTGCCTTCACTGCTTTAACTTGTCTGGTTCTGGTTTTCTCTGACAGCAGGAGATCTAATGCAGAAGCCGATATGAAAATCTAGTACCCTCTGTTGAGCCAGATTTTTTAAAATAGTCTTTATCTTTTTAGACCAGTTTTAGGTTCACATCAAAATTGAGCAGAAGGTACAGAGATTTACTATATACCCCTGCCCCTGTACATGCATAGCCTCTCCCATTTTCAACACCCTGCACCAGAGTGGTACATTTGTTACATTGATAAGCTATCACACAAAATCCTTGCTTAAGTTAGAGTTCACTCTCGGTGTTGTACATTCTATGGGTTTAGACAAATGTATAATGATGTGTATCTACCATTATAGAGTCATACAGAATAGTTACACTGCCCTAAAAATCTTCTGTGCTCAGCCTATTCATTCTTCCCTTGCCCCTAACCCCTGGCAACCACTGATTTCTTAACAGACTCCATAGTTTTACCTTTTCCAAAATGTCATACAGCATGTAGTCTTTTCACATTGGCTTCTTTCACTTAAATGAAAACTAAGGTTCCTCTGTTTCTATCCATGGCTTGATAACTAATTTCCTTTTAGCACTGAATTATATTCCACTCTCTAGATGTCCCACAGTTGATTTATTCATTTATCTACTGAAGGACGTTTTAGTTGCTTCCAAGTTTTGGCAATTATGAATAAAGCTGCTATGAATATCTGCATATAGGGTTTTTTCCCCAATTTTTTAATTGTAGTAAAATACACTTAACATAAAATTTACCACCTTAACCATTTTTAAGTGTACAGTTCAGTATTTAATACGTTCATAATATTTTGCAGCCATTAACACCGTTCATCTCCAGAATGCTTTTCATCTTGTAAAACCAAAACTACCCATTAAACAATAACTATCCTTTTTCCCCTCCCCTCAGCTCCTGGCAATCACCATCCTACTTTCTGTCTCTATGATTTTGACCACTCGAAGTATCTTATATAAGTATAATCATACAGCATTTGTCCTTTTGTGACTGGCTTATTTCATTTAGCATAATGTCTTCAAGGTTCATCCATGGTATAGTATATTGCGAATTTCCTTCCTTTTTAAGGCTGACTGCTGTAATATTCCATTATACGTATATACCACATTTTGCTTATCCATTCATTCATTGATGGACACTTGGATTGCTTCCACATTTTAGCTACTATCATGCTGCTATGAACATGGATGTACAAATATCTCTTCAAGACCCTAATTTCAATTCTTTGATTATACACCCAGAGTGGAATTGCTGTATTATATGGTAATTCTATGTTTAATTTTTTGAGGAACTGTCATACTGTTTTTTCACGGTAGCTGTACCATTTTACATTCCTTCAAACAGTATGTTTGCAGGTTTTTATGTGAGCATAAGTTTTCAACTCATTTGGATAGTACCAAGGAACACAATTGCTGGATTGTATGGTAAAAGTGTGCTTAGTTTTGTAAGAAACTACTAAACTGTCTTCCAAAGTGGCTGTACCATTTTACATCCCCACCAGCTATGAATGAGTGCTCCTGTAGCTCCATATTCTCACCAGCTTTTGATGTTGTCAGTGTTTGGGGTTTGGCTATTCTAATAGGTACATAGTAGTATCTCATTGTTATTTGATTTCCATTTCCCTTAAATTTTCCTTTCATATGCTTATTTGCCATCTGTATATTTTAATTGGTGAGGTGTCTGTTGAGGTTTTGGCCCATTTTTTAAAAGAGTTGTTTATTTTCTTGTTGAGTTATAAGAGTTCTTTATATATTTTAGAGGACAGTCCATTATCAGATATGTCTTTTGCAAATATTTCGTCTCAGTCTGAAGCTTGTATTTTCATTCTTTTGAAAGCATCTTCTGCCCAGCAGAAATTTTTAATTTTAATGAAGTCCAGCTTATCAATTCTTTCTTTCATGGATTGTATCTAAAAAATCATCAGCAAACCCAAAATAATCTAGATTTTTCTCCTATGTTATCTTCTAGGAGTTTTATATATTTGTATTTTACATTTAGATGTGATCCATTTTGAGTTAATTTTTGTGAAGTGTGTAAGGCCTGTGTCTAGATCCATTTTTTCACATGTGGGTGCCCAGTTGTTCTAGTACTATTTGTTGAAAAGTTTATCTTTTCTCCATTGTATTGTCTTTGCTCTTTTGTTAAAGATCAGTTGACTATATTTACGTGGGACTATCTGGGCTTTTATTATGTTCCATTAATCTGTTTGTCTATTCTTTCACCAATAACATACTGTCTTCATTATTGTAACTTTATAGTAAGTCTTGAAGTTGGGTAGCATCAATCCTCCAACTTGTTCTTCTTTTTCAATAATCTATTGGCTATTCTGGGTCTTTTTGCCTCTCCATATAAACATTAGAATCAGTTTGTTGATAACCTCTAAATAACTTGCTGGGATTTTCATTGGAATTGCATTGAATCTATAGATCAAGTTGGGAAGAACTGACATCTTGACAATATTGAGTCTTCCTATCCATGAATATGGACTATCTCTCCATTCACTTAGTTCTTCTTAGATTTCATTATCAACATTTTGTAGTTTTTCTCATATAGTTCTTATACATATTTTATTAGGTATGTATCTAAGTATTTCATTTTGAGGAGTGCTAATGTTAAGTGATAGTGTGTTTTTAATTTCAAATTCCACTTGTTCATTGTTGGTTATATAGGAAAGCAATTGACTTTTGTATGTTAACACTGTATCCTCCAATCTTACTATAATCACTTATTAGTTCCAGGAGGGGTTTTTTGTTGATTCTTTTGAATTTTCTATAGAGATAATCATGTTTCCTATTAACAAAATCAGTTTGATTTCCTTCTTCTCAATCTGTATAACTTTGATTTCCTTTTCTTTTTTTAACTTTTTATTTTATATTGGAGTATAGTGATTAACAATGTTGTGATAGTTTCAGGTGCACAGCAAAGGGACTCAGCCGTACATATATGTGTGTCCTTTCTCCCCTAATTATTTCTTTTTCTTGTCTTACTGCAATAACTAGGACTTCCAGGACAATGCTGAAAAGCAGTGGTGAGAGGGTACATCCTTTCCTTGTTCTTTATCTCAGTGGAAAATCTTCTCACTAATGTTGGAACCTCACCATTCAGTATAATGCTACTGCAGGTTTTTTTGTAGATATTCTTTATCCCATTGAGGAAGTTCCCCTCTAGTCCTAGTTTACTGGGAGTATTTATCATGTATGGGTGTTGGATTTTGTCAAATGCTTTTCCTACATCTATTAATATAATCATATGATTTTTCTTCTTGAGACTGTTAAGGTTGTGATGTAATGGATTATATTAATTGGTTTTCAAATGTTGAACGAGCCTTGCATACCTGGGGTAAATGTCACTTGGTATATAATTCTTTTTATACATTGTTAGATTCTATTTACTAATGTTTTGTTGAGAGCTTTTTACATCTATGTTCATGAGAGAGACTGGTCAGTTTTCTTTTCTTGTAATGTCTTTCTCTGGTTTTGGTAATTATAGTAATGCTGGCCTCATAGGATGAGTTAGAAACTATTCCTGCTGCTCTATCTTCTGAAAAACACTGAGAGAATTGGCATAATTCCTTACTTAAATGTTTATTTTATTTTATTTTTTCAAATTTATTTATTTATTTTTATTTTTGGCTGCATTGGGTCTTTGTTGCTGCTCATGGGCCCTCTCTAGTTATGGCAAGTGGGGGCTACTCTTGGTTGCAGTGTGTGGGCCTCTCATTGTGGTGGCTTCTCTTGTTACAGAGCACAGGCTCTAGGCATGCGGGCTTCAGTAGTTGTGGCATGTGGGCTCAGTAGTTGTGGCTCATGGGCTCTTAACCATTCTTAAGTGTACAGTTCAGTGGTTTTAAATACCTTCACATTGTTGTACAGCCATCACCACCATCCATTCCCATACCTCTTTTCATCCTGTAAAACTGAAACTTAATAGGTATAGTGATACCTATTTAAAAAATAACTCTCCAGTTATCACTGTGCACAAGCATTCCAATTTCTCCACATCCTTGTCAACACTTTTTGTTTTCTGTTTTTTTGATAGCAGCCATCCTAACTAGTGTGAGGTCATATCACATTATAGGTTTTTTTTAATATTTATTTTTATTTACTTATTTGGTTGTGCTGGACCTTGCTGGCTTCTTTTGCTGTTATTGTTTTTATATTCATTTTTTCTTTTTTTAAAATTTAATTTAATTTAATTTTTTTATACAGCAGGTTCTTATTAGTTATCTATTTTATACATATTAGTGTATATATGTCAATCACAATCTCCCAATTCATCCCACAACCCCTCCCCCCACCCCGGCTGGCTTCTTTAATTGTGGCACCTGGGCTCCTTAGTTGCGGCTTGCAGGCTCCTTAGCTGCAGTTCGCCAGCTCCTTAGTTGTGGCATGCATGTGGGATCTAGTTCCCTGACCAGGAATTGAACCCAGGCCCCCTACATTGGGAGCGTAGAGTCTTAATCCATGCGCCACCAGGGAGGTCCCCACATTATAGTTTTTTTGTTTGTTTGTTTGTTTTTCTGGTATGCGGGCCTCTCACTGCTGTGGCCTCTCCCGTTGCGGAGCACAGGCTCCAGACGCGCAGGCTCAGCGGCCATGGCTCACGGGCCCAGCCGCTCCGCGGCATGTGGGATCTTCCCGGACCAGGGCACGAACCCATGTCCCCTGCATCGGCAGGCGGACTCTCAACCACTGCAACACCAGGGAAGCCCCACATTATAGTTTTGATTTACATTTTCCTAATGATCAGCAATGCTGAGCACCTTTTTGTGTGCTTCTTGGCTATCTGTATATCTTCTTTGGAGAAATGTCTCTTCAAGTATTTTGCCCATTTTTGAATCAGGTTGCTTTTTTATTGTTGAGTTTTAGAAGTTCTCTATATATTCTATGCATTAATGCCTTATCAGATAAATGATTTGCAGATATTTTCTCCCATTCTGTTGTTTTCTTTTTTACTCTGTTATAGTGCCTTTTGATGCACAAAATTTTAAATTTTTCATAAAGTACAATTTGTCTGATTTTTCTTTTTTTATTTATGTTCTTAATTCATAGCTAAGAAATCATTTCCAAGTTCAATGTTGTGAAGCTTTTGTCCTATGTTTTCTTCTAAGAGTTTTCTTCTTTTAGGTTTTACATTTAGGTCCATGATCCATTTGGAATTTTTTTTTTATATTATGTTAGCTAAAAGTCCAACTTCATTATTCTGCATATGTATATCCATTTTTCCCAGAATTATTTGTTGAAAAGACTGTTCTTTCCCCATTGAATGATCTAGGGACTCTTGTCAAAAATCATTTGACCATATATGTGATAGTTTATTTCTGGGCTCTCTATTCTATTCCATTGGTCTATATGTCTGTATTTATGACAGTACCACACTGTTTTGGTTACTGTAGCTTTTTAGTAAGTTTTGAAATCAAGAAGTGTGAGTCCTCCAGTTTTGTTCTTCTTTTTCAAGGTTGTTTTGACTATTTGTGGTCTCTTGAGATGTCACGTGAATTTTAATATGCTTTTTTTCTATTTTTGCAAAAAAAAAAAGTAGTTGATATTTTGGTAGGGATTACATTCAATCTGTAAATTGCTTTGGGTAATATTGACATTTAAACAATATTAAATCTTCCATTCCATAAATACGAGATGTGTTTCCATTTATTTATGTCTTATTTAATTTCTTTCAGCAATGTTTTATAGTTTTCATTATACTCAACCTCCTTGGTTAATTCTTAAGTAATTTACTCTTTTTGATGCTATTGTAAGAGGATTTTCTTTGTAACTTCCTTTTCAAATTGTTCATTCTTAGTATGTAGAAATCCAACTGATTTTTGTGTTGACTTTGTATCCTGCTTTTTTGCTGAATTAATTAATTAGTTCTAACAAGTTTTTTGGGGGGGAGGAATCTTTAGGATTTTCTACATATAAGATTATACCATCTGAAAATAGAGATACTTTTACTGCATTCTTTCCAATTTGGATGCTTCTATTTCTTTTTCCTTGCCTAATTGCTCTGGCTACCACTTCTAGTACTATGTTGAATAGAAGTGGTGAAAGTGGGCATCCATCCTTACCTTGTTCCTCATCTTAGATGAAAAGCTTTCAGTTTTTCACCATTGAATATGATGTTAGCTGTGGGTTTTCATATACAGCTTTTGTTATATTGGGGTCATTTCCTTATATTCTTAAATTTGAGTGTTCTTTATCATGAAAGGGTGTTGACTTTGACAAATGCTTTCTCTGTGCCACTTGATATGGTCATGTGGGTTTCTCCCCCTTCATTCTGTTAATGTGATGTATTGTATTGATTGGTTTTCATATAATGAAACATCCTTGCATTTCAGGAATAAATTGCACCTAGTCATGGTGTATAATCCTTTTAACATGTTGCTGAATTTGCTTTGCCGGCGTTTTGTTGAGGGTTTTTGCATCAATGCTCGTAAGGGATATTGATCTTTAGTTTTCTAATAGTATCTTTGTCTGGCTCTGGTATCAGGGTAATGCTGGCCTCACAGAATGAGGTAAGAAGTGTTCCCTCCTCTTCAATTTTTTGCAAAAGTTTGGGAAGGATTGGTGTTTGTTCTTTTTAAAATGTTTGGTAGAATTCACCAATGAAGGCATCAGGAAGGGAGTTTTCCTTTGTAGGGAGATTTTTTGGTTGTGAATTCAATCTCTTTACTCGTTATACGTCTATTCAGATTTTCTATTTCTTTGTGATTTAGTCATGGGTTATTTTTCTAGTAATTTAACCATTTCATCTTGGTAATCCAATTTGTTGCTATATACTTGTTGATAGTAATCTCTTATAATACTTGTTATTTCTGTAGAATCTGTAGTTATGTCCCCACTTTCATTTCTGATTTTAGTAATTTTAGTCTTTTCTCTTCCTTTTTGGTCTCTCTAGCTAGAGGTTTGTCAATTTTGTTGATTTTTTTGAAGAAGCAACTTTTTGTTTCCTTGATTTTTTTCCCGTTGTTTGTATGTTCTGTTTCATTTATCTCTGCTTTATCTTTATTATTTCCTTTTTTTTCCTGCTAGCTTTGGGTTTAATTTGTTCTTCTTTTTCTAGTTCCTTAAGTTGTACAGTTAAATTGTTGATTTGAGATCTTTATTTTTTTAATGTGTTTATAGCTATAAATTTTCCCCTTAAAACTGATTTCACTGATCCCTATAAGTTTTGGTATGTGTGTTTTGCCAACTATTGTTGTAGAGCGTACTATTTTTTTTTAATAAGCTGTTTCTCTTTCCACTGTTTATTATTAATGTACAAAATATACAAAATGAAAAGAAAAAGAAAATACTCATCCTCAAATTCTTTGTGGCTCTAACCCAAGACTGTGCACAAAATCCAAACAATGCACTGTTTTCTTAGAAAACAACTGATGCTGAGACAAGTGAAGGAGAGGGCTGTGAGAAGGCAAGTCATCTTATTGAATCCACCCAGGAAAGCACTTGGTGGGGATTCAGAGATGGCTGACAGGGCAAGGGAGCTGGAGGCCTCACACTGACAAGGTTCCAGGTGGAGGCCAGGAGCAAGCTAACTCCCAGAGGAGTGCAAGTAGTGTGACTGTCAGGTCCAGCACACTGGGCTTCAGCTGATAGAAAGCTGGTCTCACTGAAGTGTTTTACAGTTTCCAGAATGAGCTGTAGACCACCATCAATGGCCTCACCTATGCAAGCTGAAACTTTCACTGGATGCCAGTATGAATTTGCCATCATTGAACCTAGCAGATCCATGATGCAAACTTCGGTATTCACAGAAGATTGCAAAGTCTTACTTGAGAAAGGACTCAGAATGTAAAGCTTGTGTCAGAGGAGGGGTGGACGTGATGTGTACTCCAGAACTCAAATCCAGCTGGATTGAGCCTTCTCAGTGCAGTAGGATACACAATGCCCCTTTTGCTGTCTCCTCACCCCATAAGGAAGAATGAACTTGACTGGGACGATTTCATAAGTGCAGTTGATCTTGCATCAGAGTTCTGTGTGCATGAGGAGGACCCACAATAGGAGAGTAGAGGTATTCTCCAGGATAACCAGCTTTAGGTTCTCAGGCATCAAGGGTAATACCAGAAAGGGGCTTGGGATACAGGGCAAATCTCTTCAAAAAGTGAAGGCAACTGAGTCTCCTCTTAAGCAGTCCAAGGTACAGAATGTGTCCAGTCTCTCTCCTCCCCAGATTGGAGGAAAATATGTACATCAATGTGCACCAGTGATCAGAAAACCCACAGGAACCCAGGCAGGTGGGCCCTGAGGGAGCCAGCTCATCAGCTGGGGAAAGGGGAAAATGGGCCTCACAGAAGCCATAAAAGTGTGGAAGGAGAAAGGCTACAGTACATAAGGGTGTGTGTGGATGGGGCAGGCAGTTGATTCCCTAGGACAGGAGAGGCCATTGACACTCGGGTGGTAGAAGGCACAGTTGTTCTCATAGCAGCAGTTGCTGTGAGAACATCATGATATGTCAACAAACAGGGCAGTTTGACATGTTTCCTCCATGGCTGTGGCCTCCATCATGCCCTTGGTGACCCCCTCCTCCATGGCCAGGGCCATCATAGCCATGGTACTTATGAGGGGGTGGCCTTCGATGGTCATGGCCTCAGTGACCAGGGACATAATGAGGCAGTGGCCATGGGGCCCCCCATATACAGGGCCTTCATGGGGCTGATGTCCATCACCAGCACCCATTCCTCCACCAGGGCCTTCATGGATACCATGCCCACCGCCTCCAACCATGCCCCCATCAGGGCCCCCTCGTCCATTTGGGGGTCCTCCTCCAGAGCAGCCTCTTCTGGTCCCTCAGAACGGGAGAGGAGGAAGAGGCTCATTTCCTCCTTGGCCACCACGGACTCTATGGGATGGTCCAGGGCCTGGTCCTGGTACCTCCAGCGTCAGGCCACACTGAATGGGGAAACCTGGGTCACCCTAGAAGGGATTGCACTGCCCCCAGGGAGGGGGTGGGGGACCCAGGAGATGTGGACCACTGGCTCACCAGGGCCCCCAGGGCCTCCATGGGGACCTGGCATAGGTCCCCTAGGTCCAGGGGGGGGAAGTGCTGTATGCCCTTGGGGGCTCCCGGGGCCTCCCGGTAGAAAACCATTGGCTATCAGATCAGGGCCTAAGAGTATGTGTGGCACCGGCATCTGCTTGACCTTGTCTGAATAGTCTGTTTGCTTCAGCAGTTCCTCTGCGGTATGACTGTTAGGGCTACGCATGATGGAGGGAGGATCTCCTGCACATCGATGCCTCCTCCTCCAGAACCCGGGGGGCTCTTCCCGGCACCTATGTTTTCCATAAGATCGTCCAGAACAGAAGGCAACTTGGAAACACTTACCCTGTCGGGTGAACCACAGCCCACCCAACCTAATAGGCTCCAGGGTCTCAACATATGGGGTTTTATCCATGGAACATTCCTCATCTAGGGGCATGAATTTTGGAGGGATAGGCTCATAGGGCTCAGGATCAGGATTGTGAGGACTTTCCTTTCTCAGGAAGAGCTCCTGAAGCATCCCCTTCTTCTACTCAGCTTGGATGTACTGATCCTGGCTACTGCTTCCAGGGGTGATGAGAGGCGAGAGCAGCACCGGGAGCCGGGGGCACACCCAGGACACATTCTCCTCCATGTTGTTGTTGCTCAGACACCGGGCTACCTCAAATGCGTGTTGGCCTGACAGTATCTCTCACTTAGCTGACTTGCCAAAGTCCTTGATCTTATTCACATTTACTCGTTCAGTTTCATTCAGTTCAAAATAGAAATACTCTCTGTTTGCCCTCCTCAGGTCACGTCACAGTTTTCCTCTTCCTGCCTTTCCCGGTCAGCTGGCTAAGATCTCCACTGGCTTTGCATCCCAAGCTCCTGGTTCCAAAGAGGCGGTATCCATGAGTTCTGGGACTTCAACAGGGGGAACTGGGGTCCCTGGACATTCTGTGTCCATAGCCGCAGAAGGAGGTGCTGGCTCTGGGGAAGAAGGTTTGCTGTGCTTGGTTCTGTGCTTGTTTTCCATTCAAACGGGCTTGACTTGGCAGCTGTGGGTGACAGCACCTTCTTCTTAATTTTGATGCCTGGAACAGGTGCTGAATTTAGCGCATCCAGAAAGCCCAGGCCCTCCATAGGCTATGGTGGGATGATCTTCACTTTGATCTCTTTGGTGGCATTGGGTGTCATGTTGAGTGGCTTGTATTGCTTCTCTGCAGGGGGTGCAGCATCTCCTGGGGCAGCTGTGGAACTCTGACACTTGAGGGAGATGGGTTTAAGGTTGTACTTGTCAGAAACCACCACTGCACTGGCATTCTTCTTTAAAGGCACCAAAGATGGAGTCTCCAGCTCTAGCCTAGTGGAAAGGAATGTGACGTGACGGGGCACCATGGTTCAGAGAGACCTGGGCTTCTCCCTCTTCTTCTCTGGGGCCTCCTCAGTCTGAGTTTCAGCCTTCACGTCAGTCAAAGGTCACTCAGGAGGGGTGGTTCAACTCTTTCCCTCTTCTTTCCATTTCTTCTTATCTTTCTCAGCAGGCTGGGTACTGCTCTGGGAGTGGATGACAGTCATTCAGTCGCTGATAAGGACTGAGGCCAATTTCCAGAGCTCTTCATCCTTACTTGACTTGCTCAGTTGCTTCACCAGTTTGGCTGTGTTGTGCTGCTTGAGATGGTCAACAGTGAGTGGTAGATGCTGCAGCATCAGCAGAATTTGCTTCAAAGGGGGAATGTCGTTGGTTGTCTTTGAATACGTCAGCCAATTGTTAAGAAACTTGTAACTACCAACATCAGTAAACTTGACCAATATTTCTAGTGAACAGGTCTGCAGGAGAGTGTTCAAGTAAATACATCGACTCACTATCTTTCGTGCTTCCTTTATCATACTGAAGATCTTCGAAATCCCATCCACACTCTTGATTTCCCCATCTCAGTTAAGGAAGCTATCCAGCTTCCTTAAGCTTAAGGAAGCTCTTTGGGGTCTATGGGACCTGAACCCATGATCGAGGTTTTATCGGGCTTGGGGTGGAGGGGGTTAAAATTTGGGGAAAAAAAATAAAACAACCAACCAGAACCCTAAACTCAATTATTTGGGGGCCTCATTGGCTCAAAAAGTCTCTTTAAAAAAAACTAAGGCTAGCTCAGTATTCATCCCCCCCCCAACCAACTCCATTTAGGGAGGGGGGTTGTAGAAAAAAGTTCTGAGTGGATTCAAAAAAGTAAATGCTGGATGAGTGAATTTGGGTGTGTTTGGGAAGGGAGGGTTGTTAATTATTTTTGAAGCTACGTGGTGATGGTCCTTCAGCCACAGATTTCAAGTCCCAGGCAGAGTGGGCTGGTGGGGTGGGCAAGATAGGTGGCAAGGGGTAGAAGACACAAGTGCTTGGGCTTGTGGCTGCTGTTTTCCCTCCCCTGACACCCTCAAGTTCCTTTCAAGGTCTTCGATGTTGCTGCCATTTGTTTCTTTTTTCCTCATGGCCGTCCTTTCTCTGAGAAAATTCAAACCTCTAAAAGAACCCCAGAATCGAGCCTTCTATTTCTCCCTTCAATTCCATCAGAAGGAAAAGAGAAAAATGGGGGGGGGGAGGAAATAGGGGTGCCAGCCCTTTAAATCCCCTGGAATTTAGCTATATGGGTAGGAGCTTGCAACAGGATGGGATTTGCAGCAACAACTGCCTGCCTCTTTGTCTGCAGCTCTGTGATCAGAAGCAAGTCTTCCCCTGGAAGTTGTAAGCAAACCTTCAATAGACTCCAGAATTCCAAATAGTTACATGAGGCAGATTCTGCTAGTGAAGTTGTTGTCTAGGTGGGGAGATAGAATACTGGTGCTTTCTACTTTGCCGTCTTCCCAGAATCCTCTCTTGCTAACGTTTTGTCCTCTGAAGATGAATTGTGGTAATTACAATCTTTACAGTAAAACCAGGAGCTGAAACTGCCAGTAGTCCTCTTTTGGAGTTTCATTCTAAAGGAAAATTTAAAATAAAAAATAAATACATAGGGCTTCCCTGGTGGCGCAGTGGATAAGAATCCACCTGCCAATGCAGGGGACACGGGTTTGAGCCCTGGCCCGGGAAGATCCCACATGCCACGGAGCAACTAAGCCCGTGTGCCACAACTACTGAACCTGCGCCCTAGAGCCCGTGAGCCACAACTACTGAACCCTCATGACACAACTGCTGAAGCCTGCACTCCTAGAGCCAGTGCTCTACAAGAGAAGTCACTGCAATGAGAAGCCCACACACCGCAACGAAGAGTAATCCCTGCTCACCACAGCTAGAGAAAGCCTGAGCAGCAATGAAGACCCAACACAGCCAAAAATATAAATAAATAAATAAATAAATAAATATATATATATATATATATATATATATATATATATATATATTTCACTGACAGCTAATCTCAGAAACAACGATCTAAATGTTTGATCATAGGGAAATATTAAGTAATTGTGTATTTACTACAAGAGGTATTTTCTAAAATGGTCACTCTCTACATTACTTTCTGTTCCATTGCCTTGCTTTAATTTGCTTTATAGCACTTGACATTTGCATTGTTTGTTGTATGTCTCGCTCACTGACATTAAGTCCTCAGGGTAAGAGCTTTGGCATATTCATTACTGAATCCTTGTCATCTAAAATAGAACCTGGCAAATTATAAGAACTAAGCAAATATTTGTTGGGTATATGCATGAAGGAAACATGAAATTTTGGGGGTCATACTATTTAGTAAAAAGTGCAGAAAATGAAATGTATTCTTCCATTAAAACAATAAAAAATGACACACATTGACAGAGTTTGGAATTTAGGAACTTGGAGACAATGGTCACCAAGGTTATGTGGAGAAATGAAAACAGTTTATACGATAGGAGACAGGATTGTCGGCAATGTTTTCTCCCCCTCTTTCTCTTTATTCCTGGTATTAGTGATTCAAAATTGTCTGTACACTGAAAAAAAACAACTTTAAAAAAAAGTCATTTTCCTGAGGCAGATGAAAGTATGGATAGAATATTATGCTTACCAAACTTATTCCTGACAAATTGGGCTCTATATTCCAGGTAGGAAGGAACAGTCCCTGGAACTTTCAGAGAGAGGACAATAAAGACAAAGAAGGAGAATGATTTGCTTAGTGTTTGAACAGTAAGTCACAGAATACTTTATAATTAAAGAATGTGGGGAGCAGGGGACAGAAACTAGCTTCTCTGGTCTGTTTCCACAGGCTCTATTCTGCATTTAACAATAGAACACCAATAACTAGCCAAAGCCAGAACATTAGAGTCACACATTCTGTACATGTCACAAAGGTGCCAGAGGCAGGAAACAAATGGCAGCTGATATTCAGACCCCGCTCTACTCTCCAAGCCACTGAAACCTGGTGTGAGCCTGTATCTGCCCAGAGAATATACATTTTTCTAATTTTCACACAGGCATTGCAGGGGACAGGTATTGGAATGGGTCTTTGACTTAGCATGTTGGAGTCTGTTGCTGAGTAAAATACCTCTTTGTTGAACCACGCCAATCTCCACTCCACTAAGGACTAAGGTCAGGCTTAATATGTAGCCTTCAAATAACCATATGAAAAGGCAGGATGAATATTTATGACACACAGTTACCCAGATTTGCACACATGTTGGAAAACCGAAGTTTATATGCTGGATGTAAATATAGAATATTAAATGACCTTATCTTCCTCTGATCCTATTGCCATGATTTAATGAAGAAACAGGGTGGGAGGGTTGCAAATAGAAACAGAGAAAGAAAAGCTTTGGAGTCACAACTCTTAGAATCAATAGGAAAAACATTAGGTTGAAATGAAGTCTCCAATCACCTTCTCCCTATACCTCTCCGACTACCTCAGGAAAAAAAACATTAAAATAATTTCAGGTTTGTACTCCTCACATTCTCCACATCAATCACGTGAACTCCTCAATGTTTCCCAAACATACCATGCTCTCTCACCCCGCCTCTTCTTGACCCATGCCTAGAAAGTCTTTCACTGTCTTCTCTTCTCAGCAAATTCTCTTCAGCTTTTAAATCTCAGCTCTAAGATCATTTCTCTAGCAAGCCTTCCCGATATTCCCTCTTTCCCAGTGTAGATATTCCCTCATCTTCGGTGTTCCCCCAGCATTTGGCATAACTCTCTATTAGTATCTAGCATTATCTGTGAACATATCTACTAACCTCATTAGACTGTGGGCTATCTTAGAATAGAAGATAATGTTTATATCCTGCTCAGCATCTAACATGGTACCTAACAGACAGCGGCATTTCAGAAATGTTTCTTGGATCATGAATGAAAGAAAGAATGAATGAGTGCTATGACCCATGCATGCATCTGAAGGCAGAAGATCTGGGTTCAACTCTTTGTTTTACTGCTAACTTTCTTTATGTGGTGGATTAAATATGGCCACAAATTCTTTGATGCTCTTTCTATTAAGAGATGATGTCCATATACTTTCCCCTTGAATCTGAGCAGAGTCTGTAACTGCTTTAGCTAATAAATAAAATATGGCAGAAATGACATTGCCAGTTTCCAAGCCCAGGACTTAAAAAACTGGAAGCTTCCATTTCTTATCTCTTGGAACACTGCCTCCTGGATCCCTTGGGTGTCACATAAGATGTTTGACATCCCTTCTGGACACACTTCATGAGCAGGCTTTGAGACTACATGCAGAAGAGAAGGGCCTGACTGAGCCCAGCCTTCAAGAGAGAGAAAAAGAGAAGGCCTTCAAGAGAAGGCTGAATCTAGCCTTCCAGTTGTCCTTGCCAATGTCTCAGTCATGTGAGTGAAGCTATCCTGGATCCTTCAGACCAGCCCAACCGCCAACTGAATATCAAAACTGACCCCAGTTCACTTCATGTGGAGCTGAAGAACTGGTCATTCAAGGCTTACCTCAAATATTGACACACAAAATCGAGACATATAATGATTTTGTTTTTAAAGCTACTAAGTTTTGGGGTGGTTTGTTAGGCAACAACTGATAACCACAACAGAAGTTGATAACTGGGAATTGGGCACTTCTATAACCCAAAACCCCAAACATGTGACATTGGCTTTGAGACCGGGCAATGTGTGGGGACTTGAAGGGCCTTGAGGCGTCTGTCAGTGAAAGCTAGAAAGACTTGGAGGAGGTGTTGGTGATCACTTTCAGAACAGTAAAGGAATTGTTACTGGAAGCTAGACAAAGGTTTGGCAACAAGGTTACTTGTGGTAACAGGGAAAATAGAAAGGTACCTAATGAATTTGAGGATCTGTTTGGCGAGTTTCCAGGCAGAAAGTCCAAAGTGTCAGCTGGCTTTTTCTAGCTATTTATAATGAAATATGAGAAGAGAGAGGTAAACTAAAAAAGGACCCAGGATAGTATTTCCAGGCAGCACAAGAATCTCAGTGGAAAAAAATGGCCTCATAGTAAAGATCAGCTCTAAGGTGTTGCTAGCAAAATGAGATCACAGGGTAAAGACAAGTCGAGGATGCAACCGTAAAGTCCTTTGTTAAGACCTCAGAAAGATTTTTTTAATTGAGGTAACATTGGTTGATAACAGTCATGTGTATAACATTATATTTAGACTTCTATATACACTACAGCATACTTACCACCAAAAGTTTAGTTTCCATTCACCACATACAGTTGATCCCCTTTACTCATTTCACCCTCCCCCCATACCTCTTCCACTCTGGAAGCCACTACTTTGTTCTCTGTATCTATGTGCTTGTTTTTATTTTACTTTTTAAAAATATTCCACATATGAATGAAATCATAAGTTGTTTGTCTTTCTCTCTGACTTATTTTACTTAGCCTAATACCCTCAACGTCCATGCATGTTGTGGCAAATGGCGAGATTTCATCTCTTTTATGACTGAGTAGTATTCCACTGGTGTGTGTGTGTGTGTGTGTGTGTGTGTGTGTGTGTGTGTGTATAGCACATCTTCTTTATCCATTCTTCTGTTGATGGGTACTTAGGTTGTTTATATACCTTAGCTATCATACATAATGCTGTAATGAACATAGGGGTATATGTACCTTTTCTAATTAGTGTTTTCATATTCTTTGGATAAATACCCAGTAGTAGAATAACTGGATCATATCATAGTTATATTCTTAATTGTTTGAGGAAACCCAATACTGTTTTCCATATGGCTGTACCAGTTTACATTCTCACCAGCAGTGTAGGTCAGAAAGATTTAAGGCAGTGTCTGATAGATGCTTTCAAAGTTATTCCTAGTGGAAAAAAATTCTTTCTGTGGATCTTAATGCTGTGCCTCATGGACCCTCTATGTTAAACAACAGGATTTCTAAGAGTCTTAAGGGTGTTGTTCCACAACAGGTTCATAGGGGGCCCAAGGTCGAGAAAGGCTACCTGAAAGATTTGTGGGTGTGTTTTTTGGATAATGGAGTAGAGTATAATTTGATACACAGGAAACCCCCCCAAATTTTAAAAGGATTACGTTAGCTTGGCCTGAAGCTCACAGAGACAGTATGAAATGAAAAGAGGTCTTTGGACTCCCAGTCTACTATGGGCAGAGAGCAGGCTGAGAAAACTACTCAACTATAAAAATGGGCTATTTCTTATGGAAAAAGAATGGTGACTCAGAGGGCAGAACCAAAAGTCACAGAGACTCATTCCCAGGGAGCAGAACTAGCCCTTAATTAAAGCACTGGCATCATGTGTTTGGCTAGATTTCAGAATTTCTAAGCACCAGTGATTGCTTTGTGCTTCCATTCCTTCTACCCACCACCACCACCCCACCCTCTTTTGAACAGGAGTGTCTACAGCAGTTACCTTATGCCTGTCTCACCATTGTAGTTGGGTATATATGGGGAAGATAACTTTTCTCTTTTGTTCAGAGATTTTCAATGGAAAGGAACAGTGCTCAAGAAACCACACCTTAGGAACTACATCTGAGGAAACTCATCTACATCTGGAACTTATTCAGATGATGAGATCATGGACCTTGATCCTGAGCCTAACACTGTAATAGGTTGAGTTTGGAGGGGTAGGTCCTTTGAGGAAGTGAATGTATTTTGCTGTGGGAAGAATGTAAATGATTTGTGGCCAGAGGGCAGATGGTGACAAATTAAAGATGGCTGTAAATTCTTAGATCCTCCTCCCATTGACAGTGGGGTTTATGTCTCCTCCTCTGGAGTCTGGATGGGCTCTATGATTGTTTTGACCAATAGAATACTGTAGAGATGACACTGTGCTAGTTTCCAAGCCCAGGTCTTAAGAGACTGGTAACTTCCACTTCCTGTCTCCTGGGAATATTTTCTCTTTGAGCCCTGAGATACCATACACTCTGCTGGAGATATCACATTGAGACACTCTGGAAGGGGAGAGGGGGCCAAATGAAGCCAAGGCTCAAGGCATTGGGTGAAGCCAAACGAATACCATGGAGAGATCTCATTTGACTCTATGTGGAGCAGAAGAAGCAACTAGCCTAGCCTTGACTAGATTCCTGACTCATAAAATTGTGAGAAATAATATAGTGGTTGTTGATCTAAGCTGCTGAACTTTGGGATACTTTGTTACACAACAGTAGGTAACTGAGATCTCCATGACCTTGGGTCAGTCTCTTCTTTCTAGAACTACTTCTTCAACTTGGGCAGTGTTGGGCTAGGTTAGCTGAACTCTAAGGATCTTAATAGCTCTGATTTTCCATCCCAATGCAGTTGAAGGCAGTTGAACTACACCAGATGACATTTGGACATCTGTTGAATGACCAGCAGGACATAGAACATATATTATTAGGTATCCAATAAATATTTTAATGAATTTTGAAGGACGAAGAAGAACTGGGTAAGTAGAAGTGAAGGGAGGGACATTTCAGGCAGAATGAACAGCATGTACAAAAATGCAAAAACCTGGACAGCTTAGGAAACTGAAAGCATTTCAGAATTGTTGAAGTAGCAAGTACAAGGGAGAATGGGGGAGATGAAGCTGGAAAGATAGACAAGGGCCAGATGATGGAGGGACTTGTGTGCCTGGCCAAGTGTTTTAGGCTTTTCTACAGACCCAGAGAGACCTCTGAAGGAAAATTATCACTGAATCCTCAGTCAGATAAATGATGTATTTCTTCTTTTTATACATATAGAAACTGAGGTTTTGTCACTTGCCGAAGATCACATTATTAATAGGTGGTTGATCCAGGATTTGAATCCATGTCTAACAGCTTTGAAACGATATTTTAAAAGACTTCAGAAGTTAATATAACTTTATTTTAAAAGTTATTTTGAACATATTCTACATGACTGAAATTGTATAAAGTAGAAGAAATGTGAAAGTAAATGTCACAAGCAATATGAATTACTTATGATTTATTTTCCTTGTGGGAAATAGAAGGAATGATTAATTTTCCTTGGAGAAGTGAATAAAGCTTCCTAGAAAAGAGGACATTTGTTTATTCGTTATTCATTTATTATTATTTTAAACCAGAGCTAACATTCACTGAGCTCAAACTACGTACCTGCCATTGTTCTAAGCATTTTACGCATGTTATTGATATCTCACAACAACCCTGTGAAACAGGTACTGTTATTTTCTACTTTTATTTCTAAAGCAAAGAGAGCTTAGGTAACTTGTTCAAGTCACACATTTAGTAATCCTGGGTTGGATCCTGGTGAGTCAGACATCATGTTTTAGCCATAAGTAGGGACATTTAAACTGGGCCTTAAGACAGGGAGATTTGTGGACCAAAGGGCATTTAAGAGAGAAAAACAAATGCAAATACTTGATGGTATGAAAGTTCACTGTGTTCTAAGAATAGGATTTCAGGGAAGTTTAGGGAAATTTAGAGAAAGAACATTGTGTGTGTGTGTGTGTGTGTGTGTGTGTGTGTGTGTGTGTGTGTGGTAGGAAGTGGAGAGAGAGGGTTACAGAAGAATGATAGAAGAGGGTGCTAGAAATGTATTGGGTTGCACAAAAAGTTCCTTTGGTTTTAAAATAAAAATAAAAGACACATTTTTCATTTTCACCAAGAACTTTATTGAACAACGTATTCACCATTTTGTTCCACTAACTTCTGTCATTTTTCAGGCAACTTCACAATTCCATCTTCCCAAAATTTTTTATCTTTTTGAGCAAAGAACTGTTCCAGGTGCCTTTTACAGTTTCCAGGGAATTGAAATTTTTTTCATTAAGAAAATTTTTTAAAGACCGAAATAAATGGAAATCTGAAGGTGCAATGTCTGGTGAATACAGTGGATGAATCAGAACTTCCCAGCCAAGCTGTAACAGTTTTTGCCTGGTCATCAAAGAAACATGTAGGCTTGCATATCCTGATGGAAGATTATGCGTTTTCTGTTGACTAATTCTGGACACTTTTCGTCGAGCACTGCTTTCAGTTGGTCTAATTGGGAGCAGTACTTGTTGGAATTAATTGTTTGGTTTTCCAGAAGGAGTTCATAGAGGACTCCCTTCCAATCCCACCATATATACAACATTACCTTCTTTGGATGAAGACCGGCCTTTGGTGTGGTTGGTGGTGGTTCATTTCACTTGCCCCACGATCTCTTCCATTCCATATTATTGTACAATATCCACTTTTAATCATCTGTCACAATTTGTTTTAAAAATGGAACTTTTTTTTTTTTTTTTTTTTTTTTTTTTTGCGGTACACGGGCCTCTCACTGTTGTGGAGCACAGGCTCCAGACGCGCAGGCTCAGCGGCCATGGCTCACGGGCCCAGCCGCTCCGCGGCATGTGGGATCTTCCCAGACCGGGGCACGAACCCGTGTTCCCTGCACCGGCAGGCGGACTCTCAACCACTGTGACACCAGGGAAGACCAAAAAATGGAACATTTTTGTTACATTTAAGTAGAGAATCGAATGCGGAAATATGGGTTTTTTTCGCTTAAGGTTTTTTTCGCTTAACTTACGTGGAACCCAAACCTCAAAGTGCTTAACATAACCAAGCTGGTGCAAATTATTTTCACTGCTTGATTTGGCTATTTTGAGTATGTCAGCTATCTCCTGCGTGGTATAGTGTTGATTGTTCTCAATTAATGTCTCGACTTGATCACAATCAACTTCGACTGGTCTACACGACTGTGGAGCATCGTCCAGCGAGAAATCTCCAGCACGAAACTTTGCAAACCACTTTTGACACGTTCAATAAGTCACAGCACCTTCTCCATACACTGCATAAATCTTTTTTTGCGTTTCAGTTGTGTTTTTACTTTTCTTGAAATAGTAAAGCATAAAATGCCGAAATGTTGTTTTTCTCCCTCCATCTTCAATATTTAAATGGCTACACAAAAATTCACCAATTTTGATAAGTTTTTTCAAAATGCATGCTGAGATGAGAGATGTCACAATACTATCTAACAAAATTGTTTAGAATGAAGTTAAAGACAACTAAGTGTTACTAGAGACATCTTATGGAAAAAACCGAATGAACCTTTTGGCTAACCCAGTAGTTTGTGGCCAGGTAAGAAGGCCTGGATGCTAGACAAAAGAATTTGGACTTGATCTTGTAGGCTATGTGGAGGCATTGAAGTTGCTTTTCTTCTTTTGTTCTTTTTTTTTTTTTTAAATAAATTTTATTTATTTATTTATTTATTTTTGGCTGAGTTGGATCTTTGTTGCTGTATGTGGGCTTTCTCTAGTTGTGGTGAGCGGGGCCTACTCTTCGTTGTGGTGCATGAGCTTCTCACTGCAGTGGCCTCTCTTGTTGTGGAGCATGTGCTCTAAGCATGTGGGCTTCAGTAGTTGTGGTGCGTGGGCTCAGCAGTTGTGGCTCCCGGGCTCTAGAGCGTAGGCCCAGCAGTTGTGGTGCATGGGCTTAGTTGCTCTGCAGCATGTGGGATCTTCCCGGACCAGGGATGGAACCCGTGTCCCCTGCATTGGCAGGCTGATTCTTAACCACAGTGCCACCAGGGAAGCCCTCTTCTGTTGTTTTTTGTTTGTTTGTTTGTTTGTTTTGCTGTACGCGGGCCTCTCACTGTTGTGGCCTCTCCCGTTGCAGAGCACAGGCTCCGAATGCACAGGCTCAGCAGCCATGGCTCACGGGCTCAGCCACTCCGCGGCATGTGGGATCCTCCCGGACCGGGGCACGAGCCCGTGTCCCCTGCATTGGCAGGCGGACTCTCAACCACTGCGCCACCAGGGAGGCCCTCTTTTGTTCTTTTTTAATCAAAGGAATGCAATGATTATGTCTGTGTTTTAGAAAGAGTAATCTGATGGCAAGGAAAAATGGACTGAATGGAAGAGGCTGGAGGCATACAGAAGGGAGTCAGGACTCAGTTGCAGTGTCTGATATCAAGGCCTGAACTAGGATGATGGTAGCGAGGATGGAGGAAAGGGAACCGAGGAACATGTGGACTAGAGCTTATTTTCATAGCCGATGTCTATTTCCCTTTGGGCATAATATTTTGAAAGATGAATAATGCTGCTGGTTTTGCTTGGAGAGAGTATTTGGAAAGTCAGGATCTCTGCTTACAACTCAGTGGTCTTCCACACAGGGCAAATCAGACACACTGAGACCGTAAGAGGATACACATACCAAAAAAGTTTGGACACTTTAGTGTTTTCCTGGCCATCCCATTTGTGAAACTATGCCATGTATAGCTGTGTGCCTTCTTTCTACCTCAAAGACAGGATGCCAGCTGCATTTTAATAACAGGTACCTTTCTGAGATTTGAAAATGTCCACAGAAAGCCACAAAACTTGACCTGACCCAAATAAAACTAAACAAAAGCTGAGGCAAGCTCACATTCTGCATGTCCTACCTTCTAGCCTTAACAAACATGACAAAGGAAACTTGCTGACACCTCCAACCCTTTTCACATGAATTCCGTTTGCCTGGAAAGCTCCCCCTTCCATTATCCTCCTCTGTGAAGCAGCTCAGATCCACCTCTCCCAAGGCAAAGCTAGATATGCACTGCTTTCTGCTAGTGCCCTTCATATTTCTCTGTTATAGCACTTGTCATCTATTTAATAGCTACTTGGTTATTTATCTTTCTCCCTCACCTGTGCTGTGAGCTATTTCTTTAAAGGTAAATCTTTAACTTTCCTCATGTATTTATCTCCAGTGCCAGGTAAGACACCAAATATATACATAAATGTTTGTTGAGTAACTTGCAGTCAGCACATAAACACATGATAAAAAGACTTCAGTCAGGAAATTTAAATGAAAATATGTTTAAAAAATATTTAAAATTTTAAAAAAGTAATAAAAATAATATATTCACATTGTTTATAAGGTCAAAAAATGCTGTAATGCTTATTATGAAAACTCCCAATCTCCAGTTCCACCCATTCTTAACCTCAAACTCCCTGCCCAAACTCTTTTAGCTATTTCTTCTAGTATTTACTTCCATTAAAAAATAATATAGTTATACTGATTCTTTTTGATTTATCAGTTTTAGACATTATCTTTTGAATTCCTATTTTGGAAGATGAGGATTCATCTCTTCCATCACCGTAGGCCCCTATTTCCTCTCCCTTATGTAGTTAAAATAAAACTTTTGACTAATTCAAAATTCATTTTTTGAATTAGTGTTAAGCATTGGTTGCTGCTAAGCTAAGTTCTGTACTATAATTATATTTCCTTTCTTGTACATACTTTTCTTACTGGAGACATTAATAATTTTATTTTTTCATTTGCTTAGTTCTCTATGTCACTATTTTCTACATTATCAAATATATCAGATAATGTATCTGTTCCATTTATTTTCCTGAAGACATAAGTCCTGGAGCCCTCTATTCTCCTGTTCCAATCTTTTTACGTGCTAAACAGTGGTTATCCTAGGAATCCCTTTTAAAATCATCATGGGGATTCTCTTTGCCTCTCTCCTGTGTTATACTTCCTGTTTCTTTTTTTTTTACAAATCCCATGTTTCTCTCTCTCTCTCTCTCTCTCTCTCTCTCTCTCTCTCTCTCTCTCTTTTATTTTTAAACTCCCTCATTTTGGTGGCACATATCCCGTAGGAGCTTTCTGGAAAAGAGGTATGGGAAGTAATATTTTTTTAAGACTTTGCAAGTCTCAATGTGCCTTAATTTTACCTTCACACTTGATTGGTAGTTCTCTGGATATAGAATTCTAGGTTGAAAAAAGTTGCACAGAACTTTTAAAGCATTGCTACTTTGTATCCTAGTTTCTAGTATTTGTTGTTGAGAAATTTAATATCATTCAATCTCTCTCAGTCCCTTGCATGATACCATTATTTTCCCCTGGAAGTCTGAGCATATTTTTTTTAATCTCCTAGTGCTCTGAAATTTCTTAATGATGCACCTTGACATAGTTTTTGTTTTTGTTATTTAAAACCATTGTGCTCAGCCCTTGATAAGCCTTTACAAACTGGAAATATGTATTCTTTAGTCTGGAAATTTCTTCTTGTATTCTTTCTTTAATAATTTTTCTCTTTTTTTTTCTTTAACATCTTTATTGGAGTATAATTGCTTTACAATGGTGTGTTAGTTTCTGCTTTATAACAAAGTGAATAAGTAATACATATACATAGGTTCCCATATCTCTTCCCTCTTGAGTCTCCCTCCCTCCCACCCTCCCATTCTGACCCCTCTAAGGTGGTCACAAAGCACCAAGCTGATCTCCCTGTGCTATGTGGCTGCTTCCCACTAGCTATCTATTTTACGTTTGGTAGTGTATATATGTCCATGCCACTCTCTCACTTTGTCACACCTTACCCTTCCCCCCACCATATCCTCAAGTCAATTCTCTAGTAATTGACTCTGTATCTTTATTCCCATCTTACCCCTAGGTTCTTCATGACATTTTTTTTTTCTTAGATTCCATATATATGTGTTAGCATATGGCATTTGTCTTTCTCTTTCTGACTTACTTCATTCTGTATGACAGACTCTAGTTCCATCCACCTCACTACAAATAACTCAATTTCGTTTCTTTTTATGGCTGAGTAATATTCCATTGTATATATGTGCCACATCTTCTTTACCCATTCATCCGATGATGGACAATTAGGTTGCTTCCATCTCCTGGCTATTGTAAATAGAGCTGCAATGAACATTTTGGTACATGTCTCTTTTTGAATTATGGTTTTCTCAGGGTATATGCCCAGTAGTGGGATTGCTGGGTCATATGGTAGTTCTATTTGTAGATTTTTATGGAACCCCCATACTGTTCTCCATAGTGGCTGTACCAATTCACATTCCCACCAGCAGTGCAAGAGTGTTCCCTTTTCTCCACACCCTCTCCAGCATTTATTGTTTCTAGATATTTTTTGATGATGGCCATTCTGACCGGTGTGAGATGATATCTCATTGTAGTTTTGATTTGCATTTCTCTAATGATTAATGATGTTGAGCATTCTTTCATTTGTTTCTTGGCAATCTGTATATCTTCTTTGGAGAAATGTCTATTTAGGTCTTCTGCCCATTTTTGGATTGGGTTGTTTGTGTTTTTGTTATTGAGCTGCATGAGCTGCATGTAAATTTTGGAGATTAATCCTTTGTCAGTTGCTCCATTTGCAAATATTTCCTCCCATTCTGAGGGTTGTCTTTTGGTCTTGTTTATGGTTTCCTTTGCTGTGCAAAAGCTTTGCAGTTTCATTAGGTCCCATTTGTTTATTTTTGTTTTTATTTCCATTTCTCTAGGAGGTTGGTCAAAAAGGATCTTGCTGTGATTTATGTCAGAGTGTTCTGCCTATGTTTTCCTCTAAGAGCTTGATAGTTTCTGGCCTTACATTTAGGTCTTTAATCCATTTTGAGCTTATTTGTGTGTATGGTGTTAGGGAGTGTTCTAATCTCATATTTTTATATGTACCTGTTCAGTTTTCCCAGCACCACTTATTGAAGAGGCTGTCCTTTCTCCACTGTACATTCCTGCCTCCTTTATCAAAGATAAGAGGACCATATGTGCGTGGGTTTATCTCTGGGCTTTCTATCCTATTCCATTGATCTATCTTTCTGTTTTTGTGCCAGTACAACACTGTCTTGATTACTGTAGCTTTGTAGTATAGTCTGAAGTCAGGGAGCCTGATTCCTCCAGCTCCATTTTTCGTTCTCAAGATTGCTTTGGCTATTCGGGGTCTTTTGTGTTTCTATACAAATTGTGAATTTTTTTGTTTTAGTTCTGTGAAAAATGCCAGTGGTAGTTTGACAGGGATTGCATTGAATCTGTAGATTGCTTTGGGTAGTAGAGTCATTTTCACAATGTTCATTCTCCCAATCCAAGAACATGGCATACCTCTCCATCTATTTGTATTGTCTTTAATTTCTTTCATCAGTGTCTTATAATTTTCTGCATATAGGACTTTTGTCACCTTAGGTAGGTTTATTCCTAGATATTTTATTCTTTTTGTTGCAATGGTAAATGGGAGTGTTTTCTTGATTTCACTTTCAGATTTTTCATCATTAGTGTATAGGAATGCAGACATTTCTGTGCATTAATTTTGTATCCTGCTACTTTACCAAATTCATTGATTAGCTCTAGTAGTTTTCTGGTAGCATCTTTAGGATTCTCTATGTATAGTATCATGTCATCTGCAAACAGTGACAGCTTTACTTCTTCTTTTCTGATTTGGATTCCTTTTATTTCCTTTTCTTCTCTGATTGCTGTGGCTAAAACTTCCAAAACTATGTTGAATAAGAGTGGAGAGAGTGGGCAACCTTGTCTTGTTCCTGATCTTAGTGGAAATGGCTTCAGTTTTTCACCATTGAGGATGATATTGACTGTGGATTTGTCATATGTGGCCTTTATTATTTTGAGGTATGTTCCCTGTATGCCTACTTTCTGCAGGGTTTTTTTTTTTTAATCATAAATGGGTGTTGAATTTTGTCAAAAGATTTCTCTGCATCTATTGAGATGATCATATGGTTTTTCTCCTTCAATTTGTTAATGTGGTTTATCACATTGATTGTTTGTGTATATTGAAGAATACTTGCATTCTTGGGATAAACCCCACTTGATCACGGTGTATGATCTTTTTAATGTGCTGTTGGATTCTGTTTGCTAGTATTTTGTTGAGGATTTTTACATCTATGTTCATCAGTGATATTGGCCTGTAGTTTTCTTTTTTTGTGACATCTTTGCCTGATTTTGGTATCAGGGTCATGGTGGCCTCACAGAATGAGCCTGGGAATGTTCCTCCCTCTCTATGTTTTGGAAGAGTTTGAGAAGGATAGTTGTTAGCTCCTCTCCAAAAGCGATAAAATTTGCCCGTGAAGCCATCTGGTCCTGGGTTTTTGCCTGCCAGAAGATTTTTAATCACCGTTTGAATTTCAGTGCTTATGATTGGTCTGTTTATATTTTCCACCTCTCCCTGGTTCAGTCTTGGAAGGTTGTGCCCCTCCAAGAACACGTCCATTTCTTCCAGGTTGTCCATTCTACTGGCACATAGTTGCCTGTCATAATCACTCACGATCCTTTGTATCTCTGCAGTGTCAGTTGTTACTTCTCCTTTTTCATCTCCAATTCCATTGATCTGAGTCCCTCCCCTTTTTTCTTGATGAGTCTAGCTAATGGTCTATCAATTCTGTTTATCTTCTCAAAGAAGCTGCCACTAGTTTCATTGATCTTTGCCAATGTTTCCTTCATTTCTTTTTCATTTATTTTTGATCTCTTCCCTATGATTTCTTTCCTTCTGTCAACCCTGGGTTTTTTTGGTTCTTCTTTCTCTAATTGCTTCAGGTGTATGGCTAGGTTGTTTAATTGAGATGTTTCTTGTTTCTTGAGGCAGGATCGCATTGCCACAAACCTCCCTCCCAGAACTGCTTTTACTGCATCCCACAGGCCCTGGGTCATCGCGTTTTCATTGTCATCCATTTCCAGGTATTTCTTGACCTCCTCCTTGATTTCCTTAGTGATCTCTTGGTCATTTAGCAGTGCCCTGTTAGCCTCCATGTGTTTGTATTTTTTACAGATCTTTTCCTGTAATTGACATCTAGTCTCATAGCATTGTGGTCAGAAAAGATACTTGATGTGATTTCAACCTTCTTAAATTTACCAAGGCTTGATTTGCCACAGAAGATATGGTCTATCCTGTAGAATGCTCCGTGAGCACTGGAGAAGAAAGTGTATTCTGTTGTTTTGAGATGGAATGTCCTATAAATATCAATCAAGTCCATCTTGTTTAATGTATCATTTAAAGCTTGTGTTTCCTTATTTATTTTCATTTTTGATGATCTGTTCATTGGTGAAAGTGGGGTGTTAAAGTCCCCTACTATTTTTGTGTTACTATTGATTTCCCCTTCCATGGCCGTTAGCATTGGCCTCATGTACCATGGTGCTCCTATGTTGGGTGCACAAATATTTACAATTGTTATATCTTCTTCTGTGACTGATCCCTTGATCATCATGTAGTGTCCTTCCTTGTCTCTTGTGGTAGTCTTTATCTTAAAGTCTATTTTTTTCTGATATGAGAATTGCTACACCAGCTTTCCTTTGATTTCCATTTGCATGGAATATCTTTTTCCATCCCCTCACTTTCAGTCTGCATATGTCCCCAGGTGTAAAGTGGGTTTCTCGTAGACAGCATATACATGGGTCTTATTTTTGTATCCATTCAGCCAGTCTATGTCTCTTGGTTGGAGCATTTAATCCATTTACATTTAAGGTAGTTATCGATATGTATGTTCCTATTACCATTTTCTTAACGTTTGGGGTTTTTTATTGTAGGTCTTTTCCTTCTCTTGTGTCTCCTACCTAGAGAAGCCCCTTTAGCATTTGTTGTAAAGCTGGTTTGGTGGTGCCAAATTCTCTTAGCTTTTGCTTGTCTGTAAAGGTTTTAATTTTTCCATCAAATCTGAATGAGATCCTTGCTGGGTAGAGTAATCTTGGTTGTAGGTTTTTCTCCTTCATCACTTTAAATATGTCCTGACACTCCCCTCTGGCCTGCAGAGTCTCCATCGAAAGACCAGCTCTCAACCCCATGGGGATTCCCTGGTATGTTATTTGTTGCTTTTCCCTTGCTGCTTTCAATATTCTTTCTCTGTATTCAGTTTTTGATAGTTTGATTAATATGTGTCTTGGTGCATTTCTCCTTGGATTTATCCTGCATGGGGCTTTGTGCTTCCTGGACCTGATTATTTCCTTCCTCATATTAGGAAGATTGCAATTATAATCTCCTCAAATATTTTCTAGTATCTTTTTTTTTCTCTTCTTCCTCTGGGACTGCCATAAGTCAAATGTTGCATTTAATGTTGTCCCAGAGTTCTCTGAGACTGTCCTCAATTCTTTTCATTCTTTTTTCTTTATTCTGTTCTGTCATAGTTATTTCCACTATTTTATCTTCCAGGTCACTTATCCATTCTTCTGCCTCAGTTACTCTGCTATTGATTCCTTCCAGAGAATCTTTAACTTCATTTATTGTGCTGTTCATCATTGTTTATTCGCTCTTTCGTTCTTCTAGGTCCTGCCTAAATGTTTCTTGTATTTTCTCCATTCTGTTTCCTAGATTTTGGATCATCTTTACTATCATTACTCTGAATTCTTTTTCAGGTAGGCTGCCTATCTCCTCTTCATTTGTTTGGTCTGGTAGTCTGGTTTTTACCTTGCTCCTTCATCTGCTGCATATTTCTCTGTCTTCTCATTTTGCTTAACTTACTGTGTTTGGGGTCTCTTTTTCACAGGCTGCAGGTTTGTAGTTCCCGTTGTTTTTGGTGTCTGTCCCCAGTGGGTAAAGCTTGTTCAGTGGGTTGTGTAGTCTTCCTGGTGGAGGGGGCTAGTGCCTGTGTTCTGGTGGATGAAGCTGGATCTGGTCTTTCTGGTGGGCAGGTACACATCTGGCGGTGTGTTTTCGGGTGTCTGTGGCCTTATTATGATTTTAGGCCACCTCTCTGCTAATGGGTGGGGTTGTGTTCCTGTCTTGCTAGTTGTTTGGCATAGGGCGTCCAGCACTGTAGCTTGCTGGTCATTGAGTGGAATTGGGTCTTAGCATTGAGATGGAGATCTCTGGGAGAGCTTTCGCCATTTGATATTACGTGGAGCTGGGAGGTCTCTGGTGGACCAGTGTCCTGAACTTGGCTCTCCCACCTCAAAGGCTCAGGCCTGACACCTGGCTGGACCACCAAGATCCTGTCAGCCACACAGCTCAGAAGAAAAGGGAGGAAAAAAGAAAGAAAGATAAATAAATAAATAAAATAAAATAACGTTAATAAAATAAAAAATTTTAAAAATTATTAAAAAGAAAATTAAAACGTAATTTAAAAAAGAAAGAAAGAAGAGAGCAACCAAACCAAAAAACAAATCCACCAATGATAACAAATGCTAAAAACTATACTAAAAAAAACCCCCCAAAAAACAAAAAAACAAAACCCAGACAGACAGAACCCTAGGACAAACGGTAAAAGCAAAGCTACACAGACAAAATCACACAAAGAAGCATACACATACAAACTCACAAAAAGAGAAAAAGGAAAAAATATATATATTAAAAAAAGGAAGAGAGCAACCAAATCAATAAAGAAATCTACCAGTGATAATAAGCTCTAAATACTAAATTAAGATAAACATAAAACCAGAAACAAATTAAACACAGAAAGCAAACCCAAGTCTACAGTTGCTCCCAAAGTCCACTGCCTCAATTTTGGGATGATTCGTTGTCTATACAGGTATTCCAGAGATGCAGGGTACATCAAGTTGATTGTAGAGATTTAATCTGCTGCTCCTGAGGCTGCTGGGAGAGATTTCCCTTTCTCTTCTTTGTTCGCACAGCTTCTGGGGTTCAACTTCGGATTTGGCCCCACCTCTGCATGTAGGTCACCTGAGGATGTCTGTTCTTTGCTCAGACAGGATGGGGTTAAAGTAGCAGCTGATTTGGGGGCTCTGGCTCACTCAGGCCGGGGGGGGAGGGAGAGGCATGGAATGCGGGGTGAGCCTGCAGCGGCAGAGACCAACATGGCGTTACAACAGCCTGAGGCATGCCATGTATTCTCCCAGGGAAGTTGTCCCTGGATCATGGGACCATGCAGTGGTGGGCTGCACAGGCTCCCAGTAGGGGAGGTGTGGATAGTGACCTGTGCTTGCACACAGGATTCTTGGTGGCTATAGCAGCAGCCTTAGCATTTCATACCCATCTCTGGTGTCCGTGCTGATAGCTGCAACTCGTACCTGTCTCTGGAGCTCGTTTAAGTGGTGCTCTGAATCTCCTCTCCTCGTTTACCCTGAAACAATGGTCTCTTGCCTCTTAGGCAGGTCCAGACATATTCCCGTACTCCCTCTCGGCTAGCTGTGGTGCACCAGCCCCCTTCAGGCTGCGTTCACACAGCCAACCCCAATCCTCTTCCTGGGATCTGTCCTCCGAAAGCCTGAGCCTCAGCTCCCATCCCCCACCTGTCCCGGTGGGTGAGCAGACAAGCCTCTCTGGCCAGTGAGTGCTGGTTGGCACCGATCCTCTGTGGGGGAATCTCTCTGCTTTGCCCTCTGCATCCCCTTTGCTGTGCTCTCCTCCATGGCTCTGAAGCTTCCCCCCCGCCCCCCCACTCACCCCCATCTTCACCAGTGAAGGGGCTTCCTAGTGTGTGGAAACTCTTCCTCCTTCACAGCTCCCTCCCAGAGGTGCAGGTCCTGTCTCTATTCTTTTGTCTCTGTTTTTTCTTTTTTCTTTTGCCCTTGCCAGGTATGAGGGGAGTTTCTTGCCTTTTGGGAAGTCTGAGGTCTTCTGCCAGCGTTCAGTAGGTGTTCTGTAGGAGTTGTTCCACATGTAGATGTATTTCTGATGTCTTTGTGGGGAGGAAGGTGACCTCCACATCTCACTCCTCTGCCATCTTGAAGGTCCCCCTCATTCATTATTGTTATCAACATAAATTAATATAATTCCTTTGGAATATAGAAATCTATATTGAGTCATAAAAATACTTTGACCTTTAACTAATTATCCTATGAAATTTTTAGGGGAAAAATTTAATCAACAAAAATGTTATTAATTTTAACGAAAAATTAAAGGCAATGAAAATTTCTAACAATCTTAAGATGTTAAAATTCAGTAGATGTCTAGTTTGAGATGCTAGTATTATATAGTAATTATTTTCCAACATGGATTACATTAACAGTTAAATATTATAATATAACACTAAGTGCAAAGAAAATACAAACATATGTTCACTGGGGGTAAGCAATGTAAACTTTATATGCTATAAAGGGAATATACAAAAATAGAACCAGTTGTTTTAGCAAGGTAGAATTAGGAAGGTTTTGTTTTTCTTTTAAAAAAATTCCTTTTATGTTGCAATAAAAATGTTTTTATAATTAAAAAAAAAACTTCTCAAGCCTAAAGCTGACAAAAATCATAGTGATTGTGTCTACCAGACCCCTTAGATGAAGATGAAAACTAAACCATTCAGTCAAACATCTGAAAGTTTCAGAACAGCCAGGTCTTTGATGTTGGGTAGACTAAACAACCAGATGTTTGACTGAAGTTTTCTATTTTCATCTGAAGGCTGACATCATGTAACTATAGCCTGAGTGCATTACTGTTGTCAGTCACCATAAAGTTCAATGAGTTGTTAACATGGCCCCATGCAGCTCTCCTGGCCTTCCTCATTTGGTACTCAAAAATATGATCTTTAACTTTCTTTTTGCTTTAAGGTGTTATATAACTCTGCTTATTCTTCATTGTCTAAAGAATAAAGGTTTAACAATTCATAATGTGGCCCCAACTGGCATCACCAGCCCCATCTCTCATCATTTCCTTCCCTCACAAGGGAAGGGGCTTGCTCTAGATGCTAGAAATATAGACCCTGACCCTCAAGATACTCATATTTGTATTATTATTATTATCTTTGGCTAGAGAACATTAGTGTTATCATTCATTGAGCTATTATGCTCCAGAGTGCTAGGGCTTAGTATACACTATTGAGTTTAACCTTCACCATATCTTTCTGTGGCATTATTTCCATTTTAGCAGTAGAGAAAGAGAAGCTACAGAGGTTAAGGATCTTGCCCCAAATTATATAACCAGTAAATTACAGAGCCAGAACTCAGTCTATTGGACTCCAAAGCTTATGCTCTTAATCACAACACCACTGAGACATGTTTACTAATAAATTTACTAAGGTATTATGGTGGCTGTGTGGTAGTATGGAGAGAATGAGGTCTATAAAATGGCAGTAAATAAAGTAGAAATAGGCAAAGGTTTAGTCCAAGTACCATTTATAGAAGGCCTAGTATGTTCTGGGCCCTATCCTAAGTACTAGGGACACAAAAAAGTCAAATATCATCTTTGCCCTGAAGGAGAAATCAGTTTAATAAGGGTGTTAAGAACCCAAAATTAGGTGGAAAATTCAGGTGGTTCTAGAAATGGAACCCAAAGAAGTGATGGTGTCACATATGGCCAGGGCTGGGCTGGGGTAAAGAGTCATGAGGTAAAAGCTCCAGGAAGAGGAGAAAGGAAATAGAGAGCTCCCCAGATACCAAGGAATCTGGGAAGAAGTGCCCAGAGCGGTCTGAAACACATGACAGGCACAACTGTTTAAAACAATAATGAAACACTGAAACACGTGACAGGCACAACTGTTTAAAACAACAACGAAGATTTATTTATTTTACTAGTTCCTGTTGTTGCCTCTACTGGTCACCAGGGATTTGGATTAGAGTCAGACACAGTCCCTACCAGTAGTGGTCATTGGGGTTGTCTCATTCTTTCTACAAATAAGTATGGAGAAGATATTATGATTGAGGCTTTGATCTAGGCACTGGGGATACAACAGTAAACAAAACAGACATGGCTTCATGGAGCTTACGTTCTATTAGGGAGAGACAGACAAATAAATATGTAAAATATATAGTATTTTAGAAGGTGATGAGAATCAGGAAGAAAACTAAAGAAGAGAAGGGGGCAGGAAGTATCAATGAGATAGCAAGATCAGGAAAGGCCCCTCTAGGAAGATGATATTTGAGCAAAGACCTTGCATTTTCACAAAAAGGAGAGCATTCTAGGTAGAGGAAAGAGTAAGTACAAAGGGCCTGAGTCTGAAGAGTGCTTGGCGTGATCCAAAAACAGCAAAAAGGCCAGCGTAACTGGGAAAGATTAAGTATTATAAGAATTTTGACTCTTATTCTGAGAGAGATTGGTAGCCACTGGATGGTTTTTGAACAAAGAAGTGTTATGATCTGCTTTATGATGTCACATTTTTATTCTGGTTGCTATGTTGATAATAGACTGAAGAAGGATAAGGGTGGAGGTAGGGAAACCAGTTAGGTGGTATTGTAGGGGAGAGATGATGGTGGCTAGGATCAGGATGATAGCAGTAGAGGTACTGAGTGGTCTGATTCTGAATATACTGTATTTTAAAGGAAGAGCTTGTAAAGTTTGCTGATGGATCAAATTGAGGTGTGAAAGAGTGGAGTCAAGGATGACACCAAGGTTTTACTCTAAGGAAATGTAAAGGTGGAATTGTAATTCACTTTGGTGAATAAGACTGAGGAAGAAGCAGGTTTTAAGGGAAAGATCTGGAGCTTAGTTTGGACATGTATATTAAATATTCAGGTGGAGATGATGAGTAAGCAATTGGATTATATGGGTCTGGAGTTCAGGGGAGAGGTCCAGGCTAGAGATAAAAATTTGGGATTCATCAGCACGTAGATGATTATTTGAAGCTACATGAAGTCACCAAGGGAGTGTATACAAGAAAAACGACCAAGGACTGAGCTCTTGGCACTCCAAGATTTAGAGGTCAGGACATAAGAAACCAGAATAGAAGACTGAGGAAGAATTATTAAAATTAGAAAGAAAACTAGGAGAGGGTAGATTTTAAGAATCAAAAGAAGGCAATGTTCCTGGGAAAGGGAGTGATCAACTCAGTTATGTGCTGCTGAGAATTGACTGTTGGGCTTAACAATATGGAGGTCATTGGTGACCTTGACAAGAAATTCCTATGGAATGTTGGGGGCATAGCCAGACTGGAAAGTTTAAGTGAGATTTAGAGGAAAAGAAGAGACAAAGTGAGATTAGATAAGACTTTTGAGGACTCTCTCAGTAAAGCAGAAAATAGGGTTGAAGTTGGAAGGGGATATGGAGTTAGGACAGGGATAGGAGTTTAATATGGGAGAAATATCAGCATCTATGTGTGTGCTTATAGGAATGTTCTAGTTTAGGGTTTCTCAACTTTGGCACTACTGACATTTTGGGCTGAATAATTTTTTGTTGTGGAGGGCTGTCTTTTGAATTGTAAGATTCTAAGTATAACATCCCTGGCATTCTATCTACTTGATGCCAGTAGCATCCCCCCATCTCCCCAGTTGTGATAACCATTAGGGTCTCTATGCATTGCCAAATGTTCCCCGAGAGATGGAGGGAAGGAAATGGGCAAAATCACCCGTAGCTGAGAACCACTGACTTAGTAGAAAATAAAAATATTGGTGATGCTGGATAGAAAATTGGAGAATTGCTGGGGCAATATCCTTGAGTTAATGAGAAGGTATGGGACCTATGGCACAAGAAGAGGGATGGGTCCACTAGTTTTACAGACTGTGAATCCACATTAACAGAGAAAGCAGAGGTTATGTGCACAGATACAGCTGGGTGGCTAGATGTGGTGGTAGAAATCTAAGGAAGTTCTCTTCTAGTCAACTTTGCTCTTTCTCAATAAAATAAGCAGCAGAGTAGGCAGCTAAAATTGAGCACATGAAAGGTGTTGGAGGTTTTAAGAGATGGAAGATCATCTAGGAGAATGAAAGACAAAACAAACTAGTGAAATGTATTGTGATTGCTGAGCAGCTTTACTGTTCAGCAGTAAAGACCCATTAAGAGTAGAGTAGGGCTAGTTGACTTTGCAATGTTTTTTTCTCCAGCCACACTTAAAGGTCTTGATGCACAGGATAAGCTAAGTTGGGTATGGGCACGGTTGTAGCCTTACCAAAAAAGTATCATGAAATGAAGTGGGGCAAGGGAGTTGATAGAATATGCAAGGGAGTGATTATAATCATGGACCATGAAATTTAAGCTGGGTAGGACATGAGGACATGAAAAGGGTGAAGGACAGTGAAAAGGTGGTAGGAACATCAATGGAACATGTCAGTCATCAGTGGAATATAAGTGGGACTGAAAGATTGCTGGAGTTGGAGTATTAAAGAAAATGAGCTGGAAATAGAGTCAGCCAGAGATTGAGATGATTGAAAGTGAAATTATGGAGGGGTGTATTTATTGGTAAGGATAGGGTCTAGGGTATGACCATGTCGGTGAGATTTGGGCTGAGGTGGAAAATGGAGTCACAAAAGCAGATGCACAGAACCATAGAGTATCAGAGTTCAGGAGATGAGGACTAACAGCAAGGCCTTACTGTAGTAATTAACATAAACATTTACCAATTTCCACCCTGCCTTTGATGATTAGCTTAAACTCTTTGTGATAACATTATTTCCCTTCCCAGTGACTGATATAGGGGTGGCTGAGAAGATGAGGGCAAGTCTGGGATATGTTTCCTTTCTTTCTTTAAAGTTTTTTAAAAACCATTTGTTTATTTATTTATTTTTAATTAAAAAAATTTTTTTGGCTGCGTCAGGTCTTAGCTGTGGCATGAGGGATCTTTGTTGAGTCATGTGGGATCTTTTGTTTTGGAGCATGGGCTTCTCTCTAGTGTGGCGTGCGGGTTTTCTCTTCTCTAGCTGTGGTGCACAGGCTCCAGAGCACGTGGGCTCTGTAGTTTGTGGCATGCAGGCTCTCTAGCTGAGGCACACGAGCTCAGTAGTTGTGGCATGCGGGCTTAGTCGCCCCGTGGCATGTGGGATCTTAGTTCCCTGACTAGGGATTGAACCCTTGTCTCCTGCATTGGAAGGCAGATTCTTTACCACTGGAACACCAGGGAAGTCTCTGGGATATGTTTCCTTATTCTGAAGAAATAGAAAGTTCCTCTTCTTTCTCTGGATTATGTGATGCCTGAAAGTTTTTAGCCATCCTGTTAGCAGCCCGAGGATGAAGTTAACACTAAAGATGGCAGAGAGAGGGAAAAAACATGGGTTCTTGATGATACCATTGAACCACTATATCAACCAATCCTGGAGCCTGCCCTACCCAAAGGCTTTTTATTTTGAGAAATAATAAATTCTCTTATTGTTTAAGTCAGTTTGCATTAGGTTTCTGTTATTTGCAGCCAAAGCATCTGACAACACTATCCTTGAGGAGAACCCTGCCTGTGGGAGAGCCAGACATAGAAACAAACAAACACATCTCAGTATGTCAAGTGCTGCCCTGGAGGAAAACCAGGGGACCGTGAGAGCCTTGTGTCAATGCCTAACCAGATTGAGAGTCAGAGAAACCTTTCCAAGGAAGAGTAGTTCTTAAAGGTCAATAAGAGTTTTCTGGGCAAAAGGGGGTTCCTGAGGAGAGAGAGATGAATATGTAATGGGGCAATGATAAAAGAAAGTTCAGACCTGTTTGTAGTTTTACAACCAGCAGAAATTCCAGTTGACCTCAACAAAAATACTAGCAATAGTTGATACATACTTACCAATCAAAAAGATAACACATTAGAGGTTCTCATTAGTTGACTATCCAGCATCTACCTTCCCTCTCCTCTTCCTAATCATACTCATATTTTCCTCTGGGAGCTACTCCTTCCTCCTTGTGTGGTTAACTACAATCCCAGCTCTAGAGGTGACTCTGACTGACAGAAGCCAAGTAGACTAATCTTAAGCCCCTTGACACAGTGATTTGTTCTGGTAAATCAGGTATAAATCAGTCAAATCTGGCAGTTTCTGGCTACAGAAACTGTAGTTTGGGACTTTGATTCATTAGTTTTGAGAAGCAATGCTCTCTCCCTCTGCATGTGGGCAAGAAAGGATTACAGGCTACGTGCATGGAGGTCAGAGATGAGACAACTGAAGAGCAATTGAGGAAAAGCCCTGACTGTACTGCCCTGGAGTCCACCCTATTGTTCAACTTTCAGTTACATTTGCCAATAAATCTTTTCACTAGGTTAAGCCAATTTGAATTGGATTTTCTATTACTTGAAACTGAATTGATTTCAATTTGAAACACATATACACAGAATCAGTATGTTCATTTATAACTTACATTATATTTTATGTTAGCTGGTACATGAACAATTCATACCATAATATATTTTGTATTTTTTATTTCTCAGACAGATAGATGAAATACAGGATGTCCAGTTCCATGTCAGATGTCTGCAGACCCTAATGGCTTGGAATGGGATACATGGATATAACTCTGGAGAAGAGGACAGGAGACAGTATTTTATCCTAAAGATAAAGGAGAGTCAAGAGTAAACAAAAGGTAATAATCATGGTTTTGAAGATAAGCCTTTTCAAAAGGGAAATTCTTTTTCATTGCTTTTTTTGTCATTAAAATTCTTATTGATTTCAAGATCAACCCATTCATTCAATAGCTATTTATTAAGCATTTACTATGTGCCAGTCACAGTTGTAGGAACTTAGGATATAACAGTGAACAAAACAGAAAAATAACTCTGCCATCATGGAGCTTATGTCCTTTTCAGGCCAAATGGTATCCTCTCTAAGATGTCTGCCTGAATTTTCTAAATCATAGTTAATATCTCCTTCTGCTTTTATGGCATGTTGTACCACTGTAATTACCCTTAAGTTCTGCTGTAAGGTAGATGTATTTTTCAGATATCAAATATCTCCCTCCCTATACCAAGGGAATCTTGGGATCAGGGTCTATGTTATAATCTGTCTCCCAAGCACAGAGCTGGTTTGGAGCAAGTGCCATTGGGTATTTGTTAAATAACTCTGTCTATAGTCCTATAGGGGAAGCCCACATGGTGCATCTCTCACTGCAGCCTCTGCCAGGTATTTGGAGCTGCTGGACTTAGGCAACCTGGGAGTTGTATAGAAATGACTTTCTTAATGAGCGATTATTACTGATAAGTGATAATAATAAAGGTCATTTGTATGACTATGGGCATAATAGGAATTGAAAGTCTAGATAATTCTATTATGAAATTCAAATAGCTGGGACTTCCCTGGTAGCACAATGGTTAAGAATTCACCTGCCGATGCAGGGGACATGGGTTTGATCCCTGGTCTGGGAAGATTCCTCATGCTGCAGAGCGACTAAGCCCATGGGCACTCTACTGAGCCTGCGCCCTAGAGACCATGAGCCACAACTACTGAAGCCCGCATGCAGCAACCACCGAAGCCCACGCGCCTAAAGCCCATGCTCCACAACAGGAGAAGCCACCACAATGAGAAGCCCTTGCACAGCAATGAAGACCCAGTGCAGCCAAAAATAAATACATTATTTAATTAATTTTAAAAAAGATATATCTTAAAAAAAAGAATTTCAAATAGCTGTCCAGCTTAATAAGTGTAAATGGTTCTTTGATGAAAAAGTGGAACAATGGCAGTGAAAACAGTGAGTGCAAGTATGAAAATACTTCTTTGGTTAAAACTTAAACAACCCAGGATTGGTTCAAGATGGCGGAGTAGAAGGACATGCGCTTACTCCCTATTGAGAGAGCACTGGAATCACAACTAACTGTTGAACAATCATTGACAGGAAGACACTGGAACTCAACAAAAAAAGATACCCCACATCCAAAGACAAAGGAGAAGTCACAATGAGATGGTAGGAGGGGTGCAATCACAATAAAATCAAATCCCATAACTGCTGCATGGGTGACTCACAAACTGGAGAACAATTATACCACAGAAGTCCACCCACTGGAGTGAAGGTCCTGAGCCCCACGTCAGGCTTCCCAACCTGGGGGTCCGGCAATGAGAGGGGGAATTCCCAGAGAATCAAACTTTGAAGGCTACTGGGATTTGATTGCAGAACTTAAACAGGACTGGGGGAAACAGAGACTCCACTCTTGGAGGTCACACACAAGGCTTCAGGACCCAGGGGGAATGAGCAGTGACCCCTAGGAGACTGAACCAGACCTACCTGTTAGTGTTGGAGGGTCTCCTGCAGAGGCGGGGGGGGGAGGGAAGCTGTGGCTCACCACAGGGAGAAGGGCACTGGCAGAACAAGTCTGAGAAGTACTCCTTGGAGTGAGCCCTCCCAGAGTCTGCCATTAGACCCACCAAAGGGCATGTAGGCTCCAGGGCTGGGTTGTCTCAGGCCAAACAACCAACAGGGAGGGAACTCAGCCCCACACATCAGCAGATGAGTGGATTAAAGTTTTACTGTGCTCTGACCACCAGAGCAACACCCAGGTCTACCCACCACCAGTCCCTCCCATGAAGAAGCCTGCACAAGCCTCTTAGAGAGCCTCATACACCAGAGGGCAGACAGCAAAAGCAAGAAGAACTACAATCCTGCAGCCGACTAAATGAAAACCACATTCACAGAAAGATAGACAGCATGAAAAGGCAGAGGTCTATGTACAAGATAGAACAAGATAAAACCCCAGAAAAACAAGATAAATCCCCAGAGAAAACATTAAATGAAGTGTAGATAGGCAACATTCCAGAAACAGAATTCAGAATAATGATAGTGAAGATGATCCAGGACCTTGGAAACGAATGGAGGCAAAGATCGAGAAGATGCAAGAAATATTTAACAAAAACCTAGAAGAATTAGAGAACAAACACCTAGAAGAATTAAAGAACAAACAAACAGAGATGAACAATACAATAACTGAAATGAAACATACACTGGAAGAAATCAATAGCAGAATAACTGAGGAAGAAGAACGGATAAGTGACCTGGAAGACAGAATGCTGGAATTCACTGCCATGGAACAGAATAAAGAAAAAAGAATGAAGAGAAATGAAGACAGCCTAAGAGACTTCTGGGACAGCATTAAATGCACCAACATTCGTCCTATTGGGGTCCCAGAAGGAGAAGAGAGAGAGAAAGGACCCAAGAATTTATTTGAAGAGATTATAGTCGAAAACTTCCCTAACATGGAAAAGGAAATAGCCACCCAAGTCCAGGAAGCACAGAGAGTCCCAGGCGGGATAAACCCAAGGAGAAACATGCTGAGACACATAGTAATCAAACTGAAAAAAAATAAAGACAAAGAAAAATTATTAAAATCAACAAGGGAAAATGACAAATAATATGCAAGGGAACCCCCATAAGGTTAACAGCTGATTTCTTAGCAGAAACGCTAGAAGCCAGATGGGAGTGGCACAATATATTTAAAGTGATGAAAGGGAAAAACCTACAACCAAGATTACTCTACCCAGCAAGGATCTCATTCAGATTTGACAGAGAAATCAAAATCTTTACAGACAAGCAAAAGCTAAGAGACTTCAGCACCACCAAACCAGCTCTAAAACAAATGCTAAAGGAACTTCTCTAAGTGGGAAACACAAGAGAAGAAAAGGAACTACAAAAACAAACCCAAAACAATTAAGAAAAGTGTCATAGGAATATATATATCAATAATTACCTTAAATGTGAATGGATTAAATGCCACAACCAAAATACACAGTTTCGCTGAATGGATACAAAAACAAGACCCATATATATGCTGTCTACAAGAAACCCACTTCACAGTTAGAGACACATACAGACTGAAAGTGACGGGATGGAAAAAGATATTCCATGCAAAAGGAAATCACAAGAAAGCTGGAGTAGCAATACTCATATCAAATAAAATAGACTTTAAACTAAAGACTGCTATAAGAGATAAGGAAGGACACTACATAATGATCAAGGGATAATCCAAGAAGAAGATATAACAATTATAAATATTTATGCACACAACATAGGAGCACCTCAATACATAAGGCAAATGCTAACAGCCATAAAAGGGGAAATGGACAGTAACACAATAATAGTGGGTGACTTTAACACCCCACTTACACCAAAAGACAGATCATCCAGATGGAAAATAAGGAAATACAAGCTTTAAATGACACAAAAGACCAGACAGATTTAATTGATATTTATAGGACATTCCATCCCAAACCAGCAGATTACATTTTCTTCTCAAGTGCACAGGGAACATTCTCCAGGATAGTTCACATCTTGGGTCACAAAACAAGCCTCGGTAAATTTAAAAAAATTGAAATCATATCAAGCATCTTTTCTGACCACAACACTATGAGATCAGAAATAAATTATAGGGGAAAAAAACCATAAAAAACACAAACACATGGAGGCTAAACAATACACGACTAAATAACCAACAGATCACTGAAGAAATCAAAGAGTAAATTTAAAAATACCTAGGGACAAATGACAATGAAAACACGACAATCCGAAACCTATGGTATGCAGCAAAAGCAGTTCTAAGAGGGAAGTTTATAGCAATACGATCCTATTTCAAGAAACAAGAAAAACCTCAAATAAACAATCTAACCTTATACCTAAAGCAACTAGAGAAAGAAGAACTAAGAGAATGCAAAGTCAGTAGAAGGAAAGAAATCATAAAGATCAGAGGAGAAATAAATGACATAGTAACAAAGAAAACAATAGCAAAGATCAATAAAACTAAAAGCTGGTTCTTTGAGAAGATAAACAAAATTGATAAACCTATAGCCAGACTCATCAAGAAAAAGAGGGAGAGGACTCAAATCAATAAAATTAGAAATGAAAAAGGAGAAATCACAACTGATATTGCAAAAATACAAGGATTATAAGAGATTACTACAGGCAACTCTATGCCAATAAAATGGACAACCTGGAAGAAATGGACAAATTCTTAGAAAAGTATAACCCTCCAAGACTGAACCAGGAAGAAACAGAAAATATGAATAGACCAATCACAAGCAATGAAATTGAAACTGTGATTTAAAAGCTTCCAATAAACAAAAGTGCAGACCAAATGGCTTCACAGGTGAATTTTATCAAACATTTAGAGAAGAGATAACACCCGTCCTTCTCAAACTCTTCCATAAAATTTCAGAGGGAGGAGCACTCCCAAACTCATTCTATGAGGCCACCATCACCATCACCTTGATATGAAAATGAGACAAAGATACTACAAGAAAAGAAAATTACAGACCAATGTCACTGATGAATATAGATGCAAAAAACCTCAACAAAATATTAGCAAACAGAATCCAACAACAAATTCAAAGGATCATACACCATGATCAAGTGGGATTTATGCCAGGGATGCATGGATTCTTCAATATATGCAAAACAGTCAATGTGATACACCATATCAACAAAATGAAGAATAAAAACCATATGATCAACTGAATAAATGCAGAAAAAGATCTGACAAATTTCAACACCAATTTATGATAAAAACTCTCCAGAAACTGGGCATAGAAGGAATCTACATCAACGTAATAAAGGCTGTATACAACAAACTTAGAGCAAACATCATTCTCAATGGTGAAAAACTGAAAGCATTCCTCAAAGATCAGGAACTGGAGAAGGATGTCCACTCTCACCACTCTTATGCAACATAGTTTTGCAACTCTTAGCCACGGCAATCAGAGAAGAAAAGGAATAAAAGGACTACAAATTAGAAAAGAAGTAAAGCTGTAACTGTTTGCAGATGGCAATGATACTATACGTAGATAATCCTAAAGACGCTACCAGAAAACCACTAGAGCTAATCAATGAATTTGGTAAAGTTGTAGGACACAAAATTAATGCACAGAAATCCCTTGCATTCCTATACATTAACAACGAAAGATCAGAAAGAGAAATTAAGGAAACAATCCCATTCACTATTGCAACAAAAAGAAAAAATAGCTAGGAATAAACCTACCTAAGGAGGTAGAAGACCTGTACTCAGAAAACTATAAGACACTGATGAAAGAAATTAAAGATGACACAAACAGATGGTGAGATATACCATGTTCTTGCATTGGAAGAATCAATATTGTGAAAATGACTATAGTACCCAAAGCAGTCTGCAGATTCAATGCAATCCCTTTCAAATTACCAATGGCATTTTTTTACAGAACTAGAACAAAAAAATCTTAAAATTTGTATTGAGACACAAAAGACCCTGAATTGCCAAAGCAATCTTGAGGGAAGAAATGGGCTGGAGGTATCAGACTCCCTGACTTCAGACTATACTACAAAACTACAGTAATAAAGACAATATGGTACTGGCACAAAAACAGAAATATCAATCAATGGGACAAGATAGAAAGCCCAGAGATAAACCCATGCAACTATGGTCAACTAATCTATGACAAAGGAGGCAATGATATGCAATGGAGAAAAAACAGTCTCTTCAATAAGTGGTGCTGGGAAAACTGGACAGCTACATGTAAAAGAATGAAATTAGAACACTCCCTAACACCATACACAAAAATAAAGTCAAAATGGATTAAAGACCTAAATGTAAGGCCAGACACTATAAAACATAGGAAGAACACTCTTTGACATAAATCACAGAAAGAACTTTTTTGACCCACCTCCTAGAGTAATGGAAATAAAAACAAAAATAAACAAATGGGACCTAATGAAATGTAAAATCTTTTTCATAGCAAAGGAAACCATAAACAAGACAAAAAGACAACCCTCAGAATGGGAGAAAATATTTGCAAACGAATCAAAAGACAAAGGATTAATCTCCAAAATATATAAACAGCTCATGCAGCTCAGTATTAAGAAAACAAACAACCCAATCCAAAAATGGGCAGAAGACCTAAATAGACATTTCTCCAAAGAAGACATACAGATGGCCAAAAGGCACATGAAAAGCTGCTCAAAATCACTAATTACTAGAGAACTGAAAATCAAAACTACAATGAGGTATCAACTCACACCTGTTAGAATGGACATCATCAGAAAATCTACAAACAACAAATGCTGGAGAGGGTATGGAGAAAAGGGAACACTTGCACTGTTGGTGGGAATGTGAATTGGTACAGTCACTATGGAGAACAGTATGGAGGTTCCTTAAAAAGCTACAAATAGAACTACCATATGACCCAGCAATCAATCCCACTACTGGGCATATACCCTGAGAAAACCATAATTCAAAAAGACACATGCACCCCAGTGTTCATTGCAGCTCTATTTACAATAGCCAGGTCATGGAAACAACCTAAATGCCCATTGACAGACGAATGGATATAGAAGATGTGGTACATATATATAATGGAATATTACTCAGCCATAAAAAGGAATGAAACTGGGTCATTTGTAGAGACCTGGGTGGACCTAGAGACTGTCATACAGAGTGAAATATGTCAGAAAGGGAAAAACAAGTATCGTATATAACACATATATGTGGCATCTAGAAAAATGGTATAGATGAACCAGTTTGCAAGGCAGAAATGAGACACAGATGTTGAGAACAAACGTATGGACACTGGGAAAGTGGGGAGGGGTGGTGGTGGGATGAATTGGGAGATTGGGATTGACATAATATACACTAATATGTATAAAATAGATAACTAAAAGGAACCTGCTGTATAAAATATAAATAAATAAATAAAAACTAAAATTACCCAATAACTGGGTCATATATGCACTTGAATACTTTATAAATTATTGTAATTTAGGGGCAAAGACCTCTGATTTTTCTAAAAACAAACAAAAAAAAAGAATTACGGTAAAGATACAAAGCAATTGTTTCTGCTGGATGTCAAATGGTTGCTGTTTATTGCTACACGGTCAACAGAGGGAGCCCATGTTACAAAACCTAATAACATAATTTCCTTATAGAATGTTTTAGAAAGCCAATAGAAGAAACAGAAAGAAAAAGAAGAAATAGAATAGAGGAGTTAAGGTATTGGACAATATGATTTTAAACTTTAACTGGAATCTGGAATCTCTCTTACAAAACTGAATTTGGGGAATGATGTTAATTACAGGTATTTCCAAATAGCATATATGTAGTACTTTTTCTTTTTTTAACATCTTTATTGGAGTATAATTGCTTTACAATGGTGTGTTAGTTTCTGCTTTATAATAAAGTGAATCAGTTATACATGTACATATGTTCTCATATATCCTCCCTCTTGCGTCTCCCTCCCTCACACCCTTCCTATCCCACCCATGGAGGTGGTCACAAACCACCGAGCTGATCTCCCTGTGCTATGCAGCTGCTTCCCACTAGCTATCTATTTTATGTTTGGTAGTGTATATATGTCCATGCCACTCTCTCACTTTGTCACACCTTACCCTTCCCCCCTCCCATATCCTCAAGTCAATTCTCTAGTAATTGACTCTGTATCTTTATTCCCATCTTACCCCTAGGTTCTTCATGACATTTTTTTTTTCTTAGATTCCATATATATGTGTTAGCATATGGCATTTGTCTTTCTCTTTCTGACTTACTTCATTCTGTATGACAGACTCTAGTTCCATCCACCTCACTACAAATAACTCAATTTCGTTTCTTTTTATGGCTGAGTAATATTCCATTGTATATATGTGCCACATCTTCTTTACCCATTCATCCGATGATGGACAATTAGGTTGCTTCCATCTCCTGGCTATTGTAAATAGAGCTGCAATGAACATTTTGGTACATGTCTCTTTTTGAATTATGGTTTTCTCAGGGTATATGCCCAGTAGTGGGATTGCTGGGTCATATGGTAGTTCTATTTGTAGATTTTTATGGAACCCCCATACTGTTCTCCATAGTGGCTGTACCAATTCACATTCCCACCAGCAGTGCAAGAGTGTTCCCTTTTCTCCACACCCTCTCCAGCATTTATTGTTTCTAGATATTTTTTGATGATGGCCATTCTGACCGGTGTGAGATGATATCTCATTGTAGTTTTGATTTGCATTTCTCTAATGATTAATGATGTTGAGCATTCTTTCATTTGTTTCTTGGCAATCTGTATATCTTCTTTGGAGAAATGTCTATTTAGGTCTTCTGCCCATTTTTGGATTGGGTTGTTTGTGTTTTTGTTATTGAGCTGCATGAGCTGCATGTAAATTTTGGAGATTAATCCTTTGTCAGTTGCTCCATTTGCAAATATTTCCTCCCATTCTGAGGGTTGTCTTTTGGTCTTGTTTATGGTTTCCTTTGCTGTGCAAAAGCTTTGCAGTTTCATTAGGTCCCATTTGTTTATTTTTGTTTTTATTTCCATTTCTCTAGGAGGTTGGTCAAAAAGGATCTTGCTGTGATTTATGTCAGAGTGTTCTGCCTATGTTTTCCTCTAAGAGCTTGATAGTTTCTGGCCTTACATTTAGGTCTTTAATCCATTTTGAGCTTATTTGTGTGTATGGTGTTAGGGAGTGTTCTAATCTCATATTTTTATATGTACCTGTTCAGTTTTCCCAGCACCACTTATTGAAGAGGCTGTCTTTTCTCCACTGTACATTCCTGCCTCCTTTATCAAAGACAAGGGGACCATATGTGTGTGGGTTTATCTCTGGGCTTTCTATCCTGTTCCATTGATCTATCTTTCTGGTTTTGTGCCAGTACCATACTGTCTTGATTACTGTAGCTTTGTAGTATAGTCTGAAGTCAGGGAGCCTGATTCCTCCAACTCCATTTTTCGTTCTCAAGATTGCTTTGGCTACTCGGTGTCTTTTGTGTTTCCATACAAATTGTGAAATTTTTTGTTTTAGTTCTGTGAAAAATGCCAGTGGTAGTTTGACAGGGATTGCAATGAATTTGTAGATTGCTTTGGGTAGTATAGTCATTTTCACAATGTTGATTCTCCTAATCCAAGAACATGGTATATCTCTCCATCTATTTGTATCATCTTTAATTTCTTTCATCGGTGTCTTATAATTTTCTGCATATAGGTCTTTTGTCACCTTAGGTAGGTTTATTCCTAGATATTTTATTTTTTTGTTGCAATGGTAAATGGGAGTGTTTTCTTGATTTCACTTTCAGATTTTTCATCATTAGTGTATAGGAATGCCAGAGATTTCTGTGCATTAATTTTGTAACCTGCTACTTTACCAAATTCATTGCTTAGCTCTAGTAGTTTTCTGGTAGCATCTTTAGGATTCTCTATATATAGTATCATGTCATCTCCAAAGAGTGACAGCTTTACTTCTTCTTTTCCGTTTTGGATTCCTTTTATTTCCTTTTCTTCTCTGATTGCTGTAGCTAAAACTTCCAAAACTAGGTTGAATAAGAGTGGTGAGAGTGGGCAACCTTGTCTTGTTCCTGATCTTAGTGAAAATGCTTTCAGGTTTTCACCATTGAGGACGATGTTGGCTGTGGGTTTGTCATATATGGCCTTTATTATGTTGAGGAAAGTTCCCTCTATGCCTACTTTGTGCAGGGTTTTTATCATAAATGGGTGTTGAATTTTGTCGAAAGCTTTCTCTGCACCTATTGAGATGACCATATGGTTTTTCTCCTTCAATTTGTTGATATGGTGTATCACATTGATTGATTTGCATATATTGAAGAATGCTTGCATTCCTGGAATAAACCCCACTTGATCATGGTGTATGATCCTTTTAATGTGCTGTTGCAGTCTGTTTGCTAGTATTTTGTTGAGGATTTTTGCATCTATGTTCATCAGTGATATTGGCCTGTAGTTTTCTTTCTTTGTGTCATCCTTGTCTGGTTTTGGTATCAGGGTGATGGTGGCCTCATAGAATGAGTTTGGGAGTGTTCCTCCCTCTGCTATATTTTGGAAGAGTTTGAGAAGGATAGGTGTTACCTCTTCTCTAAATGTTTGATAGAATTCGCCTGTGAAGCCATCTGGTCCTGGGCCTTCCTTTGTTGGAAGCTTTTTAATCACAGTTTCAATTTCACTGCTTGTGATTTTTCTGTTTATATTTTCAATTTCTTCCTGATTCAGTCTTGGCAGGTTGTGCATTTCTAAGAATTTGTTCATTTCTTCCAGGTTGTCCATTTTATTGGCATAGAGTTGCTTGTAGTAATCTCTCATGATCTTTTGTATTTCTGCAGTGTCAGTTGTTACTTCTTCTTTTTCATTTCTAATTCTATTGATTTGAGTCTTCTCCCTTTTTTTCTTGATGAGTCTGGCTAATGGTTTATCAATTTTGTTTATCTTCTCAAAGAACCAGCTTTTAGTTTTATTGATCTTTGCTATCATTTCCTTCATTTCTTTTTCATTTATTTCTGATCTGATCTTTATGATTTCTTTCCTTCTGATAACTTTGGGGTTTTTTGTTCTTCATTCTCTAATTGCTTTAGGTGCAAGTTTAGGTTGTTTATTCGAGATGTATCCTGTTTCTTAAGGTAGGATTGTATTGTTATAAACTTCCCTCTTAGAACTGCTTTTGCTGCATCCCATAGGTTTTGGGTCATCGTGCACCCATTGTCATTTGTTTCTAGGTATTTTTTGATTTCCTCAGTGATCACTTCGTTAACAAGTAGTGTATTGTTTAGCCTCCATGTGTTTGTATTTTTTACAGATCTTTTCCTGTAATTGATATCTAGTCTCATAGCATTGTGGTCGGAAAAGATACTTGATACGATTTCAATTTTCTTAAATTTACCAAGGCTTGATTTGTGACCCAATATATGATCTATCCTGGAGAATGTTCCATGAGCATTTGAGAAAAATGTGTATTCTCCTGTTTTTGGATGGAATGTCCTATAAATATCAATTAAGTCCATCTTGTTTAATGTATCATTTAAAGCTTGTGTTTCCTTATTTTTTTCCATTTTGGATGATCTGCCCATTGGTGAAAGTGGCGTGTTAAAGTCCCCTACTATGAATGTATTACTGTCGATTTCCCCTTTTATGGCTGTTAGTACTTGCCTTATGTATTAAGGTGCTCCTATGTTGGGTGCATAAATATTTACAATTGTTATATCTTCTTCTTGGATCGATCTCTTGATCATTAAGTAGTGTCCTTCTTTGTCTAATAGTCTTTATTTTAAAGTTTATCTTGTCTGATATGAGAATTGCTACTCCACCTTTCTTTTGGTTTCCATTTGCATGGAATATCTTTTTCCATCCCATTACTTTCAGTCTGTATGTGTCTCTAGGTCTGAAGTTGGTCTCTTGTAGACAGCATATATATGGGTCTTGTTTTTGTATCCATTCAGCCAATCTGTGTCTTTTGGTGGGAGCATTTAATCCATTTACATTTAAGGTAATTATTGATATGTATGTTCCTATTCCCATTTTCTTAATTGTTTTGGTTTTGTTATTGTAGGTTTTTTCCTTCTCTTCTGTTTCCTGCCTAGAGAAGTTCCTTTAGTATTTGTTGTAAAGCTGGTTTGGTGGTGCTGAACTCTCATCTTTTGCTTGTCTGTAAAGGTTTTAATTTCTCCATCAAATCTGAATGAGATCCTTGCTGGGTAGAGCAATCTTGGTTGTAGGTTCTTCTCCTTCATCACTTTAAATATGTTCTGCCACTCCCTTCTGGCTTGCAGAGTTTCTGTTGAAAGATCAGCTTATGGGTATCCCCTTAAACTTATGGGGATTCCCTTGTGTGTTTGTTGTTTTTCCGTTGCTGCTTTTTTTTTTTTTTTTTTGGCGGTACACGGGCCTCTCACTGTTGTGGCCTCTCCCATTATGGAGCACAGTCTCCGGACGCGCAGGCTCAGCGGCCATGGCTCACAGGCCCAGTCACTCCATGGTATGTGGGATCTTCCCAGATCGGGGCATGAACTCGTGTCCCCTGCATTGGCAGGCGGACTCTCAACCACTGCACCACCAGGGAAGCCACCTTGCTGCTTTTAATATATTTTCTTTGTATTTAATTTTTGATAGTTTGATTAATATGTGTCTTGGCGTATTTCTCCTTGGATTTATCCTGTATGGGACTCTCTGTGCTTCCTGGACTTGATTAACTATTTCCTTTCCCATATTAGGGAAGTTTTCAAGTATAATATCTTCAAATATTTTCTCAGTCCCTTTCTTTTACTCTTCTTCTTCTGGAACCCCTATAATTCGAATGTTGGTGAGTTTAATATTGTCCCAGAGGTCTCTGAGACTGTCCTCAGTTCTTTTCATTCTTTTTTCTTTATTCTGCTCTGCAGTAGTTATTTCCACTATTTTATCTTCCAGGTCACTTATCTGTTCTCCTGCCTCAGTTATTTTGCTTTTGATCCCATCTAGAATATTTTTAATTTCATTTATTGTGTTGTTCATCATTGCTTGTTTCATCTTTAGTTCTTCTAGTTCCTTGTTAAATGTTTCTTGCATTTTCTCTATTCTATTTCCAAGATTTTGGATCATCTTTACTATCATTATTCTGAATTCTTTTTCAGGTAGACTGCCTAGTTCCTCTTCATTTGTTAGCTCTGGTGGGTTTTTATCTTGCTCCTTCATCTGTTGTGTGTTTTTCTGTCTTCTCATTTTGCTTATCTTACTGTGTTTTGTGTCTCCTTTTTGCAGGCTGCTGGTTCGTAGTTTCCGTTGTTTTTGGTGTCTGTCCCCAGTGGCTTAAGTTGCTTCAGTGGGTTGTGTAGGCTTCCTGGTGGAGGGGACTAGTGCCTGTGTTCTGGTGGATAAGGCTGGATCTTGTCTTTCTGGTGGGCAGGTCCACATCTGGTGGTGTGTTTTGGGGTGTCTGTGTACTTATTATGATTTTAGGCAGCCTTTCTGGTAATGGGTAGGGTTGTGTTCCTGTCTTGCTAGTTGTTTGGCATAGGGTGTCCAGCACTGTAGCTTGCTGGTCTTTGAATGAAGCTGGGTGCTGGTGTTGAGATGGGGATCTCTGGAGATTTTTGCCATTTGATATTATGTGGAGCTGGGAGGTCTCTTGTGGACCAGTGTATTGAAGTTGGCTCTCCCACCTCAGAGGTACAGCACTGACTCCTGGCTGCAGACCAAGAGCCTTTCATCCACACCGCTCAGAATAAAAGGGAGAAAAAGAAGAAAGAAAGAAAGAAGAAAGAGAGAGAGAGAGAAAGAAAGAAAGGAAGGAAGGAAGAAAGAGGATAAAATAAAATAATTAAAATAAAAAATAATTATTAAGAAAAAAATTATTTTAAGAAAAAAAAACAAAAAATGGCCTGATAGAACCCTAGGACAAATGGTGAAAGCAAATCTATACAGACAAAATCTCACACAGAAGCATACACATACACAATCACAAAAAGAGGAAAAGGGGAAAAAATAATAAATCTTGCTCTCAAAGTCCACCTCCTCAGTTTGGGATGATTCGTTGTCTATTCATGTATTCCACAGATGCAGGGTACATCAAGTTGATTGTGGAGCTTTAATCCGCTGCTTCTGAGGCTGCTGAGAGAGATTTCCCTTTCTCTTCTTTGTTCGCACAGCTCCCGGGGCTCAACTTTGGATTTGGCCCCTCCTCTGCATGTAGGTTGCCGGAGGGCATCTGTTCTTCGCTCAAACAGCACGGGGTTAAAAGAGCAGCTGCTTCAGGGGCTGTGGCTCACTCAGGCCGTGGGGAGGGAGGGGTGCGGATTCAGGGCGAGCCTGCGGCAGCAGAGGCCGGCGTGATGTTGCACGAGCCTGAGGCACGCCATGCGTTCTCCTGGGAAAGTTGTCCCTGGACCCCGGGACCCTGGCAGTGGCGGGCTGCACAGGCTCCCCGGAAGGGAGGCGTGGATAGTGACCTGTGCTCCCACACAGGCTTCTTGGTGGCGGCAGCGGCAGCCTTAGCATCTCATGCCCGTCTCTGGGGTCCGCGCTGTTAGCCGCGGCTCGCGCCCATCTCTGGAGCTCCTTTAAGCAGCACTCTTAATCCCCTCTCTCGCGCACCAGGAAACAGAGGTAAGAAAAAGTCTCTTGCCTCTTCGGCAGGGCCAGACTTTTCCCCGGCCTCCCTCCCGGCCAGTCGTGGCGCACTAACCCCTTCAGGCTGTGTTCACGCAGCCAACCCCAGTCCTCTCCCTGCGCTCCGACCGAAGCCCGAGCCTCAGCTCCCAGCCCCACCCCGCCCCGGCGGGTGAGCAGACAAGCCTCTTGAGTTGATGAGTGCCGGTCGGCACCGATCCTCTGTGCGGAAATCTCTCTGCTTTGCCCTCCGCACCCCTGTTGCTGCGCTCTCCTCCGCTACTCCGAAGCTTTACCCCTCCGCCACCCGCAGTCTCCGCCCGCGAAGGGGCTTCTAGTGTGTGGAAACCTTTCTTCCTTCACAGCTCCCTCCCACTGGTGCAGGTTCCCTCCCTATTCTTTTCTCTCTGTTTATTCTTTTTTCTTTTGCCCTACCCAGGTACGTGGGGAGTTTCTTGCCTTTTGGGAGGTCTGAGGTCTTCTGCCAGCGTTCAGTAGGTGTTCTGTAGGAGTTGTTCCACGTGTAGATGTATTTCTGGTGTATCTGTGGGGAGGAAGGTGATCTCCAAGTCTTACTCTTCCACCATCTTCCCCCTCTCCTGTAGTAGTTTTTTTTAAAAGGCAGTTTACATACTGCCAGAGTGATCCTTTATCTTTAAAGTACACAATTATATTACTCTCCTGCTTAAAACCCTCCAATGGCATCTTTATCATTCCTTTGACAAATCTAATCTTATGGGATTGTGAAGATTAAATGAGATGATAAATAGCATAGTGCCTGGTACAATAAATTCTCATTAAATTTTTGGTATTATTTTTCACTACTGTGTCTTTTATTGTAGTGATCCTTCAGACTAGAATGTTTTCTGAACTGTCCTATTCCTACTCTAGATTTTGTCTTGTTAACTCCCTTCTTATCCTATAGGTTTCAGGATCCCAGTCGTCTTGCCTCATTCACAGTCTGAATGCTCTTCTGTTACTTATCACACCATATTGTAGTAACCTGTTCACAAAGGTGTCTTTCTGACTTGAGAGCAGAGGTCAGATCTCATAAATTGTTCTGTCTCTAATGCATAGCAATAAGGTGTCCAACATTCTAGGTTTCCCTGGGACTGCTCCAGTTTTAACACTGAAAGCCCCATGTCTGTGGAACCCCACATTTCCAGGCAAACTGAACAATTAGTCACTTTGCCACAGATCCTGAAACATAATGATATTCAATCAATTAATTTGTTTACCTAAGCAATTATCTTTGGTGAGTCACTTTTGCTTCATGGGCTTAAATTTCTCCAAATATAACTAAAAAGTTTAAACAAAATAATATTTAAGGCCCTTTTAAACACTGACATTTTAGAATTGGATGTCACATTTATGGCCTGCCTACCTTCATCATTTTACGTTATTTACAATACTAAGGAAGTATTAACTAGGTACCCTCTATTTTTTTTAAAGCACTGCTAAAAATACTCATGATAAATTAAATGAAAAGAGTAAGATATGTATGTTTTATACATGGTGTGATCCCAATTTTGTAAAATGTGTATATTTTTATGTTTTAGAGAAGAAAAGGGAATAGAATTATGAATGCATTTTTTATTGTGGAAAATTTTTCATACTTTTTGAATTTTCAAACATCTCTACAATGATCATTTGATTTTACAGTCAGCAAACAGTACGTACAAAACACTGGTGTTTTTGCTGATGGGGCAGTGGGTATACTTTAAATAATTATTTTTCAGAAAATTGTTACCTTTGTGTGAAGTTGTTGGCAAAAGTTAGGTAACTGATTACATGATTTCTTTAGGACAGTGCTTCTCAAACCTTAATGTAGGTCTGGGACGGGCCTGCGATTCTGCATTTCTAACAAACTTCCAGACGATGCCAGTGCTTCTGGTCTGTGGACCACATTTTCAGTAGCAGGCTCTAGTGTACATGAATTCTAACCATTAATTACCAAATTTTTACCATCCTGTGCCTTTGGTAGTGCTTCCCAAAATGATACACTGGGGTAAATATAGAAGGCTTCTCCTAATTCAGCTTTCTGAGAACTGGGGAAATCAATACTTTGGGAACCTCTGTGAACTCTGAAGTACAGTATAGTGGTTGGGAATTCCAGCCTGAGAGTTAGTTGTCTTTGGTAAACAAGAAGTCAAATGCAGCAAAACATATCAGACCAACCAAAATACCAGAGCACTATGTTGATAGATGCTACATTATTCAAAATAGATTAACTGCCCCCTCCTCTATGTCCCTCACGGAGCTCCTAGTACAGTTGTGTTTGAAGGCAGAAATGAGTTTAAATATATAATAATAGCTAACATTTGAGTACTTTCTGTAGGTTTAAAGCACTGGTTCTCAAGTTTCAGTGTGTGTGAGACTTATCTGGAGAAGTAGCTGAAATGTAGATTCCTGAACTGTATCCTCAGAAATTCTGATTCTGGGCAGTGGAGTTGAAGAATCTGCATTTTTAACAGGCATCCTGATGATTCTAATGTAGATGTCTCTGGACAATATGTTAAGCAGCACCAGTTTTAAACGTAAGAAAAAAAATACTACAACCTATAGTAAGAAATACACTTTACAGCATGATTTAGTTCACACACACATTTATATACATATATATCTGAAAAAAATTTTCATAAAATAATACTAACCCTCACTATGTGTTATATAGCTTGATATTTTCTATTTTATTTAATTTCATTACTAAAACATTGCCCATGACCAACTACATTGATTTCACATCATTTATCTCATTTGATCCTCACATCAGTGCTGTAAGGTAAACACCCTTAACTGCATATTTTTTTTATCTGGAAACTTACTGTGCCCAATGTTACGCATCGGGTATATGGCAAAGGTGGAATTCAAATTCAGAATGCCTGGCCTTAAATGGCCCTGACCTGCCCTCACCCTCACACAGACATTCTGAAAAAGCCCAGCAACCCTCTAATTTGGGAGTACATTCAGATAACCTCAGGTTTCCCCAGTTGAATCCTATCACCTTTGAATACAAATTTGAAATTTCTATGAGAAAAAGAATTTGTCTCAACTTGGACCAGGTGTGAACTCTGATCTGTTCTGCTGTACTCAAAAGGATGCTGAGGAGGGGTCACCTAATACAGCCATTGCCAACAAACCCCTAAAGAAAGGGCTGAAGCTGCGTGAGATTTCAAAGAAGGGGCAAAGGGCTTGGCAGTCACATAGAAACACATTTACTGTACCTGCATTTCTCCTCCTTTGAAAAGGGGGATTTTCTGTCTCCCTCCCCAGAAAGGTCCTCACTGCAGTACCATACCACTATAATCCATGTCTCTGCCACCTCACAACCTCCTGCCAGATGTCTGCCCTCTTCACCTCCCCATACACAGCAGGGATAATACTGAAAGTTCTCACCTGAGGCAAAGGAGAATGTCAAAATGAAAAGGGCATCTTCTTCAGTCTTTGTGAGTGAGGACAGTGATTGACTTTCTGTGTCAATAAATATCTTAGGATAATTCAACAGTAGCTGATTCCTCTCCATGTTTGAGATTGTCACTGTTGTCCCCTTCATATCTGGATCCAGCAGCAGGTTTTTGCCTAAGATTCTGAAAACTTGATACTGTTGACTACATCATTCAAACTTTGCATCCAAGACACTATTTTAACCTTTTGAAAAATGAAAATTTGCAAAATTTCTCTCAAAAGTTGTTGGATAAAGAAAATAAACATTATTAGCCTTCTTAAAAAGTATTCAAAATGGAAAATTAATGTGGCAGTTCTTTAACACATGTTCCTTTCTTCTGTTAATGTAGACACACACCTCTTATGAAGACCAGCTATGGAAGTTTGAACTATGAAACTAGAAACATAAGACTAAATAAATCAAAAGGTTATAGAAGCATATGGAATTTTTAAATGCCTAAATCCTTTTTGGACAAATCAAAGAGTGCTTTCATCTCAATCCTTTGTTTTCTTCCCACCCTGAAAGATCGACAGTTTCTTTGATTAAAAGAATTGATTGAAGTGTTTTTTAAAAGAATATTTTTAAGATTTTACTTTCTGTTATTTTCAGTATTCTTAAAAGTTTTAAAATATTTTCTGTCTTTAACATGGCAAAATAAAGATTGATCTTTAACTTGCCTTATAAATAGAATGTTAATAATGGTTATTTCTAATTAAACTCTAAAATTTTTTTAGAAATAAAAACGATCTCTAAATCCTAATTCAGCAAGTATTTTCCTTTTCTTCCCAATCTTTTCAAGGCTTTATATGCTATAATTTTGTATAATGATAATCCTGGTGAATATAAAATGTTAGATTGTATCTTTCCCCCTTGATGACAACAATAACAAAAACAATAATCGTGCTTTCTTTTGCAGAAGTTTATTTGCTTGGGGACAATCATTATAAATATTATTTCTAAGTGTTTCAGGTATTGCTATCATGACTCATACTCTTTCATATGGAAGCATTTTGATTTGTATTATTTAAGATGAGTATTATTTTAACAAACATTCTTTTGTTCATTATTATTCATATTTCCGTGAGTGAAGATAGCATCTCATGCTGCCAAAGTAATGCCAAAAGTCAACCCACAGTATTACTGTTACTTTAATAAATAAAAACTGGCATTTCTCTTAGGAAATAAATGCCTCAGGAAATAAAAGTTTCACACAAAAAATTAACAAATGAAACTCTTTTAGGAAGAAAGAGGTAAATATACATTTGAATCCTATCTTTTTTTTTTTTTTTTTTTTTTGCAGTACGCGGGCCTCTCACTGTTGTGGCCTCTCCCGTTGCAGAGCACAGGCTCCGGACGCGCAGGCTCAGCAGCCATGGCTCACGGGCCCAGCCGCTCCGCGGCATGTGGGATCTTCCCAGACCGGGTCACGAACCCGTGTCCCCTGCATCAGCAGGCGGACTCTCAACCACTGCGCCACCAGGGAAGCCCCATTTGAATCCTATCTTAATGGTAGATGTGGAGAGGGAATAATTGTATTTAAGGTTAAGCCTAAGCCAAAAATTGAATGTACTCAAAATTACCCTTTAAAATGCCAAGTCAAGTACTGTATACACCACTCTTTTTTTGTATACAATCCTATAGAATATCAATGTATAAGACACATATCAAATATGAAGAATATAATTCCAACAGGACTTGGAAATTTAAAAATTTAGGTACTCCACTGTTTGGAAGACTGCAAGTTAGTGAAGATTCCAACTTGTTGTTCTTCCTATAACTGATTTTATCAGTTCCTCTTTTCATCATCCAGAAAAGCATACAACTTATTTTCTTCTCTTTTAAAAAAAAATTATTTTATTTATTTTATTTTTGGCTGCGTTGGATCTTCGTTGCTGCGCGCAGACTCTTCTCTGGTTGCGGCGAGCGGGGGCTACTCTTTGTTGCGGTGCACAGGCTTCTCATTGCAGTGGCTTCTCTTGTTGTGGAGCATGGGCTCTAGGCATGTGGGCTTCAGTAGTTGTGGCACACGGACTCAGTAGTTGTGGCTCGCGGGCTCCAGAACACAGGCTCAGTAGTTGTGGTGCATAAGCTAGTTGCTCCGCGGCATGTGGGATCTTCCCGGACCAGGGCTCAAACCCGTGTCCCCTGCATTGGCAGGCGGATTCTTAACCACTGCACCGCCAGGGAAGCCCACAACTTATTTTCAATGCAACTGCATATGCTACTATTTTGTTTGATTTCTATGGAAAAATTTGTTTTGTTACGTTTCAAAATCTCTTGTTTGCTTAATTTAGTAAGTTAAATGCCACTTTCATTGTATTTTTGTTGGTCTAGCTTTTGTATGTGTGTGTGTAAGAATAACACCAGAAAAGAGAGAAGCATGTTGGTAACATCCTAATAAGAATAGTGTTGCCAAGACTGGAACAAAGACTCTTCTGTGTTTTTGAATAGAAGAGCTAAAAAATAAGAATCTAAAACAATAATTATTTTCCCTCGGAAATTAGAAACTCTGCAAATGAAGCATAATTCTAAAAATGCAGGAGTTACAAAAATAATCAGATGTAACACTCAAAAATACATCTTTAGCAGTTTCCAAGAAAGGAACAAAATATTTTAATACTTGATAAACCTATCTGAGGAGACATAAACCAACGGGCAAGTTTAGATCTCCTTAAGAATATTGGCTTCCTGGGATTTTCTTTGTCACTTTGTTTTGTTAAAGCACACAATGTCATTTATGACAATCTAAATTTAGGAAAAGTGACAGGGAAATAGTATTTATCCTTTAAAATGAAAACTTTCTATATCTTGAATTTTAAAAATTTCAATTTTGACTTTGGGTATAGAAAAACTAGAAAAACATTTCAATACTCTTCTATTGTTTTCTTTCCAAAACACCTTTCTCTTTAAAAAAATATTTTATGTCACCTATTGCCTATAGAATCTTAGCATTCAAAGCTCTCCACAGTGTGGCTGCAATCTATTTTTCCAGTCTTATCTCCCATCATTCTGTCCCTTACCATACTCCGGCTCATGCCACATTAGACTACAACTTAATCTTCAAACAAGCTTCCTGTTCCCTTTGCTGCGTAATGTTGACTCTTCTGCCTGTGTTGCTCTTCTCCTACTTCACTGCCAAGTAAAACACTGGTCATAGATCAAGATTCAGCTCAGATTGCTTCTATTATACTAGAGCAAGTTCTTAAACGATTTCCCTGCAGTCCATCTTGCATATCACTTTTAAGCCAATCTTATTAAAACTATTGTTTTATGGGTTTTTTTTTGCGGTATGCGGGCCTCTCACCATTGTGGCCTCTCCCGCTGCGGAGCACAGGCTCCGGACGCGCAGGCTCAGCGGCCATGGCTCACGGGCCCAGCTGCTCCGCAGCATGTAGGATCTTCCCGGGCTGGGGCACGAACCCGTGTCCCCTGCATAGGCAGGCGGACTCTCAACCACTGCGCCACCAGGGAAGCCCTGTTTCATCCTTTTATTATCAGCTACCAACTGGGGCTTCTAGTTCAAGATGGTAAACTAAACAATTATGTTATAGATGTGGGAAATACAGCATTCCTAAATACTTCAACATGTGACTCTTAAGCATGAGGACATTCTCTTACATTATCACAATAAAATTATCACACATGAAATTTAACATTGATACAATATTATTATCTTATAGTTTATATTCAAATTTCCCCAACTGTCCTGATAATATTCTTTATAGCTCTGTGTATGTGTTTATGTGTGTGTGATATGTGTGTGTGTGCATGTGTGTGTGTGTGTGTGTGTGTGAGAGAGAGAGAGAGAGAGAGAGAGATCCAGGATCCAATCAAGTATCACGTTAGTTGACATGTTTCTTTATTCTCATTTAATAAAGAACAATTCCCTAGCCTTTCACTAGTCTTTCACGACATTGCCATTCTTGAAGAATACAGGCCAATTGTATTATAGACTATCCTTTAATTTGGATTTATTTTATTGTCTTCTCATGATTACACTCAGATTATTTTGGAGGGGCGTCAAGAATACTAAATAGGAATTGTTGTGTCCTCCTCTGTACAAACCTATCTGGAGGCAAACAATGTCAATTGGTCCCAATTTGGGTGATATAATTTTGATCACTTGGTTTGCTTATTTTTAGATTTTTTTCATTGTAAAAGTACTTTCTTCCCTTTTTATACATAATCTGTGAGTGATTCTTTGAGACTGCAAATCTCATGTTCTCAACGATCTTAAACCTAATGTTTTAGTGTACATTGACTTGTGTAAATCAATTATTGCTAAAAAGTTTGCAAAATGGTGATGTCCTAAGTTTATCATTCTTTCTGCATTTATTACTTGGCTTTCTGTCATGATCTCCTTTAAATTTTTAAAAAGTTATCAGTATGGACTCATGGATTCTTTTTTATTCAATATGTTATAGTCTATTATTATTCATTTTGATTTCAATTTTTCTTTAATTTGACCAGTGGGAGCCCCTACAAGCTGGCTCATGTATCCATTTGTCCTGGTCCCAACAATTTATGAGTACTTCATTACTTTAGGCACAAGAAAATGTTCCAGGTTCAGTTTTTACTTTCCTTGCCCCAGCCCTAGAATTAGCCACTTCTTCAAGGAATGTTGTTTCCATTGAGTGAGGAATAGTTTTTAGAAACCAATATCTGGGCATTAACTGTGCTCGCTGTGCTTGGAATTAGGTATCAGTATTAACATATACAGTATGAACATATATAGTATGAATATGCTAATACTAATAATAGTATTAGAGGTATCAGTGTAAATAAATAAATACCCACACAAACACACAATACATATACATACATACAGATACCTCTAATTCTAACCCAATACCACACAACATGTTTTTTTAAATTTTCTTCTGTGGTCCTAACTTGCATGAAGATTAGCTAAGGTCCCACTAAAGAAGTGATATTTGAAATGAAATCAGAATAATATTTAGAAGCCAGCCATGCAAAACTCTAGAAGCAGATCATTAAAAGCAGAGGGAACAACACAAAGGCCTTAGGCAGAAATAAGTGTGATATATTTGAGAAGCAGAATAGCCAGAGTGGCTGGAACATACTGAGCTACAGGAAGGTGGTTTGAAATGAAGTCAATGAGGTAGGCAGTAATAGTTGCTTCATATAAAGCCTTAAAGGATATGGTAAGGAGTTGGGAATTAATTTCAGCACAATTGAAAGACACCGAAAGTTTTTGAGAAGGTGATTGCGATAATCCGATTTATGTTTCAAAATATTACTCTGGATGTTGTATAGAGAATAAATTGTTCAAGGACAAGGGAAATAAAGCAGGGAGATATTTATAAGACTTGCAGTAATGTAGTCAAGATGAAATGATGAATTAGAGTAGCAACAGATTAGATAGAAGAGAATATCTTGAGATAAACTTTGAAGGTAGAACTAATTGGAGTAATTCTGTATTCTCAAATGGTTATTATACATCTACTATGTGCTATGCATTGTGCTAAGTCCTGGGGATAGAAACACTAAAAAGAGATAAGCCCTACTTTTAATGAACTCATAATTTAGCAGTGGGGATAGATACACAAATAAATTGTTTGTATGTGTGATAAGAGATCAATTTTAGTTCTAGAACCTGAAGCCATACAAGGGTACACTTTATAAATGTCATGGGACTGTTGTACATGTTCAATAAAGTGACAGCTGTGCAATACCACTTAGTATCTCAAATCAGGAACATACTTCTGAATTGCCTAAATACAATCTGTAGAATTAAAAACAAAATAATAAGCCATCCACAGTTAAATTGTCAAATAAAAGTTTTACACTTACTACTTGATACAACAGTAAATATCTAGAATGGGATATTGAAAGTGATTTCAGACTCTCATCCTGTTGTACTCTTTTGGGAAGGTTTCTTGAGTAGTAGGTGACTGGCCAAATGTGGGTACAACCAGGACCAGAATAGCAAGTAAAGTTCTATCACAGTTTCTGTAGTTTTCACTTTTTTGTCTTTGTCAGTTTAAAATGAACAGTGGGAATTAAATATTTATATTTACATATACACAAGGTATGCTGTGAAAACATATTTGCTTACAAACATAAAAATACTTGTTAACTAGTTTAATAAGAAAATAATCTATAAAAGTATATAGCAAAAATATTAATAACCTCTGACCCTGGAAAGATCAATTCCATATTTAATATTACAAACAAAACCAGTTTTGGGTTTTTTGAATTCCTTATCTAGAAATGGTTGAAAAGAAAGGCAGAAAAAAATTACTTTTAGTCTCAACATGGCTTTGAAAACATTAAATTAAAAAAACAAGAACGGGACTTCCCTGGTGGCGCAGTGGTTAAGAATATGCCTGCTAACACAGGGGACACAGGTTTGATCCCTAGTCTGGGAAGATCCCACATGCCGCAGAGCAACTAAGCCCATGTGCCACAACTACTGAAGCCCATGTGCCTAGAGCCCGTGGTCTGCAACAAGAGAAGCCACCGCAATGAGAAGCCCGCGCACCACAATGAAGATTGGCCCCTGCTTGCCGCAACTAGAGAAAGCCTGTGTGCAGCAACTAAGACCCAACGCAGCCAAAAATAAATAAATAAATAAATAAATTTATTAAAAAAAAACAAGAACATTGAAACACCCAAGTCCAGAATGAGTCCAAATACTTGACCACACAGAATATTATCATCTTTAGGAGTAGGAGTAATAATAAAGGCCTTACAAGCAGTTTTTCATCTGCAAATACAGTAGACATTTTGGTATTTTGGCAACTGGCAAACAAAGGCTATAACATCAGTGAAGTTTTGAGTCGCCTCACTTTTGTGGATTCAATTCGTGTATTTAAGGTTAACTAAAGTTGACATCAAAACTTTCAGACAGGCAAAAATTCATATTTTATTTTTTTATTGGGGTATGGTTGTTTTACAGTGCTGGGTTAGTTTCTATTGTACAGAGAAGTGGAGTTCCCTGTGCTATACAGCAGGTTCTCATTAGTTATCTATTTTATACATATTAGTGTATATATGTCAATCCCAATCTCCCAATTCATCTCACCCCCCACTTTCCCCACTTAATGTCCATATGTTTGTTCTCTACATCTGTGTCTCTATTTCTGCCTTGCAAACCGGTTTACCTGCACCATTTTTCTATATTCCATATATATGCGTTAATATATGATATTTGTTTTTCTCTTTCTGACTTACAAAAAATCACATTTTAAATAAACTCCCTATGATTCTATTTAGAATAACAGTAGGCAAAGATTTTAGAAGATAAAAGTTATTTCACAACCTATGACTTCATCTTGGCAAACAGCTTAGGTTCCAAAACTGATCCATTTCTACTAAAATAAAAGCCCTTACAAAAGAATATGTTTGTGTATATAGAAACATATTTAAAAGGAATCAGATAACTTTAAAAATATTATATATATATATTTATTTATTTTAATCAAGTTATATGTGACATACAATAATATATTAGTTTCAGATATAAAACAGTATTTCAATATTTTTATACATTATGAAATAATCACCACAATAAGCCCAGTTACCATCTGTCACCATGCAAAGTTGTTACAATATTATTACCTATATTCCCTATGTGTACATTACATACTGTGACTTATTTATTTTATAGCTGGAATTTTGTACCTCTTAATATCCTTCACCTATTTCACCCATCCTTCCACTCCCTTCCTCTCTGGCAACCACCAGTTTTTCCTCTGTATCTATGAGTCTGTTTCTGTTTTGTTTCATTTGTTCATCTGTTTCATTTTTTAGATTCCACATATGAGTGAAATCATACAGTATCTGTCTTTCTCTGACTTATTTCACTAAACATAATACCCTCTAGGTCCATCCATATTGTCACAAATGGCAAGATTTCATTCTTTTTTATGGCTGAGCAGTATTCTATTACATATATATATATATATGCATGCCATATCTTCTTTACCTATTCATCTATCGATGTGCACTTAAGTTGTTTCTATATCTTCGCTATTGTAAATAATGTTGCAATGAACACTGCAGTGCATGTATCTTTTTGAATTGGCGTGTTTGTTTTCTTCAGATATATATCCAGGAGTGGAATTGCTGGATCATATGGTAGTTCTTTTTTTTTTTTTTTTTTTATTAGTTTCTGCTTTATAACAAAGTGAATCAGTCATACATATACATCTGTTCCCACATCCCTTCCCTCATGCATCTCCCTCCCTCCCATCCTCCCCATCCCACCCCTCCAGGCGGTCACAAAGCACCGAGCTGATCTCCCTGTGCTCTGCGGCTGCTTCCCACTATCTATCCATATGGTAGTTCTTTTCTTCGTTTTTTGAGAATCCTCCACTCTGTTTTCCATAGTGGTTACTCCAATTTACATTCCTACCAACCTTGCATGAGGGTGCCCTTTTCTCCACATCTTCACCAACACTTGTTGTTTCTTGTCCTTTTGATAACAGCCATTCTGATAGGTGTGAGGTGGTGTCTCATTGTGGTTTTGATTTGCATTTCCTGGATGATTAGTTTACCACTTTTTCAGGTGCTTGTTGGCCTTCTGTATGTCTCCTTTGAAAAATGCCTATTCAGGTCTTCTGCCCATTTTTTAATCAAATTGTTTGGGCTTTTTTGATACTGAGTTGCATGAGCTCTTTGCATATCAACCCCTTATGGGACATATCTTTTGAAAATATCTTCTCCCATTCATTAGGTTGCCTTTTCACTTTGTTGGTGGTTTCCTTTGATATGCAAAAGCTTTTTAGTTTGATGTAGTCCCACTTGTTTATTTTTGCTTTTGTTTCCCTTGCCTAAGGAGACATATCCAAAAAAAATATTGCTAAGACTGATGTCAAAGAGTGTACCACCTATATTTTCTTCTAGGACTTTTATGGTTTCAGGTCTTACATTTAAGTCTTCAATTCATTTGAGTTCATTTTATATATGGAATCAGGTAATTGTTGAAGCATCCTTAGTGTTTCCTTTAAATCTGTCTTGAAATGACCATAAGATTAGCTTCATGGAAAGGATTAACCAGCTTCTTGGTCTAAGGCTACCAGGATCATTTGTCTAAGGCTAGAAAGGTACCAACATGATGTAAACTGTAAGGAGAGAAGGAGAAGATGCAGGTTTTCCTGGCAGTGGGTAGCTAAAACTCAAATAATTCTTAGAAAATGACACGATGGCAGCTTTTCTTGTCATTTTCTTTCCTCGTTGGTGAAGAAAGACATTCCCACTCTTGAAATTTCCTTATAACCCAGACAAGTTCATGGAAACCTTTATCTACATTCATCCTAATCTTTGCTGACACCTCCACAGTATGTTACCTTAAGTTGTGGGCTAACTGCTATTCTTCCTATGTTACCTGTCTATGATGATCCAGGTCTGCTTTATTACCAATTAAAATCATTGGAACTCATCATGATCCTTTACTCTGAGAGTCTGTCTTTGAAACTCACAGATTTCTTCAAAACTGCCTCTATGCATGTCTGAAAAGAGCAATAGGAAACCCTCATCAGTTCTCAGGAACTATTCTCTTATAGCTCCAAACTCCTTGTCCTATTGTACCCAGAACATCTAGCTGGGCTGCTCTGTCATCTATCACACACACACAAAGCAGATTGTTGGCTCACATCTGTTACAAAAGAGGACTGTATGAGTCGGATGGGGAGCGCCAACTTGCCCAAGCCACCCCACCATCCACCACCAACGGGTACTTCTGGCCAGAGCCGTTAGGTCAGTGTGCCACTGCCATCAGGATGCTCAGAGTCCAGCCTGGCCACTGAGCTGCCGCCTGACCTAGGTCTAGCTCTGGGGACATGTGGGGCCCGCAGGTGTCCAGGGTCTGGTGGCATTGCAGCACTCCTGGGGCTGGCCAGTCAGGCCCAAGAGGTGGAGAAGCGGGGCGACCTCAGGGGCCAGGAGCATCAGGGGCCAGGGTCTCACTCCTCTACACCTCTCTGTAGCATCCACCCACAACTAATTTCAATATATGTGTGATGAACAGATAATAATAGAGTTAACAATAATAACAAGAACTGAATTCAGTACTAGATAAAATGTCGGTACAAAGGAAGAAGGAATTGACTGTGCCAGATGCAGGGAGTGGTTATTGAAGTATTCATAAAGGGTACAGAGAGCTGTCCCTTTCTTTTTCCCATTGAGATATAATTGACATATTACATTGTGTAATATTAAGGTGTACAACATGTTGACTTGATACACTTCTATATTGCAAAATGATTACCACCATGGCATTAGCTAATACCTCTGTCATCTCACATACTACCATTTCTTTTTTATTTATTTATTTATTTATTTATTTATTTATTTTTGGCTGCGTTGGGTCTTCGTTGCTGCACACGGGCTTTCTCTCCTTGCCGGGAGCGGGGACTGCTCTTTGTTGTGGTGCACGTGCTTCTCATTGCCATGGCTTTTCCTGTTGTGGAGCTTGGGCTATAGGCGCACAGGCTTCAGTAGTTGTGGCACTTCGACTTCAGTAGTTGTGGCTCGCAGGCTCAGTAGTTGTGGTGCACTGGTTTAGTTGCTTTGCGGCATGTGGGATCTTCCCGGACCAAGGATCAAACCCGTGTCCCCTGCATTGGCAGGGAGATTCTTAACCACTGCGCCACCAGGGGAGTCCCTACCATTTCTTTTTTATGGTGAGAATGTTGACGATCTCTCTTAGCAACTTTGTTTTAATTTTTATTAATATGTTTATTAGAAGTAAGTTTACATAATGCTAACTATGAACATGGGATTGATACATGAATTTTTTATTAGTTTCTGCTTTATAACAAAGTGAATCAGTCATACATATACATCTGATCCCACATCCCTTCCCTCTTGCGTTTCCCTCCCTCCCACCCTCCCTATCCCACCCCTCCAGGCGGTCACTCTTAGCAACTTTCAAGTATATAATACAAATTATTAACTATAATCATGTACATTAGATCCCCCAAACTTATTTTTCTTGTAACTGGAAGTTTTTACCCTCTGACCACAGACAGCTATCTTTTTTTTTTTTCGGTACGCGGGCCTCTCACTGTTGTGGCCTCTCCCGTTGCGGAGCACAGGCTCCGGACGCGCAGGCTCAGAGACCATGGCTCACGGGCCTGGCCGCTCCACGGCATGTGGGATCTTCCTGGACCAGGGCATGAACCCGTATCCCCTGCATCGGCAGGCAGACTCTCAACCACTGCGCCACCAGGGAAGCCCGAGAGCTATCTTTTAAAGGCTAAAGGAGTGGGGAGTAAAATAAGCACAGGTGCATGAAACAGCCTGATGAATTCCAGGACTGCTTAGCATGACAGGAACCTAGAGTTTAAGAATGGGATTAGTGTCAGGTGGAAGCAATTGAGGACTTTTAAGTGAGGAGAGATAATGTTATATTTGCATTTATGAAATATCACTCTGGCTTTATAAGGAAGAAGATAGATTTGAGGAATGCAAAACCAGAGTTAGGAGGGAGTTAACACTTTTAGCCCTGAGGCAGTAACAGGGACTAGATTTACCTTTCCACTTAACTAGAAAACCAGACAAAATATGTGAAACTATGTTTCAGACATTGGGCAACAGGCCTTGCAAGACTGTGAACCCTAAGAAATGGGAAATTAATGAAGCAAACCCCTTGACATCCTCAACTTATTCCCTGGAGGAAGTTTCTACACTGCAGTGGAGGGAAGGGAAATTCAGAGTCTGGTGGTCTTGCTGAGTTGAGGAGATAGATACTGGAGTTTTTGGAGGTGAAGGCAGCTATTATTAGCCAAGCAGAGTGCCAGAGAGGAGGGAACTTCAGAAAGAAAGAGCTTTGGAGATCTGCAGGGCGTTCCCCCTGAGTCTTTTGATGAGCATTAATTTGTGAATGCAAATGAGGACACTATCTGAGGCTGGGGAAAGTCTGTTAGAAAGCAGTAGGCCAAACAATTCCCACATTCACCTAGGGCTGGGAATATTTTGTGTGCAAAGCTGGAGTGGGGAGGCATCATAAAACACAAGGCATCAGATAGAGTTCTCAGAAGAGGAATGTCTTAGTTATGGAGCTTTATTAGGACTAGAGTAAAGGCTCATCTGGATGCAACCTAACAAATCTTTTTTTTTTTTTTTTGAGAAAATATCAATATTTGTTTACTCTGGGAATTCACATATGACTTTTTATTATAATTTTTATGGTACTTTTCTGTATTTTAAAATACAAAAACAAGCAAACCAGATGAGATTGTTTTTCCCAAAGAACACAAGTTTGTTATCTTTTTTATTTTTTTAAATCTATAGGTTGCTGATGAAGATATTATCATGATATTCAATGAGCATCTAACAGTTTCTTGAAGCCATAGAATTTAATGGAACAGCTTTGGGAGATGTTTTGTTTCCAGCTTTATTGAATTGAATATATTATATATCACATTCAAATATAATAGAATATATTATAATTAAATAATTATTGAATATAATTATTGAAAACAATTTTAATATAATAAAATTGCATGTATTTAACAAAGCGCTTATGGAGCTCAATATCAAAAAAACAAGCACTCCCAACTAAAAAATGGGTGGAAGACCTAAATAGACATTTCACCAAAGAAGACATACAGATGGCCAACAAACACATGAAAAGTTGCTCAACATCACCAATTATTAGAGAAATGAAAATCAAAACTACAATGAGATATCACCTAACACTGGTCAGAATGGCCATTATCAAAAAATCTAGAAACAATAAATGCTGGAAAGGGTGTGGTGAAAAGGGAAACCTCCTGCACTGTTGGTGGGAATGTAAATTGATACAACCACTATGGAGAACAGTATGGAGGTTCCTTAAAAATTTAAAAATAGAACTACCATATGACCCAGCAATCTCACTACTGGGCATATACCCTGAGAAAACCATAACTCTAAAAGAGAGACATGTACCACTATGGTCACTGCAGCACTATTTACAATAGCCGGGAGATGGAAGCAACCTAAATATCCATCGACAGATGAATGGATAAAGTAGATGTGGCACATATATATAATGGAATATTACTCAGCCATAAAAAGAAATGAAACTGAGTTATTTGCAGGGAGATGGATGGACCTAGAGTCTGTCATACAGAGTGAAGTAAGTCAGAAAGAGAAAAACAAATACCATATGCTAACACATATATATGAAATCTAAAAAAAAAATGGTACTGATGAACATAATGACAGGGCAGGAATAAAGACGTAGACATAGAGAATGGACTTGAGGACACAGGGTGGGGAGGGGGAAGCTGGGGTGAAGTGAGAGTAGCATCGACATATATACACTACCAAATGTAAAATAGCTAGTGGGAAGCAGCAGCATAGCACAGGGAGATCAGATTGGTGCTTTGTGACCGCCTAGAGGGTTGGGATAGGGAGGGTGGGAGCGAGGCTCAAGAGGGAGAGGATATGGGGATATATGTATGCATATGGTTGATTCACTTTGTTGTAGAAACTAACACAGTATTGTGAAGCAATTATACTCCAGTAAAGATCTATTAGAAAACTGTATATATTTAAAGTGTATATGATAGATTTGACATATAAATATTGATACATTGTGAAATATTTACCACAATTAATTTAATCAACATGTCCATCACCTTAATAGTTACCCATTTTTGAGTGTGTATGGTGAGAAAGCTTAAGATCTTCTCTCTTAGCAAATTTCAATTATACAATACAGTATTATTAACTACAGTCACCATGCTGTACATTAGATTTTTAGAGCTTATTCACCTTATAACATAAGTTTGTACCTTTTGACCAACATCTCACCATTTCCCCAATCCTTGGCAACTGCCATTCTACTCTCTCTTTCTATAAATGTGACTTTTTTTTCTTTAGAGTCCAAGTATAAGTGATACCACATAGTAATTGGATTTCTCTACCTGGCTTATTTCACTTAGCATAATGGCCTCCAGGTTCATCCATGTTGTGGCAAATGGCAAGATTTTCTTATTTTTTGTAACTGAATAATATTCCATTATTGTGTGTGTGTGTGTGTGTGTGTGTGTGTGTATATATGTATATATACACCATATTTTCTTTGTCTATTCATTCATTAATGAGTACTTAGGTTGTTGCCATATCTTGGCTATTGTAAATAATGCTGCAATGAACATGGAGGCACAGATAGCTCTTCAAGACATTTATTTTTAGATATATATCCAGAATTGGGGTTGCTGGATCATGTGGTAGTTCTATTTTTAATTTTTTGAGGAAACTACATGCTGCTTTCCATAATGGCTGTAATAATTTACATTATTATTACTCTACCAACAGTGCACGAGTTCTCTATTCTCCATATCTTCACCAACATTTGTTTTGTGTTGTTTTTTTGATAATAGCCCTTCTAATAGGAGTGAGGTGATATCTCACTGTGGTTTTGACTTGCATTTTCCTGATGATAAGTTTTGCTGAGCATCTTTTCATGTAAGATTGGCCACTTGTGTGTCTTCCATTCCACAGGTTGCCTTTTCATTTTGTTATTGGTTTCTTTTGCTGTGCAAAATCCTGTTCGTTTGATGTAGTGTCACTTGTTTGCTTTTGCTTTTGTTGCCTGTGCTTTTGGTGTCAAATACAAAATACCATTGCCAAGACCAACATCAAGGAATTTTTTCCCTGTGTTTTCTTCTAGGAGTTTTGACAGTTTCCAGTCTTACATTAATTCTTTAATCTTTGTGAGTGGTGTAAGATAGAGGTCTGGTTTCATTCTTTTGCATGTGAATATCCAGTTTTCCCAACACTATTCATTAAAGAGACTATCCTTTCCCCATTGTATGTTCTTTGTGCCCTTGTCAATGATTAGTTGGTGGGCTCATTTGTGGCTTCTCTATTTCATTCCATTGTTCTAAGTGTCTGTTTTTATGCCAGTACCATAGTGTCTTGATTACTATAGCCTTGTAATATAATTTGACATCAGGAAGTGTGATACCTCCACCTTTGTTTTCTTTCTTAAGATTGATTTGGTTATTTAGAGTCTTTTGTGGTTCCATATAAATTTTAGGGTTTTATTTCTGTCTGTGAAAAATGCCGTTGGAATTTTAATAAAGATTACATTGAATCTATAGATCACTTTGCAGAGCATGGGTGTTTTATTGATATTAATTCTTCCAATCCATTTGTGTCTTGTTCAGTTTTTTTCATCAGTGTCTTACAGTTTTCAGTGTACAAGTCTTTCACCTCCTTGGTCACGTTTATTCCTAAGTATTTTATTGTCTTTAATGTGACTGTAAATGGAACTGCTTTCTTAATGTCTCTTTCAGATAGTTTGTCACTAGCATATCAAAATGCAAGTGACTTTTGTATGTTGATTTTATATCCTGCAACTTTACTGAATCTGTTTATCAGTTCTAACAGTTTTTTTGGTAGTCTTTAGGGTTTTCTATATATAATATCATGTCATCTACAAATAGAGAAAATTTCACTCTTCCTTCCCCATTTGGATAACTTTATTTCTTTTTCTTGCCTAATTTCTCTGGCCAGGACTTCTAGACCTATGCTGAATAAAAGTGGTGAGAGTGGGCATCATTGTGTTATTCCTGATCTTACAGTAAAAGCTTTCAGCTTTTCACCATTGAGTACGATGTTAGCTGTGAGCTTGTAGTATATGGTCTTTATTATGTTGAGGTACATTCCCTCAATACTCACTTTGGTGACAATTTTTATCATGAATGGATGTTGAATTTTATTAAATGCTTCTTCTGCATCGATTGAGATGATCATATGATTTTTATCCTTAATTTTGTTAATGTGATGTATCACGTTTACTGATTTGTGGATATTGAACCATCTTTGCATCCCCAGAATAAATTCCATTTGATTATGGTTTATGATTATTTTAATGTATTGTTGAATTTGGTTGGCAAATATTTTGCTGAGGATTTTTGCATCTATGTGCATCAGAGATGTTGGTCTGTAATTTTCTTTTCTTGTAATCTCCTTGTCTGGCTTTGGTAACAGGGTGATGCTGGCCTTGAAAGTTGACTATGGAAGTGTTCCATCTACTTTAAATTTTTTGGAAGAGTTTGAGAAGGATTGGCATTCATTTCTCTGTAAATGTTTGGTACAATTTACCAGGTATACCAACTTGTCCTGGACTTTTCCTTTTTTGGGAGACTTTTGATTTCTAATTTAATCTTCTTACTAGTTACAGGTCTATTCATACTTTCTATTTCTTCATGATTCAGTCTTTTCAAAAATTAAATAAAATTTTATTTTATTTAAAAATTTTTATTGAGGCATAGTTGATTTATAATATTATTATATTAGTTTCAGGTGTACAACATAGTGATTAAAAATGAAGGAAATGATAGCAAAGATCAATAAAACTAAAAGCTGGTTCTTTGAGAAGATAAACAAAATAGACAAACCATTAGCCAGACTCATCAAGAAAAGAAGGGAGAAGACTCAAATCAATAGAATTGGAAATGAAAAAGGAGAAGTAACAACTGACACTGCAGAAATACAAAGGATCGTGAGAGATTACTATAAGCAACTCTATGCCAATAAAATGGACAACCTGGAAGAAATGGACAAATTCTTAGAAATGCACAACCTGCCAAGACTGAATCAGGAAGAAATAGAAAATATGAACAGACCAATCACAAGCACTGAAATTGAAACTGTGATAAAAAATCTTCCAACAAACAAAAGCCCAGGACCAGATGGCTTCACAGGCGAATTCTATCAAGCATTTAGAGAAGAGCTAACACCTATCCTTCTGAAACTCTTCCAAAATATAGCAGAGGGAGGAACACTCCCAAACTCATTCTACGAGGCCACCATCACCTTGATACCAAAACCAGACAAGGATGTCACAAAGAAAGAAAACTACAGGCCAATATCACTGATGAACATAGATGCAAAAATCCTCAACAAAATAGTAGCAAACAGAATCCAACAGCACATTAAAAGGATCATACACCATGATCAAGTGGGGTTTATTCCAGGAATGCAAGGATTCTTCAATATACGCAAATCAATCAACGTGATACACCATATTAACAAATTGAAGGAGAAAAACCATATGATCATCTCAATAGATGCAGAGAAAGCTTTTGACAAAATTCAACACCCATTTATGATAAAAACCCTGCGGAAAGTAGGCATAGAGGGAACTTTCCTCAACATAATAAAGGCCATATATGACAAACCCACAGCCAGCATCGTCCTCAATGGTGAAAAACTGAAACCATTTCCACTAAGATCAGGAACAAGACAAGGTTGCCCACTCTCACCACTCTTATTCAACCTAGTTTTGGAAGTTTTAGCTACAGCAATCAGAGAAGAAAAGGAAATAAAAGGAATCCAAATTGGAAAAGAAGAAGTAAAGCTGTCACTGTTTGCAGATGACATGATACTATACATAGAGAATCCTAAAGATGCTACCAGAAAACTACTAGAGTTAATCAATGAATTTGGTAAAGTAGCAGGATACAAAATTAATGCACAGAAATCTCTGGCATTCCTATATACTGATGATGAAAAATCTGAAAGTGAAATCAAAGAAACACTCCCATTTACCATTGCAACAAAATGAATAAAATATCTAGGAATAAACCTACCTAAGGAGACAGAAGACCTGTATGCAGAAAATTATAAGACACTGATGAAAGAAATTAAAGATGATACAAATAGATGGAGAGATGTACCATGTTCTTGGATTGGAAGAATCAACATTGTGAAAATGACTCTACTACCCAAAGCAATCTACAGGTTCAATGCAATCCCTATCAAACTACCACTGGCATTTTTCACAGAACTAGAACAAAAAATTTCACAATTTGTATGGAAACACAAAAGACCCCGAATAGCCAAAGCAATCTTGAAAACGAAAAATGGAGCTGGAGGAATCAGGCTCCCTGACTTCAGACTATACTACAAAGCTACAGTAATCAAGACAGTATGGTACTGGCACAAAAACAGAAAGATAGATCAATGGAACAGGATAGAAAGCCCAGAGTTAAACCCACGGACATATGGTCACCTTATCTTTGATAAAGGAGGCAGGAATGTACAGTGGAGAAAGGACAGTCTCTTCAATAAGTGGTGCTGGGAAAACTGGATAGGGACATGTAAAAGTATGAGATTAGATCACTCCCTAACACCATACACAAAAATAAGCTCAAAATGGATTAAAGACCTAAATGTAAGGCCAGACACTATCAAACTCTTAGAGGAAAACATAGGCGGAACACTCTATGACATAAGTCACAGCAAGATCCTTTTTGACCCACCTCCTAGAGAAATGGAAATAAAGACAAAAATAAACACATGGGACCTAATGAAACTTAAAAGCTTTTTCACAGCAAAGGAAACCATAAACAAGACCAAAAGACAACCCTCAGAATGGGAGAAAATATTTGCAAATGAAGCAACTGACAAAGGATTAATCTCCAAAATTTATAAGCAGCTCATGCAGCTCAATAGCAAAAAAACAAATAACCCAATCCAAAAATGGGCAGAAGAACTAAATAGACATTTCTCCACAGAAGATATACAAATTGCCAACAAACACATGAAAGGATGCTCAACATCTTTACTCATTAGAGAAATGCAAATCAAAACTACAATGAGATATCATCTCACACCAGTCAGAATGGCCATCATCAAAAAATCTAGAAACAATAAATGCTGGAGAGGGTGTGGAAAAAAGGGAACACTCTTGCACTGCTGGTGGGAATGTGAATTGGTACAGCCGCTATGGAGAACGGTATGGAGGTTCCTTAAAAAACTACAAATAGAACTACCATATGACCCAGCAATCCCACTACTGGGCATATACCCTGAGAAAACCATAATTCAAAAAGAGACATGTACCAAAATGTTCATAGCAGCCCTATTTACAATAGCCCGGAGATGGAAACAACCTAAGTGTCCATCATCGGATGAATGGATAAAGAAAATGTGGCACATATATACAATGGAATATTACTCAGCCATAAAAAGAAATGAAATTGAGCTATTTGTAATGAGGTGGATAGACCTAGAGTCTGTCATACAGAGTGAAGTAAGTCAGAAAGAGAAAGACAAATACCGTATGCTAACACATATATATGGAATTTAAGAAAAAAAAATGTCATGAAGAACATAGGGGTAAGACAGGAATAAAGACACAGACCTACTAGAGAATGGACTTGAGGATATGGGGAGGGGGAAGGGTAAGCTGTGACAAAGTGAAAGAGCGGCATGGACATATATACACTACCAAACGTGAGGTAGATAGATAGTGGGAAGCAGCCGCATAGCACAGGGAGATCAGGTCGGTACTTTGTGACCACCTGGAGAGGTGGGATAGGGAGGGTGGGAGGGAGACGCAAAAGGGAGGGGATATGGAAACATACGTATATGTATAACTGATTAAATTTGCTATAAAGCAAAAAAATAAAATAAAATAAAATTACCTCAAAAAATTTTTTATTGAGGCATAGTTGATTTATAATATTATTATATTAGTTTCAGGTGTACAACATAGTGATTAAAAATTTTTATCTATTTGATGTTGGCATGTTATATTTCTAGGAATTTATCTGTTTCTGTTAGGTTGTCCAATTTGTTGTCATATAATTGTTCATAATGGTCTTTTATGCTCCTTTGTATTTCTGCAGTATCAGTAGTAATGTCTTCTCTTTCATTTTCGATTTTATTGATTTGAATCTTCTCTTTTTTCTTAGTTAGTCAAGATGAAAGTTTGTCAAATTTGTTTGTTCTTCTTTAAAACGGCTCCGTTTCATTGATTTTTTTTCCTACTATTTTTCTGGTCCATATATTGATAGTTTTTCTACGCTGATCTTTGTTATTTTCTTTCTTCTGCTATCTTTGGCCTTAGTTTGTTCTTTTTCTAGTTCCTTGAGGTGTAAAATTAGCTAAATAAACTAAAATATGTATTCCTCTGATGATGGATGGATAATTTCAAATGACGTCTTTGAATTCACAGATTTTTTTTCAGCTTGATTAAGTCTATTGTTGATGCTCTCTATCACATTTTTTATTTTATTCATTCTATTCTTCAGCTGCAGAATTTAAAAAATAATTTCTCTTTCTTTGCTAAACCTCTTATTTTGTTCACATACTGTTTTCCTGATTTCATTGAGTTGTGTGATCTCTTGTAGCTGAGTTTCCTTAAAACAATTATTTTGAGGGACTTCCCTGGAGGTCCAGTGATTAAGACTCCATTCTTCCACTTCAGGGGGCACAGGTTTGATCCCTGGTCAGGGAATTAAGATTCTACATGCCATGCAGCTTGGCCAAAAAACAAACATAAACAATTATTTTGAATTATTTGCCAGGCAAGTTGTTGATCTCCATTTCTTTGGGGCTGGTTACTAGAAAATTATTGTGTTCCTTTGGTGGTATACTATTTCTTTGATTTTTTCGTATTTCTTGAAGTCTTGCATTGTTTTCTTCACATTTGAAGAAGTCAGCTCCTCCAATATTTACTGACTGGCTTCAGGAGGGAGATACCTTAATTTGTTAGTCCAGCAAGGAATTCTGAGGCTTTTACAGATCTTTTCTATGGATGTGCCCAGTCTACACTTCTTGCTCTCTCTTAGGGGAGAATTCTTAAGACTGCATGCCTTTTCTCAATCTTGCGAAGATAGACTGGGTGCTGAGGGCCTCCTTTTTTTCCCCCTTGGTCAGTGCCCTGAAATACTCAAGTTTATGAGCATTCTCCCAGTCCCACAGAGCTGGGATCACTTTCTGTGCTTGTTTGCTAGACATCTGCAAGGGCTAGCTCTCACTGTCCATAGGAGCTCAAGCTGGGAACCAGCCATGGGGAGGTCGTGAGTATAGGGGAGATGCACAGAGAGTTGAGGGTTCTCATGAGCCAGTTAAGATAAGGCATTCCCAGTGTCTCATGGTTGGCCTTTTAGATAGAACCCAAAGATCAGTTGGTAGGAAGAAGCGTGAAGCTGTTAGTTGTGTCCCTTTGATATATTCCAAGTACATCAAAGGGACACAACTGTGTCCCTGTGCTCCCCTCCTCTCCCAATCACACAGCCTTGCAGATCACCTCAGTAACCTGAGTTAGGCAAGAAAGAAGTGGACCCCTTGGGCAGCATCCAGAACAGCTGGGAGAGGCAGGCACTCACTCACATGCTCTCCCTTTCTCCTGCGGGAAAAATTACAGGCTATGGGGGTCTTCCTGGCACCAAGTCCTGCCACCTTGAGGTAGAGGTGACATGGGCAAAGTGAAACTCTTTCTCTAACCCTCTTCAATATATTTATTTTCAGACATTTTTTTTTTGATGGTGTTTTGGAACTTCTCCACTGAATTCCTGGACTCTCACAAATGTACCTTCATCTGTGGGTGATTGCTTAAATTGATGTGGAGCCCAAAATCTGCAAATAAATGCCCCTGCAATCCAGGGCGCAATATTTTTTAAAATTTATTTTTATTTATTTAAAAATTTTTTTCTAGTTTTATTGAAATGTAATTGACATATTAGTTTAAGGTGTACAGCATAATGATTTCATACATGTATGTATTGCAAAACGGTTGCCACAATAAGTAACATCCATCAGCACACAGTGTTACAGTTTTTTTTTTCTTGTGATGAGAACTTTTAAGGCCTACTCTCTTAGCAACATTCAGATATATAATACAGTGTTGTTAACTAAAGTCACCATGTTGTACACTATATCCCAGAAATTATTTATCTCATAAGTGCAAGTTTGTACCTTTTGACCAATTTCACCCATTTCCTCCACCCCTCATCCCTAGCCTCTGGCAACCACTAATCTGTCCTTTGTTTCTATGAGTTTCGCTTTTTGAAATTCCACATATAAGTGAGATCATACAGTATTTGCCTTTCTCTGACTTATTTCTCTTAGCGTGATGCTCTTGAGGTCCATCTATGTTGTCACAAACGGCTAGATGTCCACTATAGTCCTATACACTATTCCATTTTGTATATATACCAAATTTTCCTTTTCCATTCATCTGTTGATGGACACTTGTTTCAGTGTCTTAGCTACTGTAAATAATGCTACAATGAATATAAGGATGCAAATACCTCTTTGAGATAGTGTTTCCATTTCCTTTGGATATGTACCCAGAAGAATTGCTGGACCACATGGTAGTTCTACTTTTAATTTTTTGAGGAATCTCCATACTGTTTTCCATAATGGCTGCACCTATTTACATTCCCTCCAACAGTGCACAAGTGTTCCTTTTTCTCCACATCCTTGCTAACACCTGTTATCTCGTTTTTTTGATGACAACCATTCTAAAAGGTGTGAGGTGACATCTCATTGTGGTTTTGATTTCAGTTTCTCTGATGATTAGTTATACTGAGGAACTATTCATGTGTCTGTTGGCCATTTGTATGTCTTCTTTGGGAAAATATTTGTTTTGGTCCTCTGCCACGGCTCACTCTTGATCTGTTACATAGGTGAAAATCCAAGTTATCCAGGGGCAAAACAAGAGCTGAAAGAGCAAAACAGACACTTCAGCTGTTGTCTACCACAGTGGAGACAGATTTAACCTATAAAGACTAACTTGATCTGAATAAGAGGAAAAGCTCTAGCTCGATAAATAGGTCTAATTTGAATCACTACAATGTAATTGAGTGGTGGCTCCTCAACCACATCCCAGATTTAAGCTTGTTCTCAGACCCAGAGCCCTTTGGATAAAAGATGGCCTTTGACGAAGGACCTTGCTGCTCTCCTAAAAATTGACACTGTAAATCTTCCTCCTAGGCTTCCCCCCAAAATATTTGCAATCATTTGCCAGTGTGACAGTGCATTAGGCTAAGGGAAATAACCAGATTTTAAAAACAGATTACTAGATAATTTTTGTGAACTGACACTAATTACTGGAGTTCTAAAATGTCACAGTAGTCCACTAGTCAAATAGGGGTTTATGGAGCTCAGGTCACTAATGTAGTGGTGGTTTGGGTCCATGTCAATGGCTCCAGTAAATTCCAAACCAAATCCATGGTTCTCTCTCCAGTTCCAGAAAGCATAATTGGAATAGACATACTTAACAAAATCTCCATATAGGTTCTCTAACCCATGGAATGAGAGCTATTATGGTAGCAAAAGCCAAGTGGAAAGCGCTAGAAGTGCTTCCCCATACCAAAATAATAAACCAAAAGCAATAGCACATAGAGACATTGGAGAGATTAATGTTGCTTGAAGGATGCAGGGATGGTGATTCTTGCCACATCTTCTTTCAGCTTGCCTATTTGGCCTGTGCAGAAGACAGATAGATCCTAGAAAATGAAAGTGGATTGTTCCAAACGACTTATTCACGTAGTCCCTCTAATTACAGCTGTTTGGGTGTTGTTTCATTGCTGCAAAAAATCAACACTTGCCCTTGTATCTGGTATCTGGCATTCCTTTGGCAAATACTTTTTCCCCCCTTTATTCCTGTTAGTATGACCACACGATGTAGTTTTGTTTAATCTGGAAGGATCAGCACTACACCTTCACTGTTCCACCCCAGGGTTAGATTATTTTTCTAACCTCCTGTCATAATCTAGTCCAAATGGGTCTTGATCTTCTTCATTACACAAGAATGGACACCACAGGATATTTGTGGTACCATGCTGACTGGACATGAATTAGATTCATGGATTAGAATTAGTAACTATTCTAGATAATTTGATAAGATATATGCACATCAGAGGGCAGAAAGAAGTTCCACAAAAATTCCACAAATTTACTGTTGTCTCAGTAAATTCTAGGCATCCAGTGGTCTGGAGCATGTCCAGATGCTCCAAGATGAAAAACTAGTTGCTGCATCTGACTCCTCCAACCACTAAGAAAGAGGCACAATGGATATTGGAGGCAACATAAACCTCATTTGGGTGTGCTACTTTGACTCACTGAATAACTTGGAAGAGTTCCAATTCTGAGTATTGCCCATAAGAATAGAAGGCTCTGCAGCAGGTACAGGTTACCAAGTTAGTTTTTCTGTCCCTTGGGCCATATGGTCCAGCAGATCCATGTTACTTGAAGTGTCTGGCAGATAGGGATACTGTATGAAGACTTTAGCAGGCAAATATAGGTTGATCAGAGTTTATAGGATTCCAAACAAAGCTATGTTATCACCTGCCAATAATTATTCCCCTTTTGGAAACACCACCTAGCTTGCCATTAGACTAGTAGAGACTTACCATATGACCATGGCCACCAAGTTACCTTTCAGTTGAGCTGCTCACCATGAACTGAATGTTCTCTGATTCACTAATATGTAAAGTTAGGCATACAGATCTACACTAGATCAAAAATGGCATTAAAACATATAAAATTGAATTTGAGTGGATTCTGAAGGCACAAAGGAATTGTATGAGGAAATGGTTAATATACTTGTGGCTCTTACTGCTGCTGCATGGTCTTCTCTCTTTCAACATATATCTATGACTTGTCACCAATTGACTGAAGAAAAAAATCCTTGACCCTGGTTCACAGATAGTTCTGCATGGTATGCCAGCATCAGCTAAAAATTCACAGCTGGAGTACCATAGCCCTGCTCATGTATGGCTCTGATGGGCAGTAGTGAAAGACAGTCTCAGTAGGCATAACTCTGAGCAGTGACCTATCTGTATAGCTTGGAAGAACAAATGTTCAGACTGTATAGATTTTCACTGATTCATTGGCAGTGGCTAATGATTTGGCTGGATGGTTGCAGACTTGTAAGGAGTACAAGGAGTCTAAGGAAGATATATGTAGGTAAATTTCTCTGAATGGGCACAGAATGTGAAGATAAATTTGAGTCCCTTGTAAATGCTCCCCAAAGGGCAATATCAGAAAAAGACGTTAATAATCAAGTGGACAAGATGATCTGTTCCATGGGTGTTAGTCATCCTCTTCCAACAGCTACCCTTGTCTTTGCCCAATGGACTCATGAATAAACTTGCCATGTTGGAAGGGATGAAAGTTACTCATGGACTTAGGAACATGGACTTCCACTCACTAAGGCTGACATGACTACAGCCACTTCTGAGAGCCCCATCTGCCAACAGCAGAGACTAACACTGATTTCCCATTCCCTGGGGGGAGTATGAGTCAGCCACTTGATAACAGGTTGATTACATCAGACCACTTCTACCAAGAGAAAGACATCACCTGTGTTCTCACTGGAATATACACTCACTTTGGATATGGATTTGCCTTTCTAGACTACTGTGCTTCTCCCATTGCCACCATCCCTGGATTTCAGGGTACCACATTCACCATAATGGTATCTGAAAAGATTGTTTCTGACCAGAAAATAATTTTACTTAACATCAAATGAAGTATGTCAGTAGGGTCATGCTCATGGAATTAACTCTTACCATTTTCCCCATTACCCAAAGCAAGAACCGATAGAATGGTGTGGAGGTTGGTGGGGGGCACTTTTTGAAGATCCAGTTTTAGTGGCAATACTTTTCATGGCCCAGACAGATAATATCCTCCAGGATGTGGTATATGTTCAGGTACTAAGATATGGTGCTGTTTGTCTCTTGGCTAGGATTCTCAGGTCCAAGAGAGAAAGGGTGAAAATGAGAGTGACTCTTCTATTACTCCTGGTCATCCAGTAGTGAATACTTTACTTTCTGTCTCAGCTGTGACCATGTGACAAGTTACAAAAATGATGGTAGTAGTTACAGGCATTTCACTCCTACTTTGAAATGAATATATATCAGTTCTTTTTCTTTTCTTCCCCTATCTCATTCCCCTACTAGCACATGTGAATTGTGGCTAACCTTGTATTTCATTATTTAGGTTACAGAGTATCCATGGAGATCTGTCTCACTAGAAGAGAAACACCACTCAAAGATGGATAAAGTGACATAGGGGGCTTTGTATCCTCCACTGGGGAGAGTGTTGGTGTACTGTTTATTATAGGAGGGATCTTGCATCATGGAACGTAAGAACATGATTGATATTTTGTTATACAGAAGTTTTAAATATTGTTAAAGTGTAAATGAATGCCAAACTGATGAGTGAACTGAGGTGGTTTGTACTCTGTTAACTCATTAAGCTCGAATTATGTTACCCAGTATCCTTTTCCCTGTATGATTCCAGGTTAGAGTTGGCCAAGAGAGGAATCTGTGCAACATCTGGAAGACAGAATTTAAGCAGAAGCCATTTCTCTGTGAAGGTCATCATGCTTAGATGTGGCAACAACAGAGAGGACAGTGGTTTCCAAGTTGCCCTCACTCTGTTGTGTTTCCAGTCCTTCTTCCCAATGTCCAGCTTTTCCTCCTAACTGCTGACCCTATTGACAAACTATGGCCCCAGGGTCACCACCAGAGAGCTGGCAAAATACTGTCAAGGCAGTAGCTACTCAGAGGCACATCTTCCTGTAGATATTCTCACAAGCCTTTCCCCCACCCCTCTCCCCCCACTCCACAGTCTCACTGTGGCAGTTGGACAAGTGGCTTCTCAGATCATCTGACTGGTGACTTCTCTGATTCTCCGACTTCTAAACTTACTTCACTTCCCCAGCTTCTCCTACAACATGTAAGATATAATTCCTGTAATAAATCCCTTTTCTCATATATGATAGTGGTTCATTTTCCCCCATCAAAACTTGACTGGTATGAATAGAGAAATTCCTGATGGACTTTGAGCCTGTTCTGTCTGTTCCTGAGGCCCAGTTACAACCTTGTGTTTCTTGTATTTAGTTGCTTAACCATTATTTGATTCTATTTACAAAATAAAAATTTTTCCTAAGATAATTTGCGTTTGTTTCCAGGTATTTGTGATAAAAAAAAACTGTAACCAACACCCTATGGCAATGTTAATTACGGAACTCTTGTATTTCTTCATGCCTGTGAGCAGACACACAGACTGCCAAACTCTTTTCAAGGGTGTTTACGTAGCAAAGAGTTTTGGAATATATTGTGGCTTCCTATGGTACAAAGGGCACGTATGCTTACTGCCCATTATAAAATATGTTTCCCTCACTCAGTGTTCCTTTCCCGTTATGCAATCCACTGTACAGGTATTATTTCAGCCTCTTCCTACTGCCCCGTGGGAACTGGGGCTCAGGAAATGAGGCAAAAATGATGATACTTTGGCTATTGCTATTGCTATGACTGTCCTTTGTCGCTGACCTAAGAGACATGAAACTGTTGCAGGTTAACTTGTCAGATGGTATGGATGGTGAAATCTCAGATCCTTCATAGTTCTTGAAAATAAGATTATTTTAGACTGGTGTAATTTCATATGAACTGCTCATTAGGCTTTTCGAATAGAACAATGTATATACCTATGATACAAAGTAACATTTTAATAAACAAGTAAATGTATTAGGTTTTGAAGAAATAAACTCAGTTTATTCTATCACTACAGTGTAACAATTACTTGAAAAGCATAGATCTCTTTCTCATTTGTAATGACAAGAATTTGGTTAGGATGCTTTGGTTATAGTAACAGAAACAAAATTCTACTTTATGCAAAAAAGGTAATTTATTTAAAAATTACAAGGGTATCTTACCAAAGCTAAGAAAAACAGTTAAAAACAGGGCTCAGGGATGGTGGCTAGAAATCAAATCTTGTTAGCTTAAGCAAAAAGGGGAATTTATAATGAGGATACAAGGTTGCCTTACTAAGCCAAGGGCGGGGAACATGAAGGGCTGGAACAAGGGAATGGAGCACTGTTAGAAAGCCAGGAATCACATTCTCCTGATCTCTCATCTCTATTCTTCACTTTGCAAATATTTCACTGCTCTCTCACTGCAGATTTCGTTTTTTTTCTTTTTAAACCACAGGGTGGGACATGGCAACTCATAGCTACCTAATTTATGTTTCCTCTATTCCAGAGATGAGTCAGACCAAGGCTAGAATCTCTTGTCTTCAACCCCAAATTCCTAGGGAAGTTTTAGAATCTTACCAGATTTAGAGATGACTTTCTTCTCTGAGGTAGTAAGATAGAAGTTGGTAGAACACCAAGAGACAGAGACCAATTCAAAATACTTTTTATCGCTCCTTACAAACCTTGAGCTGAAATAGCTTATTTTGATTTAGGAATGGATATAGAGAGATGTTCTCACAACCCATGAGACGTTCTCACAACTATAACCAGTAGAAATGACCAGGTGCTTCAACAGAGAGAGGTGTTCTAATACTTTTTAATATTCCCCCTAGGAGGGACGTGATCGGCCTGGATAATGCTACTACCATATTTGAGACAAGTTTCTTTTCATTTATTGTAATAGGCATGATTTATCTCTTGGGAAGATATGCACAGGTCCTGGTATGAGTATTTTAAGCACAAAAGGTAATATTATATTTTGTTAATTGTTTTTCCCAAGAGAAAGAAAAACAGAGACTAATTACATGAAGAGTATTTGTGAGAAAGAGATGAAAAGAGATTAATTACAGGGTGGGTGTCAGAAATCCCTCAGCACCATAAATAGAAATTTGACCAAGGGTCTCTCAAATTAGAGAGGAATTCTGGTTCATCTAGCTTGCGTCACATGTCTATGAACATAACTGCTCACATCTTCATCATTGTGGGGTAAGGGCTGGAGGTCTATTCTGAGAAACAGACATGGGAAAGGGCAAAGAAAATTATTTTCTGTATTCTTCACAGTGTTCCAGGCTCCCCTAGAGAAGCAAAGTTATATTGCTTACGAAAGTCATGGCATAATAAGATTTAAACGGTAGGTGATTTATGTATTTAAAATTCAGAATAGCTGACAGAAGTATTCTGCCCAGCCTTACCCACATTGAAATAAAACTGAAAATGTCAAAGTATAAAGAAATGCTTCAAATGTTTTATTAAAAATGTATTTGTGCTGAAGATTTCTTAAAGTATTTCTCCTATGTGTTGAAATACATTCCTATTATTTATTATGTCCTTTGATGAGATACAAGGAGTTAAACTTAATGTTTATGATATTGCTTTAGTTCTTCCTGTAATTTTGTTTCTAGAAGTAATTGGTAAGGGAAGTAGGACCACTCTATGGTAAAGATCAAGAAAAGCAATATTAGCATGGACATGTTAAGAGACTCAGAAGCTGGTAATTCAGTTTTAACTTTACGTGATTTCAGTGTACACAAAGTTTCAAAAGAAAAAAGTCATTCAATATTATGTTGAAGGTTTTGTATTTCAACCTCTGTATTTCTTCGTGTAAATCTTCCCTTAATGTTGTCACCTTTTTGATCATCATAAAGTGTCATATTTAGTACATTTCCAGTACATTCTTCTAATGGAATGGTTGACAAGTATGAAAATATTTTCTCCATTACAGGCTCCCCGAGAAAAGGCATTGGAGGGCTCTTTTTCACTAGGGAATCATCAGAAAACCAGTCATCAGCTACTTCTATACTTTGGCTGTAATAAGAATCAGATGGTAACGTTGATAAGCTTAAGGTAGCACTGCTGGGATTTGTTGCCGAGGTAGTCTCTGAGGGGTCACAAATGACCTTTTTTGTTGCAAGGCAGAATTCATCTTTAGAATAACCTTTAATTGCTGTAAAAAAATTAGATTTACTATGAATATTACATATTCATGAGCCAAATCTTAATTATAAGGATAATGTTACTTTCTAAAATTCAAACTCTTCTTAGGGTTTTAATGAACAGGATGATGCAACAGTGAAAATGCTAAGTTGCTATCATCATCCATACAATGTTAAGTATGTAATGGGGAATCAGCAATATTTTCATGATAATCAAGAGTACAAAAATCTATTCTAAATAAAATCAACCTGTTTTAACAGGAGACGATTCTAAACAGGCTAGAAAGCTCAGTTCTGGAATGTCCCTTAAAATCAGAGATGGCAGACAGTTTCTTAACTATTTATAGCTAAATATTATCTTATTTAAAAAATAAATTTTAAAATGCCTCCTTAAGCAGGTAGATTACAACATGTTTGATCCACAGTGGGAAGGGCCTATGGGTTGGCTTTATACCAATTAAAGTAACAACTAACATTCATATAGTGCCTTACAATTTACAAAGCAGTTCGATATACTTCCAGATCTCATTTATCCTCTCAGTTATTCTTCAAGGTAGTTATTAGCCCTACTTCACAAAAGGTATGACTGAGACTGAGACTTAAAGGAATGTCACCAAAATCAGATACAAAATGGACTTCAATCTAGATTTGTGTTACTCTAAGTCCCATGCTTCTCCCACTACATTAGTTATGCTGCACAGTTGTAAATAAAAAATGTTAAGTTTTAGAAAAGATCACATTTACACAATATCCTAAAATATCCTTTATAATATTTTACATGTTAATTTTTGATATGAATATATAACATTAATTGTTAAAGCTGTTTTAAATACCTTATTACATTTTATATTCAGCACTTCTAAAATTATGTAGGAGGGTAATGATTTGAGGTACTAAGTCAATATCTAAAGGGTTACAAAACACTCATGTCTTTTAACTCTCCATCATTACTATATGGCATTGACTGTGATACCTTTATATAAAGAAGGGACAAAAATTAAAATTTCACATTTTAATTTAAGACAAGACATTATAAATTTTGTTTTCTAAAAAATATATGCCCATTCAAATATTAATAAATGTTTCCCTTGAATCTTTATGATTTCTAAAAATATTTAGATATTTAGGATATATTTAGGATAACCTCTTGATTCTTTAAAATGTGAATTGCTGGAAGTTGATTACAATTTATTCTAATTAATTGTTGAGGGTAAGTACCTTTTATATGTGCTGTTTCCTTTTTTCTTTGCTCCTCCTACATAAAAAAAACGTTATTTGTTTTAAAAATTAAGTTTTTAAACAATTTGATATATATTTCTATAATAATAATATATTTTAACATCATAATAAATTTTTGATAGAATCATATTTTCCACAATATGAATTTATTTTACCAAACTATATAGACAGGAAAGAAAAAGTGTTGAGGTATCATCTGAAAAGAATGTGAATTGGTTCAAGAAGGCAGTCTCCAGGATAGGGAATGAAGGGTGAAATAGAGTTCAACAGGATTATTTCTCTCCATTCTCACTAACTTAGAGTCACTTGGTTAAAACTAGAGAGGGCTAAAAAGTAATTACAATTCCTAGACTTGCTCATTCTATTAACTAATAACAACAAAAAAGTGAATTCTGGCAGAAGGCTTTTATAAAAATGCGACTATTCTTTTGAAGCAAGTAAAACATTTGATCAAACAATACATTCCAGATGTGTTCTGGGAAGTGTGGTGGTGTAGTCGTTCTCAAGCAGGGCATCAGAATCACCTGATGTGTTTATTAAAATGCTGATTCTTGGACATAATATCAGACCCTACTAAAACAGATTTTCTGGCAGTAGGGTTTAGGAGTATGCAGTGTAACACACTCCTCAAGCAGTTCTGATTCAGTTTTTCCTTAGACCACTAGATAAACAATGAGCTAGTGCATAGGGTGTTTGGTATGCGGTGGGTGAAGACAGAGAGATAACACTGTCTCTTGTGTTATAGGGGAACAGTGTGGGTATTCTATGCTGATTTTCATTGTCTTGTTCACCGAAAAAGGCTTGCTTAGGATATACATATATATAGGGTTTACATTTATATGAGAAATACATATATATAGGATAACACATAAGTACTTTTTCTTTTACAACTTACTTTACTTTTTGATCATTTTCAACTTTTATTAATATAAATGCCAGTATAGGCTCCTGACTTACCTTGCCTGGATTTAGGACCAATTCAATTTGTGACTCCTGTACAAATTATATTAGAACATTGCTTCTCACACTTTCATGTGCCTATGTATCACCTGGGGGAGCTTGTTAAAATGCATATTCTAACTCAGTAGGTTTGGGGTGGGGTCTGAGATTTTGCATTTCTAAAAGGCTCCCAGGTAATGCTGATATTGTTGGTCTGGGAACCACAGAGTAAGGTCCTAGACTGATTAGAATTCTACCCAAAGTAAGGGAATGACAAAATGGGCATTCTTATATACTGCTATATATAAATAGGTATAATTTTTCTGGAGGGCAACTTAACAAATCCATTTCTAGAAATTTATTATGCCAGGTAAATAATTTTGGATTTGTATAAATATTCAGTTACCAGAATGTTCCTCACAACACTGTTTAGCATTTTTAAAACCTACAATTTAAAATTCTAAAAGTAAGGAAATCTTTAAATGTTAGGATATGTGGATATTAATACAATGAGTATTCTTTCAAAATGATACTATAGTATCAGAAGTAAGTAAAGACTCAAAAAATGATGGGGACATATAAAAAAGACAGAGGAATAATCTTAAACAAGTGGCTCACTGGTTAAATTTAGGAAAATTTGAGCATCAAAATAATGATAATAATGGATTATATAATCTGCTGAATAAAATAGAAATCCATGAGTCTATACTAATAATAAATAAATAAAATAAGGAAGAGGGTAGGGCTTCTTTCTCACAGTAGAAAGCCAAGTGACAAATATGGATGGGAGTGGCAGAATTAGAAAATCATCATATTGTTACAGTTTTGTAAAGATAATCTCAAGTAATAATAATTTATATAGCTAATAAGTAGAGTTTGATGAAGAGGAGGATAGTTACATGTTTTCAAAGTGTCACCACACAGCTTGTTTATTAACTGTAAGGGTAAAAACAGAAATAATTCAGTGAAGAAAGAACAGACATCATCTTGATTATGTGATCAACTAAAATCACCAGTGAAGAGCAGATGTACACTGTACGCCTTCAGATGTGATAAACTGCAAGGAAAAGTCACACTGAGGAACAGTCTATGATCTATAAAATAACTGGCTTGTATTCTTCAAAAATGTCAATATCATTGAAAGACAAAGAAAGGAAATTTTAAAATATTTTGAACTAAATAATTATGAAAAAAAACATAAAATTTGTGGGATGTAACAAAAGAAGGCCTTAGAGGAAAATTTAAATATTAAATGTTTATATTATAAAAGAACAAAAGTCTAAGAATAATAAAGCATAAAACTCCAGGCAAGACTGATTCAGGAAAAGAGAAATATAATCAGGAATAAAAAGAGTACCATCACTAAAGATACTATAGATTTTAGAAGCATAATAAGAAGAAACTACTAAAAACTTTCTGCCAATAAACTAAACAATTTAGGTACAATGGACAAATTTACTGAAAAAAATTTCTAAACATACAAAATAGAAATATTTTGTATGTTCCACATCTGTTAAAGGAGTTAAATTCATAGTCAAAAATTTTTTCGGGCTTCCCTGGTGGCGCAGTGGTTGAGAGTCCACCTGCCGATGCAGGGGACACGGGTTCGTGCCCCGGTCCAGGAAGATCCCACATGCCGCGGAATGGCTGGGCCCGTGAGCCATGGCTGCTGAGCCTGGGCGTCTGGAGCCTGTACTCCGCAACGGGAGAGGCCACAACAGTGAGAGGCCCGCATACTGCAAAAAAAAAAAAAAAAAAAAAAAAAAAATTTCTCTTGAAGAAAATTCCAGACCTTGATGACTTCATTGGTGAATTCTAGAAAAAAGTTTGAGAAAGCAAAATAGCCCATTCTACACAAAAATTTTTCAGAAAGTAGAGGAGCAGGAACCATTTCCCTATTGCTTTGTGGCGAGAAAGAACTGTGATACTGAAATCTAACCAGATATTACAAAATAAGAAAATTATAAAATAATATCCCTCGTTAACATAGGTGCAAAAATTATTTAAAATATATTAGTAAATCAAACCCAGTGGGGTTTATTCCAGGAATACAGGGTTGATTTAACATTTGAAATTCAATGTAATTCACATTAACAAAATAAAAGAGAAAACCCATGTGAACAATTTTAAAAGATGCAGGAAAAGCATTTGGCAATTATCAGCAACCCTTCATGGCAAAACAAACAGACAAACCTCTCAGGAAACTAGGAATAGCAGGGAATTTCCTCAATCTGACTATATGCATCTACAAAAATTCTATAGCTAATTTCCTATTTAATGATGAAAAGCTGAATGTATTCTAAGATCAGAATATAAAAAGGATATCTGTTCTCAGTACTTCTGTTCATCATTATACTGGAGGTCCTATCCAATGCAGTAAGATGAGAAAATAAAATAAAAGCATAAACATTGGAAAAGAAATAAAACTGATGTTTTTCACAAATCTCATGCTTGTACATGAAGAAAACTTTTGTGGTCCTCAAAAAAACTACTAGAAGTAATAAATAAATTTATTTATAAAGGTCATAGAACACAGGTCAACTGTAGTAAAGATGGCAATTCATTACAAACTAATGTATAAACTAAATGTAACTCTTGGGACTTCCCTGGCATTCCAGCGGTTAAGACTCCACGCTTCCACTGCAGAGGGCACGGGTTCGATCCCTGGTCGGGAAACTAAGACCCCCATGTGGTGTGGGGTATGCTGCATGGTGCAGCCAAAAAAGAAGAAAAAAAAAAAGGTAATTTTCATCATGATCTCAACAAGATTTTTTCCAGCTAAAGTTCACCTTAAAACATATATGGACATGCAAAAGAATAAGAAAACCTAAAACAATGTTGAAAAAGAAGAATGAAATTGGAGAAATCATACTACTCAATTTTATAATTTACTATACAGCTAGAGTGTGATATTGGTAGAGATAGACACACAGGTCAATAAACCAGATAGAGAATGCAGAAACAGACTAACACATATATGCCCAACAGATTTTTCACAAAAGTTGCAAAAACAATTCAATGGAAGAGGATAGCCTTTTCAATAAATAGTGCTGGAATAATATGACATCAATAGCTCCCCAAAATGAACTTTGATTTAAACCTCACACTTTATACAAAAATTAACTAAAAATGGATCAGAGATAGAAATATAAAATGTAAAACGATAATAGCCAAAAAATCTTGAAAAAGAAGAACAAAGTTGGAGAACTTACTGATATCAAAACTTACTACAAAGCTATAGCAATGAAGACAGTGTGGTATTTGTATAAGGACAGATATATAGATCAATGGAATAGAACTGAGATTCCAGAAATAAATGCTCATATTTACAATCAGTTGATTTTTGACACAAGTGCTAAGACAATGTCATAAGAAAAGAATACTCTTTTCAACAAATGGTGTTGGGACAACTAGGTTTATACATGCAAATAAGTGAAGTTGGACCCATACCTCATACTATATACAAAAAACTAACTCAAAATGGATCAAACACTTAAATATCAGAGCTAAAACTATTAAATTCTTAGAAGAAAACAGAGGTGTAAATCTTTATGACCTCAATTAAGGAATGATTATAGATATGACACCAAAGACACAAGCAACAAAAGAAAAAAATAGGTAAACTGGACTCAAGAAAATTAAAAACATTGGTTCTTCAAACAACACCATAAGTAGAAAAGACAACCCATGAAATGGGAGAAAATTTTTACAAATCATATATCTGATATAGGATATGTATCTAGAATATATAAAGAATACTTAAAACTCAACAACAAAAAGACAAACAGCCCAAATAAAAAAAATGGACAAAGCTTTGAATAGATATTTCTCTAAAGAAGATATACAAATATCCAATAAGCACATGAAAGTATTTTCAACGTCATTAGGCTTTAAGGAAATGCATATCAAAACCATGACAAGATACCATTTGATGCCCACTAGGATAACTATAATAAAAAAAGACAGGTTAAAAACAAGGGTTAACAAGGGTGCCACAAAATATAATCTTCATATACTGCCTGTGGGGATATAAAATGGTGCAGGCACTTTGGAAAACAGTCTGGCAATTCTTCAAAGATTAAACATAGAGTTACCATATGACACAGCATTTCCATTCCTTGGTATATACCCAAGAGAAATGAAAACATATACCTGCACAAAAACTTGTATACAAATATACATAGTAACATTATTCATAATAGTCAAGAAGTGGAAACAACTCAAATGTCCTTCAACTGATAAATGGATAAACAAAATGTGATATATCCACACACAATGGAAAATTATTCATCCATGAAAAAGAATAAAATATTGATATATGCAATAACACAGATGGCCCTTGAAAACATTATGCTAAATGAAAAGGCAGATGCAAGAGACCTTATATTGTATATTTCTATTTATAAGAAATTCCAGAATAGGCAAATCTATAGGTACAGAAAGTATAGATTAGTGGTTGTCTAGGCCTAGGAGGGTTGGAGGAAAATGGAGGGGCAGTGATTACTAAACATACAGGGTTTCTTTTTGAGGTGATAAAGGTGTCCTAAACTTATTGTGAAGATGGTTCTATAACTCTGTGAATATCTATCTAAAAACTACTGAATTAGACACTTTAAAAAGGCAAATTCTATGGTATGTGAACTATATCTCAATAAAGCTATTAAATATAAAACAAAGCAACCTAAAACTAAGAAACTTTTGGAAGAGAACTTAGAAACAAATCCTTGTGACCTAGGGTTAGACTAAGAGTTATTGGACATGACACTTAAAGTATGATTCAAAAAGGAAAAATATACAACTCAACAACAAGGAAGCAAACAACCCAATGAAAAACGGGCAGAAGGCCTAAACAGAAATTTCTCCAAAGAAGAAATACAGATGGCTAATAGGAACATGAAAGATGCTCAACAGTGCTAATATTAGAGAAATGCAAATCAATTACAATGAGGTACCACCTCTCACCAGTCAGAATGACCATCATTTAAAAGTCTACAAATAACAAATGCTGGAGAGGGTATGGAGAAAAGGGAACCTTCCTACACTGTTGGTGGGAATGTAAGTCGGTACAGCCAATATGGAGAACAGTATGGAGGTTCCTCAGAAAACTAAAAATAGAATTACCATATGATCCAGCAATCCCACTCCTGGGCATGTATCTGGGCAAAACTATGATTCAAAAAAATACATGTACCCCTATGTTCATAGCAGTACTATTCACAATAGCCAAGACATGGAAACAACCTAAATGTCCATTGACAGATGAATAGATAAAGAAAATGTGGTATATATATATACACAATGGAATACTACTCAGCCATAAAAAAGAACAAAATATAAAGCCATTTGCAGCAACGTGGATGCAACTAGAGATTATCATACTAAGTGAAGTAGTCAGAAAGAGAAAAACAAATACCATATGATATCACTTATATGTGGAATGTAAAATATGACACAAATGAACCTATCTATGAAACAGAAACAGAATCACAGACATAGAGAACAGACTAGTGGTTACCAAGGGGGAGGGGATTGGGGGAGGGGTGGAGTGAGAGGTTGAGGTTAGCAGATGTAAGCTTTCATATGTAGAATGGATTAACAACAAGGTCCTACTGTACAGCACAGAGAAATATATTCAATATGCTATGGTAAACTGTAACGGAAAAGAATATATAAAAAAAGAATGTCTATATATGTATAAATGAATCACTTTGCTGTACAGCAGATTAATACAACATTGTAAATCAACCATCTTCAATAAAAACAAAACAAAACAAAAAGGTAAAATGGATAAATTGGACTTTACCAAAATTAAAACTTATGCTGTTTTTCATTTTGAGAGGATGAAAACACAAGTCATCAAATGGGAGAAAATATTTGTAAATCACATATCTGACAAAAAGACTTGTATCCAGAATATACTCTCTAGATTAAATAGAAAGATAATCCAAGTAGAAAATGCACAAGAGACTTGAAGAGACTCTTCACCAAAGAAGATATATGGATAGCAAAAAATTAAAAATATGAAAAGCTGTTCAACATCACTACCCGTTAAAGAAATGCAAATTAAAATCACTAAACACATTTAAATGGCTAAAGTTTAAAATGCTGCTAAGTACCTACCCAGTGATAAAGAGGATGCAAAAACATGATTCTCTTATACGTTACTGGTGGATATGTAATATGGTACAATCTGGAAATCAATCTGGAAATTTCTTTAAAAATTAAACATATTTACCACATGATCCAGAAACTGCATTCCTGGACATTTATTTTAGAGAAAGTAAAACTAATGTTTTCCAAAAAGCCTATACACAAATGATCATGGCATCCTTATTTTGTAATAGCTCCTAAATGGAAACAACCCAAATATTCCTCAATGGATAAATGGTCAAACAAACTGTGATATCTCCACACAATGTTACACTACTCAGTAATAAAAAAGGAAAAAACTATTGATACATGCAGTGATATGGAGGGATCTTAAGGGCATTATGCTAAGTGAAAAAAAGCCAAGCTCAAAAGGCCATATGCTATAAGATTCCATTTATATAACATTCTAGAAATGAAGAAATTATAGCAATGGAGAACAGATCAGTGGTTGCCAGAGGTTAGGGAAAGGGAGTGGGGGAGTGGCTATAAAGGGTAGTATGAGGGAGTTCCTTTATGGTGATGGAACAATTCTTCTGTATGTTGATTGTCGTGGTGGTTATACAAACCTATACATATGATAAAATGTCATAGAATTATATATAAAAACAACAAAAAGTGAGTACATGCATAAACTGGTAATCTTTGAGTTAGGTCTGTAGCCTAAATTTCCTGGTTTTGATAATGTATACTCATAATAAAGTATACAGTATACTTTTCATAAAGTATACTTATATAAGATGTCATTGGGGGAAGCGGGTAATAGGCATACAGGACATCTTTGTAATTTTTCTGCAACTTTTTTGTCTGTAATTCAGAATAAGATAAATCAATTGTATTTATATTTACTAACAACAAACAGTTGGGAAATAAAATTTTTAAATCAATACTATTTACCATAGCATAAAAATAACTATAAATAAAACTAAAACAAACGTGAAGGACTTCTATACTGAAAACCACAAACTAAAAAGAACACCTCAACAAATTAAGTTAATAAATTTAAATTGAAGAAGTCAATAAAAGTAGAGTGGGACTTTCCTGGTGGCACAGTGGTTAAGAATCTGCCTGCGAATGCAGGGGACACGGGTTTGATCCCTTGTCCGGGAAGATCCCACATGCTGCAGAGCAACTAAGCCTGTGTGCCACAACTACTGAGCCTGCACTCTACAGTCTGCGAGCTGCAACTACTGAGCTCACGTGCCACAACTACTGAAGCCCGCGTGCTCTAGAGCCCACGTGCCACAACTACTGAGCCCGTATACTGCAACTACTGAAGCCCACACGCCTAGAGCCCGTGCTCCGCAACAAGAGAAGCCACCGCAATGAGAAGCCCATGCACTGCAATGAAGCATAGTCCCCTCTCACTACAACTAGAGAAAGCCTGTGCACAGCAACAAAGACCCAATGCAGCAAAAAAAAAATAAATAAATAAAAAATAAAAAATCACTAGGAAAAAAAGTAGAGGAATATTATCCTCATAGAAAAATCAATATTAATATATCCATTCTCCCTAAATTGATTTATAGATTCAATGGCAGTTCAATAAAAATTCAAGCAGGCCGTTTTGAAAAACTAAACAAGCTGCTTTCTAAATTATATGGAAAAACAAAGCACCTAGAATAGCCAAAATATTCTTGAACAAAGAAGAATAAAGTTGATTCCATGACATAAAGCTACAATAATCAAGACAGTATAGTATTGTTTAAGGACAAATAGTTCACTGAAAAAAAATATGTAGTTCAGCAAATAAACCAACACATATACAATAGACTGATTTTCATTCAAAGTGACTAATTGGTTCAATGGGGAAAGAATGTCTTTTCAACAGAATTTTCTGGAACAACTGGATATCATCATAGAAAATGATGAAACTTTACTTCTACCTTATAGACCTAAACATAGAACTCAACACTATATAGCAAAGATAAAAGAAAATATAGAATATTTTTGCAAACTTAGATAAATATTTGTTAGGATACAAATTTCTTTTAAAAGAAAAAAATCATAGATTGGTCTTTATCAACATTAAAAATTTCTGCCTAACAACTGATACCATTATAAAAATGAACAGACAAGCCATGGTCTGGAAAAAAACATTCACAACATATATATCTTACAATAGACTAATTCCAAATTGTATTAAGAACTCCTACAAGTCATTAAGTTAAAAAACAAACAAAACAAAACCACTAAAAAAATTTTAAAAATAAGCAAAAACTTGAAAAGGCAGGTCACAAAAAAATATGCAACTGGTCAATGAACGCATGAAAAGGTGCTCAACATCTTTCGTTATCAGAAAAATGTAAATTTAAAGCATACTGAAATGCCATTACACACCCATTAAAATGGCTAAAATGTAAAAATACTAATAACACCAAATGTTGGCAAGGATGTGAAGCAAGTGGAACACTCATTTATTGTTGACAGGAGTGAAATAAGGTATAACCACTTTGGAAACTTGTTTGGCAGTTTCTTATAAGAATACACATATGTCTACCCAAGCCCCACCAATTCCACGGTCAGGTATTTTTCCAAGAAAAATGAAAATATATGTTTACTAAAAGTACATAAATATTTACAGCAGTCTTATTCATACTAGTCAAAAATTGGAAACAACACTAATGTCCATCAATAAGAGAATATATAAACATGTTATTGTATATTCATACAATGGAATACTACTTATTAATAGAAAGAACAAAGTTTTAGCACATACAGTAACATGGGTGAATCCCCAAAATATGTATTAAGTGAAAGCCATATGTAAAAGATATATATCATACAATTCCATTTGTATGAAATCTAGGAACAGATTAAAACTAAACTTTGTTGATATAAATCAGAAAGTGCTTACACGGGATGGTTAGAGGAATTGACTGGAAGGGGACATGAGGGAACTTTTTTAGATGATAAAAATATTCTGTATCTTGTTTTTGGTGTTGTTTAAATGTATATATCATTGTCAGGATTTACTGAGTGGAACATTTAAGGTCTTGCATTCTATTGTAGGCAATTATACATCAATAAAATATTTTAAAAATCATATCAATTTCACTTCAGTGTTATTCTTCCCCCAAATCCATAACCCCAGTATAATAATGAGAAAAACATCAGATAAATTCAAATTGAGGAATATTTTACAAAATATATGGCCAGTACTCCTCAAAACTGTAAAGCTCAGGTAAAACGAGGAGACTGAGATACAGTCACAGAGCAGAAGAAATTAGAGACAAATGCAATGTGGTATCCTGGATTAGGTCTTGAAAGAGCAAAAGTAAATTCATGTAAGAACTGGTGAATGCAAATAAAGTCTGAAGGTTGGTTAATAGTGATGTAACGATGTTGGTTTCTTAGTTTTGACAAATGTATCATGGTAAAATGATTTTTAACGTCAGGGAAAAATGGGTAAAGTACAAGATAATTCTATACTGTATTACCTTTGCAACTTTCCTGTAAATCAAAAACCATTCCAAAATACTTTACTTAAAAATCATATCATAGGGCTTCCCTGGTGACGCAGTGGTTGAGAGTCCGCCTGCTGATGCGGGGGACACGGGTTCGTGCCCTGGTCCGGGAAGATCCCACATGCTGTGGAGCGGCTGGGCCCGTGAGCCATGGCCGCTGAGCCTGCGCGCCCAGAGCCTGTGCTCCGCAGCGGGAGAGGCCACAACAGTGAGAGGCCAGTGTACTGCAAAAACATCATATCATAAAAGCATAAACATATAAAATTTCCTGTAATAAAAGCTAGCATAGGGTAGAAGGAGGTTGGATTGGGAGTTTGGAATTAGCAGATGCAAGCTGGTATATATAGAATGGATAAACAGGTCCTACTGTATAGCAGAGGGAACTATAATCAATATCCTGAGATAAACCATAATGGAAAAGAATATGAAAAAGAATATATATATATATATATATATATATATATATATATATGTATAACTGAGTCACTTTGCTGTATAGCAGAAATTAACACAACACTGTAATTCAACTATACTTCAATAAAATATAAAATTTTTAAAAAGCTAGTATAAGATGTACAAGGCTTTTATAAAGGTAATTGTAAAGCTTCATTGAAAGATATTAAAGATAACATATGTAAATACAGAGAAACAACATGTTCATGGATTAGAAAACTTATTATAGAGAATCAGCTTTTCCCAAATTGATCTAAAACTGCACTGCAGTTCCCCTCAAAATTCCAAAAGAATTTCAGTAAATGCTACTAGGCAGTTGGGCAAACATGGAAAAGAAGTGAAATTGGCTTGCTATTTACACCAAACACAGACATCAATTCTAGATTGATTAAAGATCTATGTAGTCAAAACTATAAAACTCTTAGATGGCAACACAGAAGAGTATCTTTATGACTTTGGAGTAGGGAAGGAAATAAATATTAAAGGAAAAGGCTGAGAAATTAGGTTACCTTAAAAATTAAAGAATGTTTTGTTCATCAAAACACACCATAAACCAGTGAAACAAAAACAGAAACAGATTCACAGACATAGAAAACAAACTTATGACTACCAAAGGGGAAAAGTGGGGGGGGGGATAAATTAAGAGTATGGGGTTAACAGATGTACACCACTATATATAAAATAGATAGACAACAAGGATTTAATGAATAGCAGAGGGAACTATATTCAATATCTTCTAATAACCTATAATGGAAAAGAATCTGGAAAATAATACATATATTATATACATACATTATATATGTAAAAGCTGAATCACTTTGCTGTACACCTGAAACTAACACAATATTGTAAATCAACTATACTTCAATATTAAAAAATAGTGAAAATAAAAGCCACAAAATGAAGATATCAAAATGAACATAACTGACAAAGGATTAGGTATCCATGTTAATATAATCCATTTATATTAATATAAAACATTTAACGTTTTATAATAAAAAGACTAATAGAAAAAGAGGTAAAAGATTTGAACAGACATTTTAAATAAGAGAAAACCATAATGGCCAATGAACTCTAGAAAAGAAAATCACCTAATTTTTTAGCAGGAAAATATAAATTAAAACTAAAGTGAGATATTAAGAGAATGAGAAGACAAGCCACAGGCTGGGTAAAAGTGTTTGCAAAAGACATATATGATAAAAGACTGTTATTAAAAATATACAAAGAACTCTTAAAACTCAACAATAAGAAAACAAACAACACAATTAAAAAATAAGCAAAAGATCTGAACAGACACCTCACCTAAGAAGATATACAGATGGAAAGTAAACATATGAAAAGATTATCAGCATCTTGTATTATTAGGGAAAGGGAAAATTAAAACAACAAAAAACTACTATATGCCTATTTTAATGGCAAAAATCCAAAACACTGACATCACCAAGTGGTGAGGATGTGGAGCAACAGGAACTCTCACTCGTTGCTGGGGATGCAAAATGGTACAGCCATTTTGGCAGTTTGGCAACAGAACTAAACACCTCTTACCATTTGATCCAGCAGTCATGCTCTTGGTAGTTACCCAAATGAGTTGAAAATATATGTCCACACAAAAACCTGCACATGAATGTTTATAGCAGCTTTATTCATAATTGCCAAAACTTGAAAGCAACCAAGATGTCCTTCAGTAAGTGAATGGATAAATAAATTGAAGTAGATCCATACAAAGGAATATTATTCAGCACCAAAAAGAAATGTGCTATCAAGCCTTGAAAAGACAGAGAGAACTTTAAATGCATATTAATAAGAGAAAGAAGCCCCAAAAGGCTACATACTGTATGATTCCAACTATATGACATTCTGGAAAAGGCAAAACTATGGAAACAGCTAAACAATCACTGGTTGGAGGGAAGGATGAACAGGGATGGAACAAGATTTTTAGGGTAGTAAAACTATTGTCTGATACTATGATGGTGCATACATCTCTGTCTCTCTGTCTTTCTGTCTCTTTGTTCCTGTTTCTCTCTGTGTGTATGTGTGTGTGTGCCTGTCTGTCTGTCTGACTCTCTCTCTCTATAGATATGTCAAAACCCATAGAATGTAGGATTCAAGAGTGAATACTAATGTAAACAATGGACTTTAGGTGATGATGTGTCAGTGTAGGTTCATTAGTTGTAACAAATGTACCACTCTGGAGCACGATGTTGATAGTGGAGGAGGCTGCACTTGTATGGGGGCAAGGAGTATATGAGAACTCTATTTTTTTCTCAATTTTGTTGTGAACCTAAAACTGCTTGGAAAAATTAAGTCTATTAAGAAAAACTACAGTGAGATACTATTACACATCCATCAGATTGTTAAAAATTTAGGAGCTTAAAAACATCAGTATTTGTTGATATGGAGCAATCCTAGCAATTATGCATGCCTGAGGGGAATGTATATTGACAGAACTACTTTGGAAAATAATTTGAAGTTATCTAATAATATTAAACATGCACAAACCCCATGAGCCAGTGATTCTACTGTTAGGTACATTCCCTATGGAAATTTCCTTCAAAAAAACCAACTGAAAACAATTCAAATGTCCATAACATAAAATTTGATATATTAATACAATGGAATATGATATAACAATAAAAAATGATGAACGATGGGTATATGCACCAACCTGGATGAGTCTCAGAAATGTAATAGAAAAAGGGAAGACTATATTAGACATGGAGTCCAAAACATATAAAATTTAATAATGCATTGATTAGCTATATCATAGTTTTAAATTTCTACTGGTGTCTCCCTTGTTTTACTTTGTCCATACAACTCTTTTGATGCCATATAACAGGAAGTTAATTATGTGTCTGCCTTTCCCACCTGTACTACACCAGCACTTTTAAGGTAGGGTTTGTATCTTACTATCCTCAATAGGTAGGGCCCAGAGCTCAGAATGTAATGAAGCCTTAATAAACCCTTATGAATTTCAATTAATATTTTGTAGTTAATTTCAATTAGTTGGTTTGGTTAGGTTATTTGGTTATCTGAGTATCCTCTTATCTCCAAATCTCTTTCTTCTGATAGGCTTGGCAATTTTTGCTTTGTTTTTTTTATGCCATTTATCTTCATCCCTGTAACAATTCCAATGTGGGGAATACAAGTTCTCAGGCTAGAGATACAGAGAAGCAACTGTAGAAGGAGACATTTTCATTTAGTCTTTCAGTTTCCTGTAATATAAACTCTAACTAGTTTGGGTAATTTAAATTTAGCTCCTTGTTAGTGTACCTCAAATTTAAAAATAATAGTGGATAATTTAAATAATTTAAAGACAACAATGCTAATGACATGGTGTCAAAAGAAATTATTTGAAAACATTGCTATAAAATATTACACATTACCTGTAATTGGAAATTTCCAGTATGAAAATTTTGAGAAATAAAAACACACGGAGAATGAGATTTAATCTTTGCCTTTGATGGTCTTTGTCTGAATCTCTCATCAATTGTTTTAAATTTGGAATCTTGAAATATTTCTCTGAAAAATATTTTATAGAGAATATTATTAAACATGAATTATAAAACAAAATTATTCTGTTTCCAACAGTTCTACAAAAACGTTTTAAAATCAGAATATATTATATATTTATTTTTAAAAGCACAAATCAACTTATATATTCCCTTTTCATATGTTACTGATTTCATTACACCTATTTTGTCCATAGAACATAAATTAAGCTACTTCTTCACAGGGTTAATACTTCCAGTTTGAAGATTAACCATCAGTCTTTGATAACCTTCTCTCTGGTTGTGAGATAATTAATCGACTTTAATGTCAATTAGTCTTTTCATAGATTTGCTTTTAATGGCAAAGGAAATTAAATGAAATGGAACTCAGTGGCCAATTTTATATTTAATAATGTCTCTGGCAAAAGTGAGTAGAAGGAAACTGAATTGAAACTAATGACTTACAAGGGAAGAGTACCTGTGATCTTTATGCATGCAGCCACAAGTAATTTTGAGAGAGGGTTAGAAATAATGAAGTAGCAAGTAAACTGATCAAAGCGGATCAGACAGTTAAGTATAAAGGAATGTAGTTTCTAATAGTAATGCTAAACTTAACAATTTAAAAAATAATGCTGATTGCCTTTTCTTCTTTCCTAGAAAATTTCCAAATTAATTCAAGAAATCATATTATGTTACTTATTGCATTATTAACAATTAAAATTCATTCATTTATTGAATTCAATTGACTTAACAAATATTTACTGAGTACTTACTATGCACTATGCATTATGCTGGATGTTGTATATACAGTGGCAGGGGAAAAAAAAGCACAGCCACTATACTCATGGAACTGTCATTGTTTAAGCTCTCATGGAGCTTAAATACTAGCAAGGAAGACAGGTATGAATAAAACAATCACAAGAAAATGAAAAATTACAACTGTGGAAAGTGTTATCAAGGAAAGCTACCTGCTACTCTGTGAGTTTATAAGAAAGGGAATTGACTTGGTTAGAGAGGTCAGGGAAGGCTTTTCTAAGGATGAGATGATTGAATTAGGCATCTGAAGAAATGGGAGTAGTTATTAGATAGAATGTAGTGGAGGAGGGGAGTTGTAGGAGTAAGAATATTCTAGTCAGAGAGAATATCAAGTGCAAAGACCTAGTGCCCAGGACCCCAGCAGGCTTGCTGGGGCCTGAGTGGTGGGGGGGGGACACTAGTCCCATTCCCCCGATCTTCAGATCCCCTAGGGTCCCTCCCTGTTCACCTCTACTCTTCCCCCTTCTCTTGTTCCCACGTCCCCAGGACCCATGTGGATGGAGGGTCCTCAGAAGGTGGAGGACCAGACCTGGGACCCCAGCATGCTCCCTGGGGCCCAAGTGGGCAGGGGAAATGCTGGCCGCATTCCCCTCTGATCCTCCAAACCCCTGAGGGTCTCTCCCTGTCCCTGTTAACCCCCTTGCTGTGAATGGGTCTCTCCAGGCATGGGAACCCCTTCCTTCTCCCAGCCACCCCTCAGGGGTGCCAGTACCATCTCACCTCCACTTCTCTTCCTCCCTCGCTCCCCCCATCGTCCTACCTAGTCACTTGGGGGTTCCTCCCATCCCCTTGAGTGTCAAGGCCACCCACCAGCGTATGGTAGGTGCCCTAGTTGTGAGGAGATGCAAACTCCATGTCCTCCTACTCCACCATCTTGACTCCATGCCCCCCAGTTGTATGATTTTATATACCCTCTATACATTGATAACCTAAATCTTCAGGCCTGATTTCTCCCCTGAAGTTCACACATGTATATCTGACTGTCTAACATTTTTACTTGGATGTTTCATAGGCTTTCAAACTTACATCCAAAATACAACTCCTAGTTTACCACCACTCCCTCAACTTGTTTCCCTCCCAATCACCTCCTCATCTCAATAAATGGCATGATTAACTAGTCAGTTGCTCATGATAAAAATGTGGGTATTAGCATTAACTCTGCCATTTCACTTATCTTTCCTTACCTCATCCAATCCATCAATAAGACATGCTAACTTTACCTGAAAAACTACCCCAATTCCAGCCCCTTCCCTTCATCTCCTCTACTTCCATATTAGTCTAAGACACAATCATCCTTAACATGGACTGTGCAGTAGCATCCTAACTTGCCTCTCTGCTTTTACTCTTGTTCCATTAACATACAGGATTCATAAAGACATAAGAAAATTCTTTTAAAAATATGAATCAGAACTCTCATACATTGCTGACGGGAATGTACATCCATCTTGGAAAACTGTTTAGCAGTTTCTTATAAAGCTAATCATACTATCCACCAATTCCACTCTTACCCAAGGGGAGTGAAAGCACATGTACAAAAAGATTAGAATGTTCACAGCAGCCTTATTTCCTAAGGACTAAATGTTGGAAATGACCTAAATGTCCATTAACAGAAAAATGGATAAACAAACTGAGGTAAATTCATACAATGTAATACTGCTCATTAATCAAAAGAATGAACAGATAAATGCAATAGCATAAATGAATCTCAAAAATATTACATTAAGTGAAAAAAGCAGACATAAAAAGTCCATTTATATGAAGTTCAAGAATAGGTAAAATTAATCTATGGTGATAAAAATCAGAATAATGACTGCCTCTGGGTAGGAGGTGGGGAGAAATTGCTGGAAAGCAGGATGAGGGATCCTTACAGGATGATAGAAAATGTCTATATCTTGACTGGGGTTGTGATTACATGGGAATATATTTGTTGAAATTCAACATCATATATTTAAAATCTGTATCTCAAATTTTTAAGTGTTATTAAAATGTAAATCATCTACAGGTGGCATTGTAGTCTTTAAAATGGGGATAATATTACTGCAACTTCATGGGGCAGTTATGAGGTCTAAATGAGATAACTACATATAAAGCACTTAGAACAGCGTGCAGTAAACACTTGATTTTAGCTATTATTATGATGATAATGTCATTCCCTTGCTTAAAACCTTCTGATGGCAGAAATAATAAAATCTAAACTCCATGTTTTAGCCTACAAATTCCTGTGTGATTTGACCCTTATCTCCCTCTTTAATCACATCATTATTTCCCTCTCACTTCAGTCTACTCACACTGACTTTCTGTTTACTGAACAATACTAAGATCATTCCTACTTGGAGTTTCTGTACTTGCTATCCCATTAGCTTAGAAAAAAGCTCTTCTACAGGGCTGTCACATGTCTGGCTTCTTTTTTTAACTTAAGTCTCAGATTAAATACTACCCACTTGAAGAGACATTCCCTGACCACTTTATTTGTTAATTATCTGTCTCCTCCCAGTGGCACTGCAAGTCTGTGAAAGAATGAATTAGTGAATAATTTCTGGTTTTCTGACTTGTGCAAGTGGATAGTATGTATTCATTTACTGAAATAGGGAATACTGGAAGAGTGTGTGGGAAGATCGTATTACAATTTAAATATTTTAACATGAGCCAAAGCAAATACTGAACCAATTAAATAATAAAAAAACACCAAATTTTAGGGTTGAAAGGAACTGAGGTATCAAGTATCTTTTTTCCATCTCTGGTAAAAGACTACATTTAGACCATACCAGAGATTCTGTCAGCTCTCTTCTTAAATATCTCCTAAAGAGAGTCTTTTTCTCTCAGTAATGTTTTTAACCTCTAAGTTAGTAGTCAAAATTTTAAAAGTTTTCTAGCCTTCTATTATAATTCAAACCCATGTCTTCTACGGAATAAAATAGATCTCGTTATTCCTTAAAATTTTAATGCATGAAGATTGCTATTATACTGCTCGGACTATTATACTACTAGGACTTCTCTTTTCAGGCTACTCTAAACATGTAAAGTTTTCTCTCCCCAATCAAATTACAGAATGAATATCATTATAGTTATTTAAATTTAATACCATTTGAGAAAATCTTTCACTGAATTTTTAAAAGAAAAAAAGTCAAATGTTCTAATAAATCTTACCTTCGTTTGCAAATCAGGAACCACAAAGCTGATGCCAAAGCCAAGAAACCAATTCCCAAAGTAACAGCACCAGCAGCCAGAAAATAGGTTAAGTGGCTTAAAAAACCTATACAAATAAATTATAAAAGATTATTTCAGGCATATACCTTCATTCTCTATGTAAAATTAAATGACATAATAGCTTAACACATAATGTAGTGTTAATAACACATAATGTGTGTTAATACACATTAACACCCATAACACACATAATGTGCATTAATAACACATAATAACCCATAATGTAGTGTTTAAGACATTAATGAGGAGGTTGGGAGACCTGAATTCTGGTCCTTTGTAATTCTAATAAATTTCAAGACCCTGAGTTTGAGAATTACTCGGGGCCTCATCCTCATTAGGGCCCAGGGCACATTTTTTTGACCCTATCAAAATTTGAGACCTAGGTTTTGCTTGTTTTTATACAGCTGTCACCTCCTTGCTTCTTATCTAGCTGTCTCCCTTTCCAGTCCAGCTGTGAATTTTTATGCTACTTTTCCAGTATCATTCTTTGCAGTCCTTCAACATAAGAGGATTTCCATTTTAAGATTTTTATTATCAGTCACTACAAGGAGGTAGATGAGGGTACTAAAGAACAAATATGAGGTATTTTTAAAGATCTTAGAAATCTTTAAACATTTTATCTCTACTTTTTCTCAGGAACAGTAAAAGATCATAGCCAAAAGCTAAATAAAAACAATGTAAATAATGATATATCATAGGTTTATAACTGGAAAAGCCTACAGGAATTATATGGTATAACTCCTTCATTTTCCAGGTGATAAAACTGAGGCCTAGGTGAAAGCAGTAAGTGAAGTAAGGTCATGCAGCAAATTAAGGGCAATCCTCTGTTTTTTTCTATTATCGTATCCCTGCTACCAAACATCTTAATACTGGTATGTATTAAAAAGAATTAAGAATAAAGAAAGCATGAGATATTTATAGTTAGGTTGGTCAAGTATTCATTAAGATTCTGAAATCTGCTACCTAAGCATAAAGCAAGCTGTAGAAAGCTTTCACAGAAGGCTGTATAGAATTTGAAGGGCCTTAAGACAACTTAGGAGTATATTATTTGGGGGAAAAGAGGTTTAAAGTATAAAACTAATAGAAGATCTTTATGTGTGAACATATTATAAGTTCCACTAAGGGTATGACATGATAAAGACTTTGTTGTTCCCATACTTTTGTTGTTTTCTAAGTAATTTCCAACTTTCTAGATGGTGCCTCTCAAATCTTAGTTTTCTTTGGGTTCAGAAATATCTACATTTGGAAATTAATTAATGGTACAAAAAAGTAACATAAGGCTATTTATCAAAGTGATACAATATGAAAAAACACCTCCAATTTTCATTTTTATATATGAAACAATATTGATATTTTGGACCAGATAATTTGTTGTGAGGGACTGTCCTGTGCATTGTGCCAAAGATATCTCCAGGCATTACCAAATGCATTCTGAGGGGCAGAACTGTCCTCAGTTGAGGATCACAGGCATAGTGGTATAAGGAAATATCAGATAGTATTAAATGATAAAAGCAAGATAGATAAAACACATATTTTTTAAAAATTTAAAGATATAGTTGTACTCAAATATAAGATAAATATTTCTATGGACAAAAGAAGAAAAGCAACACACAGAAATAAGTAGGAGCTAAAACTACAAGCATGCTAGGCACCGAGATCTGGAAGCAGGAATTAACTAGAAGAAGCAGAAAATATCAGTGAGAGAATTCCCAGACCAAGCCATCCTCTGGCGTGGTGAATGACCAACTCAAAAAAGAACCAAGGAGGAATCCTGGAAATTATAAATTTAAAAATTTTAAGATGGAGTACATGCTTCTTTAAATACAAAGAATTAATGAAATGAAAGATAATACTGAGAGATTCACCCAATTACATAAAAAAGTGAAAAATATGATAAATTATGAGACTTGGAAAAGATTAAGAGCATATAGCATAAAACTAATAGGGGTCCCAAAAGAGAATAGAGAAGTAGCAGAGAAGCAATATTAAGAGATACAGCCTAAAAATGTTTTTTCTTTTCCTTTTTAAAAATTAATTAATTTATTTTTGGCTGCGTTGGGTCTTCGTTGCTGCATGCGGGCTTTCTCTAGTTGCGGTGAGTGGGGGCTACTCTTTGTTGCGGTGCGCGGGCTTCTCATTGCGGTGGCTTCTCTTGTTGCGAAGCATGGGTCCTAGGCACGCAGGCTTCAGTAGTGGCTCGTGGGCTCTAGAGCACAGGCTTAGTAGTTGTGGCGCACGGGCTTAGTTGCTCCGCAGCATGCGGGATCTTCCCGGACTGGAGATTGAACCCATGTCTCCTGCATTGGCAGGTGGATTCTTAACCACCGTGCCACCAGGGAAGCCCAGAAGGTTTTTTCTTTAAAAAACTTTTTTTCAATTTACACATACTAAAATTCACTTGTGTGTGTGTGTGTGCAGTTCTGTAAGTTTTGACAAATATAAAAAGTATTTAATCACCACCACAACCAAGTTACAGAAAACTTCCATCAGGCATACAACCAATAAATGAGGGAACAATAGTAATTAAAAAATTGCTAAAGTCCATCTTTCCCTAGTATAGACAATGAATATCTTTAGATTTTGTTAGAAAAACAGTTAAGTATAAATGCTAATGGGCTTCCCTGGTGGCGCAGTGGTTGAGAGTCCGCCTGCTGATGCAGGGGACACGGATTCGTGCCCTGGTCTGGGAAGATCCCACATGCCACGGAGCAGCTAGGCCCATGAGCCATGGTCGCTGAGCCTGTGCGTCTGGAGCCTGTGCTCCGCAACGGGAGAGGCCACAACAGTGAGAGGCCCGCATACCGCAAAAAAAAAAAAGCTAAATATTTAAGGGTATCATAAAAGAGGATATCTAAATGGCCAATAAATATATGAAAACTTCATTAATAATCACAGAAATGCAAATTAAACCACAATGAGTCAATACGACAACCCTGTACGATGCCTAAAATGAAAAAGATGGAAAATATCAAGTGCTGTCAAGGTGGCAGAGTAACATGAATTCTCACTCACTGTTAGTGGGAATGTAATTTTCTATAATACTTTGGAAAACTGTTTGGCACTATTATTAAAGCTGAACATATACATGCCCTATGACCCAGCAACTCTTAGACATATACCAAACTGAAGTACATATATATTTTCTTAAAAATATATGCTAGAATGTTGACAGCATCACTTTTATGTGTGTACGTTGATAGAGACACAAACTGGAAACTACCCAAAGGCCCACTGATAGTTAAACGGATAAATTTTAAAAGTTTAATTGATTTAAGGAAGCAAAATGTCCTATAACAATGGGAAAGAAGAGAGTACAACTATGCACAACAAAGTGGATAAATTTCATAAATAATGTTGGGCAAAAGAAGGCAAACAAAGACATCAGGGGGGAGTCCAGGGATGCTGGTAATTAATGTACTGTTTCTTGAACAGGGTGCTGGTTATAGAGATGTGTTCAGTGAAAATTCAAGCTTAACATTTATGACTTATGATTAAACTAGATCTATATGTATCATCATAAATAGAACTGAAGAACCTAGTGTTCAGTGAATAAAGCAATTTCCATAAATTTATATTCAATTATTCTAATCACATACTGATACCACTTATGCACATTAAAAGAAAACACAAAATGATACTTTTTAAAAAACAATGTGACAGAAGTATTAAAATACACCATACTCATGATATTAGTTGTGTCTGGGGAGGAAATGAGGGGAATGGGACTATGGATTGAATATAAACTTAAGACTTTACCTGTAATGTTTTCTTTAAAAAATTTAAAATCTGAAGTTTATATGACAAAAAAATATTTATTTAGTAGAAGATTACATGAATGTTTGTTATTCTTTGTCCTTTTCTTTTTACTTTTCTGGTTTTCTCAAATATAAAAACAATAGGATCTCAATTTTGTAAAAAAAAAAAAAAGAAAGAAAGAAAAAAAAGAAAAAGGGAGAAACATACTTTTACAAGGAAAATAATCAATATTGGCTACTCCTGGGGTGAGGGCTTAGTTATAATTTTCCACTCCAGACCTTTCTGTACATTCAGATTTTCTAGCATGAGAATCTTAGAAAAATCAGGAACAAAAATTTTTAATCTTCATATGTGATTATTGACTCCTTTACTTAGTACAAGTCTCATTGCAGCAACTTCTCTATTGTTATCACTGTGTTTACACCCTACTTAGCTTTCTCCTCCTTAAGATCTCTGCCCTCCTCTTTATCCTTGTTGTAATTCTCCATTAGGGAAGAAAATAGGTGTGATTAGTAAAACACCATTCTAGTCCCTGGCTTAAATGGGCCATTTATATCTCAGGGGAATTCCAGTGAGCTATAGAGAATATGAACGTTCCCAAACCACTTTACCAAGAGAAAGACAAATTACATATTTTCTAATACCTCCAACAAATCACACTTTATCTATAAATCAATCTGTAAAATGAAAAGGCTTGACTCTATGATTATAAAGATCCCCTCTCACTTTGAAGATTTAGTCAATATATAAGTTAAAGAAACATTATATACAGAGGTAGGATTTTTACTTTCTTGACTCTGCCCTTAAGTATGCTATCTAAAGTAATGACTCCTCACTTTCAACAGTCACTTTATTATGTGATGTTGTTTCTTTGTCTTTAATAATTGCTATAATAAATAGTCTTCTTTACTTATTGGTTTACTGTCTATTGTCTGTCTTCTTCTACAAGAAGATAAATCTTTTTCACTCTGGTATTCTTAGAGTTTAGAATAATGACTGGTTACTCAAAAATGATTGACTATTCAATGAATAAACGATAGGCACTGTGCTACATGTTAGTATTAGAAAAATGAATAATAAAGGTATGTGGGTTTTTCTTGTTTTTTGTTTTGTTTTGTTTTTTGGCTGTTCCACTCAGCATGCAGGATCTTAGTTCCCCGACCAGAGATCAAATCTGCACCCCCAGCAGTAGAAGTGTGGAGTCTTAACCACTGGACCACCAGGGAAGTCCCTAGGTATGTGGTTTAGTAGGAAGTTCATATATGTGAAAAAGAATAAGTGCAATTAAAAAGGTATTATAGGCATTATAATGGAAGAAATAAATAGAAAATACAGATACAGGAAGATCTGTAAAAAGATAGGAGAAAAATTTTTTAAAACTCCATAGTCTAGTTAAACTTGGTTTGAGAACTTTCTATGGCCAAACCCTTGCCAAGAATTGGTGACTGAGGACTTCTTTGGTGGCACAGTGTTTGAGAGTCCGCCTGTCAATGCAGGGGACACAGGTTCGATCCCTGTTCCAGGAGGATACCACATGTTGCAGAGCAACTAAGCCCATGCGACACAACTACTGAGCCTGCGCTCTAGAGCCCATGAGCCACTACTACTGAGCCCATGTGCCACAACTACTGAGCCTGTGCACTACAACTACTGAGCCCATGCACCACAACTATTGAAGCCCACATGCCCTAGAGCCTGTGCTTTGCAACAAGAGAAGCCACTGCAATGAGAAGCCCGCACGCCGTAACAGAGTAGTCCCTGCTCGTCACAACTAGAGAAAGCCCACATGCAGCAATGAAGACCCAACGCAGCCAATAAATAAATAAATAAACGAACAACAAAAAAAAGAATTGGTGACTAAAAGATAAGTAACACATGGTCATAGAGTTTAAAATCTGGAGGGTACAACATTTAAACAGAATATTTGTTACAATATTCTAATTACTATGATAATGACCTGTTGACAGCACTAAGACAACAGAGACACTTTGACTAAGTGCAGGAACAGTTTCTTAGAGAACACCTGAGCTAAATCTTACAGAATGAGTAAGAGATAGCTAGCCAAAGATATTAAATCCTAAACCAGGGTATGACCATTTCACCTTAAGATAAACAAAACTTTCTCTCTATGCACAGTAACCTCCAGCTTACAGTTGATCCTTTTCTTACCATTTGCAGCCAAAACTCTTAAAATGAGAATTTCTACTTCACAACTTCTATTCCCAAGGTCATTAATAACTTCATTAACATAAAATTGAAAGGTCACTATTGACCATTCTCTCTCTCTCTTACCTTGGCGTAAGTAAAATAAATTCACTTGGTTTTTTCCCATTTCTCTGTCTATAATGTTATTGCCTTTATAGGTTCCTCTTCCCCAGTCTGTCTATCCTTTAACCTATCTATCTATAGCTAGATATATACATATCCTTTAACATATCTACATATGGATATATATAGATATATAAAGGATATAGATAAATATAGACATGGATATAGATGTTATTTATCTGTATCTATGCCTATATCTTTAACCAGAATTACTATATATTTGTGTCAGGAGTAGTTTCAGATTATCTTTTGTAGTGATTCCAGAACTGAATGTTCAGTTTTATTTTTTGAGTATTCAATAACTTTTTATTATACTCTCTTGGGGTTTTGCCAGATTTTGTCTCAGGTTTACTCCAGTTCAACAAATGCTTATTGAACACCAAATATGTGTGAGATACTGTTTGAGACACCAAGGGAGGGATAAAAGGCCATTGAAGTAAGAATGAATCCTTACCCTGAGGTTTAAAACTCTATAATGAAATATAAGCAGGGCTCATATACAACTGGTATAAAAAGTTGACCACACTGATTTTTTTTTTAGTTGGTGGCTCCTCTGATTGAATACAAAGCTAACTAGGAAGAACTTGTACTTGGAAGAGATACTTATGCTGGTTGGACTTTAATGTTATTATTTGAAAAATGGGAGTCATATTACCTGTCTCACATAATTAGAATAAGGAATAAATAAGATAATGTTGCAAGGAATTACTAAAATAGTAAAGAAGATGACACCTCAAACAGCATGCCTATACCAGGCCATAAAGCAAGACTCAACAGTTTTATAGGATTATTACAGATACCACATTCTCTGACAATAATAATATTAATTTTAAACTAGTAACCTAATGCATACTCTAGGAAAAGCTTCCATACTTGGAAATTTTTAATCTCACTGTAAATAACTCTTGCATTAAAGAAGAAATCAATGGAAATTTGGAAATTACATAAAACTAATCAATAATGAAGCACTATGTATAAATGCTTGCAGCAACAAAGCTGAAGACAAATTCAAGGGGAAAAAAAAGCTGAAAAAAATGAGCTTAGCATTCAGATTGCAAGTTGAAAAAGACAAGCAAAGTGAGTCCAAATAATGTGGAGGAAGGAAATAAAAAAGAACAGAAATTAGTGAAAAATATAAAGATTTTAGGTAAACACTAACAAGATTAACAAATCTCTAGTAAGAGTAACCAAATTTTAAAAAAGAAGGCACAGGTAAACAATTTCAAAGATAAAGAAAGAACATAATTACAGTTACAGCAGAAATTAAAATAAGAAAATACTTTCAACAAATTATGCTAGTATATTCTAAAACTTATATTAAATTATATATACCTAAAAAGTGACTTACAAAAAGTGACTCAAGAATAGAAAACCTAAATGAACATGTATCAATTAAACTTAATCAACAGTTACAAAATTTCCCCGAAAAAAAACAGCAGGCCCCAATAACTTTACAATTTCTACTGTATACCCATGATTCAAGTATTTCGTATCTAATACAAGCCCTTCCAGAGAATAGAAAGAGGTTTCTGGCTGTTTGTCCAAATGTATTTTCCTCTTCTTCCCAGGCAAAAAGCTAGACTACATGTCCCAGCTTCCCATACCATTAGGTGAAGCCATACGACTGAGTTCTAACCAATGGAATTTGAATGGAAGTGATGTCATAAAAACCTCCCAAGCACCTTTCTCCGTGTTCTTTCTCCCTTTAGGCTTGACTGGGATGGAGATGAACCCCAGGGAACTTTGGAAGCCATGTATCATCATGGATGTAATTGACATTTACAGAACACTCAACCCAAATGAAATGAAACACAACATATCAGGATTTGTGGGATGCCACCAAAGCAGTATGTAGGGGAAAATCAATACCAAAAAACTGCAGTATTAGGGAAAAAATGTGTGAATAACCTTAAAAACTAAAATAAGTAGAGCAAATTAAGCCCAAAGTAAAGAAAAGAAAAAAAAATCTAAAGACCAAGTGAAAACCAATGAAATAGAAAACAGAAAAACAATAAAGAAAATCAATGAAACAAAAACCTGATTCTCTGAGATCTATATAATTGATAAACTTCTAGCTAGACTGACCAATAAAAAGAAAAAAGGCACAAATTATCAATATCAGAAATGAGAGGGCTTCCGTGGTGGTGCAGTGGTTAAGAATCTGCCTGCCAATGCAGGGGACATGGGTTTGAGCCCTGGTCCAGGAAGATCCCACATGCTGTAGAGCAACTAAGTCCATGCTCCACAACTACTGAGCCTGCACTCTAGAGCCCACAAGCCACAACTACTGAGCCTGCATGCTACAACCACTGAAGCCCACATGCCTAGAGCCTGTGTTCTGCAACAAGAGAAGCCACTGCAATGAGAAGCCCATGCACCACAACAAACAGTAGCCCCTGCTTGCCACAACTAAAGAAAGCCCGAGCCCAGCAACAGAGACCCAATGCAGCCAAAAATAAATAAGTAAATTTATATAAAAAAAAGAAATGAGAGATGTGACATTACTATAGATTCTACAGATATTAAAAGAATAATAAGGCAATATTATTAACAATTTTATGCTAATAAATCTAACAACTTAGAAGAAAGGGAAAATTCCTTAAAATATATAACTTTCAAAGTTCACTCAAGAAGAAATAGATAACATAGATAGACACACATCTATTAAATAAATTGAAATTGTAGTTAAAATTCTTAAAAAGAAACTCCATGTCCAGGTGCTTCACTGGTAAATTCTACCAAACACTTTAAGGGAAAAAATAGTATTAATTCTACACAAATGCTTCCAAAAATTTGAAGACAAGAGAATTCTTTTTTGGTTTATCCTATGAGGCTGACATTACCCTGATACCAAAGCCAGGGAAAAAAAGAGGGAGAGAGAGAGAGAGAGAGACAGAGAGAGAGAGAGAGAGAGAGAGAGAAGTGAGAGAGAGAGAGGAAATTACAAACTGAACAGATATGCAAAATGCATCTGTGGACACAGATGCAAAATTCTAAACAATATTTTAGCAAATTAAGTCCAACATTATATTAAAAGAATAATACATCATGACCAAGTGGCATTTATCACAAGAAAACAAGGTTGGTTTACCATGAAAAAACCAATCAATGCAATTCACCATATTAAGAAGTTAGAAAAGAAAATCCATGTGATCAATATGGATCTGTGTCAATAGACATGAAAAATTTTGAAATATCCATTCCTGATTTTTTTTAAAAAAAGCTCTCAGAAACTAGGATAGAAGGGAATCTCTATCCTAGTTATCAGGTTCCCCAACCTGAGAAAAGTCATTTATTGAAAACATCAGACTTCATGGTGAAAGATTGAATGCTTTCCTCCTAAAATCAGTAACAATACAGGGATGTCCACTCTTACAACTTCTGTTCAACACTGCACTGAAGGGTCTAGCCAGTGCAACCAGGTATGAAAAAGAAATAAAAAGCATCTAGAGTAAAATGGAAAAAATAAGAGTTATATTCTCAGTGCTTTGGTCTGAATGTTTCTGTGCCCCCCAAATTCATATGTTGAAATGCTAATGCCCAATGTGATGGTTTTAGGAGGTGGGGCCTTCAAGAAGTGGTTAGGTCATGAGAGTGGAGACCTTGTGAAAGGGATTAGTGCTCTTATGAAAAAAGATCCCACAGAGCTCCCTAGCCCCTTCCACCACTTGAGAACACATCAAGAAGCAAGAAGAGTGCTCTTACCAGACACAAAACTTGATCATTTTGGCCCCCTGATATCAGATTTACAGCTTCCAGAACTGTGAGAAATAAATTTCTGTTGCTTATAATACATCCAGTTTGCGGTATTATGATATAGCAGCTCGAATTGACAAAGACACACAGAGAACATGATCATCTATGTAGAAAACCCTGTGGAATTTTAAATAAACTAGTACAAAAATTAAGTGAGTTTAATAAGATTGCAGGATACAAGAACAATATACAAAAAAAATTTGTCTTCTGGTACTGTTAACTCCTAGAAGAAAACAAAAAAAAATGTTTCATGACATTAGTCTTTGTAATTATTTCATGAATATGATACCAAAAGCATAGATAAAAAAGCAAAAATAGACAAGTGGGACTATATCAAACTAAAAAGTTTCTGAACAGAAAAGGAAACAATCAACAGAGTGATAAGGCAAAATACAGAATGGAAAAAATATTTACAAACCATAAGAGGTCACTTTCCAAAATATAAAAGCTACAACTCAATGGCAAAAAACTAATAACTCAACTTAAAAATGGGCTAAAGACTTGAATGGACATTTCTCCAAAGAAGACACATAAATGGCCAATAGGCATATGAAAAGATGTTCAACATCTCTAACGCTTAGGGAAATGTAAATCAAAACCATAATGAGATATAACCTCACACCAGTTAGAATGACTATTTTCAACAACAACAACAACACAAAAGAGGATACAGATAAATTGGAACTCTTGTACACTGTTGGTGGAAATGCAAAGTGGTGCAGCTCCTATGGAAAACAGTATTGAGATTCCTTATAAAATTAAAATTAGAACTACTATATGATTCAGCAATCCCACTATGGGTATTTATCCAAAAGAAATAAAAACAAGATCTCAAAGACACATTAGCACTCCAATGTTCAGTACAGCACTGTTCACAGTAGCTAAAATGTGTAAAAAAAACTAAACATCCACCAGTGTATGAATGGATAAAGAAAATGTAGTATATACATACAGCCTTAAAAAAGAATGAAATCCTGCAAAATATGACAACATGGATGAACCTGAAGGACTGAAATAAGTCAGTCACATTAGGACAAATACTGTGTAATTCCATTTATATGAGGTACAATCAAACTCACAGAAACAGAGTGGTGGGTGCCTGGGGCTGGAGGAAGGAAGGAAATGAAGAGTTGCTAATCAATGGGCATAAAGTCTTAACTATGCAAGATGGATAAGTTCTAGAGATCTGCTGTACAACACTGTTCCTATAGTTAACAGTACTGTATTACACACGTAAAAATTTATGAGGATAGATTTCATAATTTTTTAAGTGTTCTTGCCACAATAAAATAAAAAATTTTTAAAAGACAAAACAAAAATAAAAGTCTTTCTATATACTATCAAAAACAATTGGAAGGGCAGAAGTTGAGACACAGAGGTAGAGAACAAATGTATGGACACCAAGGGGGGAAAGCCGCGGGTGGGTGGGGATGGTGATGTGATGAATTAGGTGATTGGGATTGACATGTATACACTGATGTGTATAAAATTGATGACTAATAAGAACCTGCTGCATAAAAAAATAAATAAAATAAAATTCAAAAATTCAAAAAAAAAGTGCCATAATATTTGCCTTCCTTCTGTTTAGGATAAGAAAAAAACAAAAAAAACAAAAAACAATTGGAAACTGAAATGTTCAAAAATTACCATTTGCAACAGCATAAAAATATGAAATACTTAGGGATAAATCTGATAAAAGATGTGAAAAGCCTGTACATAAGCAACTACAAAATATTGCTAAGAGGAATTAAGGATGAACTAAATAAAAAGAGACACATACCTTGCTCATGGTTTGAAAGACATACTACTGTTCTGATATTAATTCTCCTTAAATTGATCTATAGTTTCAATGCAATCCCAATCAAAATTCCAGTAGGCTTTTTTATAAAAATTGATAAGGTGGTTCTAAAATTCAGATGGAAATGCAAAAGACCAAGAATAGTTAAAACACCTCTAAAAAAAGAAGAAAAAGTTGGAGGGATAACTACATGATTTAAAGGCTTATTATAATTAAAATAGTAATCAAAACAGCATGGTATTGACAACCAGGGCACCTACCAGGCGCTGGTGGGGGACCTCGGAGACCTAAAGCGATGGGAGTAATCCCCATGCAACTGGGTGGGATGTTGGGGGGAAGGAAGGGGGAAGGAAAAGTGGAGGCAGGATGGGACTGGTGCCACTGAGGGGCAGCTGGGGAAGAGGAGGGGTTCCAACTCACAGTGAGGGAATCAGCTGGGACAGAGAGAGACCTTTGGGAGATTGGGGGATTGGAGGGGAATGTGGCCAGCATTTCCCATGCCAGCTCAGGCTCCGGCGAGCCTGCTGAAGTCCCGGGCCTGAACCTCTGCCCTCTGGGGACCCATCAACCCATGCAGGTCTTGAGACTAAGCATGGCCCCCCAAGGCATTTTATAGCCATGCAGCTCCTGAGTCTAAGCCCGCCCCCACCAACAAACCCCATCCCCACTACCAAGGATTTTTCTGGCTTTTTTTCCCCCCCTGTTTTCCTTTGTTCTGTTTTCCTTTGTTCTTGTTTGCTTTGTTGTTCATTCAGTTTTATTTTTTCTAATATATTTTTTATTTCTCTAATTTAATTTATTTTTTATTCTTTGTTATTGTTCTGCTCCTTTTTCCTTGTTACCTTTTTTTTTTTTTTGCAGGGCTGCATGACTTGGGGGCCTTGGTTCCCAGGCTGGGGGACAGGCCAGAGATCCTGTGGTGGGAGCAAGAAGTCCAAACTGGTGCACTAACAGAAAAACTCAGACCCCAGGGAATATTAATTGGAATGAGGTCTCCCGGAGGTCCTCAACTCAGCACCACGACACAGCTCTATCCCACTGCCTGCAAACTCCAGTGTTGGACGTCTCAGGCCAAACAACCAACAAGACAAGAACACAGCTCTACTCATCAAAAAAATGAGACAACAAAAAAATATGTTACAGACAAAGGAGCAAGGTAAAAACCTACAAGATCAAATAAATGAAAAGGAAATAGGCAACCTACCTTGAACAGAATTCAGAGTAATGATAATAAAGAAAATCCAAAATCTCAGAAATAGAATTGAGGCACAGATTGAGAAAATACAAGAGATGTTTAACAAGGACTTAGAAGAACTAAACAACAAACAAACAGTGATAAACAACACAATAACTGAAATGAAAAATACACTAGAAGGAATCAATAGCGGAATAACTGAAGCAGAAGAACGAAAAGTGAGCTGGAAGACAGAATGGTGGAAATAACTGCCAAGGAGCAGAATAAAGAAAAAAGAATGAAAAAAATTGAAGACAATCTCAGAGACCACTAGGACAACACAAAATGCACCAACATTTGAATTATAGGGGTCCCAAAAGAAGAACAGAAAGAGAAAGAGTCTGAGAAAACATATGAAGAGATTATAGTTGAAAACTTCCCTAACACGGGAAAGGAAATAGCTGCCCAAGTCCAGGAAACACAAAGAGTCCCATATAGGATAAACCATAGGAGACAAACCAAGATGCATATTAATCAAACTAACAAAAATTAAATTAAAAGAAAAAATATTAAAAGCAGCAAGGGAAAATCAACACATAACATACAAGGGAATCCCCATAAGGTTATAAGCTGATTTTTCAGCAGAAACTCTGAAGGTCAGAAGGGAGTGGCAGGATATATTTAAAGTGATGAAAGGGAAAAAGCTACAACCAAGATTACTCTACCCAACAAGGATCTCATTCAAATTTAACAGAAAAATCAAAAGCTTTACAAACAAGCAGAAGCTAAGAGAATACAGCACCACCAAACCAGCTTTACAATAAACACTAAAGGAATTTCTCTAGGCAGGAAACACAAGAGAAGAAAAAGACCCACAAAAACAAACCCAAAACAATTAAGAAAATGGTAATGGGAACATACATGTTGCTAATTACCTTAAATGTAAATGGATTAAATGCTCCAACCAAAAGGCACAGACTGGCTTAATGGATATAAAAACAAGACCCATATTTATGCAGCATATAAGAGATCCACTTCAGCCCTAGGGACATATACAGACTGAAAGTGAGGGGATGGAAAAGATATTCTATGCAAATGGAAATCACAAGACAGCTAGAGTAGCAATACTCATATCAGATAAAATAGGCTTTAAAATAAAGACTGCTACAAGAGACAAGGAGGGATGCTACATAATGATCAAGAGATCAATGCAAGAAGATATAACAATTATAAATATTTATGCACCCAACATAGGAGCACCTCACTACATAAGGCAAATATTAACAGCAATAAAAGGGGAAATCAAGAGTAACACAGTAACAGTGGGGAACTTTAACACCCCACTTACACCAGTGGACAGATCATCCAGACAGAAAATAAATAAGGAAACACAAGCTTTAAATGACACAATAGACCAGATAGATTTAACTGATATTTATAGGACATTCCACCTGAAAGTGGCAGAATTCACTTTCTTCTCAAGTGCACATGGAACATTCTCCAGGATAGATCACATCTTGGGTCACAAATCAAACCTTGGAAAATTTAAGAAAATTGAAATCATATCAAGCATCTGTTCCAACCACAGTGCTATGATATTAGAAATGGATTACAGGAAAAAAACTGTAAAAACATAAACAAATGGAGGCTAAACAGTGCTAAATAAAAAATGATCACTGAAGAAATCAAAGAGGAAATTTTAAAAATACACAGAAACAAATGATAATGAAAACATGATGATCCAAACCTATGTGACTCAGCAAAAGCAGTTCTAAGTTTATAGTAATTCAATCTCTCCTCAAGAAACAAGAAAAATCTCAAATAAAAAACATAACCTTACACCTAAAGAAACTAGGGTAAAAAGAACAAACATAAAACCCAAAGTCAGTAGAAGGAAAGATATCATAAAGATTAGAGCAGAAATAAATGAAATAGAAATGAAGAAAACAATAGCAAAGAACACTAAAACTAAAATTTGGTTCTTTGAGAAGATAAAACAACTGATAAACCTTTAGCTAGACTCATCAAAAAAAAAAAAAAAAAAACAAAGGGAGAGGACTCAAATCAATGAAATTAGAAATGGAAAAGGAGAAATTATACCTGACACTGCTGAAATACAAAGGATCATAACAGACTACTACAAGCAACTATATGCCAATAAAATGGACAACCTGGAAGAAATGGACAAATTCTTGGAAAGGTACAACTTTCCAAGACTGAACCAGGAAGAATTAGAAAATATAAACAGACTAATCACAAGTAATGAAATTGAAACCATAATTAAAAATCTTCCAACAAACAAAAGTGCAGGACCAGATGGCTTCACAGGTGAATTGTATCAAACATTTAGAGAAGAGCTAACACCTATCCTTCTCAAACTCTTCCAAAAAACTGAAGAGGGTGGAGCACTCCCAAGTTCATTCTACAAGGCCACCATCACCCTGATACCAAAACCAGACAAAGATATCACAGAAAAAGAAAATTACAGATCAATATCACTGATAAATATAGACCCCAAAATCCTCAACAAAATATTAGCAAACAGAATCCAACAACATATTCAAAGGATCATACATCATGCTCAAGTGGGATTTATCCCAGGGAGGCAAGGATTCTTCAATATATGCAAATCAACCAATGTGATACACCATATTAACAAATTAAAGAATAAAAACTATATGATCATCTCAATAGATGCAGAAAAAGCTTTGGCAAAATTCAACACCCATTTATGATAAAAACTCTCCAGAAAGTGGGCATAGAGGGAACCTACGTCAATGTAATAAAGGCTGTATATGACAAACCCACAGCAAACATCATCCACAATGGTGAAGAACTGAAAGCATTTCCTCGAAGATCAGGAACAAGACAAGGATGTCCACTCTCACCGCTCTTATTGAACATAGTTTTGGAAGTCAGCCACGGCAATCAGAGAAGAAAAGAAATAAAAGGACTACAAATTGGAAAAGAAGTAAAACTGTCACTGTTTGCAGATGACAATGATACTACACATAGAAAATCCTAAAGATGTCACCAGAAAACTACCAGAACTAATCAATGAATTTGGTAAGGTTGCGGGATACAAAATTAATGCACAGAAATCTCTTGCATTCCTATACACTAACAACAAAAGATCACAAAGAGAATTGAAGGAAGCAATCCCACTTACCATTGCAATAAAAAGAATGAAATACCTAGGAATAAACCTACCTAAGGAGTCAAAAGACCAGTATGCAGAAAACTATAAAACACTGATGAAAGAAATCAAAGATGACACAAATGGGTGGAGAAATATACCATGTTCTTGGATTGGAATAATCAATATTGTGAAAATGACTATACTACCCAAAGCAATCTACAGATTCAATGCAATCCCTATCAAATTACCAAGGGCATTCTTCACAGAATTAGAACAAAAAACATTACAATTTGTATGGAAACACAAAAGATCCTGAATAGCCAAAGCAATTTAGAGAAAGAAAAACAGAGCTGGAGGAATCAGGCTCCCTGACTTCAGACTATACTACAAAGCTACAGTAATCAGGACAGTATAGTACTGGCACAAAAACAGAAATATAGATCAATGGTACAGGATAGAAAGTCCAGAGATAAACCCATGCACCCATGGTCACCTGATCTTTGACAAAGTAGACAGGAATATACAATGGAGAAAAGACAGTCACTTCAATAAGTGGTGCTGGGAAAACTGGACAGCTACATGTAAAAGAATGAAATTAGAACACTCCCTAACACCATACACAAAAATAAACTCAAAATGGATTAAACACCTAAATGTAAGACTGGACACTATAAAACTCTTAGAGGAAAACATAGGAGAAACACACTTCGACATAAATCACAGCAAGATCTTTTTTGAACCACCTCCTAGAGTAATAAAAATAAAAACAAAAATAAATAAACGGGACCTAATTAAACTTGGTAGCAAAGGAAACCATAAACAAGAGGAAAAGACAACCCTCAGAATGGGAGAAAACATTTTCAAATGAATCAATGGACAAAGGATTTATCTCCAAAACATACAAACAGCTCATGTAGCTCAATATCAAAAAAAACCAAACAACTCAATCAAAAAATGGGCAGAAGACCTAAATAGACATCTCTCCAAAGAAAACATACAGATGGCCAAGAGGCACATGAAAAGATACTCAACATCACTAATTATTAGAGAAATGCAAATCAAAACTACAATGAGGTATCACCTCACACTGGTCAGAATGGCCATCATCAAAAAATCTACAAACAGTAAATGCTGGAGAGGGCGTGGAGAAAAGAGAACCCTCTTGCCCTCTTGGTAGGAATGTAAATTGATACAGCCACTGTGGAGAACAGTATGATGGTTCCTTTAAAAACTAAAAATAGAACTACCATATGACCCAGCAATCCCACTACTGGGACATACCCTGAGTAAACCATAATTCAAAAGGACACATGTACCCCTGTGTTCATTGTAGCACTATTTACAATAGCCAGGACATGGAAACAACCTTAATGTCCATTGACAGACGAATAGATAAAGAAGATGTGGTACATATATACAATGTAATATTACTTAGTCATAAAAAGGAATGAAACTGAGTCATTTGAAGAGGTGTGGAAGGACCTAGGGTCTGTCATACATTGTGAAGTGGGTCAGAAAGAGAAAAAAGAAATATCGTATATTAACGCATGTGTTGAATCTAGAAAAATGTTATAGATGAACCTATTTTTAGGGCAGGAATAGAGACGCAGACACAGAGAAGAGATGGGTGGACACAAGGGAAGGGAAACGTGGATGAAATGAGAGATTGGGATTGACATATATACACTACCATGTGTAAAATAGGTAGCTAGTGGCACCTGCTGTATAGCACAGGGAGCTCAGCTCGGTGCTCTGTGATGACCTAGATGGGTGGGATGGTCCATGAGAGAGGGGATATCAGTATACATACAGCTGATTGATTTTGTTGTACAGCAGAAACTAACATAACATTGTAAAGCAATTATACTCCAATTGTTGTGTAAAAAACACAACAAAACAACAACAACAACAACAATACAACAGCATGGTGTTGGCATGAAGACAGACAAATGATCAATGGTACAAAATAGAGATTGCAGAAATAAACCCACATATAGGAAGACAACTGAGTTTTGACCAAGTGTCAAAGACAATACAGTAGTGCTGGAACAACTGGATAACCATATGCAAAAAATAAACAGAACTATATCTCACAAAAATCTCATAAAAATTTTAACTCAAAATTAATCAGAACCTAAGCATACCTAAAACTATAAATTTCTAGTAGAAAACATAGGGGAAATAACTTTGTGACATAGAGCTAGGCAAAGATTTCTTAGATATGACACCAAAAGCACAATTCAAAAAGAACAGATGGACAAATCAAATTTTAAAACATCTGCTCTTCAAAAGACATTACTAAGAGAATGAAAAGACAATCCACAGACTGGGAGATAATCTTAGTAAAGCACATATCTGATTAAGAAGTTGCATCCATAATTGGGTGATTGGGATTAACATATACACACTACTATATATCAAATAGATAACTAATAAGAACCTACTGTATAGCACAGGGATCTCTACTCAATACTCTGTAATGACCTATATGGGAAAAGAATCTAAAAAAGAGTGGATACATGTATATGTATAACTGATTCACTTTGCTGTATGGCAGAAACTAACACAACATTGTATATCGAGTATAATCCAATAAAAATTAAATTTAAAAAAGATTTTGCATCCAGAATATATAAAGAAATCTCAAAACTCAACAGTAAAAAAAAAAAGAAAAACTCAACAGTGACAAAATGAACAACCCAATAAAAATAAGCAAATTCTATGAACATACCCTTTACCAAACAAGATACATATATGACAAATAAGTGTATGAGAAAGTTCCCCAAATAATTAGGACAGCTAAAATTAAGGATTGACCATACCAAAGATTGACAAGGAATTGGAACTCTCATACCTTGCTGGTGGGAATGTAGAATGATACAACCACTTTGGAAATAGTTTGACAGTTTCATGAAAAGTTAAACATATGCCTACCATGTGACTCAGCCATTCTATTCCTATATATTTATCCAAGAGAAAAAAGGAAATATACATCCATACAATTTTCATAGCAGCTTTATTTGTAACAGTCAAAAACTGTGTGTTAGGCAGAATTCTAAGTTGGTTCCAAGATTCCTGCATGTATTCTCCTGGTATAAATGCACCTACCTTCTCCCAGTTATTAAAAAAGTACTAATCCAGGTACTACTTTGAAAAGATTGTGCAGATGTTATTAAGGTCCCAAATCAGTTGAGTTTAAGATAGGGGGATGACCTGAGGGGCCTGGCCTAATCACCTGAGCCCTTTAAATCTGGGTCTAGCGGTCAGACTAGTAAAGTCAGGGATTTGAAGCATGAGGGGGATTCATGTATGAAAAGTTCTCTGCTACTGGTCTGAAGATGGAGGGAGCCATGTGGCAAAGAATGAAGACACCCTCTAGCAGCTGAGAGAGACCCCTGACAGCCAGCAAGAAAATGGGGACCACTGTTCTACAGCTAGAAGAAACTGAATTTAGTGAACAACATAATGAGCTCGGAAGTGGCTTTTTCCCCAGAGCCACAAAAAAGAAATGCAGCCTGGCAGACACCTTGATTTCAGCCTTATAATACCGTAAGCAGAGAAGTTTGGCTATAGTGTGCCTGGACTTTTGCCCTACATAACTAAAAACTAATAAATGGGTGTTGTTTTAAGCAGCTAAGATTGTAGTAACTTGTTATGCAGCAATAGAAAACTACTACAAACTAGAAACAACTCAAGTGACAATCAACAGATAAATGGATAAACAAGTTGTAATATACTCATACAATGTAAAATTCTCATCAATAAAGAGAAATAAACTATTGATACATGCAACATGAATAAATTTTAAAATTCTGCTGAGAGAAAAAAGCCAAAAAAAGTCTACATATTATATGATATCATTTTCATAAAACTTTAAAAAGTGCAAACTAATGTACAGTGACAGAAAGCAGACGAGTGATTGCTTGGAGATGGGGGACAGAGAAGGGTGGGAAGTGGGGATTAAAAAAGGGTACACAGATACTTTTGGGGTAATGAATAGGCTCATTATCTTGATTGTGATGATGTATATTTATACATATGTCAAAACTCTGTCAAAAGTGTCAAAAATGTGTTTCAATTATTCCTCAAGGAGTTTTTTAAGTAAAAATTAAATTATAATATTTTAAAAGAAGAGATGAAAGAAAATTTGAACACAATGAAAATGAAATTAAATGCTACATGTTAAAAAATAAATAAATAGAAGAGTCTCTGGGAACTTTCTTTTTGTTTGTTTTTAGAACCATTTAAATTCTACAATGAAAGATGGATATGAAAACTTGCTAAAGTAATTATACTGGATATTCATTATTTGTGGATTCTGTATTTGTGAATTCATTACACACTAACATTTATTTGTAATACAAAAATAAACACTCACAGTGTTTTTGTGGTTGTTTACAGAACTGCATATGGGCAGTGGTGAAAATTTTGAGTTGAAGTGCATGTTTTTAACTGAGCTCAAACAAGGCAACATTCTGCCTTTTTGCTGCAGCTCTCATACTATAAACAATAGTTCTTTTTGTGATTTATTTACTGCCATGATTTTTGCATTTTTGTAATTTTTGTTGGTGAGTTCGCTGTTTAAAATGGTCCCCAAGCATAATGCAGAGCACTGTCCAGTGTTCCTAAGTGCGAGATGGCTGTGATATGCCTTAAAGAGAAAATGTGTGTGCTAGATAAATTTTGCTCAGCTATGAGTTATATTGCTGCTGTCGGCTGTGAGTTCAATGTTAATGAATCAGCACTATACCTTATGAAGTGTCTTTAAACAAAAGCACACACAGAATAATATAATACATTCATTGTTTGATGAAAATGTTGTAATCAGAGGCTTGCAGGAACCTAACCCTGTATTTTCCCCTAGGAGTAATGTTTAAGTATTTGTTAATTCAGTTTTCACAGCAACTTTATAGAACCTAACTACCATGAATAAGGAGAAGTTTGTTTTCAATGAACTATAGATCTAGATCCTATAATCTAGGCTTATATGGATAGTCAGAGGCTTTAGAAATAATTATTTCTCTGATAACTTCTGCTTTGCCTATTTTTTATTTCAGTAAATTAAATACAATAAATTATATAGATTTTCCCACTTATTCTCCACTGTAGATACTCTAATTTTCCTCCTTTACACTTAAGTTTAAAATCCTATCTACTATCCTTAATTTCAGATGACCTCTGTCCATTTCATGCTTTAAAGCATGAATTTCCTCTTACTTAAAAGCATTTTAAAATGTTATAAACCTCCTATGTTTTCCTCTAAGAGTTTGATAGTTTCTGGCCTTACATTTAGGCCTTTAATCCATTTTGAGCTTATTTTTGTGTATGGTGTTAGGGAGTAATCTAATCTCATACTTTTACATGTACCTGTCCAGTTTTCCCAGCACCACTTATTGAAGAGGCTGTCCTTTCTCCACTGTACATTCCTGCCCCCTTTATCAAAGATAAGGTGACCATATGTGTGTGGGTTTATCTCTGGGCTTTCTATCCTGTTCCATTGATCAATATTTCTGTTTTTGTGCCAGTACCATACTGTCTTGATTACTGTAGCTTTGTAGTATAGTCTGAAGTCAGGGAGCCTGATTCCTCCAGCTCAGTTTTTCGTTCTCAAGATTGCTTTGACTATTCGGGGTCTTTTGTGATTCCATATAAATTATGAAATTTTTTGTTCTAGTTCTGTGAAAAATGCCAATGGTAGTTTGATAGGGATTGCATTGAATCTGTAGATTGCTTTGGGTAGTAGAGTCATGACATAAATCACAACAAGATCCTTTTTGACCCACCTCCTAGAGAAATGGAAATAAAAACAAAAATAAACAAATGGGACGTAACAAAACTGCAAAGCTTTTTCAGAGCAAAGGAAACCATAAACAAGACCAAATGACAACTCTCAGAATGGGAGAAAATATTTGCAAATGAAGCAACTGACAAAGGATTAATCTCCAAAATTTACAAGCAGCTCACACAGCTCAATAACAAAAAAACAAACAACCCAATCCAAAAATGGGCAGAAGCGTCCGGAGCCTGTGCTCCGCAATGGGAGAGGCCACAACAGTGAGAGGCCCGTGTATCGCAAAAAAAAAAAAAAAAAAAAAAAAAAAAAGGGCAGAAGACCTAAATAGACATTCCTCCAAAGAAGATATACAGATTGCCAAGAAACACATGAAAGAATACTCAACATCATTAATCATTAGAGAGATGCAAATCAAAACTACAATGAGATATCATCTCACACCAGTCAGAATGGCCATCATCAAAAAATCTAGAAACAATAAATGCTGGAGAGGGTGTGGAGAAAAGGGAACACTCTTGCACTGCTGGTGGGAATGTGAATTGGGACAGCCACTATGGAGAACAGTATGCAGGTTTCTTAAAAAACTACAAATAGAACTACCATATGACCCAGCAATCCCACTACTGGGCATATACCCTGAGAAAACCATAATTCAAAAAGAGTCATGTACCACAATGTTCATTGCAGCTCTATCTACAATAGCCAGGAGATGGAAACAACCTAAGTGTCCATCATCGGATGAATGGATAAAGAAGATGTGGCACATATGTACAATGGAATATTACTCAGCCATAAAAAGAAACGAAATTGAGCTATTTGTAATGAGGTAGATGGACCTAGAGTCTGTCATACAGAGTGAAGTAAGTCAGAAAGAGAAAGACAAATACTGTATTCTATCACATATATATGGAATTTAAGAAAAATAAAAAAAGGTCATGAAGAACCTAGGGGTAAGACGGGAATAAAGACACAGACCTACTAGAGAATGGACTTGAGGATATGGGGAGGGGGAAGGGTAAGGTGTGACAAAGTGAGAGAGTGGCATGGACATATATACACTACCAAGCGTAAAGTAGATAGCTAGTGGGAAGCAGCCGCATAGCACAGGGAGATCAGCTCGGTGCTTTGTGACCACCTAGAGGGGTAGGATAGGGAGGGTGGGAGGGAGGGAGACAGAAGAGGGAAGAGATATGGGAACATATGTATATGTATAACTGATTCACCTTGTTATACAGCAGAAACTAACACACCATTGTAAAGCAATTATACTCCAATAAAGATGTAAAAAGAAGAAAAAGAGAAAATCTTTTTTTAAAACATAAAAAAGTTATAAACCTTATAGTTACAGGAATTGCATAAAACTCTTTCCTTATATAAAACAAGATGATATTTCAACTTTCCTTCTTAAATTTACTTTTAAATAACTTGATTCAGTTTTTACATGAATTGACAAGAAACGTTATTGTATTTGCTATAAAATGTTTATTGGGGATGCAATTTGCCATATCACCAAATGGACTGTTAATAAAAATCCTATGTGAGAAATAGGATTTTCAACGGCAACAAAAGCAAAAATAAACAAGTGGGACTACATCAAACCAAAAAGCTTCTGCACAGCAAAGGAAACCATCAACAAAATGAAAAGACTTGTAAAAATTGGGAGAAAATATTTGCAAATACGATAAGGGGTTAATATCCAAAATATATAAAGAACTCATACAACTCAACAGCAAAGAACCACAATTTGGGCTTCTCTGGTGGTGCAGAGGTTGGGAGTCCACCTGCCGATGCAGGGGACGCGGGTTCGTGCCCCGGTCTGGTAGGATCCCACGTGCCGCGGAGCGGCTGGGCCCGTGAGCCATGGCCGCTGAGCCTGTGCGTCCGGAGCCTGTGCTCCACAATGGGAGAGGCCATGACAGTGAGAGGCCCACGTACCGCAAAAAAAAAAAAACCAAACAAACAAACCACAATTTGATCAAAAAATGGGCAGATGATCTGAATGATGGCCAACAGGTACGTCAATAATTGTTCAACATCACTAATCATCAAGGAAATGCAAATCAAAACCACAATGGGGATATCACCTCACACCTGTCAGAATGGCTATTATCAAAAAGACAAGAAATAACAAGTGTTGGTGAGGATGTGGAGAAAAGGGAACCCTTGTGCACTGTTTTGGGGAGTGTAAATTGGTGCAGTCAGTATGAAAAACAGTATGGAGTTTCCTCAAAAAGTTAAAAATAGAACTGTCATATGATCCAGCTATTCCACTTCTGGGTATTATCCAATGGAAACAAAAAAAATAACTCAAAAACATATATGCACCTCTCTGCTCATTGCAGCATTATTTACAATAGCCAAGACATGGAAGTAACCTAATTATCCATTAATGAATAAATGGATAAAGAAAATACTGCATATATATACACACACACACACACGCACACACACACACACACACGATGGAATATTATTCAGCCATAAAAGAAGGAAATCTTTCCGTTTGTGACAACATGGACAGCACTTGAAGGTTGAGGATATTATGTGAAATGAGATAAGTCGAAGATAAATACCATATAATATCACTTACATGTAAAATCTAAACAAAACAAAACAAACAAAAGCAAAAACCAGAACTCATAGATACAGAGAACAGATTGGTGGTTGCCAGAGGTGGGGGGTGGGGTGGAGGGTGGGTGAAATGGATGAAGGTGGTCATAAGGTACAAAATTCCAGTTATAAAATAAATAAGTCCTGGGGATGTAATATATAGCATGGTAACTATAGTTAATTATACTGTCTTGTATATTTGAAAGTTACTAAGAGAGTAAATCTTAAAAAGTTCTCATCATAAGAAAAATATCTGTGCCTCAAAAAAATTATTTTTCTTTTTGTCAAGGAGAATAATGTAGCTGACCATGTTTCCTTTTACATTTTGTCTTCTAGGAAGCTCAGACTTAAATTTTAGGTTAAATATAGTTAATATGAAGACTTTCTATTTCAAAAAAATATTCAAAAAATATTCAAAAAAATATTTTGCCAATTCTGAATCTTTACTCCTTATTTTTATTATATTATTGAATGTGTTCTTGCTTTAAGACCTTGTGGGAAGTTGTGCTGCATTCTTGACATAAAAGACTAGTACATGACTTTGGGCTTCCCTGGTGGCACAGTGGTTAAGAATCCACCTGCCAGGGGACACTGGTTCGAGCCCTGGTCCAGGAAGATCCCACATGCCATGGAACAACTAAACCCGTGTGCCACAACTATTGAGCCTGCGTTCTAAAGTCCGTGAGCCACAACAACTGAAGCCCGAGTGCCTAGAGCGTGTGCTCTGCAACAAGAGAAGCCACCGCAATGAGAAGCCTGACACCTCAACGAAGAGTAGCCCCCACTCACCACAACTACAGAAGGCCCAGGAGCAGCAACAAAGACCCAATGCAGCCAAAAATAAATAAATAAAATTTAAAAATTAAAAGAAAAAAAAAGGCCAGTACATGACTTAAAGCTAATGCCCTAGCCTTACCATCACAAACCAGGAAGAACAGTTTAATATCAAATATGACAAAATTAATATTTCTACTTAGGGAAAATGCTTTCCACTTTCCAGTGGATAATACTAACTAATTTTATTCATTAGATCTGTAACTTTTGCATTGGGTGGGTAAGTTTTACAGCTAGCTCATCCTGAAGGTTTATCTGGACATAATATTAAAAATCAGATGGGCAGAAATTATAAGCAAGTCTTTAATGACTGATGCCAATTATAACAACAATTCTTTCAGAAAAGAGTTCAGCCCAAAACAATCTATTCCATGTTCAATAACAGAACAACAGCAACAAGCAAACAAAAAATACAAATAAAAACCCCTTGATACTTAAATAAAGAAAGTGTAGTCATCATTGTAGATATTCTTGGGACTCATCTGTTTTTGAAGATGGGCTAGCCCTAAGGGGAAAAATACCAGATTTCAAAGCAGAAATTCTGAGCTAAATTCCGATTCTGCTTCTTGATGTCTACCTTGGGTGGGGTTGGGGGAAAGGTTGGAATGATTAAATTAGCTAATAAAATTAAAAACACATTTTTGGACTTACTTCACTTCAGTATTATATTCTCTAGGTCCATCCATGTTGTTGCAAGTGGCAATATTCTTTTTTATGTCTGAGTAATATTCCATTATGTATATATATATATACCATTTCTACTTAAACCAATCATCTGCTGATGGGCACTTGGGTTGTTTCCATGTCTTGGCTATTGTATATAGTGCTGCTATGAGCATTCGGATGCATGTATCTTTTTGAACTAGAGTTTTCATATTTTCAGTCTGCCCAGGAGTGAGATTGCTGGATCTACTTTAGTTTTTTAAGGAAACTCCATACTGTTTTCCACAGTGGTTGCACCAATCTACATTCCCATGAACAGTATAGGAGGGTTCCCTTTTATCCATACCCTCTCCAGCTTATATCACTTGTAGACTTTTTGATGATAGCCATTCTGACAGATGGGAGATGATACCTCATTGTGGTTTTGATTTTCATATCTCTAATAATTAGTGATGTTGAGCATTTTTTCATGTGCCGTTGGCCATCTGTATGTCTTGGATAGTTTGTTTATTGAGTTGAATGAGTTGTTTGCATATTTAGGATATTGACTCCCTGTCTGTCACATCATTTGCAAATGTTTTTTTCCCATTCCATAGGAGGTCTTTGTTTTGTTGATAGTTTCCTTTGCTGTGCAAAGGCTTTTAAGTTTCATTAGGTCTCATTTGTTTATTTTCGTTTTTATTTCTTTTGCCTTGGGACACTGATGTAAGAAAATATTGCTATGGTTTATGTCAGATAATGTTTTGCCCATGTTCTCTTCTAGAAGTTTAATGGTGTCATGTCTTATATTTAAGTCTTTAAACCACTTGGAGTTTATTTTTGTGTATGGTGTGACGGAGTGTTCTAACTTCATTGATTTACATGTGGCTGTCCAGCTTTCCCAACACCACTTGCTGAAGAGACTACCTTTTCTCCATTGTATATTTTTGCCTCCTTTGTCATAGATTGATTGACCTTAGGTGTGTGGGTTTATTTTGGGGCTTTCCATTCTGTTCCATTGAGCTGTATGTCAGCCAATAACCAGCTGTTTTGATTATGCAGCTTTGTAGTATTAAGTGTGGAAGGGTTATACCTCCAGCTTTGTTCTTTTTCCCCCAGGATTGCTTTGGCAATTCTGGGTCTTTTGTGGTTCCATATAAATTTTAGGATTATTTGTTCTAGTTCTGCGAAAAAATGTCATAGGTATTTTGATAGAGATCATGTTAAATCTGTAGATTGCTTTGGGAAGTCTGGCCATTTTAACAACGTTGATTTTCTAATCCATAAGCATGGGATATTTTTCCATTTCTTTGAATCATCTTCAATTTCCTTATCATGTTTTTATAGTTTTCAGCACATAGATCTTTCACTTCCTTGATTAACTTTCTTCCTAGGTATTTTATTTTTTTGATGCCTTTTTTTTTTTTCTGCTGCATTGGGTCTTCCATTGCTGTGCACGGGATTTCTCTATTTGCAGTGAGTAGGGACTACTCTTCGTTGCGGTGCGAGGGCTTCTTACTGCGGTGGCTTCTCTTGTTGTGGAGCACAGGCTCTAGGCACGCAGGCTTCAGTAGTTGTGGCACATGGGCTTCAGTACTTATGGCTTGCAGGCTCTAGAGCGCAGGCTCACAGTTCTGGCTCACAGGCTTGGTTGCTCCACGGCATGTGGGATCATCCCAGACCAGGGCTCGAACTCATGTCCCCTGCATTGGCAGGCAGGCTGTTAACCACTGCACTACCAGGGAAGCCCTTTGATGCAATTTTAAGTGGGGTTGGTTTTTTTGCTTTCTCCTTCTGATATTTCATTGGTAAAGAAATGCCACAGATATCTGTATATTATTATTGTAGCCTGCTACCTTGCTCAATTAATTTATTAGTTGTAATAGTTTTTGTGGGGAGAATATAGGGTTCTCTCTATAGAGTATCATGTCATCTGAAAACAGTGACAGTTTTACCTCTTCCCTTCCAATTTGGATACCTTTTATTTCTTTTTCTTGTCTGATTGCTGTGGCTAGGACTTCCAATACTATGTTGAATAGAATTCATAAGAGTGGGCATCCTTGTCTTGTTCCTGATTTTAAAGGAAAGGCTTTCAGCTTTTTGTTGTTGAGTATTATGTTGCCTGTGGGTTTGTCATAAATGGCTTTTAATGTGTTGAGATATGTTCCCTTATACCCACTTTGGTAAGAGGTTTTTTTTGTTTGTTTGTTTTTTGTAAAGACCCAAACTACCTGATGGCTTTCAGAGGAAGGGTTTTTATTATTTATTTATTTATTTGGCTGTGTTGAGTCTTCATTGTTGCATGCAGCCTTTCTCTAATTGCAGCGAGTGGGGGCTAATATTTGTTGTGGTGCATGGGCTGCTCATTGCAGTGGCTCCTCTTATTGTGCAGCACAGGCTCTAGGCACACAGGCTTCAATAATTGTGGTACGTGGGCTCAGTAGTTGCGCATGGGCTTAGTTGCTCTGTGGCATCTTCCTGGACCAGGGATTGAATGCAGTGTCCCCTGCATTGGCAGGTGAATTCTTAACAACTGCGCCACCAGGGAAGTCCCTTGGTAAAAGTTTTTATCATGAATGGATGTTGAATTTTGTCACGTTTTTTGTCTATTGAGATGACCTAGTGGTTTTTGTCTTTCCTTTTGTTAAGGGGGTGTATCATACTGATTGATCTGTGTTATGTTGAACCATCCTTGAGACCCTGGAATAAATCCAACTTGATCATGGTGTATGATCCTTTTTGTGTATCATTGGATTCAGTTTGCTAACATTTTTTTGAAAACTTTTGCATCTATATTCATCAGAGATATTGGCTTGTAATTTCCTTTTTTGTAGTGTCTTTGTCTGGTTTTATTATCAGGGTGGTTGTGGCTTCATAGAATGAATTTGGGAGTGTTCCCTCCTCTTCAATCTTTTGGAATAGTTTGAGGAGGTCAGGTATAAATTCTTTTTGTGTTTGGTAGAAGTCCCCAGTGAAGCCATCCAGTCCTGGACTTTGTTTTCAGGGAGTTTTTGTTTTTTTACAGATTCTATTTCACTTCTAGTGTTTCTTCTTGACTCAATTTTGGCAGGCTGTATGTTTCTAGAAATTTGTCCATTTTTTCTAGGTTGCCCAATTTGTTGGCATATAGCTGTTCATAGTACTCTCTTTTGATTTTTTGTATTTCTGTGGTATTGGTCGTTATTTCTCCTCTTTCATTTCTTATTTTGTTTATTTGGGTCCTCTCTCTTTTCTTCTTCTCTTTACTTCTTTTAGAATTCAATATCAAGAAACAGTCTTTTTAGACCAACTGACAATGTGTTCATTTGTCAGATATAAGAATTATATAACCAGTGTTTCCTTGCCTTGAATACAAGCAAGTTCAAACTAAAATTTATGCTTGATTATGGGAATTATGTTAACTAAAAATTTAAAATTATGACTCTTCTATTTCTCCTTCCATTTTTAACTTTTATATCTTAGTCAGTTCTACTATAAAACTTTTACTGAAAGCTACTTTAAATCCTTTCTGAAAGTAAGAAAGTTACACATTTCTTAAATTTGTTAGAACTTTGTTAGTACTTCAAAGAAAAGGGCCCCATACTATTCACTTTTGTGTCCCTGGGCACTTTAAAATTTATCCTTAAATTGTGCTTGCAGCATAGTACACAATAGAAATTGAACTATGAATGGCTCATATTATCATTTGAAGAATTGCTACACAATGGGAATGGAATTCATTAATTCCATAATTATTTACTGAGCACCTACCATGTGCCAGACACCATTTTGAAGCCAGTGATACTGTGATGAACAAGATGACGGTCCTGGGACTCATATTTTAGTAGGAGAGGACAAATAATAAACACATAAGCAAATAAGATACTTTCAGAGAGTAATAAAGGTCTTGAAGAAATCACCTGAGAACCTGGTGGAAGTTGGAAAGGATACCTCAAGATAATGTGTATTTTCATACTACCATCCATGAAAAGATCTGAATTGTCAATTTGAAAGGGATACTGCCTATATCACCAGTTCAATCTTTGGGGGCATTTTTTTAAAACAATGCTAAGGAGTCTCATTTAAGGACTTAGAAGTAGAAGATGTTGAACACTGTATCATTAGAGCATCAAAATAACACAAGCAATTATGTTATTTAAGCTCATTATATGAACAATAGAACAGTCTTTTGACTTTCACTAAGGTAGTCTTCTATTTTTATCTCTTAAGTTTCCTCTGCATTTTCCTAGGTTCCCTTCACTGTAACCTTTCTTCCAAAAGATGAGTGGATCATAAGCCAAAAGATAAACATATATCACCAGCTAGGATACGTACTTAAGTTTTAGTTTCCCTGATGTGAATTAGATAGGTGTAATATCATTGAGGCCATTGTTTTCTCTTCTTCATGCAATTGCAGCATCCTCTGGTGGGCATTATTTTATTTAATAGCTTTTGAGAAAAGCTTTTACAGTTTTTGAGAAACAGCTTTTATGACATTTAGCACAGAAATAAAATATTATAGTGCTTCATTATTTTCACTGTTACCAACTTCACAAAGTATTATGTTAGTGCTTAGTGTCAAATTTAAACAAGCATCTGAGAGATATGCAATTACATAAGTACAAATAATAATGACACTACTACAAATAAATGGTAATACATTATTCTGGAAAATCTTCAGTTGAATTTTGAGGGAAAAACAAAAATTTATCATGAGATTTAAATTCTCTAATTGTACCCTATCCTTTTACATATTTTGACTTCTATCCCATGGTACATTTATTAGCTATTCAGAAAAACTAAAAAGCACAACTGAAAAGGGTAAAATAAGTTATTTAATATAATTTTTTAGCCAATGGGACAAAAATTTATTGTTTCTAATGAGTAATACAAAATTAATGAAATAAAACAGCATAATTTATAAAACAAATAGCAAAGATTCTTAGTTTTTATAGGATGATTTACAACTCAATCTCATAAATAGGTACTGATAGTCTATAATAGAACATATAAGAAAAGTTGGAGATTAGTGCTTTTTCATTTCTGTAATCTATTTCCTTCTAGTTATAGATGTTGCTGCTTTCCAAGGAGAACCTGTAATAAGGAAAAAGGTCTCAAGAGAACAAAGACAAAGTTGTGATAGTGGGATTAATTGGAAACCCATCCCAGAGCCCTGAGATTCCAATATCAGAGACAGGGATAGAATGCCAGGAGAGTAAATTATGCGTGGTTAACACATCATAAATGCTTATTATAACAAATAACTGAAGAGAAGATGGCACTTAAGTCAGAACTTTAATGGATGCATAAGCTAAGAGTAAGTATAAAAGAAAGAGGGACTCAAATGCTTATGAATCAAGAGGGGTACTCTAGAGTTGCCAAATTCTAACCAGAGGCGCAATTACAGCTGCTATCTGGGCACAGAAAACAAAACCACGAGTATAAGATAAGTGCTTAGCCAGCCTAGAAGAATCACTAGGGTATTTTTTTTCTTTAATTGAAGTATAGTTGACATAGAATATCATGTTAGTCTCAGGTATACAACAGAGTGATTCAACATTTATACAGTATGAATTTATCACCACAATAACTCTAGTATCTATCTGTCACCATACAAAGTTACTGCAATATTATTGACTATATTCTCTATGCTGTACATTACATCTCTGTGACTTATTTTATAACTAGAAGTTTGTACCTTTTTTTTTTTTTTTTTTTTTTTTGCGGTACGTGGGCCTCTCACTGTTGTGGCCTCTCCCATTGCAGAGCACAGGCTCCGGACGTGCAGGCTCAGTGGCCATGACTCACGGGCCTAGCCGCTCCACGGCATGTAGGATCTTCCCAGACCGGGGCACAAACCCGTGTCCCCTGCATCGGCAAGCGGACTCTCAACGACTGCGCCGCCAGGGAAGCCCAGAAGATTGTACCTCTTAATCCCCTTCACCTATTTCACCCAACCACCTCCCCCCACTCCCCTCTGGGGACCACCAATTTGTTCTCTGTATTTATAAGTCTGTTTCTGTCTTGCTTTGTGTGTTCATTTCTTTTCTTTTTTAGATTCCACATATAAGTGAAATCATATGGTATTTGTCTTTCTATCTGACTTATATATATCACTTAGCATAATACCCTCTAGATCCATCCATGTTGTTGTAAATGACAAGATTTCACTCTTTTTTATGGTTGAGTAATATTCCACTTTAAATATATACATATATATTATATATATATATATATATATATACACACACACACACACACATACACACACACACACACCACATCTTATCCATTCATTTATTAATGGGCTCTTAGGTTGCTTCCATATCTTGGCTATTATAAATAATGCTGCATGCAATGAATATAGATGTACATATATTTTTTGAATTGGGTTTTCATTTTCTTAACCAGGGCATTCTTATGTTACTTTTAAGATCTCTCGAATGGCTGCTAGTGTTTGGCATTTTCAAGTTTATAAATCTCTGCTATCCTAAGCTGACACTTTATCTAAGATTGGTGCTCTGATTGCCACCTAAAATGTGACTGTTTACTTTCCTGAAGTTTCTATTCTAAACTGTTACTGAACTGACTGAACTCCACTTTCACAATTCCATGAAATTTTATCACTGAAAGTACTACTACTTTTTTTCCCCATTCCTTTCTAATCCTGATAAGAAACTGAAATAAAATAAGCATATATGTTAAGCTCATTATACATTATGAAATTATCAAATATATGACTATAAATTAATTTAACCTCCTCAAAAGTACAAAAGAATAAAAAGGAAAAAATAAAGTAGACTAATCTTTTCTACAGCAGAAACTTCCAAGCCTTAGAGAATCAGGTCAGTACAATCAGCAAACCATATCGCAAGCAACCATATAGATATAACTGTTTATAGTAAATATGTTTTATATAATTCCATTCATGAAAATATTTATGTGAAAGATTTCCTTATAGTCACTGTTGTAATATAGTTTTTATAAAGACTATTTTAACTCAGTTTTGAGGCCCTGGCTAGAGGCTGGTCAGTTCCCTTTCTTGAGAAGCCAAAGAAATTCATACCCCCAACAACCTCCGTTACAGAGCTCTCACACTTCAAATCACTGTACACTCACCCTAACTGCTCCAGGGCCAGGTAACAGACAACCAAGAACAGCCCCTATGTGCCAAAGCCTATGAAATTACTCAGACCAGCCCACCTTAAGCCTCCTTATCCTGTCTCACCCTATTCCTTCTCACAGAAATCAAAACAGAGGCACTTGCCTACTGTCCCCAACTCTCCCTCTGCCTTGTGATCTACCCTGGTACTTCCCCTGAGTGGGCCTGTGTGGCATACTGCTTCTTTCTAGGGAGCTGTGAGTATAATAAACTGTAAAAGTCTTTCTGGTTTCTCTCTTTTGATCTGAATCTGGCCTCACATACCTCATTCAAGGTAATATGGATAAAACAAGTGTCAATAGGGAATTCCCTGGCGGTCCAGTGGTTAGGAATTAGGACTTTCACTGCTGGGCCCGGGTTCAACCCCTGGTCAGGGAACTAAGATCCCACAAGCCGGCTGCACGGCGTGGCCAAACAGACAAAAAACAAGTGTCAGTAATAGTTGTCAATAGGGTCTATGGCTCTATCATAGACAACTATGTCCTGTTACTTGGGAGCTGCCACAAATCAGCGAAAGTGACTGTATGTTACCCCAGTAACTACCGTTTTATTTTAGCACAGTTCCAGTGATGCATGTATTAACCTAATAATGCTGAATCAGAAACTTTACCATTTGATCTTTTATTATCAAAAAATTCGATCCTTAAGGTTGACTTTTAAAATGGCAATATTAATAAACAAAGAAAAATCTTTCAAACAATTTAAGCTATCTTTTGAAGAAATTGTTACAAAGAAATAATCATGTTGGATAAGCAAGGCAACAAGGTAGAAGGACTAACTGAAATCTAACATAAAAGTAAGCACAAATGAAGAAAAACTTCCTACCATCCCTTGCACTGGAACAAAATCTTTTGGTATTGAGAGATGACTGTATGGACATCATGCAGAAGTTGACCTATATGCAAGAAAACTTGAAACATTGCATACGTCAAGCCAGGAAATGTTAAATTAAACAATTTAATAAATTGAACCGCCAGCATAGTTATAATACTTGATCTTTTCTTTTTCCGGTTATCCTGCAATCCCCATCAGGAGATGTAATAGCTAATGAGCTGGGCTGCTAGAGCTGAAGTTACTTTTTAAATATGCTATTTTCATAAGTATACTATTACTTGTACTAGAAGTAAATCTAGGTGTAGAATAACAAAAACAGTCTGGGAAATACTAAGTAGGGTTGGTCACACACTCACTTAATGTATTTCACTTTGCTTTGTTGATGTTCTTCATCTCATCCCCAAAAAAGATCTCTAAAATAATTACAACTTGAAAGGGAAGAGACTTTAGCCATTATCTTTTTAGTGTTCCTATTAATAATATTCCAGTGCCATTCTACCTTATCTACATGTAAAGTAAATTGAAGATTGACAGCAAGTTGTGGTTTACTTCCTACTCAGAGTTGTAAGTGTCTACAACCAGACTAAGTTTTCATCATAAAATAGTTTTATGTCCATCAACAGAGGAATGGATAAAGAAGATGTGGTACATATATACAATGGAATATTAGTCATAAAAAAGGAGCAAAATAGTGCCATTTGCAGAGACGTGGATAGACCTAGAGACTGCCATACAGAGTGAAGTAAGTCAGAAAGAGAAAAACAAACATCATATAATGTCGCTTATATGTGAAATCTAGAAAAATGGTACAGATGAACTTATTTGCAAAGTAGAAATAGAGACACAGATGTAGAGAACAAACTTATGGACACCAAGGGGGGCAGGGTGGTGGAATGAATTGGGATACTGGGATTTACATATATACACTACTATGTATAAAATAAATAATTAATGAGAACTTACTGTATAGCACAGGGAACTCTATTCAGTGCTCTGTGGTGAGCTAAATGGGAAGGAAATCTAAAAAAAAGGGGGATATATGTATATGTATAACTGATTCACTTTGCTGTACAGCAGAAACTAAACAAAACTGTAAAGCAACTATATTCCAATAAAAATTAATTTTAAAAATAAATAGTTTTAGAGAAAACAAGAAAAAGCTTCTGCTTGCCACACATACTTTTTTCCCCCTCCCTTCACCAGTTTTTTAGGCATAGATAATTTTTTTCATTGACTTTGATCTATACTCCAAAGCCCCCAGCCTCACTCATTACATTCTGACTGATAGTTTTTGTCACCTTATTAATCTTTTTTGTTTGTTTGTTTGTTTTGTTTTGTTTTGTTTTTTTGCGGTACATGGGCCTCTCACAGTTGTGGCCTCTCCCGTTGCAGAGCACAGGCTCCGGACGCGCAGGCTCAGCGGCCATGGCTCACGGGCTCAGCTGCTCCACGGCATGTGGGATCTTCCCAGACCAGGGCACGAACCCGTGTCCCCTGCATCGGCAGGCGGACTCTCAACCATTGCGCCACCAGGGAAGCCCAACCTCTTCATTTTTGAAGTTTTCCAGATATAAAAATTAAATGCTGTTTCTTAAACATTATAAACTGAGCCAATATTAAAAAAATAGATATCTACCTTGTCTGAGAAAAGATAGAAATTATAGATAGCAAAAATTCTTAGTGACACTAAATTTTAAAAATTGTGTTAATTTCAAGGACTTAAAATTCAGTCAAAGTGTTAAATCTCCCAGTTTTCTGGTTTTTTATACTTTAGTTATAAATTCCACTAAAAGTCTTAGTTGTCCTGCCCAGATCTGGGTGGGTTAAAAATAATGACCAATAATGTCCACAGATCATCAACTAAAAACTGCTAAAGATAATTAAATGGTTTGAGAAGTTTCCTACTTCTTGTACTACATCACAAAACTGCTATTTCATAAATTTAATCACGACTCTCACAGCTTACACTATGCATAGTTGTGAATGACTTTCATCTTATTAAATATACTTTTACTCATTTTCTTCTGATTAGCAGATTAGATTACATTCTGATTACATTCCTACCTTGAAGTTAAAATAAAGGACTTTATTGACTGGGGGGTGATGCCAACAAAATGGTGAAATAACAGTTTTCTACCATCTTCCCCTCAAAGAACACCAATTTTGACAACCACCCATGGATGAGAATGCCTTTGTGGAAGTCTGGAAGTCCAGTTGAGAACTTCCAGCACGTCATTGGAGGGAAAAAAGAAATCTGAGATTGGATGCATTGAAGAAGGTAAAAGGAACAGTTTTACTTTACCCCCAAGGCGGCACAGTTCAGTCCCAAGAGAGATCTTCTTGGTCCATGATTTCTCCCATGGGAAAAAGTGAGAGTATGTGAGTAAGCACCCAGATTTCCCTAATTGTTCAGGATGCTGCCAAAGAGGCCCATTTCTCCCTTGAATACTGTCACGAACTGTACAACAGAGGGTCAGAGAGGGGCTGAAAGAATGGAACCCAGGGCTCAGAATACAACATAACAAAGAGACACAGATCCTACTAACCACTTCATGAACTCCATCAGGAAGCCCACGCACAATCCAGTGGTGATGCCATTTCTGAGGATACAAGAGCTGGCCCATGGACAGCCCAAACACTCTGCAGCCCTCATCCACACCCTGACACCTCAAAGCTGGTTCCCTGTGCACGCCCTCAGAAGTGAGAGCAGGTCCTTGCAGATGACTAGTGAGCATATGCAGAATGCTGGCCTGACTCTGTAGAATTGAAACAAAGCACACAAACAAGCATTCAACATTGCCCTAAGGAAAGAAAATGGAAAGTTGTCAGTACCCGACCCGACTTTGCAGGATTAAGAAAAGACACACAGACTTAAGAATTCCCCACCAGAAGGGAAAAAGAAGTGTGGAACATAGAGAAGGACTGAGAAAGCCTCAGAATCCCTAATAGGTCAGACAGAAGGTATTTATCTCTTGAGGCCAGTCAGTTAAGACTAGAAGAGGCAATTGTTTCTTCAAATGTAAAGACAGCAACACAAAACTTCCAGAAATAAGAAAAAATGAAGAAAACATGACACAATCAAAAGAATGCAATAATTTCTAGTAACCAACCCAAAGAAATGGAGCTATGCAATTTGCATGAGAAAGGATCCAAAATTCTAACATCCACTTACACCAATGGACAGATAATACAGACAGAAAATAAATAAGGAAATACAAGCTTTAAATGACACAATAGATAAGATACTTTCATTGATATTTATAGGACATTCCATCCGAAAGTGGCAGAATACACTTTCTTCTCAAGTGCACATGGAACATTCTCCAGGATACATCACATTTTGGGTCACAAATCAAGCCTCGGAAAATTGAAGAAAATTAAAATTGTATCAAGCATCTTTTCTGACCACAATGCTATGAGATTAAAAATCAAATACAGGAAAAAAACTGTAAAAACACAAACACATGGAGGCTAAACAGTGTGCTACTAAATAACCAAGAGATCACTGAAAAAATCAAAGAGGAACTCAAAAAATACACAGAAACAAATGACAACAAAAACACGATGACCCAAAACCTATGGGATGCAACAAAAGCAGTTGCAAGAGGGAAGTTTATAGCAATTCAATCTCATCTCAAGAAACAAGAAAAATCTCAAATAAACAATCTAAACTTACACCTAAAGCAACATGAGAAAGAAGAACTAAGAAAACCCAAAGTCAGTAGAAGGAAAGAAATCATAAAGATCAGATAAGAAATAAATGAAACAAATGAAGAAAACAAGAGTGAAGATCAATAAAATGAAGAGTTATTTCTTCAAGAAAATAAACAAAATTGATAAACATTTAGCCAGACTCATCAAGAAAAAAAGGGAAAGGACACAAATCAATAAAATTAGAAAAGAAAAAGGAAAAATCACAACTGACACTGCAGAAATACAAAGGATTATAAGAGACTACTACAAACAACTATATGCCAATAAAATGGACAACCTGGAAAAAATGGAAAAGTCCTTGGAATGGTAAAATTTTCCAAAACTGAACCAGGAATAATTAGAGAACATAAATAGAGCAATCACAAGTAATGAAATTGAAACTGTAATTAAAAATCTTCCAACAAACAAATGGCCAGGACCAGATGGCTTCACAGGTGAATTGTATCAAACATTTACAGAACAGCTAACACCCATCCTTCTCAGGCTCTTCCAAAAAACTTCAGAGGGAGGAACACTCCCAAATTCATTCTACGAGGCCATCATCACCCTGATACCAAAACCAAAGATATAAAAAAAAGAAAATTATAGATCAACATCACTGATGAACATAGATGCAAGAATCCTCAACAAATTACTAGCAAACAGAATCCAACAACACATTCAAAGGATCATACACCACGCTCAAGTGGGATTTATCCCCAGGATGCAAGAATTCTTCAATATATGCAAATCAATCAATGTGATACACCACTTAAAAATTAAAGAATAAAAACCATATCAACATCTCAATAGATGCAGAAAAAGCTTTTGAAAAAATTCAACACCCATTTATGATAAAAACTCTCCAGAAAATGGGCATAGAAGGAACCTACATCAACGTAATAAAGGCAGTATACGACAAACCCAAGCAAACATCATTCTCAATGGTGAAAACCTGGAAGCATTTCCTCTAAGATCAGGAAAAACACAAGGATGTCCACTCTCACCACTCTTTTGCAACACAGTTTTGGAAATTTTAGCCACGGCAATCAGAGAAGAAAAGAAATAAAAGGACTACAAGTTGGAAAAGAAGAAGTAAAACTGTCACTGTTTGCAGATGACAATGATACTATACATAGAAAATCTTAAAGATGCCACCAGAAAAGTGCTAGAACTAATCAATGAATTTGGTAAGGTTGCAAGATACAAAATTAATGCACAGAAATTTCTTGCATTCCTATACACTAACAATGAAAGATCACAGGAGAATTTAAGGAAGCAATCCCATTTACCACTGCAACAAAAAGAATAAAATACCTAGGAATAAACCTACTTAAGGAGTCAAAAGACCTGTATGCAGAAAACTATAAAACACTGATGAAAGAAATCAAAGATGACACAATCAGATGGAGAAATATACCATGTTCTTGGATTGGAAGAATCAATATTGTGAAAATGACTACCCAAAGCAATCTACAGATTCAGTGCAATCCCTATCAAATTGCCAATGGCGATCTTCACAGAATTAGGACAAAAAATATTACAATTTGTATGGAAACACAAAAGACCCTGAATAGCCCAAGCAATTCTGAGACAGAAAAACGGAGCTGGAGGAATCAGACTCCCTGACTTCAGACTGTACTACAAAGCTTTAGTAATCAAGACAGTATAGTACTGGCACAAAAACAGAAATATAGATCAATAGTACAGGATAGAAACCTCAGAGATAAACCCACACACCTATGGTCACCTAATCTATGACAAAGGAGACAGGAATATACAATGGTGAAATGACAGCCTCTTCAATAAGTGGTGCTGGGAAAACAGGATGGCTACATGTAAAAGAATGAAATTAGAACACTATCTAACACCATACACAAAAAATAAACTCAAAATGGATTAAAGACCTAAATGTAAGACCTACTAGACACTATAAAACTCTTAGAGGAAAACACAGGGAGAACACCCTTTGACATAAATTGCAACAATATTTTTTTGGATCTGTCTCCTAGAGTAATGGAAATAAAAACAAAAATACAAATGGGACCTCTTTAAACTTAAAAGCTTTTGCACAGCAACGAAAACTGTAAACAAAATGAAAAGACAACCCACAGTATGGGAGAAAATATTTGCAAACAAAGCAATGGACAAAGGATTAATCTCTAAAATATACAAACAGCTCATGTAGCTCAATATCGAAAAAACAAACAACCCAATCAAAAACTGGGCAGGAGACCTAAACAGACATTTCTCCAAAGAAGACATACAGATGGCCAAGAGGCACATAGAAAGATGCTCAACATCACTAATCATTAGAGAAATGCAAATCAAAACTACAGTGGGGTATCACCTCACAACAGTCAGAATGGCCACCATCAAAAAATCTACAAACAATAAATGCTGGAGAGGGTGTGGAGAAAAGGGAACCCTCTTGCCCTCTTGGTGGGAATGTAAATTGATACAGCCACTGTGGAGAACAGTATGGAGGTTCCTTAAAAAGCTAAAAATAGAACTACCACATACCCAGCAATCCCACTACTGGGCATATATCCTGAGAAAACCATAATTCAAAAAGTTACATGTACCCCAATGTTCATTGCAGCACTATTTACAATAGTAGGACATGGAAGCAGCCTAAATGTCCATTGACAGATGAATGGATAAAGAAGATGTGGCACATGTATACAATGGAATATTACTCAGCCATAAAAAGGAACGAAATTGAGTTATTTGTAGTGAGGTGGATGTAGCTATAGACTGTCATACAGCGTGAAGTAAGTCAGAAAGAGAAAAACAAATACTGTATGCTAATGCATATATATGGAATCTAAAAAAAAATGGTACTGATGAACCTAGTACCAGGGCAGGAATAAAGATGCAGATGTAAAGAACAGACTTGAAGACACGCAGTGGGGGGAGGGGGAAGCTGGAACCAAGTGAGAGATTAGCATTGACATATATACACTAACAAATGTAAAATAGATATCTAGTAGGAAGATGCTGCATAGCACACGGGGATCAGCTCAATCCTTTGTGATGACCTAGAGTTGTGGGATAGGAAGGATGGGAGGGAGGCTCAAAGGGAGGGGATATGGGGATATATGTATACATATAGCTGATTCAGTTTGTTGTACAGCATAAACTAACACAACATTGTAAAGCAATTATACTCTAAAAAAGATATGGTACATATATACAATGGAATATTACTCAGACATAAAAAGGAACAAAATTGGGTCCTCTGTAGAGGTGTGGATGGACCTAGAGTCTGTCATATAGAGTGAAGTAAGCCAGAAGGAGAAAAACAAATATTGTATTATAACACATATATGTGGAATCTAGAGAAATGGTACAGATGAACCTATTTGCAGGGCAGAAATATAGATGAAGATGTAGAGAACAGACATGTCGACACCAGGGGGGAAGGGGAGGGTGGGATGAATTGGAGATTAGGGTGGAAATATATACACTACCATGCGTAAAATAGACAGCTAGTGGGAACATGGTATAAAGCACAGGAAGCTCAGCTCCATGCTCCGTGACAACCTAGACATGTGGGATGGGTGTCATGGGAGGGAGATCCAAGACAGGGGGATATTGGTATACATATAGCTGATTTACTTCATTGTACAGCAGAAACTAACATAATATTATAAAGCAATTATACTTCAATAATAATAATAAAAAAACTAGAAGAGGCAATTGTTTCTTAAAATGTGAAAACAGCAACACAAAACTTCAAGGAACATGAAAGAATAAAGAAAACATGACACCATCAAAAGAACACAATAATTTCTAGTAACCACCCCAAAGAAATGGAGCTTTGCAATTTGCATTATAAAGAATTCAAAATGTTGTTTTAAGGAAGTTCAATGAGTTACAAAAAACACAGAAAGACAATTCAATGAAATCAGGAAAACAATACATAAACAAAATGGGAAGTTTAACAGAGAGATAGAAATCATAAAACAAAACCAAGAACTCTGGAGTTGAAGAACACAATGAGCAAAATGCAAAATGCACTAGAGAACATTAAGGGCATACTTGATCAAGCAGAAGAAAAAATATATGAAGTAGAAGACAGGTCATTTGAAATTATCCAGTCAGAATAGAACAAAGAAAAAAATGAAAAGGAGTGAAGATAGCCTACATGAACTTGAGATACCATTAAGAGAAACAATCTATGAATTACTGGATTCTCAGAAAGAGAAGAAAGGGAGAAAGGGGTAGGAAACTTATTTAAAGAAATAATGGATGAGAACTTCCCATATCTGGGGAGAGACTCAGATATCCAAGTTCATGAAGCTTATAGGTCCCAAACTGAAATCAACTCAACTCAAAAATACCTTCTCCAAGTCACATTATAATTAAACTGTCTGAAATTAAAAAATAGGTGAGAGAATTTTAAAAGCAGCAAGAGAAAAAATTTCTCACCTACAAGGGCCCATAAAGCTATTAGTGAATTTCCCAGCAGAAACTTTGCAAGCTAGGAGAGAGTGGGATGATATAGTCAAAGTACTGAAAGAAAAAACTACCTACCAAGAAAAATTTACTTGACAAAATTGTCTTTCAGAAATAAAGAACAAATAAAAACTTTCTCAAACAAACAAAAGCTGAGGGAATTCATCACCACTAGACCTGACGTACAAGTAATGCTGAAAGGAGTTCAAGCTGAAATGAAAGGACACTATAGAATAACATGAAAACATATGGTAAAGGTAAGTATATAGTCACAATCAGAATATTCCAATACTGTAATATAGTGGTGTGTTAATTATTCAACTCTAGCAAAAAGGTTAAAATAAAAGTACTAGAAGTAATTAATAATGCTTAATGAATACACAATATAAAAAGACGTAAGTTGTGACAACAAGAACATAAAATGTGGGAGGGAGAGAAAATGTGTAGAGTTGTTGTACACAACTGAAGTTAAGTTCATATCAACTTAAAATAAATTGTTATATCTTTAACATGTTTTATGTAAGTCACATGGTAACCACAAAGGAAAAACCTACAGTAGTAGCAAGAAAAGAAGAAAGGAACAAGGGAACTAAAAAATAGCCAGAAAACGATAAGATGACATTTGTAAATCCATACCAATCAGTAATTACTTTAAAGTAAATGGATTAACTTCCCCATTCAAAAGGCAAAGCATGACTCAATGGATAAAAAAAAAAAAAGACCCAATTATATGCTACCTAAAAGAAACACTTCAGGGACTTCCCTGGCAGTCCAGTGGTTGGGACTCCGCACTTCCAGTGCAGGGGGCAGAGGTTCGACCCCTGGTCAGGGAACTAGGATCCCGCATGTCACATGGTGCAGCCAAAAAATAATAATAAGGAAAAAGAAACACTTAAGCTTCAAGGACATTCACCAAAGTGAAGGGATAGAAAAATATATTCCAAGCAAATGGAAACCAAAAGAGATAACCCTTGCTCTCTTTTTCAAGCTACACTTACATCAGACAAAATAGACTTTAAGACTTTAAGTCAAAAACTGTAACAAGAGACAAAATAAGTCATTATATCAATTCATCAATAGGATATAACAATTGTATACATGCATGTACTCAACATGGCAGCACCTAAATATATTAAGCAAATACTAAGAGAGAAATGGACAACAATACAATAATAGTTAAGGGACATCAAACCCCCATTTCCAACAATGGATAGATCATCCAAACTAAAAAACAGTTGCAAAAACATGGAAGGTGAACTGTACATTAGACCAAATAAACCTGACAGACATAGAAATAACATTTCATCCAACTACAGAAAAATACATATTTTTCTGAATAGCACATGGAATATTCTCCAGGATAAAAAATATATTAGGCCACAAACAGATCTTAATGAATTCAATACTAAAATCATACCAAGTATCTTATCCAACTATAAGAGCATGAAACTAGAAATCAGTAAGAGGAAGAAGACTGGAAAGTTCACAAATACATGGAAATTAAACAACACAAACCTGAACAACAAATGGGTCAAAGAAGAAATAAAAAGGGGAAATAAAAAATATCTTGAAACAAATGAAATGGAAACATAACATATCAAAACTTATGGAATGCAGGAAAAGCAATTTTAAGAGGGAAGTTTATAGTGATAAATGCCTACATTAAGAAAAAAAAGAAAGACCTCAAATAAACAGCCTAAATTTACAATGGAACTAGAAAAAGAAGGAAAAACTAGAGCCAAAGTTCGCAGAAGGGAGGAGATAACAAAGATTAGAGCAGAAATAAATGAAATAAAGATGAGAAACACAATAGAAAAGACCCAAAAAACTAAGAACTGGATTATTTTAAGATAACTAAAATTAACAAACTTTTAGGTAGACTAAGGAAAAAGAGAGAGAGAGTACTCAAATAAAATCAGAAATGAAAAACAAGACACAGAAATACTAAGGATCATAAGAGACTACTATGAACAATTATACACCAACAAATTAGATAGACAAGAAGAAATGGATAAGTTCCTAGACACATACAACCTACCAAGACTGAAACATGAAGAAACAGAAAATCTGAACAGACCAAGAATGAGTAAGGAGTTGAATCAGTAATCAAAACTCTCCCAACAAAGAAAAGCCCAAGGACCAGATAATTTCCCTAGTGAGTTCCAACAAAGATTTACTGAAGAATTAATGCCAGTCCTGCTCAAACTCAAAAAAAAAAAAAACACCCAAAAGAGAAGGAAACACTCCCAAACTCTCTTTATGAGACCAGCATTATTACCCTGATACCAAATCCAGATAAGGACACTACAAGAAAAGAAAATTACAGGCCAATATATCAGATGAATGATTTTAAAATTCTCAATGAAATACCAGCAAACTGAATTCAGCATGTTAAAAGGATAATAAACCATAATCAAGTGAGATTTACCCCTGGGATGCAAAGATTGCTCAAAATACGCAAGTCAATAAATGTGATACACCACATTAATAGAATGAAAGATAAAAACCATATGCTGGGTGAAGGAGGTCAAAAGGTTAAAAAAAGCAGAACTTCTCTCCTACCATTTACAACAGCATGGATGGACCTAGAGGGTATTATGCTTAATGAAACAGAGAATGACAAATATTCTATTCTCTCACTTATATATAGAATCTAAAAAATAAATGAATGAACGTAACAAAACAGAAACAGATGTACAGATATAGAGAACAAACTAGTGGTTACCAGTGGAGAGAAAAAAGAGGGAAGGGGCAAGATAGGAGTAGGAGATTAAGAGAAACAGACTACTATGTATAAAATAGATAAACAACAAGGATATGTTATACAGCACAGGGAATTACAGCCATTATTTTGTAGTAACATTAAATGGAGTATAATGTATAAAAATATTAAAGCACTAAGCTATATACCTGAAACTAATATAATATTGTAAATCAACTATACTTCAATAAAGAATACTGTCAAAAAAGTAGAATTTCTCGTTAATTTTTAGATTGATAACATACTTCAGATACATTGGTTGAAATAAAACATATTACCTGTTTATTTAAGTAACAGAATTAATTTCACCTAAAAAAACCATATGATCATCTCCATAGATGCAGAAAAAGCATTTGACAAACTCAGTGTCTTTTCATGATAATAACTCTCAACAAATTGGTTATAGAAGTAATGAACCTCAACATAGTAAAGACTATATATGACTAGCCCAGAGCTAACATCTTACTCAGTGGTGTAAGGTTGAAATCTCTTCCTCTAAGACCAGAAACAAGACAAGGGTGCCCACTCTCATCACTCCTATTCAACATAGTACTGGAAGTTGTTGCAAGAGCAATTAGGGAAGCAAAAGAAATAAAACACATCAAAATCTGAAAGGAAAAAGTAAAGTAGTCTCTGTGTGAAAATATTATCTTATTTGTTAGAAAGTGCTGAAGATTCCATGCCAAAAAAACAAAAAACAGAAAAACGTTAGAAATAACACAAAAATTCAGTAAAGTTTCAGGATACAAAATCATTTGCATTTGATACACTAACAACAAACTTCCTGAAAAAAGAAATAAAGGTAATAACCCCATTTACAATAGCATCAAAAACAATAAAATACTTATGAATAAATTTAACCAAGGAGGTGAAAGATCTGTACACTGAAAAGTACAAAACACTGATGAAAGAAACTGGATAAGACATAAATAAATGAAAAGATATTCTGTGTAAATTAGAAAAATTAATGTTAAACTGTTCATACTCCACAAAATTAATGTAATCCCTATCAAGATTCCAGAGGAATTTTTTATAGAAATAGAAAAAAAATCCTAAAATTTGTGTGGAACCACAAGGACCCTGAATAATCTGAGTTATGCTGAAAAAGGACAAACCTGGAAGCATCACACATCCTGATGTCAAACGATACCACAAAGCTATAGTAATAAAAACAATATGGCAGGATCTGCCCATGGACCTGGCTCCCCCAGGTAGCTGACACGAACCTGGTCTCCTCAGGACCCATGGGGGCTTTGGCTTCTGGAACACATGGGGCTGAGTCCATGCTGACAGCGTGGGGCCTTCGGGACAACACAGGGTCAAGTTTATGCTAATGGGAGCCAAGTCTCCTCAGGAGCTGCTGACGCTTCGGCTTTGGGACGTTCTGGAGTCCAGTTCACACTGACGGGAGCCCCGTCTCCACAGGACCTGCTGGGAGGTGGTGTGGCTGACGGAAAAGAATGTCATATAAATGAGGTCATAGAGTGTGTAGCACTACAGGTTGGATTCTTTCACTTAGCAACGTAATCCACAGGACCCAAGATATGGTAGCTACTAATATACTCTTCCCATGGTGCCCCTTAATATCATCTGGACTCCTACAAGGGAAATAAGTATCACAACTTTGGTTGAACGTGGTCTGGCCATGTGGATGAAAGGCTCTTCGTGCTCCAGCCAGGTGTCAGGGCTGTGCCTCTGAAGTGGGAGAGCCAACTTCACGACACTGGTCCACAAGAGACCTCCCAGCTCCACATAATATAAAACGGCAAAAATCTCCCAGAGATCTCCATCTCAAAGCCAAGACCCAGCTACACTCAACGACCAGCAAGCTACAGTGTTGGACACCATATGCCAAACAACTATCAAGACAGGAATACAACCTCATGCATCAGCAGAGAGGCTGCCTAAAATCATAATAAGGCCACAGACACCCCAAAACACACCACCAAACGTGGACCTGCCCACCAGAAAGACAACATCCAGCCTCATCCACCAGAACACAGGCACTAGTCCCCTCCACCAGGAAGACTACACAACCCACTGAACAAACCTTAGCCACTGGGGACAGACACCAAAAACAATGGGAACTACGAACCTGCAGCCTGTGAAAAGGAGACCCCAAACACAGTAAGTTAAGCAAAATGAGAAGACAGAAAAACACACAGCAGATGAAGAAGCAAGGTAAAAACCCACCAGACCTAACAAATGAAGAGGAAATAGGTAGTCTACCTGAAAAAGAATTCAGAATAATGATAGTAAAGGTGATCCAAAATCTTGGAAATAGAATAGAGAAAATACAAGAAATGTTTAAAAAGGACCTAGAAGAACAAAAGACCAAACAAACAATGATGAACAACACAATAAACGAAATTAAAAATACTCTAGAAGGGATCAATAGCAGAATAACTGAGGCAGAAGAACGGATAAGTGACCTGGAAGATAAAATAGTGGAAATAACTACTGCAGAACAAAATAAAGAAAACAGAATGAAAAGAACTGAGGACAGTATCAGAGACCCCTGGGACAACAATAAATACATGAACATTCGAATTATAGGGGTCCCAGAAGAAGAAGAGAAAAAGAAACGGACTGAGAAAATATTGGAAGACATTAGAGTTGAAAACTTCCCTAATTTGGGAAAGGAAATAGTTAATCAAGTCCAGGAAGCACAGAGAGTCCCATACAGGACAAATCCAAGCAGAAACACGCCAAGACACATATGAATCAAACTGTCAAAAATTAAATACAAAGAAAACATATTAAAAGCAGCAAGGGAAAAATAACACACAAGGGAATCCCCATAAGGTTAACAGGTGAACTTTCAGCAGAAACTCTGCAATGCAGAAGGGAGTGGCAGGACATATTTAAAGTGATGGAGGAGAAAAACCTACAACCAAGATTACTCTATGCAGCAACAATCTCATTCAGACTTGATGGAGAAATTAAAACCTTGAGAGACAAGCAAAAGCTAACAGAATTCAGCTTTACAACAAATTCTAAAGGAACTTCTCTAGGCAGGAAACACAAGAGGAGGAAAAGACCTACATTAAAAAACCCAAAACAATTAAGAGAATGGGAATAGGAACATACATATTGATAATTACCTTAAATGTAAATGGACTAAATGGTCCAACCAAAAGACATAGACTGGCTGAATGGATATAAAAGCAAGACCCGTATATATACTGTCTACAGGAGACACACTTCAGACCTAGGGACACACACAGACTGCAAGTGAGGGGATGGAAAAAGATATTCCATGCAAATGGAAATCATGAGAAAGCTGGAGTAGCAATTCTCATATCAGACAAAATAGACTTTAAAATAAAGACTATTAGAAGAGACAAAGAAGGACACTACATAATGATCAAGGGATCAATGCAAGAAGAAGATATAACAATTGTAAATATTTATGCACCCAACATAGGAGCACCTCAATACATAAGGCAAGTACAAACAGCCATAAAAGGGAAAATCGACAGTAACATAATCATAGTAGGGGACTTTAACACTCCACTTTCACCAATGGACAGATCATCCAAAATGAAAATAAATAAGGAAACACAAGCTTTAAATGATACATTAAACAAGATGGACTTAATTGATATTTATAGGACATTCCATCCAAAAACAACAGAATACACATTCTTCTCAAGTGCCCATGGAAGATTCTGCAGGATAGATTATATCTTGGGTCACAAAACGAGCCCTGGTAAATTTAAGAAAATTGAAATCGTATGAAGTATCTTTTCCGACCACAACGCTATGAGACTAGATATCAATTTCAGGAAAAAATCTGTAAAAAATAAAGGCACATGGAAGCTAAACAATACACTACTTAATAACCATGAGATCACTGAAGAAATCAAAGAGGAAATCAAAAAACACCTAGAAACAAATGACAATGAAAACACGATGACCCAAAACCTATGGGATGCAGCAAAAGCAGCTCTAAGAGGGATGTTTATAGCAATACAATCCTACCTTAAGAAACAAGAAACACCTCAAATAAACAACCTAACTTTACACCTAAAGCTATTAGAGAAAGAAGAACAAAAACATCCCAAAGTTAGCAGAAGGAAAGAAATCATAAAAATCAGATCAGAAATAAATGAAAAAGAAATGAAGGAAACAATAGCAAAGATCAATAAAACTAAAAGCTGGTTCTTTGAGAAGATAAACAAAATTGATCAACCATTAGCCAGACTCATCAAGAAAAAAAGGGAGAAGACTCAAATCAACAGAATTAGAAATGAAAAAGGAGAAGTAACTACTGACACTGCAGAAATACAAAGGATCATGAGAGATTACTACAAGCAACTCTATGCCAATAAAATGGACAACCTGGAAGAAATGGACAAATTCTTAGAAATGCACAACCTTCCGAGACTGAAGCAGGAAGAAACAGAAAATATGAACAGACCAATCACAAGCATTGAAATTGAAACTATGAATAAAAATCTTCCAACAAAGAAAAGCCCAGGACCAGATGGCTTCACAGGTGAATTCTATCAAACATTTAGAGAAGAGTGAACAACTAACCTTCTCAAACTCTTCCAAAATATAGCAGAGGGAGGAACGCTCCCAAACTCATTCTACGAGGCCACCATCACCCTGATGCCAAAACCAGACAAAGATGTTACAAAGAAAGAAAACTAGAGGCCAATATCACTCATGAACAGAGATGCAAAAATCCTCAAAAAAATACTAGCAAACAGAATCCAACAGCACATTAAAAGGATCACACACCATTATCAAATGGGTTTTATCCCAGGAATGCAAGGATTCTTCAATATATGCAAATCAATCAATGTGATACACCATATTAACAAAGTGAAGGAGAACAATCATATGATCATCTGAATCGATGTAGAGAAAGCTTCTGACAAAATTCAACACCCATTTATGATAAAAGCTGTTCAGAAAGTAAGCATAGAGGGAACTTTCCTCAACATCATAAAGGCCATATATGACAAACCCACAGCCAACATCATTCTTAATGGTGAAAAATTGAAACCATTTCCACTAAGATCAGGAAGAAGACAAGGTTGCCCATTCTCACCACTAGTATTCAACATAGTTTTCAAAGTTTTAGCCACTGCAATCAGAGAAGAAAAAGAAATAAAAGGAATCCAAATCGAAAAAGAAATAAAGCTGTCACTGTTTGCAGATGACATGATACTATACATTGAGAGTCCTAAAGATGCTACCAGAAAACTACTAGAGCTAATCAATGAATTTGGTAAAGTAGCAGGATACAAAATTAATGCACAGAAATTTCTAGCATTCCTATACACTAATGATGAAAAATCTGCAAGTGAAATTCACAATACACTCCCATTTACCACTGCAGCAAAAAGAATAAAATATCTAGGAATAAACCTACCTAAGGAGACAAAAGACTTATATGCAGAAAATTATAACACACTGATGAAAGAAATTAAAGATGATACAAATAGATGGAGAGATATACCATGTTCTTGGATTGGGAGAATCAACATTTTGAAAATGACTATACTACCCAAAGCAATCTACAGATTCAATGCAATCCCTATCAAACTACCACTGGCATTTTTCACAGAACTAGAACAAAAAATTTCACAATTTGTACGGAAACACAAAAGACCCTGAATAGCCAAAGCAGTCTTGAGAACAAAAAACGGAGCTGGAGGAATCAGGCTCCCTGACTTCAGTCTATACTACAAAGCTACAGTAATCAAGACAGTATGGTACTGGCACAAAGACAGAAATATGGATCAAAGGAACAGGATAGAAAGCCATGCACATATGGTTACCTTATCTTTGATAAAGGAGGCAAGAATATACAGTGGAGAAAAGACAGCCTCTTCAATAAGTGGTGCTGGGAAAACTGGACAGGTACATGTAAAAGTATGAAATTAGAACACTCCCTAACACCATACACAAAAATAAGCTCAAAATAGATTAAAGACCTAAATGTAAGGCCAGATACTATCAAACTCTTAGAGGAAAATATAGGCGGAACACTCTATGACATAAATCACAGCAAGATCCTTTTTGACCAACCTCCTATAGAAATGGAAGTAAAAACAAAAATAAACAAATGGGACCTAATGAAACTTAAAAGCTTTTTCACAGCAAAGGAAACCATAAACAAGGTGAAAAGACAACCCTCAGAATGGGAGAAAATATTGGCAAATGAAGCAACTGACAAAGGATTAATCTCCAAAATTTATAAGCAGTTCATGCAGCTCAATGTCAAAAAACCAAACAACCCAATCCAAAAATTGGCAGAAGACTTAAATAGACATTTCTCCAAAGAAGATATACAGACTGCCAACAAACACATGAAAGAATGCTCAACATCAGTAATCATTAGAGAAATGCAAATCAAAATTACAATGAGATATCATCTCACACCGGTCAGAATGGCCATCATCAAAAAATCTAGAAACAATAAATGCTGGAGAGGGTGTGGAGAAATGGGAACCTTCTTACACTGTTGGTGGGAATGTAAATTGATACAGCCACTATGGAGAACAGTATGGAGGTTCCTTAAAAAACTACAAGTAGAACTACCATACGACCCAGCAATCCCAGTGCTGGGCATATACCCTGAGAAGACCATAATTCAAAAAGAGTCATGTACCAAAATGTTAATTGCAGCTCTATTTACAATAGCCAGGACATAGAAACAACCTAAGTGTCCATCAACCGATTAATAGATAAAGAAGTTGTGGCACATATATACAATGGAATATTACTGAGCCATAAAAATAAATGAAATTGAGTTATTTGTAGTGAGGTGGATGGACTTAGAGTCTGTCATACATTGTGAAGTAAGTCAGAAAGAGAAAAACAAATACCGTATGCTAGCACATATATATGGAATCTAAGAAAAAAAAAGTCATGAAGAACATAGGGGCAAGACGGGAATAAAGACACAGACCTACTAGAGAATGGACTTGAGGATATGGGGAGGGGGAAGGGTAAGCTGGGACAAAGTGAGAGAGTGTCATGGACATATATACACTACCAAACGTAAAATAGATAGCTAGTTGGAAGCAGCCACAAAGCACAGGGAGATCAGCTCGGTGCTTTGTGACCACCTAGAGGTGGGATAGGGAGGGTGGGAGGGCGGGAGATGCAAGAGGGAAGAGATATGGGAACATATGTATATGTATAACTGATTCAGTTTGTTATAAAGCAGAAACTAACACACCATTGTAAAGCAATTATACTCCAATAAATATGTTAAAAAAGAACAAGCAAACAATATGGCACTTGGAGACTAAACAGCATGTTAGTAAAACACCACTGAGTCAATGAAGAATTCAAAGAGAAAATCAGAAAATACCTCAAGACAGATGAAAATGGAAACACAACTTTCCAAAATGTATAGGATGCAGTGAAACCAGTTGTAAGAGGGAAGTTTACAGTGATACAAGCTTACATCAAGAAAGATGAAAAATCTCAAATAACAACCTAACGTACAATCTAAAGGAATTAGAAAAAGAACAAAGAAAGCTGAAAGTCTGCAGAAGAAAGGGAATAATAAAGATCAGAGAGGGAATAAATCAGATACAAAAAAGAAAAAAAAACAGATGATTGAAACCAAGAGGTGGTTTTTCAAAAAGATAAACAAAATGGATAAACCTGTAGCCAAGCTCAAGAAGAGAAGAGAGTAAGCCCAAATAAACAATAAGAAATGAAACAGGAGAAATGCCAACCAATACCACAGAGATACAAAAAATCATAAGAAACTACTACAAACAATTATATGCTATTTGGACAATAGATCATAGGAGATTACTATGAACAGCTATATGCCAATAAAATGGACAACCTAGAAGTAATGGACAAATTTCTAGAAACATACAACCTGCCAAGATTGAATCAAGAAGAAATAACTATCTGAAGAGACCAATCACTAGTAGTGAAATTGAATATGTAATTTTAAAAAAAAAGCTCCCAGCAAATAAAAGTCTAGAACCAGACAGCTTCACGGTGGAGTTCTACCATACATATAAACAAAGGTAATACCTATCCTGCTCAAACTATTCCAAAAAATTGAAGAAGAGAGAATGCTCCCAAATTCATTCTATGAAGCCACTATCACCCTGATACCAAAGTCAGACAAAGAGATTAGAAAAAAAAAATAAAATTATAAGCTAATATCTCTGATGAATATAAATGCAAAAATCCTCAACAAAATATTAACAAACTGAATTCAACAATATATAAAAAGGATCATATGCCATGATGAAGTGGGATTTATTCCAGGGATGCAAGGATGGTTCTATATTTGCAAATCAATCAATGAGATACACCACAGCAATGAAAGAAAAAATAAAAATCACATGATCATCTCAATAGACACAGACAAAGCATCTGACAAAATTCAACATCCATTCATGATAAAAATTCTCATTGAAGTTGGTACAGAGGAAATATATGTCAACATAATAAAGGCCATTTATGACAAAGCCACAGCTAACATCATATTCAATGGTGAAAAGCTGAAAGTCTTTCCTTTAAAATCAGGAAGAAGACCAGGATGCCCACTCTCACCACTTCTATTTAACATAGTATTAGAAGTCCTAGCCACAGCAATAAGACAAGAAAAAGAAATAAAAAGCGTTCAAGTTATAAGGGAAGAAGTAAAACTGTCACTATTTGCAGATGACAAGATACTATATATACAAAGCCCTAAAGTCTCCACACAGAATCTATTAGAACTAATAAACGAATTCAGTAAAGTGGCAGGATACAAGATTAATATCATAAATCTTTTCCTTTTCTACACACTAATAATGAACTATCAGAAAGAGAAAGCAAGAAAACAATCTTGTTTAAAATCTCAACAAAAGAATAAAATATCTAGGAATAAACTTAGACATAAATGTGAAAAACCTATACTTTAAAAACTATAAAACACTGATGTGGGAAACTGAAGATGATACAAAGAAATGTAAAGATATCCCATGTTCATGGACTGGAAGAATTAATATTGTTAAAATGGCCATATTGCCCAAAGCAATCTGCAGGTTTAATGCAATCTGTATCAAAATACCCATGACATTTTTCACAGAACTAGAACAAATAATCCTAAAATTTATATGGAACCACAAAAGACTCAAATTACCAAAACAATCTTGAGAGGAAAGAACAAAGATGGAGGTATCATGCTCCCTGACTTCAGACTTCAGACTTCAGACACTGCAAAGCTACAGTCATCAAAATATCATACTATTGTGCCAGCTTGATACTGGCACAATAACAGACATATAGATGAATGGAACAGAATAGAGAGCCCAGAAATAAACACACACACCTATGGTCAATTAATCTATGACAAAGGAGGCAAGGATATACAATGGACAAAAGACAGCCTCTTCAATAAGTGTTGCTGGGAAAACTGGACAGCTACATTTTTAAAGAATGAGATTAGACATTTTCTCATACCATATACAAAAATAAACTCAAAATGTATTAAGACCTAAACATAAGACCTGAAACCATAAAACTCCTAGAAGAAAAGACAGAACACTCCTTTTTTTTTTTTTATTGTGGTACGTGGGCCTCTCACTGTTGTGGCCTCTCCCGTTGCAGAGCACAGGCTCCGGACATGCAGGCTCAGCGGCCATGGCTCACGGGCCTAGCCGCTCCATGGCATGTGGGATCTTCCCAGACCGGGGCATGAACCCGTGTCCCCTGTATCGGCAGGCGAACTCTCAACCACTGTGCCACCAGGGAAGCCCCACAGAACACTCTTTAATATAAATTGTAGCAGTATTTTTTAGGACCTGTCTCCTAAGGCAAAAGAAATAAAAGCAAAAATAAACAAATGGGACCTAATTAAACTCCAAAGCTTTTGCACAGCAAAGGAAACCATCAATGAATGAAACAACAACCTACAGAATAGGAGAAAATATTTGCAAATGATATGACTGACAAGGGATTAATATCCAAAATATATAAACAGCTCACACAACTCAATATCAAAAAAAACCAACCCAATTAAAAAATGGGCAGAAGACCTGAAGAGAGATTTTTCCAATGAAGACATACAAATGGCCAATAAGCACATGAAAAGATGCTCAACATTGCTAATTGATAGTGAAATGCAAACCAAAACCACAGTGAGATATCATCTCACACCTATCCAAATGGCTATCATCAAAGACAACAAATAACAAATGCTGGTGAGGATTTTGAGAAAAGGCAACCCTTATACACTGTTGGTAGAATGTAAATTGGTGCAGCTACTATGGAAAACATTATGGAGGTTCCTCAAAAAAACTAAAACTAGAACTACCATAAAATCCAGAAATTCCAACCCTGAGTATATATCCAAAGAAAACAAAAACAATAATTCAAAAAAATACATGCACTCTTATATTCAGCATTATTTACAATAACCGAGGTATGGATGCAACCTAAGTGTCCATCAACAGGGGAATGGAAAAAGAAGATGTGATATAGTCATACAATGGAATAATATTCAGCCATAAAAAAAATGAAATCCGTCCATTTGAAACAATGGGGATGGACCTAGAGGGTATTATGCTTAGTGATATAAGTCAAATGAGACAAATACTCTATGTTATCAGTTATATATGGAATCCAAATAATAAAACAAATATAAGTATATAACAAAACAGAAACAGATACAGAGGCAAACTACTAGTTACCAGTAGGGAGAGGGAAGAAGGGAGGGGAAAGATAGGGGTATGAGATTAAGAGGTACAAACTATTATGTATAAAATAGATAAGCAACAAGGATATATTGTACAGTACAGGGAAATATAGCCCTTATTTTGTAATAACTTTAAATAGAGTATAATCTACAAAAATATTGAATTACTGTTGTACATCTGAAACTAATATAATATTGTAAATCAACTATACTTCAAATAAAAAAAACAGTATAGTACTGGCATAAAAACAGACACATAGACCAATGGAACGGAATTGAGAGCCCAGAAATAAACCCATGCATATATGGTAAACAAATACCTGACAAGTGAGCCAAAAATACTCAAAGAGGAAAGGACAGTCTCTTCAATAAATAGTGTTGGAAAGCTGGATATTCACATGGAAAGGAATGAAATTGGATCCCTATCTTATACCTGTTACAAAAATTAACTTGAAATGGATTAAAAACTTAAATGTAAGACCTGAAGCCATAAAATTAGTAGAAGAAAACAGGGGAAAACCTCCCTGAAATTGACCTTGGTGATTATCAAAAGCAAAAATAAACAAGTGGGACCACATCATACTAAAAAACCTTCTGCATAGCAAAAGAAACAATGAACAAAATGAAAAGGCAACCTACAATGAGAAAATATTTTCTTATCACTTACATGATACGAGATTAATATCCAAAATATATAAGGAACCCATAGAACTCAATAGCATAAAACAAATAATCTGATTTTTAAAGTGGGCAGAGGATCTGAATAGACGTTTTGCCAGAGAAGGTATACAAATGGCCAACAAGTACATGAAAAGATGCTCAAAATCACTAATCATAAGGGAAAGGAAAATTAAAACCACAATACACCTGCAGAATGGGTATTACCAAAAAGACAAGAAATAACAAGTGTTGGTGAGGATGTAGAGAAAAGCTGACCCTTGTGCATTCTTAGTGGGAATGTAAATTGGTACATCCACTGGAAAACAGTATAGAAGTTCCTTAAAAAATTAAAAAGAGATCTATCATATGATCCAGCAATCCCACTTCTTGGTATTTAACTGAAGGAAATGAAATCACTATCTTGAAGAAATATCTGCATCCCCCATGTTCACTGCAGCATTATTTACAATATCCACAAGGTGGAAACAACTGAAGCACTCATCAATGGAATAATGGATAAAGGAAATGTTGTATATATATACAATGGAGTATTATTCAGCTATAAAAAAAGGAAATCTTGACATTTGTGACAACATAGATAGAACTTGAGGGCATTATGCTACGGGAAGTAAGTCAGTCAGAGAAAGAAAATACTGTATGATTTCACTTATATGTGGAATCTAGAAATTCCAGTCTCATAGAAACAGAGTAGAATACTGGTTGACAGGGGCTGGTGGCTGGGGGAGATGGGGATATGCTGGTCAAGGGTACAAATTTTCAGTTATAAGATGAATAAGTCTGGGGATCTAATGTACAACATGGTGATTAGAGTTAAAAATAGTGTTAAATATTAGAAGGTTGCTAACAGAATAGATTATAAATATTCTGACCACACACCAAAAAGGATATTATGTGAGGTGACAGAAGTGTTGACTAACTGTACTGTGGTAGTCATTTCACAATACATACATGTATCAGTCATCATGTTTGTACACCTTAAGTTTATGTAATATTATATGTCAATTGTATCTCAATAAACCAAATATAAAAGACATTTTTAAAAATTTAACATCTTTATTGGGGTATAATTGCTTTACAATGTTGTTAGTTTCTGCTGTATAACAAAGTAAATCATCTATATGTATACATATATCCCCATATCCCCTCCATCTTGTGTCTCCCTCCAACCCTCCCTATCCCACCCCTCTAGGTGATCACAAAGCACTGAGCTGATCTCCTTGTGCTATGCAGCTGCTTCCCACTAGCCATCTATTTTACATTTGGTAGTGTATATATGTCAATTCTACTTCTTTTACTTCGTCCCAGCTTACGCTTCCCCTCCACGTATCCTCAAATCCATTCTCTACGTCTGCTTCCTTATTCCTGTCCTGTTCATCTAGGTTCCTATATATGTGTTAGCATATGGTATTTCTTTTTTTCTTTCTGACTTACTTCACTCTGTATGACAGACTGTAGGGCCATCCACCTCACTACAAATAACTCAATTTAGTTTCCTTTTATGACTGCGTAATATTCCATTGTATATATGTGTCACATCTTCTTTACCCATTCATCTGTTGGACACTTAGGTTGCTTCCATGTCCTGGCTATTGTAAATAGTGCTGCAATGAACATTGTGGTACATTTCTCTCTTTGAATTATGGTTTTCTCAGAGTATATGTCCAGTAGTGGTATTGCTGGGTCAAGTGGTAGTTCTATTTTGAGTGTTATAAGGAACCTCCATACTGTTCTCCAAACTGGCTGTATCAATTTACATTCCCACCAAGAGGGTTCCCTTTTCTCCACACCCTCTCCAGCATTTATTGTTTGTGGATGTTTTGATGATAGCCATTCTGACCAGTATGACGTGGTACCTCATTGTAGTTTTGATTTGTATTTCTCTAATAATTAGTGACATTGAGCATCCTTTCATGTGCCTCTTGGCCATCTGTATGTCTTCTTTGGAGAAATGTCTATTTAGGTCTTCTGCCTAATTTATGATAGGGTTGTTAGTTTTTTTTATATTGAGCTGCATGAGTTGCCTTGTATATTTTGGAGATTAATCCTTTGTCAGTTGCTTTGGTTGCAAATATTTTTTCCAATTTTGCGGGTTGTCTTTTAGTCTTGTTTATGGTTTCCTTTGCTGTGCAAAAGATTTTAAGTTTCGTTAGGCCCCATTTTGTTTATTTTTATTTCCATTTCATAGGAGGTGGGTCAAAAAGGATCTTGCTGTGATATATGTCAAAGAGTGTTCTTCCTGTGTTTTGCTCTACGAGTTTTATAGTGTCTGGCTTTACATTTAGGTCTTTAATCCATTTTGAGTTTATTTTTGTGTATGGTGTTAGGGAGTGTTCTGATTTCATTCTTTTACGTGTAGCTCTCCAGTTTTCCCAGCACCACTTATTGAAGAGGCTGTTTTTTCTCCATTGTATATTCTTGCCTCCTTTATTATAGATAAAGTGACCATATGTGCGTGGGTTTATCTCTGGGCATTCTATCCTGTTCCATTCATCTATTTCTGTTTTTGTGCCAGTACCATACTGCCTTGATTACTGTAGCTTTGTAGTATAGTCTGAAGTCAGGGAGCCTGATTCCTCCAGCTCCATTTTTCTTTCTCAAGATTGCTTAGGCTATGTGGGGTCTTTTGTGTTTCCATACAAATTGTGAAATTTTTTGTTCTAACTCTGTGAAAAATGCCATTGGTAGTTCGATAAGGATTGCATTGATTGTGTAGATGGCTTTGTATGGTATAGTCATTTTCACAATGTTGATTTTTCCAATCCGAGAAAATGGTATATCTCTCCGTTTGTATCATCCTTAATTTTTCATCAGTGCTTTATAGTTTTCTGCATACAAGTCTTTTGTCTCCTTAGGCAGGTTTATTCCTAGGTATTTTATTCTTTTTGTTGCAATGGTAAATGGCAGTGTTTCCTTAATTTCTCTTTCAGATTTTTCATCATTCGTGTGTAGGAATGCAAGAGATTTCTGTGCATTAATTTTGTATCCTGCTACTTTACCAAATTCATTGATTGGCTATAGTAGTCTAGTGGCATCTTTAGGATTCTCTATGTATAGTATCATGTCATCTGCAAACAGTGACAGCTCTACTTCTCCTTTTCCAATTTGGATTCCTTGTATTTCTTTTTCTTCACTGATTGCTGTGGCTAAAACTTTGAACACTATGTTGAATAACTGTGGTGAGAGTGGGCAACTTTGTCTTGTTCCTGATCTTAGAGGAAATTATCTCAGTTTTTTACCATTGAGAATGATGTTGGCTGTGGCTTTGTCATATATGGGCTTTATTATGTTGAGGTACGTTCCCTCTATGCCTACTTTCCGGAGAGTTTTTATCAAAAATCAGTGTTGAATTTTGTCAAAAACTTTTTCTGCATCTATTGCAATTATCATATGGATTTTTTCCTTCAATATATTAATATGTTGTATCACATTGATTGATTTGCATGTATTGAAGAATCCTTGCATTACTGGGATAAACCCCACTTGATCATAGTGTATGATCTTTTTAATGTGCTGTTGCATTCTGTTTGCTAGTATTTTGTTGAGGATTTTTGCATCTATGTTCATCAGTGATATTGGCCTCTAGTTTTCTTTTTTTGTGACATCATTGTCTGGTTTTGGTATCAGGGTGATGGTGGCCTTGTAGAATGACTTTGGGAGTATTCCTCCCTCTGCTGTATTTTGGAAGAGTTTGAGACGATAGGTGCTAACTCGTCTCTAAATGTTTGATAGAATTCGCCTGTGAAGCCATCTCGTCCTGAGCTTTTGTTTGTTGGAAGATTTTTAATAAGTTTCAATTTCAGTGTTTTTGATTGGTCTGTTTATATATTCTATTTCTTGCTGGTTCAGTCTTGAAAGGTTGTGCTTTTCTAAGAATTTGACCATTTCTTCCATTGGCCATGTAATGGCTTGCAGTAATCTCTCATGATACTTTGTATTTCTGCAGTGTCAGTTGTTACTTCTTATTCGTTTCTAAATCTATTGAGTCTTCTCCCTTTCTTTCTTGATGAATCTGGCTAATGGTTTATTAATTTTGTTTATCTCCTCAAAGAACCAGCTTTTAGTTTATTGATCTTTGCTATTGTTTCCTTCATTTCTTTTTCATTTATTTCTGATCTGATCTTTATGATTTCTTTCCTTCTGCTAACTTTGGTTTTGTTTGTTTTCTCTTCTTTCTTTAATTGCTTTAGGTGTAAGGTTAGTTTGTTTATTTCAGATTTTTCTTGTTTCTTGATGTAGGCTTGTATCACCATAAACTTCCCTCTTAGAACTGCTTTTGCTGCACCCCATAAGTTTTGGATCATCATGTTTTCATGGTCATTTTTTTTAGTTTCTTTTTTTTTTCCTTTCTGATTTCTTCAGTGATATCTTGGTTATTTAGTTGCATATTGTTTAGCCTCCATGTGTTTGTGGTTTTTACAGTTTTTTTCCCCCTATAATTGATATCCAGTCTCATAGCATTGTGGTCGGAAAAGATGTGTGATATGATTTCAATTTTCTTAAATTTACCAAGGCTTGATTTTTGTCCCAAGATATGATCTATCCTCCAGAATGTTCCATGAGCACTTGAGAAGAAAGTGTATTCTGTTGTTTTTGGATGGAATATCCTATAAATATCAGTTAAGTCCATCTTCATTAATGTATCATTTAAAGCTTGTGTTTCCTTATTTCATTTTGGATGATCTATTGATGAAAGTGGGGTGTAAAAGTCCCCTACTATTATTGTGTTACTGTTGATTTCCCCTTTTATGTCTGTTAGCATTTGCCTTATGTATTGAGGTGCTCCTATGTTGGCTGCCTAAATATTTACAATTGTTATATCATATTCTTGGATTGATCCCTTGGTCATTATGTAGTGTCCTTCTTTGTCTCTTCTAGTAGTCTTTATTTTAAAGTCTATTTTGTCTGATATGAGAATTGCTACTCCAGCTTTCTTTTGATTTCCATTTGCATGGAATATCTTTTTCGATCCCCTCACTCTCAGCCTGTATGTGTCCCTGGGTCTGAAGTGTGTCTCTTGTAGACAGCATATATACGGGTCTTGTTTTTGTATTCATTCAGTCAGTCTATGTCTTTCGGTTGGAGCATTTAATTAATTTACATGTAAGGTAATTATTGATATGTATGTTCCTATTACCATTTTCTCAATTGTTTTGGGTTGTTTTTGTAGGTCTTTTCCTTCTCTTGTGTTTCCTGCCTATAGAAGTTCCTTTAGCATTTGTTGTAAAGCTGGCTTGGTGGTGCTGAATTCTCTTTTGTCTGTAAAGGTTTTAATTTCTCCATCAAATCTGAATGAGATGCTTGCTGGGTAATCTTGGTTTTAGGTTTTTCCATTTCATGACTTTAAATATGTCCTGCCACTCCCTTCTGCTTTGCAGAGTTTCTGCTGAAAGATCCCCTGTTAACCTTATGGGAATTCCCGTGCATGTTATTTTTTGCTTTTCCCTCACTGCTTTTAATATTTTTTCTTTGTATTTATGTTTTGATAGTTTGATTAATATGTGTCTTTCAATGTTTCTCCTTGGATTTATACTGTATGGGACTCTTGGTGCTTCCTGGACTTGACTATTTCCTTTCCCATGTTAGTGAAGTTTTCAACTATAATCTCTTCAAATGTTTTCTCAGATCCTCTCATTTTCTCTTCTTCTTCTGGGATCCCTATAATTCAAATGTTGGTGCATTTAATGTTGTCCCAGAGGTCTCTGAGACTGTCCTCAGTTCTTTTCATTCCTTTTTCTTTATTCTGCTCTGAAGTAGTTATTTCCACTATTTTATCTTCCAGGGCACTTATCCGTTCTTCTGCCTTAGTTATTCTGCTATTGATTTCTTCTAGAGAATTTATAATTTCATGTATTGTGTTGTTTATCAGCTTGTTTGCTCTTTAGTTCTTCTAGTTTCTTGTTAAACATTTCTTGTATTTTCTTCATTCTATTTCCAAGATTTTGGATCATCTTTACTATCATTACTCTCACTTTTTTAGGTAGACTGCCTATTTCCTCTTCATTTGTTTGGTCTGCTGGGTTTTTACCTTGCTTTTCATCTGTTGAATATTTCTCTGTCTTCTCATTTTGCTTAACTTACTGTGTTTGGGGTCTCCTTTTCATAGGATGCAGGTTTGTAGTTCCTGTTGTTTTTTGTGTCTGTCTCCAATGTGTAAGGTTTGTCCAGTGGGTTGTGTGCCTTTCTGGTGGAGGCAACTGGTGCCTGTGTTTGCTGGATGAGGTGGGTCTTGTCTTTCTGGTGGGCAGGACCATGTCCAGTGGTATGTTTTCGGGTGTCTGTGAACTTATTATTTTTAGGCAGCCCCTCTGCTAATGGGCAGGGTTGTGTTCCTGTCTTGCTATTTGTTTGGCATGAGGTGTCCAGCACTGGAGCTTGCTGGCTGCTGGGTGGAGCTGGGTTTTAGCATTGAGATGGAGATCTCTGGGAGAGGTCTCGCCAATTGATATTACATAGGGCCGGGAGGTCTCTGGTGGTTAAATGTCCTGTACTCGGTTCTCCCACCTCAGAGGCTCAGGCCTGACACCAGGCTGGAGCACAAAGACCCTCTCAGCCACATGGCTCAGAAGAAAAGTGAGAAAAAAACAAATAAAAAATAAATAAAAAATAAAATAATTAAAATTAAAACATGAAAATAAAATTATAATAAAAAAGAAAAAAGAGAGCAACCAAACCAAGAAAGAAATCCACCAATGATAACAAGCGTTAAAAACTATACTAAGATAAACATAAAAATCAGAATCAAGTCAGTTGCAGGCAGCAAACCCCAAGTCTGCAATTGCTCCCAAAGTCCACCACCTCAATTTTGGGATGATTTGTTGTCTATTCAGGTATTCCACAGATGCAGGGTACATCAACTTGATTGTGGGGTTTTAATCTGCTGTTCCTGAGGCTACATGGAGAACTTTCTCTGTTTGCACAGCTCCTGGGGTTCAGCTTTGATTTTGGCCCCACCTCTGCATGTAGGTCGCCCTCGGGCATCTATTTCCCACCCAGACAGGAGGTGGTTAAAGCACCAGCTCATTAGGGGGCTCTTGCTCACTCATGCTGGGGGAAGGGAGTGGTAAGGTAGTTATAATTGGAATGTGGGGCGAGCCTGCAGCGGCAGAGGCTGGCATGATGTTGCAATAGCCTGAGGCACATTGTGTGTTCTCCCAGGGAAATTGTCCCTGGATCACAGGCCCCTGCATGCTGCAGAGGCTCCCAGGGGGGTGTGGATAGTGACCTGTGCTTGCACACAGGGTTCTTGGTGGCTGCAGCAGCAGTGTTAGCATTTCATGCCCGTCTCTAGTGTCCGAGCTGATCATTGTGGCTCGCGCCCATCTCTGGAGCTTGTTTAGTCGGTGCTCTGCCTTCTGTGGGCAGACAGGGAAGGAATCATCTCTCCTCGTGCACCCTGAAACAATGGTCTCTTGACTCTTAGGCAGTTCCAGATTTGTCCTGGACTCCCTCCTGGGTAGCTGTGGCACACTAGCCCCCTTCAGGCTTTGTTCATGCAGCCAACCCCAGTCCTCTCCCTGGGATCTGACCTCGAAAGACCGAGCCTCAGCTCCCAGCCCCCAACCGCCCCGGCAGGTGAGCACACAAGCCTGTCAGGCTGGTGAGTGCTGGTCGGCACCAATCCTCTGTGTGGGAATGTCTCCATTTTGCCCTCTGCACCCCTGTTGCTGTGCTCTCCTCCGTGGCTCTGAAGCTGCCCCCCCGCCCATCCCCCCCTTCTCTGCTAGTGAAGGGGCTTCCTAGTGTGTGGAAACTTTTCCTCCTTCACAGCTCCCTCCCAGAGGTGCAGTTCCCATCCCTATTCTTTTATCTCTGTTTTTTCTTTTGCCCTACCCAGGTACTTGAGGATTTTTTTGCCTTTTGGGAAGTCTCAGGTCTTCTGCCAGCATTCTGTAGGAGGTGTTCCGCATGTAAATGTATTTCTGATGTATTTGTGGGGAGGAAGGTTATCTCCATGTCTTAGTCCTCCGCCATCTTGAAGGTCCTAAAAGACTTAAGCCCCATCTATAGATTGAAACCTCTCAAGAATTTTCTCTTACAGAGTGTGAAGAAAGAAGATATTGATGTATGATGGATTTCTTTGCTATAATTGGCCTAATGACTATGAAGATGGATCTAATACCAGTAGGATTAAAAAGCTAATAATAAACAGATCACTTAAATCTTTATTTCCAAAGCACAAGTGAATCTTTGATGGTCAGAATTAAGCAACATGGATGTAACTTTACTACTAAAATCTAGTGCTTTACTTTCCCTTCAGAATTCGGGAAAGTGATGACTAATAATAAACTTGTCCAAAGATGAGTTATCTTACACAGTAAGAGTTCTTTATAGTAGAACTCTGTTACATGAGTTTCTATGTAAACGCTATAATATTTAATAGGCATGCAATAATCCACAAAATTCAGAGGGGCAAAAATCGAAGTCTTAGTTATTTAAGTAGTTTGACTACTGGTGGCAAAAACCTTAACCTAGATGCTTTCTAGTAATTTTATTTCAATTCTATGATGTTTTAAAAATAAATTCTACTCGGTTGTAGTCTAATTCACACATGCCATCTAAGACATCACTACTATGGATGTGGTCCATCTTGGTTTCACCTAGGCTGTTGGTACAATAACTGATGTCCTTATAGTATCTTCTTTCTGTATAGGCAGTGTCTGATGTTGAAGGTTCAGTCTTACTCTCCATCTAGTAGTCCACCCTAAAGTCCTATACTACAGGGTCACTTTGCCTCTCTCTCATGATTAAGATCCCTTGGTCATTATCATCTTTCTCCTTCAATTCTCATTTCCCTTCCTCTCTTTAGCATATGGGAATTTTACATTTCCTCCTCATCAAGCCAGGGAATCAGGCTGTACCCTACTCTTTCCCACTGAGAGGTGCCACTCCACCATTTTTCTGGTTCCTCATTCTCTCATTTTCTAAATAATGCTGGATGCTGCTCTTAGTCCACTACCTATTGGAAATCTAGCCAAAACAAGAGTATGTATCTGCACTCCTTTTTGATTCCTCAATTCACACACACACACACACACACACACAGGCGCACGTGCACACACAATTTACACTATTCCTTGAAGCAGGGTGAAAGGGGAACTCTGTATCACTCTTTATCTTCTTCCAAACTCTTTCTTTTCTCTTCACTCCACTTTAAAATTCTCCAGCAGCTTTAAGACAAACCAGTTCTTATACTCTCTTTTTGCTCCCATTTGTTTTTGTTTTTTTTAAACATTTATTTATTTATTTATTTTGGCTGCCCTGGGTCTTAGTTGTGGCACATGCAGACTTCTTAATTTCAGCATGCGAACTCTTAGCTGTGGCATGCATGCAGGATCTAGTTCCCTGACCAGGGGTGGAACCCAGGCCCCCCACACTGGGAGTGTGGAGTCCCACCCACTGGAACATTAGGGAAGTCCCTCCCATTTGTTTTTATCTCGTGCATAGTATAGTGCCCTTTGAACTCAGGAATTTATAATCCAATGTTTTTTTCTCTTGGTGATCAACAGAAAAAAAAACCCAGAACACTCCTTTCAATATTCTATTAATCTGCTGCAAGTTAACATTCATATATCTTCATCCTAATTCTGTTAGAATTCTGATATGGTCCCTAAGATTCCTTTCCTCTGGTGTACATGCCCTGTATAATCCTCTCTCCTCGGATGCAGGTGGGACCTGAAATATGATGGGATACTAATGCTGTGGTTAGTTTATATTATAGGGCACAGGTCAAGAGATTTTGCAGATATAATTAAGACTTATTATTAGCTGACTTTAAATTAATCAAAAGGGAGATTATCTTAAGTGATCCCGACCTAATCAGGTGAACTCTAAAGAGGATTTAGAGGTCACAGTTGGAATAAATTAGAGAGAGTCTCCTGTTAGCCTTGAAGGAGCAATTTGCCATATTGTAGAGAGGGCCATGTAGCATGGAATGGTAGTCAACCACTAGGAGCTGAGAATGGCCCTCATTGACAGACAGCATGAAAATAGGGATTTAAATCCTACAACTGTAAGGGACTGAATTCTGCCAAGAACCAATAAATGTGGAAGAGGACCCCAAGACTTGAATGAGGTAATAGCCCCACCCAAGACTGATTTCAGACTTGTGGGACCCTAAGCAGAGAATCTAGCTAATCTAGGCCCAGAGTCCTGACTTACCATAACTGTGTAATAACAAGTTTGTGTTTCCCACTGAAGCTGCAATTTTGTAGTTTAAAAGAAAATAATATATTTATGAGAAGACTACAATTTTCTAGCCTTAAGTAATATATTCAACTTTTAGAAGACTGTCATTAATACTCCCATAAATGTACTGATTACTCTGTTTGATATATTTGCATTATTTGAATGTGTCTAGTAAGAAATGCGATGTTGACGTTAGATCACATTTCCAGATTTACATGTTGCTTCTTTACAAGAATATTTTTTACCTTAGATACCTGTCTCTTTTGTGATTCATTCCTGTCACTTATCAATTTAAATATATCATATAAAACTTCTGATTCTTTTGTGACATTTTCCATTTGGCCTTAAAAACATTATTTTGTAGATCTGGGTGAAATTCTTTCAAAATGTTCTGAAGATTCTATCGTATGACTATATTTAAATCTCATAATCTTTGCCAATTTAAATGAACATAGGAATTTTTTCTTGAACAAATTCTCAAGCTGCTGCTCTACTTTTGCATTTTAAAATAGACTGAGTAACTGTTTGAAAATCTGTTACTCACTTTATTACAAAGGTTCTTGAATTACCTTGTGTATGCTTGTTCGATTACAATCAAACCTACATTTTCTATAACTTGCTGACTCTTTTGCACTTAGGTTGATTTTTGTTTAACAGAGGTTAGTAAGGATGAAGAATCTTTATTTTCCCTTTGGGGTAAATCTGGTAAATTCTGAGAATACTTGTCAAGAGTTTCAACCATTTATTAAACTACTTTAAAACCATAATCCTCCATGACATTCTTTAAATAAAACACTGTGGGGTTTTTACCTTTATTTTCCCGTTTAACACATAAAACATTTTTAAGTGCAGTGATTTAAACGGATCATATGGTTTCTATGATCTGAAACTTCTGATGAATTATGTTTGAGTTAAGAAATGTTAGCAATGCAGTAAAAACATAATATCTTTTTCATTTTTAGTTTGAAATGATTATTTTCATTGTCCTGAAAAGAGTTGGTTAAATTTAATACTGAGATGCTTAATTCCCACAAGATTTTCTTAATGCATTTACCAACCATATGTCAGAGCACATAGTTAATATTTATTAAAGTTAGTTGAGTTGGTATTCTTTTCAACTGCCTACTTAGGTAAAGTAATTTAAAATTCCTTCATAGTATGTTATCTGATACATCTTATATGTATTTCTTCAAACTTCTTATAATTCTAAACAATATTTTTTTTCTGTTAAAGCAGAACTTTCTTTTTTTCTGTTTAGCTTTTTAAAATAGATATTTTAATTCCACTGACATTCTTTTTGTTTACCATATTAAATTATTCTTAAAATATTTTCAAATAAAAGTTTTTGTTGCCAATTCTTGCCTTTGTTTCACATTTTCTGTTGAAACTCTGCTTTTCTAACATCCATAAAATAATTTTCCTTCCCAGTCCTTTAATAAATTAAATTTTTTATTTATTTAAGTGTGGCCTGCTCTGAATTTGTAGTGTGGCCTGCTCTGAATTTGAAGATGGTAGCTGTCCAATATAAGTAGTTTAGTTCAGCACTGATATTGATTCCCTTTATTTGACCTGAAAATCATAGTAAAATACAACCATAATTAAGCAGATGTTTTAAATCACTTTGTTATTCAATATTAAATCATATATTATGATGATTAAAATTACTTTGAAAAATTCTAAGAATTAGTAAAAAATCCCATTAGAAAGAATCTGCTGAAGAATGTAGTAAGAAAATTAATCATAAAATAAAGCTGCCTCAGTAATGTGAAATAACTATACTACCCAAGGCAATCTACAGATTCAATGAAATCCCTATCAGATTACCAATGGCATTTTTTGCAGATCTAGAACAAAAAATCTTAAATTTTGTATGGAAACACAAAAGACCCTGAATAGCCAAAGCAATCTTGAGAAAGAAAAACAGAGCTGGAGGAATAAGGCTTCCTGACTTCAAACTATACTATAAAGCTACAGTAATCAAAACAGTATGGTACTGGCACAAAGACAGACTTATAGATCAAAGGAACAGGATAGAAAGCCCAGAAGTAAACACATGCACCTATGGTCAATTAATCTATGACAAAGGAAGCAAGAACATACAATGGGGAAAGATGGTCTCTTCAATAAGTGGTGCTTGGAAAATTGGACAGCTACATGTAAAAGAATGAAATTAGAACATTCTCTAAAACCCTACACAAAAATAAACTCAAAATGGATTAAAGACTTAAATGTAAGACCGGATACTATAAAACTCTTAGAGGAAAACATAGTCAGAACACTCTCTGACATAAATCGCAGCCATATCTTTTTGGATCCACCTCTTACAGTAACAAAAATAAAAATAAAAATAAACAAATGGGACCTAGTTAAACTTAAAAGCTTTTGCAGAGCAAAGGAAACCATAAACAAAATGAAAAGTCAACCCACAGAATGGGAGAAAATATTTTCAAATGATGCAAACAACAATAATTAATCTCCAAAATATACAAACAGCCCATACAGCTCAATATCAAAAAAACCAACCAAACAAACAACCCGATCAAAAAATGGGTGGAAGACCTAAATAGAAATTTCTCCAAAGAAGACATACAGATGGCCAACAAACACATGAAAAGATGCTCAACATCACTAATTATTAGAGACATGCAAATCAAAACTACAATGAGGTATCACCTCACACTGATCAGAATGGCCGTCATCAAAAAATCTACAAACAAGGATCCCGTGTGCTGCGGAGTGGCTGGGCCCGTGAGCCATGGCTGCTGGGCCTGTGCGTCCGGAGCCTGTGCTCCGCAGTGGGAGAGGCCACAACAGTGAGGGGCCCACGCACCGCAAAAAAAAAAAAAAAAAATCTACAAACAGTAAATGCTGGAGAGGGTGTGGAGAAAAGGGAACCCTCTTACACTGTTGGTGGGAATGTAAATTGATACAGCCACTATGTAGAACAGTATGGAGTTTCCTTAAAAGACTAAAAATAGAACTACCATATGACACATCAATACCACTACTGGGCATATACCCAGGGAAAACCATAATTCAAAAAGATACATGCACCCTAATGTTCACTGCAGCACTGTCTACAATAGCCAGGACATGGACGCAACCTAAATGCCCATCAACATGGATAAAGAAGATGTGGTACATATATACAATGAATATTACTCAGCCATAAAAAGGAACAAAACTGTGTCATATGCAGAAACACGGATGGACTAGAGACTGTCATACAGAGTGAAGTCAGTCAGAAAGAGAAAAACAAATATTGTATAAGTCGCTTATATGCAGAATCTAGAAAAATGATATAGATGAACTTATTTTCAAAGCAGAAATAGAGACACAGATGTAGAGAACAAACAGGGAAGATCCCAAGCAGGGAAGGGAGGGTAGGATGAATTGGGAGATTGGGATTGACATATATACACTACTATGTATCAAATAGATAACTAATGAGAACCTACTGTAGAGCACAGGGAACTCAATGCTCTGACCTAAATGGGAAGGAAATCCAAAAAAGACGGGATATATGTATACATATAGCTGATTCACTTTGCTGTATAGCAGAAACTAACACAACATTGTAAAGCAACTATACTCCAATTAAAAAGAAAAAAGAAGAAGATGTGGTACATATATACAACGGAATATTACTCAGCCATAAAAAAATGTAAATGCAAAAGGTATGTCATTTGCAGCACCATGGATAGACCTAGAGATTATCATACTAACTGAAGTAAGTCAAATAAAGACAAATATCACATTATATCACTTATATGTGGAATCTAAAAAAATGATACAAATGAACTTATTTATAAAACATGAACAGACTTACAGACATAGAAAACAAACATGGTTACCAAAGGGGAAAGGTGTGGGGGGAGGGTAAATCAGAGGTTTAGGATTAATATATATACACTACTATATATAAAATAGATAATCAACAAGGACCTACTGTACAGCACAGGGAACTCTACTCAATATGCTATAATAATCTATATGGGAAAAGAATCTTAAAAAGAATAGATATATGCATATGTATAACTGAATCACTTTGCTGTACACCTGAAACTAATACAACATTGTATATCAACTATACTCCAATATAAAATAAAAATTTTTTAAATGAAGCTGCCTTATAAAATCTGATTCTATGAGCTTAATTTAGGAAAGTAACAATAAAAATCACCTCATCTATCAAATGGAAATAATGATAGTATTTACCTCATTAAGGATTGTGAGAATAAGATAATGCATATAAAGTGCTTAGTATAGTATCTAGAATTCTAAAAGTTTAATAAATGCTAGCAATAATCATTCTCCATGCCCTCCTCCACCTCCATCCCAGCTCAGTCCCAAACTGCTTCACCTCTGAATTTTTAACTCCTATATTCTGCGTTTTGGCCATAATACGCTTTTCTCTGATCACTATCTCAGCCTTTACTTGCTTAATACCACTGTAATTTTAATTTTACTTCATTGATATTTCCAAACCCTTGATCTTATCATTTTCCCCAAATTTATTACCACTCCTTGGCTTTACTTCCAGTCCTACTTCTTTCCCTGTCCAATATAAGACCCCATAGTCCACAAGTCTAACTGCACTCCCTTGGGTTTTGTTAAACCCTAGAAGTGTATCTGTCACAGGATCTGAAGCCAGAAAAACTTTGGGTTCAAATTCTGACTGTTATTTACTATCTGTAACAGATGAGCCTCTTTCTTTTTTAAAAGTTTTTCAGAAAACCTTTTATTACACTGAGCATGATATAGCTATATTTATGATAAAAATGCCATAACTATTGACAAGGTTATAATAAAAGTGCCTTGAATTCATTACTATTATTACAATTATACCTTACATTTATCTAGGACTTTACAATGTACAAAGCACTTTCACATACACTGTTGAAATGAGCCTCTCTTGATATGATATATATATAATGATGATTGTTAGAATTAAATGCAATAATGTATATAAAGCATTTACCATGCAGGCTATCATATTAGACTTCTGATAAATCTTAGTTCCTTTTCTTCATTCTTTTCAGTAACTCTTCCAAAATTTCAGCTCTTTATTCAAATTCTCATTTAATTGTTCCCTCACACTACCCCAGCAGATGATCTAATTTCCTATTTCATAGAGAAAATTGGAAACATTAGGCTGAAACTCCTTTCATTTCTTCCATACCACTTATAAATTAATCTGCATCAGTACTCATCTTTATCTCATTCTTTCCAGGCTCAGTGGAGACTCCCCCTTCTATCTATGACTTAAGGTTCCACCTGAGCTCAGAAATCATTAATCATCACTTCTCTCTTCCTTCTGTACTATTCCTTTGCTACTCCTCTATTGATCTTTTCCCTTAACATATAAATATACTATACATGTCCCTTCCATCTTCAAGACAAATAAACCCTTTATCATTCTTCATAACCAAGCACCTTGGAAGAGATGTTCACTCTCACTATTTGGCTTTCTCACTTCCCAACTCACTCTAATATTACTTTTGCCCATGCAGTTCTTCCAAAGCTGCTCTAAGGTCAACATTGATCTCCGTATTACCATGACCAATGGACACATTTCTGCAGTAATGACACTGTTGACTGTTCCATCATTCTTGTAATCCTTCTCTTCCTTGACTTCTATGCCATAATTTTCTTCAGGTTTCCAGATATTGCTTTAGTCTTCTTGTCAGGCTCATCTTCTAATGCCTATCTCCCAAATGTCATAGTTCCCTAGGATTCTATTTTAAATCTTTGTGTTTTTTCTCACATTAGTTGGGTGATCCAACTGAATCTATGGCTTTAATTATAATACTTATATGCTGAGGACTTATTACACTTTCTTTCCAGTTTAGATATCTAGTACAAGCTCCAGAATTTTTTACTCAACTATCACATCTCTCCTCCTAAATGTCCCATAAACACCTCAAATTCAATATATTGAAAACTGAACTCAAATTTACTTCTTCACATATAGGACACATTTTAGCCAATAATAAGCAACCATCTTCCATACAATTACCAAGGTCTTTCTCAATCCATGTTCTTTATCTGAGCACAGAAAATTATTTAAGTGACTATTTTCTCAATTTTTCCAAGGATCAGTACATAGTTAATACTGTTCCAGATGCATAGGAAATTAATTCATTGCATATAATAGATACCTTAGGGCACAAGGGCTTAATTCTCTCATAGAACTCAGTTGAGATAGGTGCTCATTTACCTTCTATTATCTATGCACCAAATTATTTGGCTTTTACTTCTATCTCTGGTATCCTCCAGTCCTCCTCCTCTCACTTTTGTTAGTTTATGCTCTCATGCTTTTCCATTTGACTGCTACAATAGCCTACCAATCTGGTTTGGCCCAAATCTAACTATCTAATTTGATTTCCTGACACTTTCCTTTAGGCTCATTATTCAACAGCCATACTATGCTGCATGTACTTCCCTGAATATGATGCAGTCTCCTGAGCTAAAGTCTCTGCCTTCACTGTTTCCTCTCTGGTATCCCTTCAATCAAACTAATGTTTTTTTCTTTAATTACACAAGAGAATGATGAGTACACATTCTGTATAAAGGATTCACACAACACAAAAATACACAGAGTAAAAAGTTAAGTATTTCTTTATCTTGCCCTGTCTCCTCCAAATTAAACACACACACACACACACACACACACACACACACACACACTTCCCACTCCACAGGTAACTGTTATTAATAGTCTGGTTTGTATGCTTCCAGACTAAATTCTATTTACTCATTAACTGTAAGCTGAAGTAATTTCCTTCTGAAGTTCTGACTTTCAAAGACAAGGTGAATTAACTCCTCCTATTTGCTTCTTTAAAACCTTGCATTTGCCTTTATCTGAGTATCATGATGTACTTTAGTTGTTTAAGTTTTTGTTTATACCCAGTCTGAATTGTAAAATCCTGAGAGTGGAGCTTTCGTTTTGGTCTTTATGTTCTCCAGTTTGTCACAGTGCTTCATACATTTTTGTTGAAGTATAAATTACATGGTCTTTGTTCTAGACTAGACTATGGTCTAGTGGGGAGACAAATCATTCTGGGGGGGGAGTAGGGTATTAAGGAATCAGGTTTAGGAACATCTTCCAGGTAATGTGTGACTCCTATAAGTGTGAATAGAAGTAGACTAGAAGAAATGGGAATGTGTTCCACAAATAGAGTGACACCACAAATATTAATGTGTGCTTAAAATCTGAAAAAGACACCAGAGGGCAGACAGCAGAAGCAAGAGCTACAATCCTGCAGCCTGTGGAACAAAAACCACATTCACAGAAAGATAGACAAGATGAAAAGGCAGAGGGCTATGTACCAGATGAAGGAACAAGATAAAACCCTGGAAAAACAACTAAATGAAGTGGAGATAGGCAACCTTACAGAAAAAGAATTCAGAATAATGATAGTGAAGATGATCCAGGACCTCGGAAAAACAATGGAGGCAAATATTGAGAAGATGCAAGAAATGTTTAACAAAGACCTAGAGGAATTAAAGAAAAAACAGAGATGAACAATACAGTAACTGAAATGAAAACTACACTAGAAGGAATCAATAGCAGAATAACTGAGACAGAAGAATGGATAAGTGACCTGGAAAACAGAATGGTGGAATTCACTGTTGCAGAATAGAATAAAGAAAAAAGAATGAAAAGAAATGAAGACAGCCTAAGAGACCTCTGGACAACATTAAATGCAACACCATTCGCATTATAGGGGTCCCAGAAGGAGAAGAGAGAGAGAAAGGACCCGAGAAAATATCTGAAGAGATTATAGTCAAAAACTTCCCTAACATGGGAAAGGAAAGAGCCACCCAAGTCCAGGAAGTGCAGTGAGTCCCATACAGGATAAACCCAAGGAGAAATATGCCAAGACAGAGTAAACAAATTGGCAAAAATTAAAGACAAAGAAAAATTATTGAAAGCAGTGAGGGAAAAATGACAAATAACATACAAGGGAACTCCCATAAGGTTAACAGCTGATTTCTCAGCAGAAACTCTACAAGCCAGAAGGGAGTGGCATGATATACTTAAAGTGATGAAAGGGAAGAACCTACAACCAAGATTACTCTACCTGGCAAGGCTCTCATTCAAATTTGATGGAGAAATCAAAAGCTTTACAGACAAGCAAAAGCTAAGAGAATTCAGCACCACCAAACCAGCTCTACAACAAATGCTAAAGGAACTTCTCTAAGTGGGAAACACAAGAGAAGAAAAGGACCTACAAAAACAAACCCAAAACAATTAAGAAAATGGTCATAGGAACATACATATTGATAATTACCTTAAATGTGAATGGATTAAATGCTCCAACCAAAAGACACAGGCTCACTGAATGGATACAAAAACAAGACCCATATATATGCTGTCTACAAAAGACCCACTTCAGACCTAGGGACACATACACACTGAAAGTGAGGGAATGGAAAAAGATATTCCATGCAAATGGAAATCAAAGGAAAGCTGGAGTAGCAATATTCATATCAGATAAAATAGACTTTAAAATAAAGAATGTTACAAGAGACAAGGAAGGACACTACATAATGATCAAGGGATGAATCCAAAAAGAAGATATAACAATTATAAAAACATATGCACCTTTATCCATTCATCTGATGATGGACACTTAGGTTGCCTCCATCTCCTGGCTGTTGTAAATAGAGCTGCAATGAACATTTTGGTACATGACTCTTTTTGAATTACAGTTTTCTCAGGGTATACGGATAAAGAAGATGTGGCACATATATACAATGGAATATTACTGAGCCATAAAAAGAAATGAAATTGAGTTATTTGTAGTGAGGTGGATGGACCTAGAGTCTGTCATACATTGTGAAGTAAGTCAGAAAGAGTAAAACAAAAATACCATATGCTAACACATATATATGGAACCTAAGGGGAAAAAAAAGGTCATGAAGAACCTAGGGGTAAGACAGGAATAAAGACACAGACCTACTAGAGAATGGACTTGAGGATATGGGGAGGGGGAAGAGTAAGCTGTGACAAAGTGAGAGAGTGTCATGGACATATATACACTACCAAATGTAAAATAGATAGCTAGTGGGAAGCAGCCGTATAGCATAGGGAGATCAGCTCAGTGCTTTGTGACCACCTAGAGAGGTGGGATAGGGAGGGTGGGAGGAAGGGAGATGCAAGAGGGAAGAGATATGGGAACATATGTATATGTATAACTGATTCAGTTTGTTATAAAGCAGAAACTAACACACCATTGTAAAGCAATTATACTCCAATAAAGATGTTAATATATATATATATATATATATATATATATATATATATATATATATATATATATGCACCTAACATAGGAGTGTCTCAATACATAAGGCAACTGCTAACAGCTATAAAAGAGGAAATTGACAGTAACACAATAATAGTGGGGGACTTTTAACACCTCACTTACAGCAATGGACGCATCATCCAAAATGAAAATAAATAAGGAAACAGAAGCTTTAAATGACACAATAGAGCAGATAGATTTAATTTATATTTATAGAACATTCCATCCAAAAACAGAGGATTACAATTTCTTCTCAAGTGCACACAGAACATTCTCCAGGATAGATCACATCTTGGGTCACAAATCAAGCCTCAGTAAATTTAAGAAAATTGAAATCATATCAAGCATCTTTTCTGACCACAACACTATGAGATAAGAAATGAATTTCAGGGGGAAAAAACGTAAAAAACACAAACGCATGTAGGCTAAATAATACGTTATTAAATAAACAAGAGATCACTGAAGAAATCAAAGAGGAAATCAAAAAATACCTAGAGACAAATGACCATGAGAACACGACTAGGCAACACATATGGGATGCAGCAAAAGCAGTTGTAAGAGGGAAGTTTATAGCTATACAAGCCTACCACAAGAAGCAAGAAAAATCTCAAATAAACAATCTAACCTTACACCTAAAGGAACTAGAGAAAGAAGAACAAACAAAACCCAAGGTTAGCAGAAGGAAAGAAATCATACAGATCAGAGCAGAAATAAATGAAATAGAAACAAAGAAAACAATAGCAAAGATCAATAAAACTAAAAGCTGGTTCTTTGAGAAGATAAACAAAATTGATAAACCATTAGCCAGATTCATCAAGAAAAAGAGGGAGAGGACTCAAATCAATAAAATTAAAAATGAAAAAGGAGAGGTTACAACAGACACCACAGAAATACAAAGCATCCTAAGAGACTACTACAAGCAACTCTATGCCAATAAAATGGACAACCTGGAAGAAATGGACAAATTCTTAGAAAGGTATAACCTTCCAAGACTGAACCAGGAAGAAACAGAAAATATGAACAGACCAATCACAAGTAATGAAATTGAAACTGTGATTAAAAATATTCCAACAGGGCTTCCCTTGTGGTGCAGTGGTTGAGAGTCTGCCTGCCGATGCAGGAGACACGGGTTCGTGCCCCGCTCTGGCAAGATCCCACATGCCGTGGAGTGAATGGGCCAGAGAGCCATGGCCGCTGAGCCTGTGCGTCCGGAGCCTGTGCTCTGCAACGGGAGAGGCCACAACAGTGAGAGGCCCACATACAGCAAAAAAAAAAAAAAATCTTCCAACAAACAAAAGTCCAGGACCAGATGACCTCACAGGTGAGTTCTATCAAACATTTAGAGAAGAGCTAACACCCATCCTTCTCAAACTGTTTCAAAAAATTGCAGAGGAAGGAACACTCCCAAACTCATTCTATGAGGCCACCATCACCCTGATACCAAAACCAGACAAAGATACTACAAAAAAAAAAAAAGAAAATTACAGACCAATATCACTGATGAATATAGATGCAAAAATCCTCAACAAAATACTAGCAAACAGAATCCAACAACACATTAAAAGGATCATACACCACATCAAGTGGAATTTATCCCAGGGATGCAAGGATTCTTCAATATCAGTCAATATCTTCAAATCAGTCAATGTGATATACCATATTAACAAACTGAAGAAGAGAAACCATATGATTATCTCAATAGGTGCAGAAAAAGCTTTTGACAAAATTCAACACCCATTTATGATAAAAACTCTTCAGAAAGTGGGCACAGAGGGAACCTACCTCAACATAATAAAGACCATATACGACAAACCACAGCAAACATCATTCTCAATGGTGAAAAAGTGAAAGCATTTCTTTGAAGGTCAGGAACAAGACAAGGATGTCCACTCTCACCACTATTATTCAACATAGTTTTGGAAGTCCTAGCCACAGCAATCAGAGAAGAAAAAGAAATAAAAGGAATACAAATTGGAAACGAAGAAGTAAAATTGTCACTGTTTGCAGATGACATGATATTATACATAGAGAATCCTAAAGATGCCACCAGAAAACTACTGGAGCTAATCAATGAATTCGGTAAAGTTGCAGGATACAAAATTAATGCACAGAAATCTCTTAAATTCCTATACACTAATGATGAAAAATCTGAAAGAGAAATTAAGGAAACACTCCCATTCACCATTGCAAGAAAAAGAATAAAATACCTAGGAATAAACCTACCTAGGGAGACAAAAGATCTGTATGCAGAAAACTGTAACAAACTGCTGTAAGAAATTAACAATGATACCAACAGTTGGGAGAGATATACCATGTTCTTGGATTGGAAGAATCAATATTGTGAAAATGAGTCTACTATCCAAAGCAATCTACAGATTCAATGCAATCCCTATCAAATTACCAATGGCATTTTTTACAGAACTGGAACAAAAAATCTTAAAATTTGTATGGAGACACAAAAGACCCAGACTAGCCAAAGTAGTCTTGAGGGAAACAAATGGAGCTGGAGGAATCAAACTCCTTAACTTAAGAATATACTGCAAAGCTACAGTAATCAAGACAATATGGTACTGGCACAAAGACAGACTTATAGATCAATGGAACAAGATAGAAAGCCCAGAGGTAAACCCACGTACCTATGGTCAACTAATCTACGACAAAGGAGGCAAGGATATGCAATGGAGAAAAGACAGTTTCTTCAATAAGTGGTGCTGGGAAAACTGGACAGCTACATGTAAAAGAATGAAATTAGAACACTCCTTAACACCATACACAGAAATAAACTAAAAATGGATTGGAGACCTAAATGTAAGAACGGACACTATAAAACTCTGAGAGGAAAACATAGGAAGAACACTCTTTGACATAAATCACAGCAAGATCTTTTTTGTTCCACCTCCTAGAGTAATGGAAATAAAAACAAAAATAAACAAATGGGACCTAATGAAACTTAAAAGCTTTTGCACAGCAAAGGAAACCATAAACAAGACAAAAAGACAACCCTCAGAATGGGAGAAAATATTTGCAAATGAATCAACGGACAAAGGATTAATCTCCAAAATATATAAACAGCTCATGAAGCTCAATATTAAAAAAAAAACCCCAATCTGAAAATGGACAGAAGACCTAAATAGACACTTCTGCAAAGAAGACATACAGATGGCCAAGAAGCACATGAAAACCTGCTCAACATCACTAATTATTAGAGAAATGCAAATCAAAACTACAATGAGGTTATCACCTCACACCAGTTAGAATGGGCAACATCAGAAAATCTACAACAACAAATGCTGGAGAGGGTGTAGAGAAAAGGGAACCCTATTGCACTCTTGGTGGGAATGTAAATTGATAAAGCCACTATGGAGAACAGCATGGAGGTTCCTTAAAAAACTAAAAATAGAATTACCATATGATCCAGCAATCCCACTACTGAGCATATACCCAGAGAAAACGAAAATTCAAAAAGACACATGCACCCCAAGGTTCATTGCGGCACTGTTTATAATAGCCAGGTCATGGAATCAACCTAAATGCCCATCGACAGCCGAATGTATAAAGAAGATGTGGTACATACATACAATGGAATATTACTCAGCCATTAAAAGGAACGAAATTGGGTCATTTGTTGAGATGTGGATGGATCTAGACTGTCATACAGAGTGAAGTAAGTCAGAAAGAGAAAAACAAATATCGTATATTAACACATATATGTGCAACCTAGAAAAATGGTACAGATGAACCGGTTTGCAGGGCAGAAATTGAGACACAGGTATAGAGAACAAATGTATGGACACCAAGGGGAGAAAGCCATGGGGGGGTGGGGTGATGGTGTGATGAATTGGGCGATTGGGATTGACATGTATACACTGATGTATATAAAATGGATGACTAATAAGAACCTGCTATATAAAATAAATAAATAAATAAATAAAATCTTTAAAAGAGGTACTTAATTATTATGATACAACATTATTATATTAACATATTCAAAAATTTAAAGTATTTTTTATGATCTAGAGTCTTAACATCACTCTACTTATAATCTCTAATTATTATCTCTAGATTACAGAGAAAGAAATTAAGGCTTAATGAATGTTTCAGACATCGTCAGTGCCCAGCTCATATCCCCCTTTGCCACCCTGGAGTCTACCTGCAGTTTTATATGTCAATTTCCATTAAGGCTATGCCAATGGCTTCCCATCTCAACCATTTGTCTTTCTGCCTGAGGGTTTTCTCTAGCAGCAGGCACATGCTACTCAAAGGAAGGCTGCCTAGGGAAGCAACAGAGAATTAACAATCCCAAGAGTAACCCTCAACCACTGACGGAAGGGAATTAGTACCCTGATCCTTATCTCAGGGTCTTAGTTGTAGGAGAACCCAACTTAAGATAAAGAAGTTGGTTAAATTCATACATAGCTAATAAATAGTGAGTGTAAGTCCATCTGACTCTACATAACTCACACTCTACAATATTTATATCATCTCCTAACCTGTTTTGAACTTTCTTTTTCCTGCTGGTCAGGCCCACAATTAAATTTATATGTGGCATAAACTCAGAGAAGAGTGGGGCTATAAAAGTTCAAGAGTAGAATGCTAGTTTTGAATACACATTCTTGACAGTGAATAAAATGAACTACATTTTGAAAAACATATTTGATGGATTATAATAATGAAAAATATATTCAAGTAGAATTGGTTGCTTTTTTCATTTTCTATGCTATACAGGCACACCCTATTTTATTGTGCTTCACAGATACTGCACTTTTTTTTACAAATTGAAGGTTTGTGGCAACGCTGCATTGTCAGGTGATGGTCAGCATTTTTAAAGCTGTTTTATTTTTATTTCATTTTACTTTATTTTGGCCACACCGCACAGCACGTGGGATCCTAGCCCCTCAACCAGGGATCAGACCTGTGCCCCCTGCCATGGAAGCACGGATTCTTAACCACTGGACCACCAGGGAAGTCTAGCGTTTTCAGCAATAAAGTATTTTTTAATTAGGTTATGTACATTGTTTTCTTAGACATAATGCTACTGCACACTTAACAGAATACAGCATAGTGTAAACACAGCTTTTATATGCACTTGGAAACCAAAAATTCGTGTTACTCACTTTATTGCCATATTCACTTATTGTGCAGGTCTAAAACTGAACCTGCAATATCTCAGAGGTATACCTTGTATCATGTCCTAAGGGTCAGCAAACTTTAATTTCGGAATAAGTCAGTCATAGATATTACTTTATACCCTGAAAGTTTACACTTCATTTCCATTACAGCCCCTGAAAAGCAAGATCACACATGAAGGAGAGGTTCTTGACCACCACTTTAATTAGCACGTGGTAGGAAATTAGCTTCTTTCCAGAGAGTGTTCAGATGTAAGGAAGAGGAAAAAAGAGGGTTATCTCACTATTCCCAAGACCATTCTGGAACGGCCAGAATAGGGCAACTCTTTAAATTTAGAGTTAGCACTTTGCTTATCATTTTAAGAACATTCTCACCTTTCCCTTACAAACATGGCAAGGGGCTCCTCATCACAAACCAGAGGAGTCAACTAAAGCACAGGCTCTTTCAGGAACTCTAAGTCAGAGAGGGGAGCCAAACAAAGGGAGCAAAAGAAAATACGGGCGAAAATGGGTGCCAGGTCGTTAACTCACACCAGCAACAGGAGACTCCGCTGAAGACGCCAACCTCCGCAAGAGATAGAGGTGCAGAGGTATTTTTTTCAGAGGGTTTGCAGCTTGCTGGGACGGCAGAAAGGGAGAAAAAGAGGAGATCCTCTAGGGCGAGAGAGGAGCAGTAAGACAAACAACCGCAACCGCCGTCGCTTTGCGGGACTGGGCGGTGCCTCCACGGCCGGCCGGAAGCCGGAGCCTCGCAGCCGGAAATAGGAGCCCGACCGGCCGAAAGCCTGGGCCAAGCAGGCAGCGCCAAGACAAACCGTGATGGCGAGGAACCTGGGGCTGGGAGTTTGGAAGCTGGAATGGTTGGCTCATTCAGAATGGTTGGCTCAAGTTGGCACCAGCACCTGGGCTGTTGTTATCCGAGGGAAGGGGATCAAGCCTTCTAATGTGCTCCCAGGAGGCTCCTTTGAGTCCATTTTCACAGTCCGCGTTCTGGCCTTCGGGTGAGGTAACTAGCCCCTGCCGCCTGCCGAGCGCCAATGGTCTGTCAAGCCCTTCCGAGTCCCTATCCTGGGAGCTTCGCCTTTCCCCGCCACCCCACCCCACCACACACTCACGCCCTCCCATAGCGAGGATGAAGAGCCTTAAGCTGGGTCTTCCCAGAGCGCTCAGTATACTTTAGTCACTTACTGTTAGTGTTTAATTCAGGAGCATGTAGTAGATTTTTGTGCATCCAAGTCCTGAAAGAAATTAAAGGTAAAAAGGTTGATTTTGGTTTTTGCCAACTTTGGCATATTAATTTCAGTAATTTTTTTCAACCAGCGCCTGGCACTGAACATCAGTCTGTCAAATCCTGTGGAAATGAAGCATGTTTTTTGCTATCTAGGAGCATCCAAGATAGGTAAAAATACTGGATTCAGCATATTAATATTTCTTCATATGTATCAAATTCAATGATAATTTATTAAATAGCTATTATGTATTAAGCTCTGCTAGGTTTTGGTCTTAGGAAGTTGAATCAATCTTTGTCTTAGAGATCTGAGCTTACAGTCTAGGTGAGGGAAAGGGACAGAGCACAAAACAATTATCTTTAAAGGTATAAGATGGACACTGGTAAATGCTACTCACAGATTCAGAACAAGTGGGAGTACAGGAAACAGAGAATTGAATTATATGTCTAGAGGGAATTGGAAAAAGCTTTGTAGAGGAAGTAACTTGTGAAGTATGCCCTGGAAGAGGAGGGGTTGTTTCCAAGTGGAGTTCCGGCTTAAGGTTTGAACTTTCTAACAGATCTCACTTGAGGGCTTTGCTCCATTTTCTCTTATTTTCTCTTGCTTTCCAGTGCACTTTGCCTTCTACCCACCAGCTCATGTTCTGTTTTCTTGGAAGTAGCCAAGCCAGGTATTTCACTTACAAACGATACTTACCTCTTATTAAAATACTTATTTCTGCATAGACAGTCCTTGTAAAGAAAGAATTTTCTTTCTCTTTATTTTTGTAGAATTTGTTTTAGCCAAGTCAACAAAGCACAGTTCCTGTGGCCCATATCCTAGAACACAAAAATAGTCTCACCATGTAGAAACAGATGTTTAAAATGGTATTCATTAAAATGAGATCCCACCTGTAATAGAAAACAGAGAGTGGATGCAAAAGAAATGTAAGCTGGCAGAGCTTGCTCTTGCCCTCCATTCCCTTAGGAATGTATATTTCTGGGTAAAGTATTGCTAATTGGAATATGCTTCTGGCTTTAGTGTCTAGCCGTAGGGGTTATTAGTAATAATGAAAAACAATCAGCATAGCTCATTACAAGAGTAGTAGTCATGAAAAAAAAAAAACTTACCTCTAGGGTGGATGCCTTCTTACCAATGAACAAAGTTATCTTGGGCAGAAAATTAATGACTATCCTATATTAGTAACAGAAATGAACATTTACTGGTTACCTTCTGTGTCAGGTGCTTTACATTTTTACAAGGACCCTATGAAAGAGATATTATCCCCACTTTGTAGATGCGGAAATTGAGACTGAGCAATATAGTAAATAATTTGCCCAAAGTTACAAATACATGAGAATCCAAGACTCTCAGATTCCTAAGCCAATGTACTCTTTCCACTATTTCACACTGTCTTTACAGCAATGGAGGCACATAGAGGTTAAAACCCCTACCCTACCAAGTGGAGTATCTGGGATATAAATCCAGGTCTGTCTGATTCCAAAGCCTATGCCTGTGTACTTCTATATATTTTTGGCCTTTGCTTCCAAGTTCATTTAGCCCCATTTATGGCATGGAGGAAAAGAAGAGAACATCTAGTGAAATAGGCAGTGTTCTGTTATAACTAACAAGCCCAGGCTGGCATTTAGTACCTGTAAACAGAAAAACATTATATATACTGGTGAAAATAAATGAACCATTTTTAATATATATAAAATGTAGATTTACTTCTTTACTGCTTCTTTCATTCATATTTTTTCACGTTCTTTAATTCATTAATCCAATAAATTTCATTGATCTCTTACTTCGTGTGAGACATCGGATCAATCAGACAAAAATCCCTATCTTCATGGAGTTTACATTCTGGTTGGAGATGCAGGCAATAAGCAAGATAAATATAAATCAGGAAAGTATGTTGCATGTTAGATGTTCAGTGTTAAATAGAAAAGTGAAGTAGTGAATGGAGATAGGATGTATGTGGTAGGGTTTGTTTCATTTTTAGGTAGCGTGGCCAAGGAGGACCTTACCTGAAGGAGATAAGAGAAGGAGTCAAGCTGATATCTATGGGAAGTACATTTCAAGAGATGGACTGTCAAGTGCAGTGGCCCTGAGCCCAGTGTGGCAGGAACAGAGTATGGGAGAGGTAGATAGTAAGATGAGGTTGGAGTGATAAAGAGAGGGGGTTCAAATCATGAAGGGCCTTGTGGGTCATAATGCGGACTTTGACTTTTATTCTGAGATAAAACTGTTAAACGATATTGAACTGATGAGCAACCTGATTTGCCTCATACACATGACATAAAATTTACCATCTTACAGGTTTTTAAGAGTGCAGTTCAGTAGTATTAAATACATTAACATTGTTGTGCAGCTATCACCGTCATCCATCCCCATAACTCTTTTCATCTTGTAAAACTGACACTTTATACCTATTAAACAATAACTTCCCATTCTCTCCCCTTAGGCCCTGCCAACCACTATTACACTTTCTTTCTTTATGATTTTGACTAAGTACCTCATATAAGTGGAATCAGATAGTATTTTTTTTGTGTGACTGGCTTATTTCATTTGGCATAATGTCTCCAAGGTTTAACCTTGTTGTAATATATGGTAGAATTTTCTTCCTTTTTAAGGTTGAAAAATATTCCATTGTATGTATATACCACATTTCTTTATCCAGTCATATGTTGATAGACATTTAGGTTGTTTCTGGATCTTAGCTACTGAAAATAATGATGCCATGAACATTGGTGTACAAATATCTGTTTGAGATCCTTCTTTCATTTCCTTTGGATATATACCCAGAAGGGGAATTGCTGAATCATATGGTAATTCTATTTTTAACTTTTTGAGGACCCTTCATACCATTTTCCACAGTGGCTGAGCCATTTGGTATTCCCAGCAACAGTGCACAAGGGTACCAATTTCTCCACATCCTCGCCAACACTTGTTTTCTGGTGGTTTTTTGTTTGTTTGTTTGTTTGTTTTTAATTAGCCATCCCACTGGTGTGAGGTAGAATCTTACTGTCGTTTTGATTTGCATTTCCCTAATGGCCAGTGATGTTGAGATCTTTTCATGTACATTTTGGTCATTCGTATATCTTCTTTGCAGAAATGTTGATATTCAAGTCTTTTGCCCATTTTTGAACTGGATTGTTTGTTTTTTTGTTGTTGAGTTTAAGGAGTTCTCTGATCTGGATATAAATCCTTTATCACAGGGGTCCCCAACCCCCTGTTAGGAACCAGGCCACACAGCAGGAGGTGAGTGGCGGTTGAGCGAGTGAAGCTTCATCTGCTGCTCCCCATTGCTCCCCATTGCTCACTCGCATTACCACCTGAACCATCCCTACTGCCCCCCAACCCACACGGGTCCATGGAAAAATTGTCTTCCATGAAACCAGTCCCTGGTGCCAAAAATGTTGGGGACGGCTGGTTTATCAGATAGATGATTTGCAAATATTTTCTCCCATTTTGTGGGTTGTTTTTTACTCCCTGGATACGCGTGCCTCTCACTATTGTGGACTCTCCCTTTGCGGAGCACAGGCTCCAGACACGCAGGCTCAGCAGCCATGGCTCACAGGCCTAGCCGCTCCACGGCATGTGGGATCTTCCCAGACCAGGGCACGAACCTGTGTCCCCTGCATCGGCAGGTGGACTCTCAACCACTGCGCCACCAGGGAAGCCCTGGATAGTGTCTTTTGATGTACAAAAAGGATTTGATGTGCAAAAAGATTGGATTAGTTCTTCTTTAAATGTTTGGTGGAATTCACCAGTGGAGCCATAAAGTCCAGGGCTTTTCTTTGTTGGGAGATTTTTTATTATGTTTTCAATCTCCTTACTAGTTATAGGTCTGTTCAGATTTTCTATTTCTTTGTGTTTTAGTCTGGTAGGTTTTGTGTTTCTAGAAATTCATCCACTTCATCTAGGTTATCCAATTTTTTGCCATACAATTTTTTATAGTACTCTCTTGTAATTTTTTTATTTCTGCAGAATCTGTAATAATGTCCCACTTCTATTTCTGATTTTAGCAATTTGAGTCTTCTCTCTTTTTTCTTAGTTCATCTACCTAAAGGTTTGTCAATTTTGTTGATCTTTTTGAAGAATTAACCTTTGGTTTTGTTGATTTCTCTATTGTTTTTATATTCTCTATTTTGTTTATCTCTGCTCTCATCTTTATTATTTCCTTCCTTCAGCTAGCTTTTGGGTTTTTTGTTCCTTATCTAGTTCCTTAAGCTTTAAAGTTAGGTCATTGATTTCAGATCTTTCTTGCTTTTTAATGTAAGTATTTAAAACTATAAATTTCCTGCTTAGCACTGCTTTCTCTGCATCCCATAAGTTTTGGTATGTTGTGGTTTTGTTTTCATTTGTCTCTAAGTATTTTCAAATTCCTTTGTGATTTCTTCTTTGATCCATTGGTTGTTTAAAAGTGTGTTGTTTGATTTCCACAGTTTTGTGAATTTTTCAGTTTTCGTTATGTTATTGATTTTTATTTCATGCTGTTGGACAGAGAAGATGCTTTGTATGATGTCTATCTTTTAAAATCTATTGAGACTCATTTTGTGGCTTTAACATATAGTCAATGCTGGAAAATGTTCTATGTGCACTTGAGAAGATTGAGTACGTTGTTGTTGATGTTGATGTATGTACTGTTCTATATACATCTGTTAGATCTAGTTGAGTTATTGTGTTGGTTATATCCTCTGTTTCCTTATTTATATTCTGCCTGGTTGTTCTACCCATTATTGTGAGAGAGATATTGAAGTCTCCAACTATCATTGTACACATGTATATTTCTCCATTCAGTTCTGTCAGTTTTTGCCTCATATATTTTGATGGTCTGTCATTAGGTGCATAAATGTTTATACTTGTTATATTTTCTTGCTGTTTTGAACCTTTTATTAATATATAATTTCCTTTTTGGCTCATAAACTTTTTTGATTTGAAGTCTATTTCGTCTGTTATTAGTATAGCCACTCCTGCTCTCTTTTAGTTAATATTTGCATGGAATATATTCTTCTCTACTTTCACTTTCAACCTGTTTGTGTCTTTGGATCTGGAGTCTCTTTTAAACAGCATATAGTTGCATCATGTATTTTTAATCCATTCTACCATTCTCTGTCTTTTGATTGGAGAGTTTAATCCATTTACATTTAAAGTAATTACTAATAAGGAAGGATTTACTTCTGTGTCTGGGCTATTTGTTTTCTATATGCCCTATAGTTTTTATCTCCCACATTTTCTGCATTCCTGTCTTTTTAGTGTTTAGTTGATTTTTGTAGTGAAATGGTAAAATTACTTCTTAATTTCCTTTTGGATATATTCTGTAGCTATTTTCTTTGTTGATACTGTGGAGATCACATTTAACATCCTAATGTTATAAACTTCTAATTTGAATTTATAGCAGCTTAACTTCAGTAACATACAAAAACTCTGCTTTCTTACATCTTCATCCCCACTCCTTTTGGTTGTTAATGTCACAAAATTCCATCTTTATACATTGTGTGCCCCAAAACATAAACTAATAATTCTTTTAAATGCATTAGTCTTCTAAGTTATGTAGATAGCAAAATGTAGAGATACAAACCAAAGTTACAGTAATACTAGCTTTTACACTAGTTGTTTTTTTTTATCTTTCAAGGTATTTGTTTCTTAAATTATGTAGAAAACAAAAAGTGCAGTTACAGACCGTTGTTACAATACTACTGGCCTAAATTGCCCATGTATTTGTTTTTATTGATATCTTTATTTCTCCTCACAGCTTCAAGTTACTGTCTAGTGTCCTTTCATTGCACCTTGAAGGATTCCCTGAGCATTTCTTGCTGGCAAGTCTAGTGATCCTGAACTAGCTCAGCTTTGGTTAATCTGGAAATGTCTTGATTTCTACTTCACTTTTCTTTTTTATTTTATTCTTTTTTTTAAAATTTCTTGGCCATGCCACACAGAATGTGGGATCTTAGTTCCCCAACCAGGGATTGAACCCATGCTCCCTGCATTGGAAGTGCAGAGTCCTAACCACTGGACTGCCAAGGAAGTCCCTCTACTTCACTTTTAAAGGACAGTTTTGACAGCTGTAGGATTATTCTTTGACTTTTTTTTTCTTTTAGTTCTTGGAATATACTGGCTCACTACCTCTGGTCTCCAAAGTTTCTGATGAGAAATATTCTTGTTATCTTATTGTCTTCCTTGTATGTGATAATTTGCTTATGATTTGCTGCTTTGAAGATTCACTCTGTCTTTTGAAAGTTTGATTATGATGTGTCTTGATGTGGGTCTCTTTGAGTTCATCTTACTGGGGTTCACTGAGCTTCTTGGCTGTTTATATTCATGTCTTTCCTCAAATTTGGATTTCAGCCATTATTTCTTCAAATATTCTCTCTGCCATTTTCTATCCCTCTTCTCCTTTTGGGACTCTCATGATGGGTGTGTTGGTTTGCTTGTTGATGTTTCACAGGTCTCTTAGGCTCTGTTTACTGTTCTTCAGTTTTCTTTCTTTCTGTTCCTCAAACTCGGTAATTTCTATTGTCCTATCTTCAAGTTCACTGATTATTTTTCTTTCTGCTTGCTCAATCAAATCTGCCTTTGAATCTCTCTAATGAATGCTTCATTTTAGTTATTGTGCTTTTCAGCCTCAGAATTTATTTATTTATTTTAGCTTTTTTTTAAGTTTTCTCTTTATTTTTTAAAAAATTTTTCCATTGCTTTTATTTATTTTTTATTGCAGTATAATTGCTTTACAATCTTGTGTTAGTTTCTGCTGCACAGTGACATGAATCAGCCATATGCATACAAACATCCCCTCCTTCTTGGAACTCCCTCTGCCTCCATCCCACCCAACTAGGTCATCACAGAACACCAGGCTGTGCTCCCAGTGCTATACAGCAGGTTCCCACTAGTTATCTGTTTTACACATGGTAGTGTATTTATGTCAAACCTAATCTCCCAATTCATCCCACCCTTCCCTTCCCACCTGTGTCCACATGTCCATTCTCTACATCTGCCTTTCTATTCCTGCCTTGAAAATAGGTTGATCTGTACCATCTTTCTAGCTTCCACATATATGCATTAATATACAATATTTGTTTTTCTCTTTCTGACCCACTTCACTCTGTATTACAGACTGTAGGTCCATCCACGTCTCTACAAATGACCCATATCATTTCTTTTTATGGCTGAGTAATATTCCATTATATATATGTACCACATCTTCTTTATCCATTCATCTGTCGATGGACATTTAAGTGGTTTCCATATCCTGGCTATTGTAAATAGTGATGCAATGAACATGGGGGTACACGTGTCCTTTTGAATTATGGTTTTCTCAGGGTATATGCCCAGTAATGGGATTGCTGGGTCATATGGTAGTTCTATTTTTAGTTTTTTAAGGAACCTCCATACTGTTCTCCATAGTGGCTGTATCAGTTTACATTCCCACCAGCAGTGCAAGAGGGTTCCCTTTTCTCCACACCCTCTCCAGCATTTACTGCTTGTAGATTTTCTGATGATGGTCATTCTGACCAGTGTGAGGTGATGCCTCATTGTAGTTTTGATTTGCATTTCTCTAATAATTAGTGATGTTGAGCATCTTTTCATGTGTTCGTTGGCCATCGGTATGACTTCTTTGGAGAAATGTCTATTTAGGACTTCCACCCATTTTTTGATTGGGTTGTTCGGGTTTTTTTGATATTGAGCTGTATGGGCTGTTTGTATATTTTGGAGATTAATCCTGTGTCTGCTGCTTCATTCGCAAATATTTTCTCCCATTCTGTGGGTTATCTTTTTGTCTTATTTATGGTTTCCTTTGCTGTGCAAGAGCTTTTAAGTTTAATTAGGTCCCATTCGTTTATTTTTGTTTTTATTTTCATTACTCTAGGAGGTGAGTCATAAAAGATATTTCTGTGATTTATGTCAAAGAGTGTTTTTCCTATGTTTCCTCTAAGAGTTTTATACAGTCTGTTGGTCTTACATTTAGGTCTTTAATCCATTTTGAGTTTATTTGTGTGTATGCTGTTAGGTAGTGTTCTAATTTCATTCTTTAACATGTAGTTGTCCAGTTTTCCCAGCACCATTTTTTGAAGAGGCTGTCTTTTCTCCATTGTATATTCTTGCCTCCTTTGTCATAGATTAGATGACCATAGGTGTGTGGTCTTATCTCTGGGCTTTCTATCCTGTACCGTTGATCTACATGTCAGTTTTTGTGCCAGTACCACACTTTCTTGATTACGGTAGCTTTGAAGTATAGTCTGAAATCAGGGGAGCCAGATTCCTCCAGCTCTGTTTTTCTTTCTCAAGATTGTTTTGACTATTTGGGGTCTTTTGTGTTTCCATACGAATTGTATAATTTTTTTGTTCTAATTCTGTGAAAAATGCCATTGGTAATTTTATAGAGATTGCGTTGAACCTGTAGATTGCTTTGGATAGTATAGTCATTTTCACAATATTCATTCTTCCAATCCAGGAGCATGGTATATCTCTTCATCTGTCTGTGTCATCTTTGATTTCTTGAATCAGCGTTTTATCGTTTTTCTGTGTACAGGTCTTTTGCCTTCTTAGGTAGCTTTATACCTAGCTATTTGATTCTTTTTGTTGTGATGGTAAATGGGATTGTTCTTTAAATTCTCTCTTTGATCTTTTGTTGTTAGTGTATAGGAATGCAAGAGAATTCTGAGCATTAATTTTGTATCCTGGAACCTTACCAAATTCATTGATTAGTTCTAGTAGTTTTCTGGTGGGATCTTTAGGATTTTCTATGTATAGTGTCATGTCACCTGCAAACAGTGACAGTTTTACTTCTTCTTTTCCAATTTGTAGCCATTTTATTTCTTTGTCTTCTCTGATTGCCATGATTAAGACTTCCTATACTGTGCTGAGTAATAGTGCTAAGAGTGGATATCCTTGTCTTGTTCCTGATCTTAGAGGAAATGCTTTCGGTTTTTCACTATTGAGAATGATGTTTGCTGTGGGTTTGTCATATATGGCCTTTATTATGTTGAGGTAGGTTCCCTCTATGCCCATTTTCTGGAGAGTTTTTATTATAAATGGGTGTTGAATTTTGTCAAAAGCTTTTTCTGCATCTATTGAGATGGTCATATGGTTTTTATTCTTTAATTTTTTAATATGGTGTATCACATTGATTGTTTTGCATATATTGAAGAATCCTTGTATCACTGGGATAAATCCCACTTGGGCTTGGTGTATGATCCTTCAAATGTGTTGTTGGATTCTGTTTGCTAGTATTTTGTTGAGGATTTTTGCATCTATGTTCATCAGTGATATTGGGCTGTAATTTTCTTTTCTTGTGATATCTCTGTCTGGTTTTGGTATCAGGGTGATGCTGGCCTCATAGAACAAGTTTAGGAATGTTCCTCCCTCTGCAATTTTTTGGAAGAGTTTGAGAAAGATTTGTGTTAGCTCTTCTCTAAATGTTTGATAGAATTTGCCCGTGAAGCCATCTGGTCCTGGCCTTTGTTTGTTGGAAGGTTTTTAATTACAGTTTCAATTTCACTGCTTGTGATTGGTCTATTTATATTTTCTAATTCTTCCTGGTTCAGTCTTGGAAAGTTGTACCTTTCCAAGAAATTGTTCATTTCTTCCAGGTTGTCCATTTTATTGGCATGTAGTTGCTTGTAGTAGTCTCTTACAATCTTTTGTATTTCTGCAGTGTCAGTTGTAATATACTTTTTCATTTCTAATTTTATTGATATGCATCCTCTCCCTCTTTTTCTTGATGAGTCTGGCTAAAGGTTTATCAATTTTGTTTATCTTCTCAAGGAACCAGCTTTTAGTTTTATTGATCTTTACTAATGTTTTCTTTGTTTCTATTTCATTTATTTCTGATCTGATCTTTATGATTTCTTTCCTTCTACTAACTTTGGGTTTTCTTTATTCTTCTTCTTCTCGTTTCTTTAGGTGTAAGGTTAGATTGTTTATTTGAGATTTTTCTTGTTTCTTGTGGTGAGCTTGAATTGCTATAAACTTCCCTCTTAGAACTGCTTTTTCTGCATTCCATAGGTTTTGGATCATCATGTTTTTGTTGTCGTTTGTTTCTAGGTATTTTTTTATTACTTCTTTGATGTATTCTGTGATCTCTTGGATATTTAGCAGAGCACTGTTTAGTCTCTATATGTTTGTGTTTTTTACATTTTTTTCCTGTAATTGATTTCTAATTTCATAGTGTTCTGGTTGGAAAAGATGGCTGATATGATTTCAATATTCTTAAGTTTTCCAAGGCTTGATTTGTGACCCAAAGTAGAGTACATTCCATGTGCACTTGAGAAGAAAGTGTATTCTTCTGCTTTCGGGTAGGATGTCCTATAAATATCAATTAAGTCTGTCTGGTCTACTGTGTCATTTAAAGCTTGTGTTTCCTTATTTATTTTCTGTCTGGATGATCTGTCTTTTAGTGTAAATGGGGTGTTAAAGTCCTCCACTATTATTGTGTTACTGTCGATTTCCCTTTTATGGCGATTAGCATTTGCCTTATGTATTGAGGTGCTCCTATGTTGGGTTCATAAATATTTATAACTTATGTTTTCTTCTTGGATTGATCCCTTGATCATTATGTAGTGTCCTTCCTTATCTCTTGTAACAGTCTTTATTTTAAAGTCTATTTTATCTGATATGATTATTGCTACTCCAGCTTTCTTGTGATTTCTATTTGCATGGAGTATCTTTTTCCATCACCTCACTTTCAGTCTCTATGTATCCCTAGGTCTGAAGTGGGTCTCTTATAGGCAGCATATATATGGGTCTTGTTTTTGTATCCATTCAGCCAGTTTGTGTCTTTTGGTTGGAACATTTAATCCATTTACATTCAAGGTGATTATTGATATTTATGTTCCTATTACCATTTTATTAATTGTTTTGGGTTTGTTTTTGTGGGTCTTTTTCTCCTCTTGTGTTTCCTGCCTAGAGAAGTTCCTTTAGCATTTGTTGTAAAGCTAGTTTGGTGGTGCTGAATTCTCTTAGCTTTTGCTTGTCTTTAAAGCTTTTGATTTCTCCATCAAATCTGAATGAGATCCTTGTTGGGTAGAGTAATCTTGGTTTTAGGCTCTTCCCTTTCATCACTTTAAATATATCCTGCCACTCCCTTCTGGCCTTCAGAGTTTCTGCTGAAAAATCAGCTGATAAGCTTATGGGGATTCCCTTGTATGTTATTTGTTGCTTTTCCCTTGCTGCTTTTAATATTTTTTCTTTGAATTTAATTTTTGTCAGTTTGATGAATATGTGTCTTGGTGTGTTTCTCCTAGGGTTTATCCTGTATGGGACTATCTGTGCTTCCTGGACTTGGGTGGCTCTTTCCTTTCCCATGTTAGGGAATTTTTCAACTATAATCTCTTCAAATATTTTCTCAGTCCCTTTCTTTTTCTCTTCTTCTTCTGGGACCCCTATAATTCGAATGTTGGTGTGTTTAATGTTGTCCCAGAGGTCTCCGAGACTGTCCTCAGTTCTTTCCATTCTTTTTTCTTTATTCTGCTCTCCAGCATTTATTTCCCCCATTTTATCTTCCAGTCCACTTATTCGTTCTTCTGCCTCAGTTATTCTGCTATTGATTCCTTCTAGAGTATTTTTAATTTCCGTTATTTTGTTGTTTATCACTGTTTGTTTGCTCTTTAGTTCTTCTAGGTCCTTGTTAAATGTCTTTTGTATTTTCTCCATTCTGTTTCTGAGATTTTGCATCATCTTTACTGTCATTACTCTGAACTCTTTTTCAGGTAGATTGCCTATTTCCTCTTCATTTATTTGGTCTTGTAGGTTTTTACCTTGCTCCTTTGTCTGTAACATATTTTTTTGTCATCTTATTTTTTTATGGGTGGGGCTGTATTCCTGTCTTACTGGTTTTTTGGCCTGAGGCATCCAGCACTGGAGTTTGCAGGCAGTTGGGTAGAGCCGGGTCTTGGTGCAGAGATGAGGACTCCCGTAAGACTCACTCTGATTAATATTCCCTGCAGTCTGAGTTTCTCTGTTAGTCCCACTGTTTGGACTCGGCACTCCCACCACAGGAGCTCAGGCCCAACCTCTGGCCTGGGAACCAAGATCCTGCAAGCCACACAGCATGGCAAAAGAAAAGAAAAAACAAGAGCAGTACAATAACAAAGAACAAAAAATAAAATAAAATTAGAAAGATTTAAAAATGTTGGGAAGGGCTTCCCTGGTGGCACAGTGGTTGAGAGTCCGCCTGCCAATGCAGGGGACACGGGTTCGTGCCCCGGTCCGGGAAGATCCCACGTGCCGCGGAGCGGCTGGGCCCGTGAGCCATGTCTGCTGAGCCTGTGCTTCTGGAGCCTGTGTTCCGCAACAGGAGAGGCCGCAACAGTGAGAGGCCCGTGTACCACAAAAAAAAAAAAAAAAAAAAAAAATGCTGGGAAAAATAAAAATATAATTAAAACAACTACAAGGTAAAACAGAACCACAACAGAAAAAGAAAGAAAAAAAAGAAAAAGGGAACAAGCCAAAAGGAGCAGAACAATAACAAGGTATAAAGAATAAAATAAAATCATAAAAATAAAGGATTTATTAGAAAAAAATAAAAATATAAATGAATCAGCAGCAACAAGGTAAAACAGAACGACACCCTAAAAGAAGAAGAAAAAAAAAAAACAGAGGAAAAAAGAAAAAAAAAGAGGCTAGAAAAGGCCTTGGCTGTAGGGGCGGAGCCTTAATGGGGGGTAGAATGTAGGCAGGGGCGGAGTTTAGGGTGGGGTGGGGCCTAGGCTTAGTACCTGCATGGCAGGGGTGTGGTGGGGGAGGCAGCACGGCCTGAGGGGAGCCTTGGAGCATGGAGTTCCGGAGTTTGGAGGTAAGGCTCTGGGTGAGGGTGTGTGGGCAGGGTTTAGGCCCAGCACAGTTGAAGGGAGTCTCAGAGGGAGTCTCAGAGTGCCACGTGTAGAGGTAGGGCCCTGAGTGGGCATGTAGAAGCGGGGCTTAGTCTCTGCACTGCTGGAGGTAGCCTCCGCAGGCTGAGGATTGGGCCCAGGAGCCCAACAGGCTCCCCAGTGCCCAAGTGGGCAGGGAAAGCACTGGCCATGCTCCCTTCCATTCCTCCACTCCCCTGAGTGTCTCCCCCTTCGCTGCTGAACCCCTAACCATGGTTGGGCCCCACCAGGTGTGAGAACTCCACTGTTCCCCCAGCCATCCCTCAAGGGTGCTGGTTGGTCCCATCACTCCCGCCTTTACTTTTGCTCCCCCTGCCCTCCCTCCCACTCCCTCAGGACCCACGCAGCTGTAGGGGGCCTCAGTGGGCAGAGGATCAGGCCCGGATCTCAGCAGTCTCCCCGGGGCCCAAGTGGGCAAGGGAAATGCTGGCCATGCTTCCTTCTGATCCTCTGCCCTCCCAGCAGCACCCCCTTTCCCCCTCTGGACATGGGATCCCTTCCCCTCCCCCAACCACCCCTCAGGGATGCTGATCGCATCTGGCCTCCACTTCGCCTCCCCCCTCTCTACCCACCACATCCTACTTGGTCACTGGGGGTTCCTCCTGTCTCCTTAGGTGTCCATGGTCCCCACCAGTGCCTGATAGGTGCCCTAGTTGTGTGGAGACACGAATTCTGCATCCTTCTCATCTGCCATCTTGACCTCTATCTCTTTATTGATATTTCCTTTTTTAAAAATTATTTTATTTATTTATTTTTCACTGTGTTGGATCTTCATTGCTATGCATGGGCTTTCTCTAGTTGCAGTGAGTGGGGGCTACTCTTCATCGCAGAGCACAGGCTTCTCATTGAGGGGGCTTCTTGTTGCAGAGCACACACTCTAGGCTCACAGGCTTCAGTAGTTGTGGCATGTGGGCTCAGTAGTTTTAGCTTTCAGGCTCAGTAGTTATGGCTCACGGGTTCTAGAGCATAGGCTCAGTAGTTGTGGCACATGGGTTCAGTTGCTCCACGGCATGTGGGATGTTCCCAGACCAGGAATTGAACCCGTGTCCCCTGCATTGGCAGGCAGATTCTTAACCACTGTGCCACCAGGGAAGTCCTGATATTTCCATTTTTATCACATGTTGTTTTCTTGACTTTCCACATCTTCCTTTAGTTCTGTGAGCATCTGTTAGACAGATGTTTAAAAATCTTTGTCTAATATATCTGCCATTAAGTCTTATTCAGGGACAGATTCTGTTGGTTCATTTTTTTCCTTTTAATGGACCACAGATTCCTGTTTGTACGTTTTGTGATTTTTTTGTTGAACATTGGACACTTGAATCCAAAAAATGTGGTAACACTGGAAATCAGATTCTCCCCCTTTCCCAGTGTTTGCTGGGGGGGCTTGTTTTGTTTTGTTTTTTGTTGTTATTGTTGTAGGCTGTTTCTATGCCAAGGAGCAGCCTGACATGTAAACTTAGTATGTTCGTAGGTCTTCTCTGAGCCTTTCCCTGTGCATTCACTGTCATGTTGTAATTTTCCCCATATATGCAATTGTTTTTGAATGTTTAATCTTTAATGTCTGACTCCTGAAAAGGGGAAAGCAAAAAATGGAGAGCAGAAATCAGAACACAGATCCCCAATATTTGGAGGACAGAGTTATTTTTACCCATTCTACCTCCCAAATGCTATGTACAAGCTGCTCCAGGAACTCCTGCACAGCTGCCTGCCATGTGTCTGGGGGTGAGGAAAAGGTAGCTGCTACTCTGTTAAGAGCTGAAATCGACTGAAATTAATCACATTTTACTGGCCAAGCCTTGCCATGGAAGGTGCAAGACTTTAAGACTCCAGGGTTTCAAAAGAGTTATATTAGATTCTGACAGTGCAATTGCTGTTTGGTTGGAGATGCAGATTCCTGGTGCTTCATACTCTGCCATCTTCCCAGAATCCTCTTTCCATTATGTTTTAACAGGATCATTTTGGCTGCTCTGCTGAGAATATACTGAACCGGAGCAAGGAGGAAGCATGGATACCAGTTATGAGGTAAGTAATCCAGATAAAAGATCCTCAACAGGAGATCAGAGTAGGTATAAGACTAAGGCAAGGATAATTACTCCCCTGTAAAGGGATTACTTCCTGCCAGGTCACCTGGCTGTGTCTCTTGACTAATGGCCATTGTCCTTTTCAAGATAGGTAATTCTACAGTTTTTTCCTTTCCCTTTTCTCTTTGGGGTGATGATAGCTTGGCTACTATTAAATTTGGGATTAATGAACTATCCTTTGTGCTTTTCCTATATCTACGTCTTATAAATATTCCTTTATAAATAAACCTTCATTGAATTATCTTTTTGAAGTGTGCCATTTGTTTCTTGTTGAGACCCTAATTGATACATGAATTCTTCAGTTTAGGATACAATATATTAAGTACTCACATTAAATCAAGCTTGTTAATTATGTCCAAATATTTTATATTACTGCATTAAAAAATCTATGATCTATTAGTTACTGACAGAACTATGTTTAAATCCCCCATTATTACTATCATACCCTGTGTCTTTAAGAACTGGGATTCTCAGTATGGAAGAGAGGAAATAGAGAAGTAATACAGAAAATAGAAGAGGTCACATAAAAACACTAGTATTAAATTTGAATTGGAAGTATTCATATGAACTTGTGAGGTGTCGTATGTGTTTGTGTATATATGTTTGTGTATGTACATATACATATCTGTATGTGTTTAGCTCTGTCCACCAAAAAGGAGTAGAAAATGTCCAACCCAATAATAATGAGCAACCCTAGCACCCACATTCCCAGATTATAGTCTAGAATTAACATTTGCCATTCAAAGAAACCAGGGCATTTTAGAAAAATGGTTTATTCCAGAAACGCGCAAGGTGAATCTGGAATATCTTATCATTACTAGATAGCAAGGAAGCCATCAAAGACTACTAAGATTAAATGAAAAAGATACAGGCCTAAACTTGAAGAGGCTCCCACTGGCGAGATATGGGACAAACTGAGCTTCAGTAAGGATCATGATCACAATAGATTTAAACTCATAGAATCCATGGGTTCATAGTGATAAAAAATATTAGTCACTTTCAGAGAATGATAGGAAACAAATTTGTTACTTGGAAACTGGCAAAGGGAAAGATAGAGAATTTATTCTGCCTTTCCTACATGAACTGTGTCATTTGGTAACCAAATAATAGATGAAGAGAAGCATCACTTTAATGAAGTATTTCAACTAATAAAAAAGAAAATGTTAGAATTAGAATATCAGCATTTTGGAAGTCTCAGTGACTTAGTGGCTAAAAGCATTCAGCAGCAATAGTTGTTAAATCACAGACATGATGCGTCTCTTAATGAAAGACCACCTGTGGTCTTGCCAACGTGAATAAACCTGAGTCTGTTCAAGCCTCAGGATCCAGCTGCCAACTTGAAGGAAATACAAGAGTCAGAGGAACACTGAATTGCATGTTTCTCTGAACCAGTTTCAAGGGTGCTCACCTTAAAATAATTCAGTAAGCTACACATTCATGTATTGTTCTTGATCTGTGTTTTATTTTACAGGGGAAAAAAAGAATTTAAAAAAATCTCTCACTATGCTTCATAGAATTGCTTGTTTTTCCTTGTAGTTCTCTCAGTTTTGTCATATATAAATAATAAATAAATAAATACATCTGTATAGAGAGAAAGAGCTAAGGGGGTGTGGGGGAAGAGGGCAATTTATTAGGAACATACAAGATTTTTTTAAAAAATTTATTTGTCTGCGCTGGATCTTAGTTGCAGCACGTAGGATCTTTGTTGCTTCATGTGGGATCTAGTTCAAACCCGGGCCCCCTGCATTGGGAGCATGGAGTCTTAGCCACTGGACCACCAGGGAAGTCCCAACATACGAGTTTAGAATGATTAAATCTTCTGGTAAATTGTGTTATGATTCTCTATGTTGTTAATGTTTTTTTCCCTTGAAGTCTATTTTTATATTAATATAATGACACCAGCTTTCTTGTTGTTAATATTTTCCTGTTATATCTTTGTCCATCCATTTAGTTTTTAACCTTACTGTATTACTTGGTTTTAGATGTGTCTCTAGCAAGCCAGATATTGCTTCATTTTGTTTTCCATCCAGTCTGTCAATCTTTGTTTTTTAACTGACGTTTTATACACCTTTATGTACTGTGATTACTGATACACTTGGATTTGTCTTACCAGCTTATTTTGTGTTATCTATGATCCTATTTTTTAGTGTTTTCTTTTCCTGCTTTCTTGGCAACTTTGTGGTGTTTTTCATTTTATTTTTTTGCCCACTACTATTTTCAAAAGTATATACTCTATTTCTAATATTTTAAGGATTACTTTTTATATTTTAATATTTATACTTAACATATCAAAGACTAAAATTATTCAGTATTCTTATCCTTTTCCCAGACAACACAGGAATGCTAGAATACTTGAATTCAGATCAAAACCTCCTGATTAAATACAATTTTTTCCTGTACTTTAGTTCTGCTTTTTTAATCCTTAATGATGATGTTATTATTTTATAATATCAATATGTGTTTAGACTTACCTTTTAAGGTAAGGATAATTTATTACTCTTTTTAGATTTAGAATTATTTATCCCTTATTACATATAATTCATCTCACATTTCAGAGACTTTGTATCTGCGAATACTTTCTACTTGAAGTTTCTTCTTTAGAATTTCTTTTACTGAGGATCTGTTGGTGACAAATTCTCTCAATTCTTATATGTTTGAAATTATCTTTAGTTTGAATTTGTTCTTAAATGATATTTTCACCAAAATGGAAGTTTTAGGTTGAAACTTCTTTTCTCTATTCTCATTCAGCTTTTGTTGTTACTGTTAAGAAATCATCTGTCAGTATAATAGCAGTTCTTTTGTAGGCAGTATGGTTTTTTCCCTCTAGCTACATTCAGGATTTTCGATTCTACAGTTTCACTATAAGGTACCTAAGTAAAGATTTTCTATTTATCATGCTTGGTATTTGATGGGATTCCTGAACTTATAGATTGACATATTTTATAAGTTCTGGAAAATTCTAAGGCATTATCTTTTAAAGCATTGCTGTTTCTCCATTCTCCCTATCCTCTCCTCCTGAAACTGATTAGATGCACATTAGGTCTTCTCAATCTATCCTTCATTTGTCTTAATCAATTTCATTTCTTCCCATGCTAAATTTAAAATAATTCCTTCAAATTCATCTTCCTAGTCTTCATTTTGAGTTAACATTTTCCATTTCTAGAAATCTGTTTTTTCCATGTTATGTTTGTTGTTTTAAAAAATATTCTCTTGGGCTTCCCTGGTGGCACAGTGGTTGAGAGTCCGCCTGCCGATGCAGGGGACACGGGTTCGTGCCCCGGTCCGGGAGGATCCCACATGCCGCGGAGAGGCTGGGCCCGTGAGCCATGGCCGCTGGGCCTGCGCGTCCGGAGCCTGTGCTCTGCAACGGGAGAGGCCACAACAGTGAGAGGCCTGCGTACCGCAAAAAAAAAAAAAAAAAAAAAAAAAAAAAAAATTCTCTTGCTCTTTATCCATATTCTGGATCCCTTATTTTTTTTTAAATTATACTAAACAGGGGTTGGGGCTTGGCCGATATGGCAGAGTAGGAAGACCCTGAGCTCACCTCCTCTCATGGGCACACCAAAATTACAACTATTTACAAAGCAAATATTGATGAGAAAGAGCAAAATCTAGCAGAAAAGACCTTCTACAACTAAAGATACAAAAAAGGATCAACGAGATGGGTAAGAGGGGCAGAGTCATGGTATTGTCAAGATCCATACCCCCAGGTAGGTGACCCACAAACAGGAGGTTAATTACAACAACAGAGGTTCTTCCCACAGAGCAACGGGTCTGAGCCCCACGCCAGCTCCCCAGCCCAGGGCCCTTTCACTGGGAAGACAATCCCCAAGAACATTTGGCTTAGAAGGCCAGCAGGGCTTACTTTCAGGCTATGGGAAATAGAGACACCACTTTGCGCCCACAAAATCACACACTCCAAGACCCAAGGCAGAAGCAAAAATTTGAAAGGAGCCTGGGTCAGACCCACCTGCTGATCTTGAGGAGTCTCTGGAGAGGCAAGAGTGAACTGGAGCACATCCTGGTGACATAGACACTGGCGGCAGCCATTTTTAGGAGCTCATTCTACCATGTAGACACTGGTACTGGCAAGCACAATTTTGGAATCCTCCGTCTAGCTTATCAGCACCAGGACCTGTCCCCATCCACCAGCCTATTAGCACCAGTACTGGGATGCCTCAGGCCAGGCAACTAGTTGGGCAGGGACACAGCCACACCCATCAGCAGGCAGGCTACCTTAAGACCCTCTGAGCCCATAGCCACCCTGGGGCACATCCCTGTCCACCAGAGGACCAGGACCCTGCCTCACAGTGTGAAGGCACTAGCCCTGGGCCTCCCGGGTGACTGCAGCCAGAGAACCCAGGACCCAGCCTGTCCACCAGTGGGTTAACACTGACTCTGAGATACTTTGGACTCAGCCAGCTGACCCAGGATCCAACCCCACTCATCATTAGGCTAACACCAACTTTGGCACACCCTGGAACCCACAGCCAACCATGTCAGGAACCAGTCCCAACCACCAGAAGGCCAACACTAGATCTGGGAACACTGGCCATGCAACCACCTACCTCAGAACCTGGCTCTGCCCACCAGTGAGCCAGAACTAGCCCTGGGATCCACAAGGTTTCTGCAGCCAGCTGCCTTGTGATGTGGCCCTGCCAACCAGCAGCTGGCAGGCTCCATGCAAGACAGGGCCTGGCAACCAACGAGACCAGGGGACAGCCACACCAGACCACTCACAGTAGTCAGCACACCACAACAGAAGGACCCATGTAGCCCACATAGGGAGCACCCCTAGAGCATATGGCTCTGATAACCAGAGGGAAGTGTGCTGCTGGGATGCATAGCATGTCTCCTACAAAAAAATCTAATAGATAACACACAAAAAAAGAAAGGAACAAAAATGAACTACAGAAACAAGCCCAAAGCAATGAACAAAATATCAGTAGCTATCAGTAATTACTTTAAATGTAGATGATCTAAATGCTCCAATCAAAACACATAATTTGGCTGAATGGATACAAAAACAAGATCCATATATATGCTGCCTATAAGAGACTAACTTCAGATCTAAAGTCATATACAGACAGAAAGTGAGCTGATGGAAAAAGGTATTCCATGCAAATGGAAATCAAAAGAAATTCGGGTAGCAATACTTATATCAGGCAAAATAGACTTTAAAACAAAAACTATAACAAGAAAGAAGGACATTACATAATGATCAAGGGATCAATCCAAGAAGAATTTATAACAAGTGTAAATATGTATGCAACCAACATAGGAGCACCTAACACATAAAGCAAATACTAACAGACATAAATAGGGAAGTTGCCCTGTGGAGGTCAGAGATAGCAGGGTTCAGGCGCTCAGCCCCACCATGCTCCAGGGACACAGAACAAAGGATCAGAGCTGGGGGAGGGGGAGCCCTACCCCCCCCCCACCGAGTTGGGCTGCAGGCTTCCCACAGCAGGTCATGGGAGTCCTGTGGGAAGCCCCATCTCCAGGCACAAGATGGCCGTGAAACTCCATGGGAGCCCTCGGGCAGCAGACTCAGGGGGCTCAGACGGGGAGTCTGACACCTGGTCATCTCCCACACCTCACCCCAGTCTGCAAGGGGGCAGGCATGGGACCCACCCCCTCAGGTTATGGAGGGGACGCTGAGGCTCAGGGAGATGCCAGAGGGTGTTATGGGGTCACCTAGGGTGCAGGACAGTGCGGAGCTGGACCCACACAGGTGCTACCTGGACCCCACCCTCAATGGGAGTAAACACACACACACACTTGCTACCACACATGTATGAACACGAACACATGAACACACACACACACACACACACAGGCATGCCTGCAGCTGCATACCCAGCCCCTCCTCCACCTCCTGGCCCTGCAACCAGAGCCCTGGGCCAGGCACCAGACACCTCAGCTGTGGAACATGACTCAGGGCTGCAACTCAAGGCTGCCTCCCACCTGCCCCCTTGCAGACTGGGGTGAGGTATGGGAGATGATCAGGTGTCAGAGTCCCCCTGTCTGAGCCACCTGATTCTGTCCTCCGAGGGCCACCATGGAGTTTCAGGGCCATCTTGTGCCTGGAGATGGGGCTTCCCACAGGACTCTCATGACCTGCTGTGGGAAGCCTGCAGCCCCTGACTTGGCAGAGGGTCTGGGATGGGGCTCCCCTTCCCCCAGCTCTGATCCTTTACTCTGAGCCCCTGGAGCATGGTGGGGCTGAGCACCTGGACCCTGCTATCTCTGACCTCCACAGGGCCCCAGGCTGCCATCACTGTCCCCTGGTGGGTGCCCTGGCCTCCCCCCACCCCCTGATCTGGCCCTGGCAGCTCTTAACCATTCACAGTGGCCTCCCCAGGAATCAGCTATTTGGGGTCAGCAGCTGAGGGCCACTCTCCCAGACGATTCTCAGAAACCCTCCAAGTCGCCCAGGGGAGGTACCGACAGGGCTGGCCTGTGTGTGCACATGTGTGTGTGGTCCTGTGTCCGGCAGCTGGGCTCCCCTCTCAGGGCAGGATCTGGGGTGTCCTCATCTGTTCCCAACATACAATATTCGTAATGTACTTTAACACTCCACTTAACATCAATGGACAGATAATCCAGACAGAAAATCAATAAGGAAACACTGACCTTAAATGACACATTAGCCCACATGGACTTAATATATATGGAAATTTTCATCCAAAAGCAGCAGAATACAGATTCTTTTCTAGTGCCCATGGAACATTCTCCAGGATAGATCACATGCTAGGGCACATAACAAGTATCACATTTAAGAAGACTGAAATCATATCAAGCACTTTTCCTGAACACAATGATATGAGACTAGAAATCAAGTATAACGGAAAAAAACTGCAAAAAACAAACACGTGGAGGCTAAACAATATGTCACTAAACAGCCAATGGGTCACTAAAGAAATCAAAGAGGAAATTAAAAACTACTTGGAAACAAAATTAAACTGGAACATAATGATATAAAATTTATGGGACACAGAAAAAAGAGTTCTAAGAGGGAAGTTTATAAATGCCTACCTCACGAAGCAAGAAAGATCTTAAATAAACAATCTAACCCCTAAAAGAGCTAGAAAAGAACAAACAAAACCCAAACTTCGTAAAAGGAAAGAAAGATCAGAGCAGAAATAAATGAAATAGAAACTAAAAAACATACAATCGATAAATAAAGCTAAAAGCTAGTTCTTTGAAAAAATAAACAAGATTGATAATTTACCTTTAACTAGTCTTGTCAAGAAAAAAAAGAGGACCTAAATAAATAAAGTCAGAAATGAAAGAGAAGATACAAACCAACACCACAGAAATACAAAGGTTCATAAGAGATTACTATGAACAATCTTCTGTGTAAAACAGACACCTAGAAAGAATGGATAAATTCCTAGAAATGTGAAATCTCCCAAGACAAAATCAAGAAGAAATAGAAAATATGAACAGACCAATTACCAGTAAAGAAATTGAATCAGTAAGTTTTAAAACTCCTAAGAAAACAGAAGTCCTGGATTAAACAGCTTCACAAGTGAATTCTACTAAACATTTAAAGAAGAGTTTATTTCTGGGACACAGAAATAAACCCATGCTTATATGGTCAATTACTCTATGACAGAAGAGACAGGAATATACAATAGGGAAATGACAGCCCCTTGAATAAATAGGGTTGGGGAAACAAGACAGCTAGATGCTGAAGAATCAAACTGGACTACTTACTCACACCATATAAAAAAGTAAACTTAAAATGGATTAAACACTTAAATGTAAGTCCTGAAACCATAAAACTCCTAGAAATAAACATAGGCAGAACACTCTTTGACATCAAGCATAGCAGTATTTTGGAAGATCTATCTCATCAGGCAAAGAAACAGAAGCAAAATTAAACAAATGGGACTACATACAGCTAAAAAGGTTTTGTACAACAAAGGAGACTATCAACAAAAAAGGCAGCCTACTAAATGGGGAAGATATTTGCAACTGATATACCTAATAAGGGGTTAATATCCAAAATATACAAAAAGCTCGTACATCTCAACATCAAACAAACAAAAAAACCCAAACCCCTGATTAAAAACTGGGCACAACAGCTGAATAGACATTTTTCTGAACAAGGAAAATACAGATGGCCAACAGGCACATGAAAACATGCCCAATGTTACTAATAATCAGAGCAAAGAAAATCAAAACCCCAACAAGATACCACCTCACACCTGTCAAAATGGCTATCATCAAAAACCAACAAATAACAAGTGTTGGCAAAGATATGAAGAAATGGGAACCCTTGTGCATTGTTTGTAGGATTATAAATTGGTATAGTCACTATGGAACACAGTATGGAGGTTTCTCAAAAATTAAATATAAATCTGCAGTAGGATCCAGCATGTTCACTTCTGGGTATTTACCCAAAGAAAACAAAAACACTATTTAGAAAAGATATATGCACATCAATGTTCATTACAACATTATTTAAAATAGCCAAGATATGGAAACAACCTAAGTGTCCAATGATAGATTAATGAATAAAGAAGTATATATATATGTGTGTGTACACACAAACACAATGGAATACTACTCAGCCATAAAAAAGAGAAATCCTGTCATTTGCAACAACACAGATGGATCTATAGGGTATTACGCTAAATGAATAAGTCAGACCTGGAAAGTCAAATACCTTATGATCTCACATATATGGAATTAAAAACCAAAACCAACAAACAAAACAAAATGAAAACAGACTCATAGATACAGATGGGTGGTTGCCAGAGGGGAGGGGAGTGGGGAGAGCTGAAATAGGTGAAGGGGACTAAGAAGTACAAATCTCCAGTTATAAAATAAGCCACAGGGATGTAATATATACAGCATAAGGAATATGGTAATATTGTAAAAACTTTGTATGGGGACAGATGGTTACTAGACTTATAGTTGTGGTCATTTCATAATGTATACAAATGTCAAATCACTATGTAATATATCTGAAACTAGCATAATATTATATGTCAACCATAATTTAATGACAAGGTATTCAACTTATACCACAGAAGTCCACCCACTGGAGTGGAGGTTCTGAGCCCCACGTCAGGCTTCCAAGCCTGGGGGTCTGGCAGCAGGAGGAGGAATTGCTAGAGAATCAGACTTTGAAGGCTAGTGGGATTTGATTGCAGGACTTCGATAGGATGGGGGGAAACAGAGATTCTGCTCTTGGAGGGCACACACAAAGTACTGTGTGCATTGGGACACGGGAAGGAGCAGTGACCCCATAGGAGACTGAACCAGACGTACCTGCTAGTGTTGGAGGGTCTCCTGCAGAGGTGGGGTGTGGCTGTGCCTCACCATGAGGACAAGGACACTGGCAGCATAGGTTTCGGAAAGTACTCCTTGGCATGAGCCCTCCCAGAGCCCGCCATTAGCCCCACCAAAGAGCATGGCTAGGATCCAGTGTTGGGTCACCTCAGGCCAAACAACCAAAAGGGAGGGAACCCAGCCCCACCCACCAGCAGACAAGCTGATTAAAGTTTTACTGAGCTCTGCCCACCAGAGCAACAGCCAGCTCTATCCACCACCAGTCCCTCCCATCAGGAAACTTCCACAAGCCTCTTAGATAGCCTCATCCATGAGAGGGCAGACAGAAGAAATAAGAGGAACTACAATCCTGCAGCCTGTGGAACAAAAACCACATTCACAGAAAGGTAGACAAGATGAAAAGGCAGAGGGCTATGTACCAGATGAAGGAACAAGATAAAACCCCAGAAAAACAACTAAAGGAAACAGAGATAGGCAATCTTCCAGAAAAAGAATTCAGAATAATGATAGTGAAGTTGATGCAGGACCTCGGGAAAAGAATGGAGGCAAAGATCGAGAAGATGCAAGAAATGTTTAACAAAGATCTAGAAGAATTAAAGAACAAAGAAACAGAGATGAACAATACAATAACTGAAATGAAGACTACACTAGAAGGAATCAATAGCAGAATAACTGAGGCAGAAGAATGGATAAGTGACCTGGAACACAGAACGGTGGAATTCACTGCTGCAGAGCACAATAAAGAAAAAAGAATGAAAAGAAATGAAGACACCCTAAGAGACCTCTGGGACAACAATAAATGCAACAACATTCGCATGATAGGGGTCCCAGAAGAAGAGAGAGAGAAAGGACCCGAGAAAATATTTGAAGAGATTATAGTCAAAAACTTCCCTAACGTGGGAAAGGAAATGGCCACCCAAGTCCAGGAAGCACAGAGAGTCCCATACAGGATAAACCCAAGGAGAAACATGCTGAGACACATAGTAATCTAATTGGCAATAATTAAAAACAAAGAAAAATTACTGAAAGCAGCAAGGGAAAAACAACAAATAACATACAAAGGAACACCCATAAGGTTAACAGCTGATTTCTCAGCAGAACCTCTACAAGCCAGAAGGGAATGGCATGATATACTTAAAATGATGAAAGGGAAGAACCTACAGCCAAGATAACTCTACCTGGCAAGGATCTCATTCAGATTCAATGGAGAAATCAAAAGCTTTACAGACAAGCAAAAGCTAAGAGAATTCAGCACCACCAAACCAGCTCTACAACAAATGCTAAAGGAACTTCTCTAAATGGGAAACGCAAGAGAAGAAGAGGACCTACAGAAACAAACCCCAAACAATTAAGAAAATGGTCATAGGAACATACATATTGATAATTACCTTAAACATGAATGGATTAAATGTTCCAATCAAAAGACACAGGCTCGCTGAATGGATACAAAAACAAGACCCATATATATGCTGTCTACAAGAGACCCACTTCAGACCTAGGGACAACTACAGACTGAAAGTGAGGGGATGCAAAAAGACATTCCATGCAAATGGAAATCAAAAGAAAGCTGGAGTAGCAATACTCATATCAGAAAAAAATAGACTTTAAAATAAAGAATGTTACAAGAGACAAGGAAGGGCACTAGATAATGATCAAGGGGTCAATCCAAAAAGAAGACAAACAATTATAAATATATATGCAACCAACATAGGAGCACCTCAATACATAAGGCAACTGCTAAAAGCTCTAAAACAGGAAATCAACAGTAACACAATAATAGTGGGACACTTTAAAACCTCACTTACACCAATGGACAGATCATCCAAACAGAAAATTAATAAGGAAACACAAGCTTTAAATGACACAATAGAACAGATAGATTTAATTGATATTTATAGGACATTCCATTCAAAAACAGCAGATTATACTTTTTCAAGTGCACACGGAACATTCTCCAGGATAGATCATAACCTGTGTCACAAATCAAGCCTCAGTAAATTTAAGAAAATTGAAATCATAGCAAGCATCTTTGCTCCACAATGCTATGAGATTAGAAATCAATTACAGGGGAAAAAAAAGTAAAAAACACAAACATATGGAGGCTAAACAATACACTACTAAATAACCAAGAGATCACTGAAGAAATAAAAATATACCTAGAGACAAATGACCATGAAAACACGATGATCCAAAACCTATGGGATGCAGCAAAAGTAGTTGTAAGAGGGATGTTTATAGCTATACAAGCCTACCACAAGAAGCAAGAAAAATCTCAAATAAACAATCCAACATTACACCTAAAGGAACTAGAGAAAGAAGAACAAACAAAACCCAAAGTTAGCAGAAGGAAAGAAATCATAAAGGTCAGAAAAGAAATAAATTTAATAGAAACAAAGAAAACAATAGCAAAGATCAATAAAACTAAAAGCTGGTTCTTTGAGAAGATAAACAAAATTGATAAACCTTTAGCCAGATTCATCAAGAAAAAGAGGGAGAGGACTCAAATCAATAAAATTAGAAATGAAAAAGAAGTTACAACAGACACTGCAGAAATACAAAGCATCCTAAGAGACTACTACAAGCAACTCTATGCCAATAAAATAGACAACCTGGAAGAAACGGACAAATTCTTAGAAAGGTAAAAGCTTCCAAGACTGAACCGGGAAGAAATAAAAAATATGAACAGACCAATCACAAGCACTGAAATTGAAACTGTGATTAAAAATCTTCCAACAAACAAAAGCCCAGGACCAGATGGCTTCACAGGTGAATTCTATCAAACACTTAGAGAAGAGCTAACACCCATCCTTCTCAAACTCTTCCAAACAATTTCAGAGGAAGGAACACTCCCAAACTCATTCTACGAGGCCAACATCACCTTGATACCAAAACCAGGCAAGGATGTCACAAAGAAAGAAAACTACAGGCCAATATCACTGATGAACATAGATGCAAAAATCCTCAACAAAATAGTAGCAAACAGAATCCAACAGCACATTAAAAGGATCATACACCATGATCAAGTGGGGTTTATTCCAGGAATGCAAGGATTCTTCAATATACGCAAATCAATCAATGTGATACACCATATTAACAAATTGAAGGAGAAAAACCATATGATCATCTCAATAGATGCAGAGAAAGCTTTCGACAAAATTCAACACCTATTTATGATAAAAAAACCCTGCAGAAAGTAGGCATAGAGGGAACTTTCCTCAACCTAATAAAGGCCATATATGACAAACCCACAGCCAGCATCGTCCTCAATGGTGAAAAACTGAAACCATTTCCACTAAGATCAGGAACAAGACAAGGCTGCCCACTCTCACCACTCTTATTCAACTTAGTTTTGGAAGTTTTAGGCACAGCAATCAGAGAAGAAAAGGAAATAAAAGGAATCCAAATTGGAAAAGAAGAAGTAAAGCTGTCACTGTTTGCAGATGACATGATACTATACATAGAGAATCCTAAAGATGCTACCAGAAAACTACTAGAGCTAATCAATGAATTTGGTAAAGTAGCAGGATACAAAATTAATGCACAGAAATCTCTGGCATTCCTGTTCACTAATGATGAAAAATCTGAAAATGAAATCAAGAAAACACTCCCATTTACCATTGCAACAAAAAAAAATAAAATATCTAGGAATAAACCTACCTAAGGAGACAAAAGACCTGTATGCAGAAAATTATAAGACACTGATGAAAGAAATTAAAGATGATACAAATAGATGGAGAGATATACCATGCTCCTGGATTGGAAGAATCAATATTGTGAAAATGGCTCTACTACCCAAAGCAATCTACAGATTCAATGCAATCCCTATCAAACTACCACTGGCACTTTTCACAGAACTAGAACAAAAAATTTCAAAATTTGTTTGGAAAAACAAAAGACCCCGAATAGCCAAAGCAATCTTGAAAATGAAAAACGGAGCTGGAGGAATCAGGCTCCCTGACTTCAGGCTATACTACAAAGCTACAGTAATCAAGACAGTGTGGTACTGGCACAAAAACAGAAAGATAGATCAATGGAACAGGATAGAAAGCCCAGAGATAAGCCCACACACATATGGTCAACTTATCTTTGATAAAGGAGGCAGGAATGTACAGTGGAGAAAGGACAGCCTCTTCAATAAATGGTGCTGGGAAAACTGGACAGGGACATGTAAAAGTATGAGATTAGATCATTCCCTAACACCATACACAAAAATAAGCTCAAAATGGATTAAAGACCTAAATGTAAGGCCAGACACTATCAAACTCTTAGAGGAAAACATAGGCAGAACACTCTATGACATAAATCACAGCAAGATCCTTTTGGACCCACCTCCTAGAGAAATGGAAATAAAAACAAAAATAAACAAATGGGACCTAATGAAACTGCAAAGCTTTTGCACAGCAAAGGAAACCATAAACAAGACCAAAAGACAACCCTCAGAATGGGAGAAAATATTTGCAAATGAAGCAACTGACAAAGGATTAATCTCCAAAATTTATAAGCAGCTCATGCAGCTCAATAGCAAAAAAACAAACAACCCAATCCAAAAATGGGCAGAAGACTTAAATAGGCATTTCTCCAAAGAAGATATACAGACTGCCAAGAAACACATGAAAGAATGCTCAACATCATTAATCATTAGAGAAATGCAAATCAAAACTACAATGAGATATCATCTCACACCAGTCAGAATGGCCATCATCAAGAAATCTAGAAACAATAAATGCCGGAGAGGGTGTGGAGAAAAGGGAACACTCTTGCACTGCTGGTGGGAATGTGAATTGGTACAGCCACTATGGAGAACAGTATGGAGGTTCCTTAAAAAACTAAAAATAGAACTACCATATGACCCAGCAATCCCACTACTAGGCATATACCCTGAGAAAACCATAATTCAAAAAGAGACATGTACCAAAATGTTCATTGCAGCTCTATTCACAATAGCCCGGAGATGGAAACAACCTAAGTGTCCATCATCGGATGAATGGATAAAGAAGATGTGGCACATATATACAATGGAATATTACTCAGCCATAAAAAGAAACAAAACTGAGCTATTTGTAATGAGGTGGATAGACCTAGAGTCTCTCATACAGAGTGAAGTAAGTCAGAAAGAGAAAGACAAATACCGTATGCTAACACATATATATGGAATTAAAAAAAAATGTCATGAAGAACCTAGGGGTAAAACAGGAATAAAGACACAGACCTACTTGAGAATGGACTTGAGGATATGGGGAGGGGGAAGGGTAAGCTGTGACAAGGCGAAAGAGAGGCATAGACATATATACACTACCAAACGTAGGGTAGATAGATAGTGGGAAGCAGCTGCAGAGCACAGGGAGATCAGCTCAGTGCTTTGTGACCGCCTGGAGAGGTGGGATGGGGAGGGTGGGAGGGAGGGAGATGCATGAGGGAAGGGATGTGGGAACAGATGTATATGTATGACTGATTCACTTTGTTATAAAGCAGAAACTAAAAAAAAATATTCCAATTACATTAAAATAAAAATAATATATATGCACCCATAAAAAAAGATGCTTTATTAACTCTGGACCATAATAAAACTGCTATATTAAAAAAAACATTTACAGAACAGCTAACACCCACCCTTCTCAAACTCTTCCAAAAAATTGCAGACAAAGGAAAACTCCCAAACTCATTCCATGAGGCCACAATCACCCTGATACCAAAATCAGGCAAGGAAAATTACAGACCAATATCACTAATGAACATAGACACAAAAATCCTCAATGAAGTACTAGCAAACAGAATCCAACAACACATTCGAAGGATCATACACCAAGCCCAAGTGGGATTTATCCCAGGGATGCAAGGATTCTTCAATATATGCAAATCAATCAATGTGATACACCATATTAACAAATTAAAGAGTAAAAACCATAGGATCATCTCAATAGATGCAGAAAAAGCTTTTGACAAAATTCAACACCCATTTATGATAAAAATTCTCCAGAAAGTGGGCATAGAGGGAACCTACCTCAACATAATAAAGGCCATATATGACAAACCCACAGCAAACATCATTGTCAATCGTGAAAAACTGAAAGCATTTCCTCTAACATGAGGAAAAAGACAAAAATATCCGCTCTCAACAGTATTATTCAACATAGTTTTCAAATTCCTAGCCACGGCAATCAGAGAAGAAAAAGAAATAAAATGACTACAAATTGGAAAAGAAGAAATAAAATTGTCACTGTTTGCAGATGACATGATACTATACATAGAGAATCCTAAAAATGCCACCAGAAAACTACTAGAGCTAATCAATGAATTTGGTAATGTTGCAGGATACAAAATTAATGCACAGAAATCTCTTGCATTTCTATACACTAATGATGAAAAATCTGAAAGAGAAATTAAGGAAACACTTCCATTCACCACTGCAACAAAAAGAACAAAATACCTAGGAATAAACCTACCTAGGGAAGCAAAAACCTGTATGAAGAAAACTATAAGACACTGATGAAAGAAATTAAAGATGATACCAACAGATGGAGAGATATGCCATGTTCTTGGATTGGAAGAATCAATATTTTGAAAATGACTCTACTACCCAAAGCAATGTACAGATTCAATTCAATCCCTATCAAATTACCAATGGCATGTTTTACAGAACTAGAACAAAAAAACCCTTAAAATTTGTATGGAGACATAAAAGATGCCGAATAGCCAAAGCAGTCTTGAGGGAAAATAAAACAGAGCCGGAGGAACCAGACTCCCTGACTTCAGACTATACTACAAAGATACAGTAATCAAGACAATATGGTACTGGCACAGAAACAGAAATATAGATCAATGGAACAGGATAGAAACCCAGGGATAAACCCATGCACCTGTGGTCAACTATGAATCTATGAAAAAGGAGGCAAGGATATACAATGGAGAAAAGAGTCTCTTCAATAAGTGGTGCTGGGAAAACTGGACAGCTACATGTAAAATGATGAAATTAGAACACTCCCTAACACCATACACAAAAATAAACTCAAAATGGATTAGAGACCTAAATGTAAGACCAGGCACTATAAAAGTCTTAGAGGAAAAACACTCTTTGACATAAATCACAGCAAGATATTTTTTGATCCATCTCCTAGAGTTATGGAAATAAAAACAAAAATTAAAAAATGGGACCTAATGAAACTTAAAAGCTTTTGCACAGCAAAAGAAACCATAAACAAGATGAAAAGACAACCCTCAGAATGGGAGAAAATATTTTCAAATGAATCATCAGACAAAGATTAATCTCCAAAATATATAAACAGCTCATGCAGCTCAATATTAAAAAAACAACCCAATCCAAAAAGGGGCAGAAAACCTAAATAGACATTTCTCCAAAGAAGACATACAGATGGCCAAGAAGCACATGAAAAGCTGCTCAACATCACTAATTATTAGTGAAATGCAAATCTAAACTACAGTGAGGTATCACCTCACACCAGTTAGAATGGGCATCATTCAGAAAATCTACAAACAACAAATGCTGGAGAGGGTGTGGAGAAAAGGGAACCCTCTTGCACTGTTCGTGGGAATGTAAGTTGATACAGCCACTATAGAGAACAGTATGGAGGTTCCTTAAAAAACTAAAAATAGAATTACCATATGACCCAGCAATCCCACTACTCGGGATATACCCAGAGAAAACCATAATTCAAAAGGACACATGCACCCCAGTGTTCATTGCAGCACTATTTACAATAGCCAGGTCATGGAAGCAACCTAAATGCCCATCAACAGATGAATCAATAAAGAAGATGTGGTACATATGTACAATGGAATGTTACTCAGCCATAAAAAGGAATGAAAGTAGGTCATTTGCAGAGACGTGGATGGATCTAGAGACTCTCATACAGAGTGAAGTAAGTCAGAAAGAGAAAAACAAATATCGTATATTAACACATATATGTGGATTGTAGAAAATGGTACAGATGAACTGGTGCAGAGCAGAAATTGAGACACAGTAGTAGAGAAAAAACGTATGGACACCAAGGGGGGAGAGCGGCGTAGGGTTAGTGGTGGTGTGATGAATTGGGAGATTGGGATTGACATGTATACACTGATGTGTATAAAATGGATGACTAATAAGAACCTGCTATATATAAAATAAATTAAATTAAATTTTAAATAAAGGTATTCACATTGAAAAAGAAGTAAAACCATATCTATTTGAATATGAAATGGTCTTATATATAGAAAATCCTAAAATTTTTGAACACACATGAAAAAGCTATTAGAGCTAATAAAATAGTTTAGCAAGGTTGCAGACACAAGATCAATATACAAAAGTCAATTGTATTTCTATACTCTAGCAATGAACAATCTGAAAATTAAGAAAATTTCATTTACAATGACATCAAACAGAATAAAAGAACTAAATGGAAAACATCCCATATGTTTGGATTGGAGTATTTAATATTGTTAGATGTTTATACTCTTCAAATTAGTCTACAGATGGGGAGCAATCTCTAACAAAATCCAAGTTTCTTTTTTTGCAGAAATTGATCAGTTGATAACTAAAATTCCTTTACAAATGCAGAGAACTCAGAATAATCAAAGCAATCTTGAAAAACAGGAAGAAAGTTCAAATACTTGCTCTTCCCAATTTAAAAGCTTACTCCCCATTCACAGGGAACTGGTTGGAATAAACTGTGGTAAACTGTAGTACAATGGAATACTATGCCACCATTAAAAACTTGAGAAGAGCTGTATAACTGATTTTATACTGATGGATAACACATGAATAAATGAAATGTAGTATACTCAAACAATGGAATATTATTCAGCCAGAAAAAGGAATGGAGTAGAGATACATGCCACAACATGGATGAACCTTAGAAACATTATTACACAAAAGAATCCAAACATGAAAAGCTACATATAGTATGATTAAATTTATGTGAAATATCTGGAAAAGGAAAATCTATAGAGCCAGAAATTTGATTAGTGGTTGCCTAGATGGTGTGGGGAATGACTGCTAATTGGTTCAAGATTTCTTTTGAGGGTGATGAAATATTCTAAACTTAGATTGTTATGATAGTTACCAAGTCTATGAATACATTAAAATCTATTGAATTGTATACTTTAAATCAGTGAATTGAATCATGTATAAATTATATTTCAAAAACACTTTTTAAGCAACCTGAGGAGAAAAAGAAAAGAAAGAAAACACACATATTAGAATTTGAGAAATGCAGCTAAAGCAGTGGTTAGAGGGAAATTTGGAAATAAGAAATGTCTTAAATACATGTTTGACTCCAATGTAAGAAAAAGCAAATTACACCCAAAGCAAGAAGAAGGAGGAAATAAAGAAAAGAGAATAATGAATGAAATTGCTAAGAGGAAAACATGGAAAATTCAGTGAAAACAAAAGCAGGTACTTTGAAAGAATCAATAGGATGTATAAACCTCTAACAAGATTGATCAAGAACAAACAGAAAGAAGACATAAATTACCAATATTCAGAATGAAGAGAGAAAAATACTACAGACCTTAAAGGAGAATATAATGAACAGCTTTATTACAATAAACTTGATAACTTAGGTCAAATTGACAAATTCCTTGAAAGGAACTAACAAAGATCACTCAGGAATAAATATATAATGTGAATAGCCATATATCTATCAACTAAATTTTAATTTTTAATTAAAAATATTCCACAAGAAAACTGTAGGCTCAGATGACTCTACTGGTGAATTCTATCAATCATTTAAAGAGGAAATAATGCCAATTCTTCACAAATTCTTTCAGAATACAGAAGAGGAGGTAACTTCCCAACAAGTTTTTAAAATTAATTAATTAACTAATTTGGCTGTGTCAGGTCTTAGTTGTGGCACATGGGATCTTCTTTGCTGCATGCGAGATCTTTGTTGAGGCATGCAGGATTTTTTTTTAGTGGTGGCATGCAGGATCTAGTTCCCAGATCAGGGATCAAAACCAGGCCCTCTGCATTGGGAGCATGGAATCTTAACTACTGGACCACCAGGGAAGTCCCCTAATTCATTTTATGAGATCAGCATACCCTGAAACCAAAACCAGTAAATCATGTTAGAAGAAAACTACAGACCAGTATTCCTCATGAACACAGTTGCAAAAATCCTTAACATATTAATAACATATAATCCGGTGTTATATACAAAGGATATTGCATCATAAATAAGCAAGGTTTATCTCAAGAATGCAAGATTGGTTAAACATTTGAAAATCAATGATTCACAACAATCAGAGAAGAAAAAGAAAAGGAATCCAAATTGAAAAGGAAGAAGTAAAACTGTTACTGTTTGCAGATGACGATACTATACATAGGAAATCCTAAAGACAACATCAGAAAATTACTAGAGCTCATCAATAAGTTCAGTAAAGTTGCAGGATACAAAATTAATATACAGAAATCTGTTGCATTTCTATACACTAATGGCAAAATATCAGAAAGAGAAATTAAGGAAACAATCCCATTTACCATCACATCGAAAAGAATAAAATACCTAGGAATAAACCTACCTAAGGAAGCAAAAGACCTGTACTCTGAAAACTATAATACCCTGATGAAAGAAATTGAAGATGACATAAACAGATGGAAAGATATACTGTGTTCTTGGATTGAAGAATCAATATTGTTAAAATGACCATACTACCCAAGGCAAGCTACAGATTCAGTGTAATCCCTATCAAATTACCAATGGCATTTTTCACAGAAATAGAACAAAAAATTTTAAAATTTGTATGGACATACGAAAGACCCCAAATAGCCAAAAACTCTGAGTAATAAGAATGGAGCTGGAGGAATCGTGGTCCCTGATTTCAGTCTATACTATTAAAGCTACAGTCATTAAAACATTATGGTACTCTCACAGACATAGAAAACAAACTTATGGTTACAAAAGGGGAAAACAAAGGAAGGATAAATTGGGAGTATGGGATTAATATATACACACTACTATATAAAAAATAGATAATCAACAAGGACCTACTGTGTAGTATAGGGAACTATACTCAATATTTTATAATAAGCTATAAAGGAAAAGAATGTGAAAAGAATATATATAAATATATATGTATATTTATATAACTGAGCCACTGTGCTGTACAACTGAAACTAACACAACATTGTAAATCAACTATACTTCAATTTTTAAAAGAAACAGTATCATACTGGAACAAAAAGAGACACAGAGATCAATGGAACAGGATATAGAGCCCAGAAATAAACCCATGCATCAATGGTCAATTAATCTACAACAAAGGAGGCAAGAATTATACAATGGAGAAAAGACAGTCACTTCAGTAAGTGGTGATGGGAAAATTGGACAGCTACATGTACAAGAATGAAATTAGAACATTCTCTAAGACCATATACAAAAATAAACTTGAAATGGATTAACGACCTAAGTGTAAGGCCATATACTATAAAACTCCTAGAGGAAAACATAAGCAGAACACTCTTTGACATAAGTCACAACAATTTTTTAAAATCCATCTCCTAGAGTAATGTAAATAAAAACAAAAATAAACAATTGGGACCCAATCAAACTTAAGAGCTTTTGCACAACAAAGGAAACCATAAACAAAACAAAAAGACAACCTACAGAATGAGAGGAAATATTTGCAAACAATGCAATCAGCAAAGGATTAGTTTCGAAAGTATACAAACAACTCATATAGCTCAATATCAAAAACACAACCCAATCAAAAAATGGACAGAAGACCTAAATAGACATTTTTTCAAAGAAGACATACACATGACCAACAGGCACATGAAGAGATGCTCAACATCACTAATTATTAGAGAAATGCAAATCAAAACTACAATGAGGTATCACCTCACACCAGTCAGAATGGCCATCATAAAAAGTCTACATGTGATAAATGCTGGAGAGGGTGTGGAGAAAAGGGATCCATCGTATTCTGTTGGTGGGAATGGAAATTGATATGGCCACTATGGAGAACAGTATGACGGTCTATAAATAACCAAAAATAGAGTTACCATATGATCCAGCAATCCCATTCCTGGCCATATATCCAGAAAAGATGAAAACCATAATTTGAAAAAAGATACATGCACCCAATGACCATTGCAGCACTATTTACAATAGCCAAGACATGGAAGCAACCTAAATGTCCATCAGTAGATGAATGGACAAAAAAGATGTGCTATGTATATATAATGGAATATTACTCAGCCATGAAAAATGAAATAATGCCATTTTCAGCAACATGGATGGACCTAGAGATTATCATACTAAGTGAAGTAAGTCAGAGAAAGACAAATATCATATGACATCACTTATATGTGGGATCTAAAAAATGATACAAATTAACATGTACAAAACAAGTAGATTCATGGACATAGAAAAAAAATTTATGGTTACCACAGAGGAAGCAGGGAGGGATAAATTAGGAGTTTGGGATTAACAGGTACACACTACTATATATAACATAAATAAACAGCAAGGACCTACTGTATAGCACAGGGAACTATATTCAATATCTTGTAATAACCTGTAATGGAAAAGTATCTGAAAAACATTAATATATATATATATATATATATATATATATATGACAATCTCTTTGCTGTACACCCAAAACTAACACAACATTGTAAATAAACTACTTCAATTTTTTAAAAAACAATAATTTTTATTCAGGATATCAGGAGAGAAAAATTTTAAGTAAACTATCATTTTAACAGAGTAATTAAAGCCTTTGTTAAAATTTCCTATCCATAACAGGTATCTTGATAGATACCTGTGAAAAATCTACAGCAAGCATACTGGATGCTTTCACCCTAAGATTAGGAACAAGGCAAGGATACCCATTCTTATTACTTCTGTTCAACATTGCACTGGAAGTCCTATTCAATTCAATAAGGTAATAAATGGAAACAAAAGGCATGCAGATTGGAAAGAAAGAAATTAACCTATTACAGATGGAGGGATAGTCTATGTAGAAAATCTCGAAGAATCTATAGAAAGCTACTAAAACTAATAAATGAATATAGTAAGGTCAAAGGATACAAGACCAACATACAAAACTAAATTTTAGTTATATATATTATCAATGAAGAGTTTGAAATTGAAACTTTAAAAACACAATTTATAATAGTATAAAAATAAATAGGGATAAATCTAACAAAATATGTGCAAGATTTATAAGCTAAAAAGTGCAGATATTGATAGAAAATTTAAAATATCAAAATAAGTGGAGAGATGACATTTTCATGAATCATAAGACTCAACATAGTTAAAATGCCAGTCTTCCTGAAATTGATGTAGATTCAAAGTAATCTCAACCAAAATCTCAGTAAAATTTCTAAAAAGATATTGACAGGCTGATCCTAAAATTTATATAGAAGAGAAATGTAAACATAGTTTTAAACAAAGATCTTTATGTGAGTATGCATAGCAGCTTCATTCACTACAGGTAAAAATTGGAAACAGTTGGTGAATTGCTCAACCATGAATAGATAAACAAATGGTACTACATCCCTATCATGGAATTCTACCCAGATATAAAAAGGAACAAACCACTACTTTTTGTAACAATATGGATGAATCTCTAAAAAATCATGCTAAGTAAGGGAAAAGATCCATGTACAAAAGTTTTTATACTACATGATTTTGAAAAAGAAGAACAAAGTGATGGACTCACAGTCTCTGATTTCTTGACTTACAGTAAAGCTACAGTAATTAAAACAGTGTGGTATTGACCTAAGAATAGATATAGATCAAGGGAATAGAATGGATATTTCAAGAATAGACTCACATATATATGGTTATATCAAGAAAAGTGCCAAGGTAATTCAGTGGGGGAAGATAAACTTTTCAATAAATGTTGGCACAATTGAACATCTGTGTGCAAGAGAATTGATTTTTTAAAATACATTTATTTACTTATTTATTTTTGGCTGCATTGGGTCTTTGTTGCTGCATGCGGGCTTTCTCTAGTTGCGGCGAGCGGGGGCTACTCTTCATTTCCATGCATGGCCTTCTCATTGTGGTGGCTTCTCTTGTTGCAGAGCAAGGGCTCTGGGCATGCAGGCTTCAGTAGTTGTGGCATGCAGGCTCAGCAGTTGTGGCTTGTGGGCCTAGAGCACAGGCTCAGTAGTTGTGGCACATGGGCTTAACTGCTCCGCAGCATGTGGGATCTTTCCGGACCAGGGATCGAAATTGTGTCCACTGCATTGGCAGGCATATTCTTAACCACTGTGCCACCAGAGAAGTCCCAAGAATTGATTTCAAACTTTAATTCATACCATATACAAAATTCTACATAAAATGAATCATAGACCAAACTGTAAGAGCTAAAACTATTCCAAAAATTCTAGAATGAAACCTTCATGAATTTAGATTAGGCAAATATTTCTTAGGACACAAAAGCATAAACCATAAAAGAAAAATAGATAAATTAGTCTATTTCAAATTTAAAAACTTTTGCTCATTGAAAGATAATATTAAGAAAATGGAAAGACAAGCCACAGATGGTGAGAAAAATGTTCATAAAACACATATCTGATAAAGAACTTGTGCCCATTCAATAATAAGGTGCAAAATCCAATTTTTAAATATGGGCAAAAGTTTTATACAAATATTACAGAGGATATATAAGTGGCAAATGAGCACATAAAAATTTGCTTAAAATCCATAGTCATTAGGGGAATGCAAATTGAAGCCTCAGTGAGATACCACTATCCATCTACATTAAAATGGCTAAAAAACAAAACAAAAAAACCCGTACAAATACCAAGTAATGGCAGGGGTACAGAATTCTCCTACTTACCAATGGCAATAGAGAATAGTACATTCACTTTGGAAAATAGTTTGGCAGTTTCTTAGAGAGTTAAATATAGGCTTACTAGCAACCGTCTTCATAGGTCTTAAGAGAAACACAAATACAGGTGTACCCAAAGAACTGTTCATGTAGCAGTTTTACTCATTATAGATAAAACTAGAAATAATTCAATGTACATCAGCAGTGAATGTATAATCAAATCATGCTGTCTGTATCCATGTCATGAAATACTACCCTGCAATAAAAAGGAATGAACCACTAATTTATGCAACAATATGGATGAATCACTAAAGCATCATGTTAAGAGAAAGAATCCAAATGCAAAATCATACTACTGTATGATTTTATTGACGTGACATTCTGGAAAAGACATGACTCCAGCCTCCCATTCTTACTACTTTCTCCTGTAATGATCCATCTGCATTCCACTCAGGTTCCAACATCCTAAGCCAAGCCACCCTTCCATGAAAATGCCTTTCTCACTCCACTCAGGATCTGATATTCTTCATAGGGCTGTCCTTCCACAGGAACATACTTCCCACCCTACTTGGGCTTTAACACCCTGTGTTGGGGAGTCAGCTCTCTGCAGATATTCTCACTGTGCTCAGATTTGGATGCCTCATGCTGGACCCCTCACCTGCATAGAAGTCCTCACCCTGCTTGAGGTCTTACATCCCTTGTCAGCCTCTTCTTTTTTGTTATTCTTTTCAAGCTCTGATATTCTACACCTAACAGATCTCCTATAAGGATACCCTCCTCACCCCATGTAGCCTTCATTATCTCAGTTTGGGATGCTCTCTCCACAGGTTCACCAGTAGAATTTTCTTCTCTTTGGAAGATGGAAAACAAATATCATTGTAAAACTACAGAAAATAAGTAATTTGTCCAAGATATTACAAATCAAACAAGTTGCCTTGATTTTTTTAACTCTGATTATCTTTCTGAAAATTAATTTTTTTCAAGTATCACCATTATGAGTTTATATTGAAGATATTCATGGAAATAAGGAAGCATTCCCTGTAGTCATAGCGAAAGGCCTTGTGATTACTGAAAAAGTGTTCAGGATATAACAGCAATTGTGGTGCCTCAATTGGCATGTGTTTTTGGAACATGGTGCTGTGATGGAAATGAGACTAGAGAAGTAGGTTGTAGCCTTTATACACCCTACAACAGGTGGTTTGTTGAAGGTTTTCAAACAGAGAAGTGACATAATCTCATTTTTTAACGAATGTGTCTGATGGCACAGTTGAAGATAGACGGAATTAGAAAGTAATGGCAGAAAATCAGTTAAGAGGCTACTATAATTAGCAAAACTAGAATAAATGAGCACCAAACCTAAGGCAGTAGCAGTGGTGCACAGAAGAGTCAGATTTGAGAGAAATTATTGAGTTAAGATTTATATAAATTGAGTTTAATGTTTTGAGATATCTGTAGGATTTTCAGGATGTGTAGTCCATGATTTGGAAATGCTTGTCTGGAAATTTATTTTGGGCAGTCATCAGTGTATGGGTCATAGTTGAAACCACTGGTATGGATGATATTACTCAAGGAGAGCAAGAAGAAGACTGAGAATAGAACTGTATTAGTTTCCTATTACTGCTATAACAAAATTTATTGGCTTATGGCAACATAAATTTATTATCTTATAGTTCTAGAGATTGAAACTCCTAAAATGGATGCCAGTAGGGCTGTGTTACTTCTGGAGGCTTTAGAAGAGAACTTGTTTGTTTTTAGCTTCTGAAGACTACCATCATTCTTTGGCTCCTGACCCCACATTATATAGCTGTGTCCCTTTGCCTTTGTCATCACATGGCAGTTTCTCCAACTTTTCCCTCTTGCCTCACTCTTATATGGACCCTTGTGAGTATATTGGGCCCATCAGGATAATCCAGCATAATATACACATCACAATATCCTTAATTTAATCATATTGCAAAGTCTCTTTTGCCATGCAAGGCAATATATTAATAGGTTCTAAGGATTATGACATGAACATCTTTGAGGGAGGTCATTTTTCTCATCTATCACTAGGAAACTGAAGAAAATTTAAGATTAAAGAGCCCACAAAGGCTTCTTTGTATTAATGGAACTATCACTCTACCAGTTATCCAGATATAAACCTTAGTTATCTTTGACTCCATCCTTCACCTTATCTTCTACTCTCACTCCCATTCAGTGATGAGTTTTGTTCATTATTTTTTAGTGATGTATTTGAAATCCACTCATTTTTCATTCCAGATGTCACTACAGTTGTTCAGATCATAAGTACCTTATGCCTGAAATACTGTGATAGTGTTATTGCTCTCTGTGTGTTTTTTCATTTCCCCTTTTGGTGCCTTCTAACCACCAATGTCAGAATAATCTTTATAAAACATTGCTTTGGCCATTTTACCTCTGCTATTTAAAAGTATTCCATGGTATTCAAAGCCTCTATAGTCCAGCCTCTACAAAACTATTCCACTCAGCTACAGTTAAATTTGGCTCCCAACATATGACATGCACATGCACACTATGAGTCCCACCTTGATTTTCCTATCTGTACTCTTGTCTGTCTGTCCTTCCTTATCAACCTTTCCTTTAAGACTGAACTATCATTCGTCTATTACTAATTAGCTCTCATCTTAAGTTCTATAGCATTTAGAGTATACATGTCACTACTGGACAATGTATATACAACATTATATTATAAACTTTGTTTTTATGTATATACCATGATGATTTAGGATGCTACTTTCCTGAATTAAATTTGCCAAGGGACTTCCCTGATGGTGCAGGGGTTAAGAATCCACCTGCCAATGCAGGGGACACAGGTTTGATCCCTGGTCCAGGAAGATCCCACATGCCGTGGAGGAACTAAGCCTGTGTACCACAACTACTGAGCCTGCACTCTAGAGCCCCCAAGCCACAACTACTGAGCCTACGTGCCACGACTACTGAGCCCATGCACCTGAACTACAGAAGCCCACATGCTGTAGGACCCACGTGCCGCAACTACTGAGCCTGCATGCTGCAACTACTGAAGACCATTCGCCTAGAGCCCATGCTCCTCAACAAGAGAAACCACTGCAATGAGAAGCCTGTGCACTACAATGAAGAGTAGCCCCCCGCTTGCGACAACTAGAGAAAGCCTGTGCACAGCAATGAAGACCCAGTGCAGTGAAAAAATAATAAATAATAAATTTGCCTAGACTTTTCTCTTTCCCCCTTAAGTTGTGAACTGGAGATTTTCTTATTTGAAAATTGATAAGCCACTCAAGCAATTGAGATCCTGATTGGCCCCTGGCCTGGTATAGCTAAGGAATGGAAAAAGGAGTAGGAGAATGATGGTAGGATCTTTAAAAGATGGGAATTCTGTCACCATGCTGGAATCCCCTTCCTAGAGGACATCCATTGAACAACAGTACTCTAGCCTCAAGAGGATTCAGGTGGACTGTTGGTAATGGGGCCTATGGATGTAAAAAGAAGTGGATAATATATAAGTTAACTGAGGACACTGTGCTACTTCTGAGGAAAATCCTAAGAGATGAGATTGTAGTCATAGCTACTAAGAGGAGAAAACTGTTGTGTATCTTAGGACCTGTGACACCAAGAAGAGGAAGCACTGTGTTGTTCATTTGGTTTTGACAAACTGTAAACTAAAAGGCCTATTTTGACCATAGGGGGCTTGGACAAGATGGTAGAATAGAAGGACCTGAGCTCACCTCCTCTCATGAAAACTGCAAAATCACAACTAACTGCTGAAAAATCATCAGCAAAAAAGACTGGAATCTACCAAAAAAGATATTCTACTTCCAAAGACAAAGAAGAAGTCACAGCAAGATGGTAGGAGAGGCACATTTGCAATACAGTCAAATCCAATACCTGTTGGGTGGGCGATCCACAAACTGGAAAATAATTACATCACAGGAGTGAGAGCTCTGAGCCCCATGATGGGCTCCCCAGTCTGGGGGTCTGGCATTGGGAGGAGGAGCCCACAGACCACTTGGCTTTGAAGGCGAGCGGGGCTTGATCGCAGGAACTCTGTGGGAACTGTGGGAAACAGAAACTCAAATCTTGGAGGGCACACACAAAGTCTCATGTGCACTGGGACCCAGGGGAAGCAGCACTTACTTCATAGGAGCCTGGGCCAGACCTACCTGCTGGTGTTAGAGGGTCTCAGTCTCCTGGGGAGGCGGGGGGCAGCTGTGGCTCACAGTAGGGACAAGGACACTGATAGCATAGGTACTGGGGAGTACTCATTGGCATGAGCTCTCCTGGAGGCCACCATTTCCCCCCCAACACCTAGCCCCACCCAATAGCCTGTAGGCTCCAGGGCTGGGACACCTCAGACCAAACAACCAACAGGGCAGGAACACAGCCCCACCCATCAGTAGACAGGCTGCTTAAAGTCTTCCTGAGCCCACAGCTCTAAACACACCCCTTGACACAGACCTGCCCACTCTACCCACCAGTGGGCAGGCACCAGTGCCTCCCATCAGGAAGCCTGCAAAAGCCTCTTATACCAGCGTTACCCACCAGGGGGCAGACACCAGAAGCAAGAGGAGCTACATCCTGCAGGCTGTGGGAGTGCAAACACAAAAAGTTAGACGAAATGCGGTGGCAGAGGAATATGTTACAGAAAAAGGAACAAGATCAAACCCCAGAAGAACAACTAAGTGAAGTGGAGATAGGAAATATACCTGAAGAAGAATTCAGAGTAATGATAGTAAAGATGATCCAAGATCTCAGAAAAAGAATGGAGGCACAGACCAAGAAGATTCAAGAAATGTTTAACAAAGAGCTACAAGATATAAATAACAAACAAACAGATTTGAACAATACAATAACTGAAACGAAAAATACACTAGAAAGAATCAATAGCAGAATAAATGAGGCAGAAGAACAGAAAAGTGAGCTGGAAGACAGAATGGTGGAAATCACTACTGCAGAACAGAATAAAGAAAAAATAATGAAAAGAAATGGGACAGTTTAAAGAGACCTCTGGACAACATTAAATGTACCAGCATTCGCATTATAGGGGTCCCAGAAGAAGAGAGAGAGAGAAAGGGCATGAGAAAATATATGAAGAGATTATAGCTGAAAACTTCCCTAACGTGGGAAAGAAAACAGTCCTCCATGTCCAGGAAGTGCAGAGAGTCCCATACAGGATAAACCCAAGGAGGGACATACATAGTAATCAAATTGACAAAAATTAAAGAGAAAGAGAAAATATTAAAAGCAACAAGGGAAAAGCAACAAACAACATACCAGGGAACTTCCATAGAGTTATTAGCTGACTTCTCAGGAGAAACTCTGCAGGCCAGAAGGGAGTGGCACAATATATTTAAAGTGATGAAAGGAAAAAACCTACAACCAAGAATAGTCTGCCCAGCAAGGCTCTCATTTAGAGTTGATGGAGAAATCAAAAGCTTTTCAGACAAGCAAAAGCTAAGAGAATTCAGTGCCACCAAACCAGCTTTACAACAAATGCTAAAGGAACTTCTCTAAGTGGAAAAGAAAATGCCACAACTAGAAACAAGAAAATTATGCATGGGAAAGCTCACCAGTAAAGGCAAACATACAGTAAAGGCAGGAAGTCATCCACACACAAACATGATATCAAAACCAACAATAATGAGAAGAGGAGAGTACAAATGTGGGATACTGAAAATGCATTTGAAATGAAGAGACCAGAAACTTAAACAATCTTGTATATATATAGGCTGCTATATCAAAATCTCATGGTAACTGCAAACCAAAAATCTACAATAGATATACACACAAAAAAAGAAAAAGGAATCCAAACACAACACTAAAAATAGTCATCAAATCACAAGAGAAAAGAACAAAAGAGGAAGGGAAGAAAAAAGTCCTACACAAACAAACCCAAAACAATTAACAAAATGGCAATAAGAACATACATATCAGTAATTACTTTAAATGTAAATGGGTTAAATGTTCCAACCAAAAGACATAGACTGGCTGAATGGATACAAAAATCATTTGACCATATATTCATGGGTTATTTCAGGTCTTTCTAGTCTATTTCATTGGTCTATATGTCTGTCAATATGCTAGTAAAACATTAGCAAATACTGTTTTCATTATTGTAGCTTTGTAGGAAGTTTTGAAATCAAGTAATATTAAGTTCTCCAGCTTTGTTCTTCTTTTGCAAGACTGTTTTGGCTATTCAGGGTTCCTTGAGATTCCATATGAGTTTTAGGATGTGCTTTTCTATTTATGTAAAAAATACAAAAATTTAAATTTCATTTTAATAGAGGTTATACTGCATCTGTAGATTGCTTTGGGTAGTATTGACCTCTGAACAATATTATCTTCCAATTCATGAAGATGGAATTCATTTCCATTTATTGATGCCTTCTTTAATTTCTCTCAGCAATGTTTTAGATTTTTCATTGTACAAGTTTCTTGATAAGTTAATTCCTATATTTTTTGAGGCTATTGTAAATGGAATTTCCTTTTCAGATTGTCCATTATTAGTGTGTAGAAATACAACTGATTTTTGCATGTTGACAAAAAATAAAATAAAAGGCCTATACAAATGTAATCACATTTTGTCTATTTCTTTTTCATACACTGTTTTTCTGTTGTTGTTGATAGAGGTGTTGGTAATTATACTAAACTAATGATTGTCAATAGAGTCTTAGTATTTGTCACTCATAGAAATGTCACTCATGTCTGCCACATGATGTGTCATGGGAAGAATCTGACAAGGTGAGAAGCCTATAAAGTTAGTCTTTATTTACCTTGTGATTTCAAATTAGGAGGCAGCAGTGCCACTTGTAAATGGAGCTCTTTTTGGTATTCTCCTGTTACTTGGATGAGTGTGTCAGAAGGGAAAAAGATTACCACATGTGTAACCAAAGGACAAGTGATAAACTTTCTGGACAGTCCTATAATAGGACCATTTTGAGTATGGCAAAACCCTATTTTGATGTGAAACTAGTAGGTTTCAAATTTTTTTATTGCATAAAATACAAGGTCATAATATTGTGAGACTTCTGAAATGAAATAGAGGTAAGCTTATGCAGCTAATGTCCCATAGATACAGGTCTGTTTATACCATTCAAATCCATCCAGATACTGGTGTGGTACTGGCAGTTGTTTATTCTGGCTGAAATATTGACAGAAATAATTATGGGTTCTGTGTTTATTTGGAACTTCTGGACAGCTGCTGTGATTCCAGGAATCTCCTCTTTAGTTGACACTGAGTTTTTACACTGATCTGGGGAGATAGGGCCAGGAGAATATGGGGCTTTGGAGACCCACACTCCCCCCTACTGATCTCTCTAATGATATTGACTACGTTTTCGTTTTATGGCTTCTGCTTTTGGTCCATATTCCTTTCCTATACCCCTCTACCACCCTCCCTCCCACACATAAACAACGATAAGAATTTTAATTTCCCTGCCAGCCTAGTAGTAGTTATGATTCTGGGCTTTCACTGCCTCAGCCCGGGTTCAATCCCTGGTTGGGGAACTGAGATCCTGCATGCCACACAGCACTGCCTATATATATATATATATATATATATATATATATATATATATATATATATATACACATACACATATTTTTTAGCTTTTCCATGTTTGAGAACAGGGGCTGGGAGAAGACTGGAGCCAATTCCCAATTGTATTATATTCAAATTTATCTTATTGTGGGCCTCATTATCATTGACTTTTATTGTATTTGAAATTAAGTTTCTAAGAAAAGAACTGAAATTACATAAAAAGTAATCATTGTTTAATTGTTAGTTCTAAAATGTTTGAGGGTTTTTTTCTGAAAATCTAACAGTTTCTTTGCAAATTTGGGAATTATGGGGGGTGGTGTGATATAGTAGAAAGAGTGCCAAACTACAAGTCAGAAGAATTGGTGCTATTCCCAGTTCAACAAGTGTTAGTTAAGTATTTATGATAGGCCACACACTAAACTAAATGTTGTCCTGCTACTAGCAGCTAAGATATCCTAACTTTGATATGAAACTTCATCTCATTTAATCTAACTTGACTCATTGGCAGAATGAGAGTAACTCTCTCAAATATCAAAATAAAATTCTTTTTGGTCTTTAAACTTATCTCTTTCTGAGTCATTGAGTCTCCTGGCACACGAAGTGAAAACACACCACATCAGCTCCTGAGCTGCAAAGAAAATTGTTCTCACCACACTGAGCAGGGATCAAAATAAAATTCTTTAGATGATTGCTAATAGGAAAATAATGAATATAATAGAATTCAATATTTTTTCTTGAGTCTACAATTTTAATGTTAGTTACTTGTGATTCCAATTAATATTTTGAAAGAATCCTAACCCTGAATATTAATTATTTAGTTAAATTATTAGTTTCAGTGATTGAAAGGAAAAAGATTAATAATCCATTTTCCTTCAACTTACTAGCAAATAAATGACCTCTCTGAAGTAGCTCTTTGTGCTGTCTGAATTTTCTGGCTAACAACCAGTCTTACACATCAGGTTATGCAGTATAAATCTGAACTAGACTGGAATAAATTTGTATTCATTCATCCAATACCTTTATTGATGAACCTCTATCACTAGAAAGATTTCTAGAAACTATACATACTAATTCTAATCTTCATAAAATAGCTAGGTGTTTGACATAGGAAGAAACTCCATCTACAGTGTGTCCTCAGTACTGAGGCTTTTATCTTTATTTGTATATATATCTATATATTATAAAATTCATATATCTAAATCTTATACATATATCCATATTCTTTCTAAATATATATATCATATTAACTATAATAACATTTATTATATTAATATATAATGATATATGTTGCATATTATATAGAATTAATATTTATTTCAATATAAAAACATATATTTATATATTATATAATATATAAATAATAACTATATAATATATTTTTATAATTATATATATATATAATTAATATATTTGGGACCCTGGTTTTCAAACAGACAGCAAGATTGCTCTAATATTTTAAAATATTTCCAAACTTGGACTAATTCCAGAGTCCTCATTCTTTCTTCTTGCCACATTGCTTCTTAATGAGAACATTATAAAACTATGAAAACAAAACAAAACAAAAAGAAGCTTCACTGGCAAGTTTCATGCATTGCTTAATGAATTCTAGAATGGTAAGCCATTTTGTAAAACTGTCACTTTCTTAAATAATTAATACATTACCTTATGACTCAGCAATTCCACTCCTAAGTACTCAAGAGAAATGAAAATTTTCATAAAATGAAATGTCCACAAAAAGATTTGTACAAGAGTATTAATATCAGCCTTATTCATGATAGCCAAAGAAATAGCCAACAATCCAAATATCCATCAACAAATTAATTAATTAATTGTGGTATATATGTAACATGAAATACTACTTGATAGTAAAAAGGGATGAATTACTGATACACGCGTGAATGTGGATAAATCTCCTAGACATTATGTTACTACAAGTAGGAAATTCTGTTTACATGATGTTCAAAATTAGACAAAACTAATCTTCGGTGATAGAAATGAGAGCAGTAGTTGCTTCTGGAGGTGGGAGAACTGACAGGGAAGAAACATGAGGAAAATTTTTAGGGTTATAGAAGTGTTCTATATCTTGACTGGAGTTATGGCTTCATGAGTATACACTTATTAACTCATCAAACTATCCTCTTACGATCTGTGTATTTTATTTTATAAAAGTATACCTCAACAGGAAAAGAACTGGGGGAAAAACTAATGAGTAGTTGTTCTTCCCAACCCTATTTCACTTCATGCCTTCATTTATTTATTCAACAATAAATAAACAATAAAGATATTCAACACTGTTCTAGGTGCTAGGGATACAGTGAATAAAATATTCAAAACCGTTCTTTCAGTATACATGCATTGTAATGGGGGAACAGACAATAACAAGATAAATACATATATTTATCTTTAGATATACCATATATTTAAGATAGTGATAAGAATTAAAGCAGGGAAGAGGATATGAAGGCATTGGGAAAGAGCTGAAATGTTGATAGGTTGGTCAGGAAAGACCACACTGAGGAGGTAGCTTTCGAGCCAAGGCCTAAAGAAAGTGAGGGAAGTAACTATGTTACTTCTTGGGGAACTGTATTTCAGGAAGAAGGAAAAGCAGATGCAAATGGCCTTGAAGACTGAAGCATCTTTGACATGTCAAGGAACAACAAGGAGGGTAGTGTGGCTGGGGTGGAGTGAGAAAAAGGTAGAATTGTTGAATATAATGTTGGAGTAGTAAAGAGAGGGAGGTCTAGATCATGAAGGCCATCTAGGTCATAGTAGGGACTTAGGTTTTACTATGAGTGAGATGGAAATTCATTGGAGTGTTTTAAAGAGAGAAGTGACATTATCTGGCTATATGCAGATTAATAGGATTACTCTGCTGGTGTATTGAGAATAGATACTGGGAGGTGGAAACTGGGTTGAGGAAGAAGAGCAGAAGCAAAGAGATCACTTAAGGGAGGATATTAAAATAGCTGAGATAAGAGATGATGGCAGTTTGGACCAGGGTGGTAACAATGGGGATTGTAAAAATGATAAAAGTCTGGATATATTTTAAAGATGGAGTCAATATAATTTGCTATCTAACTGAATATGAGATATAAGAGAAAGGAGTCAGAAGATGACACCAAATATTTTATCTGTATAAATGCAATTATGGAATTGCCAGGAGGAGTTGGTTTGAGGATTTTTTGATGAAAAAATTAATCAGTTGCTCTAAAAAGAAATGGAAGATTTTATTCGAGCTGAATTGAGGATTAGAACCCTGGGAACAGCTTCTCAGAAATCTCTGAGAACTGTTCCGCCGGTTAGAGGTCATAGCAGTTAAATAAGTTCTTGAGACACAGGGCTGTACGTTAAACGACGTATTATTGACGGGTTACACAATCTAGCGAGTAGTGGGTTATGGGTCACCATAGCCCCTTACAAGATTAAGAGGGAATGTTATCTCTTTATGAGTTGTCTCCTTGGTGCTAGGAGAATATTGTTCTTTATGGTTAAGCAGGTATTTCTGTTGATGGGGAAGAGTTGGTCCATGCATTGATATAATGCAGATACACAATGCACAATAGAGGGAAAAGAGGAAGCCAAAGGGCAGAAAAAAATTTTTTTATGTTTAAATTTTTCTTGTCTTGCCATAAAATATGAATTTTATTTCACAGGGTGAATATCAAGGCTAGTTTTTAATACATTAATTTTGAGATGCTATTAAGCATCCAAGTGAAAATGCGAAGTAGGCAATTAGATAAACAGGTCTGGAGTTCAAGGGAGAAGTCTAGGCTTGAGTTATGAAAAAAATGTTGTCTAAGAACTGAGTGTTGGAGTACTCCAACATTTAGAGATTCATTCATTCATTTATTCCCAAAGGTCCAAAGTGTTTAATGAAGGGCAGAAGAAAGGACCACAGTCTGGGAGGCAGGTGATATATTTCTGGGACTTTACTGGTTGTGTGACCTTGGACAAGTCACTGCCCCACCCTGGGTCCATGTTAGACTTAAATTAGCATTTTCAAATTGTAGGCTGCAAATCTGACCCCAACTAGGACACTGAAGCACCCAGAGCTTGGAAAGACTGATCTTACAAGGAGTTGGGGCATAGGGAGGCAAGGGGCCAGGGTGCCACTGTGCTGCAGAGATCATCTATATCATGTAGTTGGATCTCCAGAATGAGTATATGTCACCCTAGACATGCCCATCTCAGGTGTAAGGTCCTTGGGGAACCAGAGCAGGCAGGTGCAGAGGGCTTGGGGAGCAGGGGGTTAACTCAGTTATTTACTTTTAAGAGCTTGTAAATTCAGGTGGTTCAACACTCAAAAGATACAAGTGGGTGAATAATGAAATATCTACCTTCTGTTGTGGTTCCCTTCTCCTCAGGCAAATAGTGTTAGCAGTTTCATATGTATGGCTGATTAGTTTTCCATCCCATGAATATATGAAGATAACTAGCTCTCAGTTGATGAATATCAAGTTGCTTCCAATCTTTTGCTAATACAAACTCTGTTGCAATGAATAACCTTTTATATATATCATTTCATATATATATATATGAATAAATCTATGGAATAAATTCATATATAAAATTGTTGGGTTAAAGGATATGTTCATTTGTAATTTTGATAGATTTTGCCAAACTGTCTTCCATGGAAATACCACTATATATTGACACTTCCATCAATAATATATGAGGACTTCTGGTTTCCAGTTTCACATGTAGGGAGCTTAGAAGTCATCACTCCATCCTAACAATAAGTAAAAAACTGAACAGATTGAAAAGTAAAAAACTCCTTTTGGATCTGTAAGAGAGGGGAAGACACAAGGCAAACCATTGCCCCCAAGATTAGAGAGAGAGACAGTTGAATACAGGGAATCACAGCTTACCAGAACAGAGACCCCTGCCTGAGCAGAAAATGAACCAGAAACCAGTGTCAGGATAGGAGAACCTGAACTGTCATTGATGAATTGCTGGGGCTCAATGCAGCAAGTCTGAGAGTTAAAAACTCCAGGGGACAAAGTCATAGGGGAGAACCTACAATGTTGTTGTATTTCTCTCCTAGAGTTCCACCAAGTTCCCACAGCAAATATCGGAGAAAAAAAATCCCCTCATGTTTCCAGCAGGAGGAGGGGAAAAGGAATAAGTGTGAAATATGCCAGATCATTCCGTTCTTCTTGACAAGACCTGATATCAGGGAAAACTGGTTAATCAGAGCCTAATCTGCTGGGATATTATCAGAGCCTAACTCTCCTAGGGGAAGGAGAATGCTCAACTCCAGTTCCCTCTAGCCATTCTGCCTCAACCAAGAGGGAAAATAAATGAGATACACTTGTGAAATTCACTGTCCAATGGCACAGGCTCACTAAAAGACCAAGGCCTAATCACAGGACTATAGAATGTTTCCCCTCCCCTGACACCTTACTAGCACATTACTAAAGGTCTCTTTACAGCAGTTCCTTTTACCTAGCGTATCATGTCTGGCTATCAAGAAAAAAAATTATACGGTATAATATGGTATACTAAAAGACAAAAAACACACTTTGAAGGCACAGAGCAAGAATCAGAATGAGATATGGCAGGGACTTTGGAATTATCAGAATGGTAATTTAAAACAACAGTGATTAATATTCTAAGGGATCTATGTAAATCAACTATACTCCAATAAAAAATTTTTAAAATACATGCTAAGGGCTCTAATTGATAAAGTAGACAACATGCAAGCACAGATATGCAATGTAAGCAGAGAGATGAAAATCCTAAGAAAGAACCAAAAATAAATGCTAAAGATCGAAAACACTATAACAGAAATGAAGAATGCCTTTGATGGGCTTATTAGTGAACTAGACCTGACCAAGGAGATAATCTCTAAACTTGAGGATATATCAATAGAAACTTCCAAAACTAAAAAGAAAAGAGAAAAAAGCCTGCCAAAAACCCAGAATATTCAAGGACTGTGGGACAAGTACAGAAGCTATAATGTATGTGTAATGGGAATACTAGAAGGAGAAGAAAGAGAAAGGAACAGAAGATGTATTTAAGATAATAATGACTAAGATCTTCCCCAAATTAATGTCAGGCACCAAATCACAGATCCAGGAACTCAGACAACATCAAGCAGGATGAATGCCAAGAAACTACACCTAAGCATATTTTTTCAAATTATAGGAAATCAAAGATAAAGAAGAAATCCTGAAAGAAACCAGAGGCAGGGTGGGGGGTGGGAAAACCTTACCTATAACAGGACAAAGATAAATTACATTCAACTTCTCCTCAGAAAGCATACAAGCAAGAAGATAGCAGAGAGAAATATATGAAGCGTTAAGAGAAAAAAAAAACTACTTAGAATTCTGTACCCTGCAAAATTATCCTTCAAACATGAAGGAGAAATAAAGACTTTCTCAGACAAACAAAAATTGAGAATATTTGTTGCTAGTAGATCTGCCTTGCAAGAAATGTTAAAAGTTCTTTAGAAAGAAGGAAAATCATATAGAGCAGAAACTCAGATCTACATTAAGAAAGAGCTTCCCTGGTGGTGCAGTGGTTGAGAGTCCACCTGCCGATGCAGAGGACAGGGGTTCATTCCCCAGTCTGGGAAGATCCCACATGCCACGGAGCGGCTAGGCCCGTGAGCCATGGCTGCTGAGCCTCTGCATCCAGAGCCTGTGCTCCGCAACGGGAGAGGCCACAACAGTGAGAGGCCCACATACCACAAAAAAAAAAAAAAAAAAAAAGAAAGAAGAAAAAAGAAAGGGAGATCATCAGAGAAGGAATAAGGAATAATTTAAAATTTTTATTTTTCTTATTATTAATTGATCTAATAGATAACATTTTGTTCAAAATAATACCAACAATGTGTTTAATTATGTGTGTATGCTTATATATAAGTACAATTACTAACAAAATGATACAAAGGATGGGAGGGAGGAAATAGGGTTATTTTGTTGTGCTATGGTACTCACACTACCCATGAAGTGTTACAGTGTTGTTTGAAACTGGACTTAGATGTTAATGTGTATTCCAAATTCTAAAGTAGCCATGAAAAACACATTTTTAAGTATAATTGATGTGCTAAGAAAGAGAAAATTGAGGGAATTCCCTGAGTCTAGCGGTTAAGACTCCAGGGCCAAGGTTCAATCCCTGGTTGGGAAAATAAGATCCCACAAGCCAGGCAGTGTGGCCAAAAAAAAAAAAAGAGAGAGAAAATGGAACCATATAAAATGCTCAGTTAAAAAAATGTATGAGGATGCCTTTATTTTTCCACATCCTCACAAATATGGTATTATATTAAACTTTTTTTGTCACTATAAGGAAACTATCAGAGTGTAGTTCTGATTTTTTTTTATTATGAGGAAGATTTTTTAATAATGTGTTTGAAGTACTGATATTTTATTTCTGTGAGCTGTCTGTTGCTAGGAGACTTTTTAAGGGAAAAAAATGAATTTCAGAATGTGTTTTGAATGATGTTGTAGACCAGAAAATACTTCTGTCATTTAATTTTAGATTATTTTGAAAAAGAAATTCCAAAAAAGAATTGGGAAGATTTGTAAAGAACAATTATTCTACTTATATATGATGGCTACAGTGACCGAACTATTTATGTAACACAGAACAAAATTGAACAATTTCTATCACAACTCTAGTACATTTATCTTCATAATGGATGAGCCAGAGAATTTATGTCTAAAAGACATGTTGGAATGACATCAGCTAGATGGCAAAATAGGAAGTCCTAGTCCTTGTTTCCTCACAGATACACAGATTTAACAGTAACATAAGTAACAAAATAAGCTTATGAGCAGTATATAATTCAGTTAAGAAGTTACAGTACTTCAGACAAGCACAAGGCTGAGATCAGCTGCACTGAGACAGGTTAAACAGAGCGATTTTTCTTTACCTGTATCACAACAAAGCACAAAGAGAGATTCTGACTCCTCTTTTTTGGGGGGGCAGAGAAAAAGTAGGGCAAACTTCCAACATCCTTGGCCTTCCATTAGACTCCCAGAGGGACCAGCTTTAGTCTCATTTCACATGGAGCATGGAAAGAACTGGTATAGTCCAGATGTCTCAGGTAGCTTAAGGAACGGACAGCATTTTTTGCAGCGAGCATGGCTCTGCAAGACTGGAAAAAGGCATGTAACTGAGGCTTCTCTCCCAGAATGGAGGGGAAAGAGTGGAGCATGCCCCCAAAGTTACCAGTCTTTCAGTGCACTGCCCAAGGGGTTGGTTTCTACTTCACCTTACACAGAGGACTGACATAATTGACATAGATCCTGCAAGATGCACAGCATGGTCAAAAAAATAGTAATAATTTTTTTAAAAACTTAAAAAAAAAAACAGTTGGTTTTTAAAAAGATTTTAAAAACTGACAAACCCTTGGCTAAACTAAGGAAACAAAGAGAGAAAACTAAAATAAATAAAATCAGAAATGAAAGAGTAGACATTACAACTGATGCCACAGAAATTTAAAAGTTCATAAGAAACTATTATGAACAATTATATGCAATCAAATTGGGTAACCTAAAAGAAAAGGCTAAATTCCTAGAAACAACTAATCCACCAAGACAGAATCATTAAGGTTTAGAAAAGTGGAACAGACCAATATCAAATTTTTAAAAATCACTAATAAAAAAAAAATCTCCCAACAAAGAAAAGCCCAGAACCAGATGGCTTCACTGGTGAAGTCTACCAAACATTTAATAATTTTTAAAAATTTATTCATTTGTAAACTACAGGCCAATATCACTGATGAACCTAGATGCAAAAATCCTCAACAAAATACTAGCAAACAGAATCCAACAACACATTAAAAGGATCATACACCATGATCAAGTGGGGTTTATTCCAGGAATGCAAGGATTCTTCAATATACGCAAATCAATCAATGTGATACACCATATTAACAAATTGAAGGAGAAAAACCATATGATCATCTCAATAGATGCAGAGAAAGCTTTCGACAAAATTCAACACCTATTTATGATAAAAACCCTGCAGAAAGTAGGCATAGAGGGAACTTTCCTCAACATAATAAAGGTCATATATGACAAACCCACAGCCAACATCGTCCTCAATGGTGAAAAACTGAAACCATTTCCACTAAGATCAGGAACAAGACAAGGCTGCCCACTCTCACCACTCTTATTCAACTTAGTTTTGGAAGTTTTAGGCACAGCAATCAGAGAAGAAAAGGAAATAAAAGGAATCCAAATTGGAAAAGAAGAAGTAAAGCTGTCACTGTTTGCAGATGACATGATACTATACATAGAGAATCCTAAAGATGCTACCAGAAAACTACTAGAGCTAATCAATGAATTTGGTAAAGTAGCAGGATACAAAATTAATGCACAGAAATCTCTGGCATTCCTGTTCACTAATGATGAAAAATCTGAAAATGAAATCAAGGAAACACTCCCATTTACCATTGCAACAAAAAGAATAAAATATCTAGGAATAAACCTACCTAAGGAGACAAAAGACCTGTATGCAGAAAATTATAAGACACTGATGAAAGAAATTAAAGATGATACAAAAAGATGGAGAGATATACCATGCTCCTGGATTGGAAGAATCAATATTGTGAAAATGGCTCTACTACCCAAAGCAATCTACAGATTCAATGCAATCCCTATCAAACTACCACTGGCATTTTTCACAGAACTAGAACAAAAAATCTCCAAATTTGTTTGGAAAAAGAAAAGACCCCGAATAGCCAAAGCAATCTTGAGAACGAAAAACGGAGCTGGAGGAATCAGGCTCCCTGACTTCAGACTATACTACAAAGCTACAGTAATCAAGACAGTGTGGTACTGGCACAAAAACAGAAAGATAGATCAATGGAACAGGATAGAAAGCCCAGAGATAAACCCACGCACATATGGTCAACTTATCTTTGATAAAGGAGGCAGGAATGTACAGTGGAGAAAGGACAGCCTCTTCAATAAATGGTGCTGGGAAAACTGGACAGGGACATATAAAAGTATGAGATTAGATCATTCCTTAACACCATACACAAAAATAAGCTCAAAATGGATTAAAGACCTAAATGTAAGGCCAGAAACTATCAAACTCTTAGAGGAAAACATAGGCAGAACACTCTATGACATAAATCACAGCAAGATCCTTTTGGACCCACCTCCTAGAGAAATGGAAATAAAAACAAAAATAAACAAATGGGACCTAATGAAACTGCAAAGCTTTTGCACAGCAAAGGAAACCATAAACAAGACCAAAAGACAACCCTCAGAATGGGAGAAAATATTTGCAAATGAAGCAACTGACAAAGGATTAATCTCCAAAATTTATAAGCAGCTCATGCAGCTCAATAGCAAAAAAACAAACAACCCAATCCAAAAATGGGCAGAAGACTTAAATAGGCATTTCTCCAAAGAAGATATACAGACTGCCAAGAAACACATGAAAGAATGCTCAACATCATTAATCATTAGAGAAATGCAAATCAAAACTACAATGAGATATCATCTCACACCAGTCAGAATGGCCATCATCAAGAAATCTAGAAACAATAAATGCTGGAGAGGGTGTGGAGAAAAGGGAACACTCTTGCACTGCTGGTGGGAATGTGAATTGGTACAGCCACTATGGAGTACAGTATGGAGGTTCCTTAAAAAACTAAAAATAGAACTACCATATGACCCAGCAATCCCACTACTAGGCATATACCCTGAGAAAACCATAATTCAAAAAGAGACATGTACCAAAATGTTCATTGCAGCTCTATTCACAATAGCCCAGAAATGGAAACAACCTAAGTGTCCATCATCGGATGAATGGATGAAGAAGATGTGGCACATATATACAATGGAATATTACTCAGCCATAAAAAGAAACGAAACTGAGCTATTTGTAATGAGGTGGATAGACCTAGAGTCTGTCATACAGAGTGAAGTAAGTCAGAAAGAGAAAGACAAATACCGTATGCTAACACACATATATGGAATTTAAGAAAAAAGAATGTCATGAAGAACCTAGGGGTAAAACAGGAATAAAGACACAGACCTACTTGAGAATGGACATGAGGATATGGGGAGGGGGAAGGGTAAGCTGTGACAAAGTGAAAGAGAGGCATGGACATATATACAGTACCAAACGTAAGGTAGATAGATAGTGGGAAGCAGCTGCATAGCACAGGGAGATCAGCTCGGTGCTTTGTGACCACCTGGAAGGGTGGGATAGGGAGGGTGGGGGGGAGGGAGATGCATGAGGGAAGGGATATGGGAACAGATGTATATGTATGACTGATTCACTTTGTTATAAAGCAGAAACTAATAAAAAAATGAAAAAAAAAATAAAATAAATAAAAATAAAAAAATTTATTCATTCGTTTATTTTATTTTTGGCTGTGTTGGGTCTTCATTGCTGTGTGCGGGCTTTCTCTAGTTGTGCGAGTTGGGGCTTCTCACTCTGGTGGCTTTTCTTGTTGCAGAGCATGGGCTCTAGGTGCATGGGCTTCAGTAGTTGTGGCACGTGGGCTCAGTAGTTGTGGCTTGCGGGCTTAGTTGCTCCGCGGCATTTGGGAATCTTCCCAGAAACAGGGATCAAACCCGTGTCCCCTGCATTGGCAGACAGATTCCTAACCACTGTGCCACCAGGGAAGTCCCAACATTTAATAATTAACAGCAGTCCTTAAACTTTCCAAAAATTGAGGAAGAGGGAACACTTCCAACCTCATTTTATGAAGCCAGCATTACTCTGATACCCAAGTCAGAGAAATACTACAAGAAAGCTACAGACCAATATCCCTGATGAATGTAGATGTAAAAATTCTGAAAACAAACAAAAAACACTAACTCATTAAAAGCATCATACATCATGACCAAGGGGATTTATTCCTGAGGTATAAGGATGGTTCACCATATGCAAATGAGTTAATATGATTCACCAAATCAACAGATTGAAGAATAAAAATCACATGATCATCTCAATAAAGGCAGAAGAAGCATTTGACAAAATTTAACACCTTTTCATGGTAAAATCTCTCCACAAAGTAGGTACAGAAGGCATTTAATTCAACATAGTAAAGGACAAACATGAAAATCCTATAGCTAACATCATACTCAACAGTGAACTAAAAGCCTTTCCTCTAAGATCAGGAAAAATGCAAGGATGTCCACTGTCTCCACTTCTATTCAACATAATCCTGGAAGTCATAGCCTGAAAAATTAAGCAAGAGAAAGAAATAAAAGGCACCCACATCAGAAAGGAAAAAGTAAAATTATTTCTATTTGCAAATGACATGATCTAATGTATAGAAAATCCTAAGGACTCCACACACACAAAAAACTATTAGAACTAATAAATGAATACAATAAAGTTACAGGGTACAAAATCAACATACAAATATTGGTTGTACTTCTATACACTAGGAACAAATTATCTGAAATGGAAATTAAGAAAACAATCTCGCGCTTCCCCGGTGGTGCAGTGGTTGGGAGTCCGCCTGCCAATGCAGGGTAACATGGGTTCGTGCCCCAGTCTGGGAGGGTCCCACATGCCGTGGAGCGGCTGGGCCCGTGAGCCATGGCCGCTGAGCCTGTGCATCCAGAGCCTGTGCTCCGCAGCGATGAGGAGCCCGCGTACAGCAAAAAAAAAAAAAAAAAAAAAAGAAAACAATCTCATTTACAATAGTGTCAGAAAGAATAAAATACATAGGAATAAACTTGACCAAAGATTAAAGATTTGTACTATAGAAAGTATAAATCATTGAAGAAAGAAATTAAAGAAGACACAAATGAATGGAAACACTTCCCATGTTTATGGATTGGAAGACTTGATATTGTTAAAATGTCCATATTACCCAAAGCAATCTACAGATTTGATGAAATTTCTATCAAAATACCAAAGACAGGGCTTCCCTGGTGGCACAGTGGTTGAGAGTCTGCCTGCCGATGCAGGGGACACGGGTTCGTGCCCTGGTCCAGGAAGATCCCACATGCCGTGGAGCGGCTAGGCCCGTGAGCCATGGCCACTGAGCCTGCGCGTCTGGAGCCTGTGCTCCGCAACGGGAGAGGCCACAACAGTGAGAGGCCTGCATACCGCAAAAAAAAAAAAAAAAAGAAAGAAAAAAAAATCCCAAAGGCAGTTTTCTAAAAAAATAGAAAAAACAATTCTGACATTCATATGGAACCACAAAAGACCCCAATTGCCAAAGTAATCTTGAGGAAAAAGAACAAAGCTGGAGCATCACCCTTCTAGATGTTAAAATACATTACAAAGCAATAGTAATTAAAACAGTATGACTGGCATAATAACAGACATATATATGGAGCAATGGAACATAATAGAGTCTAGAAATAAACCCATGGATATATGATGAATTGATCTTTGACAAGGAAGCCAAGAACACACAATGGGAAAAGAACAGTCTCATCAACAAATAATGTTGGGAAAACTAGATATCCACATGCAAAAGAACAAAATTGAACTCTTATACCATATTCAAAAATCAACTCAAAGTGGATTAATGACTTAAATGTTAAGACCTGGAAATGTAAAACTCCTAGAAGAAAGCGTAGGAGAAAAGCTTTATAACAGTGAGCTTGGCAATGATTGATATATGATACTGATATGGATATAACACCAGAAAGCACAAGCAACACAAAAAAGCCAAGTGGGACTACATAAAACTAAAAAGCTTCTGCACAGCAAAAGCAAACAAAAACAAACAAACAAAAAAACAACCCCCAAACCAAAAAACAATCTACAGAGTGACAAGGCAACCTACAGAATATAAAATATTTGCAAACCATATATCTGGTAGGAGATTCATATCTAAAATATACAAGGAACTTTTACAACATAACAGGAAAAAAAAAAACAAATAACATATTTCTTAAATGGGCAAAGGACTTGTATAGATATTTCTCCAAAGAAGACATACAAATGGCCAACAGGTATATGGAAAGGTGTTTAATATTACTAATCATCAAGAAAATGCAAATCAGTATCACAATGAGATATCACCTCTCACTTGTTAGGATGGCTATCATCAAGAAATTGGAACACTTATATACTGTTGGTGGTAACGTAAACTGGTGCAACCAATGTGCAAACAGTATGGAGATTCCTCAAAAAAATAAAAATAGAATTATTATATGATCTAGGAATCCTACGTCTGGGTATATATCAAAGAGAATTGAAATCTGGATTTCAGATGAACACTCCAGTGTTCATTACAGCACTATTCACAATAGTCAAGATGTGGGAAAAACCTAAATGTCCATGAACACATGAATGGATAAAGAAAATGTGTTATATACATACAATGGAATATTATTCCACCTTAAAACAGGAAGAGAATCCTGGAACAACATGGATAAACCTGGAGGGCATTATGCAAGTGAAATAAGCCAGTCACAGAAGGACAAATAAAGAATGATTCCACTTTTATGAGCTATCTAAAATAGTAAAACTCATAGAAACAGAGAGTACAAAGGTGGTTACCAGGGACAGAATGGAGGGGAAATGGGAAATTGTTGTTCAACGGGTATCAAGCTTCAGTTACACAAGATGAATACATTCTAGAGATCTATTGTCCAACATTGTGCCTATAGTTAACAATACTGTATTATGCACTTAAAAATTTGTTAAAAATTGTGTCCCTACCATAATTTTTTTTAATTTTAAAAGGCTTGTAAAGAGTTTTAAGCTATAGTATTTAATAAAAGAAAATAATGATTAAGAGGATATTAATGCTTGGGCTTCCCTGGTGGCACAGTGGTTAAGAATCCACCTGCCAATGCAGGGGACACGGGTTCGAGCTCTGGTCCAGGAAGACCCCACATGCCACGGAACAACTAAGCCCGTGAGCCACAGCTACCGAGCCTGCTCTCTAGAGCCCACAAGCCACAACTACTAAAGCCCGTGCTCCGCAGCAAGAGAAGCCACCACAATGAGAAGCCTGCGCACCGCAACAAGGAGTAGCCCCCGCTCGCCGCAACTAGAGAAAGCCCGTGTGCAGCAACAAAAACCCAACACAGCCAAAAATAAACAAATAAATAAATAAATTTATTTTTAAAAAGAGGATATTAATGCTTAAGAGAGTTACCATTAAGGAAATTTGCTTTCTATTTATGTTCTATTCTTAGTTATAGCTATCTAGGATTAATATACCTTGCATTCCTATACTTTTACAGTATTATATAGCTGGAAGAATTTTGTCTCAAAGTACAATAATCTTAAACTTCGTGCATTAAAAATTGCATATAAAAAAGTTAAAATTTTTAACACAACATTATAAATCAACTGTACTCCACTAAAAATTTGAAAAAAAATTTAACAGTTTTAATTTGGCATACCTTTGAACTTTCAGTAAACAGATTTTTAAATTCCGTTTTAATCTCTTGATTAAAACCTCTGATATTTATCTGAATTTCTAAGAAGCAGATTTGTGTTGTGACAAGAATTCGGACTTTTAAGACTTAGGTTAAAATTATGACTTCTTATTAGCTGTGTGACCTTGGTGACTTATATAATTGCTCAGTCTTGATTTTCCCTACGTGCAAAGTAGAAATAATAGGACCAAATCAAAAGATTGTTGGAAGGATTGTATTAGATAATGTACCTAAATGCCTAGCCTATAGTGAGATATACCATTAAATGTAATTGTGAACTCTAAATTCCAAACCTTAAAAAGAAAATATTACAGAAAAACACTTTCAGTAATCTTTTTGAAAAATCACATTAATTACACCAGTGATTTTTCTGTATGTTCTCTGAAGAAGTCATTAAAACATTTCATGAGTAAGACTTTTCTAATTAAAATACCACCATATGTAGTATAATTTCCTATTAGTCAATAAATATTTAAATCCTTCCTATGAAAATAATATATACTTTTTGATTTGATATTGTCAGAGCTTGATGCGTTTTGGTATGTCTCTTCTAATATTTGACAATTACCAGTATTTTTCATTCTACCTCAGAAAGGTAAATTTAAAAATAAGTGTTTCATAGCCAGTGAGTGATTAAACTTAAATTTACAGAACATTTTTTCGTTTTTAAAAACCTACTCTGTATCAGTTCCCATATTTTAACAGATCCTGATCTTAAATCAATATAAAATTTTAGTAGCATACATAACATTTATATTTATTTATGTAAACATACATACACATACCATACACACTAAAATATAATCGATTTGGTGTATTTAGAACCAACTAGCCAGTTTGAAATTTTATATAAACATTTAATGAAGAAAATGCTTTAAAAAGAAAAAGTAAAAATGCTGGAGTTGGTTCAAGAGTTTATTTATATACTTGAAGCACTTTGAAAGAGACTGAGGAAGATTACTTGTCAGTGTTTTACTTCATTAACCTAAACTTCATTTTAAAACTCTCATTTTTTTCATGAATACTTTCATTTTCAATACCTTCAAATAAATGTTTGTACAGCTCAGCTATTTGATAAATATCCACAAGATGGTGCCGTGGTTAACATGTTAACATGGGAATTTGAAAATAGGAAGGGAGAAAAGTGTTTGACACAGTTTTGAATATGACAAAATTACCACCAAATATTCATTTGTCTTCCATAATAATACTCATTTATACATTTCGTATGTTCAAATTATTATATTTTAGTATTAAAATGTTTATTCTTTGTAAACATGTATTTCTTCAAAGGGAATATTAAATGATGAAATGCTATTCAAAGTTGCTAAAAGAGACATAAATTAGACCTTTTATATTTTACAAATTAATGGATATGTTTTTAATGATCTCTTGTTCCATCTTTACTGCCAAAATTAAGAATAATATCCAAATGGTGTCCAATTAATTAGCATCAGTTAATCTTATATATAGGCTAGGTCTTCGCTATGGACTGAATTGTGTCCCCACAGAATTTATATATTGAAGGTTTAACCCCACAGTATGATGGTATTTGATGATGGGGCTTTAGGGAGATAATTAGGTTTTGATGAGATCATAACTGGGGCCCTCATGATGGGATAAATGCCCTTATAAGAAGAGACACCAGAGAGCTTGTTCTCTCTCTCCACAATGTGAGGACACAGCCAGAAGGTGGCCTTCTGTAAGCCAGGAATAATTCTCACCAGAAACTGATTATACTAACACCCTGATTTTGGACTTCAAGCCTCTAGAACTGTGATAAAATAAATGTCTGTTGTTTAAGCTACTCAGTCAACGGTACTTTGTTAAGACAGCTTGAGCAGACTAAAACAGTCTTAAACAACAAAAATTACCAAAACTGCAGAAAAAAATTATTAAAAAATAAGGCGTGTTTGCACAGTTGATGGAAACTTATATAGCTTATAACAATTAACTATTATTTATAAAATGTTAACCATATATAATTGTTTTTTGTTTTTTTGGCTGCGTTGGGTCTTCATTGCTGCGAGCGGGCTTCCTCTAGCTGTGGCGAGTGCAGACTACTCTTAGTTGCAGTGCACGGGCTTCTCATTTTGCTGGCTTCTTTTGTTGTGGAGTATAGGCTCTAGGCATGCAGGCTTCAGTAGTTGCAGCGCATGGGCCCTAGAGTACGTGGGCTTCAGTATTTGCAGCGCATGGGCTCAGTAGTTGTGGTGCGTGGGCTCAGTGGTTGTGGCTTGAGGGCTCTAGAGCACAGGCTCAGTAGTTGTGATGCACAAGCTTAGTTGCTCCGCGGCATGTGGGATCTTCCCGTACCAGGGATCGAACCCATGTCCCCTGCATTGGCAGGCGGAGTCTTAACCACCCACCACCAGGGAAGTCCCTATAATTGTTAACAATATTTAAGGCTCTTCCAATTTGAGTTCACCATAGCTGTAGTAATAATGATTTTGTTGATGAAATATCTAATATAAACATTTTAAGGATGTATTTGGAAGGAAAACCTAAGGGAGAATTTGATGAGTGGGTGGGGAGAATTTGCCAAAATGGGCAGTTATACAGCAGGAATACAGTGAAATTTAAGAAAGCAGCTCAAGAGGGAAGCTAGGACATGGGAAAAAGTGAAGTGAAAATTTTGTGAAAATACTATGATTGGATTTCCTACAAACACCTAAAAGTCATTATTTTAAAAAATTATCACTGAACTCTTATCTCTTTGCATTTTTCTATTATGGTGTGCAATTATTATTAGTTAGCTCTGCTTGAAACTTGAAGTCTTCTTTGATTTCCCTAGTTATTTTACGTGACTTATCCATCACAAGATTTTGCCATTCCTTTATCTGCTTAATAGGTCTAATATATTTTCTACCTGATTTCTGAATTACTTATCCAAAAACCTATAAAAAGAACCTTAATTACTTATTTTAAAAACTTATATACTCTCCCATATTTTAATCTAGTAGCCTACTTCCAACATAATCTGTTGCTTAAGAATTTCCTTTCATAAATTCTGTTTTGGTGATGTAACTATTCAAAAATCTTGTTTTCTTTTGGACTTATTCTGAATTTTACAACCCTTCAATTACTGCCTCTTTCCTCCTGTCTTCCAATAGTCATTTCTCATTATTCATCATCAAATACGTTCATCTAATGCAGACACTGGTTAAAAACAAAAAACATTTGATGAGTATGAGTAATCGATATCTTTTTTAAAAAATTAACCTCTTCCCTTTCTTTTCACTCTTTCTCTTTCTTCCTTCCTTCCTTCCTTCTTTTCTTTCTTTTGGCTGATGGCTTCTTAGTTGCAGCATGCAAACTCTTAGTTGCAGCATGCAGGCTTCTTTGTTGAGGAATGTGGACTCTTAGTTGTGGCATGCATGAGGGATCTAGTTCCCTGACTAGGGATCAAACCCGGGCCCCCTGCATTGGGAGCATGGCGTCTTACCCACTGGGCCACCAAGGAAGTCCCTGTTATCTTTTTTAAAAACTTAATTTGAAATACTTTCAAGAATACTTTGAAATACTTTCAAGAATAGTACAAAGTTTTGTATATGCTTCCATCAAATTCACGAATTTTTACTGTTTTCCTAGTTTTTAAATTGTCACTCTTTTCTTTCACTCTCTCTACATACACACATATATGCATTTTTCAATTTTCTGTTGTGGTAAAATGCACTTGACAGAAAATTTACCAATCTTAACCATTTTTAGGTGTATAGTTCAGGGGTATTAAAAATTCATAACGTTGTGCAACCATCACATGCTTTGGAGATGGAGCTATGGAGATGGGGAGCTCCCCATCTCCATAGCTCTTTTCATCTTGTAAGACTGAAACACTATACCTATTAAACAATAACTCCCCATGCTACCCTCCTCCCACCACCTGGAAGCCACCATTCCTTCTGTCTCTGTAATTTTCACTACTCTAAGTATCTCATATAAGTATAATCATACAATGTTTATCTTTTTGTGACTAACATTTCAATTAGCATGATGTTCTCAAGTTTCATCCATGTTGTAGCAAATTTCAGAAATTTTTTACTTTTTAAGGCTGATTAATGTTCCACTGTATGTATGTACCACATTTTGTTTACCCATTTATCAATGATGGACACTTGGGTTGCTTCCACATTTTAGCTGATGTGAATAACAATGCTATGAACACGAGTGTACAAAAAACTCTTCAAGACCCTGCTTTCGATTCTTTTGGTTATATGCCAAAGTGAAATTGCTACATCATAAATACATATGTATTTGTATATATATAATTTCTTGAGTCATTCGAGAGTGGGAGTTATAAACATAATGCCCCTAAATACTTCTGTGTGTTTTTCCTAAGAACAAGAAAGTATATGATTATATATCCAATTACATTTACAAAATTTGGGAAATTTTACACTAATACATTAGTATTATCTAAGGTAGTGTCCATATTCAATTTTTAGCAGTTATCTCAGCAATGTCATTTTGCATTTTCCTTATGATTCAGGATCCAGTCCAGGATTACACATGGCATTTTGTTGCTATGTCCATTTAGTCTCCTTTAATATAGAATGGTTTTTCAAATTTTCTTTGTCTTTCATGATATTGATATTTTTGAAGAAGATAGGCTAGTTATTTTGCAGAATATCCTTACGTTTTTTTTAATGTTTCCTCACAATTAAATTCAGGTTATTCATTTTAGTCATATACTATATAATGATGATGTCAGCTTGTCCCATTACATTACATTTGTTACATTGTCAATTAAATTGGTTATTTGTTTGTTTTTACTATGCTACTTTTTTGGGGTACAAATCAGAAGATATATATATATTCTCTCATTTCCCCTTATTTCTTTCATAAAAGATAGCATATTATATTTGCTCTTCTTACAGTTTGCTTTTTTTCACTTTATAGTACATCCTGAAAATCCTTGCCTTTCAGTTTAAACAGATCTTCCTCATACTCTATTGCGTGAATATACTATAATTTATTTAAACAATCTCCTATGTATGAGCATTTAAGTTTTTTCAGTATTCTGTAATTATGAATAATGGAGTAATAAATAGCCTAGGGCATAGTATTTTCATATTTTTGGAGTTTTTTTTTTTTTTTCAGTACGTGGGCCTCTCACTGTTGTGGCCTCTCCCGTTGTGGAGCACAGGCTCCGGACGCGCAGGCTCAGTGGCCATGGCTCACGGGCCCAGCCACTCTGGCACGTGGGATCCTCCTGGACCGGGGCACGAACCCGTGTCCCCTGCATCGGCAGGCGGACTCTCAACCACTGCACCACCAGGGAAGCCCCTGGAGATGTATTTTAAGACTAACTTTTTACACATGGGGTTGCTGGTCAAATTATAGAAGATATATATATATATATATATATATATATATATGTAACTTGTTAGATATTGCCATATTCACTCTATAGAGAATGCATTATTTTTCATTCTCATCAGCAATGTATGAAAGTGCTTCTTTCTTCAAAGCCTCACCAATACAGTGTGTTGAAAAGCTTGTGAGGTTTGGCGAATCTGGTAGGTGAGAAATGGTATCACAGTGTAGTTTTTAGCCTGAAGGACTCCTTTTAGTATTGCTTGTACAGGTCTGCTAGTGATGAATTCTCTCAGTTTTTGTTTATCTGGGAGTGTCATAAGTTCTTCTTCAATTTTGAAGAATGGTTTCACAGGGTATAGAATTTTTGTTTGACGGTCTTTTTTTTTTTTGAGTGCTTTGAATATGTTGCCTCATGATTTCTGGCTTCCATGATTTCTGATTAGAAATTAGCTATTTATCTTATTTAGGATATTTTTACCTGAAGAGTTACATCTCCCTTGCTGCTTTCAAGATTCTCTTTGTCTTTCAACAGTTTGATTTTGAAATATCTGGGTGCAGATCTCTTTGAGTTTATTCCACCTGGAATCTATTCTGCTGTGTGGATGTGTAGAGTAATGTTTTTCATCAAGTTTGGGATGATTTGGGGCATTATTTCTTCAAATATTCCTTATGCTCTTTCTCTCTTGCTTTTTCTTGTGGGACTTCAATTATGCATATGTTGATATGCCTGATAGTATTCCACATGTTTCTGAGACTGTTCATTTTTGTTAATTCTTTTTTCTTTCTGTTCCTTAGACTGGCTAATCTCAATTATGCTTTCTCATATGCATACTGGTATATATGTATAATGCATAATGCATAAGGGTAGTCCAAGAAGGCAAGGAGAGAGAGAAAGGAGCAGAAAAAAATACTTGAAGAAATTTTGGCCAAAGATATCCTAAACTTTGTGAAAAACATTAATCAACACCTCAGAAAAACTAAACAAACCCAAATTTAGGATAAACTCAAAGATATCCACACCCAGACATAATCACTGGTTTCTATAAACTAGGATTATTGTTTCTTTGGCAACACAATTTCCTAAAATATTTAGTATGTTTCTGATATACTTCCAGACAGTTCTATGTGCTAATAATCACAGTGTAAGTTGTTTTTTTTGAGACTTATTTACTTTTTGGGGGGGGGGCTGGTCTGGGCAAGATCTATCTCTTCCTCATTTAATGGCAGTTATTTTGAGTCCAATTAAATTAATAACAGGCTTGGGTGGGAAGACTTCACCCTTAATCTAATCTTTGCAGTTGCTCTAACTGCCATTTTGTGGAAGAGAAGTATTAATGGATGAAGCTTGAGAAAAATCTGGAGCCAAATACTCATGTTTGGAGGAATATAAGTAGTTGGAGTTTTCCAACCCTGCTGGGTATGAATCATCCTAGATTGTAGTCCACAGGCAGGGAGGATCTCCCTTAAGAGAACTGAATTGTTTTTCATCTATGCTTGAAAATTGGCCAATTCTTGTCTGAAGAGATTTCTTTCTTGTAATATCTTGTGGTAAGCATCAAGAAATACACACTATATGCTAGTACTTTGTAACTTATTCATCTAGAGCTCCAGGTTCTGTTAGTACATAATTTTACTTCCAAGATAACAGCGACAACAATTTTACCAAATGTCTTTCCGCAATATATGAAAATAATTAAATTTCCAGCATGCAGTTGTTTCCTTTCCATCTACTAAACAAATGCAGATGCTGCACATTTGAGTAATTTTGCTTATAGCATCATCCATTACTGATACCAAATACTCTATCAATCTGGGTTTGCTCCAGATAGGAGAAAGAAGACTAGATATTTCAAGAAGGAAGGAATTTATTTCAAGCAGGAAGGAATTTAATACAGGGAATTAGGTGCTTACAAAATCTTTGGAGAGTTAAAGGAGTGGCTTCTTGAATAAGCAATCTGGGACTACTGCCAGAGTAAGTCTGAAGTGATACACTAGGGGACAATTACCACTGAGGCCACAGCATCTATGCTTTAAGAAGCAGCTGCCACAGTGGTCTCTTGCACCCAACAAGGCAAAGAATGAGTGTCTAAGACAGCAAACTAGAGATTACCAAGTATAAATTCAGATGCAGAAACATTGCCATGACTACTATTTCTTTACTCACAGGGTAATGGACACTGGAATGCTTTTTCAGAGGGCTGCACGTTTACAAAACTTGCTTTCTAGCAGCAACAGACCAGAACTACAGCTAAATGGCATCTATCTTACTTTCACTTTGTAAAACTCTTTTGGGTATATTCTATTGGTAGAACCTGACTCATAACCAGAAACCTAGCTGCAAAGGAGTCTGGGAAATGTAGTTTTTACAGCTTTCCAACCTCTACAAATACATAAAGAGAGAAATTGAGATTGAGAGAACTATCCAAAATATCTACCATAGTCCATTAACGTGACTAATTTCAATAATGTTTTTTTACATTACTAAGTTCCATTATATCATATCACATTTTAAAAATACACTGTTGGATTCAGTTAGCTAATATTTAAGATTTTTACAGACATTTTTTCATAAATGAAATCTGCTTGCAAGTTTCTTGTACTATCCTTTTTGGATGCTCTGTCAAGGTTATCCTTGCCTCATAAAAATAATTCATGTTCTCTCTTTTTCTATATTCTATTCTCTGATACTTTCAAAAATTCTACTCTTTGACACAGGCATTTGGAGAGGGGAGATAGGGAAGGGAGGTTAAATGAAAGGTTGGGAAGGGAAGTATACAACCAACACCACAGAAATACAGAAAGTCATAAGAGAATACTATGAACAGTTATATGCCAACAAATTGGACAACATAGAAAAAAATAGACAAGTTTCTAGAATTATACAGCCAATCAAAGTTGAATCAAGAAGAAACAGATAATTTGAACAGATAAATCACTAGAAGTGAAATAGAACCTGTAATAAGAAAAAAAAAACTCCCTGCAAACAAAAGTCCAGGACTGAACAGCTTCACTGGGGAATTCTACCAAACATACAAAGAAGAACTTATACCTATCTTTCTCAAACTATTCTAAAAGGTTGAAGAAGACAGTTTACTCCCAAATTAATTTTATGAAGACACCATCACCCTGATACCAAAACCATACAAAGACACTACAAAAAAAGGAAATTACAGGCCAATATCTTTGAAGAATATAGATGCAAAAATCCTCAAAACAATATCAGCAAACCGAATCCAACAATACATAAAAAGGATCATACACCATGATCAAGTTAGACTCATTCCAAGGTCTCAGGGATGGTTCAACATATAAAAATCAATCAGTGTGATACACCAAATTAATAAAAGGAAAGACAAAACCACATGACCATCTCAATACATGAAGAAAAAGCATTTGACAAAATTCATCATCCATTCATGATAAAAACTTTCACCAAAGTGGGTGTAGAGAAAACATATCTCAACATAATAAAAGCCATTTATGACAACCCACAGCCAACATAATGCTCAAAAGTGAAAAGATGAAAACCTTCCCACTAAATTCAGGAACAAGACAAGAATGCCCACTCTCATCACTTCTATTCAACACAGTATTAAAAGTCCTAGCCACAGCAATCAGACAAGAAAAAGAAATAAAGTGTATCCAAATTGGAAAGGAAGAGGTAAAACTGTCACTGTTTGCCGATGACATGATACTCTATAGAGTGAACCCTAAAGTCTCCTCACAAAAACTATTACAACTAATAAATGAATTCAGCAAGGTAGAAAGATACAAGTATAATATACAAAAATCTGTGGCATTTCTGGCTTAATATCATCAAAACAAACAACCCAATCAAAAAATGGGCAGAAGACCTAAATAGACATTTCTCCAAAGAAGACATACAGATGGCCAAGAGGCGCATGAAAAGATGTTCAACACTGCTAATTATTAGAGAAATGCAAATCAAAACTACAATGAGATATTACTTCATGCCAGTCAAAATAGCTATCATCAAAAAATCCACAAACAGTGAATGCTGGAGAGGGTGTGGATAAAAGGGAACTGTCCTATACTGTTGGAGGGAATGTAAATTGGTACAGCCACTATAAAGAACAGTATGGAGGTTCCTTAAAAAGCAAAAATAGAGCTACCATAAGATCCTGCAATACCACTCCTGGGCATATATCTGGAGAAAAACCTGGTCCAAAAGGATACATGCACCCCAATGTTCATTGCAGTACAGTTTACAATAGCCAAGACATGGAAGCAACCTAAATGTCCATTGACAGAGGAATGGATAAAGAAGATGTGGCACATATATACAATGGACTATTACTCGGCCATTAAAAAGAATGAAATAATGCAATTTGCAGTAACATGGACAGACCTAGAGATTGTCATACTGACTGAAGTAAGTCAGAGAAAGAGAAATATCATATGATATTGCTTATATGTGGAATCTGAAAAGAAAAGATACAAATAAACTTATTTACAAAACAGAAACAAACTCAGAGACTTAGAGAATAAACTTATGGTTACCAGGGGGAAGGGATAGTTAGGGAGTTTGGGATTGACGTGTATACACTGCTATATTTAAAATGGATAACTGAGGGGCAGAGTTAAGATGGTGAAGTAGGAGGACATGGAGGTCATAGTTCCTCACAACTAGGACACCTACCAGGAACAGATGGGGAACCACGGACAACTAAGAGGAAAGGAGGAACCCCTGAGTGACTGAGCAGGACTTGGGGGGAGGGAGGGGGAAGAAGAAGTGGAGCAAGGATGGGACTGGCACTGTTGAGGGGAGGCTGTGGGATGGGAGGGGCTTCCATACACAAAGGGGCTCACCCATGATGAGGGGAGCAACAGGGATGGGGAGAGATCCTTGGGAGATTGGAGGATCAGAAGGGAACACGGCCATCATTTCCCCTGCCCACTTGGACCCCAGGGAGCCGGCTGAGGTCCCGGGCCAGATCCTCTGCCCTCCAAGACCCCCTAAACCCCACTCCCCCATCCCCACCCAGGGCCTTACCTCCGAACTCTGCACTCAGAGGCCCCTTCTGTCCATGCTGACTTTTCCGGCTACACAGGTCCTGAACCTAGGCTCCGCCCCCACCCTAAGCACCCCTACCACCTAAGCCCCACACCCTGCCTAAGCTCCACCCACACATCCAAAGCATTTTCTGGCCTTTTTTTTCTTTCTCTCTTTTTTTTTTTTTTTTTGAGGTTGTGGTTCTATTTAACTTGTTGTTGTTTCATATATATATATTTTCTAATAAATTTTTTACTTTTCTAATTTTATTTTATTTTTTATTCTTTGTTATTGTTCTGCTCCTTTTGGTGTGTTCCCCACCCCCACCCCGTTTTCTTTCTGTTGTGGTTCTGTTTGACCTTGCTGTTTTTGTTTCACTTATATTTTTATTTTTTCTAATATAATTTTTATTTTTCTAATTTTCTTTTATTTTTTTAATTTTATTTATTTATTTTTTTGTGGTACGTGGGCCTCTCACTGTTGTGGCCTCTCCCATTGTGGAGCACAGGCTCTGGACGTGCAGGCTCAGTGGCCATGGCTCATGGGCCCAGCCACTCCACGGCATGTGGGATCCTCCCAAACCAGGGCATGAACCCGTGTTCCCTGCATCGGCAGGCGGACTCCCAACCACTGCGCCACCAGGGAAGCCCTCTTTTATTTTTTATTCCTGTAATTGTACTGCTCCCTTTTTTTTTCTATTGCTGCACCACATGGCTTGCAGAATCTTGGTTCCCAGGCCGGGAGTTGGGCCTGAGCTCCTGTGGTGGGTGCACAAAATCCAAACCACTAGACTAACTGAGAACCTCAGACCCCAGGGAATATTGATCAGAGTGAGGTCTCCTGGAGGTCCTCGTCTTGGCACCAAGACCTAGCTCTACCCAACTGCCAGCAAGCTCCAGTGCTGGATGCCTCAGGCCAAACAACCAGTAAGAGAGGAACACAGCCCCATCCATCAAAGAAATTAGATGACAAAAAAAATATGTCACAGAAGAAGGAGCAAGGTAAAAACCTACAAGACCAAATAAATGAAGAGAAAATAGGCAACCTACCTGAAAAAGAATTCAGAGTAATGATAGTAAAGATGATCCAAACTCTCAGAAATAGAATGGAGGTATGGACGGAGAAAATATAAGAAACATTTAACAAAGCCCTAGCAGAACTAAAGAACAAGCAAACAGTGATAAACAACACAATAACTGAAATGAAAAATACACTAGAAAGAATCAATATCAGAATAACTGAGGCAGAAGAATGAATAAGTGAGCTGTAAGATAGAATGGTAGAAATAACTGCCAAGGAGCAGAATCAAGAGAAAAGAATGAAAAGAATTGAGGACAGTCTCGGGGACCTCTGGGACAACATTAAATGTACAAACATTTCAATTATAAGGGTCCCAGAAGAAGAAGAGAAAGAGGAAGTGTCTGAGAAAACATTTGAAGAGATTATAGTTGAAAACTTCCCTAACGTGGGAAAGGAAATAGCCACCCAAGGCAAGGAAGCACAAAGAGTCCCATACAGGATAAGCCCTAGGAGAAACACACCAAGACACATATTAATCAAACTAACAAAAATTAAATTCAAAGTAAAAACATTAAAAGCAGCAAGGGAAAAGCAACCAATAACATACAAGGGAATCCCTATAAGCTTATCAGCTGATTTTTCAGCAGAAACTCTGAATGCCAGAAGGGAGTGGCAGGATATATTTAAAGTGATGAAAGGGAAAAGGCTATAGCCAAGATTACTCTTCTCAACAAGGATCTCATTCAGATTTGATGGAGAAATCAAAAGGTTTACAGAAAAGCAAAACCTAAGAGAATTCAGCACCACCAAACTAGCTTTACAACAAATGTTAAAGGAACTTCCCTAGGCAGGAAACACAAGAGAAGAAAAAGACCCACAAAAACACAAAACAATTGAGAAAATGGCAATAGGAACATACATATTGACAATTACCTTGAATGTAAATGGACTAAATGCTCCAACCAAAAGACATGGACTGGCTGAATGGATACAAAAACAAGACCCATATATATGCTGCATATGTGTCCCTCACTTCAGACCTAGGGACACATACAGACTGAAAGTGAGGGGATGGAAAAAGGTATTCTGTGCAAATGGAAATCAAAGAAAGCTGGAGTAGCAATACTTATATTAGATAAAATGGACGTTAAAATAAAGACTGTTACAAGAGATAAGGAAGGACACTACGTAATAATCAAGGGATCAATCCAAAAGAAGATATAATAATTGTAAATATTTATACACCCAACATAGGAGCACCTCAATACATAGGCAAATGCTAACAGCCATAAAAGGGGAAATTGACAGTAACACAATAATAGTGGGGAACTTTAACACCCCACTTACACCAATGGACAGATCATAAAGAAATAAAATAAATAAGGAAACACAGCTTTAAGTGACACAACAGACCAAATAGATTTAATTGCTATTTATAGGACATTCCACCTGAAAGTGGCAGAGTACACTTTCTTCTCAAGGGAACAAGGAACATTCTTCAGTATAGATCACATCTTAGGTCACAAATCAAGCCTTGGTAACTTTAAGAAAACTGAAATCATATCAAGTATATTTTCTGACCAGAACACTATGAGATTAGAAATCAATTACAGGAAGAAAACTGTAAAAAAAAAAATGGAGGCTAAACAGTGCATTATGAAATAACCAAGAGATCACTGAAGAAATCAAAAAGGAAATGTAAAAATACATAGAAACAAATGAGAACAAAAACACGCTGATCCAAAACCTATGGGATACAGCAAAAGCAGTTCTAAGGGGGAAGGTTATAGCAATTCAATCTCACCTCAGGAAACAAGAAAAATCTCAAATAAACAATCTAACCTTACACTGAAAGCAACTAAAGGAAAAAGACCTAAGAAACCCCAAAGTTAGTAGAAGGAAAGAATTCATAAAGATCAGATAAGAAATAAAGGAAAAAGAAATGTAGGAAACAATAGCAAAGATCAATAAAACTAAAAGCTGGTTCTTTGAGAAGATAAATAAAATTGATAAACCTTTAGCCAGACTTATCAAGAAAAAAAGGGAGAGGAGGGACTTCTCTGGTGGTGCAGTGGTTAAGAATCTGGCTGCCAATTCAGGGGACATGGGTTTGAGCCCTGGTCCAGGAAGATCCCACATGCCACAGAGCAACTAAGCTTGTGCACCACCACTGCTGAGCCTGCGCTCTAGAGCCCTCAAGCCACAACTACTGAGCCCTCGTGCCACAACTACTGAAGCCCATGCACCTAGAGCCCATGCTCCACATCAAGAGAAGGCACTGCAGTAAGAAGCCCGTGCGCCATAATGAAGAGTAGTCCCCGCTCAACACAACTAGAGAAGGCCTGTGCACAGCAATGAAGACACAGTGTATCCTAAAATAATAAATAAATAATTTTTTTAAAAAGGGAGAGGATGCAAATCAATAAAACTAGAAATAAAAAAGGAGAGATTACAACTCACAATGCAGAAATACAAAAGATCATAAGAGACTACTAAAAGCAACTATATGCCAATAAAATGGACAACCTGGAAGAAATGGACAAATTCTTGGAAAGGTACAACTTTCCAAGACTGAACCAGGAAGAATTAAAAAATATAAACAGACCTATAACAAGTAATGAAATTGAACTGTAATTAAAGATCTTCCAACAAACAAAAGTGCAGGACCGGATGGCTTCACAGGTGAATTCTATCAAACATTTAAAGAGCTAACACCTATCCTTCTCAAACTCTTCAAAAAACCTGTAGAGGGAGGAACACTCCTAAACTCGTTCTACAAGGCCACCATCACGCTGATACCAAAACCAGACAAAGAAAATTACAGACCAATATCACTAATACACACAGAGATCCTCAATGATGAACTAGCAAACAGAATCGAACAACACATTCAAAGGATCATACACCATGCTCAAGTGGGATTTATCCCAGGAATGCAAGAATTCTTCAATATATGCAAATCAATCAATGTGATACACCATATTAACAAATTAAAGAATAGAAACTATATGATCATCTCAATAGATGCAGAAAAAACTTTTGACAAAATTCAACACCGATTTATGATAAAAACTCTCCAGAAAGCGGGCATAGAGGGAACCTACCTCAACATAATAAAGGCCATATATGACAAACCCACAGCAAACATCATTCTCAATGGTGAAAAAAATGAAAGCACTTCCTCAAAGATCAGGAACAAGACAAGGATGTTTACCCTCACCACTCTTATTCAACATAGTTTTGGAAGTCCTAGCCACAGCAATCAGAGAAGGAAAAGAACTAAAATGACTACAAATTGGAAACGAAGAAGTAAAACTGTCACTGTTTGCAGATGACATTATACTATACATAGAAAATCCTAAAGATGCCACCAGAAAACTATTAGAATGAATTTGGTAAAGTTGCGGGATAGAAAATTAATGCATAGAAATCTCTTGCATTCCTATACACTAACAACAAAAGATCAGAAAGAAAATTAAGCAAACAATCACATTTACCATTGCAACAAAAAGAATTAAATACCTAGGAATAAATCTACCTAAGGAGGTAAAAGACCTCTACTCAGAAAACTATAGAGCACTGATGAAAGAAATCAAAGATGACACAAACAGAAGGAGAAGTATACCATGTTCTTGGATTGGAAGAATCAATATTATGAAAATTACTATACTATCCAAGGCAATCTACAGATTCAATGCAATCCCTATCAAATTACCAATGGCATTTTTCATAGAATTAGAACAAAAATGTTTACAATTTGTATGGAAACACGAAAGACCCTAAATTGCCAAAGAAATCTTGAGAAAGAAAAACAGAGCTGGAGGAATCAGGCTCCCTGACTTCAGACTATACTACAAAGCTACAATAATCAAAATAGTATGATACTGGCACAAAAACAGAAATATAGATCAATGGTACAGGATAGAAAGCCCAGAGATAAACCCATGCACCTATAGTTACCTAATCTATGACAAAGAAGGCAAGAATATACAATGGAGAAAAGACAGCCTCTTCAATAAGTGGTGCTGGGAAAACCAACAGCTACATGTAAAAGAATGAAATTAGCACACTCCCTAACACCATACACAAAAATAAGATTAAAATTGATTAAAGACCTAAATGTAAAAGCCAGACACTATAAAACTCTTAGAGCAAAACATAGGAAAAACACTCTTTGACATAATTCACAGCAAGATCTTCTTTGACCCACCTCCTAGAGTAATGAAAATAAAAACAAAAATAAGCAATTGGGACCTAATGAAACTTAAAAGCCTTTTCACAGCAAAGGAAACCATAAACAAGATGAAAAGTCAACCCTCAGAATGGGAGAAAATGTTTGCAAATGAAGCAACTGACAAAGGATTGATCTCCAAAATATACAAACAGCTCATGCAGCTCAATACCAAAAAAACAAACAACCTCATCAAAAAATGGGTGGAAGACCTAAATAGACATTTCTCCAAAGAAGGTATACAGATGCCAAGAGGCACATGAAAAGGTGCTCAACATCACTAATCATTAGAGAAATGCAAATCAAAACTACAATGAGGTATCACCTCACACCAGTCAGAATGACCATCATCAAAAAAATCTACATACAGTAAATGCTGGAGAGGGTGTGGAGAAAAGGGAACCATCTTGCACTCTTGGTGGGAATGTAAACTGATACAGCCACTATGGAGAACAGTATGGAGGTTTCTTTAAAAACTAAAAATAGAACTACTATATGACCCAGCAATCCCATTACTGGGCATATACCCTGAGAAAACCATAATTCAAAAGGACACATGTACCCCAGTGTTCATTGGAGCACTATTTACAATAGCCAGGACATGGAAACAACCTAAATGTCCATCAACAGATGAATGGATAAAGAAGATGTGGAACATATATGCAATGGAATACTACTCAGCCATAAAAAGGAATGAAATAGGGTCATTTGTAGAAATGTGAATGGACCAGGAGTCTACCATACAGAGTGAAGTGGGTCAGAAGGAGAAAAACAAATATCGTATATTAACATATATGCATGGAATGTAGAAAAATGGTACAAATGAACCTATTTGCAGGGCAGGAATAGAGACACAGACATAGAGAACGGACAGGTGGAAATAGTGGGGGAAGGAGAGGGTGGGATGAATTGGAAGATTAGTTTTGACATAAATACACTATCATGTGTAAAATAGATAGCGAGTGGGAACCTCCTCTATAGCACAAGGAGCTCAGCTCGGTGCTCTATGTTGACCTATATGGGTGGGATGGTGGGGGGAGAATGTCCAAGAGGGAGGGGATATATGTGTACATATGGCCGATTCACTTCATTGTGCGGCAGAAACTAACACAGCATTGTGGATCAATTATACTCCAATAAAAAAATAGAATCTTAACTTTCTATCTATAAAATTAGAACCCCAGCTCCTGATACAGTGGTTCAGGAATCCTACTGGGCTACTAGGACCAAAACTCCATGAGATGTAGTGGTTTGAGCCCTCCCTAACTTTGTGGCAATAATAATATGGTGTCATACCTACTGAGAACAAGAGAAGATTAGTCTGAAGTTGTGCATCCTTTTGATAGTTGGCACTTCATTACTCTGATGGTCATCATGAAGGCAGGAAGCGAAGATACTATTTCACCCACAGATATCCCTGGATGAGATGAAGTGGATGAGGACGGCTTCCCTTTAGCTGAGCTGCTGGCTGTATATGCTGGGAGCTGGTAGCCTGGCTTGAGAAATCTGGCGTGTTTGTTTATTAACATAAATTGCCAAGAAAGTTCTCTTTCCTGTGGAGTTGACATAGGAGAAGAGATGCTACAAAAATACAAAGAAAAGGCAGAGATGAACCCTGCTAGGAAATCTCTCCTCCCTTGAAGTTCTTTTGCATTTGTGCTAGTTCCACCCTGGAGAACTTACTCCCCAGGCAGGCAGAGTTCAACTCGTCCGTCCCCCACCTCTGGCTAGCCCTGCCACAAGTGCCTCCAACTGTCACAACTTCCCTTGTGAGCTTCATCTCTGTTTGCATCCATTCATCTTTCCAGCCAAGTTCTTCAGGCTCTTACACCCTGGCCCTCAGGGATCCCTCTTCCTTGAGTTCGTAGCACTTACTGTTCTCTCAACACTAATTTAGCAAAGCTGCCTGTAATTAACCCCCAAGAGAGCAGGGTGCTTTGCCTGTGTGAGTTTCCTATTACCAATTTGTTAGGCAATTTCCTAACAAATTGCCACCAACTTAATGGTATAAGACAACAGAAATTTGTACAGTCCTGGTCAGAAGTCTGAAATGGGTCAAAGTCAAGGTATGGGCAGAGCTGCATTCCTTCTGCAGGTTCCAAGGGAGAATCTGTCCCTTGCCTTTTCTGTCTTCTCCAAGCTTCCCTCACTCCTTGGCTTGTGGCCAAGGAGTTGTCATTTCAACAATCGATTTAGGATATTGCATAAACTTAGTTGATAAAGCAGCAGCAGGGTATGAGAGGACTGACCCCAATTTTGTAAGAAGTTCTACTGTGGATAAAACGTTGTCAAATAGCATTGCATTCTACAGAGAAATTGTCTGTGAAAACAAGAGTCGATATATACAGGAAACTTCACTGTTGTCTTACTTTAAGAAATTGCCACAGGCATCCCAACTTTCAGCAACCACCTCCTTGATCAGTCAGCGGCCATCAGCATCAAAGCAAGACCCTCTGCCATCAAAAAGATTACAGCTCGCTGAAGGCTCAGATGATGGTTGGCATTTTTTAATGATAACTTATTTTTAAATTAAGGTAGGTGCATTGTTGTTCTAAACATAATGCTGTTGCACACTTAATAAACTATGGCATAGTATAAATATAACTTTTATGTGGAATGGGAACCAAAAAAATTGTGTGACTTGCTTTATTGCAATATTTGCTTTATTGTGGTGGTCTGGAACTGAACCCACAATATTGCTTAAGTGTACCTGTACTTGATGAGTCTTTTTTCTCTTGCTACTTTCAAGATTTTCTCTTAGTACCTCTAGCTTTTCAAGCTTCTTGAAAGTCTAAATCAATGTTTTCTTTTAATCAAATTTGCGAAGGTTTCAGCCATTATTTTTCAAATAATTGTTCTGCCCCTTTCTCCCTCTCTTCTCCTCTGAGACTTCCACTATATGTATGTTGGTACACTTGATATTGTTCCACAGGTCTCTGAGGCCCTGTTAATCTTTATTCAATGTTTTACTCTGTGTTCTTAAATTTGTATTATTTCTATGGATCTAGCTGATGTTCACTGATTTTTTTTTTTTGGCACTTAAATATGCAGCTGAACAAAATGAATTTTTCATTTGATTATTTTACTTTTCAATTCTAAAATTACCATTTGCTTCTTTTAAATAATTCCTGCTTATATTGATATTCCGTATTTGTTCAGTAATTGTCATTCTATTTTCCTTTCATCTTTAAATGGGGGTCCCTTTAATTCTTTGAACTCATAACTACTTTGAAATCATTTCGTGCTAAATGCAACATTATAACACACCTAAAATCAGTTTTTGTAGGCTGCATTTTTCCTGAGAATGGGTCATATTTTCCTGTTTGTGTGAGAATGCAAGCAGCTCCATGCAGGAATTCCACATTATCACTACTATTCAGCAGGTTTTCACAAACATTTCTCACTTTGTTGATTCCCTCTCGTCTGTGAAGATTGTTTTTGTTTTTTATGCAGTTTTGTCCAGTTTTAAGTTGTTTTGCGGTGAAAACGTTTGTCAAACTTTTCATTCTGCTACAGCTAGAAGTCTTTCCCTCTGAATTCTACTACACACCACGAAATAAACATTGTTGTTGTTACTGTTGCTATCAGGCAATTTTCGTTTAGATTTCTCTACATGTTTATATATATTCACTATTTCTTTATGTATTGTAGACTACCCTGCTGGGGTCATTTTTCCTATTTCTAAAATGAACCCTCTAGAAGATTTTTAGTTTAGGTTTCTTGGTAGATAACTCTTATAAATGTTGCCAATCTAAAAGCGTGTTTTATAGAAAACCATTATTCTTGAAATAAAATTTTGCTATACAACTTTAGAAGGTTATTTTTTTCTAAGCACTTTGAAAATATTATTCCATTTCTTCTCTTCCATGATTTCTTCTGCGAGGTCTTCTTTCTGGCCCTATGTATTACTGCTTTATAAGTGACCTGTCCTTTTTTTTTCTGGCTACTTTTAAGATTTATCTTTTTTATCTATGTTGTTTTTTCCAAGTTTCTCAGTAATATATCTAGGAGTGGATTTTTTTGTTTTTGTTTTTGCTTATCCTGTGTGGTACATGTTATTTTTCTTATATCTGGATAATCATGTATTTTATTAATTCTGGAAAATTCCAAGCTGTAATCTCTTTAAATGTTACATCTCCTCCATTCTTTTTTGGAATCTACTTAGACATATTTTAGTTCTTAAATTCTTCTTCCTATTTTCCTTTTTACTCTTTGTGACTTATTCTTGGAAATTGCCTTATATACATATTCCTTTCTATTTCATGTCTATTATCTACATTTTTCTGTAGCTAGTCTGTCGCTTAACTCATCAACTAATTTTTTTAAATTTATTTTTCATTTCTAGAAGTTTTATTTGCTTTCAAATTTGCCCAATCATTTTGATTGTCTCTTATTTATTGACATTTTAGAAATATCATATCAATAATTTCCTTATTTTATATTCTTTATCAGATCTTCTAATATATAAAGTTCCTGAAGGTCTAAATTTGTTGTCATTTTGCTGACTCTTACTCATGGTAACTTCTTCCTTGTGTGTTTGGTATTTTGAGTTCATATAATTTATTGAATTCAATACACAGAATCATGAAAGTCTAAATTAGAATTTCCAAAGAGTAAAGCATGTTATTATGCTTGCTTCTAATAATAACCAGGGATGCTATAAATATAGGACCACTTTACCCCATTCATGAACTCTAGTTAATTATTGGAGTCTCAAGTTCAGCTCTTTTACTTTGGGGCAGGGTCCATATTTTGCCTCCCAATATTAGTGTTCTCATTGGCATTTAACACAAATGGAAACTCCTAACCTCTCACAATTCCCATTTCATATTACTGTGTCTTTATTTTGGCTCTTGGAAATTTCTTTCACTTTATTGAATGCCCAGCAAAGCTTCTTAAAAAAAACTTATATTTTATCCAGGATGCCATTATAATGTAATAGGAAAACTCTTTAGAGTGTATAATCCAACATTTTGCTGGAAACAGACCTTTCATGTATTAATTTTTTCAGAAGAATTGAATGATGTATTTCACTCCAAAAAATTAATTTTCATTGTGAGTATATTAAATGTACAAATTAATAAAAGGATAAATAGCATTTTTCTATGCTTAGGTAAGATAGTTTTTCCATTGAATTAGTGTCTTTCTTTTTTCCACACCCTCTCCAGCATTTATTGTTTCTAGATTTTTTGATGATGGCCATTCTGACTGGTGTGAGTTGATATCTCATTGTAGTTTTGATTTGCATTTCTCTAATGAGTAAAGATGTTGAGCATCCTTTCATGTGTTTGTTGGCAGTCTGTATATCTTCTTTGGAGAAATGTCTATTTAGGTCTTCTGCCCATTTTTGAATTGGGTTGTTTGTTTTTTTGATATTGAGCTGCATGAGCTGCTTATAAATTTTGGAGATTAATCCTTTGTCAGTTGCTTCATTTGCAAATATTTTCTCCCATTCTGAGGGTTGTCTTTTGGTCTTGTTTATGGTTTCCTTTGCTGTGCAAAAGCTTTTAAGTTTCATTAGGTCCCATGTGTTTATTTTTGTCTTTATTTCCATTTCTCTAGGAGGTGGGTCCAAAAGGATCTTGCTGTGATTTATGTCATAGAGTGTTCTGCCTATGTTTTCCTCTAAGAGTTTGATAGTGTCTGGCCTTACATTTAGGTCTTTAATCCATTTTGAGCTTATTTTTGTGTATGGTGTTAGGGAGTGATCTAATCTCATACTTTTACATGTCCCTATCCAGTTTTCCCAGCACCACTTATTGAAGAGACTGTCCTTTCTCCACTGTACATTCCTGCCTCCTTTATCAAAGATAAGGTGACCATATGTCCGTGGGTTTATCTCTGGGCTTTCTATCCTGTTCCATTGATCTATCTTTCTGTTTTAGTGCCAGTACCATACTGTCTTGATTACTGTAGCTTTGTAGTATAGTCTGAAGTCAGGGAGCCTGATTCCTCCAGCTCCATTTTTCGTTCTCAAGATTGCTTTGGCTATTCGGGGTCTTTTGTGTTTCCATACAAATTGTGAAATTTTTTGTTCTAGTTCTGTGAAAAATGCCAGTGGTAGTTTGATAGGAATTGCACTGAATCTGTAGATTGCTTTGGGTAGTAGAGTCATTTTCACAATGTTGATTCTTCCAATCCAAGAACATGGTACATCTCTCCATCTATTTGTATCATCTTTAATTTCTTTCATCAGTGTCTTATAATTTTCTGCATACAGGTCTTTTGTCTCCTTAGGTAGGTTTATTCCTAGATATTTTATTCTTTTTGTTGCAATGGTAAATGGGAGTGTTTCCTTGATTTCACTTTCAGATTTTTCATCATTAGTGTATAGGAAAGTAAGAGATTTGTGTGCATTAATTTTGTATCCTGCAACTTTACCAAATTCATTGATTAGCTCTAGTAGTTTTCTGGTAGCATCTTTAGGATTCTCTATGTATAGTATCATGTCATCTGCAAACAGTGACAGCTTTACTTCTTCTTTTCCAATTTGGATTCCTTTTATTTCCTTTTCTTCTCTGATTGCTGTGGCTAAAACTTCCAAAACTAGGTTGAATAAGAGTGGTGAGAGTGGGCAACCTTGTCTTGTTCCTGATCTTAGTGGAAATGGTTTCAGTTTTTCACCATTGAGGACGATGCTGGCTGTGGGTTTGTCATATATGGCCTTTATTAGGTTGAGGAAAGTTCCCTCTATGCCTACTTTCTGCAGGGTTTTTATCATAAATGGGTGTTGAATTTTGTCGAAAGCTTTCTCTGCATCTATTGAGATGATCATATGGTTTTTCTCCTTCAATTTGTTAATATGGTGTATCACGTTGATTGATTTGCGTATATTGAAGAATCCTTGCATTCCTGGAATAAACCCCACTTGATCATGGTGTATGATCCTTTTAATGTGCTGTTGGATTCTGTTTGCTAGTATTTTGTTGAGGATTTTTGCATCTATGTTCATCAGTGATATTGGCCTGTAGTTTTCTTTCTTTGTGACATCCTTGTCTGGTTTTGGTATCAAGGTGATGGTAGCCTCGTAGAATGAGTTTGGGAGTGTTCCTCCCTCTGCTATATTTTGGAAGAGTTTGAGAAGGATAGGTGTTAGCTCTTCTCTAAATGCTTGATAGAATTCGCCTGTGAAGCCATCTGGTCCTGGGCTTTTGTTTGTTGGAAGATTTTTTATCACAGTTTCAATTTCAGTGCTTGTGATTGGTCTGTTCATATTTTCTATTTCTTCCTGGTTCAGTCTCAGCAGGTTGTGCATTTCTAAGAATTTGTCCATTTCTTCCAGGTTGTCCATTTTATTGGCATAGAGTTGCTTGTAGTAATCTCTCATGATCCTTTGTATTTCTGCAGTGTCAGTTGTTACTTCTCCTTTTTCATTTCTAATTCTATTGATTTGAGTCTTCTCCCTTTTTTTCTTGATGAGTCTGGCTAATGGTTTGTCAATTTTGTTTATCTTCTCAAAGAACCAGCTTTTAGTTTTATTGATCTTTGCTATCGTTTCCTTCATTTCTTTTTCATTTATTTCTGATCTGATTTTTATGATTTCTTTCCTTCTGCTAACTTTGGGATGTTTTTGTTCTTCTTTCTCTAATTGCTTTAGGTGCAAGGTTAGGTTGTTTATTCGAGATGTTTCCTGTTTCTTAAGGTGGGATTATATTGCTATAAACTTCCCTCTTAGAACTGCTTTTGCTGCATCCCAGAGGTTTTGGGTCGTCGTGTCTCCATTGTCATTTGTTTCTAGGTATTTTTTAATTTCCTCTTTGATTTCTTCAGTGATCACTTCGTTATTAAGTAGTGTATTGTTTAGCCTCCATGTGTTTGTATTTTTTACAGCTCTTTTCCTGTAATTGATATCTAGTCTCATAGCATTGTGGTCGGAAAAGATACTTGATACAATTTCAATTTTCTTAAATTTACCAAGGCTTGATTTGTGACCCAAGATATGATCTATCCTGGAGAATGTTCCATGAACACTTGAGAAAAATGTGTATTCTGTTGTTTTTGGATGGAATGTCCTATAAATATCAATTAAGTCCATCTTGTTTAATGTATCATTTAAAGCTTGTGTTTCCTTATTTACTTTCATTTTGGATGATCTGTCCATTGGTGAAAGTGGGGTGTTAAAGTCCCCTACTATGATTGTGTTACTGTCGATTTCTCCTTTTATGGCTGTTAGTATTTGCCTTATGTATTGAGGTGCTCCTATGTTGGGTGCATAAATATTTACAGTTGTTATATCTTCTTCTTGGATCGATCCCTTGATCATTAGGTAGTGTCCTTCTTTGTCTCTTCTAGTAGTCTTTATTTTAAAGTCTATTTTGTCTGATATGAGAATTGCTACTCCAGCTTTCTTTTGATTTCCATTTGCATGGAATATCTTTTTCCATCCCCTTACTTTCAGTCTGTATGTGTCTCTAGGTCTGAAGTGGGTCTCTTGTAGACAGCATATATATGGGTCTTGTTTTTGTATCCATTCAGCCACTCTGTATCTTTTGGTGGGAGCATTTAGTCCATTTACATTTAAGGTAATTATTGATATGTATATTCCTATTCCCATTTCCTTAATTGTTTTGGGTTCGTTATTGTAGGTCTTTTACTTCTGTTGTGTTTCTTGCCTAGAGAAGTTCCTTTAACATTTGTTGTAAAGCTGGTTTGGTGGTGCTGAACTCTCTCAGCTTTTGCTTGTCTGTAAACGTTTTAATTTCTCCATCAAATCTGAATGAGATCCTTGCTGGGTACAGTAATCTTGGTTGCAGGTTTTTCTCCTTCATCACTTTAATTATGTCCTGCCACTCCCTTCTGGCTTGTAGAGTTTCTGCTGAGAGATCAGCTGTTATCCTGATGGGGATTCCCTTGTGTGTTATTTGTTGTTTTTGCCTTGCTGCTTTTAATATGATTTCTTTGTGTTTAGTTTTTGACAGTTTGATTAATATGTGTCTTGGCGTATTTCTCCTTGGATTTATTCTGTATGGGACTCTCTGTGCCTCCTGGACTTGATTAACTATTTCCTTTCCCATATTAGGGAAGTTTTCAACTATAATCTCTTCAAATATTTTCTCAGTCCCTTTCTTTTTCTCTTCTTCTTCTGGAACCCCTATAATTCGAATGTTGGTGCGTTTAATGTTGTCCCAGAGGTCTCTGAGACTGTCCTCTGTTCTTTTCATTCTTTTTTCTTTATTTTGCTCTGCATCAGTTATTTCCACTATTTTATCTTCCACCTCAGTTATCCGTTCTTCTGCCTCAGTTATTCTGCTATTGATCCCGTCTAGAGTATTTTTTATTTCATTTATTGTGTTTTTCATCGATGCTTGATTCATCTTTAGTTCTTCTAGGTCCTTGTTAACTGTTTCTTGCATTTTGTCTATTCTATTTCCAAGATTTTGGATTTGGGAAATAGAATCTTGGATCATCTTTACCATCATTATTCTGAATTCTTTTTCAGGTAGACTGCCTATTACCTCTTCATTTGTTAGATCTGGTGGGTTTTTATCTTGCTCCTTCTCCTGCTGTGTGTTTTTCTGTCTTCTCATTTTGCTTATGTTACTGTGTTTGGGGTCTCCTTTTTGCAGGCTGCCGGTTCGTAGTTCCCGTTGTTTTTGGTGTCTGTCCCCAGTGGCTAAGGTTGGTTTAGTGGGCTGTGTAGGCTTCCTGGTGGAGGGGACTAGTGCCTGTGTTCTGGTGGATGAGGCTGGATCTTGTCTTTCTGGTGGGCAGGTCCACGTCTGGTGGTGTGTTTTGGGGTGTCTGCGGACTTTTTATGATTTTAGGCCACCTCTCTGCTAATGGGTGGCGTTGTGTTCCTGTCTTGCTAGTTGTTTGGCATAGGGTGTCCAGCACTGTAGCTTGCTGGTCGTTGAGTGAAGCTGGGTGCTGGTGTTGAGATGGAGATCTCTGGAAGATTTTCGCCGTTTGATATTATGTGGAGCTGGGAGGTCTCTTGTGGACCAGTGTCCTGAAGTTGGCTCTCCCACCTCAGAGGCACAGCACTGACTCCTGGCTCCTCAATTTGGGATGATGTGTTGTCTATTCATGTATTCCACAGATGCAGGGTACATCAAGTTGATTGTGGAGCTTTAATCCGCTGCTTCTGAGGCTGCTGGGAGAGGTTTCCCTTTCTCTTCTTTGTTCTCACAGCTCCTGGGTCTCAGCTTTGGATTTGGCCCCGCCTCTGCGTGTAGGTTGCCGGAGGGCGTCTGTTCTTCGCTCAGATAGGACAGGGTTAAAGGAGCAGCCTCTTCGGGGACTCTTGCTCACTCAGGCCGGGCGGGAGGGAGGGGCATGGAGTGCGGGGCGAGCCTGCAGCGGCAGAGGTCGGCGTGACGTTGTACCAGCCCGAGGCGCGCCGTGCGTTCTCCCAGGGAAGCCGCCCCTGGATCCCGGGACCCTGGCAGTGGCGGGCTGCACAGGCTCCCGGAAGGGCGGTGTGGGCAGTGACCTGCGCTCGCACACAGGCTTCTTGGCGGCAGCAGCAGCAGCCCCAGCGTCCCACGCCCGTCACTGGGCTCCGCGCTTTCAGTCGCGACTCGCGCCCGTCTGTGGAGCCCCTTTAAGCAGTGCTCTTAATCCCCTCTCCTCGCGCACCAGGAAACCAAGAGGGAAGAAAAAGTCTCTTGCCTCTTCGGCAGCTCCAGAGTTTTCCCGGACTCCCTGCCGGCTAGCTGTGGCACATTAGCCCCCTTCACGCTGAGTTCTCGCCGCCAGCCCCAGTCCTCTCTCTGCGCTCTGACCGAAGCCCGAGCCTCAGCTTCCAGCGCTGCGCGCCCCGGCGGGCGAGCAGACAAGCCTCTCGGGCTGGTGAGTGCCGCTCGGCACCGATCCTCTGTGTGGGGATCTCTCCACTTTGCCCTACCCAGGTATGTGGGGAGTTTCTTGCCTTTTGGGAGGTCTGGGGTCTTATGCCAGCGTTCAGTAGGTGTTCTGTAGGAGTTGTTCCACGTGTAGCTATATTTCTGGTGTATCCGTGGGGAGGAAGGTGATCTCCGCCGAATTAGTGTCTTTTATATCCATCAGGCTTATGCTTTTCAACATAATTCTTAGGTTTCTTATCAAGTTCATAACTAGAAATTCTTCGGGTTTGTTTTTTTAAAAAACATTTTTGTGATGTTGTCATCATAATGGTTTTATTATCATATATAGTGAAACTTTGTAATTTTGCATATTTATTTTGTAACCAACTAACTTAGTAAAGTTGTTCATGTTTCTAAAAATCTTCAGTCTATTCTCTTACATTCTTTAGATTTTTTATCATATCATCTGCAAATAGTAATACTTTTGCCTCTTCCTTTCCAAGTTAGTACGTTTTATTTTGTACTTTTGTCTCTATGCTTTAGCTATGACTATCACATATCACCTTCATGTTCTTGCACCAAAACTTTCAAAGCTATGATATCTGTGTAGTATATATTTAAACTTGGAATAAAACAATTGACTAAAATTATCTATAAGCAGATATTTTAGTCCTTTACATACTATTAGAGGGGCATGTTATACCAACAATAAGCTGTTTTTACATTTGTTTTATTTTTGGCCCCAGCTTCCAAGTGATTAAATTAATTGCATCCTGAATTTGATTTCTAGAGAGACTCATGGGTTGGAATCACAAAAAAGTATCATCTGCTTTCCTCAAAAATGTACCATATTGTGTGGAGAAAAGGTAACCCTCCTACACCATTGGTGGGAATGTATATTGATACAGCCACTATGGAGAATGGTATAAATGTTCCTTTAAAAACTAAAAGTAAATCTATCATTTGACCCAGCAACCCCACTCCTGGGTGTATATCTGTAGAAAACCATAATTTGAAAATATACATGCGCCCCAACGTTCATTGCAGCACTATTTACAATAGCCAAGACACAAAAGCCACCTAAATTTCCATTGACAGAGGAATGGACAAAGAAGATATGGTACATATATACAATGGAATATTATTCAGCCATAAAAAGAATGAAATAATGCCATTTTCAGCAACATGGATGGAACTAGAGATTACCATACTAAGTGAAGTAAGTCAGACAGAGAAAGACAAATATGATATAATTTATATGTGGAATCTAAAAAAATGATACAAATGAACTTATTTACAAAACCAAAACAGACTCACAGAGTTAGAAAACAAACTATGGTTACCAAAGGGCAAAGGTGGTGGGGAGGGATAAATTAGGAGGTTGGGCTTAACATACATGCACTACTATATATAACATAGGTAATCAACAAGGACCTACTGTGTAGCACAGGGAACAATACTCTGTAATAATCTATATGGGCAAAGAATCTGAAAAAGAATAGATATATGAATATGTGTAACTAAATCACTTTGCTGTATGCCTGAAACTAACACAGCACTGTAAATCAACTATACTCCACTATAAAATAAAAAGGTTTTAAATGCACTATGTCAAATGATTTTAATGTTTTCAGTAATGTCTAAATTGCTTTCCAGCACCAAAAGGAGTATCTTAGAGGACTTGCTGGCAAGATGGCAAAGTAGAAGGAAATGAGCTCACCTCTTCTTACAAAAACACTGAAATCACAATTAACTTCTGAGCAACAATTTACAAAAAACAAACAAAAAACCACTGGAACCTACCAAAAAAGATACCCTACAACCAAAGACAAAGAATAAGCCACAATGAGACAACGAGATGGTAGGAGGGGTGCAATCACGATAAAATCAAATCCCATACCCGCCAGATGGGCAACCCACAAACTGTAAAATAATTATACCACAGAAGTTCTCCCACAGGAGTGAAAGTCCTGAGCCTCATGTCAGGCTTCCCAGCATGGGGGTCTGGCAATGGGAGGAGAAGCCCTCAGAAAATCTGGCTTTGAAGGCCAGAGAGGTTTGATCACAGGAATTCCACAGGACTGGGAGAAACAGAATCTTCATTCTTGGAGGGTGCACACAGGTCTGGTATGCACAAGGACTAAGGGAAAAAAAGCAGTGACCTCATTAGAGATTGGGCCAGACCTTCCTCCTAGTATTGAAGGGTCTCCTGGGGAGGTGGGGGATGGCTGTGGCTCATGGCAGGGGGAAAAAGACACTGTCAGTGGCAGCTCTTGTGAGTACTCTTTGGCAGAAGCCCTCCTGGAGGCCACCATTGCCCTCCCAAGACCTTGCCTCACCCAACAGCCTGTAGGCTCCAGTGCTGGGATGACTCAGGTCAAACAACCAACAGAGCCCCACCCAATGTCAGACAGGCTACTTAAACTCTTCCTGAGCACAGCCCTGCCCACCAGAGGCACAAGACCCAGCTCCACCCACCAGCAGGCAGGAACCAGGCCCTCCCATCAGGAAGCCTGCACAAGCCTCTTAGCCTGACCCACCAGAGGGCAGTCAACAGAAGCAAGAAAAACTACAACCCTGCAGCCTGTGGAATGGAAACTGCAATCACAGAAAGTTTGACAAGATGATATGGCAGAGGAATATATCCCAGATGAAAGAACAAAATAAAACCTCAGAAGAACAACTAAGTGATGTGGAGATAGGAAATCTACCAGAAGAAGAATTCAGAGTAATGATAGTGAAGATAATCCAGGACCTCGGAAAAACAATGGAGGCAAAGATTGAGAAGATGCAATAAATGTTTAACAAAGACCTAGAAGAATTAAAGAACAAACAAACAGAGATGAACAATACAATAACTGAAATGAAAACTACACTAGAAGGAATCAATAGCAGAATAACTGAGGCAGAAGAATGGATAAGTGACCTGGAAGACAGAATGGTGGAAATCACTGCCATGAAACGGAATAAAGAAAAAAGAATGAAAAGTAATGAAGACAGTTTACGAGAACTCTGAGACAATGTGAAATGCACCAATATTCACATTATAGGGGTCCCAGAAGGAGAAGAGAGAGAGAAAGGACCTGAGGAAATATTTGAAGAGATAATAGCTGAAAACTTCCTTAACATGGGAAAGGAAACAGTCACCCAAGTCCAGGAAGCACAGAGAGTCCCAGGCAGGATAAACCCAAGGAGGAACACACTGAGACACATAGTAATCAAACTGACAAAAATTAAAGACAAAGAAAAAATATTAAAAGCAATAAGAGAAACACAATAAATGACATACAAGGGAACTCCCATAAAGTTATCAGCTGACTTCTCAGCAGAAACTCTGCAGACCAGAAGGGAGTGGCATGATATATTTAAAGTGATGAAAGGGGGAAACATACAAACAAGAATACTCTACCCAGCAAGGCTCTCATTCAGATTTGACAGAGAAAACAAAATCTTTACAGACAAGCAAAAACTAAGAGAATTCCACCCCACCAGACCAGCTTTCAACAAATGCCAAAGGAACTTCTCTAGGTGGAAAAGAAAAGGCTAGAAACAAGAAAATTATGAATGGAAAAGCTCACCAGTATAGGCAAACATAAAATAAAGGTAGGAAATCATCTGCACACAAATATGACATCAAAACCAGCAGTTGTGAGAAGAGAGCACAAATGCAGGATATTGGAAATGCATTTGAAATTAAAAGACTAGCAACTTAAAAAAATCTTGTTTATCTATAGACTTCTATATGAAATCCTCATGGTAACTGCAAACTTAAAATCTACAATAGATACACACACGAAAAAGAAAAAGGAATCCAAACACAACACTTAAATTAGTCATCAAACCACAAGAGAACAAAAGACAAAGGGAAGAAAAAAGATCTACAAAAACAAATCCAAGACAATGAAGAAAATACATATCGATAATTACCTTAAATGTAAATGGATTAAATGCTCCAACCAAAAGACATAGACTGGCTGAATGGATACAAAAACAAGACCTGTATATATGCTGTCAACAAAAGACCCACTTCAGACCTAGGGACACACACAGACTGAAAGTGAGGGGATGGAAAAAGGTATTCCATGCAAATGGAAATCACAAGAAAGCTGGAGTAGCAATACTCATATCAGACAAAATAGACTTTAAAATAAAGACTGTTACAAGAGACAAAGAAGAACACTACATAATGATCAAGGGATCAATCCAAGAAGAAGATGTAACAATTGCAAATATAGATGCATCCCCACATAGGAGCACCCCAATAAGACATACACCAACAACCATAAAAGGAGAAATTGACAGTAATACAATAATAGTGGGGGACTTTAACACCCCATTTTTATCAATGGACAGTTCATCCAGACAGAAAAATATGCAAACACGGGCCTTAAATGACATATTAGAACAGAGAGACTTAATTGATATTTATAGAGCATTCCACCCATAAAACAGCAGAATATACTTTCTTCTTCCAAGTGCACATGGAACATTCTCCAGGATAGATCACATCTTGGGCCACAAATCAAGTCTTGGTAAATTTAAGAAAATAGAAATAATATCAGGCATCTTTTCTGATCACAACTCTATGAGATTAGAAATCGACTACAAGAAAAAAACTGTAAAAAAACACAAACACGTAGAGACTAAACAATAGACTAGTAAACAACCAATGGATCACTGAATAAATCAAAGAGGAAATCAAAAAAATACCTACAGTCAAATGAAAATGAAAGCACGAAGATCTAAAACCTATGGGACATGGCAATAGCAGCTCTAAGAGGGAATTTTATAGCAATACAATCTTTCCTTAAGAAACAAGAAAAATCACAAATAAACAACCTATCCTTACACCTAAAGCAACTAGAGAAAAAGGATTGTCTTAATCTTCAAGAGCACTATTAAATAACCCTGTATGTTTCTTTTCTCCAGAGTAATATAGTGTTCTTTAACCTTTATTAGTAATTCCTATTTCTCAACTCTTTCATCATTTTCATTACTATCTCTAAAAACCCTGTTTTTCTGAGGTTATAGAATGTATTGTTAGCTCACAATGGTCTAGTAAGTATCTATCCAGTGTAAAGAGGAATAATTATAGATTGTTTGCCACATATTATCCTACCCTCTGGATGATGAGATTTTATCTGCATTTTTAACAGCTTTAATTAATTACTCATTTTCATGTTGTGATACTTTGTTCTTTAATCTTTTTTAGTCAAACTTGCACATAGCCTGTGTTCAATAAGAAGAACCTGTTCTTTTCTTTGGACAATGTCATTAGAAAGAATTAATCGACCTTTATTAGAAGAAGGAAACCATTATACGTTGTGTCTGGAATTCAGCTAACACTCTCTGCACCTAATCTCTTTTGACAGTAGATAGTGGATAACATAGACATGTTGACTTGATAATTAAGCAATAAAATGAGTGTTTATTAAAAATGAATATTTATTAAAGACAATAATAAGAATCATAGGTGTGTTTTAAACTAGAGGCAGTCTTTGGTCATAAAAGTTAGTGGTAGCGGTCTTCCCTGGTGGTGCAGTGGTTAAGAATCTGCCTGCCAATGCAGGGGACATGGGTTCAAACCCTGGTCCGGGAAGATCCCACATGCCATGGAGCCATGAAGCCTGTGCACCACAACTAGTGAGCCTGTGCTCTAGAGCCTGCGTACCAAAACTACTGAGCCCACATGCCACAACTACTGAAGCCTGCACATCTAGAGCCCATGCTCCGCAACAAGAGAAGCCACCGCAATGAAATGCATGTGCACAGCAACGAGGAGTAGCCCCCGCTGGCCGCAACTAGTGAAAGCCCACGCACAGCAACAAAGACCCAACACAGCCAAAAATAAATAAATTAAGTTTTAAAAAAAATAGTGGTAGGCCCTAGAGAAATGGCTAATTCTATTACTGAGGGAAGAAATTTACAACATGAACCAGAAAGTAAGAAAGTAGTGCTGGAAAGTAAGAAAGTACTCAAACACCCAGAATAGTGGGGGTATATCAAAAGGATGCAGTAGCTACCTGAAAGAGTTCCCAATAGCTGAAACAATTTGAATAACAAAATTAATGAAGTAACATTTGATTATAACCCAAAGCCTAAAATAAATATATATAAGCCCATACTGATATAAATAAATGTTTGAATAAATGAATACATGGGGGGAGAATAGACAATTATCTCATGAAGAAGAATTCTAAATAATTTATGTAGATAATTCACCTTTAAAGAGATGAAGCATAAATCCCCACTTCATAAGTGTAGGATGCACATAGTGACTTTCTTCCAAAGAATAATTTATGGAAAGAGATTTTTTTAAAAGGAGAGAGAGTGATTTTACAGTGGAGAATCCTGACAAACATCTCAAGCCAAGTGACCAAAGCTGGCATCAACAGTGATAAGTCATACTGATAGTATTGATAGTTGTCATATTGGATATGATATGATGAGCATGGCACTATACCTGTGTGGTCTTCCTCCCCAAAACCCATAACCTCAGTCTATTCATGAGAAAAACATCAGACAAATTCCACAAAATACCTGGCAGTACTCTTCAAAATGGTCAAGGTCATAAAAAACAAGCAAATTCTGAGAAACTATCACAACCAAGAGGGGCCTAAGGAGACATGACAACTAAATATAATGTGGTATCCTGAATGAGATCCTGGATCAGGAAGAGGATATTAGGGGAAAATGCAGGAAATCTGGGTAAGCTATGGCCTTTACTTAATAATAATGTATCAATATTGTCTCATTAATTGTGACAAATGTACCACACTAACAATTTAAGATGTTAATAATAGAGGAAACTGGGAGTGGGATATATCTCTCTGTACTATCATTGTCATAATTCAGTATATCTAAAACTGTTATAAAATGAACAGTTTATTTAATAAATAAGTTTCTAAAAAGCTGGTAGTAGGGCTTGTTTCTTTCAAGTTTGGTATATAAATGATGATGTTGAATAAACACTGATAGTGTCCCAATCAAGTTTGATAGAGAAAAATGAGACGAGATAGCTCATTAGTTAAAAAAGGTAATCGAGATTTTAAAAGATCTCAACAGACTGGAATGAGAGACTGATCTCCAATAGGATACATTTCATAAAGTTAAATTATTTTGAATTTATGTCCAAAAATCAATTGCACGAGTAAATTATGTTTGTCAGCTGCAGCATATGTGAAAAAAATCTTAGAGGCTTTATTTTATGATGAACTTGGTGTAAAGTTATAAATTTTTGCTGTCTAAAAAAGTCAATATTCATCTACATAAACAGTATTTACAATGAAAGGTAATGTTGCTACTCTGTTATGGCCAAAATAAAATTTTTTTTTTTTTTTGGCAGCATTGGGTCTTCATTGCCGCATGGGCTTTCTCTAGTTGTGGCTAGCCAAGGCTACTCTTCGTTGCAGTGCGTGGGCTTCTCATTGCTGTGGCTCCTCTTGTTGCGGAGCACAGGCTCTAGGCGCACGGGCTTCAGTAGTTGTAGCACGCGGGCTCAGTAGTTGTGGCTCACGGGTTCTAGAGTGCAGGGTCAGTAGCTGTGGCACACGGGCTTAGTTGCTCCACGGCATGTGGGATCTTCCCGAACCAGGGTTCTAACCCGTGTCCCCTGCATTGGCAGGTGGATGATTTTTTTCTAATTTTTATTTTTTAAATAAATTTATTTACTTATTTGTTTATTTTTAGCTGTGCATTGCTGCGTGTGGGCTTTCTCTAGTTGTGGCGAGCAGGGGCTACTCTTCGTTGCGGTGCACGGGCTTCTCATTGCGGTTGCTTCTCTTGTTGCGGAGCACGGGCTCTAGGCACGTGGGCTTCAGTAGTTGTGGCACACAGGCTCAGCAGTTGTGGCTCATGGGTTCTAGAGCACAGGCTCAGTTGTTGTGGCGCACGGGCTTAGTTGCTCCACGGCATGTGGGATCTTCCCGGACCAGGGCTCAAAACTATATCCCCTGCATTGGCAGGTGGATTCTTAACCACAGTTCCACCAGCGAAGCCCCCAAATACTTCTTGAATCTGGAATTTGGTTTGGGAATGCTGCACTTTAAATGATACAAGACAGATTGGAGCATGTCCAAAGGAGAAAAAGTAGAAATGCGAGGAAACTCCACTTTATATGTGAAGAAATTTTGAAGGAAATGGAATGTTTAGCTTGGGTCAGGGGAAATTAGAATATAATCAGTTTTTTCACATATTTGAAGAGCAGCAGTACTAAAGATTAATTTTATATGACTTCAGAAGATAAGATATATATATATATATATATATATATATATAGGATAAAAGCTTGAAGGAGAAACATTTCAAGAAAAAAATAATTTCTGAAAATAAAATTGTGTATCTCAATATGGGTTCCCTGTCGCTGGAGGTATTTAGGTAAAATCTCTATGATAATAGAGGTTTGTTGAAGAATTTCATCAGGAATTCAACTATTTATGTGGAGTTTTAGTAGAAAGTAGTTAATACACACTTAGCCTTTATATTTTTTGACATTTCATTCAATTAAAAAATTTCAAAATACACTATTATTTTCTGATGCCAGTTACTTCTCTAAAGACTTCATATTAGGCACTGAGGAAGCAGCATAGCATATAGTAGATAAGATTATACATAATCTTTGGAGCAATTGTCTGAGTTTTGATCTGGTTCCACCATTCACTAGCTTTGTGACCTTGAGCAAGTTGCTTAACTTCAATGTGTTGGAGGTTTTACCCAGCCAAAAACAATGTGTTTCCTCGTTTGCAAGATGTGAATAGTAGTACTTACCTCATGAGATTATTATAAGGATTTAATGATTTCATATTTGTAAAGTGTTTAGAATAATAACTGGTACTTTGTAAGTATTATAAAAATGTTCAAAAATAATCAGGATTTTTAGTGAAAGTTTTAAGAGGCTCTAGGGTTGAGACTGAAGTCTGTATTTTATATGGTCCATTTACATCTTAAATACAGTTTTTCTTCTGATTTAGACTTTTTGGTCCTGTTTTGTTATATTTTTATTTTTTTTATTTTTATTTTTTTTAAAGTTTAAATTATTTATTGGTTAGCTATATGCACATATTTACATTCTCATGTCTTTTTTTTAAAATTAGTTTCTGCTTTATAACAAAGTGAATCAGTCATACATATACATCTGTTCCCACATTCCTTCCCTCATGTATCTCCCTCCCTCCCACCCTCCCCATCCCACCCCTCCAGGCGGTCACAAAGCACCGAGCTGATCTCCCTGTGCTCTGCGGCTGCTTCCCACTATCTATCTACCTTACATTTGGTAGTGTATATATGTCCATGCCTCTCTTTCATTTTGTCACAGCTTGAGGGAATCTTTTCAAGATACAATTTAAAAATAATAAGTCTAATAAGATCAGTAAACCAATGGTCCTCTGCTATGTAGATGTTTATATTTACATTAAAAGCTTACTTACTTTATGCTATATTATTTTCCCCCACATTTACTCTATATCAAGTTTAAATTCCAAAGTGTTTCTCGCCTAACTTATTTTAAGGCCTGCCTTTCATCACTTTCTTTTTGCTCATCCCAAATACAGCAATACCCTTGCTTAATCAACTTAACTTATGCATCTGGAATTGCAACATAAATGTCCCAAAACAGCACTTGAGAAACTATGATTTATACTTAATGTGTTACAGGTGGCTTCTTAAGAGAAATGCTTATTTCTAGTGTCATTAAAATGATAAACTTCTAAATCCTTAAACTGCATTTCTGTTAAAAGTTTACTGTGGTACATTTTCTTCCAAACTTGGTTTGCATACACATTCCCAAATAATACTTTTGACCTTATGTTTATAAGAGCAAATTACCATTAAAATCCTTGTAGAAGTAGATGAATATTGACAAATTTAGCAACAGGATTTCCTGCTATTAAATCATAAGTTATTTAGACTAAACTGTACCATATTTTACAACATGTTCTAGGAATTGTCTGGTAAAAAATTTACATCAGATCACTATCAAAACCAATATGAATGTAATGGATGAGGCAATCTCAAATATAAATTAAAATATACAACTTTATAGATTTTGATATGTGATGTTACATTGTTATTTGAGAGGGTGGCAGCCAATTTATATCTTTTGAGAATTTTAGCTTCAATTTCTAATTTAAAAAGAAAAAGGTTTACAATGAAATAAATACAATACCATGTCTTGAAAATGCATTTGACTATACTTTTGCTAAATTAATGTTTTACAATTTAGAAGTTACTTTAAAAATGAATACAGAGACCAAAAACATGGTTTCCAGTAAGCTTTGGTGTGATACTGAAAACATCTTTTGTTGATTTAAAGATAAAGAGTGTTTTGTACTGCATTAATACTGCTAAGCTGAATTTTAGGTATACCTGCACAGATTGTCAACTGAATTCCCATCATTTTGGTACAAGACAATTAATCCTGTATAACTCTGTGATATTTTTGGAATATACTGTTCGTTAACGATTAAATGAAGATGGTTATTTTCAAAATTTTAAATACGATAACTTTAAAAATGCTATGAAGACAGTCGTTTCTATACTTTCTAATGTTTAATGTCATTGTATTCCCGATCAATGAGCATAAGAATGAGCTATGGTAGCCTGATTTACCCATTTTTATTTCTCTCATGGTTACTCTTTGAAATATTTATTTGTTTGTTTGTTTGTTTGTTTAGGCTGCACCGGGTCTTCCTTGCAGCATGCAGACTTAGTTGCATGCGGACTTCTTAGTTTCAGCATGCATGTGGGATCTAGTTCCCCAACCAGGGATTGAAACAGGCCCCGTGCATTGGGAGCATGGAGTCTTACCCACTGGACCGCCAGGGAAGTCCTCCTCTCATGGTTACTCTTAAGGAAGGATTGTAGATCTACTGATTGCTGGGCCTGTCTTGGGGCAAATCATCTGTCCACCAGTCAAATCACTTAGCTACTAAAATTGTTTCTCGGAATATGAACAACTTTCTATATTTTAATGTCTCCTTGAAGGAAGTAAATTTAGTGCCATCCTTGTAGTGTTCAAGTCAGAAATTATAGAGTTGTGTCATTTGAGCCTGTGGACCATAAATAAGCCCCAAACTCTACTACTAAACATGTAGAATAAACTCAATACTGTAGCCTACAAGCACTTTCCTTCATTCTTCTCTTGTTCAATCACTACAAAAACTTTTATTGTGCCTAATTTATGTCAGACTCTATACCATGTATTAATAATTTTTTAAAAAAACAAAAAGCTGTTTTCAAGGACTTTACAATTTAGTGAGATTTGAAATACAGTTTGTTTGAAAATGCTATGGTAGAGTACCAAAAGAACATAGCAAAGAGGTACCTAATTGTGCCTGAGATGGCTTGGGAAGGTTTTTTGGATAAGATACTGATTGAATTAAGACTTAAGATTTTGGGTAAATTATTAGGGAAAACTTGGGGCAGAACAAGAAGATAAAAAGGATATTTCAGGCAGAAAACAGCATTTGCAAAGGAGTTTCAAGAGTGTGTGGTATATTATAATAATAAAAAAACTTAATATTTAGGCGTGGCAAGTAAACAGGAGCCTATTGGTAGAATGAAGAAATATTTCTGGAAAGGCAAGGTCCAGGTCAAGAAGAGTCTTCAATAAAATCCTATAACTTAAAATTTTATTCTGAATATGACACATGGTCAGGCTGTTTAATGGTAGCCGTACTACCATTTTCATTAAGCTATAACATACATATAGCAAAATGCATTGTGTACAACTCTACAAAATTTTAATATATAAACACCTTTTTAACTACCACCCAGATTAAGATATAAATCATTTCCAGCATTCCAGGTTCTCTCACGCCCCTTCTCTTTCTATAACCACCCCCCACCCAGGTAATGAGTATCTTAATTTATATTATCATGAATTAGTTTTGCCTGTTCTTGTACTCTTTTTAGACTCTCTTCTTTCACTCAACATAACATTTGTGAGATTCACCCATGTTAATGCATGTAGTACTAAGTTTATTTTCTCATTGCTGTGTAGTCTCTTGTACGATTTTTATCACAGTTGCTTATCCATTGTACTGCTCACTAACATTTACATTGTTTCCAATTTTTTGCTACAATAAAACGGAAGTACTATAAACATTCTTTGCATATGTTGGTATGCTGCTTGCATTCTTTGATAGATGTATGCATTCTATTCTTTTGGGAGGATTCTCTTGGAGTGAAATTGAATGTCTAGGTTTAGTAGATAATGCCAAGAAGCTTTTCTAAAGTGGTGTAAATGTACATGCTCACTAGCAATGTATGAGTAAGTTGATCCACATCTTCGACAGTACCTGATTGTTATTATTTTTTTAATAAATTTATTTTTTTGGCTGCGTTGGGCCTTTGTTGCAGTGCACGAGCTTCTCATTGTGGTTGCTTCTCTTGTTGTGGAGCACGGGCTCTAGGTGTGTGGGCTTCAGTAGTTGTGGCACACGGGCTTAGTTGCTCCGCGGCATGTGGGATCTTCCCAGACCAGGGATTGAACCCATGTGCCCTGCATTGGCAGGATGATTCTTAACCACTGTGCCACCAGGGAAGCCCCAGTACCTGATTATTTTTAGTCGTTTTCTCTCTTTTCTTCTTTTTCTTTCTTTCTTCTCTTTTCTTTCTTTTTTTTTTTTTTTTTTTTGGCTCCACCCGCACAGCTTGTGGGAATCCGAGCCAGGGATCAAACCCATGCCCCTTGCAAAAGAAGCGTGGGGCCCTAATCACAGGACTGCAAGGGAATTCCCTAGTCTTTTTTCATTACTAGCTATTCTGGTGGATGCAAAGTGATATTTCATTGTGGTTTTAAATTTCATTTCCCTGACAATAATGATATTGATCCTTATTGGCCATTTGGATATCTTCTTTTAGAAATACTTGTTCAATTCTTTTGTCAATTTTTAAGTTAAAATTATTTTTCCCCTCTATCTTATTTGTAGGAACTTTTTGTAAACTCAGGATACAAGTACTCTGTTAGATGTATTTCTTGTGAATATCTTCTCCGGACTGTAACTTTCTTTTTCAGTGTTTTTGATGAACTGAAGTTTTAAACGAAGTTCAATTTATTAATTTTTATTTTAGAGATTTTAGAGTTAGTGTTTCTTTGTGTCCTGTTTAGATCTTTGCCTATCACAAAATCATAAAGATATTATCCAATGTTTTCCTCTATAAACTTAATTGTTTTAGCCTTCACATTTAGATTCACAATTCATCTCAACTAATTCTTATGGATGGTAGGAATTAGGGGTTAAATTTTCATTGTTTCTCAGATATCCACTTTATCTAGCATCATTGTTTAAAAAATCTCCCCCCACTTAACTGCAGTTACACCTTCATTGTAAATCAGGTGACTGTATATATGCGACTCTATTTCTGAACTCTCTACTCTGTACCAATATTGGTCTGTATGTCTATTGTCTTAGTTCAGACTGCCATAACAAATTACCATTGATGTGTGGCTTAAAAGACAAATATTTTTTTCTCACAGTTCTGGAGGCTGGAAGTTCAAGATCAACATGGCTACATGTCTGGTGAGAGCCCACTTCCTAGTTTGCAGTTGGCTGTCTTCTCATTGTATCTTCACATGGTGGAGAGCAGAGAGAGAGAGAGCAAGCTTTTCTGTCTCTTTAAATAAGGGCATTAATCCCATCCCTGAAGGCTCCATCCTCAAGATCTAACTACCCCAAGGGCCCTACCTCCTAATAATATCACATTGGGAGTTCAGATTTCAACATATAAATTTTGGGGAGACACAAATATCTATTCTTTTGCCAATACCAAAGTGTAGTAATTACTTTACCTTTATAGTAAGTCTTCAAATCTTGTTGTTCTAATTCAGGATTATCTTGGCTATCCCAAGTCCTTTGCTTTTCCATATAAATTTTAGAATCAGCTTGTCAATTACTACAAAATTGAGGCCTTCTGGGATTTTGATCAGGGCTGAATTTAATATATAGATAAAACTGTGGGGAATTGATATCTTAATAAAAGTAAGGTTTTTTTCTTCATGAACATGGATTATCTCTCTTTTTATGAAGGTCTTTTTTAATTTCTGTGACAGTGTTTTGGACTTTTCAGTGTAGAGGTCTTTCACAACTTTTTTTAGATTTATTCCTAGGAATTGAGTTTTTTCATGTTATTGTCAATGGTATAACTTCATAAATTTCACTTTCCATTATTTGTAGCTAGCATATAGAAATACAATTAATTTTTATATATTAACCTTGTATCTAACTACCTTGCTAAATTCAGTTATTTTTGTAGATTTCCTTGGGTTTTCTATATATATAATCATATTATCTGCAAATAATGCAACTTTTATTTCCTTTCCAATCTTCATACATTAAATTTTTTTAGCACTGGCTAGAACCTCTAGTATAATACAGACATACATTGGAAATATTGCAGGTTTGGTTTCAAACTACCACAATAAAGCAAATATCTCAATAAAGCAAGTCACACAAATTTTTTGGTTTCCCAGTACATATAAAAGTTATGTTTACACTATAGTGTAATCTATTATGTGTGAAGGAGCATTATGTCTAAAAAAACCTATATGGATACCTTAATTTAAAAATACTTTATTGTTTAAAAAATACTAACAATCATCTGACAAGGCAGGGTTACCTTCAAGCTGGCAACATAAAACCAGTTGGTGAGTATTTACTCTTCCACTATAGTCTGAAAGAGTTTGTTAATATTGGTATTATTTCTTTCGTTAAATGTTAGGAATAATTTAGCAATGAAGCCATATATGCCTAGAACTTTCTTTGTGGAAAGAGTTTTAATTTTGAGCACAATTTCTTTAACAGATATAAGACCATTCTGATTTTGTTCCCTTTCTTCCTTCCTTCTTTTTTCTTTCCTTTATATATTTTGAAGGTATGTTTTTAGGTGCTTATATTTAGGATTGTTGTGTGTTCCTTTTAATCAATACTTTAAACATTATCAAATGTCTCCCTTTATATCTAGCAATACATCTTGCCTTAAAGTTTACTTTTTCTCACATTAATATAGCTGTGATAGTTTTCTTTTGGCTAGGGTTTATTTTCAACCTTTATCTGTTCTTATCTTTACAGCATGTCTCCTATAAACAGTATATATTTGGGTGCTGTTTTTTCAGTCATTCTGAAAATATTTGTCTTTAAATCAGAATGTCCCTGTACATTTAAGTACTGATATATTTAGATTTAAAGCTATCGTATTTTTTGTTTCCTATTTGTGTCATCCAGTCTTTGTTTTCTTACTTCTCCTTTCCTATGGTAGTCATCATCATCTGCTTCTTCTTCTGGACCAGTGAATTTTTAGTTACACATTTTATGATACTATTGTATTAAGGATCACTTTGGAACAGGGTTTCCCCAATCTCAGCACTATTGACATTTTGGACCAGATAATTCTTTCTTGTGGAGGCTGCCTTGTGCATTACATGATATTCAGCAACATCCCTAACCTGTACCCAGTGGCAGCACCTTTCCCCCCACAAGTTGTGACATCCAAAAAATTTCAAGACATTACCAAATGTTCCCTGGGGTAGCCAAATCAACCCTGGTTGAGAACCACTGTTCTAGATTAGTGCTGTCCAATAGAAATATAATACAAGCCACAGATGTAATTGAAAATTTTCTAGTAGCCACATTAACAAAGCAAACAGAGAGAAGTGAAATTACTTTAAAGAATTTTTTATTTAACAAAATATACCCAAGGTATTACCATTTAATAATGTAATCAATATAAAAATTGTTAGAGATATGCTACATTCTTTTTTCATACTATGTCTTCCAAATCTGTGTTTTACTCTTACAATACATCTCAACTTGAACTGGCCACATCAAGTACTTAATAGCAACATATGGCTAGTAGCTACCAAATGGACAATACTCTAGAGACCTCTGTATTTATCCTTGATTTATAATCATTAGTAGGTAAGTCAATAAATACAGTCAAAAGTAAATCAAAACTTCTAGCACAATAGAAGAATCTTGCAATAGTTTAACTCCATCTATCTCCCATCTTCCCCATGTGGCATTGTTATCATGTATTTTATTTCTATATATGTAATAAACCCCACAAGACAATATATTGTTAGTGTTGTCTTTTGAAAAAATCTGTATGCTTTTGCACTAACCCATATATTTACACTTTACTCCATTCTGCAGCTCTGTATTTCTTCTGGGATAATTTTCCTTCAGCCTGAAGATCTTTTAGGATTTATTGTTGTGTGAATCTCCTGGCAACAAATTCATTAATTTGCTTTCTGTCTTTATTTTACTTCATTTTGAAGAATATTTTTGCTGGGTACAGAATTCTAGGTTGGGAGTTATTTTCTTTTAGCAATTTAATTATTGCCATTCCATGATATTTTCACCTTCTGCTGAAAGTCAGTTAGAAATCTTATTGTTGCTCTTTTAAAGGGAATGCTTCCTTTTCTCTGGATGCTTTTAAGATTTTAAGTTTCCTTCCTCTGATTTCAGCAGTTTTACTAAATTGTATCTGGGAATGATTATCTTTGCATCTACCCTGAAGCTCTTGAATCTGTGTATTCCTATCTTTTTATCAATTTTAGAAAGTCCTGATCATTATCTCTTCAAATATTGCTTCAGCCCCATTTTTTTCTCTTCTCCATTCATGGCTCCAATTATATGTGTGTTAGACTACTTGACTGTGTATACACGTCTTTTATTACTCTTCTGTTTTTCTCACTCTTTTTTCTTTCTGTGCTTCAGTATAGATATTTTCATTGGACCTGTTTTTGAGTTCACTAGTCTTTCTAGTCTGCTTTTAAATGCATTTAATGAATTCATTATTTCAGTTATTGTATTTTTCATTTCTGGATTATCCATTTGATGATCCTTTTGATGAATTTTAGCTCATTCGAAGTTCTCCACATTTTCACCCACTTTTTAAAAACCTCACCTTTAAGTTTTAAGAACATATTTGTAATAGTGATTTTAAACTCCTTGTCTGCTAATTTCAACATGTGGATCATTTCTGGTTCTGACTCTATTTGTTATCTTGATTATTGGTGTCTCTTTTTTTCTCTTTATATGTATTGTAATTTTTAATTATATGCAGACATTGTGTTAATAGACCATAGAGAATACCGGTGATGTTATTTTCCAGAGATAGTTCACTCTTTTCTCTGCTAAATAAAGGAGTAAGGTGAAGATTACCTCAGTACAATCTGGATTGAGCTAGGTTGGAGCTGAGTTTCAGTTTTAATGAAACTCAATCCACCTCTGAGGTGGCCCTTTTGAGCTTTCAATTGAAAGCTAGGTAGGTCTTCAGTACTGACCTACTGTGGGAGAAGCCTGAAATACTATTGGAGATTCATCCAGAATTTTGGACATCATGAAACCACAAAAGATTTTACTCTACCTTTTCAATTTAACCCCATCCTCAGGTGTGACCTTCCCAGGTTGTTGATTGAAAGCCAAGTGAGTTTCTGTCTCCTCAGTCCTGAAATTTCCTTGGAAATTTCTTTGAAAACTTTGTAGTTTTGAACTTAATTCTTTTGTTTCTCTTCACATGCATGTTTTAAATCTAGCAAATTTCTTGAGAGGGATATCCGTTGTGTTTGTTGCAGGCCCATTCACTTTAGCAAGACTCTTTGTCTCCTAAGCACCATGAAATTTTACTCTGCCTCCCTGGCCCAGGCCCATCAGCTTCCTGATTCACTCTTTCAAAAAATCCCATGTGATAAACTGTGTGATAAAAACATTTGGGGTACCTCTAAATTCCAATCCATTATGCCAGCTGTCAAATGGCTTTCTGTTTCTTTTTCTCCCAAGGGAGTCCCTCTGACTAGGCCAAGCCCAATTCCTCAGTCTGTGCCTAGAATTAGCAAGTACAATGAGGAAAGAAAACAGTTGGCTATTGTCAGCTTACCTGGAGAGGGCTCTGCCTTCTGAAATTTTAATTCATCTAAATGAACATCGATGTATTTTAAAATATGATTTTTTGTAATTTATCCATTTTTTTCTAGTTGTTGCAGCAGAACATTGGTCTATCCTTCCCACTATATCCTATCTACAAGTGGAATTATCTTTTTCATTTAAAGTGAATTTTCCTGATTACTAATTAAATTGAGCTATTTTCATGTATTTATGGGCATTGGATTTCCCTTTTTTTGTGAAGTATATAGTCTTCTACCTGTTTTTTCTACTAGGTTGTCTACGTTTTGATGGTTTGAAGGAGATTTTTATATTTTTTTTCTATAATGGGTCCTTTGTGAGTTTTATGTGTTGCAAATATATTCCCTTCCTCTGTGGCTTTTTTTACCTTTTCTGTGCATATGTAATATATCATAATAAAAAAGGTTTGAAAATATTTTGGAAATGTTGAAATTAAGATTCCTGTGGACCACAAAAGTGGGACTGTCTAGGCCATGGTTATGGATTGGGGAGTATATTTGATGTTTTTTATGCATTGCATCAGATTTTCCGCTAGTCTTCCTGGCCCTCAGCTTGCTGAGCCCCAGCTACTGCCTCCATGACCAGTTCTACAGACTCCAATGATCCAAGTGATTTCACAACTGAATCTTGAAGTCTCTGACTCCTGCCACAAATTCCAGACTCAGATCAAAGATTATGGCACAGAGTATGATATCTTGCTTATACAAAAAGTACAGGAGTGGCCAAGGGACTGGAAAGTATAGGGTAATTAACTCTGTGAGGGGCAAACTTTGACAATGGGGGAGAGGACACAGGAGTGGCCAGCTAGTAAATTCTCTCTTCATTCTTTTTCAATAGATTTTTCTAAGGCATGGTGTTTCTGTAATACCTGCCTGGAGATGTCCTGTTTGGGTAAGTTTCTGGTTGTGTAACTTTGAGAAGTAATGGCCAGTTTAGTAATATACCACATTATATTTGCTACCAACTTTCCCCTACCTCACTGCCCTTTTCCTCACTCTTACATTAGCGCTTCAGCTTTGCCTCACAATTTGTTTTCTAGGGAACTCAGGTTAATGCAGTCTGTTAGTTAGTAGCCTTTCCTTCTCACCTGTAAATTCTATCTACTCTGAAGTATCCAATGTTATTTTCAGGTCCTGTTAAAATGCTGCCTCTTCTATCTTACTTCCTGGATTCTTTCTATTTATTTATTTTTTTCACTCAACTCTCAAAGAACTTTTCCCCTTCCTTTACTATGATACTTACCATTTTCTACCTTGTAATATAATGGTAACTTTTTACTAAACAAGCTGAACCTGGTACAGTGCTAACAGAAAGTAACTTTTTTCTTTCCCACTGATTCCTTCAAGACTGCTCTCTCAACTTTTTCTCCCCCATCCCTGGATGATACCTCAGGAGGTCCCGTGGCTTTGCAAGTCACTTTGCAGTAATTTTTTTAAAAATCCCCCAGTAAAATAAATGAAGTCTCTTTTTTGAAACTAAAAATGTCCAAACTCTCCTACTTCAAACTCTCATACAATTTAAACTCCTTTACCCAGCTTGACCTCTATCAGATATAAAATCCTGTGATGGAAAGGGTAACATAATTGACTTCTACTTTATCATTTTGCACTTTCACTCCTTCTCCCCCTTTCATTAGACTATATCCAGACTGGAACAAGGGAGAGAGAGGACAGGTAAGAGGCAGAAAAATCTTACTTAACTAATATAGTTATAATCTTCCTTCAGGGTCTTCTTTATGGCAGTTACACAATCATTGGCTCTATCTTTCACAGAGTGCTTTTGTGGGCTTTTTCATGGACACTTCTTTCCAATTCCTGGGGAATCTCTCTATAATACTCAATGTCTCTTTCATTTTATTGATTACAACTTCCCTGAACCTTAGTTTCTGACAGTCCACCCATCTGTTGAGGTCACCTCACCCTCAAAGCAGTCCTTTTGTATGGAGTCCCTCTAAAGAAGACCTAATCAGGCTCACTGGCACACTTCTAGTACAGTGGTAAGGATTGAAGCCAGACTTCAGTAAGTTGGCCACAAGATTTTCTTACAGTGATTCTGAGTTTAGTGCCTTGACATTCAATAAATGTTCAATTTTGTTATTCAGGGACCCTCTGAATTCCTCAGTGCCTCCAGCAGAATTCAAGGTGTGACACAAAACTCTCAGCTTTTGGGAAGAGTTCCTCTCTCTTGCAATACTATTTTACCACAAACATCTTCTTTGGGACCATCAGAAGTAATCTTGTGGTGCCATTTGTCCCTGTTTATATCAATCATTATATCAATCACTACAAAGAGCCCAGGTCTCTTATGTCATCCCTCTTACCTCTGAGTATAATCTCCATTGGACTATGTACATGTCATTACCTGACTTCTTTCCAACCTAGCTCTGTCACTGACTACCATAATGACACCCTAGACCTTGTCTAACCTATAACTATAAACTTCCTATAATGCTGGTTTCAAGCATTCTACTCTCCAACCATCATCTGTCTTTCTACTCACTCCTTCTGGGATCCTAACTCTGGTAATTCTCAAAGCCCCCTGAGAATTATAACCTATTGTTCCTATGACCTTTTAATTGTCCTTCATCCCACTTATGACCTCAAACCATTCTTACCTAATTTAAACTCCATAGCCAATGATTATAATTATTTTCTTCAACCCACTTGCTTCTCTCTCACTCATATTCCCTTGGCAAAACTGGTTAAATTCAACTCTCTTTTTTACCCTTTGACTACACTCACATCACTAAATGTGACTCGAGAAAAACACATAACTTATACTGACTGCTCTCACTTTAAATTCATAATCACTAATCTCAAGGGACACTCAATGCTATTCAGAAATCATACTATATTATTCTAGTATGGGTAGTAGGAAAGTTTTTGCTCTTCTACTCTCCTAGAAAACTATTCATACCTCCTGTTTCCTCAGACCTCCAACTACTCCTCCCCCTTTTGCACTTTTCATGTAATAATTCTACTTCCTATTTTACTGAAAAATTTGAAGCAATCAGAACAGATCTTCCACAACTCCAACACACTCTCCTGGTTTCTCTCTGACTATTCCTTCTCCTTCTCTTTTGCTGATTCCTCTTCATTTCCCTGACCTCAAATATTGGAAGGTCTCAGTGCAGAAACATTTTACTTCGTCTATTTTTCTCTCTAACCTTATACTTTCAGCATCTCATCCAATCTAATATCTTTTAAATATCATGTATATGCTGACAACCTCCAAATTTATATCTCCAGCCAGGCTTTCTCCCCTGAACTCCAGACTAATGTATATCCAGCTGCCTACCCATCATCTCCATCTGGATATACGATAGGCATCTCATATTTTATATCTTACCCCCAAACCTGCTTCTACTACAGTCTTTCCAATCTCAGTTCTATTTGTTCAAACCTAAAACCTTGGAGGCAAATCCTACTGGCTCTCTCTTTAAAACATACCTAGAATCTGATTATTTATCACTACCTCCACTGCTACCATCCTGGTCCAAATTACCTTAATCTCCTGCCCAGATTATTGCAATGGCATCCTAACTGGTCTCTCTGTTTCTGTCCTTGTCTTTATCATCCTTGTCAGCATAGCAGCCACAGTCATAGTGTTAAAATAGAAGTCAGATCATATTACTTTCCTCCTCAAAACTCCAATGGCTTCTTCTTGTCTCAGGGTAAAAGTAAGAGTCTTAACAATACTCTCCAATGCTATCCATTATCTGTTTTACTATCTCCCTTCTGATGTAATCTCTTCCTATTTCCTCCTCACTCACTCTACTAATCCTACCATACTAGATTCATTGCTTTTCTTTTCTTTTTTTAAAATTAATTAATTTATTAATTTTTGGCTGCATTGGGTCTTCATTGCTGCATGCAGCCTTTCTCTAGTTGTGGCAAGTGGCGGCTACTCTTCATTGTGGTGCGCGGGCTTCTCATTGCGGTGGTTTCTCTTGTTGCAGAGCACAGGTTCTCGGCGCGTGGACTTCAGTAGTTGTGGCACGCGGGCTCAGTAGTTGTGGCTCGTGGGCTCTAGAGTGCAGGATCAGTAGTTGGGGCGCACAGGCTTAGTTGCTCCACGGCATGTGACATCTTCCTGGATGAGGGCTCTAACCTGTGTCCCCTGCTTTGGCAGGCAGATTCTTAACCACTGTGCTGCAAGGGAAGTCCCATTGCTTTTCTTTGAATATGCCCATGACAGGCATCCTCCTGCCTGAGCGTCTTTGCACTTATTTTTCCCTTTGCCTTAACCCATATATTAATATTGGTTCATATTTTTAGGTGTTTTCTTAAATTTCACCTCATTGAGACCTTCCATAATCACCCTATTTAAATTTGCATCTCCTTCAACACTCTTTTTCCCTTTGCTATTTTATTTTCCTCATAGCACTTGCCATCTTACAGCATACCACATATTTTATTTGTATATTTTGTGTTTTGTCTTCATTCTCTCTACTAGAATGTAAGATCTATGAGGGTAGAAGTTTTGTCTGATTTGTTCTTTACTGTATCCCTAGAGTCTAGAAAAGTGCTGAAAAAATGATAGGCACCAAGTACATATTTATTGACTACCCACGGGATGCCAGACTTTTACTAGTTGTTGAGCATATTACTGTGAACAGACCATCATTCCTATCCTGGAGGAGCTTATGGCCTAATTCAGGAAACCAACTTTAAACACAAAATTATCCAAATAAATATTCAACTACATAAGTACCATTAAACAAAAGTACTGGTTGATATAAGGTCATTAAACAAAGGGCCATCAAACCTGCTCTAAGGAGTCAGGAAGGTTTTCCCTTATGAAATGATATTTAAGTTGATACCTGACTGATGAGATAACAAAGCATAACAAATAGAAGGAGTAGCATATACAAAAGCCCTGAAGGAAGAAACAGCTTGCCCTCTTCACAGAACTACAAAATCCCTAATGTTACTGGAATATAGTGGTAGAGAGTATTTTCAATTTGTGTTTCTCTGAAAGCAGAGTCAGAGACACAGTCTTGGATGCAGGTAGTTTATTTGGGAGGCAGGTAGTTTATTTAGGAGGTAATCCCAGGAACCAGAAAGGAAGGAGTGAGTAGAGTGAAATAGCGAAAGAGGAAATCAAATATAAGGATGTGTTATTGAGTTTTTTGGTAATCCACTTTAAAGAGACTTGAGCATTTATCCACAAACCCCACACCTTATCAATTGAGAATTGCCCCAGATAGGGGTTAAATCCCCCACTCATCTGTACTGTGCTTGCCAAATGTGCTGAGCAAGCTTCCATGGTGTCTGGAGAAGCCTAAGGATAGAATGCCGACTTATTTGAGTAGGACACTGCCAATATGAAGTGAACTGGAATGATGTAACACAGATATAGCTAAAATCAGAGATACGTTCTGAATATGTGATATGGGTGGTACCAGAGTTATCTGCTACAAAAGGGGAGAGTGCCATTGCTATAATAATTACTATTTTAAATTAAGAATGGAGTTGCCTCAGAACAAGAACAGCTAAATTTGGAATCATTGTATTTCAATGCTTAACTTCTTTCCTTCTCAAAATCAAATTCAGTTTTTGGTCTAGTTAGGATGCAGTAAGAATATTTATTACATTTATATTTGTTGACTTCCTATTACATGAACTGCCCTCATGGAATTTATAGTTTATTTGGGGAGATAAGACAACTTTGTAAGATGTACAAATTGGTGAATGACTCAGAATAAAATATAAAAAATAAAGTGCCTCAAATTTAGAGACATGGAGTGTTCAAGAAGGGAAAATATTCCTAACCTCATTCTTAAAATATTAAATTGTTATTACTATAGGAAGTGGGGTACTTTGTATATTTGACACCAGAAATGGATCATTTTGCTAACATATTCCTCCTCTTGATGACAAAATTATTTTTAGTGAAAATCAGAAAATAAAATGAATAATCATAATGGCCAGAAAAAAAAGACAGACCGTGAAAATCTTCTTTTTTGTTGAGATATAATTGCCATCTAACATTATATTAGTATCAGGTATATAACATAATGATTCAATATTTGTATATATTGTGAAATGATTACTGCAATAAGTCTCATTAACATCCATCACCACATATAGTTAAAAAATTTTTTTCTTGTGATGAGAACTTCTAAGATCTACTCTCTTAGCAACTTTCTAATATACAATACAGTATTAACTATAGTCACCATGCTGTACATTACATCCCCATGACTTATTTATTTTATAACTGGAAGTTTAAAGTTACCTTTTGACCACTTTCACCTATTTTTCATACCCGCATCCCCTGCTTATGGCAATCACCAATCTGTTCTCTGTATCTATGGGTTCATTTTTTGTGGACTTGTTTGTTTGTTTAGATTCCACATATAAGTGAGATCATATGGTATTTGTCTTTCTCTGTCTGACTTATTTCACTCAGCATAATGCCCTCAAGGTCTATATATGTTGTTGCAATTGGCAAGATTTCCTTTTTATGACTGAATAATATTCCATTGTTTATATATATCGCATTTTCTTTATCCAGTCATTCATCAGTGGACACTAGGGTTGTTTCCATATTATGGCTATTGTAAATAATGCTGCAATAAACATAGGGTGCATATAATCTGTTTGAGTTAGTATTTTTGTTTCCTTCAGATAAATACCCAGAAGTGGAATTGCTGAATCATATGGTAGTTCTATTTTTAATATTTTTAGAAACCTCCATACTGTTTTCCATAGTGGCTGCACCAGTTTACATTCCCAAAAAAAGTGCACAGGACTCCCTTGTCTCCACATGCTTACCAGTACTTGTCATTTCTTGTCTTTTTGATAGTAGCCATTCTAACAGGAGTGAGGTGATATCTCACTGTGGTTTTGATTTCCATTTCCCTGATGATTAGAGATGTTGAGCACATTTTCATGTACCTGTTGGCCGTCTGTATGTCTTCTTTAGAAAAATGTCTATTCAAATCCTCTGTCCATATTTTATTTGGATTGTTGATTTTTTGCTGTTGAATTGTGTGAGTTCTTTATGTTTGGGATGTTAACTCCTTATCAGTTATACGATTTGCAAATATTTTCTCCCATTCCATAGGTTGCCTTTTCTTTTTGCCGATGGTTTCATTTGCTGTGTAGAAGCTTTTTTGTTTGATGTAGTCCCACTTGTTTATTTTTGCTTTTGTTGCCTTTGCTTTTGGTATCAAATCCAAAAAAATCATTGCCAAGACAGATGTCAAGGAGTTCACTGCTTATGTTTTCTTCTAGGAGTTTTATGGTTTCAGGTATTATGTTCAAGTCTTTAATCCATTTTAAGTTGACTTTTGGTATGATATAAAGCAGTGGTCTAGTTTCATTCTTTTGCATGTGACTGTCCAGCTTTCTCAACACCATTTATTGAAGAGACTGTCCTTTTCCCATTGTATATGCTTGGATCCTTTTTTTGTAAATTAATTGACCATATATGCATGGATTGAAAATCTTCTTTTATTGAAAACAAAAAATAAAAAAGTAAATATTATAGCACAGAAAAATAAAAATAAAAGATTAATGCTTTTTAATTTATTTTTAAAATTAATTTATTAATTTACTTATTTATTTTTGGCTGCGTTGGGTCTTCATTGCTGCACGTGGGCTTTCTCTAGTTGTGGTGAGTGGGGGCTACTCTTTGTTGTGGTGCACGGGTTTCTCATTGCAGTGTCTTCTCTTGTTGCAGAGCACGGGCTCTAGGTGCACAGGCTTCAGTAGTTGTGGCACACAGGCTCATTAGTTGTGGTGCACAGGCTTAGTTGCTCCATGGCATGTGGGATCTTCCTGGACCAGGGCTCAAACCTATGTCCCCTGCATTGGCAGGCAGATTCTTAACCACTGAGCCACCAGGGAAATTCCTAATTAATTTAGTTTTAAAGGGGAAAGAAAATTATACTTACATAATATTTTGTAATACATTTTGCAATAATGAATAACATTTTGTTTTTAAGACTTAATGTCTGCATATTTGCCCATGACTTCATCAAAATTGATCTTCTTCACATACTCATATTCAGTAGAGAATGTATAAAGATTTGTCAATCTATTTTTACTCACTGATTGAAGAAATCTTTTTATTGACTTTAATTTAGAAAAGTTTCTTTCAAGTGAAGCAACATATCTACAAAAAGTTAGGAAAAAGCTTAAACAAAAAGGATAAGCTTGGCAGAGATTTACAAAAGTCCCATTTTACAATAAATTTTTGAAATTATACATCTTTGCTTCTTCAGGATCGATTTTAGCAGCTTTCAAATGTTTCTGCATTTAAATTTGTAATAGTAAACACAAATAAAAACTCCATATAATGATGTAAAATGACAGAATTGAAGAAGTCAATTTCCTTTCTTCATCTTTACAATCTCTGTCTTATTATTTATATCAAATTTACTGTCTAAATGCAGAAATATTTAGTAGCACAGGGGTTGGAGACAAGAACGACATATGTAGTGAACTCAAACAATTCTGAACCATTATGAACTTACTCTAAAAACAAATGTGTAGCTGAGTCTGAGTGTGTTTCAAGCTGATTCCAAGTTAACTTCCATGTAGAATACAATGTTTAAATGATTTTAAAATGTGCTAATTGGGGAGGGGGGTAGTTTGGGAGTTTGGGATTGACGTGTACACACTGCTGTATTTAAAATAGATAACCAACAAGGACCTACTGTAAAAATAAATAAATAAATAGAAACAACAACAACAACAAAAAAGAAGAATACAAAAAATGTGCTAATTGGAAGCTTATGTATATATTATTAAAACACAATCATTTAGAACTTAGACTAACAAAAGATTTGGGGGACAGGATATTTTATCATTGATATGGTTTAGAAGTGCTGATATATGATGATAATAAAAGGCAGATCTACCTTTCGTCAGTTTTTAATTATTGTTTTTAATTCTCTACACTTAGTTCACCTCCTTATTGCCTTCATTCAGAGCAAACTACTCCTACTGTCCCATCCTTGGTACACCACTAACTCTAGATAGGTTTTAAACTTTATCCTAAACTATATCCTTATTTCTGAGATTTAGACTGAAAAGACCAGTGTATTAGGCCAACTAGGAATTTGCATGAATTGTTTTGCATAAAGTTTGGGGAAAGAAGTCATAAAAGAAGTAGGGTGAAAAGAAAAATTGGGAATACAACATGGAGTTTGTCTTAGAGAATGGGTCCAACTAATGGACTTAGGTTTGAAGCCCTTGGGTACTCTAACAAGATATGGAACAGGCTATTTTTAGAAAATACTCTGGGAGAATTTGGGTCACAATCAGCACTGCTTCATTCCCAGGTTTATAAAGTGTGGAAGAAGAGCATTCTCTTCTCTTCTGCCCTAAATATTGCCTATTGAAACTCTAAGAAATCCAACAGTATTTTGGCAGCTAAAGGATTTTAGCAGCTAAAGGATTGTATCATATTGGTACTAGCAGCCTTGGGAGCATCAGGAAGCAGTGCCTTTGAAATAGACATCAAAATATTCAAGATGAGCCTCAGGACTAGTGTCAGTGCAGAGGCATCATTAAATAATTTCATGGGCAGTTGGAGGTCAGGGGATTTCACTGAAGGGAGTTTGGCAGGAGAGTATGACATGACAGATGGTAGCAGAAGGACTATTCATGATCTTACATGAGATACTCTCAGACTTCCAGACATAACTGGGTGAGATTTTGGAGGTGAGAGATTAGGGATCCTAGAATAATAATAATAATAATAATAATAATAAATAAAACAACAAAAAGCCATTCTGAGTACCTAGGTATATGCAAAATTTCTTTCTTTTCATGGGATCATTCCAATGCTACAAACATGCTCTAGTATTCCATCTTTAAAAACCCTCCCTTGACACTAAATTCACCTTCAGTCACCACCTCATTTCTTTCCTCCCTTTCACAGCAAAATTCTCTTAAGTTGTCAAACCTACTGTCCATTCTTCCTCATCTCCAGTTTATTCTTCCCACTTCATTCCAGCTTCTGCTCTTATCATTTCACTGAAACTACTCTTGTCAATGTTATCAACAACCTTAGTATTACCAACTGCAATGAATAGTTCTCTTTCCTCATTTTACTTGATCTCTCTGCAGTATTCAACACTTTTCTTCTTGAACTTTTTTATAAATCTTTTGACATCACTGTATCCTGATTTTTCCCCCTACCTCTCTGGTTCCTCCTGCTCAGGCTTTTTTTTTTTTTTTTGCAGATTCTTCTTGTACTTGAGCACGAAGTGTTCCTCAAGTCAATTTATTCAGTCCCAAAACTGTAAGGCTAAATTTCATATCCAGCTTTGACCTCTTTTCTGTGTTTAAGACACTCATATATAACCATTTATTTGATTTTTCCATTGTATATCTCAAATAAGCATCTCAAGTTGAACAGATCTAAAACTGAGCTTCTGCTATTCCCTGACACTCCTTACCCCAAATCCCTGTTCTTTCTTGGTTTTCCTCATAGTAGGCACTCAGTATAAATTAGTAGAATGAATGAATGAATGAATGAATGAATGAATATTTACATTGCCTCATTTCATTCTGACAATTATTGTAGGTGCTATTTTCAGCCCCATCTTAAAAATGAGGAAGGCAAAGTAAGTAGCAAATATATTAGAGGGGGCTTCCCTGGTGGCGCAGTGGTTGGGAGTCTGCCTGCTAATGCAGGGGACACGGTTTCGAGCCCTGGTCTGGGAGGATCCCACATGCCGCGGAGCAACTAAGCCCGTGAGCCACAACTGCTGAGCCTGTGCGTCTGGAGCCTGTGCTCTGCAACAAGAGAGGCCACGACAGTGAGAGGCCCGTGCACCGCGATGAAGAGTGGCCCCCGCTTGCCACAACTAGAGAAAGCCCTCGCACAGAAACGAAGACCCAACACAGCAAAAATAAATTAATTAATTAATAAACTCCTACCCCCAACATCTTAAAAAAATATATATATATATATATATTAGAGAAGCAAAGTAAATAATAATGTAAAGAATATAAAATTTCAGAGCCAGGTTTATAATCTCAGTCTGCTTTTCTCTAAAGCTCAAATGCTTCCCCTCTATGCTATAAACGGCTTCTATCAAAACAGGATGATTATCATGAATAAGATTGTATTTGTGACCATAATCTAGTGCAAACTGGAAGCATCAGCTACATTATTATTAATTACAATGATGATAACAGTCATTACACAGAGCACTTATTGGACACCTTTCACATACCAAACATCATGAGAGGCCTTTTCTTTTTTAGTAATAGACTTTATCATTTAGAACAGTTTTAGATTTACAGAAAAATTGAACAGATAGTATAGAGAGTCCCAATTTACCCCCTTATCCACACAGTTTCCCCTATTATAAACATCTTTTATTATTAGTATGGTACATTGTTATAATTAATGAACCAATTGTTGTATTATTTTTAACTAAAGTCCACAGTTTATTCATATTTTCTTAGTTTTTACCTAATATCCTTATTCTGTTCCAGGATCCCAAGTTACTTGTTTATCTCCTTAGGCTCCTCTTGGCTGTGACATTTTCTCAGACTTTCTTTGCTTTCTTTGAAAGCCTTGACAATGTTGAGGAGTACTGGTTAGGTATATTGTAAGGTTGTTCCCTTATTGGAATTTGTCTAATGGTTTTCTCATGATTAGATTAGTTATGGTTTATTTTGTTAATTTTTAGAAAAAGCTTTATTTCTTTAGAGCAGTTTTAGATTCACAGAAAAGCTGAGAGGAAGGGACAGAGATTTCTCACATACTCCTTGCCCCTTACACATGCATAGTCTCCCCCGTTGTCAACATCCCTTACTTGAGTGGTACATTTGTTGCAATTGATAAACCTACACCAACACGTCACAACCACCCAAAACCCATACTTTACCTTATGGTTAACTCTTGATGTTGCACATTCTATGGGTTTGGACAAATATATAATATACATCCATCATTTTAGTGTCATACAGAGTATTTTCACTGCCCTAAAAATCCTCTGTGCTCTGACTATTCATCTCTCCAAACACCCAACCCCCGGAAACCACTGATCTTTTTACTGTTTCCATAGTTTTGGCTTTTCCAGCATGTCACACAGTTGGAATCATACAATATGTAGCATTTTCAAATCAGCTTCTTTCACTTAGTAACATGTATTTAAGATTCCTCCATGTCTTTTCATGGCTTGATAGCACATTTCTTTTTAGCAGTGAATAATATTGCCTTGTCTGGGTGTACCACACTTTATTTATCCATTCACCTAGTAAAGGGTATCTTGGTTGCTTTCAAGTTTTGGCATTTATGAATAAAGGTGCTGTAAACATCCGTGTTCAGCTTTTTGTGTGAACATAAGTTTTCAACTTTTGGGGTAAATACCAAGCAATACAGTTGCTGGACCAAATAGTAAGAGTAGGACTTCCCTGGCGGTCCAGTGGTTAAAACTCTGCTCTTCCACTGCAGGGGGTGTGGGTTCGATCGCTGGTCAGGAAACTAAGATTCCACATGCCCCGCGGTGCAGCTAAAAAGAAAGAAAAAAAACTAGCAAAAAAAAAAAAAAGAAAAAAAATCCCCACATAGTAAGAGCATATTAGTTTTGTAAGAAACTGCCAAACTTCCAAGGTGGTTGTACCATTTTGCATTCGCACCAGCAATGAATGAGAGTCCCTGTTGATCCACATCCTCGCCAGAATTTGGTGTTGTCCGAGTTCCGGATTTTGGCCACTGTCATAGGTGTGTAATGGTATGAGTTACAGGGTTTTTGGAAGAAGATTACAAATGTAAAGTGCCATTTTTATTATATCATATCAAGGTTACATACCACCAACATGACTTATGACTGTTGATGTTGACTTTGCTCCCCTGACTGAAGGAGTGTTTGTCAGGCTTCTCCACTGTAAGGCTCTTCTTTCTTCCCCCCTTTCCATATTATACTCTTTGGAAGAAATTTTCTGTGTGCAGTCCACACTCAGGGAGTGGGAACTTATCTCCCTTTCCTTTAAGTTGGAGTATCTACATAATTTGTTTGGAATTCTTCTGCATGGGAGATTTATCTGTTCGCCCCTATTTATGAATTTATTCAGTCATTTATTTGTATCAATATGGACTCATGAATATTTATATTATACTTTTGGTTATAATCAGATGCTGCTTTAATTTGAACAATGCTCAAATTGTTCCAGCTCTGGCCATTGGGAGTTCTTTCGGTTGGCTCCTGTGCCCCATTGGCATGTCCCACTCAATGTGTGTATGTGTGTGTTTTGAACAATTCCTTACTTTCTGGTGCCACAAGATGATCCAGGCTATATTTACCCATCCGTATCTATATTAATCAAACATGCATTCTTACTGATGTCTTCAACTTGAATCCATTACCACATTCATAATTCTAGTCTATTTCCCTGGCTCTTCTTTTCTGTAACCTCCCAGTAATAAGAGGAAATGTATATATATTTGATCTTATTTATTCCTGTGAGAATAGCAATTATTATCTCATTTTATAGTTGAGGAAACTGAGGTTCAGAGATGATACATTTTTTTTCAAAGACACAGGGATTAAGAGGTGAAACTAGGACTTCTTCTGGAAGAAAAAGAACATTTAAGAGATGGAAATGAGAAGGTACTTGGTTTTTTAGTAGGCCATCCTGTGAATTGGTAAAGTGGATTAAGGCTCTGTTGGCATGGCCCTGAATTAAACATGGATTGTTTCAATGTTGTGTGTACCTCTTTGAGGAGCAAACTATTATACTGAAAATTTGTTATTAATTATATGCCACTCCATGAATCACCTGAAAGACTATTTAAATTTTATATCTTCTAAAAGAGGCATGATTTGCTCTTAAATTATAAAGATCATTTTGTGTTCTACATTTTAAATCAGTTGATTAAAGGATAATAAATAGGAGTGGATTAGATAGAGTAATTGCACCTCTAGTCAAATTTCCTGCCCCACTTAAAAACTTAAAACAACAACCATGCCTCCCCCAAATTATGGCTTACTTTAAAATCTTTATCTTTGACTGCTCATTGAAAAGGGAGCTCTGTGATAGAAGAGCTTAAGAAACAGTGAATATATATCAATCCCCTTTTGCAAATTCATGTTTGCTTATTAAAGTAAGTGATAAAACCTGCAATAAAAAAATTACTTCAACTTTTTAGTAACTGCTTCCTAAATTTATTTGTCCATAAACTGCTTTTTTCATGTAAGGGCTATTAATATCCCATAGATCGATATTTGGAACACAATTATTTATTCATTTCATAAGAGAAAGAACCTTGTTTATTTTTTCTGTTTTCAGAATTCAAAATAGGGACTGGCACATAATAGGTCCTCAATTAATGTTTGTTAAATAAGTGGATGAGCAAATGTTTATTAAGCATCTGCTATATGCCAGTTGCAAGCAATACAATGGTGGAAAAATAAACATGGTTTCTGCCCTATGTAACTTACAGTTTACCAGAGAAGATTGTAAATAAGCAAGTAAAAATAAATAAATTTTAGATAAAAGTTATTATGGAAATAGTTACAATGTTGAGATGGAGAATAAAGGAGGAGACAGGAATGGTACTCTAGAAGATAAGCAGCTAGCTCTTCAAAGCATTTACGCAAACACAACAGTTAACCAGAATCTGAATATTTCTAGCATCAACCTTCATTCAGAATCCATGTTGAAATCATTGATATTAAAGTACTTGCACTAAATGGATGGCATGCTCAAAAGGACTTAAATTGCCACCATGGAGAACAGTATGGAGGTTCCTTAAAAAACTAAAAATAGGGCTTCCCTGGTGGTGCAGTGGTTGAGAGTCCGCCTGCTGATGCAGGGGACACGGGTTCGTGCCCCAGTCCAGGAAGATCCCACATGCCGTGGAACGGCTGGGCCCGTGTGCCATGGCCGCTGAGCCTGCGCGTCCGGAGCCTGTGCTCTGCAACGGGAGAGGCCACAGCAGTGAGAGGCCCGCATACTGCAACAAAACAAACAAACAAACAAACAAAACTAAGAACTACCATATGACCCAGCAATCCCACTACTGGGCATATACCCTGAGAAAACCATAATTCAAAAAGAGTCATGTACCACAATGTTCATTGCAGTTCTATTTACAATAGCCAGGACACGAAAGCATCTTAAGCGTCCATCAAGAGATGAATGGATAAAGAACATGTGGCACATATATACAATGGAATATTACTCAGCCATAAAAAGAAACAAAATTGAGTTATTTGTAGTGAGGTGGATAGACCTAGAGTCTGTCATACAGAGTGAAGTAAGTCAGAAAGAGAAAAACAAATACCATATGCTAACACATATATATGGAATCAAAAAAATGGTTCTGAAGAACCTAGGGGAAGGGCAGGAATAAAGACGCAGACATAGAGAATGGACTTGAGGACACAGGGAGGGGGAAAAGTAAGCTGGGACGAAGTGAGAGAGTGGCATGGACATATATACACTACCAAGTGTAAAACAGATAGCTAGTTGGAAGCAGACGCATAGCACAGGGAGATCAGCTAGGTGGTTTGTGACCACCTAGAGGGGTGGGATAAGGAGGGTGGGAGGGAGACACAAAATGGAGGGGATATGGGGATATATGTATATGTATAGCTGATTCACTTTGTTATAAAGCAGAAACTAACACACCATTGTAAAGCAATTATACTCCAATAAAGATGTTAAAAAAAAAAAACTCAGTGGATGGGTTCAACTGCAGAAGAGAGGGATCAGAGGAAAGAATCCGTGAACTGCAAGATAGAACAATAGAAATTACTCAGTCTGAAAAACAAAGAGAAAATAGACTTAAAAAAATGAACAGAGCCTCAGGAATATGTGGGACAATAACAAAAGATCTAATATTTATGTCATTAGAGTCCCAGAAAGAAAAGAGAAAGAAGACATGACTGAAAAAATACTTGAAGAAATAATTGCTTAAAACTTACCAAATATGGCAAATAACGTAAACCTACATATTCAAGTATCTGAGTAAACCTAAAGAAATCCAAGCCAAAACACATCATAGTTAAAATTTTGAAAACTAAAGACATTAAAAATCTTGAAAGCAAGGAAAGAGAGAAACAACACCTTACCTATCAGAGAAAAACAATTCAAATGACAGTGGATTTCTCATGAAAAGCCACAGAGGCCAGAAAGAAGTGGTACAACACTTTTCAAATGCCAAAGATAAGAACTCTGAATCCAGAATCCTACATCCAGCAAAAATGGCCTTAAGAAATGAAGGGAAAATCAAGACATTCTCAGATGAAGGAAATCTAAAAAATTACTATCAGCAGACCTACACTAAAAGAATGGTTAAAGGAAATTCTCTAAACAGAATGGAAGAAACTAAAAGAAACAACCTCGGAGTATCAGAAAGGATGAAACAATATAGTAAGCAATATATGGTTTAATAGAATAGATTTTCCTTCTTTTTTGAGGTTTCTAAAACATGTTTGACACCTGAAACAAAAATTGTTACACTGATGTGGTTATAAATATCTGTAGAGGAAATATTTAAAACAATTATAAAAAGGGGAGCGTAAAGAAACACAAAGGAAGGTACTCCCCTCAACTGATAAGATGACATCAAGTAGACCATGATAAGTTACATATGTATGAGGTATACCTAGAGCAATCCCTAAAAAAACTGTACGAATAGACGCACTCAAAACTATTACAGGTAGCTGAGGCGATCCGGCACTGGAGCCTGCCCGGGCTCTTTGGTGGGGCTGGTGGCGGATTCTGGGAGGGCTCACACCGGGGAGTGCTTCCCAGAGCTTCTGCTGCCGGTGTCCTTGTCCTCGCGGTGAGACACAGCTGCACCCACGCTTCTGCGGGAGACCCTCCAACACTAGCAGGATTGTTTTGGCTGGATTACTTGTGAAACTAATAAAGCTTAAGCTTCAGACTTCTACTTGCATAGCCTCCTTCTAAAGCAGTGTGGAGGGTGGACCCAGGACAATGGCTGCTGCTCATAATTTGGAGATGGAGGAGGATGTGAATCTGAATAGGGATAGAGAGATGAAAGAAATGCTGGAAGAGGAGAAAATGAGAGAGGACAGGGCAGGTAAAGATCCCTTCAAGCCTAAAATGGTCCACAGGATTGTCTCAAAATGGATGCTTCCTGAACCGGTGCAAAGAACATACCTGGAAGGAGCTAACTGCCTCCCACCCCTGTGTTCATCATCTCCATCAGCATCGCTGAGGATCTCTTGCCAGCTCCATCTTTGACCCACTCAGATCTCTTGTGGGTGCTCAGGAGGAGTCTATGCTCTGATGGGAGGCTATTTTATGAATGTTCTAGTGAATTTTCAAGAAATGATTCCTGCCTTTGGAATTATCAGACTACTCATCATCGTCCTTATAATTGTGTTGGACATGGGATTTGCTCTCTACAGAAGGTTCTTTGTCCCTGCAAATGGGTCCCTGGTGTCTTTTGCAGCTCACATTGCAGGTGGATTTGCTGGAATGTCCATTGGTTATACCGTGTTCTGCTTTGATAAGGCACTGCTGAAAGATCCAAGGTTTTGGATAGCAATTGCAGCTTATTTAGCTTGCGTCTTATTTGCTGTGTTTTTCAGCATTTTCCTATCCCCAGCGAACTGACTTGCCCCTAACACAAAACAATTAATAAAAAGAGCCATCTGGGAAAAAACTGGAGAACTCTCTGTGAAGAAACAGAGAAGTCCCAGCAAATGCTAACAATTTTATAAAGAGGACAAAACACGCTTGAAGTCGTTGGTTTCAAAGACTGCTTACAAAAGGAGTTAGGGTTTAAGGAAGGGGCTCTTCTGAGTGCATGAGGGGGAAGAGGAAGAGAGAAAAGGAAAGGGAAGTGAGAACCAAAGATTGGCTCTTTCCCAGGCGTGCTGCGTGAGGGTATGTATCCTCTAAAAGAGACTTGCTCTCCTAGTAGGGTATAGTACAGAGATTGCTTGATAGAATCCACAAATAATGTTCTATGCTGAAAATAAAATCTTTTCACATCTGTTAAAAAAAAACCTACTATAGATAAATCAAAATGGAATTCTAAAAATTTCAAATAACACAAAGGAAGGCAGGAAAGAAAAACAGAAAAATGAAAAACAGAGAGAACAAACAGAAGATAAAAAATAAAATGGCAACTTAACAGATCAACAATTACCTTAAATGTAAATGGCCTAAATACCAGTTAGTAGGGACTTCCCTGGTTGTGCAGTGGCTAAGAGTCTGCCTGCCAATGCAGGGGACATGGGTTCGAGCCCTGATCCAGGAAGATCCCACATGCCTTGGAGCAACTAAGCCCATGAGCCACAACTACTGAAGCTCACATGCCTAGAGCCCATGCTCTGCAATAAGAGAAGCTAACACAATGAGAAGCCCGCACACTGCAGCAAAGAGTAGCCCCTGCTCACTGCAACTAGAGAAAGCCCGCATGCAGCAACAAAGACCCAATGCAGCAAAAAATAAATAAATAGGTTTATATTTTTTAAAAAACCCAATTAGTAGACGAAGATTGGCAGAGTGAATTTAAAAACACAACCCAACTATCTTGCTGTCTAAAAGAAACTTCAAATATAATGATCTAGGCAGGTTGACAGTAAAAGAATGGAGAAAGAGACATCATACAAACATTAATTAAAAGAGAGTAGCAATGGCTATATTAATATCAATAAAGTACAGTTTAGAGCAAAGACAATTACCAGAGACAGATAAATGCATTATATAATGTTCAATCCACCAAGAAGACACAGTAATCCTAAATACATATGCACCAAACAACAGATCTGCAAAACATGTGAAGTAAAAACTGATAGAACTGAAAGGACAAGTCCACAATTATAGCTGGAGACTGCAATACCCATCTGTCAACCACTGATATATTGGATAACAGATTTAAATATAAGAGCTAAACCTATTAGAAGAAGAAAAAAGAAAATGTCTTCATTATCATGAATTAAGCAAAGTTTTTGCAGAGAGGACCCTGAAAACCATGACAGAAAAAAATAATAAAAGGGCTTCATCAAAATTTAAAACCTGCTTATTGTAAGGATATACCATATTTTGTTTATTCACTCGTTGGTTAATGAACATGTGAGTTGTATCCACTATTTCGGCTACTATGAATAATGCTACTATGAACATTTGTGTACATAATTTCTGTGAACGTATGTTTTCACTTTTCTTTGATATATATATATATATATATATATATATATATATATACACACACACACTGCAAGCAGAGTTTCTGTATCATATGGTAACTCTATGTTTAACAATTTGAGGAACTGCCAAACTCTTTTCTAAAGTGGCTCTACTATTTAACATTCTTACCAGCAATGAATGAGGATTTCAATTTCTCCACATCCTTGTCAACACTTACCATAGTCTTTTAGATTGTAGCATCCTACTGTATGTGAAGTGGTATCTCCCTGTGACTTTGATTTGCTAATGATATTGAGCATCTTTTCATGTGCTTACTAACCATTAGCATATCTTCTTTAGAGAAATATCTATTAAAATATTTATGCCCATTTTTAAATTAGATCATTTGTCTTTTTATTATTATTGAGTTGTAAAAATTCTTTATATATTCTGGATACAAGTCCATTATCAAATATATGATTTGCATATATTTCCCTAAAATCCATTTTGAGCTTTTGTGCATGCTATAAGGGTCAAGATTAATTTTTCCCATTTAAATATCATTTGTTAAAAATATTAAACTTACTCCTTTGAATTATCTTGGTATGTTGAAAATCATTTGGCCATAATTGCATAGGAGTATTTCTGCAGATTCGATTCTGATTCATTGATTTATATATCTGTCCTTACACAAAGATCACAATTTTTTGATTAGTGAATTTTTTTAATTGTTCTTTTATTGTAAAATATATACAACAAAAATTACCATTTAAATATTTTTATAAGTACAATTTAGTGGAACTAAGTTACATTCACAATGTTGTGAAGTTATCACCACTATCCATTTCCAGTAACTCTGTACCTATTAAACAATAATTCCCCGTCACCTTCTCCCTCCAGCCCCTGGTAACCACTATTCCACTTTCTGTCTGTATGAATTTGCCTATGCTAAGTACCTCATATAAGTGGAATCACACAATATTTATCATTTTGTGCCTGGGTGACTTCACTTATGTTGTTTTTGAGGTTCATTCTTTTTGTAGAATGTATTAGAATTTCTTTCCTTTTTAAGGCTGAATAAATTCTGTTGTATGTATATACCACATTCTGCTTATCCATTTAACTGTTGATGGACAAGGGTTATGGCTTCTGGCTATTGTAAACAATGCTACTGTGAACATGGTACAAGTATCTGAGTCTCTGCTTTTAATTCTTTTGGGTGTATATCTGGTAGTAGAATTGCTGGGTCATCTGGTAATTCTCTGTTTAACTTTTTGAGGAACCATGAAAACTGTTTTCCACAGCACCTGCACCATTTTATGTTCCCACAAACAATGCATGAAAGTTCCAATTTGTCCATGTCCTCACCAACACTTGTCATTTTCCTTTTTTTAAAAAAAATAATAGCCATCCTAATGGGTGCGAAGTGACGTTTCATCATGGTTTTGATTTGCATTTCCCTAATGATCAGTGATGTTGAGCATCATTTCATGTGCTTATTGGCCATTTGTATTTCTTCTTTGGAGAAATGTCTATTTGAGTCGCATGCCCATTTTTATTTTTTATTTTTAAATTTATTTATTTATTTATTTGGCTACATCGGGTCTTAGTTGCAGCACACGGGATCTTTGTTGCAGCATGTAGGATCTTTTGTTATGGCGTGTGGGCTCTCTTGTTGTGGTGCGCAGGTTCCAGAGTATGCATGCTCAGTAGTTGTGGCATGCGGGCTCTAAAGTGCATGGGCTTAGTTGTCCCGCAGCATGTAGGATCTTAGTTCCCCAACCAGGGATTGAACCCACGTCCCCTGCACTGGAAGGTAGATTCTTAACCATTAGACCACCAGGTAGGTCCCTTATGCCCATTTTTAAATTGGATTTTTTGTTGTTGTTGTTGAGTTGTAGGAGTTCTTTATATATTCTGGATATTAATCCCTTATCAATTAATTCTGGATATATGATTTGGAAATATTTTCTCCTCTGTAGGTTGTGTTTTCATTCTCTTGATAGAGTCCTTTGGTTCACAAAAGTTTTTAATTTTGATGAAGTTCGACTTATTTTTCCTTTTATTGCCTGTGCTTTTGATGTTGTATCAAATAAATCACTGCCAAAACCAATGTTATGAAGCTTTCACTCTATGTTTTATTTTAGGAGTTTTATGGTTTTAGCTCTTACATTTGGGTCTTTGATTCATTTTGAGTTAATTTTTGTATGTGGTGTAGGGTAATGCTCCAAATTAATTCTTTTGCATGTGGATACACAGTTTTCCTAGTAAAATTTGTTGAAAAAACTGTTCTTTCATTTAACGATCTTGGCAGCATTATTGAAATCATCTGACCATATATGTGAGAATAGAGTTCTGGGCTCTTTTTTTTTTGCTGGCGGGGGACTCTTTACTCTATTCCATTGGTTTTTATGTCCATCCTCATGCCAGTACCACACTGTTTTGATTACAGTAGCTTTGTAGTAAGTTTTAAAATAAGGAAGTGTGAGTCTTCCCTCTTCATTCTTATTTTTCAAGGTTGTTTGGGCTATTTGGAGTACCCTGAGATTCCATATGAGTTTTAGAATGAGTTTTTCTATTTCTGAAAAAAAAATGTAGTTGGGATTTTGATAGAGATTGCATCGAATTGGTAGATTACTCTGGGTAGTATTGTCATCTTAACAATATTAAGTCTTCCAACCCATGAATATAGGGTGTCTTTCCATTTATTTATGCCTTCTTTAATTCCTTTCTTTTTAAATTCCTTTCAGTGGTGTTTGCTGCTTCTCAGTGTATAAGACCAGTTAAATTTATTCCTAAGTATCTTATTGTTTTTTGATGCTATTGTAAGTGGAATTATTATTTTGATTTCCTTTTTGAATTGTTCATTGATAGTGTATAAAAATGCAACTGGTGTTTGGGTGTTAATTTTGTATCCTGCAACTTTGCTACTCTGATGAACTGATTTATTAGCTCTAAAGTGTGTGTGTGTGTAGAATTTTTAGTGTTATCTACATATAATATCATATCATCTGCAGACAGAGATGATTTTACTTCTTCCTTTCCAATTTGTATATCTTTTATTTCTGAAGTTTTTAAAAAAATTATTTTCCATTATGGTTGTTTTTTAATTGAAGTATAGTTGATTTACAACATTGTGTTAGTTTTTGGTGTACAGAAAAGTGATTCAGTTATACATATATACATATATTCCTTTTCATATTCTTTTCCATTATGGCTTATTACAGGATGTTGAATATAGTTCCCTTTGCTATACAATAGGACTTTGTTTTTTATCTATTCTATATATAATAGTTTGCATCTGCTAGTTCCAAGCTCCCAATCCAACCCCCCCTTCCCCTTGGCAACCATAAATCTGTTCTCTATGTCTGTGAGTCTGTTTCTGTTTCATAGATATGTTTATTTGTGTCATATTTTAGATTCTACATATAAGTGATATCATATGATATTTGTTTTTCTCTTTCTGACTTACTTCCTTTAGTATGATAATCTCTAGGTCCATCTATGTAGCTGCAAATGGCATTATTTCATTCTTTTTTATGGTTGAATAGTATTCCATTATACATATATCACATCCTCTTTATCCATTCATCTGTCGATGGACATTTAGTTTGTTTCCATGTCTTGGCTATTGTAAATAGTGCTGCTATGAACATAGGGGTGCATCTATGTTTTCAGGTTATAGTTTTGTCCAGATATATGCCCAAGAGTGGGATTGCTGGATCATATGGCAACTTTATTTTTAGTTGTTTCCTTTTTTTTTTTTGGCCACACCACATGGCATGTGGGATCTTAGTTCCCCAACCAGGGATTGAACCCGTACGCCTGCCATGGAAGCATGGAGACTTAACCAATACCTATTTTTAGTGTTTTGGGTAACCTCCAACTGTTCTCCATAGTGGCTGCACCAATTTACATTCCCACCAACAGTATATGAGGATTTCCTTTTCTCCACACCCTCTCCAGCCTTTGTTATTTGTAGACTTTTTGATGATGGTCATTCTGAACAGTGTGAGATGGTACCTCATTGTAGTTTTGATTTGTATTTCTCTAATAATTAGTGATGTTGAGCATCTTTTCATGTGCCTATTGGCCATCTATGCCTTCTTTGAAGAAATGTCTGTTTAAGTCTTCTGCTCATTTTTTGATTGGATTGTATGTTATTGAGTTGTATGAGCTGTTTGAATATTTTGGAAATTAAGCCCTTGTTAGTCGCATCATTTGCAAATATTTTCTCCTAGTCTGTATGTTATCTTTTTGTTTTGTTTATGGTTTCCTGTGCTGTGTAAAATATTTGTGAAGTTTTATGGTACATCTTGAAATCAGGTAGAGTTAGTCCTCCAACTTCATTTTTCTCTTCAAAATTATTTTGACTCTTCTAGGAACTTAGCATTTTCAGACAAATTGTAGAATCAGGCTGTCAATTTCTAATAAAAAGTATCCTCTAGGCATTTGAATGTGATTCTGTTGAATCCATTAATCAATTTGAGAAGATTAACATCTTAGTGGTATTGAGTTTTCCACTCCATGAGCCTATTATATCTCTCCATTTAGTTTTAAATTTTATTGGCAATATTTGTGGTTTTAAATGTATAGCTTGTGTACACATTTTGTTAAGTTTATCAGTAAATAATTTGTGTTATTAATAAGTAACTTCTTTTCTAATGTCTGTGCCTTTTATTTCTTTTTCTTACCTATTTCACTTGATAGGATAACCAATACAACATTGAATACAAGCAGTGAGAGAGTACATCCTTACCGTGTTCTTGATCTGATGGGGGAAAACGTTCAGACTAATAATTAAATATGAGGTTAGTTGTAATTTTTGCATAGATGACCTGTTGAGGTTAAAGAAGTCCCATTTTAATACTATTTTTTTTACTTTTTATCATGCATGGATATTGAGTTCCTCAAATGCTTTTTCTACATCTATTGAGATGATTATATGAGTTTTCTCCTGAATTCTGCTAACATAGTGAATTAAATTGATTGACCTTTGAATGTTAAACCAACCTTGTATTTCTGGGCTAAACTTTACTTCCTCAAGCTATGTTATATATTGCTGAATTCTACCTGCTAATATTTTGTTAAGAAGTGTTTTATCCATGTTTATGAGAGATATTCTATAGTTTTATTTTCTTCTGATACCCAGTTTTGGTATCAGGGTAATGTTGATGTCATAAAATGAATTGTAAAGTATTTCTACTTCCTCTATTTTCTGAAAGAGTTTGTGTAAGGTTAGCCTTGGTTCTTCCTTAATAGCTTGATGAAGTCAAAGCAGTGATGTCATTTGTGCCAGGAGTTTCCTTTGCATAAATTTTTAAAAAAATTTCTTCTGGCTTTGTTGAGTCTTAGTTGCAGCACACGGGATCTTTTGTTGCAGTGTGAGGGCTCTTCGTTGTGGTGCATAGGCTTCTCCCTAGTTGTGGTGCATGGGCTTCTCTCTTTCTAGTTGTGGCGTGCAGGCTCCAGAGCATGTGGGCTCTGTAGTTGTGGCACACGGGCTCTCTAGTTGTGTGGTGCACGGGCTTAGTTGCCCCACAGCATGTGGGATCTTAGTTCCCTGACTGGGGATCGAACCAGCATCCCCTGCATTGCAAGATGGATTCTTAACTACTGGACCACCAGGGAGGTCCCTGAAAAAATGTTTTAAACTAAGATTTCAATTTCTTTAATAGCTAAAAGGCTATTCAACTCATCAAATTTTTATTTCTTCTTGATTCAATTTTGTTAATTTATTTATCTGTTTTCTTCAAGAAGAAATGTGTCCTTTTCTTTCAGGTTGTTGAATTTATTAAGATAAATTTGTTCATAATTTTTCTTTTATTCTTTAAAAATCTGTAATGATTAATTTTTGTATTTGCTATTTCTTGATCAACCTAGCTAAAAGGTTTACAAATATTTTTAACCTTTTCAAAGAACCAGCTTTTGGTATCCTCTAACAAAGATATTCTCCTAATCACAATGCCAAAATCTCACCCAGGAAATTTAACATTGATATGTTAATCTTGTCCATTATACAGTCCACATTAAAATTTCCCTAGTTGTCCAAAAATGTCCTTTAAAGTTGTCTTTTATTCAATCAAGGATCCAAGATAAGGCCATGCATTGTTGCTGCATGTGTCATCTCTTTAATCACTTTTAATCTGTAACAGTCCTGTCTGCTTTTTTCTTTGATAGCATTGATATTTTTAAAGGGTCTAGCCAATTGTCTCATAGAATATCTCACAATCTGTTTTTGTCTGATTGCTTTCAAAGTTAGACTCTGGCTAAACATTCTTGGCAAGAAATTTCATGAGTAAAATTGTGTTCTTCCCACCGTATCATATCAGAAGGTACTTAATGTCAATTCATTCCATTACACTCATTCTAAGTATGATCACTTGATTAAAGTGATGTCCAAAATATCTCTCCATTGTAATAATACGTTTTCCCCTTTAGGATTAATAAGTAATCTTAAGGGTGATACTTTGAGTTCATGTAAATGATGCTGAAAAGTCGGCTTCTGTGCACCAGTGCCGAATTGAACCTTGGAGACAGAGTTTTGGATGAAGTAGAGAAGAACAGCTTTATTGCTTTGCTAGGCAAAGGGGGACACAGTAGACTCCTGCCCTGAAAAATTGTATGTCCCACACCCAGGAGGATTTGATGAGGAGTTTTATAGCAATGGTTCAAGGGTAGGGTTGCTGATAAGGATTAGGGTGTGTGCAGGGCCTACACTCCTTTAATCTGTTCTCAGGTAGTCTCCTGATGAGCTTCTCTGGTTCCTTTAATCTGAGCTCACATGGTCTTCTCTGGAATGAAGAATGCTAGCATCTTCCATTTGTTGGGGGTTTTAGTTCTGTAAAGAACTCAAAGATATTGTTATATGTATCCCTTGAGGTGGAACCAGGACCCTGCCCCAAGTCTGTACCACTGTTTCTTGGCTACTCCTCCCTTGTCTCTGCATCCCCTCACTTCCCTGATTAGCAACTCTTCGAATATGCCCTTTGGAACTCAAGGAAGGTCATGAAGGCTGGAGTCTATTCCCTATAAGAAACAAGGGACATGGAAAGTCTTCCATGCCCAGGAGCCTCACAGGGCCCTGCTCGGTTTCATAAATATCTTGTTACCCAGCCAACTTTCATACAATGATTTCTAACTAAGTACTATTACACTGGTGATTACAAAATAGCATTTCTTAATTCTCTCCTTCATTCTACTTTCCTTTTTCATTCAACACATATTTACTGGGTGTCTACCATGTGCTAGGCACCATGGTAGGAACTGGGGATAGTAAGGTGACAAAAAGAAACATATTTCCCCATTCTCATGGAGAGAAATAAATAAGGAAACAGCCTCTTCTTAGCACTCCAAGAAGGGGCTACCTAAAGCACATGTCCTACTTGGACTCATCATCATCTTTATATCAAGTAAAGGGCAGTAGACACATGTCTGGGTTTTGGTGTATTTTGTTGTTTGATTTTTGTTTTGTCTCCCTCTTTCTCTTTTTAAAAAAGATTTTATATATAATTCATATATCATAAAATTCAACCTTTTAATAAAGTGAACAATTCAGTGATTTTGGCATATTTGCAAGTGTTTAGCAATCACCACTATTTAGTTCAAGAACATTTTTATCACTCCTAAAAGGAACTTTGTACCCTGTGATAGTCATTCCCTATTTACCCCTCCAATAGCCCCTGACAAGAATTAGCCTACTTTCTGTGTATATAGCCTATTCTGGACATTTTATATGAATGGAATCATACAATACATAGTCTTTTATGTCTGGGTCCTTTCACTTAGCATAATGTTTTCAAGGTTCATCCATCTTGTACCATGTATCAGTACTTCATTCCTTTTTATGTCTGAAAATATTCCATTTTATGAATATATCATATTTTGTTTATCCATTCATCACTCCAAATAAGTTTATACAACTCTTCCTAACTTTTAAATGGCTGCATAATTCTCTGTTGTGTAAATGTGCTACAGTTTATTCTAACTAGCCTCTTGTGGATGAACATTTAGGATAGTAACAATATTTTGCTATTACAAATAATGTTTGTTTGTAATGCTGTTACAAACACACATAATGAAATACTTTACATATATTCTTCCTATTTTGAAGGCATAGTTTCAGGTTAAATTCCTACAATTAAGATTCTAGGGTTAAAACGCAAACACATATGTACTTTTATTACGTGTTGCCAAATTCACTTCATAGAATTTGTACCATTATTTTATTCCCACCAGCAATGAATAGAGTGCCTGTTACCCCATGGTCTCACCAACAGAATGCACTGTACATTTTTTACCAAATTAAATTTTTTTCTACCAAAGTTATCAGTGAGAATTATACTTTCACTTTGCATTTATCTAATTTTGAATGAAGTTGAATATTTTTTCAGATGTTTAAAGACCATCCTAGACTCTCCAGCCTTATGTGACTGGCCCAGATGAGAAGAACCCTGTAGTCAATCCACAGAACCACGTTAAATAATAAATCTAATTGTTTTAAGCCACTAAGTTTTGGGGTGGTTGGTTAACTAGCAAAAGCTAATGCATATAATCCTATTATCCTATTAGTCACAAATCTTATGACAGCCTAAATACAAGGGGCTGGAAAGTACAGTCTGCCTCTTGTGAGAAGAATAGCAAATTTACCTGGCAAAGGATATAGATACAGGGAGCACTGAGTAATTGGTCTTATAACTCAACCTACCACAGTATTTTTCTTTGCTCCTATCTTTAACAAGTTTAACATTTAAAAATTTTCCTTCTTTTATTATGTTCTGGAATAATTTAAGTAAGCTTGTCATTATTTGTGTTTGAGAGGTTGGAAGGATTTGCCTGTCAGACATATGACTTGATACTTTTTTGAGAGATACTTCTTTGGTAATTTTCTCTGTTTTTTTTCTATGGAAATTGGCCTATTTACGCTTTTTGTCTACATTGAGGTCAATGTGAGCAAATTTTATTTTACTAGCAATTATGTATTTTTAACTACACTCAAATATGTTTGCATAGAATTGTGCGAAATAGTTTTTCATTTTTTGCTTTGATACTCTCTATATCAATGTTTATTTCCCATTTGTCATTTCTTACTTTGTATATGTGTGCTTTCTCCCACATGATTAGGTAAGCTAGTGGTTTTTCTATTTTATTGACTTTCTCCAAAGAAACAGAAATTTTAATTTATTTATTATATAGTTTCTCTGTGTTCTACCTCAGTAATATTTGCTTTTATATTTATTATGTTCTCCCTCTGATTTCATTTATTTTCTTTTTCTAGGTACTTGAGTTGAAAAATTAATTCATGTAAATATATTCATTTTTATTGATATAAGTGTTTAAGAATGTTTTCCTCTGACCACTACTTTAATTATGTGACTGAGATTCTGACATCTAGACATTATTGTTAGTTTTTGAGAAATTCTGAGATTTTCATTTGTATTTTCCTTTTCAGCCAAGAGTTGTTTGCTAGAGAGTTATAATATATGTAGTTGGAAGAAGCTTTTTTTAGAAAATATTTTACTATTGATTTTTAGTTTTCTTAAATTGGAATAAGAGAATCTTATTTGTAATATATCTACTTTATAATATTTGTTGAGGGCTTGTTTTTTTTTTTTTTTTTTTTTTTTTTTTTTTTTGCTCACTATGTGACTAATTTTCCTAAATGCTTCATGTGCACTTGAGAAGCAGGTATATTTTCTATTATCAGAGTGTAAAGTTTGATATATGCATTAGGGCTACCATATTTTTTATGTTGTTTAGGACTTTTTAATTTTTACATCTTTATTAAAATTGAAATGTGTTGGATTAAGAATCATATGGTAGTGCATTTTTGTCTATTTCTCCTTACACCTCGTATAGGTACTTATTTGTGATGGTAAGTTCTTTTTTTCTTTTTTTTTACTATGAAAGTATTTATTTGTGATAATTGTATGTCAGTAAGACCAGCACAGACATGGCCTCTACAACGCTGTAAGGGGTTTTACATTTAAAATGCTCTCACACACGCACAGTAGGTGGGGCTGGTAGAGCATGGGGCTAGTGAAACCACTGCCAGAACTGCAGAGACCCACCCCCCCTTGCAGCTGGTGGTAAGTTATTTATGAAGTTGCTGTCTTATTTGGTTCATATAATTCATAACTTTTATAACTTCATTGTGTATTGTAGTCTTTAGTCATTATTAAAGTTTCCTTCTTTGTCTCATTTAATGTTTTTTGGCATGAATTCTAATTTGTCTGATGTTAGCATCATAAACTTTCTTATTATTTGTATTTCCCTGGTGTATATTTGCCCATCCCTTTATGTTTAGGCTTTCTGGTTCACTTAATTTTAGGTATGTATCTTAAATAAAGCATAGATTGACTTTTGTCCTGAAATTGGAAAATCTTTTTCTTTTAATAGGTGAATCAAGCCCATTTACATTTGTTGAAATGACCTATGTATTTGATCTCAACTGAAATAATACAAAGTATATTTTATGGCCATAGTGGGAATAGCCCATGGATCAAAGAGAAAGTCACAGGGGAAATTAGGAACATTTTTAATTGACTGAAAATGAAAACAGAGCATATCAGAATTTCTTGGATGCAGGGTAATTTGAGAAACAACTGTTTCTTTTAGAAAATAAGAAATATCTCAAATCAATAATCTAAGCTTCCACTTTAAGAAAACAAGAGCAAATAATGCAAATGATGTGAGCAACAAGGGGTTAATATCCAAAATATACAAACAGCTCATATAATTCAATATCAAAAAAACAAACAACCCAATCAAAAAATGGGCAGAAGACCTGAATAGACATTTTTGCAAAGAAGACATACAGATGGCTAGCAGGCACATGAAAAGATGCTTAACATTGCTAATTATTAGAGAAATGCAAATCAAAACTATAGTGAGGTGTCACATCACACTGGTCAGAATGTCTATCATCAATAAGTCTACAAATAACAAATGTTGGAGAGGATGTGGAGAAAAGGGAATGCTTGTATACTGTTGGTGGAAATGTCAATTGGTGCAACCACTATGGAAAACAGTATGGAGGTTCCTTAAAAAACTAAAAATAGAACTACCATATGACCCAGCAATTCCACTCCTGGGTATATATCAGGAAAAAATAAAAATGCAAATTTGAAAAGATACATACACCCCTATGTTCATAGCAGCACTATTTACAATACCCAAGACATGGAAGCAACCCAAGTGCTCATCAACCGATGATTGGATTAAGAAGATGCAGTATATATATAAAATGGAATATTACTCAGCCATAAAAAAGAATTAAATACTGCCATTTGCAGCAATGTGGGTGGACCTAGAGAATATTATGTTTAGTGAAGTAAATTAGACAGAGAAAGACAAATACTGTATGATATCACTTATATGTGGAATCTAAAAAAATAATACAAATGAATGTATATGCACAACAGAAACAGACTCACAGATATAGAAAACAAACTTCTGGTTACCAAAAGGGGAGAGGGAACAGGGAAGGGACAGATTAGGAGTATGGGCCTAACAGATACAAACTACTGTACATAAAATATGTAAGCAACAAGGCTATACTGTATAGTGCAGGGAGTTATACCCATTATCTTAATATAACCTATCATGTAGTATAATCTGTAAAAATACTAAATCACTGTGCTGCCACCTGAAACTAACACAATACTGTAAGTCAACTAAACTTCAAATAAAAAAAGAAAATAAGAGCAAATTAAACTGAAAGCAAGCAAAAAGGTGAAAATAATAAAGGTAAGAGCAGAAATCTGAAACCGAAAGCAGAAAAAAAAATAAAGAAAATCAATGAAGTCAAAAGCTGGTTCTTTGAAAAGTTCAGTATGATGATATCTTCAATTGATCAAAATAAATGAATGAAAGAGAGAGAAGATATTAATTGCCAACATTAGGGATGTGAGAGGATGTAACTGCCTGTACTACAGGCACAAAAAATAAGGCAATATTATGACCAACGTATTTTCAACAAATTTAACAACAAAAATAAAATGGACAAATTCCTTGAAAAACACAAAGTAACAAAGCTTACTAAATAACAGATTACCTGAATAGCCCTGTATCTATTTTAAATTTTGAATTTGTGGATAAAGACTTTGTTATGAAGAGGACTCCAGGCCCAGAGGGCTTCATCAGTGAATTCTACCAGATATTTAAGGAAGTTATAATACCAATTCTATATAAATTCTTTCATAATATAGAATAAGAGGGAACGCTTCCCAACTCATTTTATGAGGTCAGCATTACTGTAGTACCAAAACCAGAGAAAGATATGTCTTATCTCTTCAGGCTGCTATAAAAAAATACCATAGACTGGGTAGTTTATTAACAACAGAAATTTTTTGTGGGTGGTGGTGGTTTTTGTTTTTTTGCTGTGTGGCGCTGTTTGTGGGATCTTAGTTCCCTGACCAGGGATTGAACCTGGCTCGGGAGTGAAAGTCCCCTAACCACTGGACCGCCGGGGAATTCCCAACAACAGAAACTTCTCAGAGTTCTGGAGGCTGGGAAGTCCAAGACCATGGCTCTAGCAGATTCAATGTCTGGTGAAGGCCTGCTTTCTAGTTCATAGGTGAAAGGGACTAGGGAGCTCTGGGGGTGTCTCTTTTAAAAGAACACTAATCCTATTCATGAGGGGTCTACCCTCATGGTCTAAACACTTCCCACAGGCTCCATCTCCTACTACCATCACACTGAGCATTAGGTTTCAACATATGAATTTATGGAGGTGGGGGACACAAATATTCTATCTATTTCAAGATGTCAAGAGGAAACAAAGCTATAAGCCAATAACATTCATGAACAGAAACATAAAAATATTTAACAAAATATTCATAAATCAAAACCAGCAATATGAAAGAAGTAAAATACGTCAAGACCAAGTGAGATTTCTCCTAGGAATGCAAGGTTGATTCAATATTTGAAAATCAGTGTAATTCACATTTTAAACAGGCTAAAAAAAACACAATCATCTCAATAAAAGCAGGAAAAATTTGACAAATTCCACATTCATTTATGATTTTTTTTAAACTGAAAGCAAACTAAGAATAGAAGGAAACTTCCTTAAACTGATAAAAAAGCATCTGTGAAAAATCTAGAGCTAGCATCATAGTGAAAGACTGAGTGCTTTCCCTCTAAGATCAGGAATAAAGCAAGAATGTGCACTCTTTCCACTCCTATTTAACATTGTTTTGGAGGTCATAGCCTTGCAGCAAGGCAAGAAAAAGAAATAAAAGGCATACAGATTGGACAGGAAAAAAAAATTAACCTGTCTTTATTTACAGAAACATGATTATCTATGTTGAAAATTAAAAAGTATCTACAAAAAAAAGAAACTAGAATAATTAGTGAGTTTAGCAAGATTACAGGATATAATGTTAGTATACAAAAGTCATTGTATTTCTATATGCTAGCAATGAAAAACTGCAAATTGAAATGTAAATAGCATAAAAAATGTGAAATACTTAAGAGCAAGTCTGGTAAAATGTATAAAAACTGTATACTAAAAGTGGCAAAACATTAATGAAAGAAATGCTTAAACCTAAATAAGTAGTGAGATATTCATGGTCAAAAGACTCAAAATTGTTGAGATATCAATTTTCCCCAAATTGATTTATAGATTCAACATAATCCTAATCATTTTTTGAGAATTTGACATGTTAAATCTAAAATTTGAAAATGTATATAGAAATTAAAGGACCTGGAATATCAAAATTAAATTTGAAAAAGAACAGTTGCAGAACTCACACTACTTGATTTTGAGACTTATTATAAAGCTATAATAATCAAGACTATAATATTTGTATAATGATAGAATATAGATCAATGGTACAGAATAGAAAGTCAGAATTAGACCTACATATAGATGGTCAATTGATTTTTCCACAAAGACGTCAAGATAATTCAGTGGTTATGGATAATATTTTCAACAAATGATCCTGGAATAACTGGATATACATATGCAGTTTGTATATGTATATCCAGTCTTAAAAAGTTTTTTTAAGAAAAAACTTTAACCCTTTCCTCATACCATATACAAAAACTTACTTAAAATAGATCACAGATCTAAATGTAAATTCTGAAACTATGAAACTTCTAAGAGAAAAACTTTATTTCCCTGGTTTAGACAAAGATTTCTTGGATCGCACAAAGCATGAACAAGAAAAGAAAAAAATTGATAAATTATGCTACATTAAATTAAAAACTTCTCTTCAAAAGACATGGTTAAATGAAAATACAGGCCACAGATTAGCAGACAATATTTACAAAACACATATCTGATAAAAGACTTGTATCCAGAATATACAAAGGACTCTCAAAACTCAATAATAAGAAAGTAAAAACAAACAAACAAACAATAAAAATGGGCAAAATATTTTGACATTTACTTTGAGTTTTCCTTGAGTGTATTACCCTTTGGGGCTTCTAGCTTTATAATGGGGCCTTCTGTCAGTCTTTCCACCTCACAATTGCCCTAAGCATTGTCTTTTATCTTCTCCTTGAGTCTCCTTAAAACGAAAACTTTAGGTTACCAGGTGTTACTGGTTGAATTTTGCCCCCCTAAAAGATGTTGAAATCCTAACCTCCAGTACCTGTGAATGTGTTCTGGTTTGGAAATAGAGTCTTAGCAGATGATCAGGTTAAGATGAGATTATTAGGGTGGGCCCTAATTCATTATGGCTGGTATTCTTATAAAAAGGGGAAATTTGGACACAGAGGCAGACACACAAAGAGGGAAGACAGTGCAAAAACACAGGGAGAACAGCATCTACTAGCCAAGTTATGCCTCAGGCTACAAGAAGTTAGGAGAAAGGAATGGAATAGACTTTCCCTCAGCCCTCAGAATAAACTAACCTGATTTCAGACTTCTAGGCTTTAAAGTGTGAGATAATAAATTTCTGTTGTTTAAGCTTCTCAGTTTTTGATACTCTGTTATAGCAGCCCCAGCAAAGTAACACCCTAGAGATCAGTGGATGCCCCCCAGAGCACCTGGCATCAGGACTCACTTTCCCTCATTTTTGGCCTCTGTAAATTTCCCATACCTTCTTACCAGTGCAACTCTGAATTCCAAAATATGTTAAAAAAATTTTTATCCATCAGTTTATCTGTTTTGTTTTGGGAAGATTTTAAAGGAAATCTAGTCTTCATTTTGTTGGAAATGAAAGTCTACTTGACTCTTCTAGAGTTAACTTTCTGAAAATGGAGTTTGGTTTCTCAAAGGTACTTATTACTTTCCAAATCTAATTTATTATTTATTTTGTACCTTCATTAAGCCTAATATCCTATTATACTCCATATAAGGTATTTTGTTTCTCTCACTAGTTCCTTGAGGGCTGAGATGATGTCTTACCTTCATATACTCAGCATATGGAAAAATACCTCACATATTTTTAATAAGTTTTTAATAAGTGTGGTTATTAAACTGAATGTACTTGTGTATTGGTCACATGCATAGGTGCTTGGAGTGACGACTTTAAGTCTAAATTCAAAGTTTTTATTCTTAATCCACAAATGTCTGTGTTACTCAAGGTTATGTTCACCTAAGAGGGATTTTCTTTTCTTTCTTATTAATTTAACTAAATCTAAATCTCAGGAAACCTGTTGTTTTATAGCCTTCCAAGTTTTCTATGTTGAAGTATTAAATGACCTATTAATAAATATTATTCCTAATTATTACAACTATGTGAAGTAATTATTATTATACCCATTTTACAAATGAGGAAATGAGGATTAGAAAGGTTAAGTGCCTGTTCCAAGGTGAGGTACATAGTAAGTACCAGAGTTAGAAATAGAGTTTATTTGGCCCTGAAGCCATTCACTCACTATCCTCTACTACTTATTATGGATCCCATTATGTAATGATTATGAAACTCCTAGGTATTTTTCTATTCCCATTTGAGTCAGAATATCATAGTCACTTATTCGAAAATAATGAAAGATACCTTTCAAAATACCTATGTATGTACGTTTTTTATATTTTCTGTCCATGCAGTCACTTTCCATTGTTCACCTGCTATATTTGTTGGATATAGACACCTTCAGAGAGTACATGCTAGAAGAAGTCAATTATTTTGTGGTGGCTTTTCCTTTTTCTTCTCAATAAAGGAAAATTTCCACTATAGGATATTCAAATCAATATCATAAGTCTAATAAGATGTTTGGTAATAATTTTGCTCTTTTGGTGCAATCTATATCACATACTACCATGTACTTGCTTATACCTTGTTTGCTTTCCAGTTGTTATATGTATGCCACATGTAAACTTTATCTACCCAAATAGTTTTTAAGTTCCTTGGGGTCAAGAATGGATTTTCTGTTACTTTAGAGTCCCCATAATAATAGTTCCCATTTATTAAAGGCTTGCTGAGTACCAGGAAATTTACACATACTTCATTTATTATTTACAATAACATGACAAATTAGGTATTATTACCCCCATTTTGCAGATGTGGAAAGCTTTGGATATAATTAGTCCCCAAATTGTAAACCTATTAAGCAACTATAATGATGGGTCCTTAATATGTGATTATTGAGTTGACTGATTTGTGGTAATTTCTCTGAAAGATCTTTCCATCTGGCTATAATGAAGTAATAAAAGAAATGAGTTTGTATCCTTATGCTATAAATTACCAGCCTGTGACATGGGCAATTTACTCAACATCATTAAATCTGAGTTTCCTATTTGTAAAAATGGGAGAATAAAGCCCAATGCCTGAGGGGGTTATGAATATTAAGTTAGATAATACAGAGACTAAATAATAGATATTGATTTATTAACTTGCTTGATTTTGTGTTTCTTTTCTCTCTCCTCTTACTGAAATGTAAGTTGAATTAATATATGTATAAATTAAGAAGTACCAAAAAGAAGAGACAATTACTAAAGTGTCTCTTATCTTCTTTGTGTACACATGATTTAACAGCCTCCTAGATGATGACAAAATTCAACATATTTAGTACTTTTTATATGCTCACATTTTCACAACTATATTAAAATATCTTCGGAGAATCCTCTCAGATCAATTACTATCACACTTCCTAAACTCTTCCTACAGCAAGAGACTCACTTGCTTTTTAGCATGTTCATATCCCTTTCCTAAATATTTAGGATTTTATTTCCAACAATATTGAATAAGAAACCAGTAATCTTTTAATCTAATGGAAAAGGTTTTAAATATTTTTTCCTATCACTCCTTTTCCCTAAATTAATGGAAGATTTTCGTGTGAGACAATTCTTCTGTTGGTTGATTTAATATCATTGTTGTTCTTTAACTTGAATCTTACATCTGAATTTTATGTTTTGATCTGATTTCTCTTTAGTCTGTCCTATTGCTAAGTAAGGAGAAACCTCACAATGTCTATACAGAGTTCTGTTGTTTAAATCCTATATATTTAAACTCAAAATAATGATATAAAATATTACTTTACTGTAGAAACGTTAAATAAATCTTATGTTGATCCTAAATATAATCATATTTAGTTCATAGAAGACAAAATGTACTGCTGAAAATTCCCAGATCTTTATCTTGATAATTCAAGACAGAACATTTTCCTTAGAAAGCACTGATCTTTACAATTCTTTTATATTGCTAAGCCTCAAACTTTATTTGCTGATTTTAGGGTATGGTGCATGATCTTTCAATAGGTCCTTTGGATTACTTTTTTGAGAAAAATTTAAAAATTAAAATATTAATAAATTAGTATGTGTTGTATATTTTACAGATATTAGTCATATGGTTGAAGAACTGTGCATTTTAAATATTTAAAACATAATAAATAAGCCTTTTTAAAGAAATGAAAGCAATCATTTATCTTCAGCTGATGTTATTATGTACAGTTCTCTTTTATATTGCTACATTAATATTTCCCCATGACATTTGTGATGTCCCTCTGGATGCAAAAATATATATATATTCCTTCTTTTAACTGTCTTTGTGTAAAGTTATTTGCTTTTCCATTAGGTACATGGTGTATTTAAACAACTGTAGGCAATTTATACTACCTCAGAGCCATTTTGACTACTCTTAAGCAAATTAGCCAGCATTCAGACAGTTCGGTACTCTCTCCCTTGTGGCCCTACTCGGGCTGCACATTAAACAACCCCTCAGTCTAGTCCAGATGTCCAGCTGTATCCACTCACCCTTTCAGAATGGTGTTGAACTTGCTATTTTTGGACAGAATATATATTTTTGTATTTAAGTAAAACACATATGTAATTTTAAAATATGACCATAAATAATAAGTGGTTATTTTCTAGCTGTGTTTTAAAAGCATTATCCAAGTGAAAAAGTAGCACACTTCACTGGAAACTGTAAAATTATCCATACCAAGCACATTAATTTGTTTATATTTCCTATGGTGGTATAATGGGAAAAAAAATTTTTTTTTTGGTCTTGTTTGCCCTGCTTTTGAATTATTGGGCAAATATCTTTTACTGGTCTTGTTTTGTCCTTGCTTTTGGATTATTTAGCAAACTGCCCATCATGTAATTGATATTAAATTAACCCACAGGCATGGCTTCTAAAACTTGAAATGTCCTTTCTTCCTCTTAGCACTATCACAATTCTGTTTCTAATATTTCAAATTTGATTACATTAATTGTGGATGTTAAGTGGTTTCATGTATATTTGCCTCATGATAAAAATTTGAAACAATAACCTAGGTGGAACTAGGATCTGCATCAATGTTTTCAGTTCTAAGATTTTAATTTCTATCCTTCCCTGGATCTTACCTATATCTAAAAAATTATCAGCCTATATTTCTGTAGCAGATCATAATTTAACATTTTAAAAATAGCAATATGAAGTGAACTGGTAGTATTTCTTCAAAATATCTATTTATTCAGTACTGAACGTTAGTAAGAAATATCTAAATATACACATAAAAATACTCATATAGAACAGGACCACAAAGTATTATTTGGATTAACTGCATAACCAACTATATGCTTATAGATAAACATAGAGAACTTTGGTCCATGTGCCAAGTGCAAAATTTAATTATAAAATAATAATCACTACAATTAGAGTATATAATTTAGCAGTAGGAGTAATTTATTTAAAAAAAACATTGCTTTGGATTTGATATCATAGTCCTCTCTTCATATTTTCCTACAAGTATCAACGTTTTAATTTTTTATTAGTTAAAACAATTAGCCTTATCTTACTATGGCAAATTAAAATATATTAAATTATTTTGCAAAGAAAGACCAGAAATTAAATTTAATATTTTCTAGATCTTGATTCTAAACTGTTAATCTTAGCATATGTTATGTCAAAATATTAAATGTGTTTTAAGATTCTGACAATTTATATTCAAAACATAAATACACACTTGCTACAACCTAATGTCCAAACTTTTTTCACTTTATTTTAAATAAAATACAGACAATACTTTTTCACTTATAGGCCTATGATACATTTTAATTAATGGGTATAATTACTTTTTAGCATCACAAAACATGGTTTTTAAAGTTGAAGTAATGTTTGTAAATGGAGAAGTGGATGACTGAGGCAGCAGAAATAAAGGAGGATTGGAAACCTTTTTCTACATGCTATTTTTGTTCATCACCTATAATGTAGAGACAAAAAAGTAAAAGAAGTAGAAAAAAAAGAAAGAAAGAAAGATGGGAACAGCCAAAAATATAGGTGATAGTGTAGTTTTTTTTTTTTTTTAGCTAATGTGTTTTAATTATATTTTACTTAATATTGAAAAAAGATATTCTGGACTTCAATTCCTTTTATATATCATGATGAGTATTACATAATATTGTCTTTCACAGTTAAAAATCATACCACAATACACACTATTGCTTATTTGAACATTGAGGTAGGGAATATTGTACTATTAATCATCATCAAATGCTGCTTAGCTTAATAATTTGATCCCACTTTTTCTTCTGATACATAAGGCTTTAAAAATTTCATCTTGAATCATCAACTATAATAACTGATTTTCAAATTAATTATTCTAGGCCTTTCAAATGTTAACGTTCATTCACGTCTGTTCTGAACTTGGACAAAAGAAGAAATGAATGTTTCCTTTTAAATGGCGTGTATAAGTCTGGTCTCAAGTTCTTGAATTAGAAGAATGGGCAGCAGAATGCTGCTGCATCACTGAGGACAGTCACTTCTTAGTAAAAATATCTGAAGGAGAAAATTTTGGAACAAGAACAATTTGGGCCCAAATGGCTTTTACAATAGATCCAAAATGTAAAAGGAGATATTGTTACATTAGCTATACACAGAATAGCCAAATTATAGAATAATTATTCCTAAAGAACAGTGAGTTATTTTTTACTTTAGGAAGTCATGTTTCCAAGGCATACATTTTAAACTCAGGACAGATTTCTTTACCAGCAAGTTGTGCAAACTGTACACTTAGAAGAAACAAGGGAGTGGACTGTACTTTAATATAATTGTGATAATTTAGTTGCATTTCTAAATTAAAATTTTAACATTAAAAGATGTCAGTTTTGCTTTATATGTGAACTTTCACTATTCTTGTAACTAATCTGAAAAACTAAGGCATATAACTAAAATAAAATTAGTCAGCATGATACTGCTTTATATGGTCAAGATAAAGTATGAGGTTTTTTTCCAAGTAACTACTGTACTGATGAAATATAAAGAAGAGCAGAAGCTTCCGTCTCCAAACATTTCAATGGAGTTTTTTTTTTTTAGCTTTTCACCTATCAGTTCCAGAAACTGTCCCATTATTTTAATGTTAAAAGCTAATTAATATCACTTTAATTATACCAACTGAATGCATTTGAGGTCCTGGTAAATTATTTCTTCTTTCATAGTATAGGTTATATGTAGGATTTCTTCTTTATGCTCAAAAGAAATGACGGGTAGTTTGGATAAGGATTGGTGGTTTTTTTACTTCCTCCCCAAAAGAGCTGATGTTTTTGGCTGACTGGTTTTTTGGGGGGAGGGGAGGGAGGAGGGAAGAGAAAAAGGCTGAATGTAGAATTATTGAATAGGCCTACACTAAAATTCTTCCTTGACCAATGGGGACTGGGAGAAAGGAGAGGTGAGGTGGAACACTCTAAGTCTAATAATATCTGTGTAGTTTTAAAAAATGTACAAACTCCTCCAGTCCCCCGTCCCCCTCCTCGTATGTGCTGGTACCTCTGGACGGTCCAGAAGCCATTTTAGAACTCAGGAAGGAGTTCCACTTGTGCTTTTGCAGGTGCTGTGGTGGCAAGGATAACCTCTGCTCACTTGCCGGGTGTGTTACCATGCTGTTATTTAATGTCTTTCAGGATTAAAGACAGCACAGAAAATTCCAAACCCACATCCTAACACCTGAAGCTCGCACAATGTTTCTATAGCAGATGGCAAAACATTTCACTGGAACCTTGATTTACCAAGTGAATCTCCAGATCTGGGGAGTTTTTATTCTTTTCAGGCACTGCTGAAGAGCCATACTCGATTGTCGGATCTATTCCGGGTTCAAAAAACACGACCACTTCTAGGTGTTTTGCGCGTCCCAGCCCCACCCAAAGTCCCGACGGGCCTGCAATTCTGAGTGTTTCAAGCTAAGGGTCTTTCCGAATGAACGTGCATTTTCAGTTCTGGACGTCTAGTAATTTGTGGGGGAAAGGCAACACCATAGGACTTTCCGAGCAGTCGAAGCGGGTGAGAAGCCTGAGAGGCATTTGCCTCCTCGCTGTTGGACGCGAGGCTCGGAGCCCGGCTGTCCTCAGCTGTCACGGGGGGAGGGGGAGTGCTGGCATTGGCTTTGGGCATGGAGTTGCTCCAGCCGCCGCGCCCGGTCCCGCCGCCAGCTCACCTCTGCAGAGAGCTAGGCACTCACCGGCCCGCTTGCCCCTGCTCCCACGTCGCCCTCGGGCCCCAGTCCTCAGGCACAGGTCGCCGGAACCATCCAGTGGGATGGCCGCCGCCTCCTCGGGGACCGCTGCCTGAGGGCCAGGGCCGGGGAACCCTGGCCGCCCCGGCAGCCCGTAGCACCCAGGGTGCCGCGGAGGCTGCAGTGAGGCACCGGGGCCCGCTCCCCCTCCCCGCCCCCGCTCCCGCCTCCTGCCTGCTGCGCCGTGCGCCCGCTTGCCCCAGCCGGCTGGCGCAGCAGCGCACACACTCACTCCGAGGGCGCCTCCAAGGTTACCCGCGGGGTGGGGGCTGGGGCAGGCTCCGGCCACTGGCCTCCTCTGCTGCTTTCCTATCGCCGCGGCCCTTCCGCCGCTCCAGGGCGACCGGGTTCCAAACCCCAAAGTAGAAGAGACTCCAAAGTCCGGGGAGGGAAGTCGAGCTGGGAGCAGACAAGCGTCCGGGCGGGGGGCGGCCTTAGTTGGCTCTGGGTGCCGGGAGAGTCGGGTCAAGCGAGGTCGCGGCAAGAGGGGGCTGTGGCTCCGGCGGGCGCGCTCTGGGCCGCGCTGGCTGGGCCGGGGGCAGCGCGCAGGGGCTGCAGGCAGCACCGAGGCGTCCGAGGCGCCCCGGGCCCGCTGGGGGGCAGAGACAAGCGGGCGGCCAAACCTGCCGAGGAAACTAACTAAATAAAAGGAGACTGTTATTTAAGGCGCGGAAATTTGAAATATTTGGACAGGAAGAGAAAAGAAAAGAAACCTTAGCGAGGGAGGGGAAAAAAAAAACACACAACGCGAGCTAACGGTTTTGAAACTCCCCCACCCCCACCCCGGGCTTTTCTGCGCGCCCTGAGGGAGCTCTGGGCTCCAGCTTCCTCACTAGGGAGCCGGGAGCTGCGGTTGGAGTCTGGAGAATTTCGAAGGGACAGAAAGGATGACTTCGCAGCCCCTCCATAGAGGGCTTGGGTTGACTGTGCGCAAAGCTTTACCCCGGGTCTCAGGCTGGAAGATTGTCTCCAGCCTCTCATTAGGTCCCTACGTGGATCTGTTTTTTTGGAATTGGAATTGTGGTGTAAAATCAAATCAGTCTCGAGGGACGAAGAGACGGACTTTCCCCTTCCAACCCCCCCTCCCCCGCCTTTTGATGAAGGTAGCTTAGGGTAGTCAGGAAGGCTGCGAGCACGACCCTTTCTCGCTCCAGCACTGTACTCTTCCAGCGCTTCTGGACTATTACTTCTACCCCCGGCAAAAGCCGAAAGCACCTTTTTGGGAACTGAGATTTCGAAACCAATCCGGGACCACGGATTCCACAACGTTTGTTTGATCAACACGATCAAGGACATTTATAATATTGCCAATTGAAATGCCTTTCCTGGGACAGAATTATTTTATCCATTTATTAGTCACCCAGCGTGGTGTGTGTGTAGGAGCTCATCACACCATTAGGAGATGCACACTGTTTATCAGGAAACTATTGATTCACTACCGAAATATGGTAAAATGCAGTTGCTTAGTGGCTTGGAGACCAGAACGTGGACTGAGGTCCTGTTGGTGTTTCCCTCCCGCACCCACCCCCGGCCCTGCTTTTCCCCAGGTGTAAGCCGGGGGTTCAGCTTACTGGGCAAAGGCTAAGCCTTGAGTTTCCCGACGTGGATGCGGGCGCAGTGAATAACTGAATTTGAGAGCGCATCTCTGCTTACTATCCTCCATTCTTTCTATGGCGTCGTCCCCTGGGGCTCTGGCCATTCCATTAATTAGCACTTGCCTTTCTACTGTGCATCTGAAAAAGTTCAGATCCTTCCCCTTCTCAGCTCGCTGTAAACTAGACCCCGTTAAACTCTGCAGTACTGTTCCTTCCATTCTATACATTTCGGTATATTTGTCTTACTGAATATTGTCGAGGTTTTTGAGAGATTGAATAATGGCTTTTCATATTTCCTAGAGGAGACCACACAACTCATTTCTAAAATACTTAGATTAGCAAAGCTATTTCCTGTGAAGAGCCCAAGAAATGTGGCGGTGTTCTAATGCCTAGGCAAGTTTTAGGCTGGTGAAGAGGGACAGAGCTCCCTCTCCTCTTTTCGTGCGCTGACCACCTGAGAATAAAGCAACTGCAGAAGTACCTCTCTTTAACTTTAATAAACATCCTATATTTGAAATATCTAAAGAGCAATTTTAATGCTTATACTTGATGGATACTGAAAAGTCCATTAAACTCGACTTTAAATTAAGAAACGTCCATCTTTACAGTTGCAAATTGTAAGAAGTGTTTGTTTTAGTAATAGTCTTGTGTTTAGAAATATTCAGCTTACTCAAGCAGTGTATTTTGTGTATTGATTCTAGTTTTTAAATGCAAATTACACCTTTTTCCTTCAAAATCATCTCAATTTCTACTTTTTTCTAAACTTTAAAATAAATGTTTTACATTTAATTTCATGTTGCTGTCAAAAATAAATTTACTCAGTAACTTGTGGTTTGAGGTGGCAGAAGTTGAAGTCTTGTTGCACTTGACATAGGGAAGGTGAACTTAAAATGCCAAATGAAAAGGATTTTTTCCTCGGATTTTTTTCCTCTATATTCTTTTATACTATCATGGAAAATAAATTATTGAAAACCACTTGCCTGCCACCTTCCAATCCTTGTTAGGGCAGGCATCAGAACCATGTCCTTCAATAAACCTTGAGGTATTTTCTTCTTTTTGGAGTGAGGGCAGGGAGCTTATAAAGCAGAAGGAGGGAACTTTTACATAAAACATCTTTGTTCTTGTGGGAGATGATGAATAAAGTAGTTATAAATTTATAAATGGAAACTGCATTGAAATCCTTTGGTGAAATCTTTAAAATAACAGAGTAAGTAGTAGATGCTGGAAAATTCTCTTGGAAATTTGATATTTCCATTTCGTTCAAAATTTTTTTATTTTTAGCTAAACATATTCTTAAGATTTTATATGCCTTTACTAAAAAGCTTCGTGGGAATCAAGTGCTATATGTGGGAGTGGCCTATTTATTTATTGTAAAAGTTTCTATATTTATTATCCTGTAGCCCCCAAATAAGTTATGACCCTTATATGTAATATATGTATGTTCTTGCTAAGCTTTTTATCCCCTAAATATTGGTATTTGCAGCATATTTTAATATTTAAACATTTTGTAACTTTACACTTCTGATATTTCAGGGAGAAAAAGCCAGTGTTACACTTAGCATACTTATGGTGTAACTTTGGGAAACGTATTGTTTAACCAATTGTTTCATTTTGTGATTTTTAAAAAATCAACTAATGGGAAGCACTTTTAGATGGCATTTTCTTTTTAAAGTGCCTTTTAGAGCTAACATATATTTGCTTTCAGATCGCTACTTCTGAAACTTGTTTTTCAACTATTTAACTTTGAGAGAAAGGGAAGATCGAATATATAAGGATAAATTCACACTGAAATAATTTCAGGTTTATTTCCAAAACATGTTGTCCTTATTCTGTTTTAAAGCAGACATACTAGGCACCAAGTAAAATCTTTGAGGGGAAGCATGAGGAGAGGAAGAAAAGAATAACTGAATCATCAATAGAATATGTCTAGTTTTTCAATTAGTCTACTTTTTCTAACTTCAAGACTTAAAACACCATGATCTTTTAGTGTAGCTCTCCTTAGCAAGAGGCAAATTATGTGGGGATTATAAGAGGAGTGGAAACCACAGAAAACACTGTCCTCCTGTTTTGAAAAAGTGTTTTAATAAGGCAAAAGAAGCATCAGGACAAACCATTTTTAAAACAAAGTCTTCAAGTTGGGTATTGAGACTGGCAAAGGGAGAAGCAAGGAGAAAAGTCAGGGAAAGATAAAATATTCAGATGAAAGCCAAAGCTATTTGCAATTACATGTTAGAACTCAGGGTTTTGCAGGTGAAAAAGATGTTGCTTAAATATATTCATAAACCTGTAGTAAGATTTCCACTTAGCAGTTTCAGAAGATTTAACTAGCTGCTTAAAGTATGACAAAACTGAATTTTAACAAATGATATTAAAATAGGACAGCCAATCAATTAACTGACAAAATAGAAGGCAGTGTGGGAGAGCCCTCCCCACATTCATTGCAGATTCGCAGCTCCCTCCGCCCGGTTTCCCTCCATCAGGCTAACGACCTCGTTTCTCCGGTAGAGCCTGGCCAAGTCGCAGGCGGTGTCCCCCTGATGGTTCCGATGCCCCACTTTGCAGGCCGTGTGCTTCACAAGGAACTCCACCACGGGGAGGTGGCCTTCTTTGGCAGCCAAGTGCAAGGGCAGGTTCCCTTCATTATCCTCGATGTTAACATCAGCTTGAAACTCCAGCAAAGTCTGTAAAGTGTCCAGGAAACCTGCTCTGGCTGCATCGTGAATGACAGCGAAACCAGTTCGGTCTTTCAAATCGGGATTAGCACCTCTAAGTAGTAGTCTCCTGGCAATCTCGGGATTTCCAAGTTTCATAACCTAGAAAAGAAGAAAAAACGGTAGAATCCTTCAAGTGCTCCTACTACAAGAATATTTTAAAATATCCATCTCTTTTTATGTATGTAACTATTTTTGATGAAGGAGTGCTTGGGGAAGACCCATATGATCGGGTTTGAAGGGCTCAGTTGCAGGAAGTGAGTACTATTAGGTAAAAGTAGAAGAAAACTAAAAATTGAGCTTCTATGATGGAATATCTTAAACGGGCCCAAAAGTAGGATAAATTGATTAATAAAATAGAATGAGTCCGACTTATATAAAATTCACTGACAACTTGGTTCTCTATCTCCCATAAAGAGTTGTGTAATTTCATGAATTTATTAAAATGAAAGAAATGGAACTTGAGATTTAAGTAAGTCTCCTTCTGTTTGCTTGTTCATGCTCATAAAATGTGCCTGGGGTGTTAATTCTGTAAAATAAAATGTGGGTAAATTTTATTTTCTAAATAGCTGAAAAGAAATAAGGAGAGTGAGTTTCTTTAAATCCTCAAAGAAGTGCTTCCACACATCAGACTCCATCTAGTCTGATTTTATAAGTGTGAACATGATCTCCTAAAAATCCAAACCTGGTATTTTCTTAAATTATTAATTTTCACAAGTTCTTTCCAAATAGATACAGCCCCAAGTTTCCAAGTATTTTTTTAAATAGTTGTTTTTTCTTTGCAATTATTTCATATGGGTTACTAGGTGTGTTTAGTGCTTAGAATCCTTCACTTGAAATTTAAAAATGTTACTGATTATTAAAGTGAAAAAAAGCAACAGTGTTCTACACTGTCAATGTATTTATCTAAAACTAAGTTCATGATATGTCTTATATTAGATAGGAAATGACTGTATGGAAACTGTTCTTGAAAAGAATGAAACAGTCATTCTACTATATTACTTACTGTTCCCTAAAGTTCTAACTAGCCTCCTAATTTTCAAGTGAGCAAAAGAAGAGAAAATAAGATATTTAATGTGTATTTTGGGACACAGACAGCTTTGTCTTGTGGTTTCAGCCCATTTATTAATCAACTGGTGATCCCATCTTATTTCCTTTTGCAGTTATTATCAGGCATTTAGGAATAGCTATGTGTAAACTGCCAGTATTTTAAAAGCCAGAATTTGGTATTAAAATTTGCTATCAACATACAAATAATTCACATGACAAAGACTTATCTACTGGTGTTTATATATATTTCACGCTAATAAGAAATCACTATTAGGCTCTCATAGTTATAAAATATTTTGTGGAGCAGTATTCAGTTGTACAATACATATAATTTAATTGTGAAAAATATAGTCTCATTAACATGCAAGAATATTTCAGCATTTTAATTGTTTTAATTTATATTTAGGTATATTCATAATAACCTAAATTTATAATACATTACACAGTAGACACTCAAATGTTTGTGAAATTAAATATACATTGGACAATACATACAAAGCTGATTTATCTCTTTAGAATGTTTGTTTTAAAAAATCACAAATTAAGGAACATGATGAAATATATTTAGAATGAATAATATTTTATAAATGCAAACTCTATAGATGGCCAAGATGTTAAGCTTCCCTGTTGATAAAACCCTGTTGACTTTTAGCCCTTCCTTTGGGGCAGTGGTTAAAAATGATACATAATTTATTTTTCAAGAACTTCAATGAAATACTTTTTGGTTATGAAAAATTAACACAGTCTAATTTTTACCACAGCTGCCTCTAAATACTTAGTCACATCTAAGGACCTGAACTGGGAAAAATAAGAGAGAGACACCTTGGATCTTTGTAAAGCAAATGTACGATTAAGGCCTTTGATATCATCCTGATTGAGAAGCTTACACTAGGAAGGGGGAAAAAGCTTTTGTAATTGGGTTAATAAACATAATTGTAGGAGAAAATTTGCCATATTTCACCAAAAATAATAGTACTGCTGGAAATTGTTTTGAAAGAAAGTTCTTTCTTGAGTTATGACACAACTTCAGAGTCAGGATTATACATACTGAAAATAAGCCTTGAGACTCCTGTTTGTGTGTGTTTCATTATATGTACTAGGACTAAGCCACAATAAGTGGGTGTTAATATCTTGATAAGTATGTTTAATATAAACGAGACTGCAGAATTGTATTAAAAATGTTTGTCAAAACTTTTTTTTTTTTTGCAGTATTAATCTCCCAGTCTTCCTGCTCGTCAAAAGTCCTGCAAGATCCTATTCTTACAGGGTTAAGTGGCTCACTCTTTGTGATATTTATATAATATTTTGAATGTTCAATAGGAAACTTTTCAATATATTAAATTTGTGGCATTGCTATCATCACAAAACCTGTTAAAAACTACTAGGTGGAAAAAGAAAAAAATCCTTTCCCCACTTAATCTACCTGAAATAACAAGATAAATAATTTAGTATCTGTAAGCTTCCTTAATACTGAAATTTTTGCAAGGTCAGTGTATTCTGATTTAAAATATACAGGTTGTATGGACTTCATCTGTCAATAGTACATCTCCTGCCACTTAAATTTCCAATTCTTGCAATTAAAACAAAGCACTCTAAAAACCCTCTCCCCAGTGGATTTTCAAAAACAGCTTTAAGTGTTGCATTTCGAATACGCATAGCTTATAAGAATATCATCAGAACTCAGATAAAGCAACTGTTTGAGGCTACTTTGCCATTTTTCTGTTTCTAAGCCTTTCAACTAAGTTACATGATAACGTTCAGAGGAGGAAAAAAAATTATCAGGTACAATACTTGGCAGCTGGACGTGTTTCATTTGTTGCTTGTAAATCTAATTACTAAAAATTAGAACATACCAGGGTATGACCGCAGAGACAAAAACACTATAAACTGAGCTCTGATTAGAAAATTCAACTTTTTATTCCTCCTCGATCCTGAATGGGTGGATGGTATTACATTAACTGTGAAATGTACATCCTGTGCCCGTGCCCAGGCCACCCATTCCAAACGAGGAAAGGTCGTTGGTCAAAACCTGAAGCATTTGAAGAAAAAACACCCTTGCCAGTAGTCAAGAAAATTAACGTTAAACTCAATTATTGGAGCAAAGTACGGAAACCACTAATAGCAGTGTATTTACTTCAAATAATAATCATAATAACGTGTTTACAGAGCTGTCTAAAAAAAAGAAAAACCAAAAAACTCAGCGCTGCTACGACTGCTACAGAATCCCCACCGTCACAAAAACATTCCAAAAATTAAGACCAAACCTGGAACCCACTTGATATCGAGGATGTTATTGGATTTGACGAGTTTGTTCAAAGTACGTCATTTTGGGGAGTTGGATCCACTTAAAGATATAAAATATGGCAACCAACTAGTTTTTAAAACAGTTAAATTTTGTACCCCTGAAAGCTTAAAAGCTATTATTCTAGAAACCCGGGTCACGTAGGCAACATTGTTGACCTGTTTTCCCCACCTCTCTGGATACCAACCTGCAGCGCAGTCCTTCCAAATCCATTTTGTGCATTGACGTTTACATTATTTTGCAACAAACTAGTAAGTTGCTCTAGGTCCCCCCTGGCAGCTGCGGACGCCAACTCGTTCCCCCAAGGCTCGGCCATTCTTTAGGGTCCTGACGATCGGGAAAAGATGAATTAGTTGTTTTTCTTTTTCCCCTTTCCTTCGCTCCTAACCAGGCTGCATGATGGCATCGGAGACTGACAGAAGGACTGGGATGGTTAATCTGGAGTAGAGCTTGGTAGTAAATACTAGTAAGATCTGCCTGCCAAAAGCCCGCCCCTCGATTCACACGTGATTATTCAGCAAAACTGAGCCATTGGAGAGGGGCTCCGCTCCTCGCTTTTTAGCTTAACCCCTATGAAGAATTCTGGTGATTAAACTGAGAGATATACAGGCACACATATATTTCTGGTAAATTACTCTGGACGTAAAATATAGGCAGAGCTGGCACGTACCTACACTACAGATCTCCGTGAGGAATGTGTGCGGAGGTTTAAGGCACTAGATCAGGGCAGAAAATACCGCGAAAAAAGAGACATTTGGGGGGGAAGAAAAGGCATCAACCCACCCTTGTTCACGGTGGTGACTTGAGCCGCACGAACCAGTACCGCAGGGGCAGGTCCTCGAAGGGGCTCGGTCTCCATCCGTCTCGCCGAAGGGGTAGTCCTGAGTCCTCCGCTGCAGGGAGAGCGCCGCGGTGGCTGGATGCTGAGGTGCTCCGGGGGTTAAAGATGATCGCCAAAAGCAAATGAGAGTAGCAGTTCCGTGGCCCTCAAGTTACAGGTCGTAACGACTCCTCGGTGGCCTTGGATTCTCCGGAGGAGCCTTAATTCGCGTTCAGGCCGAGCTGCGGGCTAACGCCGCGCGGGAGGGCTCCGGAGCCCGCCCGCCGGGCTACCGCAGCCCCACCGAGCCTCAGAGGCCGTGGGAGCCAGGCTCGGCGCGCGTCTCCGGAGACTGCCGGGCGCGCGGCGGGCCCCCGGCAAGCCGGTCATGCCGGCCCCACCGGGTCCTGGGACTCCCAGCAGCGTGAGGAAGGGGGAGAGCGATGCGGGAAGTGTCTATGGGGCCCGGGCTGCTGAAGCAGCGCGCTGCAGCATCGCGGCTGCACAGGGCAGCCCACCGGTAACTTCCCGCCTACGACCGAGCCAGTTCAGACTTCCTAATGTAGAAGCTCATTGAGCTGCCGCCGCCTCTTTTCCTTCCTTTCCCGGTTTTCTGAGGGCCTCCGGAGATCGGGAGCGTCCTGGGAAGTCTCAGGCCAAGCTCTGAGTATCGGGAGTCGCCACAATCCCAGGGCGCAGCCAGTCCCGCCGCTCTTGGCGAGAACCCAGCGGCTTCGGCGCCGGGTGCCACTTCGCCAACCTCTCGCGGTCCCCTGGCCTGTGCCCCCAGCCTGTGCAGCCGATAGGGCAGCTGCCGCCAGCCAGCTGTGCCCTGGAGCCGAGCTGGGTAGCACCGCTTGCTCCCGAGCCGCAGCGCTCCCAGTGACAGTTTCTTTTGTAGCTGGTCCCCCCCAAATCGTCGGTCCCTGCTCCCTTCACCCCTACAGACACTTGTGCGTCGTGCCCCTTTCTGGTCTTTTCCTTCCCTCCCTCCCTCGCTTCTTTTTTCGCTCAAACAATTGCTGCTTCTGTTGCCGCTGCAGAGATGGTGCCGGTTTCTTCTCCCTTTTTTCCGACCTCATCAGCTTTTTTTGAAAAGAAAAAAATTGAGCGCTTTTTGAGTTGAAAAACCCGCCCCCATTTTAACGGCAGAGTTTTAAGGAGGCTCGGCGGAGTTGCAGCGCCGCGGGAGCGGGAAGGCTGGGCACCGCCCACGCCCCGCCCTCCGCCCTGGTGGCGCTCGAGCACTCTGCCGGGCTCGCCCCGCCCCCCGCCCCGCGCCCTTTCTCCCGCCTCCTCGTTCTCCGCTTTCCTCCCTCAGTCTCCTGCGCTGGCTCCCACCCGCTAACCCAGCGGCCAGGCCCCAGCCGGAGTGGCTTCTTCGGACCCGCGGAGCCGGGTTCGGCCCCCTCCGGCTGGCGGGCGGAATGGAGTCTGCGATGTGAAACCCCTGGCTGCCCCGAGGCCGGCGGGGGCGGAGGTGGAGGAAAGAGGCTTGTTAATTAAGGCTGCGGAGAGCCGCAGGGCCTTGGAGGCTCGGCGGCGCTGACTGCTGGAAGGCGGAGAGGAGGCTGGCGCAAAGCGAGTCTTTCCCCGGCCCTGGCCGGGCAGCCCGGCCCGCCTCCGCGCTCCCCAGCTAGGCTCTCGAAGTTCGGGCGGCCAGGCCTACGGCTGCCGCCTCTTCCTCTGGGGCGCGCGCTGTGTAAACTCGGCCTCCTTTTCTCAGTGCAGTGCTTCGGCCTCGCACCTGCTAGCTCAACGCCCAGGGCCGCGGTGGGCAGAGGTGGCCGCGGGGTGGAGGGAGAGACCTGACTGACAGCAAAACCAGTGCTCAGGAAAAGCAAAAGTCTTTTATAGACTGATTTTTACGAAAACTAAAGGCATGGTATAGGTAAGAAATCACGACGAACTCTGAAGCCTTAATGTTACAGGGACTTGAAACTGAAATATTCCATTTCTTTGGGGAAAGGGAGAAAAGCAATTAACTTTAAAGCAAAAAAAAAAAAGTCTTGGGAAGGATTTTCTAACAAGGCCATTTCTTTCTTGTCAAAGTTCTCTCTGACTACTTAGATGGGACTTGTTTTGGGGGGGAGGGGGGTGTCTAAATGTAAGGGAATAGCATCTTCCTAATCGTTTATTTCAATCATCTGAGACACCAGTTCTGTGTACTTTTAACTTCCTCTTTTAGCTATGTAAGATTAATTAATTACTGTTTTCTATATTTTTTGTACTTAAAAATATCCAACACGGTTGCAGGATGCACCCAGCGGTCAAAATGAAACCAAGCAAAAAATGACAGGTGGTCTAATTATTACCGACCTCTAGCAAGCATGTCCTCCAGCAACATCTATACCCAGCTCCTTGAAGTACACTGGGAGTATTAGCAACGAAACACACCAACAACGTATGGATAATCATCTAGCATCAGATTGCCTGGTAGGTAGAGGGAGAGTTGAAACTGCGAAGAATCCTGCAGTGTTTCCTTTAACTGAATTGTTGAGAGGAAAATAACCAGAGCTCTTTTCTCTTAGGTAACTAAACTTGAAATGTGAATCAAACATGAACTACAACACAAGAAATTAACTCCTCTCGTTTCTTACATATATTTAGACATTTCAAATAGAACATTTAGGATTCCATATATACCAGTAAATACCATAAATAATATAATTTACTTTTGATTATTCTGGGAAATTAGTATGTAATCTTTCAGTACAGCTGGAGGGTGTGATGATATAGTAGCACTGTTGGCTGTTAAGAGATAACTGGCATTAGTCCAACTTATGAGAGTTGCTTTCTAGCATTTATTATGGTTTCTTGCCAAGAGAAGACATTGTAATAAGGAAGACTATTGTACTCATGTAAAGTATAGGTATACATGTGTTATAATTTTCATGAAATAAAATTCTTTTTGCTGAATAACGATAAATAAAACTTATGGTAATTTAAGATGCATACAGAGCTGGATTAATAGTTTTGGAGCTCGTAAGCATTGAAAAGATTTTGATGTCCCAACAACTCACCTCATATGTAAATAAAAATAATACAAAACCAAAAAATAAGTGTAAAGGAGTCCAACAAAGTTCTGATTTTTCCCATGTTGACTACTTCAATGCTTTTGCTGAAATATTAAATTCTTTAAGAAACTTTGTTTGTTTTCTACTCTGGCTTAGCTAGTGTCCTGAAGCATATACTTCGTTTGCTTATTGTATAACCCAGAACTGACAGCATAGAGATTACAATCTTAGTTCAGAAAGCGTAAGTAAGCACTACAAAAGACCTCCAATGAAAATCTCATATTGAGGGCTAGTTCACTGAAGTCAAAGTTGAGTATCTTTGCCCTCAATAAGCTTACATTCTAACATTATGTACAAAAAAGATTAACAGTTAAGCATCTGTTATATTGAAAGTAGTAGTTTGTCTTTTAACACAGTAATGACATATCTCTCAAACACTGAAATAGAGCCTTTTAGTTGGATATAAAATACTAACAGTCATGGAAATTTTTTCAGCAGTTCATACTCATTTTAAAGGGTTTATAGAAATACTACAGTCAAATTATTTTGTGCTTTTTCCCTCATTGACTTAAGTATGCATAGTTTCTGAATGATTAACTTATGGATATGTATATATGGCATTTACAGTTTCTTTACATAGTCCCCAAGTCTTCCTTTTGTTATATTTATAGATCCAAGAGAGGTAGAAAACAGACTGGTACCCTCAAGGGGCCTTTTTTATCATTTCATTATTGTGGCTTTGGGATTTTATTTCTGAAATTCAGCAGGCTTTTTCATACGGGTTCTCACACCACTTATGAAAGTCTTTTTGTAAAGTAAGAAAAGAAATTGCCCAGTAAGCAACTCAAAAGTTTAAACATAATAGCAACAATTAATATTTATGTAGTGTTTCCTGGTTATAACATCATGCACACATTACTTAATCTTTACAACTCTGGGAGGTAAATATGATAACTATCCCCATTTTTCAGGTGAAGGAATTGAGGCTTATAGAGAATGTGACTAAGGCCAATAAGTAGTGGATATAGGATTTGAACTCAGAATTCATCCCCAAATGTTAGGCCTTTTCCATTACTTAAGAGTCCAGTTCACTGGAAGCTTTGGGTTTGGAACTCTCCCAGACTTTTCCCTATGTGCTTCCATTGGCTGGTTTTGGCCTGTATCCTTTCCCCTTTTCCTGTAATAAATTGTAACCATAAGCTAAAAAAAAAAGAGAGTCCAGGATCAGGCACTAGTGTCCTAACGAACATTAAATCATTATATGAAATACATTTTGGATTACTTAAGTGTGGATCTAACTGTAGTAGCATTAATCTTCTCAGGAATTAGATTGTAATTGAGTAGCATTGTTAAAAAGCTTGATTAACTTAAGGGATCAAGGTTAACGCCCCCAATAATGAGTCATGTTGATGTCATGTGTCCCTGATATGATGTGATGAGGACACATCACCTTTGTGGAATCCTTCCCCTGAATCCATAAACTCAGCACAATTCTGAGAAAACATTAGACAAACCCAAACTGAGAGAGATGCTATAAAGTTCCTGACCATTAGTCTTCAAAAGTCAAGACCGAGCAACGGTCACAGATTGGAAGAGGCTAAGGAAACATGACCACTAAATGTAATGTGGTATGCTGGTTTGGACCCTGGAACAGAAAAAGTACATTAATATAAAAATCCAAATAGAGTCTCTAGAACATAATTACTAATATTAATGCCAGTGTTAATTTCTTAGTTTTGATATCAGTACCGTGGTCATGCAAGATGGTAACAGAGGAAGCTGGAAAAGGAGCATTCTGTACTATGTTTGCAACTATTATATAAATCTAAAATTATTTCAAATAAAAATTTAGCAAAATAACTACAAGTAAACTTTATTATATATATTTGAAAAAATATGAAATAAAATTCCTTTTAAAAGAAGAATGGTAAGATCAAAGAACATGGAGATTCTAGAAAAAGATCTATATTTGAATTAGACTGAGCTCCATGAGTTAGTGCAGTAAAACAACTATGAGAATGGATAGATTAAAATTATTTTTCTTTGCTCATGCTTATGGACAGAGAATCTCTATATTTTTATTCTCTCAGTTTTTGACACTGGAATGAAATTGTTTCCTTTAAGGAAGGAATTCTGGGAAAATGAATTTTCTCTCTTTTTTTTAAGATTTTTTTGATGTGGACCACTTTTAAAGTCGTTATTGAATTTCTTAAAATACTGCTTCTGTTTTATGTTTTGGTTTTTTGGCCACAAGGCATGTGGGATCTTAGCTCCCTGACCAGGGATCAAACCTGCGTCCCCTGCACTGGAAGGCAGATTCTTAACCACTGAACACCAGGGAAGTCCAGAATTTTCTCTTAATTCAGTATTTATTTTTCTTTCATTCCTTTCTCTGTAGTGGAAAGTTACTCTGGATTCTGGGTATCCAACCATGAATAGTTACGTCATAGGGAAGAATCAGTCTCTTCAGGAATTATACACTATGGAGGGTAAAATGCAGGGAGGCAACAGGGTGAGTGGAAAGAGCACTAGTTTTGACCTGGCCTTGAATACTAGGTCTGTCTCTGTATAGCATGACTTTGGGCACATTCTTAGCCTATCAGAGCAGTTTTTTATTCTGTAAAATGGTTGTTGTAAAAATTAAATGAGATAAAGTGTGTGAAGTACCTGTACATACTAGACATCCAATAAAAATAAATCCAAAGGCATTGGTTGTTATGTACCCAAGAGTTTGCTATTTATGAACTATGGTGAATATAAAAACACATGGAATGAAATGGCTGATAATCTCAAAGAACTTTCAACCTTTGAGGAGAGATTAAAACATGCAGAGATGAAACAATTAGAGAAAAAAATTACAGAATTTATCAGAGTATTAAACTGTGTTGTAAAGATAGTACAGCAGTGATTAGAAAGGAGAAGAATCCTTGTTGGCGTAAATATTATGAAAGAGGTGATCCTAAGAAAAGCATTTAGGAACTGGTATACAAAGTAATAGCAACTAATATGGTTTAAGGTTTTGAAAAGTTTTCACAAGCATTATATCACTCAATAATCACAATCACTCTGTGAAATAAGTTTTATAAGCCCCATTTTAGAAGTAAAGAAATCAAGACTCAGAGAAGTATTTTGTCTTTGTTTTTGTCAAGCGGCAGAACTAGAACTCAAGCTTAGTAATGCTGACTATGAAATCTGTGCTTGCTTTGTAAAAATATTTTATGCTTCCATGCATTTTCATAATTGTTTTCTCATCACCTGAAATAGTCATGTCAGAAGCTGAAGTCAGAGAGTCTAAGTGACCCAACCAAGTTCCCCCAGCTAATTAGTTGGGAAAGCAGTACTAGAAACCATATGCCTGAATGTCTAGTGTATTCTTCCCCTCTTTCTGTATTACCACATTCTTTTAATTTCCAGATGGAGAGGAGGGAGAAGGGGAGCAGTACTGGATTTGAATGGGCTTCGAGATATACACACATGTCATCACAGAGAAAAATCTCAACTTTGCAGGGCTGCATTAATCCTGGCCATGTAACTAGACAATCATCCACTTGCCTTGTGCTGAGAATGACATATATGAATGGGGCAAGTGAATTGCCACACTTAAATTGCTGGTACTATGTTTCACCTCTTAATTCATATTCATGCTATATTTTGGAATTACTTCCTTGGGGGTGGCAACTAACTAAGAAACCCTTCAATTCATGTGACTATGGAGGGTTCTGTTCCTTATCTACCTCATTCTGGTCTAAATACAGACCATTACATGAGAGTTGTAGGCCAGACTATTTTCGTCTAAAGAAAAAAAAGCAGAATAAACCTAGGTCTTTAGAACACCACAGTGCTCTTTGTGTTCAGGGAATACAAAGATTCTATATGGTGATTTCACTAGTTTCTATTTTAACACTACAGCACAAAATCAGCAAACTTACTTCACACTTTCAGGATTTTACATACTTTCCACCGCAAGTACATGCTCGATTTCAGTCCAGAAGATATTTTCCCAAGTCAAAGTTGAACATACTCTACTGTCACTCTTCCTCCAGCGGGAATGACATAAACTATCACACTTCACTGTACATAGTCTTCGACTATTGGCTCAAAGCCTGATCATCTTTTTCTCGGGATCGATATTCTCACCTTTCTCCGCTTCTATGTCTGCCCCATGACTACCGTGGGAATCTGGTTGCTTGCCATTCTTTGTTACTGAATGAGGATGCAAGCGTCAGGGCTTGGGATCGAGTGTGACAGTGTGCAAGTGGGCTTTGACAGGTTGAGCATAAAAGACTATGTGAAGTTGTATTTTGGTGAAACAGAGAAAATGTACATTTATGAAATGTTTGTTAGACGGGATGTGACGGTGTGCTGAGTTGGTTTGTGAGGCTTGACGTGTATGTGTGTTACTATATAACCACGTAAGGAGCAGAATCTGATCCCCGCCCCAACCATGGGGAGGCGGTACCCCGAGGCCTTTGCTTAATTCAAACCGGAATAACCTGTTGCGGGACTCCAAGCTGCCGCAGTTGCAGGTTGGCGTCCCCGCTGGCGGCGCGCGGATCTCCGCCCGGGAGTCGCGCGCCCAGCGCCTGACAGGAGGGCAGTCACGTGGCAGCCGCAAAGCGGCGCTTTGCGACCTCGATGACAGGCAAAATGTGCGACAGCCTCGGCGCTGGCCAACCAGGGGCGGAGGCGGCGGCCAGGGAGGAAGCGGAGGAGGCGGAGGCGGCCGTGGCGTTCGCCCGCCTGCTTTTTCGCTCGTTTTCCCCGCCCCCGCCGGTCTTGTCGCCGTTGAAGGGAGCCGGCTGCGTGCTGTCGCAACCAGCCCTCATCCCTGGCCGGCGACAGTAAGACCGAACCCACATCCCTACCAACCTTCCTGTCGGGGCGGCTGCGGCTCGGGCTCCGCGGGGCGCAGGCAAGCGGCCCAGGCGCCTGAAGGTTACCGAGTGCATGAGCGCCTAGCCTCCCGCGCTGCCCCGCCCGCCGGCCCGCCGGCCCGCCCGCCGGCTCGCCCGCCAGCCCCTCGGCGCCCGGCGGCGGCGGCGGCGGCGGCGACGGCCGCAGGAGGCGCAGTCTCCCTCCCGGGTGCGCGCTTCGCTCCCGGAGCCGCGGAACTCGGCGGCCGCCATGGCGTCCAACATGGACCGAGAGATGATCCTGGCAGATTTTCAGGTGAAGTATCGGGCCCAGTTACCCTCTCACCTCCAACCTCGTGGGTTCCTGGTGCCCAAAGGGTGGCCTCTTCCCAGCGTTTGTTTGAGCACTGCAGTGCTGTGTGGTTTGAGTTTTTATACGGTACCTGGCTTGAGGTGTGTGTGAGTGGTGTGTGTGTGTGTGTGTGTGTGTGTGTGTGTGTGTGTGGTGAACTGTGGGGGACTGTGTTATGTTGGGGGTGTGTAGAATGGCTTATGTACGGCTTGAATGGCATTTGTCGAGTGAGTGGGTGTTATGTCGGGTTGTTTTGTGTGTGGATTGTATTGTTTCCTGTTTTATAGGTAATGTTTAGAATTCGAGGATAAGTGTGGGGCTTTTAAGTATGAGGTGCTTTAGGTGAGGAGTTTTGGGTTTGTGAGGAGAGTGTGCTGTATGGAGTGTGGGTGTGGTGTATTAAGGGGAGAGTAAAAAAGAATGATGGTGAGGAGGTGGTGAGGGTAGCGGGACATTGTGCTGGTTTTGAGGGAGAAATAAACATTTGAGACTTGATGCCTTATTGGAGTCTTTGGGGTGTAGGAAGAGGAGGAGGCAAATAGACTGTATGTATCAAAGTATCTTTGCAGTGAGTTCACAAGCTTTAATAAATTACCAATTCATATTTGTGGATTCCCTTCCTCTACAGATTTGAACTACTTGGTTGGTGTCCTTTCTCCAGGAGAAATTTTAAGGATGAGCAAAGATTATTTCTTACTGACTCAACTGTAGTGACAGTGGCATATAAGTATTTTAGGGAGGCCCTTTGAAAGTAGAGCTGTATGCTTCATGAAAGACTTGGAGTTAGAACTAATACCCTGTAAACACCACTTTTGCCTTTTGATGTTGGAAGAAAATATTGTAGTGAGATATTTTTAACCATTTATTTTGACATTAACCTAGAAGCTATAGTTCTGTATAGGCAGGCGTTTCCCTCCTTTAACACTGCCATCATTGCTCATGGTCTAACGCTAGCATAGTAGGCAATATTTTTCCTTACTGATATTTTGTTGGGCTTTTCTTCTTTCTCTAATTTTTAAAGTTACTTATTTTTACAACTAAATATTCTGATGGCCATTTCCAGAGTTTGCTCATTTAATTATTCAAGTCATATCTGCTACATTAGGAATATGCATATATCTGCATTTGATTATACTGTAACTTTCAGACTCAAACAGAAAGAAGTTCTGAAAATAAAAGTTGACCACAAGGTTTTGGTGCTTTGTAGGAGTAGGATTGGCCTGAGATTTTCTGCCTAATTCTTTCACCTTTTTTTTCATTCTCCAAGTTAGTCTTTTATCTAATGTGGAATGTAGTTGTGTGATAAAGGACTCTATATGTCTAGGAATGATTTTATCCTTTTGTAAAATTGTTCTGCTCTGGTAGGAATGGCTTTAGGCAACAAAAAGTATAGTTTACCTCATTAAAAGCTTTAAGGTAACTGTAACTTTGTTTTGATTTACCAAACTTTTGACTTCCTCTAATAACTTGTAGCTGTCTGCCCTCTTATTATTTGTGACAATTATTATTATTATTTTTTGGCCACGGTGCGTGTCATATGGGATCTTAGATCCCCGACCAGGGATCCAACCCGTGCCCCCTGCAGTGGAAGCGCGGAGTGTTAACCACTGGACTGCTGGGGAAGTTCCTATTTGTGACAATTATTATGCTTAGTTTTATCGGCCAGTCTGGAAATTTAGGATTACTGCATTCAGAGGCAAAGTAAGATTTCCTGACAAGCATTTGGGATTTTATTTTGATTGCATGAAAACATTCTAATAAGTTTTTTTCTTCAAACCAATGGCAATGCTGTGAACAATTGTTTACAAAATGGAAAAAGCTTATGGCATCTGCAGTGAACAGTTGTTTTCCAAATGGTGGGAGTTAATTGCATATTGTCAAATAGGCAGGAGAACATTACTGGTAGAAAAAAGTTATTTAGAAAACTATGCAGAAGCACATTAGCCTTTTGTGTATTTTAGGAACCTTGTATTCCTCTTACAAATGATGATTCCAGATGAGTTTATTCTTGTGGACTTGGTTTTAAAATGGATTATTCTTCACTTTGCTGTACACCTGAAACTAACACAACATTGTAAATCAACTATACTCCAATATGAAAGAAAAATTAAAAAAAAGGGTTTTTCTTACTTTAAAAAATATTATGTAAAAGCTTTGTAGAATTAACTTTAAAAAATTAGCATTTATCCAGTTATCAGAAACCAGGCAATTTATCTTGAAAATTATAGATCAAGACTTGGAATGTAGATGCTTGGATGATACTGGCTTCTTCTATAACTGGGCAAATCAATTTCCCCAGCCAAAGTGAGCATAGTAAAATTATGTTCTGTTTACTTCATATGATTATGAGAATTAATAATAGTTTTGAGAGCTCAGTGCTGCTCTTGTAGAAAGAGACATGATTTTTAAATGTGACTAGATTTTAAAAATAAATAAGTTTAAGATTTTGATTATTGCTGGAAAATACAATGTCTAAATATGGGAAAGTTTTTGAGAAGGATTTTGTATTCTCTATTTCAACTCAATAAACAAAGGACTTCTGTTGAAATCAGTGGCAGAGTGGCTAACAATCATATGAGGTAAATAGAACATAATTTTACTATGTTCACTTTTGGGTAGGAAAATTGATTTGACCAGTTATAGAAGAAGTCAGTATCATCCAAGCATCTACATTCCAAGTCTTGAGCTATAATTTAAAAAATAAATTGCCTGGTTTCTTTTAATGAGGTAAGTAGTGGATGGAAGATTTCAGCTCAGACTTAATGGGATAATTTGGGACTTTGTAGGTGAGTGAACTAATTACAAAGCAAATATATTCCAAATTGTCCTCTAAAAGATTTTTTCCCCCAAGTAAGAACAGCTACCAATAGAAAAAAAATTTAAATTGTGGTGAAATACACAATAACATAAAATGTGCCATCTTAACCATTTTTATCAATACGTGTCCAGTTCAGTGACATTAAGTACATTCACATTGTTGTGCAGCCATCACCACCAACCATCTTCAGAACTCTTTTTATCTTGCAAAACTGTAACTCTCTACCCATTAAACAGTAACTTCCCATTCTTCCTTCTCCCCAGCCCCTGGCAACCACCATTCTTTCTGTCTCTGTGAATGTGAATGCTCTAGGTACCTCTAATAAGTGAAATCATACAGTATGTGTTCTTTTGTGACGGCTTATTTCACTTAGAATAATGGCTTCAATTTTGTAGCATGTGTCAGAATTTCCTTCCTTTTTAAGGCTGAATAATATTTCATTTTATGTATTTACCATATTTTGTTGATCTGTTCATCTGACAATGGACACTTCTTCCCTAAGTTTTGGCTATCGTGAATCATTAATGCTGTACATGTACATGGATGTACAAATATCTCTTTAAGTCTCTGTTTTCAGTTCTTTGGGGTATATACCCAGAAGTAGAATTGCTGAATCATATGGTATTTCTATTTTTACTTTTTTTTTAGGAACCGCCATACTGTTTTCCATAGTGGCTGCACCACCAAAAGTTTGAATGGAGAGAATGACAGCGTAGTGTTTAATTAATTTGTAAATTCCACTCTGAACAAATGAGTTTAGAACTTGGAATAGTCCAACAAAAATCAGCTATAAATGTAAATAGTGTTAGCATAGTATATTACTGGTAAAGGAATGACTAGACTAGTACACCTACAGTTCTGGCTGACCAGAACCAGGAGGGGGTGTAAAGGAATTTCCTGGGTTTAAAAAACAGGCAGGCACTGATGAATCAAGAGAGATTTTTTTTCTTCCTTAAAGTTTTTTTAATAACAGATGCATTCAGGTGCAAGTTCCAAATCTTTTTCTTTTTGTAATTGTATAATTCATTAAGGTTGAGAGGTATAGAGCAAAAATCATTTGATCAAACAAACTTTTGAGACTGTATTCGATTTGCTTACAGATGCGAAAACAGTTATCCAAACAAAATTGCGGTTGCTATTTAATAATTTCAGTAATTAGTTACCTCTTACTTTGGGTCTAGATGAACAAAAAAATGAGCCTTCTCCCTTCTCCACCCCTTTAACCTTTCAGTTAATGCCATGGTAAATTCTTTTTCCTCTAAGATACTTTTTTTTACTTATAATTTTTCTTTGAGAACAAAATGAGTGGTGTACCCATTTAGATTAGTGTCACATGTGGGTCTCATGTTTTTTCTATTTATGTTTCTTTGTTACTGATAATATAGATACATAGATCATAGCTCTACTCAAGAAAAAACAACTTTTACTAGTAGTAATATTTTCTATCAGACTTTATCATAAACAAAACTTCTCTGCCTTGCTAAAAAAGTATTCTTTCTGAATCTAGTTCCATTGGTCACATATTAAGAGTACCTGTATTTCTTCTCTAGTTTGGCACTGATTTTGAGGTTACTTTCAGTTGTATATCCTGGATGACACAATTGTGGCTTTGTTTTCTACTCCTGGTCTTTCCAGCTAGTAATACCTTTGCTGCCTAAATTGCTTTGTACATTTACATATATTGGACTATCACTATGGGATGTAGTGAGTTTTCATTTGCCTGTCAACTCCTCTGAAGCGTGGACTCTTCCATTACACTACTGGTAAGTTACTTGTAGGTAATTTCTGCCCTTTCATTACATTACATTTTTTCCTTCTAAATGAAGCTGTGAATCACTCTTCTTTCTTGTTTAGTTTGACGCAAAGAGATATTTTCTACAAAAGAGGATACCAGACTGCGAGTAGAAATGGTATCGATCCAAACAGATAGGTATCCTTGGTGATGTTGTGGATCAGGGACCAAACTAAGTATTCATGGAACATCATCTTTATTTCCTGGGAGGTTACCTTGGGTAGGAGATTGAGTACTATGGCAGAAAGTAGTCTTGTTAGTATTCTTTCTTTCCTTTCTTCAGTCCCCTTCATTTTTAGAGGGACAAAGCATATTGTTTTGTGTCTGGATTGTTGGTCATTGGGAAAATAAGGTTTTGGCATGTAGATTAAAGTTTAGTAGTTAGTGGTTAAGAGCATGGGCTTTGATGTCAGATTACTTAGATTTAAATCACAGCTCTGCCATTCACTCATCTTGTGATTTTTGACCAGTTACTTCACACCACTTTGCTTCAGTTTTCCCATATGAAAAAAGGGTTAATGTAAAGTGATTAGAACAGGTGTCTGACATAGAAAGTGTTTAATACATTTTAGCTGTTATTTTCATTGTTGACAGTTTTAAAGTACTCACTTGTTCTCTGCAGGGCACTGTTTCTAGCTTCTCATTTTTCCTTTCGTGGATGTTGAGACCCCGAAAAAGGAAGTGACTTGTCCACGGTCATGAACTGGTTTGAAACAAAGATTTTATCCAGGTGTACATAAGAGTGTTCATTTTCTAGCTTAATTTGTCAGATAGCTTGGATGTCTAGAGGAAAACAAGACCCACCACTTAGAAATTTGTCCAAATTGATAAAACTTACATAGAAAATAAATTAACAGTGCCTGGCATATAGCAGACATACCAGCAGAGAGGGAAGGTGAGAAGGAGGAAGGGAGGAAGGGAGGAAGGGAGGGACTGATCATTCCTAAACTGCCATTCATTCCAGTTCAGTGCCATGCTTCTAAGCTCACTGGTGATCAGAAGCCATGGAATGGAGAGACTTTAGATTTGTTGAGCATGGCTCGGTTGATGCCTGTTGTTTGCCAGACAGGTTTTATGGATTCTGTAGTTCAGCGGTCAGGAAACTGTAGCCTGTAAGCTGGTTGCCTGTTTTTATACATAAAGATTTATTGGCACACTCATTTACCTGTTGTCTATGACTGCTTTCTTGCTGCAGTGACAGAGGTGAGTAGTTGAGACAGAGACTTAATGGCCCACAAGCTTAAAATATTTACTATTTGAGCTTTTAAGATAAAGTTATCTATGTCCCCTGCCCCCCCGCCCACCTGAAATCAGTACTTTTCTTTCTAGGTATTAGTAACTGCAAAGTGTTAGAACATTTGAATGCCTCACAGGTATACATGGTTACTTCTCTATAGGAGGCAGTTATAACATTGCACTTAGGCAGACTAGACTGCTCATTTTTTTGCTTTGTTTTTTTTTGTTTTGGCTGTGGTTTTCTGAGCAAGTCATTTATCCTTTCTGGGTGTCAGTTATTCAGTCTATAAAATGTAGATCTGCTTAGACCCATATCTACTTGAACACAGAAGATTAGACTAGATTAGGTGTTCAAATAGAGTCTGGATAATCACTTGGCAGCAGTGGGGTTGAGGACATTCAGTTATAATTCAGGTAATTTGTCTAGCTTAGGGGTCAGCAAACTACATCCTGAGGGCCAAATCACCAAATTTTTTGTCAGCAAGTCTTATTGGAAGGCAGTCTTGCATGTTCATTTACATACTATCTCTGGCCACTTTTGCCCTCATTAGCAGAGTTGAATAATTGATTGCATGACCTGCAAAGCCCAATATATTTACCCTGCCCCATATAGGAAAGTTTACTGATCCCTGGTCTAGATAAGTGGTTTTCAACTTTGGATGATTTCTGTTACCCAGAGAACATCAGACAATTTCTAGAGACATTTTTGGCTATCACAACTGCAGGGTGCTACTAGCATTTAGTGGGTAGAGGCCAGGGGTTCTGCTAAACATTGTGTAATGCAGTAGACATCCTGTGACAATGAAGAATTATCTGCCCAAGAATTTCAATAATTCTGAAAACCCTTGATCTAAATCAGTGGTTCTCAAACTTTAGCTTGCATAAGAATAAGTGGGAGGGCTTGTTAAATCACAGGTTACCGGAGCCCAGAATTTTTGATTCAGTGGATCTTGGGTGGAGCCTGCAAATTTGCATTTCTGCCAGGTTCCCAGGTTATGCTGATGTTGCTGGATCCAAGGACTACACTTGAGAAAAACTGATCTAGATGATTTTTGAGGTTACATCCATTCCTGTGATTGTTTGATTTTGTGGTCTTAAGTACTCTTCCATTTTTTATGACTTAGGAAAATTTGAGTTTTTCAGTATATACTGGATGCTCATAATAAAACATGCTGTTTCATGACTCCATATGTTTGAACCCTTAGTTTTCGTGTCCCTTTGGAAAACTTCTATTTATTGTTCAAAATTATTGCCTACCTTTTGTTTATAAAACATCAGTACTCTGTGCCCAGTTAGTGTTAATCATTTCTTCTTATATATCTTGTACATATTTCTTTTATATCAGAAATAAGAGAATTTCTCAAAAAATTCTGAAAAATTTCTGAAATTCTCAAAAATTTCTCTTTTGAGTCTTATATCAGATTGTCAGTAATCACTTAACATGTTTCTTTTCCCTACTGTCAGCTCTTTGAGTGAACAGCTGCTTGGGTCTGAACCACTGTTCCTATAGTATCTATTAAGAGGTGCTCAGTGAATGTTTTTTGAAGAAATATTATGAATATTGGCTGTTATGGTACAAGTAAGTGGAGTAGAATTGTAAATTATGTATTTTTAAGCATTTACCATTTTCTGACATATGGTTTTGAATAAGAAAATCTGTCACTGAGAGAATACAAATTAGACTTGTTTATTAAATTGAGGGTTATAACTTCAAGGTGACGCATTTATAGAGAAGTACAAAACACCCACACTCTGTTTTAGCTTTTACAGAGGGCTCAGTTAATGTGACAAAATATACGGCCTGAGGCCATATTTGTAAAATTTGAATGCTGTTACTGAATTGCTACGTGTTAGCCATCCTTCCTGATTATGTTTTCACTCTCAAACTGTTTTTTAAGGCAGAAATTCTAATTTAAAATAAAAATTGCTTACCATGTTAAATCATTAGTCATTGACTTCTAGGTAAGTTTGAGATAATTGCAAGAAGCAAAATTAACAGAATAATTGTACCTGTCTTTATACTTATTTGTGGTTATAGAGGAATAATTGAGATAGAAAGCATGAGATGTCAAGTTGTGGTAAAGAAAAGTGGAAACGTTTGCAGGTTATGTGTACCTTAATGGCATTAGAGTTAGGTTCCAGTCACCTGTTTTTTTTTCCCTCTGCAGGTCACCTGGTTTAATGACTGAAGTTGAAAAGTGTTAGTGAGAGGAAAGTTTTGTCTCTTATGCCCTCCTGGCTCCCCATTCTCTTTTCTCCCAAGGGAAAAGTAGTGGTTGAACTTTTTTTTTTTTAAGCCAATTTTAGCGATATTCTTTGGCATCTAGTTAAAGTGAGATGGAGACACAATTGAGCATTTTTATTTTAGGTTTAATGAGGAAGGAATAATAATATTAGCATATAGCTTTTGATTGATTTGTATGTGCCAGATATTGTGCTAGGTTCTTTTTTTTTTTAAGTTGATATGTTGTATTCTCAATTTTATTCAGTTCAAGAAATTTTCTTTTTTTTTTTTTTTTTTGGCCACAAAGCATTCAGGATCTTAATTCCCCGACTAGGGATCGAACCTGTGCCCCCTACAGTGGAAGCGTGGGAGACTTAACCACTGGACCGCCAGGGAAGTCCCTGTGCTAGGTTCTTAACATCTAAATTCTGCAGTGACCCTGTCTTAGGATCCAGAGATACAGTTCTCTGTGGCTTCTGTAATGTCTTGTGAGCACAGGCACTGACTTTTTGTTTCTGACTATGTTTTCAAGGATATTTGTATAGTGAGCAGCCTTGGAAGACAGAGGTAATGTCTCTCTCTGGAGCAAAGGGCAGGCATGCATAGTGTCTATTTTAAAAGATTTGGGTTCTCTAGGCTCTAAGTTCCTCTTCTGTAACACAGTCCACTGTGTGTGCAGGTATCACTTGGCCTACTTTGTGTCACCCTGTGGGAAATAGGACTGGGAAACTGTGCAAGAAAATTCTGATATTCTGTCTACAAATATTGCCATGAGTCATAAAGTTCATTGTCTCCAACCCAGGAGTCTAGCTCTTCTGCCAGCATCTATGAAACTGGCAGGCTCTAACTTAGTTTGCAAGTAGGGTAAAAATCTCAGATCCTTCTCTGCTCTTAATAGTTCTGGCAACAAGGATGGGATGTTGACAGAAACATAGGTTTCTGGAAGAGGAAGGGTGAGGGCCTTATGGGCTGGGGAATAATTTGAGGGAAGTCCATGGGAGTTAGTAGTGAACATGTTGACAAAATTGTTAAGTGGTTCTCTACTTGCTTGCCTGTTAATGAGGAGGAATTAAGGAGGTGGTTGCAGACTGAGTACCAGGAAGTAGGTTCGAAGACAGCTGCCTGAACATTCCTCTGGTTGAGGCTAACTCTCAACAACCCTCAAATATTCTCTCTGATAGAGGGAATTTTTTTCACCAGTCTGTCAGTCAGACTCAGGTTCGGACTCCTCACAATGTAACAACTAGCACTAAGATTTGTCCTGGCTGGGCAGAAGGCTCTGCCTCCTTTCAGACATTTACAGATGTGTGTAATTTGCAGTTGCTGTGGGCAGAAAGCAAAGTTGTTAGAACTTTCACTAGTTTGAGAGATAAGAGGATGGGGGTACAGAATGTCTTGTGGCTCAGCCCCTCCTTTGGAGGAAGCTTTATTCCCAACTTCACTGTCTGAAGCAAAGCCACTGACTCAATGAGGTCCTCAATTTATTGAGGTTTCCCTAAACCTTGTCCTGGTTCACCAGTGGTTCAGCCAAGCTGAAACTGATTGTGTCTGCTCATCTTTTGTGGCTGTTCAGCCTTTGCACCAGCTATGCAGACTGGTAATGACTGTAATTGCTGTGTTCACTGGACAGAACTCAAGGCTGTTCTTATAGGTCTGGCTCATACTCTCCTTCATGAACTTGTATTTTTGCTGACCCTTGGCCTGTTGCCAATGGCCTAGCTATTTGGTCTGCCACTTGGAAACTATAGACTGGCAGATTAAAGACTGCTTTCTTTGAAGCTGTGAACTATGGAAACAAATTATAGCTGCTGATCAAACTGTCTGGATCACTCATGTAGATGCCCACAGTAAGGGCCTTTTCTCTGATGAAGCCCCCTAGAATCAAGCTTCTGATTGAGCCTGCACTGCCCAGAGCCATCATTGTTGCCAGGATCCATCATTGTATCAGATATGACAGCATATCAACTATCATAAAGTGTGTAAAGTAAAAGACTGTATTTCTGATGCAGGGGGTACCATTGCATGCCAGACTTGTGACTCCTGCCAAAAGTTGACCTGTTTGTCATATAATGAGAGAAGCTTCATTACATGGGATGTGGCCCCTGCCTGTTTTGGCAGATTAAATAAATTGGACCTTTGACCTCCCTCTCTGAGGTATCAGTGGTGCCTCACTGCTGTTGACACTTTTTCTGGTTGTGTTCTTGTTGTTGTTAGTCCAGTTAGCTGACTGGCTACACCATTTTGACCCTTGAAACTAATTGTGTTATGCTTTCCAGCTTTCTGGACCATTTGCAGTTTGGCAGTGGTGCACTTTTTATTGCACCATTTTTATTGCATTAGTGAGCTGATAGTCAAGATATTTGAGGGGCCTTTCATGCCCTCTACCATTCACAGGCATTTGGTATGTGGACGAATGTTGACTGCTGGAATAACTTCCTCCTCAGTAAGCCAGTTTGGTCACTGAATGCAGCTATCTCCAGAAAGGGATCATTTCATCTTGGCTACTTCCTGGGTAATGATCAGAATGGAAGGGGTGGGAGGTTATGTAGCTCTGTTTTGAAAATTCAGGATTCCACCTTGACCATTTCTGGGCATGATGCTTCTTTATTTCTCCTAGCAGCAACTCAATGCCAGCCTGTGGATATACCTTCTATGTGGCAGCTTGCCAAAAGGTGGTATAGGGGATTCAAACTGAATTCTGGTTCAGCTACCTGGGTTTTCTTGTTGGGTTGACACGGTCCTAGATCATAAGGATAATGACCACTTGGTTGAGTACACTGCTTGCTGAGCCTCCCTATGGTGGCTTATATGGATCAGTAGGGACCATAAATAGGTTTCTGTACATTTTATGAAAATTCCCTTGACCATCTTGCACCTGACATTTCCAGATAAAAGGCCTGTGTGTAAGGAGATGATTGGAAAGAAGATGAAATTATAGCTACTGGAAGGGGACATATGATTTTGTGGCAGTGGAGGCAAAGCAACAATCTTGACGCCTGGGGAGGGATCACCTTAGACCCCAGAAAGTTCCGGGAAAGGAAAGACATTAATGTTCTTTGTTTTTCTGAACCGAACTTGAAGCCTTCCTTATGAAGGAAAATGCCTGGTACAGCTCTTCCAAACTGTTGCAGGCACATTAAATTCAATCGACTGCTGGGTCTGCCAAACCCCATTAGAGGTCTGTGATAGCTATTTGATTGTCATTCCTCTTAACCTTACTGACAGGTCTATTGGAAATACCAGGGGTTGGCCCCCAGCTTTTTTACCTTCATGCAAAACACCTGTCAACACTTCCTGATGCCTACCCCACCCCCATACCATAGCCTTCACTCAGAGATTCTGTGGGGCAGATTACTGGTGGCCTGCACAAATGGGTCAGTTTAGATTAACTGCCTTCATTAATTCCTTTCAAAAACAAGGACTAGGCTCAATTGTTGGAATTGAACTGGGAACCCTAAGGACCACCACTTGGATGGGAGGCCATGTTGGGACACAAGTTGACAGTGCCTCCCAGACTGATATAGGTCCCACTTGGAAGGACCCAACAATTGTAAACAACCCACTCTATCTAGGTGCACTGTGTCTGCCCTGAGGACTGTATTTCATATATGGAAACCAGGCATTAATTTGCCTCCCTCCTAAAAATATGGACTCTTGCACCTTTTAAATGGTTAAGTAAACACCACCAGTAGATCTTGTAGCCTTCATATGACTGTGTAGATCTCTCCAAAATGAGAGCCTATCCTTGGTTTCTTGGGGAAGCTTCCGAGAGTGATTTCTGATTTGTTATTTATGTGCATCCTGTGGACAGTTATCTCTCTGAGAGAAGTCATTCAATTAGAATAGGTATTTCAAAATTTGTTCCTAACTTTTTAGCTAAAGTGGCCCTGGAAAGCATTCAGGTCAGCCTCAAGTCACTGACCAGAGTTGTTATGGTTGATAAAATTGCCCTACACTTCTTCCTTTTGGGCCAGGGCAGAGTTTGTATAATTGTTAATTCATTCTGTTGTTCCTGGATTAATGCTTTTGGCCAAGTGGAAAGGTTAATACAGAAACTTAGGGAGAATGCTGTCAGACTCTCTTTTCTGAGGTAAACCCTCATGACTTATCAGATTTCTTCATCTTATTTGGGTGTGGAACCCTGAGAAACATGGATGAAATAAATTCTGATGGTTGGCCTCATCCTGTTGGCTGTTGATAGTCGCCTTAATTAAATGCTGTACGAGACAAATTAAATGGATTTCGTCCTAGTCTCTGTCAGATTAATCAGAGTGGCTGTTGGAGTGGCATGCTTATGAGAAGCCATAGTGTTCAGTGGTGAAGACGGTTAGGAGTAAGGGGTAGACATTTTGGGAGATAGTTCTCTGTATGTCTGTTCTATTTCTGCACATCTTATGAACAGAGACATTGATTGTTCCAGACTATCTTTTCAAGGGTGTTGGACTGTTACCAGCCTAGATAATGTCTCCTTCCAGACCAAAGGGCAAGTTTGCTTACAGTCTGGAAGATAAAAGTGCTTTGATCCTCCAAAGCAAAGAGTCCGCATGCTTACTGTCCATTATAAAAGGTTCATGTTCCTTAAGCTCAGGGTTCCTCTCTTGTAATGCAGATCTACTGCGTGTGCAGGTGTCACCTGGAGCACTCTGTCACCCTGTGGGAAATGGAACTTGGGAACCAGTGCTAGAAAATGCTGACACTTGCTGCTCTTGCCCTGATTAATAAAGTACTTTGTCCTTGACCTAGATGTCTTGAGTCTTCGTCCAGCATCCATGAAATTATAACAAGCTGCATTGTTAGCTTGCAAGTAAGTACGGTGGAATATTTGATCTTTCACAGTTCTTACCACTGTGAAAGGTTGATGATCCCTCATTTTACAGATTGAATTTGGACCTAATCTGTGATAGCTCTTGTTGTATTCCCATTTTAAAGATGAAAAAGTAGAGGTGTAAAGAGGTTAAGTAATTATCTAATGACAAGTAGTCATAACAAGGCTGGGTTTGGAATTCAGGTCTGCTTTACTCCAAAGTCAAGTCCATGATCTTACATATACACATTTATCAAATGAGTATGCTAAGGAGTAATCAAAGCTACAGAATAAATATGCACATCTTCTTGTAGCACCAATTTACTAGAATAACTTAAAAAGAAATGTTTTTTAAAAATTAAAAACAATTATCATGAAGTAAATATAAAATTTGCATGAATTTAAAATAGAAGATGAAATTTCAAAGAAATTGTAAAGATGTTGCCTGCATTTTGGGTCATCTCCTCCCCTCCTCCCATGAGGGAACATGCTTTCCTTCCTCTATCATTCTGGCTACAGTAGTGTAAAAAATTAATAAGTAGTGCACTTTACAAGGTTGCCTTTTAAAAATACAAATCAAAGATGCATCTGGTTATTTTTTGATTCCTTCATCCTGTTGTAGCTTTGTGAAACACAAAAAAGAAGAACAATAAAGTTTTTCTGGTGTCCCTGGATTTACTGAGGCTAATAGAGGGATCAAAGAAGAAAAAAACTGGAATTCATTGACTTCTTATCTTGAAGTTGTATGTGGCAGTGGTTTCTGTTGGGATTACTTAGTACTTCAGCAAGAGATTATCCTGTCACTGGTATTTTTTTACTTCACTTTTACATTTATCAGCATCTGTAAAGTATTGTGTATCTATATTTATGCTAAGTAAATTTGCATTATTTTGGGGAGTGCTGTCAGTTTGGATATTTTCCTGAGGTCCTAGTAGTGGGACTTGAAACTAAAGTATAGTTGTCCCTCAGTATCCGTGGAGGATTGGTTCCAGGAGTCTCTGAAGATACCAAAATCTGAGGATGCTCAAGTACCTTATGTAAAATGGCGTAGTACAATGAATACAGTGCACTGTCGTTATCTGCAGGTTTCACATCCTTGGATACTATAATGACATAGTGGCAAAAGTAATAGAATCGATTCCAGTTAAGGCAAGCTGATTCCAAGTTGATACACACAAACTTTGTTTTACACTGCATTGTATTTAAGAAAAGGAAAGCATTACTTAATGATTATATGCGATAACGTAGTAAGAGATATTTTGCCAGGGCTCACTGAATATTTGATGAAATTAAATACTTAGGGTTTTTAAGTATGATAATGCACTGGGTTATGTTAAAAAAATGTCCTGGAGGAGTTGAGGAAGGTGGCGGAAGAGTGAGATGCGGAGATCACCTTCCTCCCCAGAGATAAATCAGAAATACATCTGCACGTGGAACTGCTCCTATAGAATACCCACTGAATGCTGGCAGAAGACCTCAGACCTCCCCAAAGGCAAGAAACTCCCCATGTACCTGGGTAGGGCAAAAGAAAAAAGAAAAAACAGAGGCAAAAGGATAGGGATGGGACCTGCACCAGTGGGAGGGAGCTGTGGAGGAGGAAAGGTTTCCACACACTAGGAAGCCCCTTTGTGGGCGGAGACTGCGGGTGGCGGAGGGGGGAAGCTAAGGAGCCGCGAAGGACAGCACAGCAACAGGGGTGCGGAGGGTAAAGTGGAGACATTCCCGCACAGAGGATCAGTGCCAACCAGCACTCACCAGCCCGAGAGGCTTGTCTGCTCACCTGCCAGGGCGGGCGGGGGCTGGGAGCTGAGGCTCGGGCTTTGGTCGGATCGCAGGGAGACGACGGGTTGGTGGCGTGAACACAGCCTGAAGGGGTTAGTGCACCATGGCCAGCTGGGAAGGAGTCCGAGAAAAAGTCTGGACCAGCCGAAGAGGGAAGAGACTTTTTCTTCCCTCTTTGTGTTTCCTGGTGCGCAAGGAGAGGGGATTAAGAGCGCTGCTTAAAGGAGCTTCAGAGATGGGCGCGAGCCGCGGCTAACAGCGCGGACCCCAGAGACGGGCATGAGATGCTAAGGCTGCTGCTGCCGCCACCAAGAAGCCTGTGTGCAGGCACAGGTCACTATCCACACCTCCCCTCCCGGGAGCCTGTGCAGCCCGCCACTGCCAGGGTCCCATGATCCAGGGAACTTCCCTGGGAGAACGCATGGCGCGCCTCAGGCTGGTGCAATGTCACACCGGCCTCTGCCGCCACAGGCCCCCCCCCGCACTCCATGCCCCTCCCTTCCCACCGGCCTGAGTGAGCCAGAGCCCCCGAATCAGCTGCTCCTTTAACCCCATCCTGTCTGAGGGAAGAACAGACGCCCTCAGGTGACCTACACACAGAAGTGGGGCCAAATCCAAAGCTGAACCCGGGGAGCTGAGCGAACAAAGACGAGAAAGGGAAATTTCCCCCAGCAGCCTCAGGAGCAGCGGATAAAATCTCCACAATCAACTTGATGTACCCTGCATCTGTGGAATACCTGAATAGACAATGAATCATCCCAAATTGAGGAGGTGGACTTGGAGAGCAAGATACATTATTTTTTCCCCTTTTCCTCTTTTTGTGTGTATGTGTATGCTTCTGTGTGAGATTTTGTCTGTAAAGCTTTGCTTTCACCATTTGTCCTAGGGTTCTGTCCGTTGGTTTTTTTTTTTATACTTAAAAAATTTTTTTCTTAATTATTTTTTATTTTAATAACTTTATTCCATTTTACCTTACTTTATTTTATTTTATTCTTTCTTTTTCTCTTTCTTTGTTTCTTTGTTTCTTTCTCTCATTCTCTCTCTCTCCCTCCCTCCGTCTCTTTCTTTCTTTTTTCTTTTCTTTCTTCTTTTTTCTCCCTTTTATTCTGAGCCGTGTGAATGAAAGGCTCTTGGTGCTCCAGCCAGGAGTCAGTGCTGTGCCTCTGAGGTGGGAGAGCCAACTTCAGGACACTGGTCCACAAGAGACCTCCCAGCTCCACGTAATATCAAATGACGAAAATCTCCCAGAGATCTGAATCTCAACACCAAGACCCAGCTTCACTCAACGACCAGCAAGCTACAGTGCTAGACACCCTATGCCAAACAACTAGCAAGACAGGAACACAACCCCACCCATTAGCAGAGGGGCTGTCTGAAATCATAATATGGCCACAGACACCCCAAAACACACCACCAGACGTGGACCTGCCCACCAGACGAGATCCAGCCTCATCCACCAGAACACAGGCACTAGTCCCCTCCACCAGGAAACCTACACAACCCACTGAACCAACTTTAGCCACTAGGGACAGACACCAAAAACAACAGGAACTACGAACCTGCAGCCTGCAAAAAGGAGACCGCAAACACAGTAAGATAAGCAAAATGAGAAGACAGAAAAACACACAGCAGATGAAGGAGCAAGGTAAAAACCCACCAGACCTAACAAATGAAGAGGAAATAGGTAGTCTACCTGAAAAAGAATTCAGAATAATGATAGTAAAGATGATCCAAAATCTTGGAAATAGAGAAAATGCAAGAAACATTTAAAAAGGACCTAGAAGAACTAAAGAGGAAACAAGCCATGATGAACAACAAAATAAGTGAAATTAAAAATACTCTAGAAGGGATCAATAGCAGAATAACTGAGGCAGAAGAACGGATAAGTGACCTGGAAGAATAAATAGTGGAAAAAACTACTGCAGAGCAGAATAAAGGAAAAAGAATGAAAAGAACTGAGGACAGTCTCAGAGACCTCTGGGACAACATTAAAGGCACCAACATTCTAATTATAGGGGTCCCAGAAGAAGAGGAGAAAAAGGGACTGAGAAAATATTTGAAGAGATTATAGTTGAAAACTTCCCTAATATGGGAAACGAAATAATCAAGTCCAGGAAGCACAGAGAGTCCCATACAGGATAAATCCAAGGAGAAACACGGCAAGACACATATTAATCAAACTATCAAAAATTAAATACAAAGAAAACATATTAAAAGCAGCAAGGGAAAAACAACAACACACAGGGAATCCCCATAAGGTTAACAGCTGATCTTTCAGCAGAAACTCTGCAAGCCAGAAGGGAGTGGCAGGACATATTTAAAGTGATGAAGGAGAAAAACTACAACCAAGATTACTCTGCCCAGCACGGATCTCATTCAGATTTGATGGAGAAATTAAAACCTTTACAGACAAGCAAAAGCTGAAAGAGTTCAGCACCACCAAACCAGCTTTACAACAAATGCTAAAGGAACTTCTCTGGGCAGGAAACACAAGAGAAGGAAAAGACCTACAATAACAAACCCAAAAAAGTTAAGAAAATGGGAATAGGAACATACATATCGATAATTACCTTAAATGTAAATCTATTAAATGCTCCCACCAAAAGACACAGACTGGCTGAATGGATACAAAAACAAGAGCCGTATATATGCTGTCTACAGGAGACCCTCTTAGGACCTAGGGACACATACAGACTGAAAGTGAGGGGATGGAAAAAGATACTCCATGCAAATGGAAATCAAAAGAAAGCTGGAGTAGCAATTCTCATGTCAGACAAAATAGACTTTAAAATAAAGACTATTACAAGAGACAAGGACACTACATAATGATCAATCGATTGATCCAAGAAGAAGATATAACAATTATAAATATTTATGCACCCTTCATAGGAGCACCTGAATACGTAGGCAAATACTAACAGCCATAAAAGGGGAAATCGACAGTAACACAATCATAATGGGGGACTTTAACACCCCACTTTCACCAATGGGCAGATCATCCAAAATGGCAAAAAATAAGGAAACACAAGCTTTAAATGATACATTAAACAAGATGGACTTAATTGATATTTATAGGACATTCCATGCAAAAACAGGAGAATACACATTTTTCTCAAGTGCTTATGGAACATTCTCCAGGATAGATCATATATTGGGTCACAAATCAAGCCTTGGTAAATTTAAAAAAATTGAAATCGTATCAAGTATCTTTTCCGACCACAGCGCTATGAGACTAGACATCAATTACAGGAAAAAATCTGTAAAAAATACAAACACATGGAGGCTAAACAATACACTACTTAATAATGAAGTGATCACTGAGGAAATAAAAAAATACCTAGAAACAAATTACAATGGAGACATGACTACACTAAACCTATGGGATGCAGCAAAAGCAGTTCTAAGAGGGAACTTTATAGCAGTACAATCCTACCTTAAGAAACAGGAAACATCTTAAGTAAACAACGTAACTATGCACCTAAAGCAATTAGAGAAAGAAGAACAAAAACCCCCCAAGGTTATCAGGAGGAAAGAAATCATAAAGATCAGATCAGAAATAAATGAAAAAGAAATGAAGGAAACGATAGCAAAGATCAACCAAACTAAAAGCTGGTTCTTTGAGAAGATAAACAAAACTGACAAACCATTAGCCAGACTCATCAAGAAGAGAAGGGAGAAGACTCAAATCAATAGAATTAGAAATGAAAAAGGAGAAGTAACAACTGACACTGCAGAAATACAAAAGATCATGAGAGATTATTATAAGCAACTCTATGCCAATAAAAGGGACAACCTGGAAGAAATGGACAAATTCTTAGAAATGCACAACCTGCCAAGACTGAACCAGGAAGAAATAGAAAATATGAACAGACCAATCACAAGCACTGAAATTGAAACTGTGATTAAAAATCTTCCAACAAAGAAAAGCCCAGGACCAGATGGTTTCACAGGTGAATTCTATCAAACATTTAGACAAGAGCTAACACCTATCCTTCTCAATCTCTTCCAAGATATAGCAGAGGGAGGAACACTCCCAAACTCATTCTACAAAGCCACCATCACCCTGATACCAGAACCAGACAAAGATGTCACAAAGAAAACCAAAGGCCAATATCACTGATGAACATATATGTAAAAATCCTCAACAAAATACTAGCAAACAGACTGCAACAGCACATTAAAAGGATCATACACCATGATCAAGTGGGTTTTATTCCAGGAATGCAAGGATTCTTCAGTATATGCAAATCAATCAATGTGATACACCATATTAACAAATTGAAGAAGAAAAACCATATGATCATCTCAATAGATGCAGAGAAAGCTTTCAACAAAATGCAACACTGATTTATGATAAAAACCCTCCAGAAAGTAGGCATAGAGGGAACTTTCCTCAACATAATAAAGGCCATATATGACAAACCCACAGCAAACATCGTCCTCAATGGTGAAAAACAAACCATTTCCACAAAGATCAGGAACAAGACAAGGTTGACCACTCTCACCACTCTTATTCAACATAGTTTTGGAAGTTTTAGCCACAACAATTAGAGAAGCAAAAGAAATAAAAGGAATCCAAATTGGAAAAGAAGAAGTAAAGCTGTCACTGTTTGCAAATGATACTAGAGAATCCTAAAGATGCTACCAGAAAACTACTAGAGCTAATCAATGAATTTGGTAAAGTAGCAGGATACAAAATTAATGCACAGAAATCTCTGGCATTTTTATACACTAATGATGAAAAATCTGAAAGTGAAATTAAGAAAACACTCCCATTTACCATTGCAACAAAAAGAATAAAATATCTAGGAATAAACCTACCTAAGGAGACAAAGGACCTGTATGCAGAAAATTATAAGACACTGATGAAAGAAATTAAAAATGATACAAATAGATGAAGAGGTATACCATGTTCCTGGATTGGAAGAATCAATATTGTGAAAATGACTCTACTACCCAAAACAATCTACAGATTCAATGCAATCCTTATCAAACTACCACTGGTATTTTTCAGAGAACTAAAACAAAAAATTTCACAATTTGTATGGAGACACAAAAGACTCCGAATAGCCAAAGTAATCTTGAGAACGAGAAATGGAGCTGGAGGACTCAGGCTCCCTGACTTCAGACCATACTACAAAGCTACAGTAATCAAGACAGTATGGTACTGGCACAAAAACAGAAATATAGATCAATGGAACAGCCCAGAGATAAACCCACGCACATACGGTCACCTTATCTTTGATAAAAGAGGCAAGAATATACAGTGGAGAAAAGACAACCTCTTCAATAAGTGGTGCTGGGAAAACTAGACAGGTACATGTAAAAGTATGAAATTCGAACACTCCCTAACACCATACACAAAAATATACTCAAAATGGATTAAAGACCTAAATGTAAAGCCAGACACTATCAAACTCTTAGAGGAAAACATAGGCAGAATGCTCTATGACATAAATCACAGCAAGATCCTTTTTGACCCACCTCCTAAAGAAATGGAAATAAAAACAAAAATAAACAAATGGGACCTAATGAAACTTAAAAGATTTTACACAGCAAAGAAAACAATAAACAAGACCAAAAGACAACCCTCAGAATGGGAGAAATTATTTGCAAATGAAGCAGCTGACAAAGGATTAATCTCCAAAATTTACAAGCAGCTCATGCAGCTCAATAACAAAAAAGCAACCCAATCCAAAAATGGGCAGAAGACCTAACTACACATTTCTCTGAAGAAGATATACAGATTGCCAACAAACACATGAAAGAATGCTCAACATCATTAATCATTAGAGAAATGCAAATGAAAACTACAGTGAGATATCATCTCACACTGGTAAGAATGGCTATCATCAAAAAATCTAGAAACAACAAATCCTGGAGAGGGTGTGGAGGAAAGGGAACACTCTTGCACTGTTGGTGGGAATGTAAATTGATACAGCCACTATGGAGAACAGTATGGAGGTTCCTTAAAAAGCTACAAATAGAACTACCATACGACCCAGCAATCCCACTACTGGGCATATACCCTGAGCAAACCATAATTCAAAAAGAGTCATTTACCAAAATGTTCATTGCAGCTCTATTTACAATAGCCAGGACATTGAAGCAACCTAAGTGTCCATCAACAGATGAATGGATAAAGAAGATGTGGCACATATATACAATGGGATATTACTCAGCCATAAAAAGAAACGAAATTGAGTTATTTGTAGTGAGGTGGATGGACCTAGAGTCTGTCATACAGAGTGAAGTAAGTCAGAAAGAGAAAAACAAGTACTGTATGCCAGCACATATATATGGAATCAAAGCAAAAAAAAAAAAAAGGTCATGAAGAACCTAGGGGTAAGACGGGAATAAAGACACAGACCTACGAGAGAATGGACCTGAGGATATGGGGAGGGGGTAGGGCAAGCTGTGACAAAGTGAGAGAGTGGCATGTATATATATACACTACCAAATGTAAAATAGATAGCTAGTGGGAAGCAGCCGCATAGCACAGGGAGATCAGCTAGGTGGTTTGTGACCACCTAGAGGGGTGGGATAAGGAGGGTGGGAGGGAGGGAGATGCAAGAGGGAAGAGCTATAGGGGTATATGTATATATATAACTGATTCACTTTGTTATAAAGCAGAAACTAACACCATTGTAAAGCAATTATACTCCAATAAAGATGTTAAAGAAAATGTCCTTATCCTTTAGAGATATATTCTGAAATACTTATGGTTGAAATGATATCTCGAGTTTACTTCAGAACAATCTGGGAGGGCTTTGAGGGGTTAATGGGGGCTGAAACAAAAATGGCTACGACTTGGTAATTGTTGAAGAGGGTATTGTGTTCATGGTTGTTCATTTTACTGTTACCTCTACTCTTGTATATGCTTGAACGTTTTCATAATAAAAAGTAAAGATGCCAAAAGAAAAGTGACTTGGAGGTATTGTAAACTTTAGGATAATATCTTCATGTTCTAATGGACTATAGGATTTGAGGAGTTGGAATGAGACTATTAGAAGGAAGTTATAACAGCAGTCACAATAATGTTATGTAATCCCAGCATTCAACGAATATAATTGGTAAATTTTTGTCAAATTTTTCTCTACATTTTAAAACTTAAAGTAGTTTACTAGTTAAATTTTCTTTATTAAAAGCCTTAGGTGAAGTCTTGGAATAATGGTTTCCTAAAAATAATCAATTTTCTAACTAAGATAAAAGAAACTTGTAAGGGGGCTTCCCTGGTGGCGCAGTGGTTGAAAGTCTGCCTGCCGATGCAGGGGACACGGGTTCGTGACCCGGCCTGGGAGGATCCCACATGCCGTGGAGCGGCTGGGCCCGTGAGCCATGGCCGCTGAACCTGCGCGTCCGGAGCCTGTGCTCCGCAACGGGAGAGGCCACAGCAGTGAGAGGCCCTCGTATGGCAAAAAAAAAAAAAAAAAAGTAACTTGTAAGGAATTAAGTTCATGTGCTAAATTTGAATAACTGAAGACAAGTGTTATTTTGGCAAAGAGGTGCTAACAGCTTCTTTCTCTTTTTTAAGCAATATTTAAACAAAATCAGAAACCCAAAAATGTACAAAAAATGTATTAAGCAAAAAGGAAAGGCCCGTTAGATGATGTGTCATTTTCTGTGTGTATTGATGCAATCTGTTTTTTGCAATGACTTTTTACTCTTCATTCTGCCTTTATTGTCCCAATAGAATGGTATGTGATGTTAATGTTTAAATATGGCTTTTTAAAAATTATTATATAAGCTTCAGGTGTACAAATTATAATTTGGCATCTTTTTTTTTTTTTTTTTTGGTGGTACCTGGGCCTCTCACTGTTGTGGCCTCTCCTGCTGTGGAGCACAGGCTCCGGACGTGCAGGCTTCATGGCCATGGCTCACGGGCTGAGCCGCTCCACGGCATGTGGGATCCTCCTAGACTGGGGCACAAACCCGTGTCCCCTGCATCGGCAGGCGGACTCTCAACCACTGTGCCACCAGGGAAGCCCCTTGTTTTGTTTTATGTTCCACATATGAGTGAAATCATATGGTATTTGTGTTTTTCCTTCTGGTTTACTTAACATAATATCCTCAAGGTCCATCCATGCTCTCACAAATGGCAAGATTCATTTTATGGCTGAGTAGTATTCCATTGTGTGTTTTATACACACAAACACACACACACACACACACGCACCCCACATCTTCTTGGTCCATTCATTCATTGATGGAAACTTAGGTATTTTCCATATCTTGCCTGTTGTAGATAATGCTGCAGCGAACACAGAGGTGCATGTATCTTTTCAAATTAGTGTTTTTGTGTTCTTTGGATAAATACCCAGAAGTGGGACAGCTGGATCGTATGGTAGATCTAGTCTTAATTTTCTGAGGAATCTCCATACTGTTTTACACAGTGGCTGCACCAGTTTACAATACCACCAACAGTGTATGAGGGTTCCCTTTTCTACACAGCCTGTCCAACACTTCTTATTTCTTATCTTTTTGATAAAAGCCATTTTAACAGCTGTGGAGTGATATCTCATTTTAGTTTTGTATTTCCCTGATAATTACAGATGTTGAGCACCTCTTCATGTGTGGGTTGGCCATCTCTATGTCTTCTTTGGAAAAATATCTTTTTAGATCCTCTGCCCAGTTCTTAAATATTTAGTTATTTGGCTGCATCAGGTCTTAGTTGTGGCACGTGGGATCTTTGTTGCGACCCACGAGCTCTTCGTTGCAGTGCATGGGCTTCTCTCTACTTGTGGCACACGGGCTCCAGGATGTGTGTGCTCAGTAGTTGAGGCACGCGGGATCTTTGTTGCGACCCACGAGCTCTTCGTTGCAGTGCATGGGCTTCTCTCTACTTGTGGCACACGGGCTCCAGGGTGTGTGTGCTCAGTAGTTGAGGCACGTGGGCTCTAGAGCGCATGGGCTTAGTTGCCCTGAGGCATGTGGAATCTTAGTTCCCTGACCAGGGATCGAACCCACGTCCCCTGCACTGGGAGGTGGGTTCTTAACCAGTGGACCACCAGGGAAGTCCCTCCAGTTCTTAATTGGGTTGTTTGGGTTTTTTTGTTGTTGAGTTGTATGAGTTCTTTACATGTTTTGGACATTAACCTCTTACCAGATATAATTCACAAATATCTTTTCCCATTCAGGTTGCCATTTCTTTTTGATGGTTTCCTTTGCTGTGCAGAAGCTTTTTAGCTTGCTGTAGTCCCATTTGTTTATTTTTGCTTTCGTTTCCTTTGCCTTTGGACTCAAATCCACAAAGACATCGCTAAGACTAAGGTCAATGACATTATCACCTATGTTTTCTCAGGAATTTTATGGTTTCAGGTCTTACATCCAAGTGTTTACTCATTTTGAGTTAATTTTTATGTATAGTGTAGATAGTGGTCTAGTTTCATTCTTTTGCCTGTGGCTGTCCAGTTTTCCCAGCACCATTTATTGAAGGGACTATCCATTCTCCGTTGTTTGTTCTTGGCTTCTTTGTTATAAATTAATTGACCATATATGTGTGGGTTTATTTCTGGGTTCTCAGTTCTGTTCCATTGATCTCCGTGTCTGTTTTGTGCCAGTACCATACTATATAGCTTGTAATATAGTTTGAAATCAAGGAGCATGATACCTCCAGCTTCATTCTTCTTTCTCAAGTTTTGGCTATTCAGGATCTTTTGTGTTCTATACAAATTTTAGAATTATTTGTTCTAGTTCTGTAAAATATGCCGTTGTAATTTTGAGAAGTATTACATTGAATCTGTAGATTGTTTTGGGTAGTATGGACATTTTAACAATATTCTTCCAATCCATGAGCATGGAATATCATTTCGTTTATTTGTGTTCTCTTTAATTTCTTTTATCTTTATCTTATAGTTTTCAGTATACAGGTCTTTCACCTCCCTTGGTTACATTTTTTCTTAGGCATTTTGTTATTCTGGAGGAAGTTGTAAATAGAATTGTTTTCTTAATTTCTCTTCATGATAGTTCATTGTTAGTGTATAGAAATGCAACAGATTTCTATATATTAATTTTGTATCCTGTGGCTACTGAATTCATTTATTAGTTCTAGCAGTTTTTTGGTGGAGCCCTTAGGGTTTCCTCTATATAATATCATGTCACCTGCAAATAATGACAGTCTTAGTTCTTCCTTTCCAGTTTGGATTCCTTTTATTTATATTCCTTTTATTTCTATTATTTCTATTATTTTATTCCTTTTATTTCAAATTGCTGTGTGGCTAGGACTTCCAATACTGTGTTAAATAAAAGTGGCAATAGTGGGCATCTTTGTCTTTCCTGACAGCTTTTCACTTGAGGTACATTCCCTCTGTACCCACTTTGTTGAGAGTTTTTATCATAAATGGAAGTTGAATTTTATCAGATTCTTTTTCTGCATCTGTTGAGGTGATCATATGATTTTTTCCCCTTTGTTATATTAATTTGGTGTGTACATTGATTAATTGGCAGATATCGAACCATCCTTGCATCTCTGGAATAAATCCCACTTCGTCATGGTGTATAATCCTTTTTATATATTGTTGAATTTGGTTTGCTAATATTTTGTTAAGGATTTCTGCATCTATGTTCATCAGTGATATTGGCCTGTAATTTTCTTTGTGTGTGTGGTGTCCTTGCCCAGTTTTGCTATCAGGGTAGTATGGACATTTGGCTGGCCTTATAAAACATGTTTAATATGGCTTTGTTTTAAGAACAGAGAAATACTGCATAAGCTATTAGTCTTCCCACTTAAACAGGCATGAAGAGTATGTAAAGTTAAAATGTAGATTATGACAAAATGAAGTATGTTTTATTGTTAAGATTAAAGATTTTGTTGGCTCATAAACCTGACCCATAATCCAGGAGTAATTTAATTTGCCAAGATAAAAATATTAATATGCCAAGAAACAACCACATACTTTCCTGGCATGTCTACTAGAGGATTTTTATTTCTTTACTCTTTTTTCAGTGTATGCATTGTGTATGCGTGCATGTGTGTGTGTGTGTGTGTGTGTGTGAGAGAGAGAGAGAGAGAGAGAGAGAGAGAGAGAGATTGATTGATTATAGCAGAGCCTTGGCATTTCCAGGGGATGGATCCTGAAGGTATGCTGACTTAACGTGGTTATAGAGTCATCCTTTGATTAAAGGGCAGTGGTAACATATATAGCTGGTCCTAGGACTCAGCTCCATATGCAGTCCTCCTGAATTTTTAGGAGACTTCGTGAAGATAGCTGCAAGGAATTCCCTGCTGGCCAGGGCACATCTCACAGTTGCAGCTGCTGTTTGTTACCCATGAGGAAAGTATGAAACTGTAGAGTCATGTATTTAGGTTGCTCTTCTCACTTATCCCAGATAGGATTCTCTGAACTTGCCCAACAAGGCATTTCCTCAGAAATACCTCTCTTCTGGTTGTTATTGTGGTCAGATAAGTGAGATAAAAGAGATGGGAATATCATGGAGTTTTGGTAGTATTAGTGATAGTGCTTGATTAATGAATAGAGTGTTTAATATTACACGTCACATATTGCTATGTGAGGATATGATGTGAGGGTATGAAGAATACCAAGAAATATATATTATCTGAGACTGTCTTCATGAATATTTTCACTCACTTGACAAAATCGAATACCTGCTCTGTGCCAGGCATTATACTAGGTAATTGGGAGATCACTAGGTTCATAAGGCAACTAAGATAGCTAATAAAAGTTTCATTGTAATTTACCGATTTACTCTAGAGCTGTGCAGAATTTATTTTCCCACCACATGAAGGCAGCTATGTTACTGTTAATGCTTATTATCTGATCCCTAATTTTCCAGTTCTTTCTACCACTTATCACTTGGTTGCTTTCCTCTGGATGTGTTTACTTATTAATGACTCACTTCAGAGGAGGAGCTTTGGAGTTAACACAATATTCCAAGAGAGATTTGGAGTAGAGTAGAATGCCTCTCCCCTAATTTTGCACATTATATTACTGTTAATGCAGTTACCTTAAATTTTTGACACATGTTCAATGGGTAGTAACTTAAAATTCAGTATGAGTAGATGAGGTATATCTCCTTCATTTTAAATTTAATCATTTGAATTTTTCAAACTAAGTGGAGAACTTGATGTTTGTTAACTTCCATCCCTCTATGTGCTCTTAATCATCTGTCTAGGAGTCTGCTCCACATCAATTTTTCCTTACATTTCCTTTGGCTTCTGAATCTCCCTTTCTACTGGTTCCTGTTTCTCAACCTATTTCCAATTTAAAGACTTGCCAGGTTTCTCTCAGTTTAAAAATACCTTTTACTGATTCTATGTCCTATTCTGAATGCTTCCATATTTCTCTCTCTATTCCCCCCATATTTCTCTTAAGTATTAATGTACCTTAAGTGTCTATCCTTGTTCTCTTTTCCATTCCACCCTACCCTGTTACATATGGTCTCTTTGAATAATCATCTTTTCTTTGGTTTTAACTATCCATTTTATATGTGCTATTGACTTTCAAAGCAGCAGCCTCATTCCTAACTTCTGTTGAATCTATATTTGATTGCTTGTAAAGGATGAAAGTCGGGTTAGTTGGCTTGGTTAACAGAGCTCACTGTGATTTGGCCCAAGGTAGCCTATACCTTTCCCAATACCTTGTATTATAATGATACTTTGATGCTTGTAATTTTCGTGAACTTCATTATTTCATGTCTCTTTGCCTTTGCCAGTTCTCTCAGTTGCTTGCCTCTTAGTCTTCTGTTTGTCCCTTAGACTTCTGCATAGGCGTTATCTCCTGTGAAGTCTTCCCTGGCAGTTACTTACTCCTCCCTCCTCTGTATTTCTCATTCTTATACATACATCTGCTATTGCAGCTGTCACATTACTTTATACATATCTGTTTGTCTTTCTTACTAATTTGTGAGTTCTTTACAGCCAGGAACTAGATCTTATTCATTTTAGTATTCCTAATGCTTAGCACACTTTCTGGCACATAGTGTATTCTCACTGAGTATTAAATTGAACGTAACTAGTTTTGAGCTTATTGAAATAAGATGAAGTATGATGAGAAGGATATGATTGAGTTTTTGGATCCTGGTTTTATCATCAGAGTATTAGCTACTTTATCTTTGTGTCATTCGTATATGTAAATGAACATCAGTCTGTTAGTTAACACTCTGAGTGTCCTGAGATTTGGAATTGTATCATATTCACTTCTGTATGGCTAGTACCTAACACAGTGCCTGCCAAATGTCAGGCTACCAGTGTTTTTTGAACTGAAAGAAGTCAAGTTGAAATTAGATGAAGGCATTCATGCTGCAATGATTCTGTATGACTGGTAACATTCATCTTTATTTCTGTATTTAATTGTTAAGAATAAGTCAGAGAAATTTCGTCACTTGCCTTATTGAAATCCAGATTTAGGAAGTATATGTTATATTCCTGACATGCAAGTCAAACCATCTGTTAAAAAATGGGCATCATTTATTCATAATGGTATCAGTTCTCCTTCTAAGGATCTATTGGCCAGCATCTCTTCAAGAATTTGTTCTAAAATTTGTTAGGAATTGATAGCAAAGTAATAGTTGTCTTAATTTTTCTATTTTTCTCCTCTTTTGAAGTGCATTTCAATTCAAGCATTCCTTGTATTGAAAAAAAATCCCTTAGTATCTTTGATGGTTCTTGGTGCAAGACATAAATTTACAGATTCAAGAAGCTTGAGGAACAGAACACCAAGGAGGATTAATACAAAGACACATAGGTATATAAAAGTCAAACTCTTGAAAACCAAAGGTAAAGAGAAAAGTCTTAAAAATATTCAGAGGAAAAAAAAGACATTCCATAAAGAGAACAATGACAAGAATGTTAGGTAACTTCTCATCAGAAACAATGAAATACGGGGGACAGTGAAATGATATCTTTAAGTACTGAAAAAAATTATCAAAATAGAATTTTATATCTAGCAAAATTATCTTTCAAAAGTGAAAGTGAATACATTTTCAGAAAATAAAACCTGAGAGAATTTGTTGCCAACAGACCTGCACTTTATAAGAAGTGCTGATGGAAGTTCTTTAGGCTGAAGAGAAACAATAACAGATGGATGTGGATCTATGGAAGAGTGAAGAGAACTGAAAATGGCATATACAGGGCTTCCCTGGTGGTGCTGGTTGAGAGTCCACCTGCCAATGCAGGGGACACGGGTTCGTGCCCCGGTCCGGGAAGATCCCAGATGCTGCGGAGTGGCTGGGCCCGTGAGCCATGGCTGCTGAGCCTGCGCGTCCAGAGCCTGTGCTCCCCAACGGGAGAGGCCACAACAGTGAGAGGCCCGCGTATGGAAAAAAAAAAAATTGGCATATACAGGTATATCTCGGAGATATTATGAGTTTGTTCCAGACCACCACAGTGAAGTGAATATCACAGTAAAGTGAGTCACATGAATTTCTTGGTTTCCCAGTGCATATAAAAGTTATGTAATACTATGCTGTAGTCCGTTAAGTTTGAAATAGCATTATGCCTACAAAAGCAATGTACATACCTTAATTAAAAAATGCCTTATTGCTGAAAAGTGCTAACCATCATCTGAGCCTTCAGTGAGTTGTAATCTTTTTGCTCTTGGAGGGTTTGAAATACTGCAAGGATTACCAGAATGTGACACAGAGATACAAAGTGAGCAAATGCTGTTGGAAAAATGGCACCAATAGACTTGCTTAATTTGTAAAAAAAAAAAAAAAAAAAAAAATACAATATCTGTGAAGCACAGTAAAATGAAGTATTCCTGTATGTGGCTAAATATAAAAAAATTGTATTTCTCTTTGCATATTTTCTTTAAAAAACAAGTAATACAGAAACAACAACATTACCTTGTGGAGTTTTATATTTTATGTAGAAGTTAAAATACAGTTGGCCCAGGACTTCCCTGGTGGTCCAGTGGTAAAGAATCTGCCTTCCAATGCAGGGGATATGAGTTCGATCCCTGGTTGGGGAACTAAGATCCCACATGCCATGGGGCAACTAAGCCCCTGCACCACAACTACTGAGTTCCCACGCCTCAGCTGGAGAGAAGCCCAAGTGCCGCAGTGAAGAGCCCACATGCCACAACGAAAAGATCCCGCATGCCTCAGCGAACTTCCGAACTTCCGTGTGCCTGCAACTAAGACCCGATGCAGCCAAAATAAATAAATTAAAAAAAAATACAGTTGACCCTTGAACAATGTCTGTTTGAACTGCATGGGTCCACTTAGTCCACTTACACATGGATTTTTTTTCAATAAATTTGTACTACAGTACTATGTGATCCATAGTTGGTTGAATCCACTGTGAAGTTACACACAGATTTTCAACTGCATGGAGGGTTGGTACCCTGACCCTCATGTTGTTCAAGGGTCAACTCTATGACAAGAAGCTGAAAGAAAAGAAGTAACTGAACTCTCCTGTAAGGTTCTTAGATTATATGGGATGTAGTAATAATATTAACTCAAGGTAGACTGATAAGTTATGGATACATATCATAATTTTTAGAACAACCAAATAGAATAATAAATAAAAGAACTATATAGTTAAAAAGTCAATAGAGGAGATAAAATGGAATACTAAAAATAGGCTCAACCTTAAAGAATGCTGATAAGGAAGAATAACTAAACAAGAGAATTGGGACAGATTACAAACAAAAAAGATGTTAGACTTAAACTCAGCCATATTAATAATTACATTAAATATAAATAGACTAAACAGTGATCAGAAGGTAGAGACTGTCAGATTGGATAAAAAAGAAAAACTGATCTGTATTGTTTACAAGAGGGGCATTTGAAATATAAAGACCCAATTAGGTTGGAAATAAAAGGATGAAAAAAGCTGTGTTATATAGACACTAATCATACCAAAGTTGGTGTGATTAATTGACACACTTTTGACCAGAGACGTATTACGGCCACAGGCATTAGTTTCTGCAAAAACCCCCTGGTCAATAATGTGTTACTGTCAGTCCAAGTAGACTTTAAGATAAGGAATATTACTAGAAATAAGGAAGTTCTGGCCTACTATTTTTCTGCTTTTTAATCCTGGGTAAATCATATGGCCTTCTTTTGATTTCTCATCTATAAATTGCAATTAATATTTGAGTTTTTATGTTAGGCACTTTACCTGCATTATCATCAGTCCTTGTAGTAGCCTTGCAAGATGATTGTTATTCCCACTGAATGGGTAAGAATACTGAGGTTCAGAGGTAAGTAACTTTCCTAAAGTCACAGGGCTAGTAAGTGGCAAAATGTGGATTTAAAGCCAGTTCTGCTTTGATTCAGACTTGATTTTTTTTCACTATACATTGTTTCTTGCCAATATACCCTCGTGAAAAGGACTGTATCCATATATTTTGCTTCTGTATAGACACACCTAATTGGAAGATCTCTCCCGATTACCTACCTATTTAATCTTGCCCTTTTGGAACCCATTCTTCTTTAAGTCATATAAAAATAGTTGTATTCAAATGTTATTAATAGGTTGTGATTGAGACTTTTCAGTGTTGGCATTATGATTTTACTAGTAATCAGTACATTTCAAAGATGCCGTCTCCTGAAACACTTTATTTTTTTTTTTTTTTTTTTTTTTTTGCTGTACACGGGCCTCACACTGCTGTGGCCTCTCCCGTTGCGGAGCACAGGCTCCGGACACACAGGCTCCGCGGCCATGGCTCGCGGGCCCAGCCGCTCCGCGGCATGTGGGATCTTCCGGGATCGGGGCACGAACCCGTGTCCCCTGCATCGGCAGGCGGACTCTCAACCACTGCGCCACCAGGGAAGCCCATCCTGAAACACTTTAAATGCAGCCCCAAATTCCCCTAGGTCAGTGTTGATTTGCTGTCATTTTGATTAAGCTAAATGAAAAGAAAAAGTAGTTTAGATCATTGAAGTCCACATGGGAAAGATATTGGCATTTTGTAGCCTACTGTGAATTCTTCATATGATAAATTGCATAATGTATATTATTTGCCTCTTAAAGTTGAAGACTGTGCATTACTGATACTTGTTTAATCTTTTTCATCACGTTTGTAGTTTCTGGTCAGACTGAGTACTTATAAACTTTAGCTTACAGTAATGCTATAAAAAGCTAAGTATGATTTGTTTGTGTTTATTAAAGAATTTTACAAACCTCTAGATGTACTTTGTTGCCTGAAATGCTATGAAGCCTGAGAGCAGAACTATATCTTTTACCCACTGTTGTTCCAGACACTGCTGGCACGTGGTAGACGCTCAATTAAATACTTTTTGGTAGTTTTATTATTATTTTTTCTGATTATTGTTCCTAAAAGTCTTATGTAAAAATTAGTGGTGTAAGGCAGTTCCCGTAAAGATATATTAAGTGTTTGCTCCCTCTTGTGGATATAAAGGAGAATGTAAGCTCTTATAATAAGTCTATTCTCTTGTTTCTTTTTCTAAAAGGTGAACCATATTTTTTCCCTTTTTGGAAGGATATTAATCCATATAACTTTATCAACTCAGTATAATGTTTAGTCCACATACACTCCTAAAACACACAGAATTCATGCTCAAGTATCATTGTGTAATGTCCAAGATAAAATTTGTATATTATTATTCAAGCCAAAACTTAGTAGCACTTTTTGAGCACACCCTTTCTAATATTCTGCATATAAATTACATGAATTGTGAAATAACTTAATTTGTTTTAATTCCAAAACCACATAAGATATTTTTGTATGTATGTGAGAGTATTACTGAGAGTATAATTTCCTAATTGTGTTAAGCATTACTTTTTTGATCAAAGTAAAAATAAAAGCTTAATCAATTTGCTTGCCTTCCACAGCTTTTAATATTAGAACACCTGTCCAAACGGGTTTTTTCTAATGCATAATATGTATATATATATTTAAAAATTAATTAATTAATTTTATTTTTGGCTGTGTTGGGTGTTTGCTGCACATGGGCTTTCTTTAGTTGCAGCGAGTGGGGACTACTCTTCGTTGTGGTGCGTGGGCTTCTCATTGCGTGGCTTCTCTTGTTGCGGAGCACGGGCTCTAGGCACGTGGGCTTCAGTAGTTGTGGCATGCGGGCTCAGTAGCTGTGGCTCACGGGCTCTAGAGCACAGACTCAGTAGCTATGGCGCACCGGCTTAGTTGCTCCGCGGCATGTGGAATCTTCCCGGACCAGGGCTCAAACCCGTGTCCCCTGCCTTGGCAGGCGGGTTCTTAATCACTGCGCCACCAGGGAAGCCCAGTGCATAATATTTTTATTCTAAAGACTTAATCCAACTGAGACTATAAGCATCTGAGCCTTGGGAATGCTTTGACATGTAGAAAAATCTTTTTAACACATGTATGTATCCTTGACATTCTTTTCTCTATATAATTAGAGACTTTCATATTACTTTGTTAGACCTCTTCATTTTCTGTTTACCTCTGTCATTAATAGAAGTTGACTTTCATTTTAGACTATTTTTGGAATGGAGACAATATTTTCACCACTTGAGAAGAATTGTACTCTGTGTGCCAAAGGCAAGTAGCATGCAATAAAGGTTCACTTTAGTGTAGATGTTGGACTCTTAATCGGGCTCACTTACTAGACAGGTGTGTGCTCCTGAAACCTGTCTAGCTGTGAACCATGATCCAGTCTTCACCTCAGCAAAATCACGATTTATCTGTCATTAACTAAAGCAAACAGAAAACCAAAACTTTGTTGTGGTATAATATTCATACAGCAAAGAACATAGATCATAAGAATATAGTTTCATGAACTTGTACAAAATGAATGCATCCATGAGAAAGACATTCAGGTTAAGAAAACTATATAAGTAGAACTACAGAAGCCTCCTTCTAGTCAGTACCCTGCCCCACCCACGCTCTAAGAAAACCCAATACTTTGAATCTAACATTATATATACTAGTTTTGCCTGAAAAAAAACACTAAATTGTGTGAAACCATATGTAGGCTTTCTTTTTTTTTTTAAAGAAGATGTTGGGGGTAGGAGTTTATTAATTTATTACTTTATTTATTTTTGCTGTGTTGGGTCTTCATTTCTGTGCGAGGGCTTTCTCTAGTTGTGGCAAGCGGGGGCCACTCTTCATCGCAGTGCGCGGGCCTCTCACTATTGCGGCCTCTCTTGTTGCGGAGCACAGGCTCCGGATGCGCAGGCTCAGTAGTTGTGGCTCACGGGCCTAGTTGCTCCGCGGCATGTGGGATCCTCCCAGCCCAGGGTTCGAACCCCTGTCCCCTGCATTAGCAGGCAGATTCTCAACCACTGCGCCACCAGGGAAGCCCCTAGGCTTTCTTTTTGTGTGGTAAAATATGCATAACAAAATTTACCTTTTTAACCATTTTTAAATGTACAATTCAGTGGCATTAAGTACATTCTCACTGTTGTGCACCATCACTATCATCTATCCAGAATTTTTTCATCTTCCCAAACTAAATGCCATACCGATTAAATATTAACTCTACATTCTCCTCTCCCTCCAGCCCCCGGCAACCACCATTCTACTTTCTGTCTCTGTGGATTTGACTTTTCTAGGTACCTCATATAAGTAGAATCATACAATATTTGTCCTTTTGTGTCTGGCTTATTCTGACATAATGACCTCATGGTTCATCCCTGTTACAGCATGTGTCAGAATTTCCTTCCTTTTTAAGACTGAATAATATTCTGTTGTATGTATTTACCACATTTAGTTTATCCATTCATTGGTCAATGGGCATGTGAGTTGATTCCACCTTTTGACTATTGTGAACAATGCTGCTATGAACATGAATCTACAAATATCTGTTTAAGTCCCTGCTTTAAATTCTTTTTGGTATATACCCAGAAGTGGAATTGCTGGGTGAAATGGTAGTTCTGTGTTTAATTTTTTGAGGATATGGTAGGTTTTTGTCATATATTTTGTATCCCGTGACCTTAAAAATTTACCTGTCACCCTGGAAGCTTTTTCTTTTTAAAGAATGCAGAGGATTTTCTATGTATAGTTATTTGTGATAAAAGATATCTTTGTTTCATGTTAAACCACCTTTGCATTGATGGAAGAAGCCCCACTTAGTCATGATGTGTTATCCTTTTTGTATGTTCCTGGATTTGGTTTTGTTAAGGATTTTTGCATCTATTTCCATGAAGAAAATTAGTCCAGATCTGGAGAAATTGTAGACTTTCTCTCTGCTCCATGTTAGTGAGGTGAGCCAGTGGATCAGTGACAATGTGTATGAGTTACAATAGCACCTTGGGCCATATCTAGTCTTTTTGAGGGTAGTTTGTCTGCTGCTTCTCTTCTGCCTTCTAAATCTTGCACACATTTTTCTTATGGCTATTCCTGACCCGAAACCACTGAGGGAAGAAAATTTCAGTTGAAACCTAGTTTCAACTTAGGTAAGTCTGAGATCAGCTGATATCATCTTGGCCATACCTCCTACATCTCTTTGTTTTTCCCCTTGTTGTTACAGCATACATAGCTTTCTTAGCACAGTCAGACTTGAATTATATTATACCACTTCATGTATAATGAGAGAACTTTATAATAGGAATACACTTCAATTTATCCCTTCCTAGCCTTTGTTTTATTCTTATATTTTTACTTCTATGTATGTTATGAACATCACAATTCATTGCCATTATTTTTCCTTTAAAGAGTTAATTGTCTTTTAAAGAATATAAGAAATGAGAAAAAATGTTTTATATTTACCCATATATTTACCATTTTTGGCACTCGTTGCGTAAAAGTTCCATCTGGTATCATTTCCCTTCAGCATAAAAAATTTAACTATTTCTTGTACCAAGAAAGATTTGTTGGTGAGAAATTCTTTCAGCCTTTGTTTATCTGAAAATTTCTTTATTTTGCCTTTTAATTATTTATATATTAACTTTTTATTAAGGAGTTAGATGCAGTGGTAAAATTAACTGTGTTGGGTGTGTAAAACATTTTGGCAAAGAGTATTAAAGAAAATCATTAGGGAAATTAAGTCTCTGCTACTTCATAATTTTATTACTCTGCTTTTTTCTTTTGATAAGTAAAACTTACTTTGCTGTTTATAACTAAAAAAATTTTAACTTATGTGAAATGCATGTTCAGTGAAATGCACTCATTTTACGTGGACAATTTGATGAGTTTTAATAGCTGTATATACCCCTCTAACCATCACCCTAATAAAGATACATAATATTCCATTGTTCCAGAAAGTTTTCCTCATGTTCTATTCTAGTTAGTCCCCATGCCTCATAGGAAACCACTGTTCTGATTTCTATCATGGTAAATTAGTTTTGCCCTTTTTTGTTCTTCATATAAATGAAGTCACACAGTCTTTTGCATCTTGCTTCTTTCCCTCAACATAATGCTTTTGTGTTTCATCCATGTATGAGTATATGTAGTTTTTATTGCTGAGTAGTATTCCATTATCCTAATAAAGATATAGAATATTTTCCTTGCTCTAGAAAGGTTCCCCCAAGGCCTCTTCCAGTCAATCCCTATGCCTCATAGGAAACCACAGGCTTCTGTCACCATAGATTAGTTTTGCCTATTATTGAACTTCATATAAACAAAATCACATAGCATGCAGTCTTCTAAGTCTGACTTTTGTTTTCAATCTAATGCTTTTGAGGGTCATCAGATACATGTATTATGAATATTTTATCCCAGTCTGTGTCTTGCCTTTTTATTTTACCTTAGAGCCTGGTGTGTGGTCTGAGATCTTGCCCCCCTGCTGTTTCTGAAGTATAATTTTTTTCTGGTATGACCGCCAAAAATTATGCTCTTTTCTTTAGAGGTTTTTTTTAACTTGGTTTTTAACTTTCTAACCTGTAGATGCCTAGAATTTAGTAAATGTTACTTACCAGAAAACTGGCATTATGTTTGAGGACTCCCAAATTTCATTAATAACATCATGAGGCAAATAATAGTATAAGGCAGAGTAGAATTAAATGCAAAGTGATTGTTACAGAGAATCATAAGAGAATAGAAAAGAAAGAACTGTGTTTTTCAAGGGCTTCTTATATGAGGGATTAAGGCTTAGAATCCAAGTCATCTTTTGGCTTTTTCTCTTTCACATTTCAAAATGGAATGTGATTAAATGCTAAGTAAATCACTCAGATTTTTTTGTTTTGATGCTCTAATTACAGTAGTTTTGGAAAAGCAGTTTCCCAGTGCGCTAAGTCTGAAGAAGAATTGATGGTGGACACTAGAGAGTAGCATTGATTCACTCTGTTTGTTATCATATACTTACTTAGGGAGAAATTTAGCTTATATTAAAAAATGGTTTTTATTGGCCTGTATAATTTTGTACACTTATTTAGATGCCTGTGGCATCATAAGCAAAATTCCCTGTTTGGAGTAGTTGAAAGTGAATGGAGAAAAAGACAGGTAAGATTGAATCATAGTTGTTTATGCTAGGTTCTGAATTTCTGTGAAATGTAGCTCAAATAATGAGAGAAGTTGGCTGACTTATAAGGAATCCATTGTCTGGTTTTATGCTTTGCAGATTTATATATTTAATTTTTATTTATTATCCATCAGTGATAATGCTCTAGAAAATTGATTCAGAATAACAGATTCACAGGAGACTGATTTGTTAACTAGAATATTAATTTACAACAGGATAGACACTTTCATTGGGCTGGCCTAAATGTTCCTTCGGTTTTTAAAGTAAAAATAAAAGACACATTTTTCATTTTCACCAAGAACTTTATTGAGCAACTATTCACCGTTTTGTTCCACTACCTTCTGCCATTTTTTCAGGCAGCTTTCTAATTCCATCTTACCAAAACGTTTTGTCTTTTTGAACAAAGAACTGTTCCAGGAGCCTTTTACAGTCTTCCAGGGAATTGAAATTTTTTCCATTAAAGACCGAAATCAATGGAAATCCGAAGGTGCGATGTCTGATGAATACAGTGGATGAATCAGAACTTCCCAGCCAAGCTGTAACAGTTTTTACCTGGTCATCAAAGAAACATGCAGTCTTGCATTATTCTGATGGAAGATTATGCATTTTCTGTTAACTAATTCCGGACGCTTTTGGTTGAGTGCTGCTTTCAGTTGGTCTAATTGGGAGCAGTACTTATTGGAATTAATCGTTTGGTTTTCCGGAAGGAGCTCACAATAGAGGACTCCCTTCCAATCCTACCATATACACAACATCAACATCAATATGGTTGTTGGTGGTTCATTTTGCTTGCCCCACGACCTCTTCCATTCCACATTATTGTACAGTATCTACTTTCCTTTGCCCGTCACAATTTGTTTTAAAAATGGAACGTTTTTATTACGTCTCAGTAGAGAATCTCATGTGGAAGTATGGTCAAGAAGGTTTTTTTCACTTAACTTACATGGAACCCAAACATCAAAGTGATTAATATAACCAAGCTGGTGCAAACGATTTTCATTGCTTGATTTGGATATTTAGAGTATGTTGGCTATCTTCCGCTTGGTACAACATTGATTTTTTTAGATTATTGTTTCGATTTGATCACTATCAACTTCAACTGGTCTACCCGACCGTGGAGCATTGTCCAGCGAGAAAACTCCAGCACGAAACTTTGCAAGCCACTTTTGACACGTTCGATCAGTCATATCACCTTCTCCATACACTGCACAAATCTTTTTTTTTGCGTTTCAGTTGCATTTGTACCTTTTTTGAAATAATAAAGCATAATATGCTGAAAATGTTGCTTTTTTCCTTCATCTTCAATATTAAAATGGCTACACGAAAATTCACCAATGTTGATCATTTTTTTAAACTAGATTTAAAAAAATTAATTAATTGTTGGTTGCTTTGGGTCTTCATCACTGTGCGTGGGCTTCTCATTGTGATAGCTTCTCTTGTTCTGGAGCATGGGCTCTAGATGCGCGGACTTCAGTAGTTGTGGCACACGGGCTCAGCAGTTGTGGTGCGTGGGCTTAGTTGCTCTGTGGCATGTGGGATCTTCCTGGACCAGCACTTGAACCTGTGTCCCCTGTATTGGCAGGTGGATTCTTAACCACTATGCCACCAGGGAAGTCCCAATTATTTTTTTAAATTTTTTAAAATTTTTATTTATTTATTTATTTTTTTGCGGTACTCGGGCCTCTCACTGTTGTGGCCTCTCCCGTTGCGGAGCACAGGCTCCGGACGTGCAGGCTCAGTGGCCATGGCTCACGGGCCTAGCCGCTCCGTGGCATGTGGGATCCTCCCGGACCGGGGCACGAACCTGTGTCCCCTGCATCAGCAGGCTGACTCTCAACCACTGCGCCACCAGGGAAGCCCCGCAATTATGTTTTTTTAAAGCAAAACGCTGAGAGTTTTTGTTTTTGTTGTTGTTGTTTGTTGTATTTGGCCACACCACACGGCATGTGGGATCTTAGTTCCCCATCCAGGAATCTAACCTGCACCCGCCTGCTCCATCGGAAGCGCAGAGTCTCAACCACTGGACCACCAGGGAAGTCTCTTGATAAGTTTTTTTTTTAATTGCATGCTGACATGACAGCTGTCACAATACAGTGTAACAAAACTGTTTCAAATGAAGTTAAAGACAACTAAGCGCTGCTGGAGCCAGCTTACGGAAAAAACCAAATAAACTTTTTGCCCGGTGCAATACATTGACCACAGTACCTTTAGTTATTATTCAGAACATCCTCTTCCTGGTATTAGGATGCCTGAGAAACCAGTGTGGTCATCAGAGCATAGATTGGTAAGCATAAAGCAGAACAGAATAATTGGATTGTTTTGGGGGATGGTTTACCCAGGCCATGGTTAAGTCTAGGGAATTATTCCTGTTCCATTTCTAGTGTTTGGATATTCAGACCATCAGTTCCATGATTACTATCTTTAAGATATCTTTATAGTAGCTTTTTTGGTCAGTAATGGACAAATTCTTACTTCCTGGTTCTTCTTTTCCTATATTATTGGTACCCTTCTGTTAGAAATTTACTTAAGGCATATATTAATATGATTAGTTTGATTGTTACTTATCTCCTGTTACTGACAGTTTGCTCTTCTTATTTTTTGCTTTTTTTTTTTTTTGATGGTTCTTTCTTTTTTTTTTTTCACTCACACACACTGTATTTTATTTTTACAAGAGATAAACTGACACCAAACATTGTAAATGGATGACCACAACAAAAGCAACAATGATTGCAATTACCAAACACGAAACACACTCATACTATGTCATAATATTGACATTCAGTCCAGTAATCCTCCACTGTAACAGCTCCTTTACTTTGCAGTGAAAATTGATTTGTATATTTTTTGCCTCTGAGTCCTTGTAGGATTTTTTTTTTATTATTCAAACAGAAAGTCACAAAAATTGTAATCATCCTCATCAGTTCACTCAGTCCTATGTAATTAATTATTTTTTCATCTTGATCTTTTGTTAGCACTTTTATGAATTCATCAGTTTTCCATTAGAGTTCTGAAAATGCTTATTCATTCAGTTCAGCAGTATAGTCAGTTACCAGAAACCTGTACTTGTCAGAGTCTTTTCCATGAATTCTTTGAAGATGAAACCTTTTTATAGGAACATTTTTCAAAAGCATCAGAGTACACCCAGAACTGTCTGTAAATGACAAAAGACTTAAAAATGACCACGGTTAAAGATTTGATGAAAGTTCATAATAATGCAATTGACAAGGAAATTTAGTTATTTCTGAGATATACATTTTAAAGTAATAACTAGAATTATGACTTATAACATTATAGCAGAACATATAAGATTTTTAGAAATTTCATGTAATGTCTGAAACATTTATATTAACATATTTCCATGTAAATAACCCAAAGAAAGTTTAGTATTAGTTGTCTTTTTTTGTTTGTTTGTTTTTTATATTGTAGGTTCTTATTAGTCATTAATTTTATACACATCAGTGTATACATGTCGATCCCAATCGCCCAATTCAGCACACCACCATCTCCACCCCACTGCGGTTTTCCCCCCTTTGATTTTTTTATTACTCAAAAAGTTTCACTTTTTAAAATTTAATTTAATTTAATTTAATTTTATTGGGGTATAGTTGTTTTACAATGTTGTGTTAGTCCCGGCTGACATGTTTTTTCGTTTTAGACAGCCTTTAAGAACTTTAGCTGTCATAGTAAGAACTCCTCGAAGTTAGCCTGGGCACACGCCACATGCAGATTCTGGTGCTTTTCCAACCTCTTGGTGTAAACAATTCCATTACCAGGGGTTTGGGACAGCTTGGTTTTGTTAGAGGCTGTATTATAGGACAGCCTAAAATGGTATGTCACACACTGGACCATCCTGAATGCCTCTAGATACTGTCCCCGGAAGAGGAAAAAGAAGCGACAATTTGGTCTTTTTTTTTTTTTTTTTGGCAGTACGCGGGCCTCACACTGTTGTGGCCCCTCCCGTTGCAGAGCACAGGCTCCGGACGCGCAGGCTCAGCCGCCATGGCTCACGGGCCTAACTGCTCCGCGGCATGTGGGATCTTCCCGGACCGGGGCACAAACCTGCGTCCCCTGCATCGGCAGGCGGACGGACTCTCAACAACTGCGCCACCAGGGAAGCCCAATTTGTTCTTTTTGATGAAACTGGGGAACAACCCAAGACTTCCTAAGACTGTGCTGCAGATACTCTTCCTTTTTTGATGTTAACACCTTGATGAAATTTGCAGGGTTGTAGTGGAAAGATTGGGTGCTTTGGTTTTCTGGCTCTAGATTCAGATTCTAGTTTCGCCACCAAGTAGATGAGCAACTCAGGTATGCGGCTTGATCTCTTTAAGCTTAAGTTTTCTCATCAGTGATACTTTATCTTGTAAGGATGATGAGACAGTTATGAATTAATGTGACTAAAACACTTGAAAAGTGTGTAAGAAATGTATTTGTATAAAAATCACCCATCTATTCATCCTTTCAATAAGTATTAATTGAGTGATCTACCTATGTGCCAGGCAGTTTGCTATGAATGGGGTTACAATACTGACCATGATAGTCAGCTATCTCTTCACTTATAGCATTTACAGTTTAGTGGGTGATAGAGGCACATAAACAGGCAATTATAATACTGTGTGCTAAGTGCTATAGTAGGTGATAAAAGCATATTCATAAGTGTTTTTAGATGTGCCCTAACAAATGCAGTGTCAAAATCTTTAACACTTTTCAAGGCTTAAATCCCCCAACTTAGTAACAGTGCCTGGTTCATTTCTGTGAATTGAATGCATGCATGACTTACATGAAGGAAATGTTTGTATGAAGCATAGCTAATCAGAAGTAAATTCTGGTGTGGCTTCTACATTTCAAGTTTTTTTTTTCTTTCTTTTTTTAAAGAAAAACTTAAAGTTTTATGAAAAACTTTTAAAGACAAGTTGTTTAAGAAACTGAAACTTGGGTCAGTAACTCAGTATTTTCTGATATCAAACTACTCTTTGACAGAATGTGTGTGCACCTGCATTGTGGCACTGTTTGGCATTTATAAGCATTCACAAACTTGTGAATAGATTGCAGCAGTGTAGAATCATATGGCATCTTATTTTGGGAAATTGTAAAGACATAATTTATTTTTCCTAGTCACATTGCCAATGGAAGCAACTATGTAGGTTGTTAAAACCATACTAATGATGTTAAGAAAGAACAATAACAGCACAACCATGCTTGGTAAAAATTAAAATAGTGTAATTCAGTAGTTCTTTTAAACAACCAACAAACTTCTGTACTGAGTTAAACAAAATGGTTTACTTGAAAATATCTAGCTGGGGGTTAAGAGGTAGGCAAGGCTCTCTTCCCACTGTACTGGTGGTTCTCAAACTTTAGTCTATGAAAGAATCACCTGGGTTGCTTAGTAAAACATATGTTCTAGAGCCCTACTTCCAAGAAGTCTGATTCAGTAGTCTGAGGCATAGTCTAAAACTCTGTATTTTTAATAAGCATACCAGGTAAACCTGATACAGGAAGGATGAGGACTATACTGTAAATAACACTCTAGTCCACAATGCTGCCTCTTTTGTTGTCTGTGATAGTGACTTGTCTTGGTGCTGCTCAAGCCCTTCTGTCTATCTTTCTGAAGTTGGTGGCCTTCTTGAAATCATATTGTTCTTACCATCGCAGCACTGACAGTAATTGTCTGCTCTGTGTTATGCTTTGGTTGTCTAAGTGCTCTGCTTTTGAGTATTATCCTTGGATATATCTGAATTTTCTCAAAATATGGGGAATGTTAGCTATCACTCTTTTCTTTTTTTCCCCAAAATTCTTAACTTAAAAAATGTTCTCTGATATAAATTTATGCTTTAATAAAAGTAAATTATTTTCAGTTTCCTAACATGAATGCTCTTTCCCTTCCTTTATATCCTCGTTTGATTTACTGTCTTCTCTACCTCTTCCTTCCTCTCATCACTGCTGTTTATGTTTCTCTGAGCAAACTATGAGCTTCTTAAGCCTGGAATAGAGTAGGTGCTTAATACATAAAATGAATAAGTGAATAATATGGTTTGAATTTTCTCAATATTATAAGTCAAGTATAAGTTTCATAGTTGTTTAACCCATTCATGGAAGGAGATTTTTCTTTAAGAAAAACAAGACAAAATAAAGGTAAAACTCAGGATAGTAGTTAAACTAGTGGAGAAAGGAAGGCGATTAGGAAGTAGCACTGGGAAGACTTCAGAGATGCTGAAAATGATGTAATTTTTAAGTTGGGTGGCGAGTATATTAGTATCAGTAGGTATTTGGAAACTGGTTGTTCATCTTTGCTCAAAATAGGGAAAACTGAAATATAAACTGACTATTATTAAGACCATTTGTAATGTAAGTGGGAAGGTTTCTGTACTTGGTATGGTAAACCCCAAAATGAAAATCACTAGGAGATGTTTGAACACTTGGCTTCTATGAGATTGGTAGGAAACTCTAAGCACAACTAAGCATTGCTAAGGGCTTGTCTTAATTAAACAGGATTTTAAAAATTGTAATAAAATATACATAACAAAATTTATCATTTTAATCATTTTTAAATTTACAGTTCTGTGCAAAAAGTACATTCATATTGCTGTGTAACCATCACTACCATCCATCCCCAGAACTTTTTCATCTTCCCAAACTGAAACTCTGTACCCATTAAACAATAACTCCCCATTCCCTCGTCTCCCCAGCATGTGGCGACAACCATTTTACTTTCTGTATTTATGAATTTGACTACTCTAGTTATCTCTTATAAGTGGAATCATAGAATATTTGTACTTTTGTGTCTGGCTTGTTTTACTTAGTATAGTGTCTTCAGAGTTCATCCATGTTGTAGCATGTGTTAGAATTTCCTTCCTATTTAAGGCTGAATAATATTCTGTCATATGTATGTACCCCATTTTGTTTATCCATTCATTCATCAGTGGACACTTAGGTTGCTTTCATGTTTTGGCTGTTGTGAATAATGCTGATTTGGCCATGAGTGTACGAAGATCTATTCAGGTCCCTGCTTTCAATTCTTTGGTATATGCCCAGAATTAGAATTGCTGGATCAAATGGTACTTTTGTGTTTAATTTTTTGAGAACTGCCATGCTTTTTAAAAATATCTTTATTGGAGTATAATTGCTTTACAATGTTGTGTTAGTTTCTGTTCTACAACAAAGTGAATCAACTATATGTATACGTATATCCCCATATCCCCTCCCTCTTGAGCCTCCCTCCCACCCTCCCTATCCCACCCCTCTAGGTCGTCACAGAGCATCGAGCTGATCTCCCTGTGTTATGCAGCAGCTTCCCACTAGCCATCCATTTTACATTGGGTAGTGTATATATGTCAGTGCTACTCTCTCTCACTTTGTCCCAGCTTCCCCTTCCCCCCTGTAGGACTGCCATACTTAAACAGAATTTTTTTTTAAAGAAAATGTGCAGTGATATTTATTTTCTCAAAATGGGGGATGGGAAATGCTCAAGTAAGGAAAATATGTACAGAAACATGATACCAGTGCCTGATTTAAATTAATGCAAACTAGATGTTTAAAAACTAACTACATAAATAATTGCATGCAATAATATAGAACTCAGTTTCATACAATGGCAACAAACGCTGAGCCTGCAATAAATTATACGTATTGAAAAAGAAATTAAGTAGATTGAAAGTGCTAAAATTAAGAATCTGAAAAATTATTCTCACAGTTTTATATTGTTTCCTGTACTAAGGCAATGACAATTTAAAAGACTTATCTCAGGAGGAAAGGTAACTAAGGAAGAATAGAAAAGACCAAATGTGGAAATGGAGTTGGTTGACAGAGAATATTTGATTTCTTCAAGCATCCTATTGAAATTGGTTCCAGGACCTGGTCCCACAAAGGACCATTGGCTGGAAAGGTGGAAAACCAGGGAGTTTGTGTCTTACTTCAGAGATCACTTTTACTGCATCATCTTTTTTCCCTGCAAGTGTGTGATAGTGTAGAATACAGTGTCTACCAGTGTCTACAGAATGATTCTAGTATACTGACATGGCGCACCAGAGTACACAGAGTTTTTATACAGGTTTTATTTATACAGCTAGTTCTGTGAGATGCCAGAGGAGGAACTTAGAGGAAGTAACCTATATCTACACTCTTTTGAGAGAGCAAACTGGAAACAAAGACAGTAAGAGACTACAAAGATTGTAGTAGAGACTATTCCGTAGTCAGTCCCTGTTCTAGGAAGCCAGGGAGAATTAAACTCTCGTAGTATCTATTGCTGCTACTGGGTTTGTCTCCAGGGGTATATTACCATATAACTAACATGGTTGGTTAGCAAATGGAGTCCTTCCTATTCTGTTCCCCTCTTCCCTTTAAATCCCCTGTTATACCTAGACTTCTCTATTTATTGCAATTTGTATTAGACATCCAAATATTCCAACTTTTTTGTTTAGAAACTAGAATTTTTGTTAGTGCATGCACAGTGATTTAATTCATGCACATACTAAAAATGCATTATTTAATTCCTTTGAAAGTCATTTATTATCACCAATTATACTAGACATAGTTATAGATGATGAAGCTACAAAAATGAGTAAGACACTGTTCAAATTTTTGAGGGGACAATATGTAAATGATTATTTATTATAATATATATGGGTGCATATATATCTCAGGGACTTGGAGATACACAAAGTCCTAAGAAGACACAGGTAAGTAATTCTTTCAGGTTATAGAGGCTAGAGGTGCTTAGGGAAGGGAAGACTTTACAGAATGAGGTGTCTTGAGTGGTAGAAAAGACATTAATGACTCTTTAAACATAGGAAATAACTTGAGCAAATGGTGGGGCTAGTTTGAAAATGCATTAGATATGAAGAAATATTATTTGGCTGTGCACTTAGGATAAAAAGACTACTAAGACATGGTTCCCACATTTCAGGATATCAGAATCTAGTAGGGAAGATAAAAGAGAGATTTTTAAACAAATAATTGTAATACAGTCTGATAAATGCCCAAGTTTCATTGGAGAATAGTAGGGAGAAGGACCTAGATTATCAGAAATAACTGCCAAAGTTTAATTTATTTGGATCACTGTGAGTTGACTTGAATTCTTTTGTCAATATTTTGATTTTTAAATTTGTTTCAGACAGGAGAGTAAATCTAGTTATTCTATCTTTGAGAATCCTTTTTTGTGGTTGACTAATAATGTAAAATATTTACATGATAATAGTGAAATCTATAAATCAACGTATATTCAAAGCAGTCTAGCTTTATTTATTTTTCCTTTTGCCCATTCCCCCACTTTTTAACATTAAAAATATTTTATTTTCTCATTGTAAAAAAGTAGAATTGAATGTGTTATATTTTCATATTCTTATTAATCTTAAATAAATGATAGCATATTACACAAACTTTTCTATAACTTTTTTTTTTCCACTCAAGGATACATTCTGGAGGTCTCTTCTTTGTAATATATAGAACAATTTTTGTAATCGTATAGTACTGCTAGAGTATTTTTTAAAATGTAAATCTCAGACATAATATTTTCTTCCACACTAATGCTACTGCTGAGCAGCAAACCACACTATAGCCCAGTAATTTAAAACAACAATTATTTATTTTCATTCAGGCACTTGCTATGAGTTGACTGATCTAGGCTTTTTGTCAGGGTGGCTCTGCTTCAAGTTACAGATCTAGTTGAACTTGGCTCCTGAGCTAGTTGGGCTCAGATTTGTTCCATACATATTCATTCTAATATCCTCTTAAGGGACTGCAGATAACCCAGTGATTGTCTGGGTTAACATCTGTGGTGATGACACAGATGTAAGAGGACAAGCAGAAACCTAAGATACCTCTAAAGGCTTAGGCTCAAAACTATAATGCCATATCCAGTTATACTACATTTACAGAATCAAGTCATAGATATAAGCCCCAAAGTTATCTTCCTAGTGTCGGTCTTCACTGGCCAACCTATCAGAAATTTCACTCCTTTCCCAATGTTGCCTATTGCCCTTGCTTTAATGCTCAATTTATTACAATATTAAATATATATATGTATTTATTCTATTTATCTTGTTTATTGTCTGTATCCCCCCATAACAATGTATGTGTAATGAAAGCAGGATTTTCTATTTTTATTCACTGTATCCCCAGCCCTAAAACAGTTCCTAGAACATAGTTGATGCTCAATAAATATTTGTTGAGTGAATAAATGAAGGCATGGAGTGAGATGGGGTTGGGGAGACCTATCACTCATTAAATTTTTTCCCCAGTATCTTTTTTTGTTGTTGTTGAGTTATACCTTTAGCAAACAAAATACGTAGATCTTAAGAGTACAGTTTGATAAACTTCAACAAAAGTATACTCATGAAGCCATAACTGTAGTTAAGATATAGAACACACCTATCACTCTAAAAAGTTTCTTCATGTCTCCATCCCATTAGTTCTTCACCTCCAGAAGCAATTATTGTCCTTATTTCTGTCACCATAGAACACCATAGTGTTTCCTGTTTTGAATATCATGTATATGGAATCATGTAGCATATACTTGTTTTGTATTTACTACTTGCACTCAATATTTTTGAGATTTATCTGTGTTGATGCATGTATCAGAAATTCATTCCTGAGTAGTATTATATTGTACAAATAGCTCAGAATTCATTTATCTATTCACTTGTTAATGGATATTTGGGTTGTTAGTTACTTTTTGACTATCATGGATAAAACCAATTTTAGGATTCTTACACAAATCTTTTTGTGCACATTTCATTCTAGGAAGATTTTTTTTTTTTTTTTTTACAGTACGCGGGCCTCTCACTGTTGTGGCCTCTTCCGTTGTGGAGCACAGGCTCCAGACGCACAGGCTCAGCGGCCATGGCTCACGGGCCCAGCCGCTCCGTGGCATGTGGGATCTTCCCGGACCGGGGCATGAACCCATGTCCCCTGCATTGGCAGGCAGACTCTCAACCACTGCGCCACCAGGGAAGCCCTCTAGGAAGATTTTTATTTCTCTTGAATAAATATGTAGGAGTGGAATTGCTGGGTCATAAGGTAATATATTAACTGTTTAAGAAAGTGTCCAACAGTTATTCAAAGTGGTTTACCGTTTTAGAATTCCACCAGCAATGTAAGAAACTTACCAATTAAGGGCTTTTTTGTTTTGAGAGTTAGCTTATAAGTGTTCTTAGTAAGAGGCATTGTGGTAGGGAGAAAGAATAAGGACTCTGGAAATGCTCCAAGGTTGGGAAAATGTTTTAAATATTTAAGCAGTCTTCATAGACATAGAAAATAAACTTATGGTTACTAAAGGGGAAATGGGGTTGGGGGAGGGATAAATTAGGAGGTTGGCATTAACATATACACACTAATGTATATAAAGTAGGTAACCAACAAGGACCTAGTATATAGCATAGGGAGCTATACTCAATATTTTGTAATAACCTATAAGAATCTGAAAAGGAATCTATCTATCTATCTATCTGAATCACTGTGCTGTACACCTGAAACTAACATCATATTGTAAATCAACTGTACTTCAATTTAAAAAAAACCAAAAAAACCCTTAAAAAATATTAAAAGAGTCTTGCTCTCTGAGAACCAAGCTCCAAACTAGGGGGAATACCTAGGACAGAGGCCTCAATACTAAGACAGAACTGTAGATGGAGTTTTTACCTTTGTGCAATATTTACCTACTTTATGAAGACTAGAATTGGTATGTAGACTGCTGGTTCTAGATGGTGATGTGGAAGGATCCTGAACTTGCCTCTGCCTGTGGACACACCAAATTTACAGCTACATACAGAACAGTTCCCTCTGAAAGAAATCCAGAAACTAGTTGAGTAACTCCTACACATTGGGAAATGAAATAAAATCCACATCAAAAAGGTTAAGAGAGGCTGAAACACAATCTTGCCATAAAACCCACCTCTGTCATAGCAGCACACAACCAGGAGGGAATGAACAATTCCCTGCTTCTCCTTGACATGTGAAGGATTTGGATCCCACATTTGGTGCCCAACCATTTAAGACTTCCACCTGAGAGATGGAACCTCAAAACATCTAGCTTTGAAAGCCAACGGGATTTGCGTCCATGAGACACTCAAAGCTATAGAGAACCCAGAGACTTCTTAACACATTTTTTGACCAGAGATGTATTAGGGCCACGGGTGTTAGTTTCTGCAAAAATCCACCAGTCAGTAATGTGTTAAATAGCTTATACAGATTTATTGTGGCTCACCCTGTAGGGACCAGTGCACCGGCAGCAAACTGAAGCCTGCCTAGTCTTTACATGAAAGAGGCCTATTTGCTTATCTTAAAAGCCTGAGGGACAGGTTTCTAATTTTAAACCCATTTAGGGGCCAACTGTAATGGTCTTCAGAGACTGAGGAGGCTGGTAGGCACCATTTTCTCACTCTCCCTCTGCCTTGTTTCAGGTCTCCTTTCTCTGAGAAAGGAGCTTGTGCACACATCTGCCACCCTGGCTTTTGTGACTGCTGCCCAGAGGACACATACCCTGATAGTGTGGTTCTGGTGGCCAGTGGAGTTTGTTCATAGGTTCAATGGGATGTTAGCAAACAAACTGTTCTTAACTGGCTGTCACCCCAGGGCTCAATATAGAGGGAGCAGACAGACAGGCCAATCTCCTAGTCTTCACCTGGAAGAGGTATATTTGCATACTTTAATTATACCTGTTGCCTAAGGATTCAGCTTCCAATCAGCCTGCATCTAGGTGCTGACTGAGATCCTCACCTCTGGGACACTGACAGGTCTTGGTACACCCTCAACTACTGGGAGCCAGTAAGAACAATGAAGGCTGCTTGGATAATCACAAAGGTTTGAGAGAGCCAAGAGCTAGGGTAGGGTTGAATGATAAGGTTCATCTCCTACATGAGACCACTCATTCCAGACTGGGAGAGGTGGCTGTTTTATCTGATGCACAGAAACCAACATAGAGAGTCAAGGAAAGTAAAGAAACAGAGGAATATATTCCAAATGAAAGAACACAATATAACCTCAGGAAAAGATCTTAATGAAACAGAGATAAATGATTTACCTGATAAAGCATTCAAAATCATGGTCATGAATATGCTCACTGAGGTCAGGAGAACAATAATTGAACAAAGTGGAGATTTCAACAAAGAGATAGAAAATATAAGAAAGTATCAAAGAGAAATCAAAGAGCTAAAGAGTACAATAATCAAACTGAAAAATTCAATAGGGGGGTTCAGAAGCAGACCAGAAGAAGCACAAGAAAAGAGCGGTGAACTTGTAGACAGGGCAGTGGATTCATCCAATCAAAGAATGAAAATGAGTGAAGATAGCTTAAGTAATTTAGGGGATAACATCAAACGAATTAATATTCATATTATAGGCATCCCAGAAGAAGAATAGAGAGAGAAAGGGGCAGAAAACTTATTTGAATAAATAATGGCTGAAAGCTTCCCTAATGTGGGAAAGGAAAGAGACATCCAGATCCAGCAATCCCAGAGAGTTCCAAATAAGATAATCCAGAGATGCAACCAAGCCATATTATAATTAAATTGTCAAAGAAAAGAAGAAAATCTTAAAAGCAGCAAGAGAAAAACAAATTGTTGTGTATAAGAGAACCCCCATAGAACTGTAAGCAGATCTTTCAGCACACACTTTGCTGGCCAGAAGGGAGTGGCACGATATATTCAAGATGCTGGAAGAAAAAAATTGCCAACCAGGAATACTCTACTTGGCAAAGTTTTCCTTCACAATTGACGGAGCGAAAGAGTTTCCCAGACAACAAAAACTTAAGGAGTTTGTTACCAATAGATCTGCCTTAAATAAATGTTAAAGGAACTTCCTTAAGCTGAAATGATATAGTGCTAATTAGTAACAGGAAAACATATGAAAGTATAAATCTCACTGTTAAAAGAAACTTATAGTTAAATTCAGGATAATCTAATGTTATGCTGGTGGGTTAATTGTTTATAAATCTAGTATGAAGATTAAAAGACAAAAGTAGTAAAAATAACTATGTAACTACAGTAGTTTGCTAATGGGTACACAAGATAAAAAGATGTAAATTGTGACATCAAAATCAGAATGTGTGTGTGTGGGAACAGTAGAAATGTAGAGCTTTAGGATGCCTTCAAACAAGTTGTTACCGGCTTAAAACATCTTTTATTTGCAGCAGTCTGTTTTTATGATAAGCCTCAGGGTAATTGGAAACAAAAATCTATAGTAGATAACAAAAGATAAAGAGAAAGGAATCGAAGCATACCACTACAGAAAATCATCAAATCACAAAGGAAGAGATCAAGAAAAGAAAAAAGGAACAAAGGAATTACAAAAAACCCAGAAAATAATTAACAAAGTGGTATAAGTCCATTCCAATGAATAATTACTTTTAATGTAAGTGGACTAAATTCTCCAATCAAAAGACCTAAAGTGGCTGAATTGGTATAAAAATAAGACGCAGCTATGTGCTGCCTATGAGGGACTCACTTCACCTTTAAGTAGAAACACACAGACTGAAAGTGGAGGGATGGAAAAAGGTATTCTGTGCAAATGGAAACCAAAAGAAAGCTAGGGTAGCTATGCTTATATAAGACAAAACAGAGTCTGAGACAAAGACTTCAATAAGTCACAAAGAACGTCATTATGTAATGATAAAGGCATTAATCCAAGAAGATACATTTGTAAATATTTATGTATCCAACATAGGCGCACCTAAATGTGTAAAGCAAATATTAACAGACCTAAAAGGAGAAATAGTGATACAATAATAGTAGGGCACTTTAATACCCCACTTCATCAATGGATAGATTATCCAGACAGAAAACCAATTAGGAAATGTGTTGGCCTTAAACAACACCTTAGAACAGATGAATTTAACAGACATATACAGAACATTTTATCCAAAAGCAACAGAATATAATTCTTCTCAAGTAGACACGGAACATTCTTCAGGATCAATTGCTTGGTTACATATGTGTAGTGATTATTTTTTCCCTTCTGACACACATCAGAGTAGTATGGGAAAACCAAAAAGAGCTCATTGACAAGTGGCACCATTATCGCTTAATCCTAAATCACTAGGTACATGAAGACTAACTTTATAGTTTCCTCACCCTGTCAGATTCTTCCCACAAGACCCATATCATGGGGCAAATATGATAGTTTCATTTCTCTGTGACTGAAAGGAACTAAGATTCTTTTGATAATCATTGGGTTAGTATAATTATCAACACCTCTACAACAATAACAACAGAGAAACAATATATGAAAAAGAAAAAGGATAGCCAAGATGTGATTACACTTGAATAGTCCTTTTAATCCAGTCTTCTTGTCAAAATCAAATTAACTGGGCTTCCCTGGTGGCACAGTGGTTAAGAATCTGCCTGCTGGTGCAGGGGATGTGGGTTCAAGCCCTGGTCTGGGAAGATCCCACATGCCGCGGGGCAGTTGGGCCCGTGCACCACAACTAGTGAGCCTGCGAGCCACAACTGCTGAAACCCATGCGCCTAGAGCCAGTGCTCTGCAACAAGAGAAGCCACTGCAATGAGAAGCCCATGCACCACAATGAAGAGTAGCCCCTGCTCGTCGCAACTAGAGGAAGCCCACATGCAGCAACAGAGACCCAACGTAGCCATAAATAAATAAATAATTAAAAAAAAAAACAAATTAACTTCCTAGGTGCTCCCTTTCCTTTGTGTCACAGGACCTAAGATGTGGCCAACTTTCTTCTCTGAATAGTTACTGTGACTATAATTTCTTCTTTTGGGATTTTCCTTGGAACTAGGACAGTTTCCTTAGTTACCTTATGTATTATGCATGTTTTTTTATAGCCCAGGTCCCATTACCAGCAGTTCACTTAGTGTACTCCTGTTCAGTGGGGTGTCCTCTAGGTAGGGGGTTCCAGTATGGTGGCTAAAACCTCAGCTATCTACAGAGATGGTCTTTCAATATACATGAAATTGCATTTTGTTGCCATGCTAAAGAATGTGGATTCAGGCTATCCCCATGTTCTTTTTCAGCTCCACTATGGTTTTTTTTCCTCCTTTCTCCATTATTTAGCTGCACCACACCTGGGGGTTAATCAAGATCTTACTTAGTGTAATGTCTTGGGTGGCTTAGTAATATTCAAACAAGATAATCTCAGCTGGCAATTTAAAGGGGAAAGAGAACTGGTTGTGAAAACAATTCAGGTAAACAGCACCTGAAATCACCACACTATATATACATAGAAACAAAGTGTATAATGTTCTATATACTAATTGTCAAGTAGTGACACATATATTCTAAATGCTGTAGAAGTTAAGAAGAGAGCTGCATAATGATGGACACGTGATAGCTCAGTCTTAAAGGAAAGGTTAATAAGGAAGAGGTAGACGAGAGAACAGATAGGAAAATCAAGATGGGAATCATAGTGTGCAAGTATCATGTGTTGGGAGACCAATTTGTAGAGGCCAGACTATAGAGGGCTTTGAATACCATAGAATGTTTTAAAATAGAAGATGTGAAATGGCCAAAGCAGTAATTAACAAAGATTAATCTGAAATTGGTAGACAGAATGGACCAAAAGAGGAAAAATAGAAAACACACACAAGTGACACTACCATAATATTTCAGGTTTTTGGTACTGAGAATTAAGCAAATGTAGTGATATGTGGAGTGGAATAGGAGTGGATTTCTAATACATCACTAAGAAAGGGTGAGCAAAATTAGGTGGCCAAATGGGAATAGGAGTAGAAGTTAGGTAACGAGTGATTCAAAGATAATAAAGTTTATATCTGAATGATTGGGAAAATGATAGTTTCATTAATATAAACAAAGAAGCCTTTGAAGGGTCTTTCACCTTAAGTTTTCCTCGAGGTTCTTGTGATACAAGAATAATGGGCCCCTAAAGATGTTCATGTCTTAATCTCAAGAACCTATGAATATGTTTCCAACATGACAAAAAATACTTTGAAAATGATTAATTTAAGTTAATCATATTTAGATGGAGAGATTATGCTGGATTATCCAGATGGGTTCAGTGTAATCACAAGGGTCCTTATAAGAATCTGGCAATAGGGTCAGATTTAGAGAGAAGGTGATTTGACATCAAAACCCAAGAGACAAAAGGGTATGTAATGTGAGGCAGGAGCCAAATATTGAAGACAACCTCCCGAAGCTGAAGCTTTTAGAAGCAAGTAAATATTTTCTCCTAGAGCCTCCAGAAGTAAAGCAGCTTTGTTGACACCCATTTTAGGACATCTGACCTCCAGTACTGTAAGATAATAAATTTGTGTTGCGATAAGCCACTAAGTTTTGTGGTAATTTGTTTCAGCAGTAATAGGAAACTAATACAGTTCTGTTCTCTGGGTAATATCATCCATACCAGTGGCTTCAACTATGATCCATACACTGACCAAAATAAAGTTCCAGATCTGGATTTCCAATTCATTCTGAAAATCCTACAAATTCCTCAAAAGTGTTGGATTCAGTATGTATCGGTTATAGCTAAAAAGTTTCTCTCAAATCTGACCTGTGCACCATTGGCACCATCCTTTATTCCTAATTTTTTTTAACCATGGTAAAGAACACATAAAATTGACTGTCTTAACCATTTTCAAGTGCACAGTTTGGTGGCATTATGTGCACTCATATTTCTGTGCAAACATCACTACCAACTTCATACCTCTTTTCATCATATAAGATTGAAACTCTGTACACATTAAGCAACAACTCCCCATTACCCTAGCCCCTGGTAATCACCATTCTACTTTCTGTCTCTTTGATTTTTGACTATTTTGTCATATAAGTGGAACCATACAGTGTTTGTCTTATTTGTGTCTGGCTTATTTTACTTAGTATAATGTCCTCAGTGTTCATTCATGTTACCTTTTTTTGTGTTTAGTTAATTTTTGTATTGAAATGTTTAAATCTCTTTTTCATCTTCTTTTATGTATATTCTTTAGCTGTTTTCTTTGTGGTTATCAAGGGGATTAACTTTAACATCCTAAAGTAATAATATTCTTAATTTGGATTCATACCAGGTTAACTTCAGTATCGTACAAAATTCTGCTCCTTTAATAACTCTAACCCTGCTCATTTCAGGTGTTGATATTACAAAATTACATCTTAATTCATTGTATGTCCAAAGCCATAAACTAATAATGTTTTTAATGTATTAATCTCTTAAATTATGTAGAAAACTAGAGTTACAAACCAAATTTACAATAATTCTAGGTTTTACACTAATCATGATTTAAAAATGAGTTTTTAAAGTCATGTAGAAAATAAAAAGTGGAGTTGCACACCTTTCTTACAATAATAGTAGTCTTTGTAATTCTCCTTGTATTAACCTTTACTGTCATCTTTATTTCATCCTGTGTCTTCATGTTACTGCCTAGTGTTCTTTCATGTTAATCTGCAGGACACCCTTTAGCATTTCTTGCAGGGCAGGTCTAGTGGTAATTGACTCTGTCAGTTTTGTTTTCCTGAGAATGTCTTGATTTCCCCCTCCATTTTGAAGGACAGTTTTGATGGATATAGGATTCTTGGTTGACTGTTTTGTTCTTTCAGCACCTTGAGTATACCAGCCCACTGCCTCTGGCCTCCAAAGTTTCTGATGAGAAGTCTGCTGAAAATCTTATTGAGGAACACTTGTAGGTGATGTGGTGCTTCTTTCTTCTTGCTTTCAAGATTCTATCTTTGTGTTTAGGCAGTTTGATGATAATGTGTCTTTCTTGGGTCTATTCAAGTTCATCCGACATGGAGTTCATTGAGCTTCCTGGATGTTTATATACATGTGTTTCATCAAATTTGAAACTTTTTGGCCATTAGTTCTTCAAAGAATTTCTCTTCCCTCCTTCTCTTTCTCTCATCATTTTGGGACTTGAACACCATGCATAAATATATTAGTCTGTTTGTAGTGTCACACAGGCTCTGTTCACTTTTCTTCAGTCTTTTTTCTTCCTGTTTCTCATACTTGATAATGTCCATTGTCCTATCTTCAAGTTCTCTGATTCTTTCTTCTGCTTACTCAAATATGCCTTTGAATCTGTCTAGTGAATTTTTCATTTTTAATAGCATAATTTTTTCTCTAGAATTTTTCTTTATCTCTTCGTTGAGATAAAAAAATTTCCATTTTGTTAATACATTATCTTCTTGACTTTCTCCATATTTTCCTTGAGTTCTCTGAGCATCTTTAAGATAGCTGTTTTAAAGTCTTTGTCCAGTAGGTCTGACATCTTGTCTTGCTCAGGTATGGCTTCTGCTGGATTATTTTTTCCTTTTGAATGGGTCTCTGCTTTCCTATTTCTCTGTATATGCCTTGTGATTTTTTTGTTGAAAACTGGATGTTTGAATCCAGTAATGTGGTAACTAACTCTTGAAATCAAATTCCCCCTCATCTTTAGGGTTTGATGTTTTGTTTGTTAATTCTTTTTGTTTACTTTTTAAAATTGTTGTAAGCTGTCTCTGGTCCAGGAACCAGACTAAGGTTTATACTTAAGGTCTTCTCAGGTCTTTTTCTGAAACTTAGCTTTTCCTTGCTCATGCTTGGTGACATCCTAAATTCTGTAGGTTTTTTGTAGATGTTGTTTATCAAGTTGATGGAGTTTTTCTCTTCCTGGTTTGCTGTGTGTTTTTATCATGAATAGGTGTTGGATATCATCAAATCCAGTGTTTTTTGTTTTGTATTTTCTTAATGCAAAGTCTTTGAAATTTATCTTGAAGCCCGGTAGATTTCATTGCTTTGCTGTTTAATTTACCGAAAGTTCCTTTAAAATGAAATTTTTATTATTTTAAGATGAGAAGAAATGATTTTACTTTATCCTCAACTTATTATTATGAAGATTTTCAGTCATACAGAAAAGTTGAAAAATAGCATGATGAGTACTTGTATACCTTCTACCTAGATTCAAGAATTAACATCTTGTTATTTTGCTTTGTTTCTCTCTATATATACATGTATATATTTGCTGCTTTGTATTTGAAAGTGACTTGTAGACATCATTATACTTCATTGTTAAATACTTCTGCCTGCAACTCCTAAGAACGGGGACAATTTTCTGTATACACAATACCATTCCTATATCTAAGAAAATTAATAATTCTGTAGTTTCATCTGTCAACATTGAAGTTTTCCCAATTATGCCAAAATTTTTAAAAATGACTTTTCTTGGGCTTCCCTGGTGGCGCAGTGGTTGAGAGTCCGCCTGCCGATGCAGGGGATGCGGGTTCGTGCCCCGGTCTGGGAAGATCCCACATGCTGCGGAGCGGCTAGGCCCATGAGCCATGGCCGCTGAGCCTGCGCGTCTGGAGCCTGTGTTCCGCAATGGGAAAGGCCATAACAGTGAGAGGCCCGCATACCACCAAAAAAAAAAAAAAAAAAAAAAAACCTTTTCTCTTTAACCATGGTCCGATTGCCATTCATGTATTGCATTTGGTAGCTTTGTCTTTAGTCTCTTCAGTCTAGAAATGTTCTTCTGACTCTATTTTTAAGGGGTTTTGGGGATGGGGACTTTTCTACACTGAAATGTTGAAAAGTCCAGGATAGTCTTGTAGAATGTTGCAAATTTTGGATTTGTACAGTTGTTTCTTTATGGTGTCATTCAACTTGCTCCTCTATCTCGTATAGATCTAGAGCCTTGATTAGACTTAGGTTGAACATTTTTGGCAGAAATGTTTGATGAGTGATGTTTTTGTAAACTTCATGTTTTATCACATCAGAAAGCTTATAGCATCATGTGGTTTCACTGTTTGTGATGTTTAGTTTGATGATTTGGTTTAGGTGGTGAATATTTTGAAAATTAACAAGTGATCTGGGGGTGATATTTTAGCGTTTTAGAAATATCCTGATTTCCAACAACCTTTTGGATAATGTAGCCTCTACTTATGATCCTTCCTAGAATCAGGTATTACATTGGAATGGCAAAACAATAGTTTGCTTATTCAATTATTTCTTCTACACTTAGCCTCAGAAAGATCCGATTTTTAAAATAATAAACATGGATTCATAGATTTTTATTTATTCAACATATTACAATCAAGTATAGACATTTTTATTTTTGATATTCAAATTGTCCTATACAGTTACTGGTTTTGGCCTAATGCATACACTTATGGTGGTATTTGAATTGTGTCTTAACAGAGTAAATAGGGTTTTCCAGGTATGGCTAAACAGTGTTCTCCTAACTGTCAAATCTAATGGGCATACATGGATCCTGATTCTAGACCTCTTAACTGCATTTCAAAGTCAGTCTAGCATTTTAGTCTTTCCTTTTCTTTGTTGCAAGAATTCAATCTTATATTTTAGATCTTTTTACAATATAAATTAGCCACTCTTCTTTTGTTGGCCAAATACATTTTTTCCAGTGTATTATTCTTTTTGGGCTTAATTTAGGACTCAAGTGTAATTATATAGGACTTGATTTCTTTTAAAAAATATGTGTGTTATTTCTGTCCATTAATCATTGCTCAGTATAATGACTTGCACATTTTATAGGCTGTTTCTTATGCATTATCATCTTTAATGGTTCTTGAAACAATGTCTTTTGTGGGAAGTCACCATTAAAATACACTTAAAATCATAGTCTCAGGCTTCCCTGGTGGCGCAGTGGTTGAGAGTCCGCCTGCCGATGCAGGGGACACGGGTTCGTGCCCTGGTCCGGGAAGATCCCACATGCCACGGAGCGGCTAGGCCCGTGAGCCATGGCTGCTGAGCCTGCGCATCCGGAGCCTGTGCTCCGCAACGGGAGAGGCCACAACAGTGAGAGGCCCGCGTACCGCAAAAAAAAAAAAAAAAAAAAAAAAAAAAAATCATAGTCTCCAAATAGATCAATGGAATAGCAAAAACTTTACCAATATCAGTGTTTATAGCTTTAAAAGTTATGCTTCATTTGTGTATGTTTTCAACATGTATATTAATGTTGCCTTTTCTTAAATGTACTTTTTCTATAGTGATGAAAGAACTCCTCAGTTCAGAGTTGAAATCTCTTAAGATATTGAATATTTTCCTCTGTGTTAGATGAAATTATTCAGTTTTCTAGAAACTACTTGTATAGCTGGGAAAGACGATAACAGTGATGAGCTTGTTACTTATTTTATGGACAGCAACTCCAGGTCTGGACAAGTACCTGCATGTGTGGCCAAGAATTTTCCAGAGTATTGCTTTCAACTTCTTGATTTGCCCTAGTAGTATTCACTCAAAACTCCAGTGTTTCGTTTGGCAAATGTGGAGGAGTGGAAGGAAGAGAAGACAGGCAGATTTTTGGAGTAATTAATTCAGGCATTACTGTCAAACTTAAGTTGGGACAGTATTTAAGTTCTCAGGCTTCCAAGATGATTTCACCAGCTGGAGAAGTTTGGAAGCAATTTCCAAACAGGAAACAGCGGGTGCACAAGAACAAAACACTTCTTATATGATGGGATCACCTGCATTAGAGTCACCTAGGGGAATTTCCAAAATGCAGATTCTTGGGCGCCTCTATAAATTATCTGAAAGAGCCTCTAGGAATGGGGTCTAGGAATTTTCATTTTTCTTTCATTTTTAATTTTTAGGAAAATTATACCTGCATGTTGTCTAGAGCAGTGGTTCTCACTCTGGCTTCACTTTAGAGTCACCTGGGGACCTTTTTAAACAAGGTTAACTCTTGAACCCCACTCAGATTAATTAAATCAAAACAATCTCTGAGTGTGTGGGATAGTGACACTGATTTTTTTTTTTTTTTTTTTTTTTGCGGTACGTGGGCCTCTCACTGTTGTGGCCTCTCCCGTTGCGGAGCACAGGCTCTGGACGCGTAAGCTCAGCGGCCATGGCTCCCGGGCCCAGCTGCTCCGCGGCATGTGGGATCCTCCCGGACCGGGGCACGAACCCGCATCCCCTGTCTCGGCAGGCGGACTCTCAACCACTGTGCCACCAGGGAAGCCCGACACTGATATTTTTAAAAAGGTATTTAGATAATTCTCTTAGGTAGCCAGATTGAGAACCGCTGGGCCAGAATTTGATTCTGAAGCTGAAAACTAATAAATATAATTTCCCTTATTGAGATTGCAGAGCCAATTAGTGTGCTAGAATTTCCTTTTTGTTCTTCTCTAAGATGGTAATTTCATAACTGGACCACTCATATGAAATTCATCATATTTTTACAAATCAAATTTATTCTCTTTTTGTTCCCTGCTACATTAGTTGTTCTTAAGTTATGCCATATTTTAGCTTGCCTCATATGTTAGTCAATTTGGGCTGCCATAACAAAATACCCTAGACTGGGTGTCTTAAACAACAGAAATTAATTTTCTCACAGTTTTAGAGGCTAGACGTCCAAGCTCAAGGTTTGGCCGAAAAGGTTTCTGGTGAGAGCTCTCTTTTTGGCTTGTAGATGCAAGTGGAGGCTGCCTTGCTTCCAGAACCTGTGATGGGAGTTGCATCTATGAAGATTTCTAAATTGCTTTCTGGGGGTCATGCTTCCTTTTTCTTAATGGATATCAAGTTTTTGCAGACAGATAGCTCTGTGTCTGTCTTTAGTTTCTCTTTAGTTCCAGCTAGCAGTATAATCCCATTTCTATTCAGGCTTCTGCTGAAGTGGCAGATTAAATTCTGGATTAAATTTGTGGTTCACACCCATACTAATCTCCTTATCAAATGCTGGTTCATCCACACCCTCACTGTTCTCTTTAGAGCAAGCTTTCTCATTTTTTGCAACATATATAGGTGGAGAATTTTCCAAATCTTCAAGTTCTGGTTCCGTTTTGCTTAATAATTCCTTCTTCAATTTATTTCTCTCTTCTCACATTTTATTATAAGCATTGAGGAGGACCCAAGCTGCACCTTTAGTACTCTGGTTAGAAATCTTCTTGGCTAAATACCCATTTTCATTGTTCCTAAGTTCTGTCTTCCAAAAAACACTAGAACACAGTTCTGCCAAGTTCTCTGCCGCTTGTAATAAGGATTACCTTTCCACCAGTTTTAATAACCTATTCCTAAGTTCTGAGACTTCACCAGAATGGCCTTTATCATCCATTACCAACATTCTGTTCATAATTATTTATGTATTCTCTAAGAAGATGGAGGTTTTCTTTCCATCTCTCCTTTTTGCTTACTGAATTCTCACCAGAATCACCATTAACATCCATATTTCTACCAACAGCCCCTTCTCAGCAATCTAGCTTTTTTGTAGCATGCACCTCAAAACTCTTTCAGCTTCCATCCATCACCCAATTCCAAAGCCACATCCACATTTTTAGGTATTTATTTCTTGGTACCTAAGTATGTACTAGTCAGCCTGGGCTTCCATAAAAAAATACCATCGATTGGGTGGCTTAAACAACAGAAATTAATTTTATTGCAATCATGGAGGCTGGAAATCCAAGATTGAGGTTTGGCTGGTTGGGTTTCTGATGAGGATTCTCTTCCTGGATTGCAGACAGCTGCCATCTTGCTGTTTGCTCACATGGCCTTTCTTTCATGCATGTGTGCAGAGAATGAGCCAGTGAACTCTTTAGTGTCTCCTTTTATAAGGACACTAATCTGATGGGATCAGGGCCTCCTCCCTTAAGACCGCATTTAACCTTGATTACTTCCATACTCGAATACCATACTCGAAATACAGCCATAGTGAGAGTTTGGGCTTTAACATACAAATTTTAGGTGTATGCAAACATTGTCTATAACACTTTGTATGTTGAAACATGGCATTCTTACACAGTCCTTTTCTTTGTTTTGGACAGAAAAGAAAATTGCTTCATTATCCATGACATGAATATCACCTCCTTGGTTGGTCTGTTTGTTGCTTGCCGTCCATTTTCTTCTTCGTAAAAGCATTCCGCTTAGAGGCCAAGAGTAACATCCCTTACTGTTAGCAACTTACAAAGGAGTGTGTTATCAGCAGTTGTCTCTTGGCCAAAATTGAAGTTTAACCCAGACTGTATTTTATGTTCACTTTGTCGTGAATAATAGAGAAGAAAAAATGATGTGTGTTCTTCTCTACTGTGTCAGGACCCATGTTTTTGTTGTTGTTATTGGCATAGTGTTTTTAGAAATCTGAATTTTCTAAGCAGGTTTCTCCATATAATCCCTTCCACTTCTTGTTAACTAACTACACCTGGCTGCCTCAGGTATTTGAGGCAGTTCTCAAACTCGAGCATGAATCAGAATCGTTTGTGGGTTTGTTAAAACAGATTACTGGGCCCTAGCCCCAGAGTTTATGATTCTGGAGTATGGGGTTGGGCCTGAGAAATTAGATTGCAAACAAGTTCTCAGGTGATGCTTCTAGTCTGTGAATAGCCCTTTGAGAACCACAAATTTAATCTAGCCTCAAGGACATTTAAGATTGTCATCCCAATGTAAATACACTTGTAGCATTTTGAACCACCTGTTTCCCCCTTTTCAGTTGTTGAAACGTTGGTCATCCTTCATAATCAAGTTTAAATGTTTTCTGCCCTTTGGAGCTTCCCCATCATCCAATTAGAGTGAATTTTTCTCTCCTCTTCCATCAGATGTAGTTTTTAACCTGTATTATAGCAATCATTTCGTTCTGGTTTGTAGAGCTAATTGTTCACATGTGTAATCAATTGTGAATTCCTCAGTACAGGGACTATATCATAGTCATCTTTGTATCCCTTCCCTCCTCATCACAGAGCACTCACCAAATCCAATAGGCTTCTCCTGAATTGAGGTCACTGTAGTTGACCCTTGAACAAGGAGGGGTTAGTAGCGCATGTTCTCTAAGCAGTCGAAAATCCACGTATGATTTATAGTTGACCCTCCATTAGCATCATTTCTCCTTATCCGAGTTTCCTCCATATCCGCGGTTCCCCATCCATACATTCAATCAACTGCTGGATCATGTTGTACTTTAACTTTTTATTTACTTTTTAAAAAAATTTTTAGTTTTTACTTTTTAAAAAAATTTTTAGTTTTTTTATTTTTAAAAAATTTTTATTGGAGTATAGTTGATTTACAATGTTGTGTTAGTTTTAGGTGTACAGCAAAGTGAATCAGTTATACATATAATATATCCACTCTTTTTTAGATTCTTTTCCCATATAGGCCATTACAGAGTATTGAGTAGAGTTCACTGTGCTATACAGTAGGTCCTTATTAGTTCTCTGTTTTATGTATAGTAGTGTGTTGATGTCAATCCCAATCTACCAACTTATCCCTCCTCCCCCTTAACCCCTGGTAACCATAAATTTGTCTTCTACATCTGTAACTCTACTTTTGTTTTGTAGCTAAGTTCATTTGTACCTTTTTTTTAGATTCTACACATAAGTGATATCATATGATATATGTCTGTCTATCCCTGACTTACTTCACTCAGTATGGCAATCTCTAGGTCCATCCATGTTGCTGCAAATGGCATTATTTTGTTCTTTTTTTTTATGGCTAATATTCCATTGTATATATGTACCACATCTTCTTTATCCATTCCTCCATCCATGGACATTTAGGTTGCTTCCATGTCTTGGCTATTGTAAATAGTGCTGCAGTGAACATTGGGGTGCATGTATCTTTTTGAATTATGGTTTTCTTTGGCTATATTTCCAGGAGTGGGATTGCTGGATCATATGTTAGCACTATTTTTAGTTTTTTTACAGAACCTCCATACTGTTCTCAATAGTGGCCGTACCAATTTACTTTCCTGCCAACATTGTAGGAGGGTTCCCTTTTCTCCACACTCTCTCCAGCGTTTATTGTTCATAGATTTTTTGATGATGGCCATTCTGACCAGCGTGAAGTGATACATCATTGTAGTTTTCATTTGCATTTCTCTAATGATTAGTGATGTTGAGCATCTTTGCATGTGCTTTTTAGCCATCCATATGCCTTCTTTGGAGAAATGTCTATTTAGATCTTCTGCCCATTTTTTGATTGGCTTGTTTATTTTTTGATATTGAGCTGCATGAGCTGTTTGTAAATTTTGGAGATTAATCCCTTGTCGGTTGCTTTGTTTGCAAATATTTTCTCTCATTATGTCTTTTCATTTTGTTTATGGTTTCCTTTACTGAGCAAAAGCTTTTAAGTTTAATTAGGCCCCATTGGTTGATTTTTGTTTTTATTTTCATTACTCTAGTAGGTGGATTGAAAAAGAAATTGCTGTGGTTTATGTCAAAGAGTGTTCTGCCTATGTTTTCCTCTAAGACTTTTATAGTATCAGGCCTTACATTTAGGTCTTTAATCCATTTTGGGTTTATTTTTGTGTATGGTGTTAGGGAGTGTTCTAATTTCATTCTTTTACATGTAGCTGTCCATTTTTCCCAGCACCACTTATTGAAGAGACTGTCTTTTCTCCATCGTATATTCTTGCCTCCTTTGTCATAGATTAGGTAACTATAGGTGCATGGGTTTATCTCTGGGCTTTCTCTCCTGTTCCATTGATTTATATTTCTGTTTTTGTGCCAGTACCATACTGTTTTGATGACTGTACATTTGTAGTATAGTCCAAAGTTGGCAAGCCTGATTCCTCCAACTCCCTTTTTCTTTCTCAAGATGGCTTTGGCTATTTGGGGTCTTTTGTGTTGCCATACAAATAATAAAAATTTTTGTTCTAATTCTGTGAAGAATGTCATTGGTAATTTGATAGGGATTGCATTGATCTGTAGATTGCTTTGGGTAGTATAGTCATTTTCAAAATATTGATTCTTCCAATCCAAGAACATGGTATATTTCTCCATCTGTTTATGTCATTTTGATTTCTTTCATCAGTGTTTTATAGTTTTCTGAGTATAGATAGGTCTTTTGTCTCCTTAGGTAGGTTTATTCCTAGGTATTTTATTCTTTTTATTGCAATGGTAAATGGGATTGTTTTCTTGATTTCTCTTTCTGATCTTTCGTTGATAGTATATAGGAATGCAAGAGATTTCTGTGTACTGATTTTGTATCCTGCAACTTTACGAAATTCATTGATGAGCTGTAATAGTTTTCTGGTAGCATCTTTAGGATTTTCTACACATAGTATCATGTCATCTGTAAACAATGACAGTTTTACTTCTTTTCCATTTGGATTCCTTTTATTTCTTTTTCTCTAATTGCCATGGCTGGGACTTCCAAAGCTGTGTTAAATAATAGTGGCAAGAGTGGACATCCTTGTCTTGTTCCTGAACTTTGAGAAAATGCTTTCAGTTTTTCACCATTGAGAATGATGTTTGCTGTGGGTTTGTTGTATATGGCCTTTATTATGTTGAGGTAGATTCCCTTTATGCCCACTTTCTGGAGAGTTTTTATCATAAATGAGTGATGAATTTTGTCCAAAGCTTTTTCTACATCTATTGAGATGATCATATGGTTTTTATTCTTCGATTTGTTGATGTGGTGTATCACACTGATTGATTGGTGGATGTTGAAAAATCCTTGCTTCTCTGGGATAAATCCCACTTGATCATGGTGTTTGATTCTTTGAATGTGTTGTTGGATTCTGTTTGCTAGTATGTTGTGGAGGATTCTTGTCTCTGTGCTCATCAGTGATATTGGCCTGTAATTTTCTTTTTTTTACTTTTGTGATATCTTTGTCTGGTTTTGGTATCAGGGTGATGGTGGCTTCATAAAATAAGCTTCAGAATGTTCCTTCCTCTGCAATTTTTTGGAAGACTTTGAGAAGTGTAAGTGTTAACTCTTCTCTAAATGTTTGATAGAATTCACCTTTGAAGCCATTTGGCCCTGGACTTTTGTTTGTTGGAAAAATTTAAATTACAGATTCAGTTTCATTACTTGTGATTGGTCTGTTCATATTTTCTATATCTTCCTGGTTCAGTCGTGGAAGGTTGTACCTTTCTAAGAATTTGTCCATTGCTTCCAGCTTGTCTATTTTATTGGCATATAGTTCCTTGTAGTAGTCTCCTTTGATGCTTTGTATTTCTACGGTGTCCATTGTAACTTCTCCTTTTCCATTTCTAATTTTATTGATTTGAGTCCTCTCCCTCTTTTTCTTGATGAGTCTGGCTAAAGGTTTATCAATTTTGTTTATCTTCTCAAAGAACCAGCTTTTAGTTTCATTGATCTTTGCTATTGTTTTCTTCATCTCTATTTCATTTATTTCTGCTCTGATCTTTATGATTTCTTTTTTCCTACTAACTTTGGGCTTTGTTTGTTCTTCTTTCTCTAGTTGCTTTAGGTGTAAGGTTAGGTTGTTTATCTGAGAATTTTCTTGTGTTTTGAGGTAAGACTGTATTGCTATAAACTTCCCTCTTAGAACTGCTTTTGCTGCATCCCATAGGGTTTGGATCATCGTGTTTTCATTGTCATTTGTCTCTAGCCATTTTTTGATTTCTTCAGTGATCCATTGGTTATTTAGTAACATATTATTTAGCCTCCATATGTTTGTGTTCTTTACAGCTTTTTTTCCTGTGATTGATTTCTAATCTCATAGCGTGGTCGGAAAAGAAGCTTGATATGATTTCAATTTTCTTAATTTTCTGAGGCTTGATTTGTGACCCAAGATGTGATCTATCCTGGAGAATGTTCCGTGTGCTCTTGAGAAGAAAGCGTATTCTGCTTTTGGGTGGAATGTCCTATAAATATCAATTAAATATATCTGGTCTATTGTGTCATTTAAGGCTTGTGTTTCCTTATTAATTTTCTGTTTGGATGATCTGTCCATTGGTGTAAGTGGGGTGTTAAAGTCCCCCACTATTACTGTGTTACCTTCGATTTCCCCTTCTATGGCTGTTAGGATTTGCCTTATATTTTGAGGTGCTCCTATGTTGGCTGCATATATATTTACCATTGTTATATCTTCTTCTTGGATCGATGCCTTGATCATTAGGTAGTGTCCTTCCTTGTCTCTTGTAACAGTCTCTACTTTAAAGTCTGTTTTATCTGATATAAGTATTGCTACTCCAGCTTTCTTTTGACTTCCGTTTAAATGGAATATGTTTTTCTGTCCCCTCACTTTCATTCTGTATGTGTCCCTATGTCTGAAATGGGTCTCTTATAGACAGCATATATATGGGTCTTGTTTTTGTATCCATTCAGCCAGCCTTTGTCTTTTGGTTGGAGCAGTTAATCCATTTACATTTAAGGTAATTATCGATGTGTATGTTCTTATTGCCATTTTCTTAATTGTTTTGGGTTGTTTTTGTAGGTATTTTTTTTTCCCTTCCTCTTTTGTTCTGTTCTCTTGTGGTTTGATGACCATCTTTAGCGTTGTTTTTTGGTTGCTTTTTCTTTTTTGTGTATGTATCCATTGTAGTTTTTTGGTTTGCATTTCCCATGAGGCTTTGATAAAGCAGTCTGTATATATACAGGGTTGTTTTAAGTTGCTGGTCTCTTAATTTCAAATGCAATTCCCATTTCCTGCATTTATACTCTCCTCACAGTTGCTGGATTTGATATCATATTTGTGTATGTATGATTTCCTGGTTTTAGTATATGTTTGGCTTTACCAGTGAGCTTTCCCATTTGTGATTCTTCTTGTTTATAGTTGTGCCTCCCCCACCCCGACACTGCCGCCCCACCTAAAGAAGTTCCTTTAGCATTTGTTGTAAAACTGTTTGGTGGTACTGAATTCTCTTAGCTTTTGCTTGTCTGTAAACCTTTTGATTTCTCCGTCGAATCTGAATGAGAGCCTTGCTGGGTAGAGTATTCTTGGTTGTAGTTTTTTCCCTTTCATCACTTTAAATATTTCATGCCACTCCCTTCTGGCCTGCAGAGTATCTGCTGAAAAATCAGATGATAACTTTATGGGGATTCCCTTGTATGTTATTTGTTGCTTTTCCCTTGCTGCTTTTAATGTTTTTTCTTTGTATTTAATGTTTGTTTGATTAATATGTGTCTTGTGTGTTCCTCCTTGGGTTTATCCTGTATGGGACTCTCTGCACTTCCTAGACTGGGGCGACTGTTTCCTTTCCCATATTAAGGAAGGTTTCAACTATAATCTCTTCAAATATTTTCTCAGGCCCTTTCTCTTTTTCTTCTTATTCTGGGACTTGTATAATTCAAATGTTGGTGCGTTTAATGTTGTCCCAGAATTCTCTTAGACTGTCTTCATTTGTTTTCATTCTTTTTTTCTTTATTCTGTTCTGCAGCAGAGATTTCCACCATTCTGTTTTCCAGGTGACTTACCTGTTCTTCTGCCTCATTTATTCTGCTATTGATTACTCCTAGTGTATTTTCCATTTCAGCTATTGTATTGTTCATCTGTTTGTCTGTTCTTTAGTTCTTCTAGATCTTTGTTAAACATTTCTTTTATCTTCTCGATTTGTACCTCCATTCTTTTTCTGGAATCTTGGATCATCTTTACTACCATTACTCTGAATTCTTTTTCAGGTAGATTGCTTATCTCCTCTTCATTTAGTTGTTCTTGTTCGTTTCCATCTTGCTCCTTCATCTGCAGCATATATCTTTGTCTTGTTTTATCTGACTCACTGTGTTTGTGGTCTCCTTTCCAGAAGCTGCAGGATCATAGTTCCTCTTGCTTCTGGTGTCTGCTCCCTGGTGGTTGAGGTTGGTCCAGAGGCTTGTGCCATCATCGCCTTGATAGGGTGTTTGACTGGTGTTGCAGTGACCAGGACCTTCCCTGGATATTGAGCGCGGCCTACCCTTTGCTCTGTGGTTGTCATTGTCCTGTCAGGGGTGGGGTCTGCTCCCTGTTTGTTGGAGTAGAGGCTCCCAGAGCTATTTCTTAGCTGTGATTCTGATCTGCGGTGCAAGGTAAGAGAGATTGGAGCACCCCCACTGGGAGAGAAGGCACTGCGTATTCCTCCTCTGAAGCTGTTCACCTGTGAATATGCTCTGTTGTGTCCCCTTTCACCCATTGTGCAGGCTAAGAAAGTACACTATTGTTGGCACTGCTCTTGGTCCCACCTTAACTGTGGGTATGCTGGCAGTTGGGCCTGGTGACTCTCAGGTGTTATTTACACCAGGCCACTGGCATAGATCAACTGAGGTCAGGTCCCAGGACTGCAGTGATCGTGTACTTCAACTTGCTGTGGGGGCTGTGGAGGCAGGTCAGGCTGTGGCCTGGCCCAACTCTCACATGTACGTGCCCACAAAGAACATAGATGCTAAAGCAGACCCGTTCCAGCTGCAGGAGCACTTATTTTCCTTTCAGATGTTTCATAGGCACTGTATTTAGGAAGCTGTCTGTGGAGGTATAACTCCGTGGTTTGCACAGCTGTGAGAGAGATTTCATCTCTTCTTATTTAGTCACTTAGCACCTGGGGCTCAGCTGTGGTTTCAGCCCTGCCTCTGCATGTTTTCCTCCCACTGGAGTCTGCTTCAGAGGATGCTGGGGCACCCAAGCCCATCAGGCAGGAAGGAGCCGAGGCAGTGACTGGGGTGAGCAGGTCACCCAGGCAGGAGGGTACTAGGGTAGCATTTGGAACACGTGAGCCTGTCAGGCAGCAATTGGGGCGAGTGGATTGCCTAGGTTGGGGGAGGGGGCGGAGGAGGCAGTGGCAGGGGTGTGAGAGCTGGCTCTGGCGGGAGCCCTCCCTAGTGCCCATGGAGGTAGGGTCCGGTCCGTGACGGGAGAGGCTGCAACGGCGGCCCTGCCCTTTGCGCATCACTCAGTATGGCATTTCGCCTTTGTGGCAGTCCAGGCTTCCTCCACAAGCATTCCTGGTTGCGGAGCTCCTCACTTTTGTCCTCTCAGGCTGTCTTCTGGCAGCCAACAGCAGTCCCCTCCCCCAGTCTACTCTCCAAACCCCATGTTCCAGCACCCAGCCCATGTGCACACCAGCAGACACCCGTCTCAGGCTGGGGCACACAGGGCTGTGGCATGCACCATCTTTGTTTGTCTCACTCGGTCCTGCCTGCCTGCCACAGACTGGTTGCTGGGCTCTCCTGCCAACCCCCGAAGCTCCCCTTCTGTCCCAGTTGATCTCCCTGCTGGTGAGTGGGCTTTCCCAGATGTGGGAACCTCTCCTCACCTTTAGTTTTCCTCCAGGGGTGCAGGTCCTGTCCTGCTTTCTCTCCTCTTCTTTTTCCCTAATTCCTTCCTTCATCCTACCTGCTTACATGGGGACCTTGCTTATTGTTTTAGGTGTCTGAGGTCCTCTGCCAATGTTCAGCAGGTGCTCAGTGAGAAGTTTCCCATTTGTAGATGTTTTCTTTTTTTTAAAATTTTATTTATTTTTTTATACAGCAGGTTCTTATTAGTTATCCATTTTATACATATTAGTGTATAAATGTCAATCCCTATCTCCCAATTCATCACATCACACCACCCCCCTGCCACATTCCCCCTTGGTGTCCATACGTTTGTTTTCTGTATCTGTGTCTCAGTTTCTGCCCTGCAGACTGGTTCATCTGTACCATTATTCTAGGTTCCACATATATGCATTAATATACAATATTTATTTTTCTCTTTCTGACTTACTTCACTCTGTATGAGAGTCTCTAGATCTATCCACGTCTCTACAAATGACCCAATTTCGTTTCTTTTTATGGCTGACTAATATTCCACTGTATATATGTACCACATCTTCTTTATCCATTCATCTAGTGATGGGCATTTAGGTTGCTTCCATGACCTGGCTATTGGAGATAGTGCTGGAGTGAACATTGGGGTGCATGTGTCTTTTTGAATTATGGTTTTCTCTGGGTATATGCCCAGTAGTGGGATTGCTGGATCATATGGTAATTTTATTTTTAGTTTTTTTAAGGAACCTCCATACTGTTCTCCATAGTGGCTGTATCAATTTATATTCCCACCAACAGTGCTATAGGGTGCCCTTTTCTCCACATCCTCTCCAGCATTTGTTGTTTGTAGGTTTTCTGATGATGCCCATTCTAACTGGTGTGAGGTGATACCTCATTGTACTTTTGATTAGCATTTCTCTAATAATTAGTGATGTTGAGCAGCTTTTCATGTGCTTCTTGGCCATCTGTATGTCTTCTTTGGAGAAATGTCTATTTAGGTTTTCTGTCCATTTTTGGATTGGGTTGTTTGTTTTTTTAATATTGAGCTGCATGAGCTGTTTTTGTATTTTGGAGATTAATCCTTTGTCCGATGATTCGTTTGCAAATATTTTCTCCCACTCTGAGGGTTATCTTTTTGTCTTGTTTATGGTTTCTTTTGCTGTGCAAAAGCTTTTAAGTTTCATTAGGCCCCATTTGTTTATTTTTGTTTTCATTTCCATTACTCTAGGAGATGGATCAAAAAAGATCTTGCTGTGATTTATGTCAAAGAGTGTTTTTCCTCTAAGACTTTTATAGTGCCTGGTCTTACATTTATGTCTCTAATCCATTTTTAGTTTATTTTTGTGTATGGTGTTAGGGAGTGTTCTAATTTCATTCTTTTACATGTAGCTGTCCAGTTTTCCCAGCACCACTTATTGAAGAGAGTGTCTTTTCTCCATTGTATATCCTTGCCTCCTTTGTCATAGATTAGTTGACCACAGGTGTGTGGGTTTATCTCTGGGCTTTCTATCCTTTTCCATTGATCTATATTTCTGTTTTTGTGCTAGTACCCTATTGTCTTGATTACTGTAGCTTTGTAGTGTAGTCTGAAGTCTGGGAGCCAGATTCCTCCAGCTCCTTTTTTTTCCTCTCAAGACCACTTTGGCTATTTGTGGTCTTTTGTGTCTCCATACAATTTTTAAGACTTTTTGTTCTAGTTCTATAAAAAATGCCATTGATAATTTGATAGGGATTGCATTGAATCTGTAGATGGGTTTGGTTAGTATAGTCATTTTCAAAATATTGATTCTTCCAATACAAGAAAATGGTATATTTCTCCGTCTGTTTATGTCATCTTTGATTTCTTTCAATGGTGTTTTATAGTTTTCTGAGTACAGGTCTTTTGCCTCTTTAGGTAGGTTTATTCCTAGGTATTTTATCCTTTTGTTGCAGTGGTAAATGGGAGTGTTTCCTTAATTTCTCTTTCAGACTTTTCATCATTAGTTTATAAGAATGCAAGGGATTTCTGTGCATTAATTTTGTATCCTGCACCTTTACAAAATTCATTGATTAGCTCTAGTAGTTTTCTGGTGGCATCTTTAGAATTCTCTATGGATAGTATGATGTCATCTGCAAACAGTGACAGTTTTACTTCTTCTTTTCCAATTTGGATTCCTCTTATTTCTTTTACTTCTCTGATTGCCATGGCTAGGACTTCCAAAACTATGTTGAATAATAGTGGTGAGAGTGGACATCCTTGTATTGCTCCTGATCTTAGAGGAAATGCTTTCAGTTTTTCACCATTCAGAATGATGTTTGCTGTGGGTTTGTCATATATGGCCTTTATTATGTTGAGGTAGTTTCCCTCTATGCCCACTTTCTGGAGAGTTTTTATCATAAATAGGTGTTGAATTTTGTCAAAACCTTTTTCTGCATCTATTGAGATGATCATACGGTATTTTTTCTTCAATTTGTTAATATGGTATATCACATTGATTGGTTTGCATATATTGAAGAATCCTTGCATCCCTGGGATAAATCCCACTTGATCATGGTGTATGATCCTTTTAATGTACTGTTGGATTCTGTTTGCTAGTATTTTGTTGAGGATGTTTGCATCTGTATTCATGAGTGATACTGGTCTATAATTTTCTTTTTTTGTAGTATCTTTGTCTGGTTTTGGTATCAGGGTGATGGTGGCCTCATAGAATGAGTTTGGGAGTGTTCCTTCCTCTGCAATTTTTTGGAAAAGTTTTAGAAGGATGGGTGTTAGGTCTTCTCTAAATGTTTGAAAGAATTCACCTGTTAAGCCCTCTGGTCCTGGACTTTTGATTGTTGGAAGATTTTTAATCACAGTTTCAATTACATTACTTGTGATTGGGCTGTTCATATTTTTTATTTCTTCCTGGTTCAGTCTTGGAAGATTATATCTTCCTAAGAATTTGTCCATTTCTTCCAGGTTATCCATGTCATTGGCATAGAGTTGCTTGTAGTAGTCTCTTAGGATGCTTTGTATTTCTGCAGTGTCTGTTTTAACTTCTCCTTTTTCATTTCTAATTTTAATGATTTGAGTCTTCTCCCTCTTTTTCTTGATGAGTCTGGCTAATGGTTTATAATTTTGTTTATTTTCTCAGTAAAACAGCTTTTAGTTTTATTGATCTTTGCTATTGTTTTATTTGTTTCTATTTCATTTATTTCTGCTCTCATCTTTATGATTTCTTTCCTTCTACTAACTTCGAGTTTTGTTCTTCTTTCTCTAGTTCTTTTAGGTGTAAGGTTAGATTATTTCAGATGTTTATTTTTTCTTGCAGTAGGATTGTATTTGCTATAAGCTTCCGTCTTAGAAATGCTTTTGCTGCATCCCATAGGCTTTGGATCGTCGTGTTTTCATTGTCATTTGTCTCTAGGTATTTTTTGATTTCCTCTTTGATTTCTTCAGTGATCTCCTGGTTATTTAGTATCGCACTGTTTAGCCTCCATGTCTTTGTGTTTCTTCTATTTTTTTCTTTGTAATTGATTTTGTATCTCGTAGCACTGTCTTCAGAAAAGATTCTTGATACGATATCAGTTTTCTTAAAGTTTCCGAGGCTTGATTTGTGACCCAGGATGTGATCTGTCCTGGAGAATGTTCCACGTGCACTTAAGAAGAAAGTGTAATCTGCTGTTTTTGGATGGAATGTCTTATAAATATCAATTAAATCTATCTGGTCTATTATGTCATTTAAAGCTTGTGTTTCCTTATTAATTTTCTGTTTGCATGATCTGTACATTGGTGTAAGTGAGGTGTTAAAGTCCCCTACTATTATTGTGTTACTGTCGATTTCCTCTTTTAGAGCTGTTAGCAGTTGCCTTGTATATTGAGGTGCTCCTATGTTGGGTGCATAAGTATTTATAATCGTTATATCTTCTTCTGGGTTGATCGAAGGTCATTATGTTGTGTCTTTCCTTGTCTCTCGTAACATTCCTTATTTTAAAGTCCACTTTATCTGATATGGGTATTGCTACTCCAGCTTTCTTTTGATTTCCATTTGCATGGGATATCTTTTTCCATCCCCTCACTTTCACTCTCTATGTGTCCCTAGATCTGAAGTGGGTCTCTTGTAGACAGCATATATATGGGTCTTGTTTTTGTATCCATTCAGCAAGCCTGTGTCTTTTGGTTGGAGCATTTAATCCATTCACGTTTAAGGTAATTATCCATGTGTATGTTCCTATGACCATTTTCTTAATTGTTTTGGGTTTGTTTTTGTAGGTCCTTTTCTTCTCTTGTGTTTCCCACTTAGAGAAGTTCCTTTAGCATTTGTTGTAGAGCTGTTTTGTTGGTGCTGAATTCTCTTAGCTTTTGCTTGTCTGTCAAGCTTTTGATTTCTGCATCGAATCTGAATAAGGTGTGTGCTGGTAGAGTAGTCTTGGTTGTAGGTACTTCCCTTTCATCACTTTAAATATGTCCTGCCACTCCCTTCTGGCTTTCAGAGTTTCTGCTGAGAAATCAGCTGATAACCTTATAGGACTTCCCTTGTATATATTTGTTGTTTTTCCCTTGCTGGTTTCAATAATTTTTCTTTGTCTTTAACTTTGGCCAATTTGATTACTATGTGACTCGGCATGTTTCTCCTGTATGGGACTCTGTGCTTCCTGGACTTGGGTAGCTATTTCCTTTCCCATGTTAGGGAAATTTTTGACTATAATGTCTTCAAATATCTTCTCGTGTCCTTTGTCTCTCTCTTCTCCTTCTGGAACCTCTTTAATGCGAATGTTGTTGCACTTAATGGTGTCCCAGAGGTCTTCATTTCTTTTCATTCTTTTTTCTTTATTCTGTTCTGCAGCAGTGAGTTCCACCATTCTGTCTGCCAGGTCACTTATCTGTTCCTCTGCCTCCGTTATTCTGCTATTGATTCCTTCTAGTGTATTTTTCATTTCAGTTATTGTATTGTTCATCTCTTGTTTTTTTGTTCTTTAATTCTTCTAGGTCTTTGTTAAAAGTTTTTGCGGCTTCTCGATCTTTGCCTCCATTCTGTTTCCAAGATCCTGGACCATCTTCACTATCATCATTCTGAATTTTTTTTCTGGAAGTTTGCCTATCTCCATTTAGTTGTTTTTCTAGGGTTTTATCTTGTTCCTTCATCTGGTACATAGCTCTCTGCGTTTTCATCTTGTCTGTCTTTCTGTGAATGTGTTTTTTGTTCCACAGGCTGCATGATTGTAGTTCTTCTTGCTTCTGCTGTCTGCCCTCTGGTGGATTAGGCTATCTAAGGTGGTTGTGCAACTTTTGTGATGGGAGGTAGTGGTGGGTGGGTAGAGGTGGCTGTTGGTCTGGTGGGCAGAGCTGAGTGGAACTTCAATCCACTTGTTTGCTGATGGGTGGGGCTGGGTTCTCTCCTTGTTGGTTGTTTGGCCTGAGGTGACCCAGCATTGGAACCTACCCTGGCTCTTTGGTGGGACTAATGGGAGACTCTTGGAGGGCTCATGCCAAGGAGTACTTTCCAGAACTTCTGCTGCCAGTGTCTTTGTCCTCACGGTGAGACACAGCCACCTCCCACCTCTGCAGGAGACTCTCCAATACTAGCAGGTCGGTCTGGTTCAGTCTCCCCTGGGGTCACTGTTCCTTCCCCTGGGTTCCGATGTGCACACTACTTTGTGTGTGCCGTCCAAGAGTGTAGTCTCTGTTTCCCCCAGTCCTGTCCAAGTCTTGTAATCAAATGCTGCTAGTCTTCAAAGTCTCATTCTCTAGGAATACCTCCTCTAGTTGCTGGACCCCCAGGTTGGGAAGCCTGACGTGGGGCTCAGAACCTTCATTCCAGTGGGCGGGCTTCTGTGGTATAAGTCTTCTTCAGTTTGTGAGTCACCCACGCAGCAGTTATGGGATTTGATTTTATTGTGGTTACGCCCCTTCTACCATCTCACTGTGGCTTCTCCTTTGTCTTTGGATGTGGGTTATCTTTTTTGGTGAATTCCAGTGTCTTCATTTCGATGATTGTTCAGCAGTTAGTTGTGATTCCGGTGCTCTTGCAAGAGGGAGTGAGAGCATGTCCTTCTACTCTGCTATCTTGAACGAGTCCTGTAGATGTATTCTTGATGTGTTTGTGGGGAGAGATGAACTCCACATCCTCCTACTTCTCCACCTTCTTGGATAGTGTAGTATTTACTGTTGAAAAAAAATCCATGTGTAAGTAGACCTGTGCAGTTCAAACCTGTATTGTTTAAGGGTCAACCTTAGTCACAGATGAATTACATTAATCTCTTTATTTATGTTTTCATTTAGCAAAAACTACTTGAGAGAGGCTGTGTTGTAGCGTGGAAAGAGTACTGAGTACTTGCTTTTGAATTCTAATTTCATTTACTAGCAGTGTGATTCTGGGCAAGTTACTTAATGTCCTTGAAACTTGTTTCTCATTGCTTAAATGGGCAGAGTAGTAGTATCTACTTCATAGGGTTGTTGAGAGTATTAAATTAGATAATGTATATTGCGTGGCTCATAATAAGTAACTTAGATTTTTATCATTAAGGATATTAATGGACAGAATATTCAGCATGTTACGGTTTTTGAGGGGATTAAACAATAATGTAAGTTACTTGGCTTATTTTTTATTTTTTTTTTGCGGTACGCGGGCCTCTCACCGTTGAGGCCTCTCCCGTTGCGGAGCACAGGCTCCGGACACGCAGGCTCAGTGGCCATGGCTCATAGGCCTAGCCGCTGTGCGGCATGTGGGATCTTCCTGGACCGGGGCACGAACCCGTGTCCCCTGCATCGGCAGGCGGACTCTCAACCACTGCGCCACCAGGGAAGCCCTACTTGGCTTATAATAAATAACTTATTGTTAGTTAGCTCCTAATGAGTAAGAATTTTATGCCGTAACAAATCAATTTTGAGTGTTCTGCATTATCCTCATTTCCCTCATTTGAGAATTATTGTCACTTGAGTGTTGATTGCTGAGTTCTGATAGTTAATGTTTATATCTTATCTCTAGATCTTAGGATGAAATGAGAAGAAACAAACTAGAGAAGATACCTCTATGTTTGCTTCAAAATGCTATGAGTTCTCTTGCTAGAATCCTAGGCTTTTATTGGTTTAATGGGCTTTTGGGTAACAGCTTAATTTAGTTCCCTGAGTACTTCTTAGGGAAGCAGATAGCTTTACCTATTAATAAACAACACCTGTAACTCATCAAAACAGCTTTCATACTTGATAAAATTCATTTTGTCTTAAAGAACACAGCCATTTTTGTTAGTCATCAGTAAACTGAAGGGAGAAAACAGCTAATTGGAATGAAGAAGCATTTTTTCCAGGCCAGGAGGGTACTTTTAAAGCCAAATTGTTACATGTCAGTATAAAGAGGGAACAGTGTAACTAGTGGCACATTTAGTACCTGGATATTTTGCATTATATGTAATATATAATGCTTACGCTTTTACCTGATATTCTTTTCTGTTCTAGGATTCTATCCAGCATACCACATTTAGCTGTTGTTATGTCTCCTTAGCCTCTGCTTGCTGTGATAGTTTCTCAGACATTCCTTTGACACTTTTCAAGAGTCATTGTCAGGTATTTTGTAGAATGTTCTTCAGTTGGGGTATGTCTGATGTTTTTCTCATGATTAGACTGGCGTTATGATTTTTTGGGAGGCAGACCATGGAGGTAAATTACCATTTTCATCACATCACTTCATATCATTATATGGCTTAGCATTGTTGATATTGACCTTCATCCCCTGGTTGAGATAATGTTTATTAAGTTTCTCCACTGTAAAGTTATTCCCCCACTCCATATATTGTACTGTTTGAAAGGAAGTGTGCATTTCACACTTAGTGAGTGGGGAATTATATTCCACTTTTGTGAAGGCTATGTATTTACGTGAATTATTTGTAGTTCTACATGGGAGATTTGTCTCTTGTTTGTTTATTTCTGTGTGTGTGTATATATACACACATTGTACTTTATACATATATACATGTATATTTCGGTTATAATCTAGTACTACTGTATGTATTTTGTTGCTCAGCTGTTCCAGCTTTGACTCTGGGGGGCTCTTTCAGTTAGCTGTTGTATCCCTTTGATATATTCCTGTCGTGTGTGTGTGTGTGTGTGTGTGTGTGTGTGTGTTTTGTATTCAAGCACTTACTTCCTTTCTGGCACTACAAGGTGTTCCAGGTTCATCTTGTCATATTGTCTGCCCAGTCCTAGAATCAGCCATTTCTCCAAGGAACCCCCATTGGAGAATAGTATTAGAAATCAAGATCTGGGTGCTAGGTGCTCTTGATTTTGACCTACATTTTCTTCTAAAACAGAACCATAATTTCATGCATCCATGTCTTTGGCCATGATATTTTCTCTGTATGGAATGTTCTCCACCTTTCATCTGCCTGTTAAACTCCCATTTCATCTTTCAGAAGCCTGCTCAAGTACTTCTTTTGCTGGAATACATTCCTTAATTTTCTCTGAGTCATTTCGTTTTTCCTTTTAATCCTTTTGTACATTTTACATGCTGTTATAGCACATATCCTCATATAGTATTGTTTGTTTACATGTTTATTTACCCTTCTAGACATGGAGCTTTTTCAGGGCAGTGATTGGGGCATTCTTTTTTGTTAAAAAAAAATCAAACAAAATGAAAACACTCATCTTTGAGAGGAAAAGAGGTAGTGGTAGTGATACTTAAAGGGGGGACATGGTTTTATCAAAACTGGAGTCTGAAAGACTGCATATTACTACTATGCCTAACCTGTTTTGTTTTTAATACAACTATAGCTCAGTGGAGGCCATATGAAAAGGAAGACCATTTTGTATCATCAGAGTTCAGTAAAAAACAAAAATAGTAGACCTCTAGGCATTTTAATCAGGAAGGGAATTAGATGCTAATGAAACCTTTGGCTGGGTTAGAGAAGAAAGGTCTTTGCTTTCAGGAAATAAGTGATTATAGGGCTAGCTGGAAACTACTGCCTGTGATCTCAGCTATTTGCAGTTCTGAAGCCAGTGATTTGGAAGAGCTCACTTGGAGGCCATGACAGATTTTATGTCTTCAGTCTCTTCAAGGTTTTATCTTTTGCTGCAAGGAAGGGTTGGCCAAAAAGTTCGTTCATATTTTCCGTAAGATGGCTCTAGTAGCGCTTAGTTGTCTAACTTCATTCGAAACAATTTTGTTAGATTGTATGTGACAGCTGTCATATCAGTGTGCCTTAAAAAAAAAACATCAAAATTTGTGAATTTTTGTGTAGCCATTTTAATACTGAAGATGGAAGAAAAAAGCAACATTTTCGGCATATTACGCTTTATTATTTCAAGAACAGTAAAAACGCAACTGAAATGTAAAAAAAGATTTATGCAGTGTATGGAGAAGGTGCTGTGACTAATCGAATGTGTCAAAAGTGGTTTGCAAAGTTTTGTGCTGGAGATTTATCGCTGGACGATACTCCACGGTCAGGTAGACTAGTTGAAGTTGGTAGCGATCGAATGAAAACAATAATTGAGAACAATCAATGTTATACCATGTGGGAGATAACTGACATACTCAAAGTATCTAAATCAAGCGCTGAAAATCATTTGCACCAGCTTGGTTATATTAATCGCTTTATTGTTTGGGTTCCACATAAGTTAAGTGAAAAAATCTTCTTGACCATATTTCCGCATGTGATTCTCTACTTAAACGTAATGAAAACATTCTGTTTTTAAAACAAATTGTGACAGGCAATGAAAAGTGGATATTGTACAATAATGTGGAATGGAAGAGATTGTGGGGCAAGCGAAATGAACCACCAGGAACCACAACAAAAGCCGATCTTCATCCAGAGAAGGTGATGCTGTGTATATGGTGGGATTGGAAGGGAGTCCTCTATTACGAGCTCCCTCTGGAAAACCAAACGATTCATTCCAACAAGTACTGCTCACAATTAGGCCAACTGAAAGCAGCGCTGGGTGAAAAGCACCCAGAATTAGTCAACAGAGCATTCTTCCATCAGGATAATGCAAGACCGCATGTTTCTTTGATGACCAGGAAAATACTATTACAACTTGGCTGGGAAATTCTGACTCATACGCCGTATTCACAAGACGTTGCATCTTCGGATTTCCATTGATTTCGGTGTTTACAAAATTCTCTTAATGGAAAAAATTTCAGTTCCCTGGAAGACTGTAAAAGGCACCTGGAACAGTTCTTTGCTCAGAAAGATAAAATGTTTTGGGAAGATGGAATTACGAAGTTGTCTGAAAAATGGCAGAAGGTAGTGGAACAAAAGGGTGAATACGTTGTTCAGTAAAGTTCTTGGTGAAAATGAAAAGTGTGTATTTTATTTTTACTTAAAAACTGAAGGAACTTTTTAGCCGCTATGAACATTGGGGTGCATGCATTTTTTTAAGTGTTTTTTAAAAATTTATTTATTTTTGGCTGTGTTCTGTCTTTGTTGCTGTGTGCAGGCTTTCTCTAGTTGAGGTGAGCGGGGCTACTCTTCATTGTGGTGTGCGGGCTTCTCATTGCAGTGGTTTCTCTTGTTGTGGAGCATGGGCTCTAGGCGCATGGGCTTCAGTAGTTGTGGCACGCGGGCTCAGTAGTTGTGGCTCACAGGCTCTAGAGCACAGGCTCAGTAGTTGTGGAGCACGGGCTTAGTTGCTCCATGGCACGTGGGATCTTCCCAGGCCAGGGCTCAAACCCGTGTCCCCTGCATGGCAGGCAGATTCTGAACCACTGTGCCACCAGGGAAGCCCCATGGGGTGCATGTATTTTTTTGAATTAGAGTTTTTGTCTTTTCTGAATATATGCCCAGGAGTGGGATTGCAGGATTATATGGTAACTCTATTTTTAGTTTTTTAAGAAATCTCCATGATGTTTTCCATAGTGGCTTCAATTTACATTCCCACCAACAGTGTAGGAGGGTTCCTTGTTCTCCACACCCTCTCCAGCATTTATTATTTGTAGACTTTTTAATGATGGCCATTCTGACCAGTGTGAGTTAATACCTCATTGTAGTTTTGATTCACATTTCTCTAATAAGTAGTGATATTGAGCATCTTTTCCTGTGCCTGTTGGCCACCTATATGCCTTCTTTGGAGAAATGTCTATTTAGGTCTTCTACCCATTTGTTGATTGGGTGGTTTGTTTTTTTGATATCAAGTGTATGAGCTGAGTATTTTGGAAGTTAATCCCTTGTCGGTAGCATCATTTGCAAATGTTTTCTCTCAGTCTGTAGGTTGCCTTTTCATTTTGTGTATGGTTCCCTTTGCTGTGCAAAAGCTTTTAAGTTTAACTAGGTTCCATTTGTTTATTTTTATTTCCATTCTAGGAGGCTATACATATATTTTCTAAAATAGACCCCATTGTGTCAAATCAGACCTAATGTAATGGTATAGATATAATGACAGTATAGTACATGTAATGAAAAGATACATGGAACCAACAAGGTGAAATCACGTGTAGCCATAAAGTAGTCAAAATTTTTTCTCTTCATTAATTTATTCATTTATTTAGTAAGAAGTTAGTAAACATCTATGTGCTAGGCACCATGCTGAGCAAATAAAGATACTTTCTCATTGAAATCTGGTGCATATATATATTAATATGAGGATTTGGAAGAAAAATCTGGTAAACCAGGAAAAATTGAAGATGTATATATTTTACAACCCATTAAATTCACTTTTAGGTGTCTACTCAAGAAAAACTCTTATACATGTGCACAAGAGGACATAAACAAGGATGTTTACTGCAGCTGGCCTCTGTTTTTGCTACTGCAAGCAATCTTTACTATGAAAACTAAAATAAATTGTGGGATACTCATACAATATAATACTCTACTATAATTTAAATGAACTAGATCTACATAATCAAAATGTATCCATATCTGAAAAAGTACCATTGTAATGAAAGAATGGATTCAGATTGAGAAGATTTATATAGGACTTTAAAAACACAGAACAGGGCTTCCCTGGTGGCGCAGTGGTTAAGAGTCTGCCTGCCGATGTAGGGGATGCAGGTTCGTGCCCCGGTCCGGGAAGATCCCACATGCCGCAGAGTGTCTGGGCCCGCGAACCATGGCCGCTGAGCCTGCACGTCTGGAGCCTGTGCTCCGCAACGGGAGAGGCCACAGCAGTGAGAGGCCCACGTAACGCAAAAAAATAAATAAATAAATAAAAACACAGAACAATATTGCTAATTATATCTGAATTCATATACATGTTATAGCATGTATTAGAATATTATTCTTTTTTAGGGCTGAATCATATTCCATTGTATGTGTATACACTTGTTGGGATATTTCACTGGGAGTGAATATTTCTACTGTGAAATAATAATCAGTAGGAATTCTGACACATGATTAAATAATTGCTAGTTAAAACAGTTTCAGTGTATCAGAAACCACCAATGCGATAACACAAAGAAATGAAAGACTTCAATTTGAAAATTGAAAATGAGGAAGAAAAAAGTATCTTTATTCTTATATGACAGGGTTCTGTGTACTAAAATCATAAGAAATCTACATAAAACCTGCTTGAAGTAACAAATCAATATACAAAGGCACTATACAAGAACGAGTTGTATTTCTGTATACCAGCCATTTAGAATAGACATTTAGAAATACCATTTACAGAAGAATTAAAAAAAGAGAAGCAGCATTTATGGATAAATTCAATAAAACGTGCAAGATAAACATTTTTGAAAAAATAAAACGTAAATTAAATGGGAGAGGTTTTTATTCATCAGAAGTCTCAATATTGTTAAGATATCAGTTCTCCCCAAATTGTTTATAGGGTTACTGCAATCCCAATTAAAATCCTAGCTGGCTTTTTTAAGTGTAAATTGACATAGTGATCCTAAATTTTTATGGAGAAGAAAAGACTTAAATTAGTCAAAACAGTTTTGGAAAACAACAAAGTTCAATTACTTACACTGTTTCTTTTCAAGATTTAATATAGTATTCTTATATAGTATATTGGCAGAAAGTTAGACATATACATTAATGGAACAGAGTAGAGGCCATAAATAGATTCACACATATGTAATTAATTGACTTGTTACAAAGGTGCCAAGGTGATTCAGTAGGGAAAGGACTTCTTTTTTCTTTTTCTTTTTAAAAAAATTGTGGTATAATATACATAACATAAAATTTACCATTTAAACCAATTTTGAGTGTACAATTACGGGGCATTTGGTACATTCACAGTGTCAACCGTCACCGCTCTTTCATTCCAGAACTTTTCATTATCCCAAACAGAAGTGCTGTACCCATTAAAAAATAACTTTTCCTCGGGCTTCCCTGGTGGCGCAGTGGTTGAGAGTCTGCCTGCCGATGCAGGGGACACAGGTTCCTGCCCCGGTCCACGAAGATCCCACATGCCGCAGAGCGGCTGGGCCCGTGAGCCATGGCCGCTGAGCTTGTGTGTCTGGAGCCTGTGCTCCACACTGGGAGAGGCCACACAACAGTGAGAGGCCCGCGTACCACAAAAAAACAAAAAACAAAAAAACTTTTCCTCTACCTCTATGCCTAGCTCCTGGTAATCTCTAGTCTATTTTTGGGCTCTGTGAATTTGCCTATTCTGGGTACCTCATATAAGTGGAGTCAGACAGTATTTGTCCTTTTGTGTTTGGCTTATTTTACTTTGCATAATGTTTTCCACACTCATCTGTGTTGTAACATGTATTAGAATTTCATTCCTTTTTAGGACTGAATCATATTCCATTGTATGTATATACCACAATTTGGAATATTTCACTGGGAGTAAATATTTCTATTGTGAAATAATAATCAGTAGGAATTCTGATACTTGATTAAATAATTGCTAGTTAAAGCAATTTTAATGTGTCAGAAACCACCAGTGTAACTAACAAAAATTGGTAATTGTAATAAAATTTCAATATTGTCCAAGTTTTGGTAAATAGGAATAGTTACAGACAGCTGATAGCATTCACTATGGATTGATTCCTTCTTTCTTATATGTTCAAGTGTGGAGAACTGTCTCAGCTTAGATTTCTTAGAATCAAAGTCTGAGACAGGGCTTCTTGTGCAAGTAATTTATTGAGGAAGTGACTTCAGAAAAACCTGTTGGAGTAAGAGCAAAGGAAGAAACTAGGTGGAGGCATACGGTTTCAGAAGTATATCTTCAGACTGTTTACATAGGGAGCTCTGGAACCTAAAATTTTACTACAGAATGGAATCACCCAGGGTCAAGGAGCCAGCACTGTTTTACCTCTGCATCAGTAATTAATTGGCTAGGGCCCACTCCCGGGGAGGAGCATGTAACCTCTCAGGCATCTCTACTCTATGGCTCCTATCAGCAAAGGATATTCCTCCAGGGAAGAGTTCAAGTTTGAGCCTTTGACAGCTGATACGTGTAGCAAGTGAGAAATGGGTTCAACAGCCAGGGAAAGACACTTTGAATGAGGCATAAACAGCATCTGCAAACGGACCTATAAAACTCTTCTGTCTTTTCACTTTTGGTTCATTGCATCAGTTAAGAGTCAGATTAGGGAAGGTGGATCACTATGAGTGTGGAATAAAGGATTTATTACAGGGATTAGCCTTTACAGAGTTGTGGAAAAGCTGGGGGGGAAGTAAAGGTCCAAATAGGGAAAGTCAGAAGAAGAGGGAAAAGTCACCAGGTATCACAAAGGGAAGCTGGTGAAGAAGTTTAAGGAAAGCTGCCGCCTCTGTGTATGGTGGTGAGCCTGAAGTCATTATAGGTCGGTAGAACAGGAAGCTAGGAAGAAAAGCTTAAATTCAAGAGGACAAATTGGAGCCACGTCTATGTCTGACACCACCTTTAACCCTGATGATGTGGGTGATAAATAGAAGAAGCTGGTACTATTTGCCGTTTCCATGGCTGGAGATTCAGAGAGGCTAAAGGATGAGAGCTGGTGGGAGCTGGAGGAACTGCAAGCCTCACTGGTAGATCATTTCCAATTTTTCTTATTATAAATAATGCTACAATGAATAACTCTGTACATTTATCATTTTGCAAGTGTACAAATGCATAAGTTCCCAGAAGTGGGACTGCTGGGTGAAAGGATTATTTACATTTGAAATTTTGATAGATATTTTCTGATTTTTTTTTCAGGGCTATATCAAATTACACTTCTCTTATAAATGGAGAATTCTAGCTATTGCTACAAATCCTTACCAGTAGAGTGTCCATTACACCTGCAGAATTTTGCCAATGTATCATTTTGTTTCAAGCGTTTTTACTTTATCTTTTAATTTAAATTTCATTTTGTTCACTCTTCCAGAGTGCCTCCAGTGTTTTGCAAGGTTTATTCACCCCTTTGTTTCTCCCATTTAGTGTTTTTTATCTCCCCTCAATTTCTTTCCTCAATTTTGCTACCTTGTGCTTTATCTCTTTCTGTTTTTAAATACTCTCTTCCTTGAATTTTGATGTCTGTCCTTATGGTCTTCATAGAGTTCATTGCTTTATTAAATATGCTACATTTACGGCAGGATGTTTGGTTACAATTTTTTATCTGCTTCGTAACATTATTTTTGTCTCTTGCTATATATTTTGCTGCCCTTTTCTGCCTCCGTTATCCTTTTTGTTCTGTTATTATCTTTGTATTGATGCAGCGTCCCTTTTTAAAAAAATTACTTATCGTTGCATGTGTTGGGTTTTTCTGGATCAGACTACCCTCCCTGCCCCCGCATCCTCCCTGCCCTTGAGATTTCTGTGGTGAGAGAGACCTAGAATATCCCTCTAGGCACTACAAACTAAAGTTTCTTTCCTTCTCTGACACAAAGACAATCAGTTCCTTAAATATATTTCCTTTGTATGATTCTTTTTAAAAAAAATAAATTTATTTTATTTATTTTTGGCTGTATTGGGTCTTTGCTGCTGCGCCGTGGGCTTTCTCTAGTTGCGATGAGTGGGGGCTACTCTTCATTGTGGTGCCCGGGCTTCTCATTGCGGTGGCTGCTCTTGTTGCGGAGCATGGGCTGTAGGCACGTGGGCTTCGGTAGTTGTGGCATGCAGGCTCAGTAGTTGTGGTGTGCGGACTCAGTAGTTGTGGCACACGGGCTTAGTTGCTCCGTGACATGTGAGATCTTCTGGGACCAGGGCTCGAACCCATGTCCCCTGCATTGGCAGGCGGATTCTCAACCACTGTGCCACCAGAGAAGCCCTGTATGATTCTTTTTATAGTTCTAAGCTACTGCATATGAGTGTATAGCTCCCTCGTTCCTAATCAGCCATTAACCTTTAGAAAGTACACTTATTTTTTTGACTGGTATTTTCTGATATCTGCCTCCATTGGACTCCTCATTTCCCTAGTTTCCTGCTTACACCTCTTCCTGCACACCTTCTGTCTGATCCTGCCCTTGCTTTCCCAGATTGACTACTGGTTTTTGAAAACAAGGGATATTATTTTGCATTCCAGGTAAGCCCCTTACTTTGAAGAAATATATTTTTTAAAAATTGAAGTGAAATTCACCTAACATAAAATTTACCATTTTAAAGTGTACAATTTGGGAGTTCCCTGGTGACCTAGTGGTTAGGGTTCTGGGCTTTCACTGCCATGGCCTGGGTTCAGTTCCCTGGTCAGGGAACGGAGATCCTGCAAGCTGCATGTCATGGCCAACAAAAAATAAAATAAAATAAATAAGTAAATAAATAAAGCATACAATTTAGTAGTATTTAGTAAATTCACACTGTTATACAACCATCACCTTTATCAAGTTCCAAAACGTTTTCATCACCCTAAAAGAAAACCTTGTGCCTATGACACAGTCACTCTCCATGTTTTCCTTCCTCCCAGCTCCTGGCAGTCACCAATGTGCTTTCTGTTTCTATAGATTTATCCCTTCTAGACATTTCATATAAATGGAAATCATACAATATATGACCTTTTGTGTCTGTTTTTTTCCACTTAGTATGTTTTTGGGGTCATCCATGTTGTAGCATATACCAGTACTTCATTACTTTTGTGTGTGTATATAGCGCATTATCCATTCATCCATTTGATGGACAGATGGGTTGTCTCCATATTTTGGCTATTATGAATAATATTGCTATGAGCATTCATGTACACGTTTTTGTTTGGATAGATGTTTTCAATTCTCTTGCATCTATAGGAGTAGAATTGGGTCATATGGTAACTGTTTAGCTTTTTGAGGAACTACCAAACTGTTTTACACAGCAGTTGAATCATTTTACCTTTCCACGTTCAGTGTACAAGAGTTCCAATTTCTCCAACTCCTTGCCAACGTGTATTATTTTCCATTAAAAAAATACAACCACTGTGGTGAGTGTGATAAAGTGGTTTGCAGTTTTGACTTGCATTTCCTTAATGATTGGTGATATCAAGCATCTTTTCATGTGCTTGTTGGCCATTTTTATATCTTTGGAGAAATACCTATTCAAATCCTTTGTCTATTTTTAACTGGGTTGTCTTTCTTTTTGTTGTTGAGTTGTAAGAGTTCCTTGTATAATCTGGATACTAGACCTTTATTAGACATGTGATTTGCAAATATTTTCTCCTATTATGTAGATTGCCTTTTCATTTTCTTGATAGTGTTCTTTGCCACACAAATATTTTTATTTTTCATGAAATCTAGTTATATGCATTTTTAATTTTGTTGCTCATGCTTTTGATGTCATATCTAAGAACCCATTACCAAATCCAAGGTCATAAAGCTGTATTCTTATATTTTTTTCTAAGAGTTTTATGATTTGGGGTCTTATATTTATGTTGTTAATCCATTTTGAGTTAATTGTTGTATATGGTGTGAGGTAGGCGTCCAACTTCATTATTTTGCATGTGGATATCCAGTTGTCTCAGCATCGTTTGTTGAATAGACTATTCTTTCCTTATTGAATTGTTTTGGCACACTTTTGAAAAGTCAGTTGTCCATAGATGTATGGGTTTACTTCTGGACTTTCAATTCTATTATATGTCTTTATATCTGTTGTACATTGTTATCACACTGTTTGGATTACTGTAGCTTTGTAGTAAGTTTTGAAATCAGGAAGGGTGAGTCTTTCAACTTTTTTTTCTTTTAATTAATTAATTAATTTTATTTTGGGCTGCATTGGGTCTTCTTGGCTGCACACGGGTTTTCTCGAGTTGCAGTGAGTGGGGGCTACTCTTCAGTGTGGTGTGCGGGCTTCTCATTGTGGGGGCTTCTGTTGTTGCGAAGCACAGGCTCTAGGCACGTGGACTTCAGTAGTTGTGGCGCACGGGCTTAGTTGCTCCGCGGCATGTGGGATCTTCCTGGACCAGGGCTTGAACCTTTGTCCCCTGCATTGGCAGGCAGATTCTTAACCACTGTGCCACCAGGGAAGCCCCCTGTCTTTCAACTTTGATATTTTTTTCAAAGATTGTTTTCACTATTATGGATCCCTTGCAGTTCTATATGAATTTGAGGGTCAGCTTTTTCCATTTCTACAAAAAATACTGTTGGAATTTTGATAGGGATTGCATTGAATCTGTAGATTACTTTGGGTAGTATTGTTCTCTCTCTCTTTTTAAAAAATTTATTTATTTATTTATTTATGGCTGCATTTGGTCTTTGTTGCTGCATGTGGGCTTTCTCTAGTTGCAGCAAGCGAGGGCTACTCTTTGTTGTGGTGCATGGGCTTCTCATTTCAGTGGCTTCTCTTGTTGCGTAGCATAGAGTCTAGGCACACGGGCTTCAGTAGTTGTGGCACGTGGGCTCAGTTGTTGTGGCTTGCAGGCTGTAGAGCGCAGGCTCAGTAGTTGTGGCGCACAGGCTTAGTTGCTCCGCGGCATGTGGGATGTTCCTGGACCAGGGCTCGAACCTGTCTCCCCTGCATTGGTAGGCGGATTCTGAACCACTGCGCCACCAGGGAAACCCCAGAATTATTTTCTTAACATCCTTTTCAGATTGTTCTTTGCTAGTATATAGAAATATTACTGAGTTTTGTGTGTTGATCTTTTATCCTGCAACTCTGCTGAATTTATTAATTCTCATAGTTTTTGTTTGTTTTGTGTGTGTGTGTGAATTCCTTAGGATTTTGTATAAGATCGTGTCATCTGGGAATAGGGATATTTTACTTCTATTCCAGTTTCTATGTTTTTAATTTCCTTTATCTTGCCTAATTGATCTGGCTAGAATTCCCAATATAATGTTGCATAGAAGTGGCGAAAGTGGGCATTCTTATCTTGTTCCTGATCATATGGTAAATAAAGGCTTTTATTCTTTCATGATTGAGTATGATGTTAGTTCTGGGTTTTTCATTAATGTGTTTTATCATGTTAAAGAAGTTCCCTTTTATTCATAGTTAGGTGTTTTTATCATAAAAGGTGGTTTTTTATGTGTTGTATCTTTCTTCCCCGCTCAGTTCCTTCATTTCCGCCATTTGTGTTTGACTTTTTTTGTATTGTACTGTTTTGATTCCTTTCTCATTTCTTTTTATGTATATTTTTTAGTTTTTTTAGTGGTTGCTCTACGAATTACATGTAACACCTTCTATTTATAACAATCTAATTTGAATTAATACCAACTTCAACAGTATACAACTATGCTCGTCTCTTTTTTCCTTTATGTTGTAATCACATCTTGCATCTTTATACATTATATGCCCATTAATATCATTTTGTAATTACTGTTTTATGCATTTTTCTGTTAAATCATACAGAAAAAAAGAGGAGTTACAAACCGAAAGCACAATAATACTGGCTTTTATTGGATGGGCCAAAAGTTGCTTTCATTTTTGTTCTGTAAGATGGCTCTAGTTGGCTTAATTTCATTTGAAACAATTTTGTTAGATTTTATATGACAGTTGTCATATCAGCGTGGATTTAAAAAAAGACATCAAAATTGGTGAATTTTTGTGTAGCCATTTTAATATTGAAGATGGAAGGAAAAAAGGAACATTTTTGGCATATTATGCTTTATTATTTCAGGAAAGGTAAAAATGCAACTGAAATGCACAAAAAGATTTATGCAGTATATGGAGAAGGTGCTGTGACTGATCGAATATGTAAAAAGTGGTTTGCGAAGTTACATGCTGGAGATTTCTCGCTGGATGATGCTCCATGGTTGGGTAGACTAGTTGAAGTTGATAACAATCAAATGCAAACAATAATTGAGAACAATCAACGTTATATATACCATGCAGGACATAGCCAACATACTCAAAATATCCAAGTCAAATGCTGAAAATCATTTGCATCAGTTTGGTTGTGTGAATCACTTTGATGTTTGGGTTCCACATAAGTTAAGTGAAAAAAACCTTCTTGACCATATTTGTGCATATGATTCTCTACTGAAACGTAATGAAAGTGTTCTGTTTTTATAACAAATTGTGACAGGCGATGAAAAGTGGGTACTGTACAACAATGTGGAATGGAAGAGATCATGGGGCAAGCAAAATGAACCACTGCCAACCACATCAAAAGCTGGTCTTCATCCCAAGAATGTGATGCTGTGAATATGGTGGCATTGGAAGGGAGTCCTCTATTATGAGCTGCCTCTGGAAAACCAAATGATTAATTCCAACAAGTACTGCTCCCAATTAGACCAACTGAAAGTGGCACTCTATTGCATCCAGAATTAGTCAACAAAAAACACCTAATCTTCCAATGAGATAATGCAAGACTGCATATTTCTTTGATGACCAGGCAAAAACTGTTGCAGCTTGGCTGGGAAGTTCTGATTCATCTGCCGTATTCACAAGACATTGCACCTTCGGATTTCTGATTATTTCGGTCTTTCCAAAATTCTCTTAATGCAAAAAATTTCAATCCCCTGGAAGACTATAAAAGTACCTGGAATGGTTCTTTGCTCAAAAAGATAAAAAGTTTTGGGAAGATCGAATTATGGAGTTGCCTGAAAAATGGCAGAGGTAGTGGAACAAAAGGGTGAATATGTTGTTCAATAAAGTTCTTGGTGAAAATGAAAAATGTGCTTTTATTTTTACTTAAAAAATCAAAGGCACTTTTCGGCCCACCCAATATATTTACCTGTGTACTTACGTTTACCAGTGTTATTTATTTCTTTGTATAGCTTCCAGTGACTGTCTAGTATCTTTTCATTTCTCATTTAGTACTTCTTGTAGCATAGGTCTAGTAGTGACAGACTCCTTCAGCTTTTGTTTATCTAGGAGTGTCTTTATTTCTCCTTCAGTTTTTGTTGTTGTTGTTCACAGTTTTTGTTTTTCATTTTAAATGTTATCCCACTGCCTTCTGGCCTTTATAGTTTCTGATGAGAAATTAGCTTTTAATCTTATTGAGGATTCCTTGTACATGAAATACTTTTCTTTTGCTATTTTCAAGATTCTCTTTGGCTTTTGATAGCTTATCATAATATGTTTTGGTATGGGTGTCTTTGTATTTATCCTTCTTGGAACCTATTGAAGTTTTTTTTTTTTTTTTTTTTTTTGCGGTACACAGGCCTCTCTCTGTTGTGGCCTCTCCCGTTGCGGAACACAGGCTCCGGACGCGCAGGGTCAGTGGCCATGGCTCATGGGCCCAGCTGCTCCGCGGCATCTGGGATCTTCCCGGACCGGGGCACGAACCCGTGTCCCCCGCATCTGCAGTCAGACTCTCAACCACTGTGCCACCAGGGAAGCCTTGAACTTCTTGAATATGTAGTTTCTTGTCTTTTATCAAATTTGGGAAGTTTTCAGCTATTATTTCTTCAAATATTTTTTCTGCTCCTTTTCCCTCTGAGACCCCTGTTATGCATATGTTGGTACACTTGGTGGGGTCCCATATATCTCTTAGGCTCTGTTCATTTTTCTTCATGCTTCTGAGACTGGATAATTTTAGTTGACCTATCCTTAAGTTCTCTGATCTTTCTTCTGCCTGCCTAAAGTTGCTCTTAAAACCTGTAGCTAATTTTTCATTTCAGTTATTGTACTATTCAGTTCTAGATTTTTTCTGTTGTTTTGTAAAATCTTGATCTCTTTATTGATATTCTCTATTTGTTGACATGTCATCCTTCTGGTTTTCATTAGTTCTTTTTCCATGGTTTCTTTGAGCTCTTTGAGCATATTTAAGATAGTGATTGAAGGTCTTTGTCTAGTAAGTCTGTTGTCTGTTCTTCCATCACAGACAGTTTCTACTAATTTCTCCTTTGAATGGACCATACTTTTTGTTTCCCTGAATGTCTCACAATTTGGTTTTGAAAAATGGACAGTTAAAGTATTACAGTGTGAAAACTCTGGAAATCAGATTCTTCCCCATTATTCATGGTTTGTTTTTAGTGCTCTCTATGGGTTTTTATTTTCTGTTTGTTTAGTGACTTTTCTAAACTATTTTTGTAAATTTTTTTCATCATGAGTGGTTTCTGTCTTAATCTGCTCAGGCTACCATAACAAAATACCAAAGAACATAAATCTATTTGTTCACAGTTCTGAAGGCTGGAAGTCTGAGATCAGGGTGCAAGCATGGTTGGATTCTGGTGAGAACTCTCTTCCTGGCTTGCAGATGGCCACTTATCTCTTTGTTCTCACATGGCATTGAGAAAGAGATGAGAGAGCAAGAGCAGCCTCTCTTTGTCTCTTCTTTAAGGGGTACTAATCCCATCTGGAGGGCTCCACCAAGTCCAAGTTCACTCTGCTCACCACACGACAGGCCAATAAATCGGGAGACGAGGTGTTGAGACAAGGAATAACGACTTTATTTGGAAAGCCGGCTGACCGAGAAGGTGGCAGAATAATGTCTCAAAATAACAATCTTATTGGGATCTAGGTGCCAGTTTCTTTTATAGAACAGAGAGGGAGAGGAGGTGAGGAAGTAAAGTGAAAAGGCCATTTATCTTGCAGAATAAGAGGGGATGTGTTAATTTCTTCTTTTCTGCAGCCATTCACAGGTGGGCAGGGTCAGATTGTCTCCCTTTGAGCTGAACAAAGACACTTTAGTTTAACATTCAGGCAGAGGCACAGGGTTCCCTGAGGCAGGCCATCATGTACGATCATAATAACAAAACCAATGAAAAGCAAAGGTTAAAGTCAAAGAAACAGATACAACATGATGTCAAAATTGGCTCTTCGCTGTTACACACCTTTATGACCTCATCTAAACCTAATTACCTCCCAAAGGCTCATCTCAATGTATCATCACGCTGGGCCTTAGGGCTTCAACATATAAATTTGAGGGGGGTGGGGGAACATAAACATTTAGTATGTAACAGTGTCTAAAATCTCTTTTTCTTTAGTTGCCGTCTGCTAGTGTTGTGAGAGAGATTTCCTGAACACGTAGAGTAAAAAAGAAGATAAGAAGAAAGAAAAAGAAAGGAAGGAAGAAAATCCTTTCCTAGCCCTTGTAGACTGGCTCTGTGTTGGGGCACTCTAACACTCAGCTAGGCTGTTTAAAACTCTGTGTTAGCCTTCACTTCCTGCTTTTGCTGAGCGTAGAGATGAGCCAGTAGTTTCCTCTGAGTAGGTGTCCTGCCTTGGACATGTGCATGCCCTTCAAAATTGCCCAAATGTTTTTCAGTGCCCTAATTTCCCAAAGAAACTCACTTTGCAGCTTTTCCTCCAGGTTTTGGACATTTCTGTTGTTTGACTCAACTGTAATATTTTGTCTCAGGTGGCAGTGGAGTTTTCATTTGCCCTAAAGTGTTTTTTTTTTTTAAGTTTATTTATTTTTGGCTGCTTTGGGTCTTTGTTGCTGTGTGCGGGCTTTCTCTAGTTGTGGTGAGTGGGGGTTACTCTTCATCGTGGTGCACGGGCTTCTCATTGCAGTGGTTTCTCTTGTTGCGGAGCATGGGCTCTAGGCACATGGACTTCAGTAGTTTGCAGCCTGCAGGCTCAGTAGTTGTGGCATGTGTGTTCAGTAGTTGTGGCACGCAGGCCCTATAGTGCACAGGCTTCAGTAGTTGCAGCACGTGGGCTCAGTAGTTGAGGCATGCGGGCTGTAGGGTGCTCAGGCTCCAGTGATGTGGTGTGTGGGCTCAGTGGTTGTGGTTTGTGGGCTCTATAGCCCAGGCTCAGTAGTTGTGGTGCATGGGCTTAGTTGCTCCGCGGCATGTGGTATCTTCCCGGACCAGGGATGGAACCCATGTCCCCTGTATTGGCAGGCAGATTCTTAACCATTGTGCCAACAGGGAAGCCCCAGCCTTAAAGTGTTTTTGAAGAATTGCCCCCTGATAGCTACTTTTCTGTCTTAAGTGAGATCCAAGTTGATGAAACAAAGGAGAGTGCCTTCAGTCAGTCCTTCAGGTAGCCCAATAGGTCACAAGAGACAAACATTCTTTGAGAACAAAGTCTTCTCGGCTCCCTCTAGAACCAGGGTCCAGGGTCCAACCATTGGAATGTAGGCTAGTGCATTCAAGACTGCTCTTGAGCCAAGAGTGAAGAAGGGGGAAAAAAATACCTCAGGGTTTTCATACTATTTTTACAATAAGTCACCTTTTTCTTGTTTCAGCATTTGCTTGGTTGACGTATAACTTTGACTGTTTTCCAGAGTTTTGGCAAATTTGATTCTGACAGTTTTTGCTCAGTTTTTTCATGTTTCTATGGAGGGATGGGCTCTTGGAACTACGTCCTCCACTGTGTTTTGTTTTTTTTTTTGAAGACAAATGGTGATGTCATTGAAGGAGGTGTACTTTTGCTTGTGCTTTCTGATAATTGCTGCTGTTAGGCTTGCTCTGCACTCCCTGTAGTTTTTCTTTCTGCTTCCTTCTGTGTAACTTCTGCCCTACCTTAACTGTTCTCAGTAGCTTTTATTAGTACTTTCGAGCCTTTGGTTTATCCTTGTCTTTTCATGTAGCTTAAGATGAAGATTGCATTTTTAAATGTCTTACTTGGTTGTCTTTTGTTGCTTTTTTATGTTATTCGGGGTTCAAACTGTTCCTTTACCCTGCAAAATTCCCTCTTGTTGTTTGTAGTCAACCCCTATTCCCACCTGATAACCCTAGTAATCATTAATATGTCTCCTGTTCTTTTAACTTTGCCTTTTCTAGAATGTCATATAAATGGAGTCATACAGTGTGTAGCCTTTTGGGTCTCGCTTTTACTTAGCATTTGAGGTTTATCCACATTCTTTTGTGTTGTTAGTAATTTGTTCATTTTCGTCGCTGAGTAGTTTTCTATTGTATGAATGTACAGTTGAAGGCCATTTGGGGTGTGGTCTGTTTTCAGCGATTATAAATAAAGCTGTTATAAACATTCATGTATAATTTTCATGTGAACATAAGTTTTATTTCTTTTAGATAAGTACCTAGGAGTGGGATTACTGTGTCATAACTTTCTAAGAAACTGCTAATCTGTTAGCACTGTTTTCCAGAGTGGCTATATCATTTTGCTTCCTCCCCAACAGTATATGAGAGTTCCAGTTTTTCTGCATCCTTACCATCACTTGATATTGTTTGTATTTTGGGCTTTTGTCACTCTAACATATGGAAATGGTATCTCTCTGTTTTGCATTTCCGTAATGACTAATGATGTTGAGTGTTTTTTCATGTCCTGATTCTCATATGTATATCATCTTTGGTCAAGTTTCTGTTAAAATCTTTGGCTATTTACAATTTATCTAAACTGAGTTTTGAGAATTTAAAATTCTTTTTTTTTTTTGCGGTACACGGGCCTCTCACTGTTGTGGCCTCTCCTGTTGCGGAGCACAGGCTCCGGACGTGCAGGATCAGCGGCCATGGCTCAAGGGCCCAGCCGCTCCGCGGCATGTGGGATCTTCCCGCAACTGGGCACGAACCCGTGTCCCCTGCATCGGCAGGCGGGCTCTCAACCACTGCACCACCAGGGAAGCCCTAAAATTCTTATATTCTGGTTATTAGTCCTCTGTTACATGTGTTTTGCAGATATTTTCTCCCAAGCGTGTGGCTTGCCTTTTCATTCTCTTAACAGTGTCTTTCGAAGAGCAGTAGTTCTTTTTTTTAAAAGCTTCTCTTTATTATTCTTTTTTGGCCTCACCACGCAGCTTGTGGGATCCTAGTTTCCCGACTAGGGATCGAACCTGGGCCCTTGGCAGTGAAAGTGCGGAGTCCTAACCACTGGACTGCCAGGAAATTTCTGAGTAGTAGTTCTTTTTTTTTTTTTTTTTTTTGGTATGCGGGCCTCTCACTGTTGTGGCCTCTCCCGTTGCGGAGCACAGGCTCCGGACGCGCAGGCTCAGTGGCCATGGCTCACGGGCCCAGCCACTCCGCGGCACGTGGGATCTTCCCGGACCGGGGCACGAACCCGTGTCCCCTGCATCGGCAGGCGGACTCTCAACCACTGCGCCACCAGGGAAGCCCTGAGTAGTAGTTCCTAGTAAAGTCCACTTTATCAGTTTTTTGGATTGTACTTTTGCTGTTGAATCTAAATGTCACAAAGATTTCCTTCTATGTTTTTTTCTAGAATGGCATTAGAAATTGAATGAGTCATATATGTAATTAAAAATTTTTTAGTATCCACATTAAGAAGCATAAAATGTAAAAGAAACAGGTGAAATTAATTTAAACATTTATGTTTTATTTAAGCTAATATATTTTAAATGATCGTTTCAACATTTATTTACTAGAAAAATTATTGAGATACTTTACATTTTTATTTTTGTACTAAGTCCTACGCTGGTGTGTATTTAATGCAACACATCTTAACTCAGTCGAGCCACATTTCAAGGGCTCATTAGCCATATCTGTCTAGTAGCTACCATATCTGACAGCACAGATCTAGAGGCTTTGTAGTTTGGGGTTTTACTTTAGGTTATTTATTTATTTAGGTATGTATGTATTTATTTTCCACTGTGTTTGTAACTAATATAAAAAAATTTAAGAAAATAATTCATTCTCACTTCTCCAATGGCTCTCATCCCTCCCTCTTGCCCGCACAACTCCTGACCTGTTTCCTCAGGGCCAGTTCAAAACTGAACCTGTTCACTGCCATTTTCATAGAAAACAACCAGTGCCAGGGATGTAGGAGAAGAAGGTTGGAAGTGGGCAAGAGTACTGCCCAGGTTCTATCCAAAGGTAGGCTAAGTGGAGATTCACAGAGTTCAAACAAAAGGGCTAGTGGCCTCACAGTGATGTAGTCTAAGTAAAACAGGCTGGAGAGGAGATAGGGTAGGACCATCAGAGGCTTTAGAGGACATCTTTTGAGCCTGTGTCAAACCCAGAGAAACTGACACTAGAAAAAGAATGGGGAGGGCCAGGGAGGCAGTCTTGTGGAAAGTTTCATAATTCTTCCATGTTGGGAGGTGGGGAAAGTCTAGAGGGTACCAGTGGCCTCACTCAATTTGGCAGAAGAATGTACTCAACTGTTGGAAGTCACAAAGATGCCGTGGATACTGAGAAAGGCTACGAGGGGACGTACAGTTTCACAAGGTGCACTGACCACAGACCATAGCAGTGGTGATCATGCTATTGACACACAAATTACAAAACCCCAAAACAGGAAGTGTAGCCTTTTAGGGAGTAACTCTGTACCAGTCATTTAAAATTGACCCCAGGTCAGACAACCTGATGAGTTTCACAGAGCAGGTGACAACATTGGGGGTAGGGGTCGTGACATGTAATGGACTTAAAGCAAGCAGCTAGAAGAAGGGAATGGTAAGAAACTGCTCTACAGCTCTCAGGAATCAAGGGCAACACTGGGGGCTTGGTGGACAGATGAACAAGAAACAGCACTAAAGAGGTTTCCTGTTCAGCCGTCCATTGGCGAGGGGGAAGAGGATCCAGGAGGCAGTTGAATGGAGCAAAGATGGGGTCCTGAAGATGAGGCTCTGGAGGCTGGATCAAAAGAAAGAGCGCACACCGTGCACCAGTGATGAAACACAACTTTGGACCCCACATGGGGGAGGTGGCCATGGGGATAGGTGTCACTGACTGAGGGTGGTAGTTGGAACAGCCCCACAGTAGCCATCACAGGGCCACAGGGAAGTATATGGCCACTAGGTCACAGAAGGCTCCTTCAAGCCTGGATGGGAAGGCACAGTCTCACGAAGAGGTCCATGGACTCTGCATGGTAGAAGGCACAGAGCTCAGTCCTCATATGGACAGTGGACCTTTTTGGCAAAGTGCCAGCAGACAGGGTGGTTGAATCTGTCTTCCATAACCTGGGGTCCATCCTTGGACTGGCAGGTATTCTTTTTTTTTTTTTTTGCGGTACGCGGGCCTCTCACCATCGCAGCCTCTCCCGCCGCGGAGCACAGGCTCCGGACGCACAGGCCCAGCGGCCATGGGCCACGGGCGCAGCCGTTCCGTGGCATGTGGGATCCTCCCGGACCGGGGCACGAACCCACGTCCCCTGCATTGGCAGGTGAACTCCCAACCACTGCGCCATCAGGGAAGCCCTGGGCAGGTATTCTTGATAAGAGACCAGCTCTTGAGGCTTTGAGGATTTCTCTGCTCTTTGTGAAAGCCTCCCTGGAGGGATCTCCATGGCCTGGTCCAGGAAAAGGAAGTTTAGCACTAGCCCCTCCACCAACTATGACCATATGAGCCAGATTTGGAGCTCAGCCCTCCCCAAATTCGGTCTCTCCTCCAGGGAGGAGGTGGGAGACTCAGCAGTGGTGGAATCATTGGTCCCCTTGACCCTGGAGGACCTCTGTGCAGAGCTGATTTGGGGTCACCAGGGTTTCCATGGGTCATGATGGGAGGGCCCAGGAGGCTGGGTGGTCCGATGGGACTTTCATCCCTCTCCAGTGTCTTCCTGTTCTGGCAGTGGGGGCTGCTGCTGACTCTGCTTCTTACACTTCAGCATTGTGGTTGTGGCAGTGGCTGCAGCGGGGTTTTCGTCTGTTATTATTTTGAGTTAATTTTTGTATAAAGTACAAAGTACGGATTGAAGTTCATTTTTAACACATGGCTGTCCATCAGAAGCTCTTAATAAAGTTGTTCTGGGCAGTTAGAGATATAGAGATCATCCTGGGCTCCAGAGCTCAACATTTAAGCATATTTTATTACTTTATTGTCTTTTATTTCAGTGTAACGTAAATTTACACTGTAATTAACAATTTTCAAACCGTCCGTGTAAAATGCTTAGAAGTCTTAGGCATTTAGTGTATTGGCTTTATTCATATACCTATTCAAACTTAAATTACACATTATGCTGTTTATTTTTTTTTAACACTAATTAACCTCTCCATTCCCCAAATCCTATCTGAAATTCTTACTTTGTTTTTAGGCATGTACTGGCATTGAAAACATTGATGAAGCTATTACATTGCTTGAACAAAATAATTGGGACTTAGTGGTAAGTACTTTCTTTTTTCTTTTTTCAGCTTTATTGAGATGTGCTTGACATATAAGATTGTGTAGGTTTAAGGTGTACAATGTGATGATTTGATATACATATATATTGCAAACTGATAGCCACAGAAAGGTTAGTTAGCACATTCATCACCTCACGTAGTTTTTTTTTTTTTTTTTTTTTTGGTGGGAACTTTTAAGATTACTCTTTTAGCAACTTTCAAGTATATAATGAGGTATTGTTTAACTATAGTTATTATGCTGTACATTGGATCCCCAGAACTTATTCATCTTATAACTGGAAGTTTGTACCTTTTGACCACCTTTACTCATTCTCCACCCACACCTGCCAACTACCAGTTTACTCTGTTGTTATGATTTGGTTTTCTTTTTAGATTACACATATAACTGAGATCATGCAGTATTTGCCTTGCGCTGTCTGACTTATTTCAAGTACTTTTTTCTTTATATGACAAGTAATGAAACTTTATGTATTCTTGAATGTCTTTAACATTCCTTATAGGTAGTTCAGCATACCATACATAGTCTGTCTATAATTCGAATCTGAAAGAATAAAATCTAAATGTCATATTTTTAATATGAAGTTCCTATTTAGTTTAGTATTAGATTAATAAATTATTATGAAATCTTAGGTAATTTAAGTTATTTTTAAACTTCTCTTCTCCGACTGTATATTAAGGTTCGTCTTCCCCTGTAGTATTGTGGTGGAGATTGGAAGGAGAGAAAAATCAGACTTGTTTGAATGTCTGAATAACTCTACTTGATGTTTCTCCTTCATTTCTTGGGGTGGGGGTGGGGAGTCTCACTGATGATTACTCCTTTCTAAAGCTGTTAAAGAAGTGGCATTTTGGGCTTCCCTGGTGGCGAAGTGGTTGAGAGTCCGCCTGCTGATGCAGGGGACACGGGTTCGTGTCCCGGTCCGGGAAGATCCCACATGCCATGGAGCGGCTGGGCCCGTGAGCCAGTGGCATTCTGCTGTGGCTTTCCCTATGAACTTCAGGCAGTTTATTATAGAAGTGGTTTAGTATTTTTAAGGGGGGGTGAGCAGTAACTCAAAAGGCAAGGCCCAGCACAGCACAGCACTGCACATTGACAAAACTGTAATTTATTTACAATTGCAAAGCAAACTAAAAATAAATTGTACAACAGTATAGGAACAGTATTGGTTGTGTTAGGATGACACAGAGTTCTCTCCATACCTTTGAAATCCGAAAAACATCTAAATTAGAATTTTGAAGAAGTGCTAATTTTTGAAAGTCAAAACTCAAGATGTATAATTATACAGCTGAGATTAGTTGTGTAGGTATATTCAAGTCCATACATGGATTTACGTAATCAACTGTTAAAAAGCTATTTGTTTTGTGTAGATTTACCACTATTATTATTATTATTATTATTATTATTTTTTTTTTGTGGTACGCGGGGCTCTCACTGTCGCGGCCTCTCCCGTTGCGGAGCACAGGCTCCAGACGCGCAGGCTCAGTGGCCATGGCTCACGGGCCCAGCCGGTCCGCGGCATGTGGGATCCTCCTGGACCGGGGCACGAACACGCGTCCCCTGCATCGTCAGGCGGACTCTCAACCACTGCGCCACCAGGGAAGCCCCCTACTGCTATTATTTTTTAAATTCAAAATATAAAAAAACTTTATCTACAGCTTGTAAAAGTAATAAATCATTATAAAAAATGAGAAAATGTGTAAATTTACAAAGAATAAATTAGTAATCACCTTTAGTTCCATCACTTAGAGATAGTTATTGTTTAACATTTTTGGGTATATTATTCCAGAATGTTTTCTCTTAATTATATGATTAAAATTAAAAAAATACAAATTAGATTGTTCTATTCCTATCGTAACCTGCCCTTTTCACTTAACAACCTATCATGAATGTCTTTCTATCCAAGTAAATGTGACGGTTCATCATTCTTTTTTTTTTTTTGCGGTACATGGGCGTCTCACTGTTGTGGCCTCTCCCGTTGCAGAGTGCAGGCTCTGGACGCGCAGGCTTAGCGGCCGTGGCTCACGGGCCCAGCCACTCCGTGGCATGTGGGATCTTCCCGGACCGGGGCATGAACCCGTGTCCCCTGCATCGGCAGGCGGGCTCTCAACCACTGCGCCACCAGGGAAGCCCCATCATTCTTTTTAATGTTTAATGTTTGGATAGTACTTCATGGTATGGTTGTGGCATGATAATTTTACCATTCAGTCCTATGCTGTTAGACATTTAGAGTTTTTGTGGTATTTTGGAGTTATGCACATTAGAGGACATTCTTGTACATTCATCCTTGCTTACTTAACCTATTGTTTTCCTAGAAGACATTGAATAAATTCAATTAATAATTGAGTTTCTGGGTCAAGCTGTATACATATTTTTAGGTTTTTGGATACTTATATTGCCTTCCAGGATGGTTGCACTAATTTAAATTTCTACCAACTCTATAAATTTTTAAGATTGCCTATTTCATTAAACCAGTGCTATCTTATTTTTTCGTCTTCTGGCACTTGTCAAAATTTACAAATATTTGTATGGCCTGACTTCAAATACATCCTTTTATCACTGTGTTATTCTCTTAACAAAGGACAGTATAGTGACATATTCCTGATTTCTGTGTGGGGGAAGGGGCAGCAACTTATTTGGAATGATATCACCAGGTTTCTTGTCTTGAAATTTTTCTTGCAATAGCAAGAGCATTGCTTTATTTAGTATGTATATTCTTAGGCTATCTCTTGGAGAGGCTGATGCAGATTATTGGTTGAGGTTAAAAATCCCACCAAGCCACTCTTGCATGGTTCTGATGAGAGATATATGGGCTGGAGTAAAGGGAGGTTGTAGACTAGGAGTAATGGACTACAGGTCTCTGAAGTGAGAATTACCATTTTTGGAGGATGGATATAAGTCCTTTCCTTATCTGCTTTCTATTGGTCCATGTTCATTAGTTTTGGAGGTTAAACATTTATTGGTTCTGGATATTTTCTCAGTACAATAATCTATCTAGAGTATTGCAAGAAGAGAATTTTTCCCAGATAGTGTTAAATAATTGAATGGTACAGGTATTCTCCAACTGTTTCTGAGTTATTTGATTTTGGAAAAATATTAAAATAGCACTTGAGCTAAAAACACTGGTGCTATATTTCTGCAGAAATGCAGTCTTATCCTGTGCTGAGCCCAAGTAAAAGCATCAGGCTATTTTTCACAGTCTTAAACTTCGGCTTTCTTTTGAAATATATGTCTTAGCTGGCTTTTCTTGTAAATAATGCATTTTTATCCTCAGTAAACATTTGCTGTGCTGTGTAAGTATCTTGCTTTATAAAATTTCTCACTTCCCTTGTTCTTATACAGCACTCACTTTACATTGTGGGTTTTGAAAAATAAAGCAAGTATTTTGAATAACCCATTACTAATTCAAACTTTCATTAGGATCGTGGAACTTTTTATATGGTGTTTTTTATATCTTGCCTGTGCATTATATTTTGTGTTTGTAAATTATAATTATCACTGCTTTGTATTTTATGGGCTTTGTGGAACAGTTTGCATAGTTTGAGTTTTTAACTTAGGACATGTCTGTATTTTAAACTTTCTGTACATAATCAGTTAGACTTCTGCAGTGTTTTTGTGCATATTTTGCTAGAGATGTGTAGAGGAATGTGAGTTAGGCATCACAATTCCAGATTGTGATGAATTAAAAAAAGTCCAATAACAGAAAACTCATTCTGTCGGTACTGAATGCTTACAGTATATCCAGATTTTTGCTAGATACAGTGAAAGCTTAAAAACATGTTAACACTATATGATGTCTGACTTTGAGAAGTATACTGAAAAATTGATAAGACAGGTGGTCTTTTATACATGTATATTATACTCAGAAATGGGAATAACTTCCTGAAAAAGTAATGATTGCAAATATTTTTGCTATTTTATAGATTTAGACACACAGATAAAAAAGTGTTCTATATGAAAATATAGCCCAGCCCCAGCAACTTTAGTCGTTAGTCTTTCCCTGATACTGTACATTATTTTCATTATGTAGCTATCCACAGAGCAGTGCTTCCAAAACCTATATTTTAAGTACCCTACAATTGACTACTTATTTTGGGGCAACTGCAATTTGGGTTATAAATGCTAAATTCTGAAAGCAAAATAACATGAACTTTAACACTATTGGTAAGCATCTTGGGATACTGATTTACTTGACATGAATCCTCCCCATACCTCCATCTTTTTCAGACTTTCATTTTTCACATTGTCCTGCACTTTTAGTTAGGAGATTAATGTCATTGCAGTTGATTCCTTCATTGCAGACAAGTATTTTCAATATACATCCAGAAAGATGAATACCTGAGGGAGAATTATTAACAATCAGTTAGAATCTTTTACCAAAGGATTGCCTTCTTACATGGAAGCATGCTACATCATCACTATATATTATAAATTATAAATCTGGGCTCCAGAATTGACCCACTGCTCACTTTCTGTTTTCAGTATAGAAGAATTTGGGCCAGTGGAGAATAGAATCTGTACAGCTCGTGTTAATTTTGAGTAATCAAAGTGTGAGACAGCTAACTCTAGTGGTGAACCCACTGCATTCATCTTGAATCAGGAGCCCTGGCTTTTCAAAACTCTTGTCATTATTTTATTGAGTATGGCCTAGGCTAAGTTACTTCTCTCTGAACATCATATAAAATAAGGGGTTTGGGCTAGTTTATAGTCAAGATCCCTGATACGTGAAATATTTATGAAGAATCTATTTATGTCCTAATTTCTTTTAATATTCTACAAAAGCAGTCAATTACGAATAGTAATACAAGTAAACATTTTAATGGAATTTTATAAGTTTGAAACACTTGTATGTATACCATTTTGATGAATCCTTTGAACAACTTTATGACGTAGATAATGGCCAGACAAGATACCGTGCTAATTGTTTCATGGAAGGTCTGTATATATGAAACTCCTTCAATAAATTAAAATTTCCAGTAAGCTCTAGGAGATCCAGGGAAGGCTATTTGACATACACTTGATAACCCAGTGCTAAGTGAAATAAAGTACAAGTAAACATTAACCTAGCCATACTACATTTTAAGTACTCTATGCTCTTAGGAAATGATTTTTGAACTTTGCACTCAATTTCTGCTCTGATTTGCTGCCTGAGGTGACATAGGTGCTCTGCTGAAGAAAGACTCTATTCAGAGTGCTTGTATTTATCTTTAACTGCATGTCCCAACTTAGGGCAAAAATGAAACAAATAAGCCTATCCAATTTTGTATTGTTACTGAATTTCTAGTCTTCAAAGATAGTTTTGTATTAATAGAAGCTTATAATAAAGTCAGTAACTCTGAAGAATCAAACCCAAGGCAAATTATGCACATAATCTGTCTCATTTTGAGATTCATTGAGGTGCTCTGAGACATTTCCATTCCACCAGTTTTCACTTTTGAAGAAATGTGTTTTAATACTTACCCTAAAATGCCTTAGAACAATTTCTTCTACTACCCTACTCAGGATGTGGCTATAGAGTTCCTCGAATGTGCATTGCTTTGCTATCAATACTTTATACAGTGTTATGAACACCTGCAGTTTTATGAATGAACTAGTCTAACCAGTGACATAATGAGTCTCTGTCATCAGAAAGCAGCCTAACATTGAGTGCTGCCCTTTATCAATGGCCATTAGATCCTGGCTTATATTTGCACAGATCTTTGCTGTGACAAAAGAGATGTTACCATGAAGGAGTATCTCATCATATCAATTTCTCCTATTTTGCTATAGTCTTCTTTGTTTCCCTTGTTTTCAAAGACTGTAAGCCCCTTAAAATTCTACAGAAGTTTTCAGTTTCTCAGTTTGTAGTTTGGCCATCATCCGTCCTCCTCTACCATCTCTCCTTTTATTGAGGGTCTACTTTGTGCTAGGTATCATGTCAAATGATTTACCTACATTATTTCATTGAATCTTCACAGCAGTCCCTAAAGGTGGTTAGGTAGGTATTATCTTTATTTTACAGATGAGAAACTGAGGCCCAGTGATTTAAGTAAATTGTTCATGCTCACTCAGCTGATAAGGGGTAAAAACTGTGATTTTTGAACCCAGGTCTCTCCATAAAAATTTTAATAGTTTTAAAATTGTAGTTTAAGGTTATTAAATTTTCCATACCCAGTGTGTTATTCTTTTCTGAATTCCTATACTTTTCTTTCTACCACTCACAACTAATTTCACATTGTCAAGTGAAAGAGCTTTTGCTGTAGTTACATAATGGTACTTTAAATATGTTTATGCTTTGCTTTCAAATAGATTCTAAGATTCTAGAGGAAAGGAATTATGTTTCTTATTAATTTTGTCTTGGCACATGGTAGTTGCTTAATAAAATATTTGACTGATTTTATTATTAGCATACTTACTTTTAAATCTATTTTCCATTTCCATTATTTGGGTATTTGAAAAGTCTTTGCTATTAAGACTCATGACTCTTACTGCTATCAGTCTTCCTTATCTGGCAAACATAAGATTTGAGGAAAGAGGAACGCCCAGATACTCAAGGAATAAGATTGGCCTGATTTCATTATCTCATGGATAAAATCTAGATGGTTTCTTCCTGTTGTAGCTTTTTGAAAAATATTATTCACAAATAAATCCTTTTCTTTGCAATTTTTTTCTTGGCATCTCAAAAAAATTTTTTTTCTCTCCTGTTTATTTCTGGTTGTACCATTTTACTCTAAAGAAAGCTCATTATATCCAACCTATTTGAAATTTTTCATCAGTTCTGCCTCTCAGGAGAAAACTAAGTGTGATAAAAGAATGCTGTTACTTAATGTATAATTAAGTGGGTATGAAAGAATTGTTTTCTCCCTTTCAAAGGAAAACTTAAGTTTTTACAAACATGAAGTTCTCAGTTTACTAAACTTACAGTTAGTGGTTCACATTATCAAATCAAAACTCTTTGTGGTCCACATTTTTTCCCAGACTGCAACTTGAATTTCTGCTTATTTTTTCATTGGTTCTTGCTTCATATGTTGTTACTTTTCCTTTGAATATAATCTAGTTCTAGAATTACTTTATTGCATGAACCAAACATCTCCTCTTTTATAAAACCTATGGTAGATAATAGTTCAGAGGCTTTAAGACCTAGTGGGAACGTGGTGTGTTAATCCCCTAGTAGGAAGTGATATGCCCATTCTTAAATGAAATTTGGAAATGTGGCTAATGTTTATTGATTTCTAGTACTACTTATCTAATCTGTGCTTCAGAGCACAGTTAAACTTTTTAAATGAAGTACGTAGTAAGGAGTCCCCTTACTGCTATGAAACTAAGCTGAAGGCTTTATGCCAATTCTGAAAGAAGTAGTATATGCTACTTATGATTTGAACATTTAAAAGAAAATAAAAATTTCAGTGGTTTTGTTTTTAAAATTGTTCAGTTTAAGCGGATATAGTTTGATCTTCATATTTTATAAAGTTGCTAACCTACTAGTTAACTTGATTTAAAAAATGGGTTTTTTTTCAAAAGTTGCCTTGATATGATATTTAACTAATTTATTTCTATTCCTGGAAGTGGTTTAAACAAAATACCATTGCAGCAAAATCAGTGGTTTAGTGGTTACACCTGTAAATGTGATGACTTGCAGTTCTTCCTGCTGGTTTCAAGGATCAGCTGACATAAACCAGTGTGTGCTTGGAAAAGAAAAAATAATACGGCATTTAAAATTCCTACTTTTACAACTTTATACTGATAATTTTTTTTTTTTTTGCGGTATGTGGGCCTCTCACTGTTGTGGCCTCTCCCGTTGCGGAGCACAGGCTCCGGACGCGCAGGCCCAGCGGCCATGGCTCACGGGCCCAGCCACTCCGCGGCACATGGGATCTTCCCGGACCGGGGCACGAACCTGTGTCCCCTGCATCAGCAGGCGGACTCTGAACCACTGCACCACCAGGGAAGCCCTATACTGATAATTTTTAATAATTTGCTACTTAATGGTAATATACTTTTAAAAAAAATTTAGTTGTATTTCTATCTATCTTTAAGTAAAATGGTACTTAAAATTTTCACATAAGAACATTTATATTTCCTTCCTATATATCCCGAGGTTCTTATTTTCTTCATTCCCTCTTATTTATTTTTCTTATTAAAAATTTTTTTTTCTAGGTGAGTATGCTTAAGATCTACTCTTAACAACTTCATTCTCTTTTAATAATCTATTTTTGTGTTTTGTTGTTTGGTTTAGGTTTTTTTTAACTTGATGTTTTAGTAATTTTTTAATTATATATTTTGGGGTCCTCATCTAATACTTCTTTCTTTCTTGTGGATGGATTTCTCTCAAACACAGACTTGCTCTGTCTTTAAAAAAATCATAGCCAAGTTTAAAATCTCTCTCCATGGTAAACAGTGATAAACATAGTTTCATGGTTCTTAACATACCAAGGCACTCTAAGATTAACTATGCTCTTTCTATATCCATTTTAGTTACAGGAAACTGAACAGTGGAGTTGTTCTTTGAATGCCTCTGTTACAGAATTTGGGCCATCTTTCTTAGCTTAATGTTGAAAGCCCTCTACCATTTAACACTGCCTCTTCATTATGAGTGAGTTTCCATAACTCTGGAGCCTGTATGACTTAATACAGCCAAACTAGCCTATAACGTGCCATATGTATTCCTACTGCCAAGCTTTTGCTTCTAGATCTCCCATGAATTTTTTCCCCTCTTCCTTCCTGACCATCTAGATGTTATCCTTCCTTTAAGGCTCACCTGAAGTCTAATCCCCTCTATTCCTTAACAGCCTCTTCTCTCAGTAGGGACACCTGTCTCTGAAGCTTCGTACCACAACAAGGGTGTTGTGGTACTACTCTTATAACACTTAGCTTTTACTGTATTATTCCCCTTCCCTTCACCCCAACACATGCTTCATGTGTGGCGCTTGCACACACACACGCTGAAAGAGAATGTGAAATAATTGTTTAAAGAATTAAAATTTACACATCCAGTTAGGGTGTGTAAGGAAGTTATATGGATATACACTTTTGTAGATGCAGCTGGGAAAATGTATTACATGATACCTTTAATAAATCCTTGGCTAGTAGCTATGTAGAAGAGGCCTTTGAGAATATCTTAGTCCTTATTTATTGCCACATTATTACCTACGTGTTGGCATTTTGACTTTGTTATTTTTAAACCAGGAAGTTTATTTTTTTCTTAATGTCAAAATTGAGATATAGCCTGTATTTTAGGTACACCGCAAGTCTAATAGCACTCTCACAAATTTTAGGCTTGAATTCTGGGATTTTTTTTCTTAGTAATTGATTTAATGTATAGAGGATGAATTTTTAAAAATGTATAATGACTGATAACAGTGTGTGTAGAATATGAGAATGTCTAAAAATTCTAGGCATTTACAGAAGAGTTGCAAAATAATGCAGGGTTCTTGATATACTTCATCAAACTTCTAATGTTAACATCTTACATAATTACAGTATAATTGGTGTAGTACTATTGGTAATTTTGGTATAATACTATTACAATAGTACTGTTGTACTATTGGTACAATACTATTAACTAAACAACAGACCTTATTTGAATATCACTAGATACTCTATTAATGTACTTTTTTTGGTTCAAAATCTGATCTGAGATCCACAATGCATTTAGTTTTCATGTCTCCCTAGCCTCCTCCAATCTGTGATTTAAAGAAATTTTTTTTAAAAAATTATATTTTATTTATTTATTTTTGGCTGCATTGGATCTTCATTATTGTGTATGGGCTTTCTCTAGTTGCTGTGAGTGGGGTCTACTCTTTGCTGCAGTGCACTTGCTTCTCATTGTGGTGGCTTCTTGTTGCAGAGCACGGACTCTAGGCATGCGGGTTTCAGTAGTTCTGGAACACAGGCTCAGTAGTTGTGTTACATAGGCTTAGTTGCTCCGTGGCATGTGGGATCTTCCTGGACCAGGGATCAAACCCGTGTCCCCTGCGTTGTCAGGCAGATTCTTAACCACTGTGCCACTGGGGGAGTCTCCAGTCTGTGATTTTATTCCTCAGCTGTTCTTTGTTTCATGACCATGACACTTTTGGAGACCACAACACTTCAGGTATTGTGTAGCATATTCCTGAGTTTAGATTTGTATGATGTTTTCTCATGAGAGACTGAGCTTATACATTCTTGGCAAGACTACCACAGATGTAATTTTGTGCCTTTCTCAGTGTAACAGGAGGTACATGATGTTAATATGTCTTGGGCTTCCCTGGTGGCGCAGTGGTTAAGAATCCGCCTGCCAACGCAGGGGACACATGTTTGAGTACTTGTCCGGGAAGATCCCACATGCCACGGAGCAGCTAAGCCCATGCACCACAACTACTGAGCCTGTGCTGTAGAGCCCGTGAGCTACAACTGCTGAAGCCCACACGCCTAGAGCCTGTGCTCCGCAACAAGAGAAGCCACTGCAATGAGAAGCCTGTGCACCACAGGGAAGAGTAGCCCCTGCTCACTGCAACTAGAGAAAGCCTGCGTGCAGCAATGAAGACCCAATGCAGCCATAAATGAATGAATGAATGAATGAATGAATGTCTTATTATTCGTGATGTTAACTTTGACACTTGGTTAAGATGATGTCTTCCAGGTTTCTCCATCTTTGTAATTAGTAAATATCTTGTGAGGAGATACATTGAGACAACACAAATATCCTGTTTTTTTTAATTAATTAATTTTTGGCAGCTTTGGGCCTTCGTTGCTGCATGCAGGCTTTCTCTAGTTGTGGAGAGCGGGGGCTGCTCTTTGTTGTGGCGCACGGGCTTCTCATTGTGGTGGCTTTTCTTGTTGCAGAGCACGGGCTCTAGCATGCGGGCTTCAGTAATTGTGGCACACGGGCTCAGTAGTTGTGGCTTGCAGGCTCAGTAGTTGTGGTGCATGGGCTTAGCTGCTCTGTGGCATGTGGGATCTTCCCGGACCAGGGCTTGAACCTGTGTCCCCTGCATTGGCAGGCAGATTCTTAGCCACGGTGCCACCAGGGAAGTCCCTAAATATCCTGTTTTTCATTAAACTTTTGCTCACTAATTTTTTGTCCTCTATTGATTTATCATTATACCTCTTTTGAAATTTTTTTTTAGTAGTTGTCCTAGGTTTTAAAATATACTTTTTCAACCATCCAAATCTACATTTAAATAATAATATACTGCTTCATATGTAGTGTGATGGCCCTACAGCATTGTATTTCCAATTCTTCTCACCCATGTTTTGTACTATTGTCATGTATTTTAGTTTCCCATATGCTGTAAAACACAATATGTTGCTACTATTTTTCTTCAGATAGTTATCTTTTAGAGCAATAAAATATAAGAGGAAATCATTATATTCATTTTATTTTACTTTCATTTGTTTTACTTCTTTGTGCAGGTTTAAGTTTTTGTCTGGTATCATATTCCTTCTGCCTTAACTACTTCCTTTAATATTTCTTGTAGAGTAGGTTTGCTGGCAATATATTCTTACAAGTTTTTGTTTGTATGAGAAAGTTTTTATTGTGTCTTCATTTTTGACAGATGCTTTTAATGGATATGTAATTCCAGATTGACATGTTTTTTTTTTTTTTTTTTTCCTCCAGCACTTTAAAGATGTCATGCTGTTATTTTCTAGCTTGCATGGTCTCTGGAGAGAAGTCTGTTGCTATTTTCATAGTTATTCTTCTGTATGTAATGTCTTTTTCCTCTCCTCTGGCTGTCTTCAAGATTTTCTCTTTGTGTTTGTTTTTCAGCGGTTTGGCTATGATCTACCCAAGTGTGTGTATGTGTATGTGTATGTGTAGCTTAGATGTTCTTAGATCTGTGACTTTGAAGATTCTTTTTTCTTTTTAATTGGGACTAAATTCATGGACATATAGCTAACCATTTTAAAGTATATAGTTCAGTGTTATAAATACTACTGTGTATTCCATGGAATTTTATTCCATTGCATATAAATACCATTGTGTATTCACAGTGTTGTGCCACCACCAGCTCTCTTTAGTTGGTTTTGAAAGTTGTTGGTTATTATTTTTTCCTGCTCTTTCTCTCTTCTCCTTTTGTGTTTCATATATTAAAAAGTTTGATTTTGTCTACACCTCTTGAATGCTTTGTTCTGTTTTTTCCCCTTTTTTTTAAATGTGTTTCAGTTTGAGTAGTTTCTATAGACCTGTCTTCAAGTTCACTGATTCTTTCCCTATGTCAGTTTTACTGATAAGCTTATTGAAGACATTCTTCATCTCTGTTACTGTAGTTCTTTTTTTTTTTTTTTTTCCTAACGTAGTATCTCTCTCTCTCTCTCTCTCTGTTGAAATTACCCATCTGGCCTTATCTGTTGTCCATTTTTCCCATTAGAGCATTTAATATTTTAATCACAGTCATTTAAAATTCCCTGTCAGTTTTTAGTATCCTACCTAAGTCTGTTTCTGATGATTGCTTGTCACTTGCAAATGTACTTTACCTGGCCTTTTGGTATGCTTTGCAATTTTTGTTGAAAGCTGGACATTTCATGTAGAATAGTAGAGACTAAGGTAAATATTTTTATGTGTGGAAATTGACATGCATGCCTTTCTGAATTCTGAGACTTTAGTGCAGGTGTTTGAGTTTATCTAATTTTGAGTTGGGTTGTGCTTGAGACTTATTTGTCCTATGGCTTTGTTCAATATACCAAAGTCTTCAAATTCCTCTCCTGATACATGGTGTTTAGGGTGTCGAGTGGTTTGGTAGATTTTTTTGGCTGCATGGCTCGTGGAATCTTAGTTTCCCAACCAGAGATTGAACCCGGGTTCTTGGCAGTGAGAGTGCAGAGTCCTAACCACTGGACGGACCACCAGGGAATTCCGAGATTTTTTTTTTTTTTTTTTTTTTTTTTTTAATGCTCCCTCCTTAGCTTTTGGTTTTCTCTCTGAGCTATGCTTCAGAGAGGGTGTATCTCTTGCAAGTTGCTTGTTACTCTGCTTGCTATTCTGGCCATGGGGACTGAGGTGGGGGCATTCTCTGTTTCTGATAATACTTCAGTCTTCTGCAGGCATTGAGTCCCTGGGCCTTCGGTTTGTGGCCTTCACAAAGCTCATGTCTCTCTCCAGCTATAATTCTGAGCCCAGCATGTTTTCCTGCTCTTCTTCCTGGGGCAGAGGATTTTCCCCCCTTTCCTCCTTCTGGTTGCAGTGGATATCACATGTGCCCCAAGGTGATAATGTTTGTTGCCCTTCTCCCTTCAGATTAATGCTTTTGTTTTGTGAGGGAGATGCAAGGGTCCTGGCAGTTTTGTGCCCCTCCCACAGTATCTGCTGATTCTCTTTGTTCTATCCCCTAGTAGGGACTTTCTTGGGACTTTGCCAATTTTTTTTTTCTTTCTGTGAGCACTTCGTGGTGTTCATGGAGTAAAAGCCTGCAAGAACTTGCAGATCCCTTCCCTGTACTTGCCTTAACTTTCTTACCAGTGCATTGTTAGCCTCTACCAATTTGTCAGCCACCCTAGTGTAACTTTCACTTTAGTAAGCCAGTGCTCACATTTTGCCTCTCTCTGCGTACACCTGTCTTAGATTTTGGGCCAGTTGTTTGCCCTGTGATCTTAGCATTTTAATGGGTTTCAGAAAAGTCATGTACTTGTGCTCTTGCTCTTTCATTATAAGGTTGGAAGCAATGTGCTTTCCAGTTCTCTAATAATTCATTGTCATTATCTTGAAAAACCTACTGTAATTTCACTTTGTACTTCTTTCCCAACAAAGGTTTAAAAGATGGTTTTAAAATTTTCAGATGCAGGGTCCTTTCTATTTTCTTGTTTTGTTAGTAACTTCTAGTTCCTTTGTGTTGCATTTAGAGAGTATTGTTTATAATGTTTCAATTTTGTGGCAGTTATGTTTCTTTATGACCTCACATATGATTGATTTTTGTGTATGTGTCTTTGGCTTTTGAGAAAAGGTGTGTTCTCTGTTATCAAATGTAGAGTTCAATACGTATGTCCCTAAGATCTTCTACCTTCTTTCTTATTTTTTGTCTGTTTGATCTGTCTTGTATTGAGAATAGTGTATTTAGTCTCATTATTTAGTATATTTCTTTTTCTTTTTAAATCTCCTATAGTTTTTCCTTCATGAAGTTGATTGCTGTGTTATTTCATGCATACATATTCATAAGAGTTATACCTTTATTGTGAAGTGTGGCTTTAAGCAGTAAAAAGTGACCTTTATCACATTTAGTTCTTTGGGCTTCAATTCTGTTTTGTCTAATATCAGTAGGCTACTCCTACTCTCTTTGTTTCCAATAGCCTGATATCTTAATTTTAATTTTATTTTTAGTCATCACTTTCTTTTAGGTATATATCTTGTATGTAGCATAAGTTGAGTCTTGTTTCATGAGCCAAATTGAAAATGTTTTTTTTTTAATAGTTAAGTCCATTCATATTCACTAATATGATTGATGTGTTCGGTCAATGTTGTCATAATATTTATGCATGCTTTGTTGTACTTGCTATGCTGTGAAATACTACATGACTTATCAATTTTCAAGTACTGTACTCTCTAAGCCTACCTTTTGGGTATATAGCAATCAATGTGCTTATTCTGTTTTCCTTTCCCTCCTCCTTCTTTTACTTAAAAATTGCATTACTTATACTTTTTCAGAACATTAAAATTTATCTATTTGTCTTTCACCCTGCATCCCACCTTTGTTTTAGTGGTGTATATTTATATATTTAAAAAATACTCATCATTGATCCTTTTACTTAAGTTTTCTTAGTCATCAGTTGGATAAAGCTCTTTCTCTAGTAGATTTATCAAGAAGGGCTGATTGATGCACAATTCCTTAAGTTCTTGTATACTGACAACTGTTTTTCTGTCACCCTGATATTTGAAGGACAGCTCTGCTGCATATAAAAATCTTTGGTTCATACTTTCTTTAATTGTGTTTTTAAAGAAATACTGCTTCATTATTGCTTTGTTATATGTATTGGTTTGGAAACTCTGATGCTACTCTTATTCTTTTGCCTTTGTAAGTTATTGATCTTTGCCTGGAGGCCTTGAGTTTATTTTTGAAACTTAGTTTTAGTAGAATATATCTCAGAGTCATTCTGGGTTAAATTTTCTGAGGCATCCAGTGAGCTATTCGATATATAGTTTCTTGTCTTTTTGTATTTCTGGAAAGTTTTCTTAGATTATAGTTTTAAATTTTAGGTCTGTTCCATTGCTATGTTTTTCTTTTTCAGGGACTTGACAGTGTGAATATTATTACTTTACCTCTCTTCCACTTCCACTACTTTCTCTCTGATTCATTTTACTTTGATCATTATGTTATTTTCATTCTCTTGGTTGGTTTCTTGCCTTTCTTCAATGCCTCGCATTAAATTTTGTCGGCATCTGTTTTCCCTTGGGCATCTTGTGATTTACTCTTCATTTCTGAGAGAATTTTCTTTCTTTCTTTCCTAGGTGACATCAACTTTCTTTCATTTTTCCCTGCCTTTTTTTTGTTGTTGTTCATAATTTTTGAATTTTCTGATTCAAGGTGATTTTTCATATTCTCAGATGCTTATTTAAGTATATTTCAATATACTGTTTGAAGCATTGATTGACAGGTTTTTCCTGCTTCATAGTTGTTTTGTGAGAGGGAATTTTCCTTAGTAGATATGTGTGAAATTTCATTTCCTGATTTTTTTTTGCAATACCTCTTATATATCTGTTGGTTTGTGTGTGTGTGTGTGTGTATGCACACATTTTTATGATAATGGTGTGATTTACAAGGTTTTTATTTAATGGCGCCCTCTTCTGTCAGTTTAGCAAAATTCAGATACTTTAGTCAGTTTTTTGGTTGGTTTGTTTTGGTGTGTGGGGGGCTGGTGGGGAGGGGTGGGGAGGAGTAACAAGTGCTTTGGTTTTATGATTCTCTTTTGCCTCTTTTCCCTTTTACCACTCCATTGCCATAGGGAGCATTTCACTTTCTTCTTGCTTTTTTTTCTCTTTGCAGAAGCTATGTGTTTCTTAACCTGCCCTTTAGGTTATGTCCACCCCTTTAAGTTGTGCTTTATTTCAAGTCCTTTCCTTGTAATCTTTGCTCTGATCTGTTTATACACTTTTTAGTGTTTTCAGGCAGATTGGACTTAGGCTTGTAGGCAGTAGTTTTAGAGCAATTTTAATCTCTTTCTCTAGCTTCCCTCTTCTGTCTTCCCCTCATTTTTTCTGTGTCTGTCTTTGTGAGGTAGGGGTGGGACCAGGAATATGAGAGATCATGCACTAGGATTTGGTAATTTTTCGCTTTTTATTCACAGTTATTTTCAAGTTTCAATATTCTCTTTGTTTAGCTTTATTTTCCCCTTGTTGTTGAATAGTATTGTTATGGATAGTGTAACAGTCTTGAGTCCAATCAGGATATATAAAATCACAAAGTTGGTTAAACAGGTGAAGTTTAATATAATGAATTATTAACTATGATAAACGAGTAAGGATAAGATATGAGGAAACTGTATATTGTACTTGTAGAGCTAAGGGAGAGTACCCAAGGAAGGATATACTTTGAAGGGATTCAGACCTTGTTGGAGAAGTGGTTCAGCTCACTCAGTAGAAGAAGAGTTCACTGTATGGCTAAGCCAGAAATGGTTTGAATCACTGGGCAAGTAATTGGCACCCTCTGGTGTGCAGATGGAGGAGCAAATCAGCAATCAGTAGTGTGGGTGTGCAGTGGGCTTGTATGGAGTTGGGGATCCTCTGGGCACAGGCAGGCTGCATGTGGGGGGTACTTGCAGAAGGAGTGGCAGCACGGTGTGAACCCTCTGACCACAGGCAGGCTGTGCACAGGGGCTTGTAGAGGGAGTCAAGGTACTGGTGGGGGGGCAGGAAACCTTTGAACACTGGTTTCTATGTTGAAAGGGCCATGAAAAGATTATCACTAGGCCAAGACTGCAAGGTTGCAGAAAGACCATGTTCTGGGCCCATGACAGGGACAGAGCTCCATTGGGTGTCCTCACTCCCACACTGCTAGCTCCTATGCTGCAGCCAGAAACTGCAGGAGAGCCTGTTCCCTCTGCAGTATCCTTCTAGTGCCCTCTACTGAGAAAATTTAAGATTGTGCTCATTTTATTTTATTTATTTATTTATTTATGGCTGTGTTGGGTCTTCGTTGCTGCACACGGGCTTTCTCTAGTTGTGGTGAGCGGGGGCTACTCTTCGTTGTGGTGCGTGGGCTTCTCGTGGCGGTGGCTTCTCTGGTTGAGGAGCACAGGCTCTAGGTGCATGGGCTTCAGTAGTTGTGGTGCACGGGCTTAGTTGCTCCACGATATGCGGGATCTTCCCAGACCAGGGTTTGAACCCGTGTTCCCTGCACTGGCAGGTGGATTCTTAACCACTCAGTCACCAGGGAATTCCCATGATTGTGCTCATTTTAAAAGAAATGTTAAAGGAATTGTTCCCTTCCCTTCCCTTTCCTTCCCTGTCCCAGAACATAATTGAAATGTGCATTCAGACCTGAGTCAATAAATTGATAAATGACACAGAAAGAAATATTGCATGATAGATAGGCAGCCATTGTTGACTTGTTACCTGCAAGTCCCACCAAATTTTATATATCTGTACCTTTTTTCTTATTAAATCCTTTGTTTGCAGTGCCATTCCTTGGTACTTCAAACCTTTCCTTCCTCCCAGCCTGTCAAACATTTATCCTGCCTTAGGCACCTTCTCGTTGTAATCTTTTTCTTAACCTTTTCATTACCAATCACTGCCCCATCCTTTGTAATCTTAATTTCAAACATCCCTCTTTCCCACCCCCATCTCATACCCTTTAAAAACCAGACTTAGAAAATCCTTCAAGCACACTAGGATCATTGATTGATGATCAATAATCAATTCATTGATTCTGCCACCTTTACACTATTTTTCAGATCTTGTGTATCTGCCTTTTTTGACCAAAATTTTAGCTTCTATCATTATATTGACAATGCTGGAGGGCCAAAACTTTGTCCAGGTCTTCTGACTGTAGATTCAGATTCCACTATACTAGAGTTGGCAAATGGTTTTAACATGTAAGCCAATTCTGTTGATTTTTCTTTTTTTTCACTGTGTGCAAAGGCAGTTGATAGTGTCTGTCTGAAGAAGTGCATTAAGGTTTATGAGGTCATGTCCAGATTTAGTAGGAAAAAGTGACATAATTGCTTCTGAATACCTACCATGGACATATATTTTTCCTTGCAACCACGTTTGTTTCAAAGTGTCTTAAAAATCAAGTGTGTTCACTAGCATTGAAGTTCAAAAAGCAATTTTAGGTTTTGGTTTGAGACAAAGATAACTGACCTTGCATCTCTACTCCCACCACCTGCCATGATGTGTTCTAGGAAGCTAATATATAATTCCAAAATGAGTTTATCTCCTTCACTTATTAATTGATTAATTTAAATATATTGAGTCCTTACTATGTGCCAGCACTTTCCTAGGCACTGGGAATACAGCAGTGAACAAGACCAGCAAGGTCCATACTCTTATTGGAACTTACAGTGGGAGCCATATTATCTGCAAATAAATTTATAAACACACAATATAATTTTAGAAAATAATACTATGAAGAAAACTAAACAGTACTGAAGACATAGAGAGGGTTATTTTATATTGTGGATTCAGGTAAGGTTATTTTATGGGGTAGCATGTTAGTTGACACCTGGGAATGAGGAGCCAGCCATGTAAAGATCTGAGGAAAAGCATTGCAGAGACAGAGGGAAGAGCAAATGTAAACACCTTGAGGTGAGAGCCAACAAGTGTTTGAGGAAGAGATGGAACTCTAATGTGGCTATAGTGAGCAAAGGGGAGAGAATGCTAAGAGAACTCAGAACAAGAGATAGGGACCCGATTTTGTAGGACTCTATAGATGAGAATTTTATGTGTATCAAGAATATGTCAATTTGATAACTCATAATCCAAAAATGATTTTCTCATTAATACATTAAACATTTAAACACGTGCTTAAGAATGATAGAAAATAATATTGGTTTGGACTACAAAGTAGTGTTCTCTTACAGTAGACTTCAAATGACAAGTTTTATAATACCTGTCAATGAAGAAACAATGAAAGAACTCATTACTGTACTGAAGAAATCACTACTCAGACCCTCAGCTCTTTTTGTACCTACCTGTCTTTCACCTTTTGGACTGCATTGATCTAAGGGTTCAAAATCCACAACAGAAAAAAAAAATCCACAACAGAAAGAAAGTATTGGTTCTGGTCAGTCAGTGTGAAATGGTTAAGTAAGTACTCTTAGTGTAATGAGGCTTATAGTATGTTAGTGTATCTGGACCCAGCAATCTTATTTAGGGTAACAAAACTCAATATACTTAGACAAAATATAGCAGGGTCTTATATTTTTGGTCAGTAAGTGAAATGTAGTCCAGAATTCCAAGGAAGTTAGAAAGTATAATGAGGCCCTTGCATTCCTAGTCAGTCAGGAAATGTAATAGAGTCCAAATCTCTTACTTAGTCTGGAAATATAATGATCCAGCATTCCTAGTTAGTCAGAAAGTATACTAGTCCAGCACTTAGCCAGATACTGCTTAGCAACTGGTATGAAGGTTTGATGGAAAGGAAACAGAAATAAATGGTTAAAGTGAAGTTTTGGAGTCATTAATTTATTTAGGCCATGATTTTGATTGATCTCTTTAAAATTTTATGCCTCATATCTGGGTTTTTCTTTTTGCCTTAATTACTTCTTTTTAAAAATCTTTTACTATCTGGCCTTTCATTCCCTCCATATATTTCTGTCTCATATTAATTGATTGGCTAATTCAAAATGTTGCTTTTCAAGTAACTTCATATCATTTTCTCTTTTTTTCTCCTTTGCTAGCCAAAGCCCTAGAGTTCTTACCCTTATCTTCCTTTTTAATAAAACCTTAAAGGCAAAGAAACAAATGAAAAACATAGCTAGGTTTAGTCTGTTTCTTTTGAGTTTACTACTAATTATATTTTTACAATATAAATATTTGTGTTTAAATACATGAACAGTACATAGATATTATTGAAAAAATTGAAAACTATGTAAGAGCAACAAAGGAGAAAGTCACGAATAATCTTACACTACAATTTTCTTTGACATTTTGATATATTTTTTCTAGTCTTTTTTCCCCTCCTATGTTTATGTGTAAGCATGCATATCTATGTATCAGTTCTTAAACTGTTTTGGGTCACAAATATCTTAAAATATTTTGTAACTTATGGATGACAGAAAAGTACTTAAAAGCAAAAGACAAAATTTTATATATATCTTCAGGAGAATTCAGGATTTAATATATCAGCACTGGTCTTTTCACTTACCGGCATGTGTTGTTGCTGAACCTTATTCCTTTAGATCTTGTTCTTCTGCAGTAGAGCCATTGCTGCTCCATACCTTTTGGCCATGGTAATGCTATAGTTAGGATGTACCATTCTCATAGTTCATGTCCACTGTTAGCTGAATATTTTTGACAAAGTATGACACCCATGTACCCAGTGACTGGGTCCTGAGAGACTTTCAGTTTCAGTAATATGTAGTGCCAGGACCAGTCTTACCTTAATAACCCATGTTATAATTTTCTATCAACTGAGTAGTATTCCACTGTAGGATGTACCATAATTTATATAATTAATCCTCTATTGACATACATTTAGGCTCTTCCTAAGTTTTCTCTATTTATTATAAACAAAACATTTGTGCACTAAATACCTTCCTGTTTACTTGTCTGACAATTTCCTTGTGTTATATTCCTAGAAGTGAAATTGCTTAAATTTGATATGAATTGCCTGATTGCACTTGAGAAATGTATCAATTTATAGATAACAAAGTTTATCTTTGCTAACACTAGGCATTATGTAATATTTTTAGTAGTTACAATTTTTATAAGTGAAATGCTTAGATCTTAAGTCTGTAGTAAGATGAATTTTGACAATTCTGTACACCTGTGTAACTAATACCTCCAGTCAATATATAGAACATTTCCATTGTCACAGAAAGATTCCACAGGAAAAATTCCATTGTTTATAGGTCATTTATATTTTTGGTGAAGTGTCTATTCAGATCTTTTGTGCATTATATTTGCATCATTTTTCTTATTAATTATAGGAATTCTTTATATATTCTTTGTATATATAGGTCCTTGTTGCTTACTTGTTTTATATATAGTGATATGTATATGTTAATCCCCAAATCTTAATTTATCCCCCTCACCCCATTATCCCCTTTGGTAACCATGTTTGTTTCTATGTCTGTGAGTCTATTTCTGTTTTGTAAATTCATTTGTATCACTTTTTTAGATTCCACATATAAGTGATATATATTTGTCTTTTTCTGTCTGACTTACTTCACTTAGTATGATAATCTCTAGGTTCATCCATGTTGTTGCAAATGGCATTATTTCATTCTTTTTTATGGCTGAGTAATATTCTGTTGTATATATAGCGTATCTTCTTTATCCATTCCTTTGTTGAAGGACATTTAGGTTGCTTCCATGTCTTGGCTATTGTAAATAGTGCTGCTATGAACATTGGGGTGCATGTATCTTTTCGAATTAGACTTTTCTCTGGATATATGCCCAGGAGTGGGATTGGTGGATCATATGGTAACTCTATAAAGAACATGGGTAAAGGATTATATACACTCTATTCCCATTTTGTGGAATAGGTAAGATAGATGATGTTTTCTTCATTTTACATATGAATACTGTGAGGTTTAGAGAACCATGCCTAAGGTCATAGGCAACTACCTTCATGCCCAGACTTCTCTCCTAAGCCTTTGGGGTCCTTTCTCTTTCTAATCACTCATTAGCCACCTGGATGTCCCACAGATATCTTAAATGCAAAGTGCCACCAACTTATTCCTTTCTCTTTGTATTCTGTAGTTAGTGGTGCTTTGATCTACCCAGATGAATCTGCCAGGCACCTGCGTATCATCCTACAATTCCTGTCCTTTTATCTAATTGGCTTCGGGGGAGAAGAAACGGGGAAAGAGAACTAGTATTTTTCACATACCTATTCAATACCCTATTTGCTGATTTTCATAAATCTTATTAAATCCTCTCAGCAACCCCTGTGGTTAGACAGTCTCCAGTTTTGCAGTTCTATAGTAGAAATTAGGAAATAGGCTCAAAGAAGTTAAGTGATTGGACTTAAATTGTAAGGAGTGACTGAGATTTGAACTTAGGTCTTCCAGTTTCTAAAGTCTTCATTCTCTCCAGTATTCCTAAGCAAATTTTTCTTAACTTTTCTCTTACTCTCAATGATACTACCATTGTTTGTCTCAGTTTGGATTGCTGAAAGAGCCTACTTAATCAGTCTTTCTGCTATCAACCACATTTCCTTTAGTTAAGCCTCCAAGCTGTTGAAGAGTGATCTTTTTCAAAACAAATCTAGTCATATTGCTTCTTTTCATTGATAGCATGAAAACAGCAAACAAAGCACTTCATATGACCTAGTTCCTACCTGCTTCTCTTTCCTCATCTGTGCTTCCTCACATCTACCCTACTCTCCAGCCACAATGAAAAACTGAATTGCAACTGCTATAGTCTATTATGTCTGCATGCCCTCATATTTGTTATTACTCTAGTTCTTTCACTGTCTGCCACATTATCTGTTACACATACTACTCAAGATTCTAAAGTATAAGCTCCTACTGGAAGTCTTCACAAAAGCTTCACTAGCTAAATTAGGTGCTTTTTCTTTGCCCTATGCATATTTCTGTTATAGAACTTTGTTTTAACTATTTGTTTTCATGCCTTTTGCTATACAGCTCTGAACTCTTTAGGGTCAGTAAATGTTAATGGATTGCCATCTAATAGTAACACTGTAAAAATACCTTTCCTTAGGGAAGCTGGCATAAATTGGATTTTCACAGAGTTGTTGTGACTTTTATATTTATTTTATTCATCCCTGGTATTGGAATGGTATACTGGGGAACCTGACTTCTGGTATTTGATGCACTGTCTTAGGCAAGTCCCTGTTAATTTTCTAGGCCTCAGTTACCTCATCCAGTTAATGACAGGTTGAATTAAATGTTCTCTGCCCTTCCCTGCCCCCCCATCCATCTTTCCCAGTGACTCTGATTTTATAATTTCATCTGGGCGGTTTTTGAGCAGAGATGTGACACATTGACAGTAGTGTTGTAAGAGTTCCACTTTGACAGAATGTGTAGGGTGAATTAGAAGGAGATAGACTGCATAGATTCTGAGAGACCAGTTAATGAGGTTTGATGAGCATTTGGGATAGGATCAGTATTGGGCGAAAGAGAAATAATTATGAAGGAAGGGTTACAATTTAAAATGGTAAGCGCAGAGTAAAGTGTTGTCTTCCGTCCCCCCCTACTCCCAAATGGGTTCCAAGATTTGAAGCCTGTGTTGACTTTTTTTTTCCTCCACTTTTTTTTTTAATAGTTTGTATTGGAGTATAGTTTGCTTTACAGTATTGTGTTAGTTTATACTGTACAGCAAAGTGAATCAGCTATACGTATACATAATCCCATCTTTTTGGATTTCCTTCTCATTTAGGTTGCCACAAAACATTGAGTAGAGTTCCCTTTGCTATACAGTAGGTTCTCATTAGTTATCTATTTTATACATAGTATCAATAGTGTATATATGTCAGTCCCAATCTCCCCATTCACCACACCTGTTCCTTTCCCCGTTGGTATCCATACATTTGTTCTGTACGTCTGTGTCTCTTTTTCTGCCTTGTAAATAAGATTGTCTATACCAATTTTTTCAGATTCCACATATAAGCGTTAATATATGATATTTGTTTTTCTCTTTCTGACTTACTTCACTCTGTATGACAGTCTCTTGGTCCATCCATGTCTCTACAAATGACCCAGTTTCGTTCCCTTTTATGGCTGAGTAATATTCCATTGTATATATGTACCACATCTTCTTTACCCACTCCTCTGTTGATGGGCATTTAGGTTGCTTCCATGACCTGGCTATTGTAATCAGTGCTGCAATGAACATTGGTGTGCATGTGTCTTTTTGAGTTTTGGCTTTCTCTGGGTATATGCCCAGGAGTGGGATTGCTGGGTCATATGGTAGTTCTATTTTTAGTTTTTTAAGGTGAGTTGTCTTCCACCCCCACCCCACCCCCCACAGCCCCAAATGGATTCCAAGATTCGAAGCCTGTGTTGACTTCTATAGGAAACTAGATTTTCTATTTTGAGGGAAATATAACTAGGGGAGTAAATAGCTTAAATTTCTTTCTGATTTCAGCCTTAGCTTCAAAAGAGAATAAGAAATGGAACTTCATAACCAGAGACATAGTCATTTCCAGATTCATACAGAAAATATATTTTTTTCCCACCTGAAGAATTAGTTCCTTAAGAACACAGAGAGAGGGTTATTAGTCAGGGGCAGCATAAAGACAGGAAAAAAAGGGAAAACTAATTAAAAAAAAAAAAACAGAAAGAAACAACTCTCTGAACATGCTCATTGAGTTCAAAGGCTATGAAGTTTTGGTTTTGAGATTTTCCTCATGGAACATAGCTGTGGAGAAGGTCTCCTTGTTAGTATTATTGCAGTTGCACACTTAAATTTAATATTTGTTGAGCTCTCATACTTGTTCAGCAGAAAGCTTTAGAAAACATCTCTACTATACTGTAAGGATGCTGCTGGCTCTTTTTACTCCAGTCAAGAAATCCAGAAAACTCTCTGGTATCAAAATTGATACTAACTCTGAGAAGTGCCATGAGTGATTGATCACTCTGTTCCTTTCACTACTGCTGGGTTCTGTGGCAGTATAGGACCATGGTAACAACTGTTGAGGTAGCTGTTGCTAATGTCTCTACTACTCTAAAAGCTGTAAAATGGTTCCACTGGATTTGCAAATATCTTGAGAGGAAATATGTTGTTTTTCCCAGTTTCATCCTTCATATTTTTCCTGTCACACTGCACATTCATATTTCTGATAGCAAGTGTATTAGTTTCCTAGGGCTGCCTTAACAAATTACCACAAACTTCGTGTCTTAACGCAAGAGGAATTTACTCACTTACAGTTCTGGAGGGCTGAAACTCAAAGTCAAGGTGTTGTCAGGGCCACACTCCCTCTGAAGGATCTAGGGGGGAATCCTTTCTTGCCTATTCTAGCTTCTAATGGCTCCTGCTGTTCTTTGGCCTGTGGCAGCATAACTCCAATCTCTGCCTCCATTTTCACATGACCTTCTTATCTGTGTTCTTTTTTGTCTCTGATAAAAATACTCTTATTGGATTGGGGCTCACCCTATTCCAGGATTATTTTAATCCTTAACCGAATTGCATTTGCAAATACCCTATTTCCAAATAAGGTCACGTTTTTAGGTTATAGGTAGAAATGAATTTTTTTTAGCACACTACTCAACCCACTACAGTAAAGTGCTGGCAATTTGAGAACTTTTTGTTAGAGACATTGTTTCCTTTTGACCGTATTGATTTATTTGCTTACCAAACATTTAATGAACCCTAGCACTGTATGAGGAGTAGGTTCAGAGAAAGAGGAACTAGTTAGATTCTTTTCTCTTAAAGAGCTCCCATGTAGTTGGAAGGCATATACAGACCCCAGTATCTGCAGTGCAATATGAAAAGCTGGGTAATAGAGATTTATACCAGATGCCGAATATATCTTTGTATTAATTCTGCATTTGCTGTGGAGGGACCTAGGAGGGAGGAGGTAAGAGGAGAGTCAGGAAAGATTTTAAAAAAGAGATGACATTTGAATCTTGAAGGAAGACAAGGGGGTTGCTGAGATAGAGGTAGTATCAGGTGTAAACAAGGCACTGTAGGTTGAAAGAGAGCGGCTTAGGAAACCATAGGTTCTAAGGTGTCATCGAATCATAGAATGCATATGGAGGAATAAGAACAAATAATAAAACTTCTGTTTTCTAACAACACTGACTTCCTGACTGCAGTAAGCCTATGAACATTGTGGCAAAGATATTACTATAATAAATTTCTCCAAATCTCTTTTCATATGACTCCTTCCTGGGAAAACAGAAAACATTTTTCTAGCCCTTTTGAAGTTACATGGGGACATCCCCACCCCCCACCTGCTTTCTTCTACTCTTTCCTCCTTCCCTTCTTTTTTGCTTCCTTCTAAGCTGTGGCCATTGATGGAAACTCTTTTTTTTTTTTTTTTTTTGCGGTACTCGGGCCTCTCGCTGTTGTGGCCTCTCCCGTTGCGGAGCACAGGCTCCGGACGCGCAGGCTCAGTGGCCATGGCTCACGGGCCTAGCCGCTCCGCGGCACGTGGGATCTTCCCGGACCAGGGCACGAACCCGTGTCCCCTGCATCAGCAGGCGGACTCTCAACCACTGCGCAACCAGGGAAACCCGATGGAAACTCTTTTAACATGGTGGTGCAGCAATTCTGGAGCAGCCTGAATGACTGAGTTACTGTATGGAAGACAGATATACTGGAGAGTTGCCCATACTTTCAGCAGATTTTGCATGAGTGAGAAGTAAACTTTTATTTGTTAAACCACTGAAATTGGGGTATTGTTTATTATTGTTTATTATATATTGTTTATATATTTGTTTATATATTATATATATTATATATTATATATTTATTATTGTTTATTATATATATATATTTATATATACTATCCTGGCATAATTTTAAAAAATTTCCTTTAGATATCTCCCCAAATTAAAAATGGCAGAGGAAACTGGTTGCTACTTTTACATTTCAGGCTGAAAATATATTTCAAATGTAATTATGTATTTCAAACTTAACCCCTTTTACAATTATAAAAGTCATGGATTCATTTTTATGAAATATAGAAAATATAAAGTAGCCTTCTCTCTACCCAGTTATAAATAAATACTACAAATAATTTGGCTCAAATAAGTCTCTCCCCCAAAAGATTCTTTTATAAATTATTTTTAATATTTCTTTTTAGAGGTCGTGAAATATTTTTCATAAAGCGTGATTTTCAATGGCCCCACCACATCCTATCATGAAACATAGATTTTAACCAGCTTCCAGTTATTGTTTGTTTGTTCTAATTTTTTACAATATAAACACCAAAGAGAATATCTATGTAGAAAAATCATGTAAAAAATTCCTAATTATTTCCTTATACTGAATACCTAATGATAGATTTGTTGGTTTAAAGGGATCTCCCTCCCTAACGCTTTTTATTTATTTTTATTTATTTATTTTATTGGAGTATAATTGCTTTACAATGCTGTGTTAGTTTCTACTGTACAATGAAGTGAATCAGCTATATCCCCTACCTCTTGGACCTCCCTCTCACCCCACCCCCCATCCTACCCATCTAGGTCATCACAGAGCACTGAGCTGAGCTTCCTGTGCTTTATAGCATGTTCCCACTAGCTATCTGTTTTAAGCATGGTAGTGTATATATGTCAATCCTTATCTCCCAATTCGTCCCACTCCCCTTCCCCCACTGTGTCCACATGTTCATTCCCTGCGTCTGTGTCTCTATTCCTGCCCTGCAAATAGGTTCATCTGTACCATTTTTCTAGATTACATCCACATCTCTTCATTCCTTTTTATGGCTGAGTAATAGTGCATTGTATATATGTACCACGTCTTCTTTATGCATTCATCTGTCGTTGGACATTTAGGTTGTTTCCATGTCCTGGCTATTGTAAATAGTGCTCCAGTGAACATTGGGGTACATGTGTCCTTTTGAATTATGGTTTTCTCAGGATATATGCCCAGTAGTGGGATTGCTGTGTCGTATGGTAGTTCTATTTTTAGTTTTTTAAGGAACGTGCATACTGTTCTCCATCATGGCTGTATCAATTTACCTTCCCACGAACAGTGCAAGAGGGTTCCCTTTTCTCCACACCCTCTCCAGCATTTATTGTTTGTAGATTTTTTGATGATGGCCATTCTGACCGGTGTGAGATGACATCTCATTGTAGTTTTGATTTGCGTTTCTCTAATGATTAATGATGTTGAGCATTCTTTCATGTGTCTATTGGCAATCTGTATATCTTCTTTGGAGAAATGTATATTTAGGTCTTCTGCCCATTTTTGGATTGGGTTGTTTGTTTTTTTAATACTGAGCTGCATGAGCTGCTTGTAAATTTTGGAGATTAATCCTTTGTCAGTTGCTTCATTTGCAAATATTTTCTCCCATTGTGAGGGTTGTCTTTTGGTCTTGTTTGTGGTTTCCTTTGCTGTGTAAAAGCTTTGAAGTTTCATTAGGTCCCATTTGTTTATTTTTGTTTTTATTTCCATTTCTCTTGGAGGTGGGTCAAAAAGGATCTTGCTGTGATTTATGTCATAGAGTGTTCTGCTTATGTTTTCCTCCAAGAGTTTGATGGTGTCTGGCCTTACATTTAGGTCTTTAATCCATTTTGAGTTTATTTTTGTGTATGGTGTTAGGGAGTGTTCTAATCTCATTCTTTTACATGTAGCTGTCCAGTTTTCCCAGCACCACTTCTTGAAGAGACTGTCTTTTCTCCATTGTATATTCTTGCCTCCTTTATCAAAGATAAGGTGACGAAAGATAAGGTGGGTTTATCTCTGGGGTTTCTGTCTTGTTCCATTGACATATGTTTCTGTTTTTGTGTCAGTACCATATTGTCTTGATTACTGTAGCTTTGTAATATAGTCTGAAGTTAGGGAGTCTGATTCCTCCAGCTCCATTTTTTTCCCTCAAGACTGCTTTGGCTAGTCCGGGTCTTCTGTGTCTCCATACAAATTTTAAGATTTTTTGTTCCAGTTCCATAAAAAATTTGATAGGGATTGCATTGAATCTGTAGATTGCTTTAGGTAATAGAGTCATTTTCACAGTGTTGATTCTTCCAATCCAAGAACATGGTATATTTCTCCATCTGTTGGAATCATCTTTAATTTCTTACAGCAGTTTGTTATAGTTTTCTGCATGCAGGTCTTTTGTCTCCCTAAGGAGGTTTATTCCAAGGTATTTTATTCTTTTTCTTGCAGTGGTAAATGGGAGTGTTTCCTTAATTTCTCGTTCAGATTTTTCATCATTAGTGTATAGGAAAGTAAGAGATTTGTGTGCATTAATTTTGTATCCTGCAACTTTACCAAATTCATTGATTAGCTCTTGTAGTTTTCTGGTAGCATCTTTAGGATTCTCTATGTATAGTATCATATCATCTGCAAACAGTGACAGCTTTACTTCTTCTTTTCCAATTTGGATTCCTTTTTTTTTCTTTCTCTTCTCTGATTGTTGTGGCTAAAACTTCCAAAACTATGTTGAATAAGAGTGGTGAGAGTGGGCAACCCTGTCTTGTTCCTGATCTTAGTGGAAATGGTTTCAGTTTTTCACTATTGAGGACGATGTTGGCTGTGGGTTTGTCATATATGGCCTTTATTAGGTTGAGGAAAGTTCCCTCTATGCCTACTTTCTGCAGGGTTTTTATCATACATGGGTTTTGAATTTTGTGGAAAGCTTTCTCTGCATCCGTTGAGATGATCATATGGTTTTTCTCCTTCACTTTGTTAATGTGGTGTATCACGTTGATTGATTTGCATTTATTGAAGAATCCTTGCATTCCTGGGATAAACCCCACTTGATCATAGTGTATGATCCTTTTAATGTGCTGTTGGATTTTGTTTGCTAGTATTTCGTTGAGGATTTTTGCATCTATGTTCATCAGTAATATTGGCCTGTAGTTTTCTTTCTTTGTGACATCTTTGTCTGGTTTTGGTATCAGAGTGATGGTGGCCTTGTTGAATGAGTTTGGGAGTGATTCTCCCTCTGCAGTATTTTGGAAGAGTTTGAGAAGGATAGGTGTTAGCTCCTTTCTAAATGTTTGATAGAATTCGCCTGTGAAGCCGTCTGGTCCTGGGCTTTTGTTTGTTGGAATATTTTTAATCACCAATTCAATTTCAGTGCTTGTGATTGGTCTGTTCATATTTTCTATTTCTTCTTGGTTCGTCTCAGAAGGCTGTGCATTTCTAAGAATTTGTCCATTTCTTCCAGGTTCTTCATTTTATTGGCATATAGTTGTTTGTAGTAGTCTCTTCTAATCCTTTGTGTTTCTGTGGTGTCAGTTGTGATTTGTCCTTTTTCATTTCTAATTTTATTGATTTTCATCCTCTCCCTTTTTTTCTTGATGAGTCTGGCTAAAGGTTTATCAATTTTGTTTATCTTCTCAAAGAACCAGCTTTTAGTTTTATTGATCTTTGCTATTATTTTCTTTGTTTCTGTTTCATTCATTTGTGCTCTGATCTTTATGCTTTCTTTCTTTCTACTGACTTTGGGTTTTCTTAGTTCTTTCTCTAGTTGCTTTAGGTGTAAGGTTAGATTGTTTATTTGAGATTTTTCTTGTTTCTTGAAGTGAGATTGAATTGCTATAAACTGCCCTCTTAGAACTACTTTTGCTGTGTCCCATAGGTTTTGGGTCATCATGTACTTTTTGTCATTTGTTCCTCTATATTTTTTTTTTCCTCTTTGATTTCTTCAGTGATCTCTTGGTTATTTAGTATCGCACTGTTTAGCCTCCATGTATTTGTGTTTTTTACAGTTTTTTTCCTGTAATTTATTTCTAATCTCATAGTGTTGTGGTCGGAAAAGATGCTTCATATGATTTCAGTTTTTAAAAATTTTCCAAGGCTTGATTTGTGACCCAAGATGTGATCTATCCTGGAGAATGTTCTGTGTGCACTTGAGAAGAAAGTGTAATCTGCTGTTTTCGGGTGGAATGTCCTATAAATATCAATCAAATCTACCTGGTCTATTATGTCATTTAAAGCTTGTGTTTCCTTATTAATTTTCTGTCTGGATGATCTCTCCATTGGTGTAAGTGAGGTGTTAAAGTCCCTACTATTATTGTGTTACTGTCGATTTCCTCTTTTAGAGCTGTTAACAGTTGCCTTATATATTGAGGTTCTCCTATGTTGGGTGTATAAATATTTATAAACGTTATATCGTCTTCTTGGATTGATCCGTTGATCATTATGTAGTGTCCTTCCTTATCTCTTATAACATTCTTTATTTTAAAGTCTATTTTATCTGATATGAGTATTGCTACTGCAGCTTTCTTTTGATTTCCATTTACTTGGAATATCTTTTTTCATGCCTTCACGTTCATTCTGTATGTGTCCCTAGGTCTGAAATGGGTCTCTTGTATACAGCATATATGTGGGTCTTGTTTTTATATCCATTCAGTGAGCCTCTGTCTTTTGGTTGGAGCATTTAATCCATTTACATTTGAGGTAATTGTTTATATGTATGTTCCTATTACCATTTTCTTAATTGATTTGGATTTGTTTATGTGGGTCTTTCTCTTCTCTTGTGTTTCCTGCCTAGAGAAGTTCCTTCAGCATTTGTTGTAAAGCTTGTTTGGTGGTGCTGAGTTCTCTTAGCTTTTGCTTGTTTGTAAAGCTTTTGATTTCTCCTTCGAATTGAATGAAATCCTTGCCAGGTAGAGTAATCTTGGTTGTCGGTTTTTCTCTTTTATCACTTTATCTTGCAATTGCTTCTGGCCTGCAGAGTTTCTACTGAAAATCAGCTGATAACCTTATGAGGATTCCCTTGTATGTTATTTTTTGGTTTTTCCTTGCTGCTTTTAATATTTTTTCTTTGAATTTAATTTTCGTTACTTTGAGTAATATGTGTCTTGGTGTTTTTCTCCTAGGGTTTATCCTGTATGGGACTCCCTTTGCTTCTTGGACTTCAGTGGCTATTTCCTTTCCCATGTTAGGGAAGTTTTTAGTTTGTTTGTTTGTTTGTTTTAACATCTTTATTTTAGTCTAATTGCTTTACAATGGTGTGTTAGTTTCTGGTTCATAAGAAAGTGAATCAGCTATACATATCCATATATCCCCATATCTCTTCCCTCTTGCGTTTCCCTCCCTCCCTAGGGAAGGTTTTGACTATAATCTTTTCTTATATTTTCTCAGACCGTTTCTTTTTCTCTTCTTCTTCTGGGATCCCTGTAATTTGAATGTTGGTGCATTTAGAGTTGCCCCAGTGTCTCTGAGATTGTCTTCGGTTCTTTTCATTCTTTTTTCTTTATTCTGCTCCTCAACAGTTATTTCCACCGTTCTGTCTTCCAGGTCACTTATTTGTTCTTCTGCCTCAGTTATTCTGTTATTGATTCCGTCTAGTATATTTTCATTTCAGTTATTGTGTTGTTCATCTTTGTTTGTTGCAGTTCTTCTAGATCTTTATAAAACATTTCTTGTATTTTCTCGGTCTGTGCCTCCATTTTATTTCCGGTATTCTGTATCATGTTTAGTATCATTACTGTGAATTCTTTTTCAGGTAGTTTGCCTGTTTCCTCTTCATTTATTTGGTTTTGTAGGTTTTTACCTTGCTCCTTCACCTGTAACGTATTTTTTTGTTGTCTCATTTTTTGTTTTTTTCGGTTTTTGATGGGTGGGATTGTGTTCCTTTCTTACTGTTTGTTTGGCCTGAGGCTTCTAGCACTGGAGTTGTAAGCTGTTCGCTAGAGCCAGGTCTTGGTACTGAGATGAGGACCTCCTGGAGACCTCACTCTGATTAATATTCTCTGGGGTCTGAGGCTCTCTGTTAGTCCAGTGGTTCGGACTTGGATCTCCCATCACAGGAGCTCAGGCCCAAACCGTGGCTTGTGAACCAAGATCCTGCAAGCCGAATGGGGCAACAACAACAACCAAAAAAGGACCAGAACCATAACAGAGTAAAAAATAAAATGAGATTAGAAAACTAACAGATTTGTTAGAAAAAAAGAAATATAGATGAACAACAACCGGAAGGTAAAACAGAACAGCAGTAGCAAAAAGTAGAAATAAAACAAGCTAGAAAAGGCCTTGTTGGTGGTGGGGAGAGGCTTAGGCAGGGTTGGGATTTAGGCCGTGGGTGGAGTCTAGGTTTAGTATCCATACAACCCGAGAAGTCCCTGGGGCATCGGGGGCGGGGCTTGGGCTTAGTGTAGCCGGAGGGGCCCAGGAGTGCCTCTGGCCTCAGAGGGCAGAGGACTAGGCTGGGACCAGACCCAGCAGGCTCCCTGGGCCCTAGTGGGTGGGAGAAACGCTAGGTGTGTTCCCCCCAATCCTTCTTTCCTGTAGGGCCCTCCCCATTTCCCTCTCTTCTTCCCCCCACCACCCCACACTCCTAGGACCCTTGTGGCTTAAAGGGGCTCCTGAGGGCAGAAGACCAGGCCCAGGAGCCCAGTAGGCTCCCTGGGGCTCACATGAGCAGGGGAAATACCCGCCATGCTTCCCCTGATGGTCTAGTCCCAGCATGTCCCTCTCCCATCCACCTCTCCTCCTCTTCCCCCCTCCTTCCTCCCTCCTACGCCCCTAAGACCCACGTGGCTAGAGGGGGCCTCGGAGGGTGGAGGACCAGGTACAGAAGCCCAGCAGGCTCCCTGGGGCCCAGTTGGGCAGGGGAAACACTAGGCTTGTTACCCCCATCCTCTGATTGTGGAGGGGCCCTCCCTGTCCGCCTCCTTCTTCTCCCCCCACCCCCACACACACCCTTAGGACCAGCGCGGCCAGAGGGGACCCTAGAAAGCGGAGGACCCGGCCTGGACCCTGTCAGAATTCCTGGGGCCTGAATGGGCAGGGGGAACACTAGCCACACTCCTCCCAAACCTCCAGGCCCCCGAGGGTCCCTCTAGGCATGGGTATCCCTCCCTTCGCACAGCCACCCCTCAGCAGTGCCAGTTCCATCCAGCCTCCACTTCCCCTCCCCCCTCTTGCCCCCCCATGTCCTACCCGGTCGCTTGGGGGTTCCTCCCGTCTCCTTGGGTGTCGAGGTCCCCAACCAGTGTCTGCTACGTGCCCTAGTTTTGGGGAGATGTGAACTCTGCTTCCTCCCACTCTGCCATCTCGACTCTGCCCCCCCAACCCCTTTTAATGGTTTTGATACTATATCAAATTTATCTCCAGAGAAGCTGCATTATTTACAATCCCACCAATATTATAAAAGAAATCCTTTTCATTATGTCTTTAGCAATACCATATTTTTGTGTATGTGTGTGTGTGTGTAAGTAGATATGTATTTCAAATATATATGTATGTAAATATATTGGTATATATTTGCCAGTCTGATGAGCACGTTTGTTATCTTTTTTTTATTAAAGTATAGTTCATTTACAATATTGTATTGGTTTCAAGTGTACGACATAGTGAGTTAATATTTTTTATAGAGTATATTCCATTTAAAATTATTATAAAATATTGGCTGTATTTCCTGTGCTGTACAGTATATCCTTTTATCTTATATATTTTATACATGGCAGTTTGTACCTCTTTATTCCTTAATCCTAACTTGTCCCTCCCCTTCCCCCATTCCTCTTCCCACTGGTAACCATTAGTTTGTCCTCTATATCTGCCAGTCTGTTTCTGTTTTGTCATATATATTCGTTTGTTTTATTTTTTTAGATTCCGCATATAAGTGATAACATACAGTATTTGTCTTTCTCTGTTTGACTTATTTCACTAAGCATAATACCCTGCAGGTTCTTCCACATTATTGCAAATGGCAAAGTTTCATTATTTTTTATGTCTGAGTAATGTTCCATTGTATATATTATATATCCACATCTTCTTTATCCATTCATTTGTTGATGGACACTTAGTTTGCATCCATATCTTGGCTATTGTAAATAATGCTGCTGTGAACATCGGGGTGCATATATCTTTTTGAATTGGTGTTTTCATTTTCTTCAGATATGTATTCAGGAGTAGAATTGCTAGATATATGGTAGTTCTATTTTAGTTTTTTGAGGAGTCTCCATATTGTTTTCTGTAATGGCCGTACCAGTTTATATTCCCACCAACAGTATACTAGGGTTCCCTTTACTCCACACCCGTGCCAACATTTGTTATTTGTGGTATTTTTGATGATAGCCATTCTGACAAGAGTGAGGTGATATCTCATTGGAATTTTGACTTGCATTTCCCTGATGATAGTGACGTTGAGTATCTTTTCATGTGCCTTTTGGCCATGTATATATGCCTTCTTTGGAAAAATTGTCTATTCAGGTCTTCTGCACATTTTCTAATCAGATTATTTGTTTTTCATGATGTAGAGTTGTCTGAGCTGTTTATATATTTTGGATATTAACAAATATTTTCTCCCATTCAGTGGGTTGTCTCTTTGTTTTGTTGATGGTTTCCTTTGCTGTGCAAAAGCTTTTAAGTTTAATTAGGTACCATTTGTTTATTTTTGCTTTTTTTTTCTTTGCCTGAGGACTAACCCCCCAAAAATATTGATATGGCTTATGTCAGAGAGTATCTGCCTCTGTTTTCTTCTAGGAGTTTTTATGATTTTTTAGTCTACATTTAGGTCTTTAATCTATTTTGAATTTATTTTTATATATTTGATGTGGGAAAATGTTCTAATTTGATTCTTTTACTTATAGCTGTCCAGTTTTCCCAACACCACTTATTGAAGAGACTGTCTTTTCCCCATGGTATATTCTTGCCTTTTTTGTCATAGATTAATTGGCCGTGTGTTTATGGGTATATTTCTGGGCTCTCTTTTCTGTTCCATTGATCTATGTGTCTGTTTTCATACCAATACCATACTGTTTTGATGACTATAGCTTTGTAGTATAGCCTGAAGTCAGGGAGCATAATACCTCTAGCTTTGTTCTTTTTTCTTAAGATTGCTTAGGTTATTTGGGGTCTTTTGTGGTTCCATATAAATTTTAGGATTACTTTTTGTGGTTGTGTGAAAAATGTCATGGGTATTTTGATAGGGATTGCATTAAATTTGTAGATTGCTTTGGGTAGTATGGGCTTTTTAAAAATATTAATTTATCTAATCCATGAACATGGGATATCTTTCCACTTCTTTGTATCATCTTCAGTTTCCTTCATCAGTGTTTTATTGTTTTCAGAGTATGGGTTTTTCACCTCCTTGTTTAAAGTTTATTCCTAGGTATCTTATTATTTTTGAAGGGGTTTTAAATGGGATTGTTTTCTTGATTTCTCTTTGTGATAGTTTGTTAGTAGTGTTTAGAAAAGCAGCAGATTTCTGTACATTATTCTTGTATCTTGCAGCTTTACTTAATTCATTTATTAGCTCTAAAACTTTTTTTGGTGGAGCCTTTAGATTTTGTATGTGTAGTATCATGTCATCTGCAAATAGTGGCACTTTCACTTCTCTTTTGATTTTGATATGTTTTATTTCTTTATCTTATCTGATTGCTGTGGCTAGGTCCCCCAATACTATGTTAAATAGAAGTAGCAAGAGTGGACATCCTTATCTTATTCTTGATCTTAGAGGAAATGCTTTCAGCTTTTCACTGTTGTGAAAATGTAATGTTAGCTGTGTGTTTGTCATGTATGGCCTTTATTATGTTGAGATATGCTCCCTCTATACCAACTTTGATGAGAGTTTTTACCATGAATGGATGTTGAATTTTGTCAAATGCCTTTTCTGCATCTGTTGAGATTATCATGTGATTTTTATCCTCCCTCTTGTTAATGTGGTGTATCATGTTGATTCATTTATGGATATAGAACCATCCTTGCATCCCTAGAATAAATCCTACTTGATCATGGTGTATGATTCTCTTTATATATTGTTGAATTTGGTTGCTAATATTTTGTTGAGGATGTTTGCACCTATATTAGTCAGAGATATTGGCCTGTAATTTTTCTTTTTTTGTAGTGTCTTTGTCTGGTTTTAGCATCAGGGTGCTGGTGGCCTCATAGAATGAATTTAGGAGTATTCCTTTCTATTCCGTTTTTTTTAATAGTTTGAGAAGGATAGACATTAGTTCTTCTTTACATGTTTGTTAGATTTCCCTTGTGAAGCCATCAGTCTTGGACTTTTGTTTGCTCTGAGTTTTTTGATTACTAATTCAATTGCACTACTAGTGATCAGTCTGTTCAGAATGTCTTTTTCTTCCTGATTCAGTGTTGGAAGATTATATGTTTCTAGAAATTTATCCATTTCTTCTAGTTGTCTAATTTGTTGGCATATAACTGTTTCTGTATTCTCTTATATTTTGTATCTCTGGGATAGCGGTTTTAATTTGTCCTCTTTCATTTCTTATTTTATTTGGGTCCTGTCTGTCTTTTTCTTAATGAACCTGACTAAAAGCTCAGAAGTTTTATCTTTTCAAAAAAACAAACAAACAAAAAAAAACCAGCTCTTGGTTTCATGGATCTTTTCCATTTTTTTGTCTCTATTTTATTTAACTCTTCTCTGATCTTTATTATTTCCTTCCATTGACTTTTGGCTTTGTTCTTTTTAAAATTCCTTTAAATGGTAGGTAGGGTTGTTTATCTGAGACTTTTCTGTTTTCTTGAGGTAGGCCTTTATTGCTATAAACTTACATCTGAGAACTGCTTTTGCTGCGTCCCATAAGTTTTACAAAGTTTTGTTTTTATTTTCATTTGTCCCGAGGTATTTTCTCATTTCCTTTCTGATTTCTTCATTGACCCATTGGTTTCTTAGTAGCATGTTTAGTTTCCACGTGTTAGTGTTTTTCCCATTTTTTCCTCCTGTAATTGATTTCTAGTTTCATACTGTTGTGGTTGGAAAAAAATGCTTGATATAATTTCTGTCCTCTTAAATTTGTTGAGACTTGGTTTGTGCATGTCATCTATCCTGGAGAGCGTTCCATGTGCATTTCAAAAGAATGTGTATTCTGCTGATTTTGGATATTAAGTTCAACTGGTTTAATGTATCATTTAAGACCACTGTTATTGATTTTCTGTGTGGGTGATCTGTCCATTGATGTAAGTGGGGTTTTAAAGTCCTGTACTATTATTGCGTTACTGTCAGTTTCTCCCCTTTTTTCTTAGTATTTGTTTTATATTGTTAGGTACTTGTATAATAGGTGCATATATGTTAATGAATATTCTATTCTATTCTTGTATTGACCTTTTTATCATTATATAATACCTTTCTTTGTATTTTGTTATAGTGTTTTATAGGCTACTTTGTCTGACATGAGTATTGCTACCCCAGCTTTCTTATTGTTTCCATTTGTATGAAATATCTTTTTCCATCCCCTTACTTTCAGTGGGTATGTGTCCTTAGCTCTGAAGTGAATCTCTTGTAAACGGTATATTGTTTTTTTTAATCCAGTTTTCCACCCTGTGTCTCTTGATTGGAGCATTGTCTATTAACGTTTAAAGTGAAACTGATAGTCATTTGAGTTTAAACACGTTCTGAAAGATCTACATTTTTTACTCCCCTTCCCCTCATGTTTTGTGATTTTTACATCTTCATGTTTTTCCTTTAACTGTTTATTGTAGTTACAGTGGTTTTTGTTTTTTTAAAAATAATTTTTGTGCTTTCATCTTCATGCTAGGTTACTTAAGTGGTTGAGACACAGCCTTTACTATATATTTGCCTTTACTAGTGGGATTTTTACATTCCTATAATGTCTTACTTCTTCTTGTAGCCTTCTTTTCCACTTAGAGAAGACCCTTTAATACTTCATGTAGGTTCAGTTTACTGTTGATTAATTCTTTTAGTTTTTGCTTGTCTGAGAAGTTCTTTATCTCTACAATTCTGAGTAATAATCTTGCTGGGTAGAATATCCTAGGTTCTAGGTTTTCCCCCATCAGCCCTTTAAATAAATCATGCCACTCCCTTCTGGCCTATACATTTTGTGCAGAAAAATCAGCCTTATGGGGTTCCCTTGTATGTGCTTCTTTGTTTTTCTCTTGCTGCCTTTAAAATTCTCTGTCTGTAACTTTTTCCATTTTAATTATGAAATGTCTTGGTGTGGATCTCTTTGCATTCATTTTGTTTGGAACTCTCTGTGATTCGTGTACTTGGAAATCTGTTTCCCTCTTCAACTTCAGGAAATTTTCAGCCACAATTTCATCATATATATTTTCTACTCCTTTTTCTCTCCCTTATCCTTCTGGGACCTCTGTAATGCAAACGTTAGAACACTTGATGTTGTCCCAGTGGCTCTTTAAACTATCCTCATTTTTTAAAAATTGTTTTTCTTTTTGCTGTTCTGATTGGGTGATTTCCATTATTCTGTCTTCCAGATTGCTTATGTGTTCTGTATCACCTAGCCTGCTGTTATTTCCTTCCTTCATTTCAGTTATTGTATTCTTCAGCTCTGATTGGTTCTTTTTTATATTTTCTAGTTCCTTGTTAAAATTCTAACTGTGTTCATCTATTCTTTTCCCAAGTTCAGTTAGCATTCTTTTCACCTATGCACTGAACTGTTTGTCTGGTACTTTATTTACCTTTGCTTCTTTACAGGTTTTCTCAGGGTTTTTTCTTGTTCTTTGATTTGAAACAAACTCATGTCTTCTCATTTTATTTAACTTTCTCTGTCTCTATGAAATTAAATGACACAGTTACCTATCCCAGTCTTGAAAGTGTGTCCTTGTGTGGGAGTGTCCCTATGCATCTGTGTGTGCTCAGTGGCTTTGGTAGTAGAACTGGATCTGAAGTGAGCATGGTCATGTATTCCCTTAGGGTTTGCTGGCAGCTACCACCAGCCTCTGCTTCTTCTAAGTGCACATACCTCCTTTAGCAACAACACCTTTGCCATAGTGGGGAGCAGTGCCAGAGCAAGAGGGGCCAGAGTGAGTACCCTGCATTGACTGGGGCAGGTGCTGGGATGGTCCTGGCATGCTTATCAGAGCCCCAGGTTGCTGCTAAACCATTGCCTCCATGTGCACCAGCAGTGACCATCCTCCCTCTGTTCAGAGGCAGGGCCAGATCTGAGCTTGCTCTGTCCTCTCCCTGTGTGAACTCTTCTTGGCAATGGCATGCTTCCTCTAATGAAGAGAAGTTCCTTTATATATTTTTTTAATTTAATTTTTATTTTATATTGGAGTATAGTTGATTTACAGTGTTGTGTTAGTTTCCGGTGTACAGCTAAGTGATTCAGTTATACATATACATATATCCATTCTTTTTCAGATTCTTTTCCCGTATAGGTTATTACAGAATATTGAATAGAGTTCCCTGTGCTATACAGTAGGTCCTTGTTGATTATCTATTTTATATATAGTAGTGTGTATATGTTAATCCCAAGCTCATAATTTATCCCTCCTCACCATGTTTCCCCTTTGGTAATCATAAATTTGTTTTCTACATCTGTGAGTCTCTTTCTGTTTTATAAAGAACTTCATTTGTATCATTTTTTTTAGATTCCACATATAAGTGATGTCATATGATATTTCTCTTTCTCTGACTGACTTCACTTAGTATGATAATCTCAAGGTCCATTCATGTTGCTGCAAATGGCATTATTGCATTATTTTTCATGGCTGAATAATATTCCATTGTGTATATGTACCACATCTTCTTTATCCACTCATCTGTCTATGGACATTTAGGTTGCTTCCATGTCTTGGCTATTGTAAATAGTGCTGCAGTGAACCCTGGGGTGCATGCATCTTCAAATTATGGTTTTCTCCAGATATATGCCCAGGAGTGGGATTGCTGGATCATATGGAGGTCACTTTAATTTTTTTTTTTTTTTTTTTGGCAGTATGTGGGCCTCTCCCGTTGCGGAGCACAGGCTCCAGACGCACAGGCTCAGCGGCCATGGCTCATGGGCCCAGCCGCTCCGTGGCACGTGGGATCTTCCCGGACCGGGGCACGAACCCGTGTCCCCTGCATCGGCAGGCGGACTCCCAACCACTGCGCCACCAGGGAAGCCCCGATATTATGTTTTTAATTTCAAATTTGAATTGTTCATTGCTGGTATATAGGAAAGAGATTAATTTTTATATATTGACCTCGTATCCTATAAGGATATTAAATTCTTATTTATTATATATTCTATTCTTTTTAACCTGATTATGATAGAGGTTAAACATTGTACCCCTGATTTTTTTTTTTTTTTTTTTTTTTTTTTTTTTTTTTTTGCTGTACGCGGGCCTCTCACTGTTGTGGCCTCTCCCGTTGCGGAGCACAGGCTCCGGATGCGCAGGCTCAGCGGCCATGGCTCACGGGCCCAGCCGCTCCGCGGCATATGGGATCCTCCCAGACCGGGGCACGAACCCGTATCCCCTGCATCGGCAGGCGGACTCTCAACCACTGCGCCACCAGGGAGGCCCTGTACCCCTGATTTTTTAAAACCTAATATAAATGAAGAGTTTTACCTCTTTCCAGAAAAAACAAGGGCATTAGAACAACACAGCATCCATTTATTGCTTCTTATGTTTTATGTATTTCATTATATACTTTAATTCTATGTACATTTAAAGTCTTATAAGACATTATTATTATTGTTTTATCCTGTAATATGCATTTAGATTTACATTCTAATTACTCTTTCTGTTGCTTTATATTTCTTTCTGCATTTCCTTCCTTCTATCTGGTACCATTTTCTTCTACTTGAAGAACATCTTTTAGTTTTTGCTTTATTATGGGTCTATTAACGAAAAATTAAATGTTTTTGGAAATGTATTTATTGTCTTATTTTTTTCTAACTTCATTTTTGAAGAGTATTTTTTGCTGGATATAGAATTCTGGATTGGAAAGTTTATCTATTTTTCATTACTTTGAAAACATCTTGTTTTGTTTTGGCTTCCATTGTTTCTGGAAAAAAAAGCAACTTTAGATTTAGTTTTGTTCCTGGAAGGTAAATACTGTTTTCTTTTTAGTATCTTTTAAGAGTTTCTTGTCTTTGGTTTTTAGCAATTTAACTAATATGCCTAGTTGTGGCTTTCTTATTATTTATCTTGCCTAGAGTTCATAGGGTTTATTTAATATGTGTCTTGATGTCCATCAATTTTAGGAAATATTAGTACTGTCCTTTTAAATAAAGGTTCTGTCCCATCCTCTTTCTCTTCTAGGTCTGAAATCCAGTTACGTATGTGTTATACCTTTCATTGTGTCCCATAACTCTCTTTTACTCATTATTCTATTATTCCATTATTTTGTCTCTCCATGCTTCATTTGGGTATTTTCTTCTGATTTACCTTTTATTCACTAATTATCTCTTTAGTTGTGTCTATTCTGATGTTAAACTCATCTACAAAGTTCTTAATTTCAGTTACAGTAAGTCTCCTACATAGGAACCTTCAAGTTGCGAACTTTCAAAGATGTGAATGTCTGTTCGCATGTCCAGTCACTTAAGTTATTAGTTCATGTGTCTGGCGTACATTGTCACATGCATGCATCCTCTACAAGTGGTTGTGCTTTTGTGTACTTTACTGTACAGTACTATCTAGAGTACAGTAGTACAGTGTCTTTATTTCAAGCCCAGGACCTCTGGAAGCAAGCGTAAAAGCAGTGGTGATGTAGCTGGTACTACTAAGAAGTGCCAAGCGATAACGATGGAAACAAAAGTGAAAATAATTGAGACAGTGGAGTGAGACAAAAAGATGGTACATGTCGCTTGTTCTTATAACATGACTCATTCAACCATCAGCACGATTGTAAAGAACGAGGACAAGATCATAGAACCTGTGAAGTCTGCTGTGCCTATGATGTCAACAATAATATCGAAGAAGCATGGAAAAGTGATAGGGGAGATGGAGAAAGTTCTCAGTGTGTGGATGCAGGATCAGCATGAGCATCGAGTCCCACTCAGCTTAATGCTGACTCAAGAGAAAGCCAAAAGCCTTTATGAAGACTTGAAAAAGAAACATGGCAAAGAATCAGAGGGCACATCTTTTAATGCAAGCCATGGCTGGTTTCAACGGTTCAAGGCTAGAGCTAACCTTCACAATGTAAAAATACAGATACGGTAGCTGCCCGGGAATTTCCTGAAACACTTTGAGAAATTATTGATGAAAGCGTGTATTTACCTGAGCAGGTTTTTAATGTGGATGAGACAGGACTGTACTGGAAGAGGATGCCAGATCGAAGTTACCTCAGTAAGGAGGAAAAGTTGATGCCAGGATATAAAGCAGCAAAGGATAGGCTAACTCTGTTGTTTGGTGGCAATGCTTCCGGTGATAGTAAGCTGAAGCCTTTCTTAGTTTATCATTCAGAGAACCCGAGAGGCTTTAAAAACATAGCCAAGGGCTCTCTTCCTGTTGTGTGGAAGAGTAACTCCAAAGCCTGGGTTACATAGGCCATTTTCCAGGACTGGCTTTTCCACCACTTTATCCCGGAGGTAGAGAAATACTGCTTGAGGAAGGATGTCTCATTCAACATGCTTTTGCTGTGTGACAGTGCTTCTCCTCTGTAGTGCTTAGTTCAGTGTATGGTTGTGCTCATCATTTGCCAGTTTTCTAACTGTCTCCTTCTCCATTCTAAGTTACAAGGCTGACTCACATAAGCTCCATTCCCCAAGCTCTCTTGCTGTCTGGCTTTCAGCTATCATCCAACGACGGGCAGTGTCAAGAGACTGGACAGTGAGAAACTAGGCTATTCTCCCCTTTTCTCCCTATTTCTGTAGAGTCTCCAGTGATTCCATTTCTTTTGTGCCTCCAGCTCTTTTCAGAGTGCCATCTCATGCTGGACAGCCTCTCCTTCATGATCCCCATTCCTGTTAGGCAGCCTTGGCTTAATGGACTTTGTTAATATATTCCTTTCCTTGGTATCTCCACCCTAATTGGGGTAGTAGGGACTTCGTGTTCTTGCTAATTGCTAGGTTGCCTCACATAAGCTTTAAAAAAAATTGAAGTGAAATTCACATAACATTTGATTAACTATTTAAAAGTGCAATTCAGTGGCCTTTAGTGTATTGCCAGTGTTGTGCAACTGTCAGCTCTCTTTAGTTTCAAAACTTTTTCATCACCCCATAAAACACCCTGTATCCATTAAGTAATTCCTCCCCATTTCCTAGTCCACCTTCCCTTATCCTCTAGTAGCCTTTAACCTGCTTTCTGTCTTTGTGAGTTTGCCTGTTGTAGATATATCATACAAAAAGAATTATATAACATGTAGCCTTTTGTGTCTGGCTACTTTCACTTAATGTAGTGTTTTCAACCTTTTTAATTTTCCAACACTCTTGAAAGAAGTTTGCCTTATTGATGTCCCTCTATTGATCTATCTGGTATTGATTCCTTTTCCGTACTGGACACTGACTGATGAAATATTTATTTATATGTTTATTTTCTTGTTTGTTATTTATAAGTTTTTAGGAATTCCAAGCTTCATGAGGACAGAGACCATTACTGTTGTACTGTTTTTTTGGTATGAGAGAAATTTTAATACAGTGCTGAGGAATATCACAAATCACAGGATTATTAGCAATCTTATCAAAATGAGGAGCTATTAACCTTTACAGTAAATTGGTCTGTAATGAGTACATTACTAATTGTTTTCACCTGCTTTTGATAAGAAGCCTCTACTAAAAACAGTAGACTATCAATTAACCAACATAAGAATCTGCCAATATAAGTAATGTTTAAGTTTATATATTACTGGCATTTCTAAAAGGAAACTACTCTCGGAGAATGTTTATTTTAATCTTTCCTCCCTTCTATTTCTTTATCGTTTCTTTCCTTTGCAGGAATCTTTTTGTGTGTGTGTGTATTTTTAAATTGTGGTTAAAAAAAAGATACAATATGAAATTTACCATCCTAACCATTTAAAAGTGTATAGTTCAATAGTTTTAAACATATTCACATTGTTGTGAAACAGATCTCCAGAACTTTTTTGCCTTGCAAAACTGAAACTATATTGTTTAAACAATAAGTTCTCTATTCACCCCTGCACCCAACCCTTGGTAACTACCAGTCTACTTTCTGTTTCTGTGAATTTGACTACTTTAAATACCTCACATAGTGGCATCATACAGTATTTGTCTTTTTGTGACTGGCTTATTTCAGTTAGCATAATGGCCTCCCCGTTGTAGCCTGTGACAGGATTTCCTTTCTTGTTAAGACTGAATAATATTCCATTCATTGTAGGTTTATAACAAATTTTCTTTATTTATTCATCAATAGTCATTTGGGTTGCTTCCACCTCTTGGCTATTGTGAAGAATGCTGCTATAAACATGGGTGTACAAATATCTTTTTTAAGACTCTACTTTCAATTCTTTGTCTCTCATTTCCTCTCATATCTTTTCTTTTACATACTGTGATTAAGACGAGTGTTTATTAAAACTCCGTCTTCAGGCATTATTGGTAAAGTGCTTTATTATCTGAAGTTCTTTTTAACCAAAAAAAATTTTTTTTAAAAACTTTTCGTATGAAAGAGTTGAAAGAGTTACACAGTTCTTAAATATCTATACAAAAACGGTCTACAGCAATACACTCTCTTGTCTGCTTCTTTTTTCTGTCTTTATATTTGGATATCTGATAAATAAGTTTACTGTGGTAGATATGATATGAGTTTAGTCACTAATAATAGGCTTGGAGCAAACCACTCCACCTTTCTGGAATCTATTTTTGTTGCCAGTGGCTGAAGGAATCATGTTGCATTAGAGAAGTTTGACAATCTTCTAGTTTTCGTAGTTGCTAATATGCTTTTCTCTTTCACTAATGCTAGAAATCTTACAAATTTACAATCCCAGAAACGATTGGGGCAGTAGAGTAATGTGCTGATTCTTAGAAATAAGTCTTTTGTATAAGTAACTGTATGTTTATTCCAGGAAGAGAGTTGTCCTGAAACAGGAAAAGGGGCAGTTATAAGATGTATGTGGTGCCATTGAGGGCCTTTATTAAGGATCTGAGAAGTAGGAGAATGATGGAAGTACATAAAAAGAAGTGAAGATGGCTGCAAATGTAAGAGAAAATAGTGCTGTGGGTAGAAAACCAATTTTCAGATAGTAAGAGAGTATACTGGAGGTGCTCCAATTATCCCTTCTCTTTTTTTCTTCTTGTGTACAGCAGTAGATAACCAAGGGGGTGTCTTTTGCTAAACCTTAATTTGCTTTCTGTTTTTTTTTTATTTTTCAACACTTTATTATGAAAATGTTTGAACATACAGAAAATTTAAAAGAATTTTACAGTGAACACCTATATACCTGCCACCTAGATTCTACTATTAACTTTAAAAAATTTTTATTTCACCAATGGACAGATCATCCAAAATGAAAATAAATAAGGAAACACAAGCTTTAAATGATACATTAAACAAGATGGACTTAATTGATACTTATAGGACATTCCATCCAAAAACAACAGAATACACATTTTTCTCAAGTGCTCATGGAACATTCTCCAGGATAGATCATATCTTGGGTCACAAATCAAGCCGTGGTAAATTTAAGAAAATTGAAATTGTATCAAGTATCTTTTCCAACCACAATGCTATGAGACTAGACATCAATTACAGGAAAAGATCTGTAAAAAATACAAACACATGGAGGCTAAACAATACACTACTCAATGACGAAGTGATCACTGAAGAAATCAAAGAGGAAATTAAAAAATACCTAGAAACAAATTACAGTGGAGACACGACGACCCAAAACCTATGGGACGCAGCAAAAGCAGTTCTAAGGGGGAAGTTTATAGCAATACAATCCCACCTTAAGAAACAGGAAACATCTGGAGCAAACAACCTGACCCTGCACCTAAAGCAATTAGAGAAAGAAGAACAAAAAACCCTTAAAGCTAGCAGAAGGAAAGGAATCATAAAGATCAGATCAGAAATAAATGAAAAAGAAATGAAGGAAATGATAGCAAAGATCAATAAAACTAAAAGTTGGTTCTTTGAGAAGGTAAACAAAATAGACAAACCATTAGCCAGACTCATCAAGAAAAAAAGGGAGAAGACTCAAATCAATAGAATTAGAAATGAAAAAGGAGAAGTAACAACTGACACTGCAGAAATACAAAAGATCATGAGAGATTACTACAAGAAACTCTATGCCAATAAAATGGACAACCTGGAAGAAATGGACAAATTCTTAGAAATGCACAACCTGCCAAGACTGAATCAGGAAGAAATAGAAAATATGAATAGACCAATCACAAGCACTGAAATTGAAACTGTGATTAAAAATCTTCCAACAAACAAAAGCCCAGGACCAGATGGCTTCACAGGCGAATTCTATCAAACATTTAGAGAAGAGCTAACACCCATCCTTCTCAAACTCTTCCAAACAATTTCAGAGGAAGGAACACTCCCAAACTCATACTATGAGGCCACCATCACCTTGATACCAAAACCAGACAAGGATGTCACAAAGAAAGAAAACTACAGGCCAATATCACTGATGAACATAGATGCAAAAATCCTCAACAAAATAGTAGCAAACAGAATCCAACAGCACATTAAAAGGATCATACACCATGATCAAGTGGGGTTTATTCCAGGAATGCAAGGATTCTTCAATATACGCAAATCAATCAATGTGATACACCATATTAACAAGTTGAAGGAGAAAAACCATATGATCATCTCAATAGATGCAGAGAAAGCTTTCGACAAAATTCAACACCCATTTATGATAAAAACCCTGCAGAAAGTAGGCATAGAGGGAACTTTCCTCAACATAATAAAGGCCATATATGACAAACCCACAGCCAACATAGTCCTCAATGGTGAAAAACTGAAACCATTTCCACTAAGATCAGGAACAAGACAAGGCTGCCCACTCTCACCACTCTTATTCAACTTAGTTTTGGAAGTTTCAGGCACAGCAATCAGAGAAGAAAAGGAAATAAAAGGAATCCAAATTGGAAAAGAAGAAGTAAAGCTGTCACTGTTTGCAGATGACATGATACTATACATAGAGAATCCTAAAGATGCTACCAGAAAACTACTAGAGCTAATCAATGAATTTGGTAAAGTAGCAGGATACAAAATTAATGCACAGAAATCTCTGGCATTCCTGTACACTAATGATGAAAAATCTGAAAGTGGAATCAAGAAAACACTCCCATTTACCATTGCAACAAAAAGAATAAAAAATCTAGGAATAAACCTACCTAAGGAGACAAAAGACCTGTATGCAGAAAATTATAAGACACTGATGAAAGAAATTAAAGATGATACAAAAAGATGGAGAGATATACCATGCTCCTGGATTGGAAGAATCAATATTGTGAAAATGACTCTACTACCCAAAGCAATCTACAGATTCAATGCAATCCCTATCAAACTACCACTGGCATTTTTCACAGAACTAGAACAAAAAATTGCAAAATTTGTTTGGAGAAACAAAAGACCCCGAATAGCCAAAGCAATCTTGAGAACGAAAAACCGGTCTGGAGGAATCAGGCTCCCTGACTTCAGACTATACTACAAAGCTACAGTAATGAAGACAGTGTGGTACTGGCACAAAAACAGAAAGATAGATCAATGGAACAGGATAGAAAGCCCAGAGATAAACACACGCACATATGGTCAACTTATCTTTGATAAAGGAGGCAGGAATGTACAGTGGAGAAAGGACAGCCTCTTCAATAAGTGGTGCTGGGAAAACTGGACAGGGACATGTAAAAGTTTGAGATTAGATCATTCCCTAACACCATACACAAAAATAAGCTCAAAATGGATTAAAGACCTAAATGTAAGGCCAGAAACTATCAAACTCTTAGAGGAAAACATAGGCAGAACACTCTATGACATAAATCACAGCAAGATCCTTTTGGACCCACCTCCTAGAGAAATGGAAATAAAAACAAAGATAAACAAATGGGACCTAATGAAACTTCAAAGCTTTTGCACAGCAAAGGAAACCATAAAGAAGACCAAAAGACAACCCTCAGAATGGGAGAAAATATTTGCAAATGAAGCAACTGACAAAGGATTAATCTCCAAAATTTATAAACAGCTCATGCAGCTCAATAGCAAAAAAACAAACAACCCGATCCAAAAATGGGCAGAAGACTTAAATAAGCATTTCTGCAAAGAAGATATACAGACTGCCAAGAAACACATGAAAGAATGCTCAACATCATTAATCATTAGAGAAATGCAAATCAAAACTACAATGAGATATCATCTCACACCAGTCAGAATGGCCATCATCAAGAAATCTAGAAACAATAAATGCTGGAGAGGGTGTGGAGAAAAGGAAACACTCTTGCACTGCTGGTGGGAATGTGAATTGGTACAGCCACTATGGAGAACAGTATGGAGGTTCCTTAAAAAACTAAAAATAGAACTACCATATGATCCAGCAATCCCACTACTAGGCATATACCCTGAGAAAACCATAATTCAAAAAGAGACATGTACCAAAATGTTCATTGCAGCTCTATTCACAATAGCCTGGAGCTAGAAACAACCTAGGTGTCCATCATCGGATGAATGGATAAAGAAGATGTGGCACATATATACAATGGAATATTACTGAGCCATAAAAAGAAACGAAACTGAGCTATTTGTAATGAGGTGGATAGACCTAGAGTCTGTCATACAGAGTGAAGTAAGTCAGAAAGAGAAAGACAAATACCGTATGCTAACACATATATATGGAATTCAAGAAAAAAAAATGTCATGAAGAACCTAGGGGTAAAACGGGAATAAAGACACAGACCTACTTGAGAATAGACTTGAGGATATGGGGAGGGGGAAGGGTAAGCTGTGACAAAGCGAAAGAGAGGCATGGACACATATACACTACCAAACGTAAGGTAGATAGATAGTGGGAAGCAGCCGCATAGCACAGGGAGATCAGCTCGGTGCTTTGTGACTGCCTGGACGGGTGGGATGGGGAGGGTGGGAGGGAGGGAGATGCATGAGGGAAGGGATGTGGGAACAGGTGTATATGTATGTCTGATTCACTTTGTTATAAAGCAGAAACTAATTTTAAAAAATAAATAAATATATAATTTTAAATTTTATGTTGGAGTATAATTGATTTACAGTTTTGTTAGTTTCAGTTGTACAGCAAAGTGATTCAGTTATACATATTCATGTGTCTATTCTTTTTCAAAGTCTTTTCCCATTTAGGTTATTACAGAATATTGAGCAGAGTCCTCTGTGCTACAGTAGGTCCTTTTTGGTTATCTATTCATTTGCTTTCTATCTCTCGTCATGCCCAGTGTTAAGATGGCACCATGTGGGAAAGTAGACAGAAAATGTGGCAAGAGGTCCTTTAGAGAGGGTTTGAGATCAAATGTTAGTCAAGTGATTTTGCAATCTCAGTGCTTTTTTTTTTGCATTACGCGGGCCTCTCACTGTTGTGGCCTCTCCCGTTGCTGAGCACGGGCTCCGGACGCGCAGGCTCAGCGGCCATGGCTCATGGGCCCAGCCGCTCCGCGGCATGTGGGTTCTTCCCGGACCTGGGCACGAACCCGTGTCCCCCGCATCGGCAGGCGGACTCGCAACCACTGCGCCACCAGGGAAGCCCTATCTCAGTGCTTTGATGTGAGACTGGAGAAGTCATAAAATTGTTAGTGTAATTAAAAAAAAAAAAGAACTAGAGGAAAAGATGACTGCATTTTTTATCTTTTAATATGTGCCAAAGATAGGGGAGATGGTGGCTACTTTTTTCAGCATGTTCAAGGAGCGTAATTGGTCATTTTGCAGTTTATGTTATTTGTATTTTCAGACTGTTGTTAAATGTTCAGATGTGCTCTGTTGCTGTTGTGACTAACATCTGTGTACCAGTTAGCAGATAAGGTGCCAAGGGTATATTTTGTCATCTTTTTGTATTGTTAAAAGGGTAGAGTGTGCATGAAACAAAATTATTTGTCTTGGTGTTTTGTATGGATTGTAGTTCAACAAACATCACAGAAATTCTTAAGGCCTGTACAAGTGTATTTGAATGTTTGATGGAATCATTTATAGCAATTCCACATTCCTGTAGAGAATTGTACTCTACACTCTTATTGATTAAGAAAAATCTTGGGTTATTACAGTTAAATCAATTCAGGATTATTAATTGCAGCTATTTATTCTGTATGGCCAGTATGTTTTCAGATGTTGAATAATTTTGCTATATTTTATGTATATAAAATAGTTATATTATTTATTTAGTTGGGAAGAGACAGCATTTGCCTTAGCTCAGTCTATTTGGCTAGATCTATTGATTTTCAGAGTTCTAATTATTAGGATTTATTTAAAAAATATTTTTAAACCACTGCAACCCCATCCCAACCAAGTGTAATAGTTCCAACCTTGCAAAAATATACCATATGATTAATTTGTGAAAGTCAAATAAACATCACTTTTACCCCTTAAGCTCCAATACTTGATATTATTTTGTTTTGAGGACTTCTTAGGTAAGCCATTAAATCATGTCAGGGAAAATGTAGATTTCCCTGTTGAAATTTGAAACCAAGAGAATATCACAGATTCTTGGCATTCGTCTAATTAGTTTGGGAATCAGTGATTCTTAAACTTCAGTGAACTAAAAATCACCTGGGGAGCTTGATACAGAGCCCTCCCTGCCTCACCTCCAGCCAAGTCTGCAGTTTTTATGAGCTTCTCTCAACATCTGGTTAAAACACTAAAGAGAATACCCCAGAAATGAAGGGTGTTGGTTCATTGTGTCATTCAGTCTGCAGTTGCCGTAAGTCCAAATCCCTACTTTTTGAGGTTCTGTTTCTCTTATTCACATATCCATCTCAGTACCTTACCCCTACTTCCTCTCTCAGTGTCATACTTATCAAAATGATCCCGTCTTGATACTTATTACAGATCCCTATGAAAAATGGCTTTAAGGAAAGGGTTTGAATAAATACAGGCTTTTAGAGATGACTGTGAGAACATGGTGGCACTATAATATTAGACATGGTGCCTAAAGACCTGATTTACAGCTCCATTCTAATATTTACTGTAAGAGCATGGCTAATTGGTTAAATTAACTGCTTTAATCCTCAGGTAATCATAATTATTTCACAAGGTTATTAAGATTAAACAAAATTACATATGGAAAGTTCCTAGCAATGTGCTTGTCAAATTGAATCCAATTTGATATTGAGTCCTGGATATGAAAAAGCATTCCAGTTACTGTTGCTGTATAATAAACTACTTGAAAACTTAGTGGCATAAAATAAGCAGCTTATTATGTTCACAGATTCCATGGATCAGAAATTTAAAAAGATTATGTTAGGAATAGCATGTCTGCTCCATGATTTCCAGAGCTTCAGCTGGGATGAGTCAAATGGTTTAGTGTGACTCATATGGTTGGGAGCTGGAATATCTGGGGCTAGACTGCTTCCAAGATGGTTTCATCACTCATGTGTCTGGAACCTGTGCTGGGATGACTACAAGGCTGAGCTCAGCTAGGACAGTAAACTGAATCGTCTCTACATGACCTCTCCATGTGGTGTGCACTTTTCTGACAGCTTGGGGCTACGTTCTGAAAGGGAGTTTCCCAAGAATGAACTTTTAAGGAAACCGTAGAAGCTCTATAGCCTTTTATTACCTAGTTTGAGAAGTCACGTAGTGTACTACTGCTGTACTTTGTTGGTCAAAGCAGTCACAAGCCTATGTAGATTTAAGAGCCCACTTTTTGATGGGAGTGTTATCCAAGAATTTGTGGCTAGTTTTAAAAACCTACAAAGAGTCATTGGAGATTTTACATCTAGTCCAGCTTCATTTCCTTTCCTGTTATCCTGTTAATTTAAGTGGATTTAACTTTATTGATATACATACATACATATATATATATATATATATATATATATATATATATATATATATATATATATTTATTGTTGTTGTGGTTGATTTCCCTGAAGAATCCCATAGGGATATATCAGTAGACTTTATGAAGTAAGCACCTTCACAGGTGCAAAGGTCAAAGGTTATGGAATCTTAGGTCTGGAAAGCACCCTAGAGATCTGTGATTGTTAATATTATGTGTCAACTTGGCTGGGCCACAGTGCCTAGATATTTGATCAAACATTATTCTGGATGTTTCTGTGAGAATGTTTTTGGTTGAGATTTATATTTAAATTGGTGAACATAGTAAAGCAGATTGCTCTCTATAATGTTGATAGGCCTCATCCAATCAGTTGAAGGCCTCTCCGGAGCAAGGGGAAGTCTGTAGTAGATGGCCTTCATACTTGAACTGCAACACTGGCTTTTCCCTAGGTCTCCAGCCTGCTGGTCCACCCTGCGGATTTTAGACTTGCCAGCCTCCATAATTGCATGAGCCAGTTCCTTAAAATTAATTTCTTTCTTCCTCTCTCTCTCTCTTTCTCTCTCCATCCTATTAATTCTCTTTCTCTGGAGAACTCTGAGTAACACAAGATCATTTAGCCCAACCCCTTTGTTTTTACAGATTTGGTAACATAAAGGCTCATAGAGAGAAAGAAATTGGCCAGGGTCAAAGATCAAGTTATTGAGAAAGCCATGACACGAACCCATCTCTTGATTTCCAATTCAACACTCTTATTACCTGACATAATACCTTGCCCAGAGCTATAAAACCAAATGGAAAAGCTCACCCTCTCCTACTTCAAATAAAAAATAAGCATATTGAGTCCTTTCCATATATCAGGTTCTGTCCTAAGTAGTTTGTATCCTTCTTTCTCATTAATTTTCACAACAGGCCTAGGAAATAAGTATTATTATTAGAATGTCTTTCATTTTGCATATTTGGAGGGCAAATGACTTGCCTAAGATGACACATACAGTCAACAATAGACCTGTTATCTGAATTTAGGTCTCTAAATCTGGAATTGGGATTAATTACTGTGCTGCATTCTCTGTATAAATTTCTTTTATTCCTGTTCCTTATTGATACTAAGCAATGAAGAAGAGATTTGGATTTAGTGAACTTTTGATTCTCATCAGCCTGGAGCCTTTTCCCTTCATTGGTTATTTATAAGCCCTTATCTTTTGTTAATACTGATTATTTCCTGAATGAAAATGTCTGGGCTGTTGTCTGACCATTGCTACCCAAGACATTCCCAAAGTGGACACATTACCATGAAATTATGTGCCATGGTCACATGTACATTCTCTGCTGCCACTAACTATTATTATCCCTCCTCCACCTTCCTGTTTCTCTTGCCTTCTATCTCTTCCTGTAGTACCAGTGGAAGGGAGCTAGGGGGAGAGGGTAGTGGTGTGGAGAAGAGTTTTTCATCTAGGTGGAAGTAAGCAGAGCATTGAGTTGCATATTACTTTCAGTTACATAAAGTTACGAAGGGAGCTTACTTGTTAGTTTGTAGGACTAAAAAAGGAAAAAATATAACCAACTTAATGATTTGACCTCCTTTAGCACTTTGATTTCTGAGTACTAATATTTAAAGTGTGCAAAGAAGATGGTAATCAGTCAGTAGAGGATCAACAATTAGGAATTGGGATTGGAAAGACCCTGGATTTTAGTAGTGCTTTCCTTGTACAAATTGGTCAGATTTACTGAGCTTGAGGTAATTGTCCTGCAGATCTGTTGTATAATAGATTGAAGACAATTTTGTTTGGTCATTCTTTTGTATATTTGGAGCACTGGATACACAGCTTTCCTATCTTCTAGAAAATCAGTCAGCTCTAAGTGCTATGATGAATGCAAAGAAGTAATACATTGTTCTTGCCTGTGGGAGCTTAGACTCTAATTGAGGACACAAAACACATAGCTGGGAGAAAAAGGATTAACATTATAAGTCAAAATATAATATGTGCTAAGTGAACGGCCCATAAAATAACTGTCTTCAAATAGATTTTGGCAATAAAAATTGAGAGAGTGTGAGAATGATTGAGAATGCCCAGGGTATGGGATAGAGACTTGCGTTGGGCCTCATGACTATTGACTGAAGTGGATGAGCTTAGCTTCTTTTAAAATAAATAATGAGGGTTTATTGTATATGTCTGAGTATGAGATGATTCTCATTTTCCCAATGATAAGATAATAAAAATATTTTAAAATAAATTAATTTATTTATTTATGGCTGTGTTGTGTCTTCATTGCTGCACGTGGGCTTTCTCTAGTTGCAGCGAGCAGGGGCTACTCTTCATTGTGGTGTGCGGGCTTCTCATTGTGGTGGCTTCTCTTGTTCCGGAACATGGGCTCCAGGCGCATGGGCTTTAGAAGTTGCAGCAGGTGGGCTCAGTAGTTGCGGCTCATGGGCTTAGTTGCTCTGCAGTATGTGGGATTTTCGGGACCAGGGCTCGAACCCATGTCCCCTGCATTGGCAGGCAGATTCTTAACCACTGTGCCACCAGGGAAGTCCCAATAAAATATTTTCGTTAGCCTGAATATATAAACTTTTTAAAGCTTGTATATGAAATAGTCATTAAGTTTAGCTTGTTAAGTTATACATATGTATTTTAAGTTAGATAATATAAACTATTACTTTAGAAATATTGCTTTTTAAAAACACTCATTTAGTGAAACATTATTCAAACCTTTCACATGCATTTTAAATGTTCGTGTCTTCCTCATTACTGGAAATAGTCTCTCAGTTTTCCAGAGCACGTGATCTTAATTTTTGCTTAAGTGATTTGAGATAGAGTGCTTAAAAAATCTGGATATGGTACTTTTTCTGGGAATTTTAATATCAAGCCACAAGAACTCATTTGCTATTCATGAGCTTTACAATGAAACCCTTTCAAGTAAGCTTTAATGGGCTTATTTATAATGACATCTAAAGTTTTAATTGTGAGCTAATACCTGCCCCCCCCCCCGCTAAATAAATATGAAATCTGTTGAATTTCTGCCATTCTTTTTAACTGACTCCATTTGGTAACCTGTTTTCAGTGTCCAAAACTAGTATTGTCTGAAGTTGTTTTAGGCTCTGTGTCTTTTCTAAACAGTTTTTTTTCTTCAAAAATAAAATACTGTAAAGACTCAACTATAGGGCAGTTTCCTCTTTTCTTTGGGATAGTTTTGGGAAAAGAATTTTGCCCTGTATTCAGTGTCATCATCTAAAATTGATCAAAGTATTACAAGTGAGCTAGTGAGTAAGGTGAAGAGGTAGTTGAAGTGGAATGGAGAGTCTAGTACAATGCTGTTCAATACAGAAACTACTAACCCCATGTAGGTATTTAAGTTTAAATAATTATGTAAATTATTAAATTATAATTCAATTCCTTGGTCACACTGGCCATACTTCAAGTGATCAGTAGCTATGTAGGGCTAGATCATGGTTATAATATCATACAGTGCTGATACAGAATATTTCCATCACTGCAGAAAGTTCTGTTGGGTAGCACTAGTCTAGAAGATGTTCTATAGCCTCAGGAATTCAGAGGTTTCTAGGAATAATCATATTGGTGGTAGTAGTCAGCCCCCTTTCCCCCCACCTTGCCCTCCAACTCAGCTGTCACCTTCCCTTCCTCCACATAGACATAGATCAGAGGTGGGTTGATTTCTCAGTTCCTAAAATAGACTTAGTGACCCAAGGAACTATAGTAAATATTAGTATTGCTAGTGTATTATAGAGATTTGTATTGTGTTGATCTGATACTCAAAGTACACCCTTTCCTCTATGTTGTTGTCAAGAAATAGACCTCAACTTGCTTTATGATGAAAAGAGCAGGACTTTTTGGACTCAGAGAGGCCTAAGTTTGAATGCTACTGTGTGTGATTTTGGATCAATCTCTTAATTTTCTAGAATGTCATTTTCCTCATCTGTTAACATGCTTGCTTCATAGAGTGAGGATTAAATGAGATAGGTAATGATGTGTAATTACTTTACATAATGCCTTGCACATGTCAGATGCTCCCTTTCCTCTTCATTCCTCTTAATGTTCCAAAAGACATCTAATAATGTAGATTTATTCACTTAACACTTTCACTCAGAAATTCACTGGAAAATATTTATTGAGCATTTACTATATGTAAAGTTCTCTTCTCAGTGCTAGGAAAATAACAGTTAACCAAAACAGATAAGACTTCCTGCCGTGATGGAGCTTATATTTTCATAATGGGGGACAGACAGTAAATAATATAAGTAAGTAACATTATATAATGTATCGGAAAATGATAATGCTAAGGAAAAAAAATAAAACAGGGAAGAAGGATGTGAACTATGTTGGGTGGTGGTCTGCAGTTTTTAGAAAAGGTGGACAGGTGACAGATTAAGACTTGGAGGAAGGGAATTAGCAAGTGAGCCATGTATCTGGGGGCAAGAACGTTTCAGGCAGGGGGAATAGTGACCACAAAAATCCTTACGTGAGAAATCAGGCCTGACATTTTTCCAGGAACATCAGGGAGACAAGTATGCCTCAGGAAAGGAGGAGGAGGAGAAGTTAGAAAGATTAGGGGAGTGAGGGAGGGAATAAGGAATCTTAAGGATGTTGTCTTTTTATACTAGAGAAAATATCAGTGGAAGATTTTGAGTAGAGCATTGACATGATCTAATAACTTTACTATTAAATAAGAATACACTAAAGGTGAGCAAGGGCAAAGCCAGGAAATCAACTAGGAGGCTGTTATAATAATGGAGGAGAGAGAAGATGGAGACTTGGACCAGAGTGATAGCAGTGAAATGTGATCAGAATCTGAATGTGTTTTAACATTTCAGCAATCAGAATTTGTTAATGAGTGGGGAAGGAGGGAATAGTGAGAGAAAGAGAGAGTCAAGGATAACTCTGAGGTTTTTGGTTGGACCAACTGGAAGAATGGAGTTGCCATTTATTAAGCTAGTGACACTTTATATATTCTTCTTAATGCTGTATTCTTATTTCTCCTCTTGGTTTCCCAAGGTTTGGGCTGTCTTGCCTGTTTGTTATCTACAATTCTTTGCACAGAGTAACTGCAATCTACTTTCCTGAATTAAATTGATTTTTAGATGAACATCAGTCTCAAAATAGAGGTAGCTGTATTCAGGACTGCTGATAACTAGGAAGAATGTTTTCCTTATGTTGCTGCTTATAATATAAAGCATATCTGGTTTGTTGGCTTTGCTCAACCAACTAAAAGTCTTCCCTTAATACTGTAGGATGTCTACCTCCATAAAGCCTTCAAAAGGCTAACCTTCAGACATTTCTGTTTCTTTTGTGCTTTAGCTTGCCAGTTGAATCTAGAAAAGGCAGATTAGTGGATTTCTCCCTTCCTTTTCCCACAGCTGTTGGATAGAGCAGAAGGCAGTTATTTTATAATAGGTGGAAGAGAGAGAGGTTGTGTAGGCCTTTATGTGATGCTGACCAGAGTCTAAGTACCATCCACTTGCCTAAGGAAGAGTAAAGAATCTAGGGAAAGAAAGTGACTGTACCAGAAACTACCTTTCTTGCATTTTGGTTTTAGTAAATGAGATCTTGGTTGTCAGTTCGTTTTGATCTTAGCTATGTGGTTCTCCCAGTTTGCTATTTGCTTTTTCATCTGTAGATATTTATTTGACAAGGGTGAGGCTCTCAGCTACCATTAGTAGTCTTAGGATCTCCCTCGTATTCCTTTGTCTTTAATTTGGTTTGCACCAGTCTTGATTCTGCATGTTGGGCTATTTTGATAGTGATATCTGCTTGGAAAGATTCAGTGAACTTTTTTTGCACTGACTAAAAACAAATTGTGGAATGGTTATATTTCTTAAATTGTTTTGCTTTCTGTTTTCTTCCCCTGAAAAAAAAATCAAATTAGCACTTATTAAAACCAAATATTTGCTATTAGGACCTGTTACAGGATTGCCAATTGGAATTCTTTTCTATTGCAAAAGTAAACAGCAAGATTAATAAAAAGAAATTTGAGTTTAGGGTTAGTTGTAGGGGATATTAAACTACTCGCTTCTACTTTAGTCTCATCATCTTATCTGTAACTGTTAGAGTATGTTGATGATGGTAGACCATTATTTAAATAGTGAAGAGAAAGAGGAAACATCTCCAGAAATAAGTTGTCTACAGTTGGTAAGTGTTATGAGTGGAAAATTTTCTTTTCTTTTTTTTTTTTTTGCGTTATGTGGGCCTCTCACTGCCGTGGCCTCCCCCGCCGCGGAGCACAGACTCCGGACGCGCAGGCCCAGTGGCCACGGCTCACGGGCCCAGCCGCTCCACGGCATGTGGGACCTTCCCAGACCAGGGCACGAACCCGTGTCCCCTGCATCGGCAGGCGGACTCCCAACCACTGCGCCACCAGGGAAGCCCCAAATTTTCTATTTTTAAGTAGTGTCCTTTCCTTGCCTTGAAAATTTTGTGATTAAAAACTATTTGTGATTTCAAACAAGGGTAGATCTCAGGATGACAACAGTTACAGTAAAGGCAGCTCACCTTTATTGGGTATGTTACTATGTATTGAACACCATTTAAGCATTTTATATATGTTAACAAGTTTCATAAAAACCCAATGTGCAAGTATCACCCCGCATTTTACTGTTGAGAGAACTGAGCCAGAGAGACATTAAGTGACTTTCTAAAGATTATGCAACTAGTAAATGATGGGGCTGGGATATACGGCTTTCTGGCTCAAGAACCCCCACTTTCAGCATATTTAATAACGTGAGTGAGTTTATGAAGAACCTATGCCTTTAGACATTAAGTAACTTCCAAAATAACAAAGGGTTCGGGGGAAATAATAGATTCTGTGTGTAATGGCAGACTAACAGACTTTATATGGGTCTCTAAAATGTGTGCTATAAACTCTCTATAGTTGTTCTCAAACTTTGTTGTGCATCAGAATCACTTGAGGAGTTTGTGTGTTGTGGGGGAAGATTTCTGGGCCTCATTTCAGACCATCTGAATTTGGATCATTGGGAGCAGGACTTTATATATCTGGATTTCTAGCCCAGCGTGAGGCAGATATTTATGCACCACTGATGTACAGCACATAACAAAACTGATTAAAACAAAAACACCATGTAATGGGGATGGATAATTATGTTGGCTAACGTTTGCAGAGTACTTTTCTTGTATTATCTCATTTAATCCTTATAACAGCCATATGAAATAAGTTGGTATTATTACCTCCACTTTATAGATGGGAAACTAAATCTTAGAGTAGTCAAGTTAACGTGACGAAAGTCACACAGGTAATAAATATATGATAGAACCGGGATTTGAAAACAGACTTAAACTACAGAACATAGAAATTGCCTTAATTGACCTAGTTAAATTTTAGTAGATCATAGGTCACAGAGAACTAAATACTGAGTATGAATTGTTACTGTAGTTTTTTTCTTTGCTTAAAAACAAAGATATAAAATTAATATATAGGGACTTCCCTGGTGGTCCAGTGGTTAGGACTTCACGCTTCCGATGCAGGGGGCCCAGGTTCCATCCCTGGTCTGGGAACTAAGATCCCACATGCCACACAGCCAAAAAATAAATAACTAAATAAAATAAAAATAAAATAAAATGAATATATAAAAATTAGTATTTGCATGCCATCTGCCTTTTATCCGTTTTCTATTAATGGCAATAAATTATCATACCTGGTGGATTCTCTAAGGCCAACATTTCAGTATTAACAACTTGGTTGATGCATATATGTAACTGTAACTGAGGTTTGTATTGAAGCTCAGGTGCCCATATATATCTCCTTCTACTTCTCTGATACTTCTGTTTAATATTTTCTCTGATATTTCCTACATGCTACGTAAATGTTGGCATTCCAAAGGTTCCATCAGTGAAGGCTTTTCTTTGTTCACGCTACCTCTCATTTTGGGTAAACTCAATCCACGCCTAAGACTTTTGCAAATACTTTTTAAAAACACTATTGAGATATAAGACACATAATATATACCATCTTAACCACTTTTAAGTATGCAGTTCAATAGTGTTAAATATATACACATTGTTGAGAAACAGATCTCTAGAACTTTTTCATTGTGCAAAACTGAAACTTTGTACCCATTAAACTATAAGCCCCCCTTTGCCCCCCAGCTCTTGGTAACCACCATTCTATGTACTTTCAGTTTCCATGAATTTGATTACTCTAGGTACCTTATATAAGTGGAATCATACAGTATTTGTTATTTTTTGGCTGGCTTATTTCACTTAGCACAATGTTCTCACGATTTATCCATACAGTGGCCCGTGACAATATTTCCTTCCTTTTTAAGGCTGCATAATATTTCATTGTTTGTATGTACCACTTTTTTTTAATCCATTACCATTGCTGGACATTTGGGTTGCTTCTACCTCTTAGTTATTGTGAATAATGTTGCTGTGAACGTGGGTATACAAATATCTTTTTTGAGACCCTGATTTTAATTATTTTAGATATATAACTAGAAGTGAGATTGCTGGATAAATTTGGTAGTTCTGTTTTCCCCCAATATGTTTAAAGTGAATGACTCATGACTCCAAACTCTGTATCTCGAACTCACACATTTTAAGATTCTTAACAATCTATTGGACATCTCTGTGTGAATGTCCCATGTATACTTTAAAATCAACATGCCTAAAACTGGAAGGCTCAAACCTCCCTATCCTCTGCAGCCTGTTCCTTTGCTCATGTTCTATGGCATTTTCATTTATTCACTTGTGTATTCAGTGTATATTAACTCACACCACCTAGGTACTAGGCCCTTTTGTTCATGATGAGGGCACATCAGTGAACAAAATAAAGTTATTTGGAGCTTATATTCTGGTCAGGAAAGACAGATAACAAACAAGGAGACAGTAGGGTTAAGGAAAACCTCTCTGAGATGACCGTTGAGTAGAAACCTGACTGAAGTGAGGGAGTGAGGTATGTGGTTATCTAAAGGAATAGCATTCCAGACAAAGGGAAGAATAAATTAAGGAGTTTAATGTGGGAGCATGCTTGGCTTGTGCAGGAAATTGTAAGGAAATCAGAACAACTCAGTGGGGTTAGTAGAAGATGATGTCAGAGAGAGAGAGAGAGAGAGAGAGAGAGAGAGCGAGAGCGAGAGAGAGCGAGAGAGCGAACAAGCAAGCTGGAGCCAGAATATGTAGTCTTATAAGGTCAGAATAAGGACTTTGACTTCGATTCTGATGATATGGGAAGGCATAACAGTATTTTGAGTAGGAAAAGGGTTTTATTTGGCTTGACATTTATAAGCATCATGCTGGCTGCTATGTGAATAGGGAGCAAGTGTGTGGGGCAAGGATGTTTGGAGACTATTGGAATACTACCCCAGAGGAAAGATGATGATTTAGACCAGGGTGGAAGCAGAGAAGGTTGGTGAGATTCTACATTTTGGACATAGAATAAAGAATTCGTCATAGATTGGATGTGGAGTATGTGAGAAAGAAGAATTGAGGATGACTACATGATTTTTGACTTGAGCAATGGAATCATTAGAATTGCATGCCATTTTTAATGATTGAGAGGACTGGGGCAGGAGCAGTCACCCAAGTCAGAAGCCTGGACGTCATTTCCAGCATTTTTTTCCTTTTCAATTCACACCTCGCAGTGCTACCCACATGATTTTCCTAAAAGGTAAATTTGAGTTGCAGCAGTTGCCTCCCCATTATCTTCAGATTAAGTAAAACTATTAATGCCTTTATCCTGCCTCTCATAATCTAACTCTTACTTAATTTTCCAGCCGGCCTCTCACTGCTTCCTGATGCAAACCATTGCTGAAGCCACACAGAACTACTTTTAGCTTCCTGGGTAGACTAAGTAGATTCATACATTGCACTTAAAAAAAAAAAAACCTCTTCCTGAATGCTCTCAGTCAAATTTCTTTTCCCTAGAAGAGCCTTGTTTTAATACTTGATTCAAATATCATCCTTTCTTCCCAGCTTTTCTCCGAACATTCACAGTACGTCCACTTTTTTGCCTTTAGAGTATCCTATATATTTCTCTATTGAAGTCCATAATAAATGGAGGAAAGAGTCATCAGCTTTGGAGTCATACAGTGGAGTACTTGAGAAAAATTTAGAGAAGAGTATCATAGTGATTAATGTGTTTGGAAAATAGGAATTTGAAGGTACATTTAGAAGAATTTAAATATAGTAGATTGTTGGAAATGGTCTGTTACAGATATGAAAAATTAAATAATTATTTATGAAAAATGATTTTCCTTTCTGCCCAGAAAGAAAGAGGGGGAAATGGTATTAAGCATCTTTTTGAGGCCTCATTGGCTTCTAGCCATAATCTCATGGTATTTCTTTAGTGTGGACACTTAAATCTATTGTTTCTTTGCTCCGTCACATCTGTAGCTGGGGAAATTTTCATCCCAAAAGAGATCTCTTTCTCATAGCTCACTTCGTTAACATCATATTAATGAGGTTTGTGAAATAATAGAGATTTATATTGGTCTGTCCTGGTTCCTGGCACAGAGCTTCTAAAACCCTTGTAATTTCCTAAGTGATAAGAGTAGCATTTTTTGTTTTAATATTTGGTCTTTGACCCTGGTTGCTGACAAAGAGCTCCCAGATCCCTTGGAACTTCCTGGGTGATAGGTGTGTCTTTTGTTTTAATGAGGAGACTCTTGGGCTTGTGAATAACTTCAGGAAAGGGGCCAGTCACCAGAAAGACCAAGCCATGATTAGAAGCTTGGAAATTTCAGTTCCACCTCCTATCCTCTAGGAAGGGGAGGGGGCTGGAGATTGAGTTAATGATCGATCATGCCTACATGTTGAAGCATTTGTAAAAATACCAGTAGTACAGGTTGGGGGAGCTTCTGGGCTGGTGAACACATAGGAGGGTAGCATGCCTGGAGAGAGCATGAAGCTCTGTGCCCCTTCCCACATACCTCACCCTATTCATCTCTTCCATCTGCTGTTCTTGAGTTATATCCTTTTATAATAAGCTGGTAATCTAGTAAGTAAAATGTTTTCCTGAGTTATATGAGCCAGTCTAGCAAATTAATCGAATTGGGGAGAGGGTTGTGGAAATCTCTGATTTATAGCTGGTTGGTCAGAAGCACAGGTGACAACCTGAACTTGCGATTAGCATCTGAAATAGCAACTGTCTTGTGGGACTGAGCCCTTAACTTGTGGGATCTGATTCTATCTCTAGGAAGATAGTGTCAGAATTGAGTTAAGTTACAAGGACACCTACCTGGTGTTACAGAATTGCTTGATGTGTGGAAAACCCACACATATGGTGTCAGAAATGAAGTAGAGTTGTAGTAGACTGTGGTGCGTTCTTTCCCCATACAAGGTCAAAGGTGAAAATTCCACAATTCACAGCTGTAAGATGATGGTCTCTTTCAGAATTTCTCATTGACCCAATTTATGGCAAAAACATGAGAGGAGGATGATTCTGTCTTATTCACAACTGTTTTTTCCTCAGTACTTAGAATAGTTCCACGTTAGTAATTAAATATTTGTTGAATGGGTTATAATGGTAGAATGAATGAATGAATGCAGTATTCGAATGCATGAATAAGAGAATGATTGCTGTGTCAGTACAACACAATGAAAAGTCATTGAGAAAAAGGTGGTGTGAGTCAGTTAAATTTTCTTGGAGAAAATGATTCAAGTCTGGGTCTTGAGCTCTACTAGTACACAGTAAGCATTCCTTCCTTTGTGATCCCATACTGTTTCTCATGCTGGATTGAAATTGTTTCTGTAACTGCTCAACTTGGGAGGAATGTGTCTTGTCATCCTGTATTCCCTCCAGTGTCTAAAACACTGCCTTGATTATGGAGAAGAGAAAGCCTGGGTTTTGTTGGAAGAATTCACTTGATGGCAAGATCAGAGTTGTAAATGCTAAAATACTAGTACTTTGTGGGTTTGACACCTATTATTTAGATTTTTTTTTTTTTTTTGCTGTACGCGGGCCTCTCACTGTTGTGGCCCCTCCCGTTGCGGAGCACAGGCTCCGGACGCACAGGCTCAGCGGCCATGGCTCACGGGCCCAGCCGCTCCGCGGCATATGGGATCCTCCCAGACCGGGGCACGAACCCGTATCCCCTGCATCGGCAGGCGGACTCTCAACCACTGCGCCACCAGGGAGGCCCTATTTAGATATTTTGAAAATACTTGAAATCTGACATACCATAGAGTAATGATTTCAAATTAAACAAAAGTGCACAAATTTAGAAAGCATTTTTCTATACTTTAAATATTTTCAAGAGATAGAAACAATGCTAATATTCTAATCATAATTATTCTAGTTCACAGGCTTTCTAAATATGTGGAACATGCAGAGTTGCCTATACTATTCTATCTAGTAATAATATATATATATATGATTATATATAATGAAAATGTATTTGTCATTTCTATTTTCATAAATTTTAAAATTTAACAGGTTTTCTTTCTCTACTTGTTTATAAATTCTTATATTTGAAATGTATTAAGTGTTTAGTTTCACTGATCTGCAATCAGTAATTAATTTAGAGATTGACCAGCTGAGGAGACTGCTATAAGAATTAAGCTAATGATAATGCTATGACATAATTGTTGAAGACTGGAAAAATGGTGGTCTGTTAGTAACTTAACGTGTATTGTGTTGAGTTTGTCATGTAACCTCATCTAATCTTGGTTTATCAGTCTTTGAATACAAAGTAGAATTTGGGAGGGAGGATAGGAAGCAGGGTTTATTGGAAGGTTGCTGAGAAGCTCACACATTTGAAAGAAAGCTTGAACAACCAAACCAAGTCTTAGGAAAACCAGTAAGCCGAGTTGCTCTGTCAGAAACTTACCACTGAGCGCCGTTGTCAGGACACATCTTCAACTAGTCAGTCACTCGTTCAAGAGCCACATTCCCAGGAGAGCCTGATTGGTCTAGATTGAGTCACCATGATTAGTATATTTTCAGTATCACATGGGATGAGGCAGGAGTAGTAGTTCTCCAAAAGAAACACATGATCTATATCAAAAGGAAAGAGGGAAGTGATGATGGGCTGGTACAAACCACAGATGGGGCACAATAATAGCTAATGGGACAATATATGCATCTGAGATTGCATTTTTCTAGTGTTTCATGAAACTGAATTAAACCGGAGTTTTAGTGTTCTTTTGTTAAATCAACTTTGTCAATGACTAATTTATATATGTATACAGATTTTAATTGTATACAACTCTATGAGTTTTGATACATGTACACATTGTGTATGTATACATTGTGTACCAGTCCCCCTCCCTTCAAGATTTCCATCGTATTAGAAAATTTGTTCTCTTTTCCTGTCAGTAACCCTCAACGCTGCTGCAGGCAATCATTGATCTGATTTATATTGCCACATTTTGGTAGTTTTGTCTGTTCTAAAACTTCATATAAATGGAATCATATACTATGCAATCTATTGTGTCTGGCATTGTTTACTCAACATAATATTTGAGGTTCATCCATATTGTTGCATGTATCAGAAATTCATTTTTATTATTGAATAACAGTCCTTTGTGTGAATATGCCACAGTCTTGTTTATTCATTGGTTGATGGATATTTTGGTTGTATCTAGTGTTTTGGTATTATGAATAAAGTGTCTATGAATATTTATATACTAGTCTTCAGTGGACATATGTTTTTATTTCTCTTGGGTAAATTCCTAAGAGTGGAATTGTGGTACTATATGTTAAGTGTTTGTTTAACTTTACATAAAACTATCAAACTGTTTCCAAAGTGGTTGTGCCATTTTACATTCCCATCAGCAATGTGTGAGAGTTCTAGTTCTCCAAATCCTCACCATCATTTGGTGGTGTTAGTCTTTTTAATTTCAACCACTTTAGTGTGTTTGAAGCAGATTTCTTTGTGGTTCTCTTTTTAAAAATTAACTTTATTGATAATAAAATGAACCCCTTTTAAGTGTACAATTTGATGAGTTTCAACAGATGTAAGTACCTACATTACTACCACCACCACAGTCATTATCCCTAAATTTCCCTATTGTCCCTTCCATACCATTCCCCACTGATCCTAAGGAATCCTTTATCTATCTGCCTTCTTTAACTAGAGATTAAAATAGTCTTTCCTAGAGTAACACATACCTGAAATCATATAGTATTTTCTCGTGTCTGACTTCATTCATTTAGCATAATGTTTTTGAGATGTACCCATGTAGTTGAATGTATCTGTAGTATGTTCCTTTTTATTGCTGAGTAGTGTTCCATTGCACCCAGACACTGTGGTACACCCAAAACAACATTTACCTGTTGTTGGGCATTTGGGCTGCTTCTAGTTATTGGGTATTGTGATTAAAGCTGCCATGAACATTAGTATACAAGTCTTTGGGAAATATGTTTTAATTTCTTTTAGATAAATACTTAAAAGTAATATTGCTAGGTTATATGTTTACCTTTATATATAAAACAGTTTTGAAAGTGATTGTACAATATATGAGACTTTCTGTTGTTCAGTGTTATTGCCAAAACTTGTATCATCCTATTTAATTTTAGCCATTTTATTAGGTATGTGGTGGTCTCTTATCATGGTTTTAATTTGCATTTCTATGATGACTATTTAATGGGAACAGCTTTTTATATGCTTATTGGCTATTCATATATCTTTTTTTGAAAAGTTTCTGTTCAAATCTTTTGCCCATTTTCTTACTGACTTGTTTGTCATCTTATTGAGTTACAAGAATTCTTTTTATATTCTGAATATAAATCCCTTCTTGGACATTTATACATAGCAAATACTTTTCCCAGTCCATGACTTACCTTTTCATTTTCTTAGAGGTGTCTTTCAAAGAGCAAATTTTGAAATTCGTCATTTTTTTCTTTCATCTTTTGCCTAGCCAGTGTTGTCACGATTTCCCACTGTGTTTTCTTGGTGTCCTCATTTGTAAAATGAGGGGGTAATATGAGAGTTAAATGATCTAATATGAGTAAAGCACCTAGAGAATACATAGCACCTAGTAAAAACTATATAATGTTAGCTACCTTTATTGTTACTACAACTCCTTTACTCAGAAGTTATCATTGAAGTTTTTGGATGCTGTCTGTACATCCCTGTCTCTTCTCCCTCCCCTCTCAAGATATCTCATTGGCATTTTCTTTAGGGGTCATTTGTTTAAAAATATAAAAAGACCAAAGCCAAGATTTTCTATATGTGTAGGGGATGATTTATATTAGATGATGTAGCTTTCAAATTTTATTTATTTATTTATTTATTTATTTATGATGCTGTAGTTTTATAATCTACCAGTTTGCCATTTCCCTTCCCCCAAAAGGTCTAAAGCCCACCATGAGTGTCATGGTTTTCTCCTTCTGTTAAGGCTGAAGATAAGAATATTTCTTACAGCCACCTCTGACCTTGACTTCCACTATACTTTAAACATACCTCACATGTCTTCCAGTGGACTCTGAGAAATAACGATTAGAGGGTGTTGTCAAGTTTTGCTAAAGAGAACTTAGAGGCTGGGATTCTAATTGTGGTAAATTAACTGATTAAAAATGTCATGGACATAATTAGCATAAAAGCAATAATAGTTATACCAAAATGGATTTTCATACTACCATAAACTAGGTCAAGGCAAGATACTGTTTTTTAAATATGTTGCAGTCTGCTGAAGATCCACTGTAGTGTGTTTGAGTCGGTCCCAGAAATAGAAATATTGTGTTTATTCTCTGTTTCTTTGGCCAAATATTTAATCATTCCCTATTATTATATTCCTGTTTGTAGAATGAGAGATATAATATCTTCCTAGCCAAAAAAGAAAAACAAAAAAACAAAAACAAATTAACAATGGGATTATTTACATTTAGCGAATGATAACGTGGTTCTTATGTGATCAGTATCATTTCTAGTCTATAATCTAGGTTTTTCTAAATCTAATCCCTTTTCTAAAGGTATCCCCTCTATCTGTGCTCTCCTGAGCCCTAGATCAGGTACCAGGCATACCCAAAGTCTAGCATGGTGCCTGGCAATGAATAGGCCTTTGGTAAGTTTGTTGAACCAAACTTTTAATTTTACCCTTTATTTCTTGAGTCTTTATTGTTTCCCTTTCCATGAATTCTCTTTGAACTCAAGAAATCACTATTCTTTAAAAAAAAAAAAAAAAAGGAAAACAAAAACTTATCGAAGCCATTCTTCTTGCAGGTCCTATCTTTATACTTTTCATATTGTTTCAAGAATCAGTTTTACTTACTTTCTTATTTCCCTTGTATTTCTTAGCCTTTTATGATATAGTTTTTGCTAAAACTGTTTTCAAATATGTCTAACAGTCTCTTCTTAGGCCTCATTATATTAGACTATTTTCACATTTTTTATTTTGTCTAATCCCTCCTTACAGTACCTTCATTGCCTCTCTATGACATATTCCTGGTCCTTCCCTTTCTATCTAACCCTTCCATTTTTATTGTTTTGTTTTGTTTCTAGCTTTCTCTTCTCTTTTTTTTACATATATGAATTCCCCAAGATTCTTTGTCTCACTTTTCTTCACCAGAGAGTAAAAGAGGGAGGGAATTAAAGTATTTCTAGGGCTTCAAATAAGCAGGTGTTTTACTTAATCTGGCTCTGATTTTTAAAATTACTTTTTGTCTCCTTTTGGATATTACCTGAACTTCTCATAGTAAAATTAATTGTTGAATGGATTTTTTTCCATGCTAGAAGACATGCTATGTTATGTCCATTAATATATCTGGTACATAGTTGGCAATTACAGTCATTCCTCGGTATCCGTGAGGGATCTCTTCCCGCTGCCCCTGGGGATACCAAAGTCCACAGATGCTCAAGCTCAAGTCTCCGAGTGGTTCTGCATCCTCGAATTTAGCTAACTGTGGATTGTAGTACCGTCGAATGTATTTATTGCAAACAACAACAACAAACCAAATATTAGTGGACCTGTGTGTGGTTCAAACCTGTGTAGTTCAAGGGTCAACTGCAGTACATATTTGTGAAGTCAACAAATGATATCCTACTATTACCTCAAAGTTAACATTGTTCAAAGTCGAATTCATCTGAAATTTTCCTTTGCTTCTACATCTACCCATTATTCAGTGTCCATATCAAATGCTGTCCCTTTTCTGAAACTTTCCTTAATCCTCACAGTCAAAAAGCACTCTCCCTATCCTATATTTCTTTAGCAAATCATACTTTTATTGTATCTTCATTCTGAATTACATTTTACTTATTTATGTACAGTTTATTATGTACATAAGGTTGAGGTCAGGGATTAACATTCTATCCCAAAGCAAATACATTATTTAAAATAATATAAGATCTTAGAAGAGGAAAAGGGTTGAAAGTGAAGGCGTGGGGACTTCCTTGGTGGTCCAGTGGGTAAGACTATGCACTCCCAATGTGGGGGGCCTGGGTTCGATCCCTGGTCGGGGAACTAGATCCCGCATGCATGCCGCAACTAAGAGTGCACGTGCTGCAACTAAGGAGTCCAAAACTAAGAGTCCGCATGCCGCAACTAAGACATGGCACAGCCAAAATAAATAAATAAATAAATATTTAAAAAAGAAAGTGGAGGTGTGTCCTGGTACCTTCTGAATAGTATTGCCCCCTTCCCCATCTTGCTACTTTTCATTTACCCTTCAGTCTTAGTTGAGACATTATTTCATCCAGGAAGCTTTCTGTGAGCCTTAAGCAAGTCTCCACTGTGCTGCTTTTCTTTGTACTCCTCTAGCATCATTCATTTAGCAAGTGATTATTGAGTGCCTTTTATATACTGGCATTGTGCCAGGCAGCAGGAATAAAGTGGTGAACAAAATTAATATCATCTCTTGTATCATGGAGACTACAGTCTAGTGAGAAAGGCAGACATAAAACAAATAATCACTAAGTAAGTAATTATCAATTGCTATGAAGAAAAAGTACAGGGTTCTTTGTGAGAGTGAACCTATTGGGGGGGTGTTGATCGGAGAAGAGTTTTTGGAAAAAGTATATCTAACAAAAACATCAATTATGATGATTGAGATTCAGCCAGACAAAGAATAGGGAAAAGGGCATTCCATGCAGATATAGTATCTTAAAAGGCCCTAAGAAATAAACAAAAAACTTGATGCCTTTAAGGAACAAAAAGGCAGGGCCATTTTGGCTGAAAATGTAGTATTTACTCATACAGATGAGGAAACTGAGGCTCAGGGAGGTTCAATGAGTATAGAATATATACTAAGGTCATCAAAGTAATAAATGGGAGAATCTAGATTGAAATTTTGGACTTTATAAATTCTTAGTGTTCTTTCCATTATACCTTGGCATTCCCTAGTGAAAATTTGAACAAAATCTTTCCAAACTCTGGTATTTTGTTTCTTTTCCAACATCATAGAATATTCTCTGACCATTTTCTATTTTTTAACAAAGAAGATATTTGTATGTGGAACCATTGCCGTCAACAGAAAAGGGATAATTGACCTGGCACCAGGCAGGGATGCTTCTATTGAATTTGTGGCTTTGAAAACTGATTTTAGCATTTCCTTGACTCTAAGGATTTCTGAGCCTCCAGAGTTGTCAGGGTTCTGTGGTATCCACTGTCTTTAATAATCTGTGGATTTCTTTGATTTTTGCCAGTGAAGCGTTAAAACTTTCAAAATTCATAGCAAGTATCTTACACTCTACTTTGTTTCCATTCAACAGTATAACTTTGTAAACTTGACCTACCTCTGGCAAAAATTTAAGTTAACATTTCACAAAATACACAAACTCCTTTTTGCAGTTGATCTCCACACAGCTGATAAAACATCCAAGTGTTAGCTTCCCCCCTCCTCCCATTTTGATGTGGATGTGGATGGGAAAGGGGAGGGAAGAAGTTGTTACGATGCAAAGGCAAAGTTGGAAGAGTCATTATTTTCCTCCAGAGAATCTTCTTTATTACACTGTAATGACGTACCACAATCCAGGAAGTAACAAGCGTGTTTGCTTAGTAGCCTTCAAAAATGTCCAAATCATGGCACATGTGTTTACCTGTATTCTAGGTAATTGGTGACTTGTTAGCTTAGAGACCAATTTCAGGAATGTTTTATTTAAGGAGACTCCCCCAGGGATGCTCATGCTCCTTTTGTAACCTGATGTAATTGTGGTGTGTTTATCAAAGACCTTTTGATACATTTTTTCCTTCTAAGTATTCTTTTCTTTAAGAATAATGATTGTAACAAAACACAATGAATTTAATTCCTGAGTTAATTTTAAAATTCATATTGGCATTTTTCATTTGTGATTTTATATCTTGCTTCTCTCAATCTGAGGAAGGAAATAATGTTAAAAGATTACTTTAAGGTACTGATTTTACTTGTTCTAACACCCTTAAACATTGGTTCTGTGGGTGTTTTGCTTGAATGAGGACCGTGGAATTAAGCTTTTTATGACTCAAGATTTGGAGATATTAGATGCCAAATGTATGTTTTTTAAATTATCTAAAACATAGTTTTATTATAGAGAGGGAGAAAAACATTTAATGGAGAATATTTTTTATCACTAAGGAAACACTTATTATTTTGTTTAAAATTTCAAAGTATACTTATTTTCCTTTACAGTGTTTTCCACCCCACTCCACTCCACCCCTGAGCATTTTTCTGTTTCTTTAAATGTCTTCTCTGTTTTTTGTTTGCAGGCAGCTATCAATGGTGTAATACCCCAGGAAAATGGCATTCTGAGAAGGTATGTTATAAGGTACTTAGTAGTAAAATGAGAATTTAGCAAAGCAAAAAAGAGACAGTTGTTAATTTTTTTGGTTTCACTTTTTGATAGAGCACTTTGTGATGATCTTTGATGTATAAGTTCATTAATACAGTTATTCTCCTTTCAGACATTTTTATTAGTCATATTAATTTCCTAAAGTCTCCAGTGTCTAAATGTATAATGTTATTTCAGATTGGGTGATACCACTTTTAAATGTGATTTTATTTTATTTTTAAGGAAACTTTTCAAGGTCATCTTCTAATTCATAAGATGGAAGGAACTGAATCCTTTAAACTGTTAGTAGTGAGAAAATGAGACATGTCTCAGGAACTCCAGAGCATGGTTATCATCTAACTATACAGGCTTTATCTTCAACCTTACTAATTCTTTTTTTTTTCCTCCCTTTGGTTTCTAAATTAAATTTATGTTAATTTGCAACAATTTGAGTAAGTCCTTAATAATGAAACTTCCCAGAGCACTGAGCTGTTTTACCTGAAGTATACGGTGTTAACATGTGGAATAGTCTTCCTGGTTTTGTGTCATTGCCAGAAGGTAAAATTGGAAGATGATGCCAAGAGAACTATAGTAATTACAAAATAATTCCTTAAATTAAAAATAAATTCATAACTTTTCTTAAAATTGGAGACTGGTTCTGGATTAAAAGAGCACATTATAAAGCCATAGGAGGTAAAACCATTCTCCCTTACAAGTGTGGTTTAATTACTTGATATGCCCCCCCGTCCCCCCCGCAGTTCAAACTTTGGCTTGAATTTTGGTGGCTGGGATTTCTAAGTCACTGAAGCATGATCTGCTAAGTGCAGATGAGGCAAACAGAAACAGCAGACTACGAATGAGGTTGTTTTGGAGAGGAAGAAAAGTGCTGTTGCAAAAACATCAAAAAATTTACCATGAACTGCAAAATGTGCTGTACTTTATAGGAAACTGTGTATATTTAGAAAGGAAGAAAAATTCTGTTTGGTACCTACCACCCTTAGTGATTAATGGTTTTTAGGTGAAAGCAATGATAAACAGACCTATTCTCCACTTTTTCTTTTTTGAAAACTGCCAGAATTTCATCCAGAGTAAATGTGGCTGATTTCCAGAGTCTGTACCAAATTTTCTGTGTTGGTTTGTTTTTTGTTTTGTTTTGTTTTTTTGGTCAGAAGCATTCAGTTCTATTGAAGACCTTGTCTAGAAAGCAAGCCAGATGATTACAAAAACTTCCTTCAAGATTATTTTTTTCCTTGCTTTAGAAGGTTTTAGACTGCTAAATATGGCTCCAGTTTTATTCTTGAGTAAATGTTATTCCACTTTTTGTGCTCAAATTTTTGCTTGCTAAAAACCCTTGTGGATTCAGCTGCTAGGTTCTGAGTACATAATTGGATGTATCTTACAATTAATAGTATTTGCTATGGGTGAACTGTAGAAATTCCCTCATCCCTGGAAACATCCCATCTCTCCTGTCACAGAAGATACTTTTTGGTTAATATATTTTATAGCTAGAGATTCAGTAGGGAATTGATTTCTAATAAGGTTACTATAATATTTGGGGTTTAACTTTCATCAGAATGGGTTTTTGTTTGTTTTGTTTGCTTGGTAAAGGAATGAATCATATGTCCACAAAAGAAAGTAATAGTTTTCAACTATTTCCTTCCTAACTTTGTTCTTTAGTTTTGAAATCACCGTGGATTTGACAGAACTGAAAATTACTCTTATATGTCTACTGACCAGAAAGGAAAGAGGGCTCTTTGTACTTTCTCATAGATTTAACACTGAAAGTGGAAGACACAATGCTGGGAATGGTATATGTAGGCAGTTTAAAAGGATCTTTGTTTTGTGTGTTTGATATTTGTAGTAAGTTGATTATAGTATGTGAAGACAACTAACTCTTAATTTGTCAGTTTATACCTTAGCAGAGAAAAGAGCTACCAAAAAGAGTTGTTTTTTTTTTTAATATGAATTATTTTTGGAGGGAGAAGAACCTAATCTCTGCGCTTTATAGCTTTTCTTGAAATCAGATGTTTATGTGAATTCAAAAGTGGGAATTTGTTTTTTTAATGTGCCCATAAGTTCAAGGCAAAGAAACTAACTTTTTTAAATACTTAAGGCACTGTGCTGGGTATTTGATATGGTTTTCTTTATTAATACCCATTAAAACCCTTAAGAAATAAATGCTCATATTTCATAGATGAGGAAATTCAAGATTAGAGAATTTATAGATTCACTGAAGGCCACAAATATAGTAGCTGGTGAAGTCTGGATTTTCTCATTTTAAAAACACATTTTCTCATTTTTAAAACTGGTTTTTAAAATGGACATATTTTAAAAATATGGACATATCACATATCACTCTGTCCTCTTCAAGGTCAGTAACCCAGGCATGTCACAACTTTTAAGATTTTTTCCTTTGGGTAAAGAAGTTGAAATTTAATACACGTATATAACATCTTTCTTCCACAGCTTTGTTTTAACAGTTATTATTTTACTTGTAGGCAAGTAAAGGCATTTTACAGGTAGAGAGAATAAGGCATGAAGTGACTTGGCTCAGATGATACAGCATGATGTTGATGAGTCAGTAAGCAAGTCTTCCATCTCGTCTTCCAAGGCTTATTTCACTAGACAATATATTGCTAATACAGCATATTTATAAAGTGTAAAAATATGCAGTCATAATCTAAACCATTCATTTAGTCATAAGCAAACATCAAGTATGTACATGTATATTTACTACATCTTGTTGTAATATTTTATTTATTCAGGATATTGTCCAGAGCCTTTTAAAAAATTATTTTTTGGAGAAAACTATTGTTAGAAAGGAGCACTAATGAATTACTTGTATTAGTAGAGAGTAGATGCTATGTTTTATAAAAATTTTATGAATTAATAGTGTAATTTTACTCATTGACTAAGTGGGTGGTATTTATCAACTCATTTATTTTATGATCCAGACAGATATACTGTATATTTCTTTGTCTATTGTTTAATTCATTGAGGAAACCTAGCGAAGACAGGTTTGTTTTCAAATCTTGAGCATTATTATAATAGCTTTCAGAATATATAAGTGCTGAGGTTTTCTGATTTAGAAAATGTCCGTTTTGGCCAGTTAGTCTTTATTTATTGTCTTTTCTGATACCCATTTAAAAAATCTGATCTTTTTCTAGAGACAAATTTATCTTTAAGACACATTTTTTTTGCACCTAGAGGTTTTACCATGGGATGGACTTTTAAAAATTGAAATAAACAAGTGCAGAGTTTCTGTTTACTTTGCTTTGTTCACTGTCTTCCAAGGATCTGTGTGGTTTGTAGAGGAAAGTTGAGTAAGGATAAAAACACTCCTTTAGTTGAAGTTTAGATCTAAAATAGATTTCTCCATAGAGTTTGCCTTACCACCCAGTGTCTTTTTTTTTCCTCTTTCTTTTAAATTATTGATTAACTTGAAAAGAATAGTGAGAAGGTTAAATTATAGGATGGTAGTCTTCATAGATGAAAAATCTTAAAAACAGTTTTTTTTTGACTCAACAGTTTTGGATGCCTTTGCACTCTTTGGATATCAGTGAACATTAGTCACAACTAACAAAATCATTCATTAACTGGTAATCTCTTTTCCTCTCTCTCTCTCTTTTTTTCTTTTGATTGCTAGTAAAAAAAAACTAATGTAAATTCATTATTTTTGTTGATCTCGAAATAGAGTAATTATAGCTAATAAGAAAAATTTCAAGAGATAGCTTTAAAAAAATCCTCTTTGTGGCTGAGAAACATACCAAAGAGCGTGCTCTGATTAGAAATATTAAACTATCTTCTAGAGTTAGGGTTTGGTAAAGGGAAAAAAAGCACCACACTAGCACCTCTTTCAAAACAGAGGGGATTTCATATAGGGAATGAGTTACACAAATATATAGTAGGTTGAAAGAGCAGTAATGACTGCAGGAAACAACTGGACCATCAGGCCCACATGGGGGTGGGTTCTGCTGGTCGATGAGGAAGGGAGCCTAGGACAGGAGGAGACTTAAAGCTGAGAAGGGTGGGCAGAGCCGGGACTGTATGGGGCAGATCCATGGCACCCACTCCAGGAAGCCTGCTCTAGGACAGACCTTCCCAGAAGAGGCCCCTATTGACCATCAAAGGGCACAAGGTCACTCCTGGTACTGGAAGAAAAAAGGAAAGAGCTTGGGAGAGGTTGAAGTTAGCAGAACTTTGGAGCTCAGAGGAAGGGCCCTAGGAACTTGGCCCCAGACACATGAGAAAGAAGTCCTGCTCAGCTGATACTGGTATTTCTGACAGGATGCAGAGGCTTGTTTCGAAGTATTGAAAGAAAATAGAAGCTAACTTCAGTGGTTGATATTGAAACAAAGTGGGTGTCATTGTTACGGCGTTGTCAGTGCTAGGGTAACGTTGATAGGATCAGTGTGTAAACTATAAGAAGAGAATTTTGTCTGTGTCTGTGTGTGTATACGTGTGCTGTTACTGTCCTTGTTTCTGTTATGATCATAAAGCCATGGTTGATATTTACCAGTTTCTTCCACTATTTATTCTATATTCCCTCTGCCAGTGCCTCAGATAGTCAAGGTTCTCTGCTTCGTGGGACATCTCAAACATTCATTCTTGAAGAGTTAGAATCCTCAGTGGACTTACCCTTTTTAAAAAATTGGTTGTAGTTTCCCACTAACTCTTAATTTTGGACATACTCTAGAAAACAGTCCATTGCATAGCAACAACCTGATTTTTTTTCTTTGGTAATCAAGACCAGCTAGTACCTCCTCCTTTGCTAGTTGATTCAGTAGCATGAGGAGTATAAAATGGCCAACCGGCATTCTCAAATTCTAATACAGTGGAAGTACTGTGGAAACATTACATCCTGTGATCTCTGAACCATCAGAGCCCAAATTTGCAGGAAGCAAAAATTTGGTAAGTTATTAGGCATAAAAAGGGGAACCCTTACCACGACTTAATTCCCATACTCATTTTTTTCCTGGCAATATGAGATATATCACTGTGTTTTGGTCATTGATATAAAGAATATACCACATCCTTTAAGGTGGAGCCCCAAGCTTTGACGATATTCTCTCCCAACCTGTGGCATAACTATCTTCACCATTACACTGTTCAGTCAAGCTAGGTGCTTCTGGGTAATGATATACACCAGTGATACCAGTGCTGCACTTCTCTTACTGTGAAATGAGTTCCTTGGTTAGAACCAGTGTCGTGTGGGAAGCCATAGATCAATAAGGCATTCCCTAAATCCATAAATGGTGGTGCTGGCAGAAGCATTGCTGTCAGGGGAGTCAATTTCATATTCAGAAAAGTGTCTTTTTAGGTAAGAACAGATCACTGCCCCCTCCATTATAGAAATGATCCATTACCAGACCCTTGAGGAATGGGGCCGTATTGAGAGCTCCTTATTGGTCTCTGTTTGCAGTTTAGGCACTCAGTTTCCTTAGCCAGATTCAGACTTGGTGAGGGTAAGTTGATGCTGTTGTGCCTATGCCTAACCTCTATCCCTATTGGCATGGCCACATTGTACATTAATGCATTGAGTAGTCCTGGGGTAGTAAGGGAATAAGCTAACTGACATCAACAGAACAATGTCATCTTATCCATATTGAGAGCCTTTTTTTTTTGAGTGGATAGCTTGTAGATAGCAGTCACCCCATGACATATATTCACATTTTGTGTTCATTCTAAATGATCCATTTCCAATCCTCTTCCCCAGACTTGTGTGTCAGCCAATTTTCTTTTTATTCTTTCCAAGCTCTGATCAGCTGGGCAACCCATTAACTATTGCCTGTGATTCAATGTAGATTTGTATCTCAGGTTATTTCTCCTTCTAAATGAAGTGGTCAACCTGTGGTACAACCTTAAGTTCTCCCCACTGGGAGGCTTTTCTTTCACTACTGTCTTTCAGGGATATCTTTGATTGGGATTGTAATGTTTCAGCAGTCTGTTTTTGGTTGGTACCAGCATATTATACATAACCATTTTTTCCTTTCCCAGTCCAAATGTTTTTCTTTCTCAGTTAGCTTAGATATCTCTTATGCACTGATGAGAAATACCAGGTGCAGCAGCCAGCCATGTACCGTAATATGCTTCTGACTCCTGGACCCCAAAACTTCACCATGGTGAAGGCCTCTGCATTTTCGTGGTGTGTATCTCCTAATCTCTAGCATGCATGTATCTTACCAAAGCATCTAAGTACTTGCTACTTTTGCTCTTCAGGACCAATCTACATTGTCATCACCATAATGTTTTGTGGAATACCTGGGTTATCAAGATCTATCCAGGCTAGATTATTATGCCAAAGAGCAAGAGAGTTGTTATAATCTTCAGGAAAATATAGTGAAGGTATATTGTTTACCCTGCTGAGAGGAAGCAAAATGCTTGTCATGGTGCTTGCAAATTAAAATAGAGGGGAAAAAAAAGTCTATGCAAGTTTAGTTGCTTCCTGTTGTCTCCTCCTACATAATAACCCTAATTCCATGAATTAGGAAGTCAATATGAGCTATCTATCGGCATCTGGGGAAAAAACTACAGGGTAGGTTAAATAGATTGAATGAACACTGTATGACTGGATTTAGGCCAAAACCTCATTTACCACCATAACTTCCATTTTTGTATCCCCAGGAATTAGTATTAGAGTTAGCATCTAGTAATCCCCTAAAGCTCTAGATATTTTCCTTTTTTCAGTACACAAACCCCTAGTAAATGGCTACAGGTCTCTTAGGGAAATTCTTAGAGGAAAATTTACAATACACATATGTGGCTCTGTTGCATTGTCTTTGGGGGACCAAGGACTTTGTGTTTGGCAACTGGGAGTGACTGTGACCCTCCATTATAGTTATAGAAGTTAGGATCTAGGCTGCCAGATCTAGGTTTCTGTTGTTTATAGATCAAGTAATATTTTAGTCAACTGACTTTTCATTTTGTTTCTTAGAAGTACCAAGTTCAGTAAAGCACTACTAAAGGTCTCTGCAGGTTGAAATCTTCTGATTGCCACATTTTGTCCATGCTGCCCGTTAACATCATTGCTCCCTCCTTTTTCTTGTTAAACTCTGCCATTTGACCTATGCATTCTGGGATCTCGTCATGCCTATTAGGGAGTCTTTTTCAGTGGTGTCATCTCCCCATGTTATTCCCAACCCACAGAAGACAGCCACTACAGATTTTTTCAAGGATGTAGATTCCCTCACTAATGTATTTTTCAGTGCTTTAGTGCAGTGTTCTCTGGGACCTCATGGATTATGTAGTAGGAGGATGTGTATAATATATTCAGGTTGTACATGGTTAATCCACTTTAGCATTCATATTTTTCTAAGCATCTGGATTTCTTCTACATTTTGCCAGGAAAGTTTGGGCATTTCCTCCTCATTAAATGTAGACTCCTTTGGGATTTAAGTTTCATTCAGTCGACAAGGAAACTATTAGAAATACTTACAACTGCTTAAGCAAATATATTATATTTGGCCCTATTCAAACTCTTTTGGTCAAACTCACTTAAAATTCATTTCTACAACTATTCCCTAGGTTTTTGCTGATATAATTTATCAAAATATTATAATTACTTTTGGATGTAAGCTGTCTTTTCTCAGTTAAGACATCGTACTTATTTTCTTGGAACATGCCTACATCTCATTTTAGAGGTAATAAGGAATGGTGGAGGTAGGTTTTGAGAATAGACATCCCCCTTCAAGGCAACTGTCTCAGGTAAGAGTATTCATAGTTTTTAAGCAAGAGGCTAATCTTCTCAGTCATGGGAGGAGGAGCTGTTTCTGCTTACAGAAGAGGCTCAGAGAGACTCCAGGGGTTCAAGATTCCAACATTCATCTGAATCCACTCAGGTATCCCCATTTCACATCTTAGGTTCTCACTCCTTCCACAACAGTACCTTAACTTTCACAAAAGAGACGTAGAAAGTATGTATATTCAACTTTCACTGAAAGTATGCAAGCTGCAAAATTAAATTTTGAGTCCAATTAGGAAGATCATACCTGTGGTTACAAGAAATAAGAAACTCTTTTTAAAGTGCCACTTCAGAAACTCTGTAACTTTCTTGTCATGAATTGAACTGAAATTTAAAAACCCCAAGTGTGTCATTTTATTCTGTAAGCTCTCCTTTAGAGTCAGAAGCAGCCTGCTCATAGTCCTTGTCGTCATTATTACCACCATAATGGTCAGGTCAGATAGTCATTTGGTTCCCTTCGGCACTTGTTTCAATAATGATAATTAATCATTATGCCAATGCATGGCTTGGATCACTAGTATCCCATTTTCCATTGGCAAGGAGCTCAGCAGTGCACTGAAGGTCAAGGCCATAATCAAGCCAGTTCCTGAATCCTTTGTTTCCTGGGACACCTCCATTATCAAGAAAATGAAACCACACTAGGGTATTTTTAACAGAGGGGATTTAATGTAGGATTGGTTACACAGGTGTGGAAGACTAGAAGAGCAAAAAAGTAAAACTGAAGTAACCTAGATATAATAACTGCTTCAGGAAGTTACCGCTTGAAGGTGTAGGGAACAAAGGGATTAACAGAACTTTGAAACTCAGAGGAGCTCTTTGAAGCTGAGGATCAGACCTCTGTGGAATGTATACTGTCCAGCCATTAGTGATATCTCAGAGGGAATGACAAGAAGCTGGTTATAAGAGTGCTGAAAAAAGCAGGAGACTGAAAGCTGTAGGGTGATGCTGATTGAAATGCATGCAAACAGGAAGAAGGAAGTCTTTCCTCCCCTCCTCCTAACTACTAATCTCTACCTAGTATCCTCTATTTGACAAAGGTCTATCAGGAAACCATATGCCAAAGGAAAAATATAATTTTGTAGAATCCTAGCCCCTGCATTACAGAATAGACTACAGAAGGATGAATTTGGAGTTAAGAAAACAATGTCAGTGACCAAACTGCTAATTAGCTGTTTTTCTTAGGTTCTGAGAAGTTGTGACAACATTTATATATGTGAAGTATTATTGCACAGATTCTGTTCATAGATGCCTAGAAAGCTCACTTTGGCTTCCAAACAGTGACATTCTTCCTGCTTTGGACATTTTCTCTGTTCTCACATTTTCCTTCCCACATTACTTTCCTTGACTCTGACAACTGGGAGAATGAATAGTTTTTTGTTTGGATCAGTGATTAGAGTGTCTGAACTCTGGTGAGATCTAAGCTAGTCACTTTCAAACTTTTTTGACAAGACCTACAATGAGAAATATTTGCAGTCCAAAATACACATATTACAAATATGTCCCAGAATCAAAAGTTTTATGAAATAATACTTGGCCCTAACTATTTAGTGAAAGATACTGATAATTTCTATCCTATCCTATTCTTTTCTATTCTTAATCTTATTCTGATTGTATTCTTTAAAAGACTTACCACAACTCAATCAATTATGTAATCTATAATTTGATAAACACTGATCAAAGCAACAGTGTGAAGTAAATGTAAATATTCTCTCCTTCTTAATTGTATAAACAATGCTTAACTTGGCAAGTTTTTGGTCATTTTTGTTGTTGTTCCTATTCGGACCCCCAACACATTATTTTTCTTTAAATTCAGGGTGAGAAGAAATATATTTTAGAACTGAGCTTGTAGTTCTGGTGGTGGAGAAAAATTATACAATAATGATATTTAATGGGAGCATTTCTTATGTTTCCTCCCTCCCTACTTTTCCTACTGAGGGGGGAAAAACAGTGACAGTATATATATGATAACTTAAGTCAGAGAAAAAAAATCCAAATTCTTCATAATTATTTCTGTACTCATTAGTTTGTCAAATATTTGTATATCTTCTATGTATAAAATCTTGAACTCAGCAGATGATACAGCCATTAAAAACACAAATGTGAGCTTCATAATTATTGATAGTGGTGAGATGTTAGAACTAGTCTGAGGTAGTAAAACATGCTCTGAGTTGAAAAATACTCAATCTGAGATATGAAAGATAAATATAATTAGCTAGAAGAAAGATAGAATTTGGGGATGGGATGGGAAGGAAAGAATATTCTTAGAAGGAATAGTTTTTATGTTACCTCATGAAATAGGAAGGATCAAGGTAAGACAAAAAACAAAAGGCTGTTCTGGCTATTAGCATAGAGAGATGGAGATAGCATAGCACAAGATGATGATGGGAAGGTAGATAGGATTCAGATCATATAGGGCCTTGTACGCCACTTTGACCATTTATATGAAGAGCAAAGGGGAGTATAGAAGAAAATGATATGAAGACATTTGTCTTTAATTTCACTCTAGTGGTGGTATGGGATGAAATGCAGGGAGGTAAGGGTATGTATGGAGAGATTAGTTAGGCTATTGCATTAATCCGTGCAAGAGGTGACTGTGGCTTGGACTAGGGTAACAGCTTCGGAGGGGAAAGGTAGATGACTTATCTAAAAGATATTTAGGAGGTAAAACTGAAAGGACTAGTTAGATGTGGGAGTTGAGAGAGAAAAAGAGGGCAAGGATAATGCCAGAGGTTTTTAGCTTGGGTAGCTAATATGTGGAATAAATGGGAAAATCAGGCTTGGGGAAACATTCATCGTTTAAACTTTGGCTATACTGGGTTTGAGGTTTGGGATCTTACTAAGTACTAGGCATTGTGCTAAGCTTTTCATACACATTATTTGATCTAATCCTTACAAATATAATTAATTTTCCTATTTTACAAATGAGACAGTTATTAAGTGGACAGAGCCACGATTTCATTTTTATTCTTTAAGAAGGGAGAGATTCAACCGTGTTTAAATGTTTCTGAGAAGAATCCAGAAGAGAAGGAGATGTTGAAGATAATGGAAGGGAAAGGGATAATCCATAATGTAAAGCTAATGAGTAGATGCGTATAGAATCATGTCTTCTCTATTTAGAGAAAGAGAGTGCATATGCAGGTTAGTTTGTGGATTTGATGTTAGAAAGGTAAGGGAATTTCTTCTTGATGGCGTCTGTTTTCTCTGCAAAGTAGGAAAAATATATTTTAAGACTGAGGAGTGAGAGGGAGAATGGAGGTTTAATGATGGTAAAGTTTCAGAATAGTTTTTGTGGAAAGTAGAGTTAATGAATCAATTAATGATTCGGTAAGTAAATGAGAGTGGGTTAAGAAGACACTGTTAGTAATTCACAGAGTTGAAAATGATGTTTTATCAGCATCATAACAGCATAAGGCAAAAATCTAATTAAATGAGATATGTGTGATACTGCTAACAGACATAGAAAGGCAAGGATGGGAGGGAGAGAGTAATGTGGCTTTCAGTCATTGGGAGAGATTTTGTGGAAGAATTAGAACTTACTTAGTCCATGATGCACAGGTAGGTAAATTTGATATGAAGAACAACACAAGCCAAGTACAGTTAAGTCCCCTCTATACAAATGAGTTCTGTTTCGAGAGTGCTTTCGTAAGTCCAGTTAGTTCCTTAGTTCAACAAAGTTAGCCTAGGTACCCAACTAACACAATCGGCCATATAGTATTGTGCTGTAATAGGTTTATAATACTTTTGCATCTTTGAAAGTTTGCAACTTGAAGGTTTGTATGTAGGGGACTTACTGTATGGAGTGGGTCCTTAGTGGTAATCTGTAGTTATTTGGTTGATGATAATCCTTCTTTTATGTCAATATTTCAGTGAATATGGGGGTGAGCCTATATCAGGACCTGCATTTGATCCAGCAAGTCACCCAGCTCCAGCTCCTGCTCCTGCTCCCTCTTCCTCTTCAGCATTTCGACCTGTAATGCCATCTAGGCAAATTGTAGAAAGGCAACCTCGGATGCTGGACTTCAGGGTTGAGTACAGAGACAGAAATGTTGATGTGGTACTTGAAGACAGCTGTACCGTTGGTAAGGTTTTTCCTACCATATAGCCTCCACATATAATTCATTAGGTAAACATTCAGTTTATATTCTTTTCTTTTGAGTTGACTGCTGACAAGAAGGAAAAAAAACAGTTTGATATTGTTTCATACAGATTATTGTGTTCTCATTTTAAATACTGTCTTCAGATTGAGGTAAGTTTGAGAATAATTTTTGTTTGTTCCACATATGCAGAATGGTATATGAAGCTGTTTTAGGGCAGATACAAATCAAACATCTCAGAGCTTTAAAAAACACAAGAATTATTAAGTATATTGATATCAGACTTTATAGCTGAAGCTCCTTCATTTTTAATACTATGATTAATGAGAAATCAGAAATAAGACATTTCCATCACTTCTTCTCCCTGCCAGCTAAATAAATGAGTAGTACTGTTCTCTCAAAGGAGACTCATAGTGTATGCCTGCCATTTTCAGACAAACTTTACCAAAGTTCTGTAGAGAAACTATGTTGAATTCATGTTTGATTCAGATTATTTGATCCATGTTTGTTGTAGAACTAGAAATTATATTAATTTCTATTTTAATATGGTTTTGCCTTATATCTAAATTTTAGATATTTCTGAAATTTTGCCTTTGTTCCTTTTTGGGGAGATCCTTTCCTAATTTATGTCATTTTATTAAATGAGGTACCAGTCTGTGGCCTGTTAGGAACTGAGATGCACAGCAGGAGGTGAGCGGCAGGCAAGCGAGCAAAGCTTCATCTGTATTTATAGCCGCTCCCCATCGCTTGCATTACTGCCTGAGCTCCGCCTCCTGTCAGATCAGCAGCGACATCAGATTCTCATAGGAGCTCCAACCCTACTGTGAACTGTGCATGCGAGGGATCTAGGTTGCACGCTCCTTAGGTGAATCTAATGCCTGATGATCTGAGGTGGAGCTGAGGTGGTGATGCTAGCTAGCACTGGGGAGCAGCTGCAAATACAGATTATCATCAGCAGAGAGGTTTGACTGCACAGAGACCATAATAAATCAATTGCTTGCAGACTCTTATGAAAACCCTATCAGTGAGTGGCAAGTGACAATTAAGCTGGATGTGGTGGCAAGGCTTTATAGTGGCAAGTGAGTTGATGTACTTCAATTGTATAGCAGTGTCTGGTGGCAGGCTTTAAGTCAGAATCCGACACTTATTTTAGTCCATGAGTGGCCCGCCCATTATTTTATTTACCACTACTATCCGCGCCTCTTTCCCACTCTGCGCACTTGTCTCAGTCACAGTTTTGGTAAGCCCACAAGCTAACCCTAGCCAAAATGAGTAAAAAACAAACGTCGCTGGAGAGCTTCTTTGAAAAGGGGGAAAGACCCAATGATGAGACAGCAGAAGACTCTAAGACTGCCAACAAAAAGAAAGCTGCATTTAAAAGAATATACCAAGACTCCTACTTAAATTACAGGTTCATTGCAACAGGTGATTGACATTCTCTAACCCCGATTTGTATAATATGTGGCAACTGGTTATCCAATGCAGCTGTGAAGCCTTCAAAACTGCTTTGCCACATGGAGACCAAGCACCCTGCATTAAAAGACAAGCCTTTGGAGTTTTTCAAAAGAAAAAAATGTGAACACAAGAAGAGAAGCAATTGTTGAAGGCCACCACTTCATCAAATGTGTCTGCACTGAGAGCATCATTCTTAGTGGCTAACTGCATTGCTAAAGCTAAGAAGCCCCTTACTATTGGTGAAGAGTTGATCCTGCCTGCTGCTAAGGACATTTGTCATGAACTTTTCAGAGGGGCTGCAGTTCAAAAGGTGGCACGTGTTCCTCTTTCAGCTAGCACCATAACTAGATGAATTGATGAAATAGCAGAGGATACTGAGGCATAATTGTTAGAGGATTAATGAGTCACCGTGGTACGCAATCCTGGTTGACAAGTCTACCGATGTTGACAACAAGGCAACAATGCTTGTTTTTGTGCGATATATTTTTCTAGAGGATGCTCATGAGGGTATGTTATGTGCATTTTTGTTGCCAACCAACACTACAGCTGCAGAACTATTCAAGTCTTTGAATTATTACATATTAAGAAAACTGAATTGGTCATTTTGTGTCAGTATATGCATGGATGGAGCAGCTGCCATGACTGGACGGCTTTCTGGTTTTGCAACTCGGGTCAAAGAGGTCGTTTCTCAAATGTAAGTCTATGCACTGTATCATCCGTAGAGAAATGCTGGCTAGCTGAAAAATGTCACCTGAACTTAACAGCATTTTGCAGGATGTGATTAAAATTATCAGCCATATTAAAGTACATGCCCTTAACTCACATCTGTTCACGCAGCTCTGTGAGGAGGAGGATGCAGAGTACACACGTCTTCTCTTACACACAGAAGTGAGATGGCTTTCTAAATGTAGATCACTGGCCAGAGTTTTTGAGTTATGAGAACCACTCCAGAGATTTCTTTTAGAAAAAGGGTCACCACTGGCAGCACATTTCAGTGCCACAGAATGGGTCACAAAACTTGCTTACTTGTGTGACATATTCAACCTGCTCAACGAACTCAATCTGTCACTTCAGGGGAGAACGACAGCTGTGTTCAAGTCGGCAGATAAAGTGGCTGCATTCAAAGCCAAACTTGAACTATGGGGGCAACAAGTGAACATTGGGATTTTTGACATGTTTCAAACATTAGCAGAGATTTTGAAAGAGACTGAGCCAGGGCCTTCTTTCTCCCAGCTGGTGCGTGATCACCTATCTCAGCTTTCAAAAGAGTTTGAGCATTACTTCCCAACCGCAGAAGACTGAACTGGGAAGGAATGGATCCATGACCCATTTGTGAATAAGCCAGGTGAATCGACTTTGTCCGTGCTAGAAGAGGATCAACTGCTTGAGATCGCAAATGACGGTGGCCTTAAAAGTATGCGTGAGACAACCTCAAATCTCCATACGTTCTGGATGAAAGTCAAGACGGAATATCCTGAGATTGCCACAAAAGCACTGAAAAGGCTGCTTCCATTTCCAACATCCTATTTTTGTGAAGCAGGGTTTTCTTTTTTTTTTTTTTTTTTTTTTTTTTCTTTTTGCGGTATGCGGGCCTCTCACTGTTGTGGCCTCCCCCGTTGCGGAGCACAGGCTCCGGATGTGCAGGCCCAGCGGCCATGGCTCACGGGCCCAGCCGCTCCGCGGCATATGGGATCCTCCCAGACCGGGGCACGAACCTGTATCCCCTGCATCGGCAGGCGGACTCTCAACCACTGCGCCACCAGGGAGGCCCTGAAGCAGGGTTTTCTGCAGTGACAGCAACCAAAGTGAGATTACGGAGTAGACTGGACATAAGCAACACACTTTGGGTGTCACTGTCTCCCGTCACCCCCAGATGGGACCATCTAGTTGCAGGAAAACAAGCTCAGGGCTCCCACTGATTCTGCATTATGGTGAGTTGTATAATTATTTCCTTATATATTACTATGTAAGAATAATAGAAATAAAGTGCACAATAAATGTAATGTGCTTGAATCATTCTGAAACCATCCCCCCACCCCGTCTGTGGAAAAACTGTCTTCCACAAAACCAGTCCCTGGTACCAAAAATGTTGGGGACCGCTGCATTACAGAGAAAAGCAAGTCTGTTAAAAGAGTGATCCATTCCCAAACATGAATCAGATTGTTATTCCCTTACTTTAAACCATTTAGAAACTTTCCATTGTTTTGGGGATAAAATTCAAATCTTTTAACATGACTCCTTCTTACTCACCATGCCTGAGTTGTGACGGACCTCTTTCAGTTCCTTGAATAGGTTATTAGCTCAGGGCCTTTGTACTTGTTTCTTTTTTTGCCTGGATTCCTCCCCTAGTCTAGTCCCTTCTCCCTGTGCCCATCCCCATGCCCCCAAATATTCTCCTATACATTCCTTTTTATTTTAAAAATGAGATATATACAGTATAGTTTTATTAACTATGGGTACATTGTTATACAGTGGATCTCTAGAACTGTTTCATCTTGAGTAAGTGAAACTCTATATCCACTGAACAGCAACTTCCCATTCTCCCCTCCTGCAAGCCCCCTGGCAGTCATCATTCTGCTTTCTGCGTCTATGAGTTTGACGACTTTAAATACCTTATATAAGTGGAATCACACAACATTTGTCTTTCTGGCTTATTTCACTTCATATGATAAGTGAAAGGCTCATCCATGTTATAGCATATTAAAGGATTTCCTTCCTCTTTAAAAGCTGAATAATATTCCATTGTATGTATATACTACATTTTCTTTCTTTTTTTTTATTAGTTTCTGCTTTATAACAAAGTGAATCAGTCATACATATACATCTGTTCCCACATCCCTTCCCTCCTGTGTCTCCCTCCCTCCCACCCTCCCCATCCCACCCCTCCAGGCAGTCACAAAGCACTGAGCCGATCTCCCGGTGCTATGCGGCTGCTTCCCACTATCTATCTACCTTACGTTTGGTAGTGTATATATGTCCATGCCTCTCTTTCGCTTTGTCACAGCTTACCCTTCCCCCTCCCCATATCCTCAAGTCCATTCTCAAGTAGGTCTGTGTCTTTATTCCTGTTTTACCCCTAGGTTCTTCATGACATTTTTTTTCTTGAATTCCATATATATGTGTTAGCATACGGTATTTGTCTTTCTCTTTCTGACTTACTTCACTCTGTATGAGAGACTCTAGGTCTATCCACCTCATTACAAATAGCTCAGTTTCGTTTCTTTTTATGGCTGAGTAATATTCCATTGTATATATGTGCCACGCCTTCTTTATCCATTCATCCGATGATGGACACCTAGGTTGTTTCCATCTCCGGGCTATTGTGAATAGAGCTGCTATGAACATTTTGGTACATGTCTCTTTTTGAATTATGGTTTTCTCAGGGTATATGCCTAGTAGTGGGATTGCTGGGTCATATGGTAGTTCTATTTTTAGTTTTTTAAGGAACCTCCATACTGTTCTCCATAGTGGCTGTACCAATTCACATTCCCACCAGCAGTGCAAGAGTGTTCCCTTTTCTCCACACCCTCTCCAGCATTTACTGTTTCTAGATTTCTTGATGATGGCCATTCTGACTGGTTTGAGATGATATCTCATTGTAGTTTTGATTTGCATTTCTCTAATGATTAATGATGTTGAGCATTCTTTCATGTGTTTCTTGGCAGTCTGTATATCTTCTTTGGAGAAATGCCTATTTAAGTCTTCGGCCCATTTTTGGATTGGGTTGTTTGTTTTTTTGCTATTGAGCTGCATGAACTGCTTATAAATTTTGGAGATTAATCCTTTGTCAGTTGCTTCATTTGCAAATATTTTCTCCCATTGTGAGGGTTGTCTTTTGGTCTTGTTTATGGTTTCCTTTGCTGTGCAAAAGCTTTGAAGTTTCATTAGGTCCCATTTGTTTATCTTTGTTTTTATTTCCATTTCTCTAGGAGGTGGGTCCAAAAGGATCTTGCTCTGATTTATGTCGTAGAGTGTTCTGCCTATGTTTGCCTCTAAGAGTTTGATAGTTTCTGGCCTTACATTTAGGTCTTTAATCCATTTTGAGCTTATTTTTGTGTATGGTGTCAGGGAATGATCTAATCTCATACTTTTACATGTCCCTGTCCAGTTTTCCCAGCACCATTTATTGAAGAGGCTGTCCTTTCTCCACTGTACATTCCTGCCTCCTTTATCAAAGATAAGTTGACCATATGTGTCTGGGTTTATCTCTGGGCTTTCTATCCTGTTCCATTGATCTATCTTTCTGTTTTTGTGCCAGTACCACACTGTCTTGATTACTATAGCTTTGTAGTGTAGTCTGAAGTCAGGGAGCCTGATTCCTCCAGCTCCGTTTTTCGTTCTCAAGATTGCTTTGGCTATTGGGCATCTTTTGTTTTTCCAAACAAATTTTGCAATTTTTTGTTCTAGTTCTGTGAAAAATGCCAGTGGTAGTTTGATAGGGATTGCATTGAATCTGTAGATTGCTTTGAGTAGTAGAGTCATTTTCATAATATTGATTCTTCCAATCCAGGAGCATGGTATATCTCTCCATCTATTTGTATCATCTTTAATTTCTTTCATCAGTGTCTTATAATTTTCTGCATACAGGTCTTTTGTCTCCTTAGGTAGGTTTATTCCTAGATATTTTATTCTTTTTGTTGCAATGGTAAATGGGAGTGTTTTCCTTTCTTGATTTCACTTTCAGATTTTTCATCATTAGTGTACAGGAATGCCAGAGATTTCTGTGCATTAATTTTGTATCCTGCTACTTTACCAAATTCATTGATTAGCTCTAGTAGTTTTCTGGTAGCATCTTTAGGATTCTCTATGTATAGTATCATGTCATCTGCAAACAGTGACAGCTTTACTTCTTCTTTTCTAATTTGGATTCCTTTTATTTCCTTTTCTTCTCTGATTGCTGTGGCTAAACTTCCAAAACTAAGTTGAATAAGAGTGGTGAGAGTGGGCAGCCTTGTCTTGTTCCTGATCTTAGTGGAAATGGTTTCAGTTTTTCACCATTGAGGACGATGTTGGCTGTGGGTTTGTCATATATGGCCTTTATTAGGTTGAGGAAAGTTCCCTCTATGCCTACTTTCTGCAGGGTTTTTATCATAAATGGGTGTTGAATTTTGTTGAAAGCTTTCTCTGCATCTATTGAGATGATCATATGGTTCTTCTTCTTCAGTGTGTTAATATGGTGTATCACATTGATTGATTTGTGTATATTGAAGAATCCTTGCATTCCTGGAATAAACCCCACTTGATCATGGTGTATGCTCGTTTTAATGTGCTGTTGGATTCTGTTTGCTAGTATTTGGTTGAGGATTTTTGCATCTATGTTCATCAGTGATATTGGCCTGTAGTTTTCTTTCTTTGTGACATCCTTGCCTGGTTTTGGTATCAAGGTGATGGTGGCCTCATAGAATGAGTTTGGGAGTGTTCCTCCCTCTGCTATATTTTGGAAGAATTTGAGAAGGATAGGTGTTAGCTCTTCTCTAAATGTTTGATAGAATTCACCTGTGAAGCCATCTGGTCCTGGGCTTTTGTTTGTTGGAAGATTTTTAATCACAGTTTCAATTTCAGTGCTTGTGATTGGTCTATTCATATTTTCTATTTCTTCCTGATTCAGTCTTGGCAGGTTGTGCATTTCTAAGAATTTGTCCATTTCTTCCAGGTTGTCCATTTTATTGGCATAGAGTTTCTTGTAGTAATCTCTCATGATCTTTTGTATTTCTGCAGTGTCAGTTGTTACTTCTCCTTTTTCATTTCCAGTTCTATTGATTTGAGTCTTCTCCCTTTTTTTCTTGATGAGTCTGGCTAATGGTTTATCAATTTTGTTTATCTTCTCAAAGAACCAACTTTTAGTTTTATTGATCTTTGCTATTGTTTCCTTCATTTCTTTTTCATTTTTTTCTGATCTGATCTTTAGGATTTCTTTCCTTCTGCTAACTTTGGGGTTTTTTTATTCTTCTTTCTCTAATTGCTTTAGGTGCAAGGTTAGGTTGTTTATTCGAGATGTTTCCTGTTTCTTAAGGTCGGATTGTATTGCTATAATCTTCCCTGTTAGAACTGCTTTTGCTGCATCACGTAAGTTTTGGCTCATTGTGTCTCCATTGTCATTTGTTTCTAGGTATTTTTTGATTTCCTCTTTGATTTCTTCAGTGATCACTTCGTTATTAAGTAGTGTATTGTTTAGCCTCCATGTGTTTGTATTTTTTATAGATCTTTTCCTGTAATTGATATCTAGTCTCATAGCGTTGTGGTCGGAAAAGATACTTGATACAATTTCAATTTTCTTAAATTTACCACGGCTTAATTTGTGACCCAAGATATGATCTATCCTGGAGAATGTTCCATGAGCAGTTGAGAAAAATGTGTATTCTGTTGTTTTTGGATGGAATGTCCTATAAATATCAATTAAGTCCATCTTGTTTAATGTATCATTTAAAGCTTGTGTTGCCTTATTTATTTTCATTTTGGATGATCTGTCCATTGGTGAAAGTGGGGGGTTAAAGTCCCCTACAATGAATGTATTACTGTCTATTTCCCCTTTTATGGCTGTTAGTACTTGCCTTATGTATTAAGGTGCTCCTATGTTGGGTGCATAAATATTTACAACTGTTATATCTTCTTCTTGGATCGATCCCTTGATCATTAAGTAGTGTCCTTCTTTGTCTCTTCTAATAGTCTTTATTTTAAAGTCTATTTTGTCTGATATGAGAATTGCTACTCCAGCTTTCTTTTGGTTTCCATTTGCATGGATTATCTTTTTCCATTCCCTCGCTTTCATTCTGTATGTGTCTCTAGGTCTGAAGCGGGCCTCTTGTAGACAGCATATATATGGATCTTTTTTTTGTATCCATTCAGCCAGTCTGTGTGTTTTGGTGGGAGCATTTCATCCATTTGCATTTAAGGTAATTATCGATATGTATGTTCCTATTCCCATTTTCTTAATTGTTTTGGGTTTGTTATTGTAGGTCTTTTCCTTCTCGTGTGTTTCTTGCCTAGAGAAGATCCTTTAGCATTTGTTGTAAAGCTGGTTTGGTGGTGCTGAACTCTCTTAGCTTTTGCTTGTCTGTAAAGGTTTTAATTTCTTCATCAAATCTGAATGAGATCCTTGCTGGGTAGAGTAATCTTATTTGTAGGTTTTTCTCCTTCATCACTCTAAATTTGTCCTGCCAGTCCCTTCTGGCTTGCAGAGCTTTCTGCTGAAATATCAGCTCTTAACTTTATGGGGATTCCCTTGTGTGTCATTTGTTGTTTTTCCCTTGCTGCTTTTAATATGTTTTCTTTGTATTTAATTTTTGACAGTTTGATTAATATGTGTCTTGGCATGTTTCTCCTTGGATTTATGCTGTATGGGACTGTCTGTGCTTCCTGGACTTGATTAACTATTTCCTTTCCCATATTAGGGAAGTTTTCAACTATAATCTCTTCAAATATTTTCTCAGTCCCTTTCTTTTTCTCTTCTTCTTCTGGGACCCCTATAATTAGAATGTTGGTGCGTTTAATGTTGTCCCAGAGGTCTCTGAGACTGTCCTCAGTTCTTTTCATTCTTTTTTCTTTCTTCTGCTCTGCAGTAGTTATTTCCACTATTTTATCTTCCAGGTCACTTATCCGTTCTTCTGCCTCAGTTATTCTGCTGTTGATCCCTTGTAGAGTATTTTTAATTTCATTTATTGTGTTGTTCATTGTTGCTTGTTTCATCTTTAGTTATTCTAGGTCCTTGCTAAATGTTTCTTGCATTTTCTCTATTCTATTTCCAAGATTTTGGATCATCTTTACTATCATTATTCTGAATTCTTTTTCAGGTAGACTGCCTAGTTCCTCTTCATTTGTTAGGTTTGGTGGGTTTTTATCTTGCTCCTTCATCTGTTGTGTGTTTTTCTGTCTTCTCATTTTGCTTATCTTACTGTGTTTGGGGTCTCCATTTTGCAGGCTGCAGGTTCGTAGTTCCCGTTGCTTTTGGTGTGTGTCCCCAGTGGCTGAAGTTGGTTCAGTGGGTTGTGTAGCCTTCCTGGTGGAGGGGACTAGTGCCTGTGTTTTGGTGGATGAGGCTGGATCTTGTCTTTCTGGTTGGCGGGTCCACGTCTGGTGGTGTGTTTTGGGGTGTCTGTGTACTTATTATGATTTTAGGTAGCCTGTCTGCTAATGGGTGGCTTTGTGTTCCTGTGTTGCTAGTTGTTTGGCATAGGGTGTCCAGCACTGTAGCTTGCTGATCGTTGAGTGAAGCTGGGTGTTGGTGTTGAGATGGGGATTCTGGAAGATTTTCGCCTTTTGATATTATGTGGAGCTGGGAGGTCTCTTGTGGACCAGTGTCCTGAAGTTGGCTCTCCCACCTCAGAGGCACAGCACTGACTCCTGGCTCCTCAATTTGGGATGATTCGTTGTCTATTCATGTATTCCACAGATGCAGGTACATCAAGTTGATTGTGGAGATTTAATCCTCTGCTCCTGAGGCTGCTGGGAGAGATTTCCCTTTCTCTTCTTTGTTCTCACAGCTCCTGGGGCTCAGCTTTGGATTTGGCCCCGCCTCTGCATGTAGGTCGTAGGAGGGCGTCTGTTCTTCACTCAGACAGGGCGGGGTTAAAGGAGCAGCCTCTTGGGGGGCTCTGGCTCACTCAGGCTGGGGGTAGGGAGGGTCACAGTGCGGGGCGAGCCTCCGGCGGCAGAGTCCGGCAGGACGTTGCACCAGCCTGAGGCGCTCTGTGCGTTCACCTGGGGAGGTTGTCCCTGGATCCCAGGACCCTGGCAGTGGTGGGCTGCACAGGCTCCCCGGAAGGGAGGTGTGGATAGTGACCTGTGCTCGCACACAGGCTTCTTGGTGGTGGCAGCGGCAGCCTTAGCGTCTCATGCCCGTCCCTGGGGTCCGCGCTGTTAGCCGCGGCTCGCGCCCGTCTCTGGAGCTCCTTTAAGCAGCACTCTTAATCCCCTCTCCTCGGGCACCAGGAAACAAAGAGGGAAGAAAAAGTCTCTTGCCTCTTCGGTAGGGCCAGACTTTTTCCCGGACTCCCTCCCGGCTAGCAGTGGTACACTAACCCCCTGCAGGCTGTGTTCACACTGCCAACCCCAGTCCTCTCCCTGCGCTCCGACCGAAGCCCAAGCCTCAGCTCCCAGCCCCTGCCCGTCCCGGCGGGTGAGTGGACAAGCCTCTCAGGCTGGTGAGTGCTGGTCGGCACCGATCCTCTGTGTGGGAATCTCTCCGCTTTGCCCTCTGCACCCCTGTTGCTGTGCTCTCCTCTGCGGCTCCGAAGCTTCCCCCCTCCACCACCCACAGTCTCCGCCCGAGAAGGGGCTTCCTAGTGTGAGGAAACCTTTCCTCCTTCACAGCTCCCTCCCACTGGTGCAGGTCCTGTCCCTATTCTTTTGTCTCTGTTTATTCTTTTTTCTTCTGTCCTACCCAGGTATGTGGGGAGTTTCTTGCGTTTTGGGAGGTCTGAGATCTTCTGCCAGCGTTCAGTGGGTGTTCTGTAGGAGTTGTTCCACATGTAGATGTATTTCTGATGTATTTTCTGAGAGATGAGAAGTGCTTGCAGACACCAGAACTCCAGGCTAAGATCAGAGGAACAGGACAGATTGCTTACATTTCCCCTGAAATGGCTGCTAGGGTTGGAGGGTCTCCTGCAGAGGCCGGGAGTGGCTCTGTTTCACCGTGGGGACAAGGACACTGGCAGCAGAAGTTCTGGGATGTACTCCTTGGCGTGAGCCCTCCCAGTGTCTGTCATTAGCCCCACCAGAGAGCCCAGGTCAGCAGTGTTCTTTATTTTGATTGTGGTGGTGGTTTTACAGGAGTATACATTTGTCAGATACCATCTCATCAAACTGCCTCTTGGCTAAGTTCAAGTGCATTACCCTAGCACATACACCCTTTCTTATCTGGTCTTATCCTACCTTTCTAGCCCTACTGCTTTCCTTCCCTTGTAAATACCTGGTTCTGATTTCATTGTATGCCTACTATGTGCCAGGTGCTCTTCTAGTCGTTTAAGGATAGGCTTGACATTAAAATGTTAGTTAAGCTCTTACGGTAAGCAGTTTCAGGCTTTAAAAAAATACAGTCCCCGAAGGACAAATTAAGCAGTGAGTAGTATGACAGAAAGCCACCACCTTTAGACAGAAGTGATTATTAAGGTAAACTAGTATGAAGCAGTAGTTCTGTGGCAGAGCTGTGGATTATGGAGAGTCCACAGCAACATCTAGCTGGTACCAACATGCTTGATAGCTAAGCCATTTCTTCTTTTCCTCCATCCCTCTCATCCTCAGGTTCTACCATTTATTAAACTCCATAGGAGTGTTTCTAATTTTATATGCATAAAAATCACCTTGGGAAGGGAATGGGGGGGTTGATTAAATGTATAAGTCCTGGGCCAAATCCTATAGATTTAGATTCTAATTCTGTAATGAGGTAGAGCCCACAAATCTGCATTTTTGAAAACAAATAGTACAGGTGATTCTGATGAAATTGAAGAACTATGTCTTAAGAAACATTGCTAAAGAGTCTTTTTCACAGATTACTGTCTTGTGCATCACCTTTTCCATTTTCAACATAAGCAGTTTATACCTTCCTTCACTTTTTCTTATCTTGCTGTTTTAATACCCTCTGCTAATAGGTTTCCTCTTTTCTGTTTCCCACTCAATTCTTCGCTCTACTGCTAGATTTTCTTGCTTAAAATGAATGAGTAACAAGTTCCTCAATATACATGGTTGAAATCTGGCACTTAGGAGAAAGACTTGCAACAGATATTAGTTGCTTTGTTCACTCTTTCTTTCTTGAGTCCTAGGATAGAAGTTGCCTTCCTCTGTTTTTGAATAATTCATTTCCAACCGCATTCCTGCTCCATTGTTTGTTGTAGAAACTTTATGAAATGGACAAAAGTGTGGAAAAAGTAAAAATTACCAGTAATTCTACTTTTAACTACAATTAGCATTTTGCTGCATTTACTTCCAGTTTCATTCTATGTCTGTTGTATAAATCTATATTTTACAAAATTGAGATAAACTATATTTGATGCTTTAGAATCTGCTTTTTTTTTACTTGTACTGTTATATCATCGTCATTTTCCATATTTTAAAATACTCTTGAAGCACACAGTTTTTAAAGACTGTACTATGATTTATTGTACCATTTTCCTTTTGCTGGTTATTTTGAGCTCCCCTCCATTCCTGATCTCTCACTGTAACATACTGCAGTGAAGTTTGTTGAACCTCAGTGATTATTTTTCTACATAGAGTTGCCTAGAGGTGCAATTCTGCATGAGAAGGGATGCACATTTTTAAAGTTTTAGATATATTCTACCAAATTACTCTTTAGAGAAATCTTATTTTAAATTGCCATCAACAGTATACTAATTTATAGTCTTGCCAGTAGTTTGTGATATTAAAAAAACAAAACCAACAAAGACCTCAACATAAGAGCTCAGACTATAAAACTCTTAGAAGAAAATATAAGGGGAAAGCTTCATGACATTGGGTTTGGCAGTGATTTATTGTATATGACACTAAAATACAGGAACAAAAGAAAAAGTAAGTGAATCAGACCTCATCAGAATTCAAAAGTTGTGCATCACAGGACGCTATCCATAGAATGAAAAAGCAACCTACAGAATGGTAGAAAATATTTTTGAACCATATGTCTGATAAGGGTCTAATATCCAGAATATATAAAGAACTCATACAATTCAACAACAACAAAAAAACCCAATTAAAATTGTTCCCACTACAAAAAAGAAATGATAATAATGTGATATGATAGAGGTGTTAGCTAATGCTACAATCGTAATCATATTTCAATATATAAATGTATCAAATCAACACATGTATACATTAAACTTACACAATGGTTATATGTCCATGATATCTTAATAAAAATTTTTTTTTAATGGGCAAAGGACTTGAATAGTTGTTTCTCCAGAGAAGATATACAGGTGACGAGTAAACACATGGAAAGATGCTGAACAACATGAATCATCAGCGAAATGCAAATCAAAACCACAATGAGATACCACTTCATACCCCTTAGAATGACTGTTCTAAAAAACAACCAACCAAACAAAAAGTAACAAGTGTTGGCAAGGATATGAAGAAATTAGAACCCTTGTGCATTGCTGGTAGGAATGTAAAATGGTGCAGCTGCTGGGGAAAGAGTATGGCAGTTCTTTAAAAAATTAAACATAGAATTACCATATAATCCATCAATTTCACTTTTGAGTATATACCCCAGATAATTGAATGTAGGAACTTTTGCAGAAAAACAGAACAAAAAATAGAAGCAACCCAAGTGACCATTGACTGTTGAATGGATAAGCAAAATGTGGTATGTACATACAGTGAATATTGTTCAGCTTTAAAAAGGAATGGAGGGCTTCCCTGATGGCACAGTGGTTGAGAGTCCGCCTGCTGATGCAGGGGACACGGGTTCGTGCCCTGGTCTGGGAAGATCCCACATGCCGCAGAGCAGCTAGGCCTGTGAGCCATGGCCACTGAGCCTGTGCGTCCAGAGCCTGTGCTCTGCAACAGGAGAGGCCACAACAGTGAGAGGCCCGCATAACGCAAAAAAAAAAGGAGTGGAATTCTGCTATATACTACAACATGGATGAATGTTGAAGACACTATGCTGAATGTTTCATAAGCCAGATGCAACAAGGACAAATATGTATTATTCCACTTATAAGAGATACCTATAATAGTCAGATTCCAGCAAGTAGATAGTGGTTACCAGGGGCTGGGGGGAGGTGGGAATGGGGAGTTATTTAATGGATACAGAGTTGCACTGTGGGCTGATGAAAAGTTCTGTAGATGGATAGTGGTGGTGGTTGCACAATGTGGAATGTACTTAATGTCACTGAACTGTACACTTTAAAGTGGCACATTTTTATGGTATATATCTTATTACAATAAAAAAGAAAAGAAAAAGCTTTGTCAGTTTAGAAATAAATGGTATCTTATGTTTTCAGTTCAGTTTTCTTTTACTACTCAGTTAATACACTAGGTTTATTGGCTCTTTTGTATGTAAGTTTATATGATTCTATTGTGACTTTCTTTAAAAAATTTTTTTAATTTATAAGAATTTTTTGTATATTAATGAGATTATCCTTTCATCCATTACTTGTTTAGCAAATATTTTCCCCATTTACATTTTCATTTTATTGTGCTTTTCGAGATACAGAAGTTTTTTTATTTTTACAGTATTGAACTTTTCCCTCACAGTTTTTCTTTCTATGTTTGTGATTAGGAAGCCCTTCCCATTCTGACATATTACTTAGTTTCTGTGTTTTCCAAAGTGCTTATCTTAGTGCCGTACACATATTGGGTAGAATGTGAACGTGAGGTTTTAGAACTGGAAGAACCCTTAGAGGACATTTAGTCTAAATGCTTTATTTTACAGGTATGTAAGCTTAAAACTCAGGGAGGCTGCCCTGCCATGGTAGTTAGTAGCAGACTCCAGAACAGCCAGTCACTGTCTTTTGACTTTTAGCCCAGTCTGTTATCCACTGAACTAAAACAATTCTGCTATATGGATAGTGAGCACAGAGTGTCTTTATTTGGGTAAAGGTTCTACAATACAAGAAGCAAAGAGGTAAACAGAAAACAAAGTTTCTAATGAAAAGTGTTTGATAATCTTTACTGATCATTATGCTTCATAAATGACTGGAACTTTTGCTCCCTGTAAAATTATTTTAAATACTTCCCTTATATGTTAGTAATAATCATTAGGTTTCTTTCTGTATTAAGGGGAACATTAATATTTAGGAAAAAAAGATTTCTGTCTTCTAATCTTACAGACACAATTAAACATCAGCCTTTATAGCATTCTGATAGAGTGTTTTGTATGCATTGTTGGGTATAATCTCAAATCCTGTTAGACCCATTGACACACTGTAAATAACCTAAAAATGAGTAGCATTTTCTGGAATCCTTTTGTTTCAGACTGCCTACATATGCACATATTTATGATTCTTGTTGATAATTATAGGTGTTATGGAAATGATCTTTTTGTTTATAAGTTTGAGCATCAAGATATACAAGGGCTGCATCTTTGAACATCTGAGATGGGAAGGTGTAGAGGGAAAAGCAATGAAACATTGCCTTGTAGTCTTTGCCATTAACTTACTACTTGTTCTTGGGTAAGTCATATCCCAGAATGATTTAAAACAGCCTCTGAGCTGGGTCCTTTCTAGCCCTGAAAGTCTAATGTTGCTTCTGCTATAGAATCTTAATCTGATTTTTCTCAAAAGAATAGTTTCACAGTTGAAACAAGTGTTTGTAGGGGTTGGTGGCTTATAATGTTTAAAATAAGGAAATGAATGGAGGCAGTAGAAGATTTCTGACATTACAAAAAAATGTGATTTGAACAAAGGAGGAAGAAATTCGTTTTTGAGAATTGTGCTTGAGAAAAATCCACATGATATATTATTTCTCATTTTGTTTTTTCTAGGTGACAGGTTTGATTTTCTTGTGTCTACTGGTAGACTAAGTCTCATTTTTCTTTGTGGGCGGTTCTTACTTTTTGGTGCCACATTGTGTTGATATTTTTTAATTTAAAAAAAGGGAACAAGGTGGCATTAAATGTATTCTTAGCTTTTTAAAAAAAATTAATGTGGAATTTGAGGCCCAGAGAGGGCCTATAAATTGGCTCAGTAATTAATAGTCACTTAGTGATAGAATTGGGATAATGCTTTTGAACCTAGTGATCATTACTTTTGTACAATCAGTCTCAAGGAATCCCCCAAATTTCTGAACTATACTTTTGAGAATCACTGCTTTAGATGCACCAAAATAATGTCATAAAGATGTCTCAAAAGGATCAACCTATATGCATGAAATATAAGGACCTGTCAAAATAAACTTCTACACTCCTTAGGGGCAAACCATTAAATGCAGACCCTCATTAATGTAATTTTCATAATGTCTGGTGTTCAGTCAAAAACTAGGAGACATGAGAAGTAGCAAAATGTGACCCATAGCCTGAAGAAAAATTAGAAAATAAAAACATATTCATAAATGGCAAAAATAATGGAATTAGGAGAATTTTAAAACAGCTGTTATAAATATGCTTAAGGATTTAAAAGAAATCGAGAACTTGAAGAAAGAATTGAAAAAAACCAAAGGAAAATTCTAGAGTTAAAATTTAAGATCTGCAATATAATATTTACCCTGAAGGATTTAACAGATAGATGCTATTAAAGAAAAGATCAATGAATTTGAAGACATGGCAATAAAAACAGTGTAAAGTGAAGTACACACAGCAAAAATACAGGGGAGAGGGCAAAGGACAGAGCTTAAGTGACCTGTCATGAAATAAAAAGTGGCCTAATATATGTGTGATTAGATTCCCCCAAACAGAGGAGCTAATAGAAAGGGGGAAATTTTAGAGAAATAATAACAGAAAACAACCCCAATTTGATGAAAACTATAAACTTACAGATCTAAGAAGCTTAGTAACTCCAAGTAGGAGTAACTCAAAGAAAACCACATCATATTAAAACTGCTGAAAATCAGTTGTAGAAGAAAATTTAAAGTAGCCAGAGGTGAAGAGACAAAGACACATTCCTTATAGGGAAAAAAAGATTTTAAAATAATGACTACAGACTTCTTATCAGAAGCAATGCAAGCCAGGAAACAACTTGGTGATATTTCTAAGTGCCGAAGGAATAAAATGTCAACCTGGAATGCTATATCCAACAAAAATATCTTTCAGAAATGAAGACTAAATAAAGATATTTTTTTCGCACAAACAAAAACTACAAGAAATATTAAAGGAAGTTCCTCAGGCTGAAAGAAAATGATACCAGATGGGAAATCAGATTAATACAAAGAAATGAGAAGCACCAGAAATGGTAAAAATTTGGGTATATACAAAATATTTTCTTTCTTTTTAATTTCTTTAAGAGATAAATGACATTATAAAGTAAAAGTAAGAGCAATGTATTGTGTGTTTTGTAAATTATGTAGAGGTAAATGTATGAAACAGCACAAAGAATAGGAAAGGGGAAAGGAAGTATGCTGTTGTAAGACAAGTCCTGTGTTACTTGAAGGTGGACTCTGTGAAGTTAAATATGCATATTCTAAACCCTAGAGTAATCACTAAAAATAAAACATACATAGTGGTTATTAAGTCAAGGTTTGAAATGAAATGGAATATCTAAAACTATTTGATAAATGCAAATGAAGGTAGAAAAAGATGATAAAAGAAAAAAATCAGATAGGACAAATAGAAAACAAATAAGACTATAGATAATTACAATAAATATAAATGATCTCACATCCTTATGAGAAAGGTAGAGATTGTGAGACTGGATAATAAAGGAAAACCAATTATATATGTACAAGAAACCCACTTTAAGTATAAAGCATAAGATTGAGATATGCATATAAGAAAATAGTAATCAATATATATGTTATATTAACAACATTATGTTATGCTAATATTAAATGAAGTAGACTTCTGGACAAAGAATATTATGAGGGATAAATGGGAACATTTCATAATGATGAAAATGTCAATTAATCACAAAAACATAAGTATCCTAAATGTGTGTGTATATAATAACAAAAGCTTGAAAGTATGTGAAACAAAACTAATCAATAGAACTGCAACGAGAAAAGAACAAATCCACAATTATAATTGGAGATAACACTCCTTTCTTAAAGTAATGTTCAGAACAACAGACAGAAAATACGAACAGAATATCAACCAGTTCGACCTACTTGAAATGTATAAAATGCTTCTCATAACCATAGGAAAATACATATTCTTTTCTCATGCATTTGCAGCATTCATTAAGGTAGAAAATATGCTCAGCCATTAAACAAGTCACAGAAAGTGACTTAAGGTGGCTTAAAAATCATGTGAGGTATATTCTCTGACAACAGTGGAATTAAAATAGAAATCAGAGGAATCTGGAAAATCCTGATATATTTGGAAATTAAACAACATATTTCTAAGTAAACCATAGGTCCAAGAAGAAATCACAAAGGAAATTAGAAAATATTTTGAACTGAATTGTGATGGAAACGTGGCGTATCAATGTTTGTGTGATGCTGACAAAGTGGTATTGAGATGGAAGTTTATGGTTCACATGCTTAATTACAAAAGAAGGTAGTTCCAAAGGCAATGATCAAAGCTTCCAGCTAAGAAATAGGAAAAGTGTCCCTACCCCACCCCAGCCCACCCTTCTGCTTGCAGGAACCAGATTTACCTTCACCAGCTAGTTTGGAAAACCTCATAATTCATAGAGGATAGAGTACAGTTGACCAATGACCTCATTCTTTGGATAGAATACAGTTGACCATTGAACAACACTGGGGTTAGGGGCACCAACCTTTTGCACAGCTTAAAATCCACATATAACTTATAGTCAGCCCTCCATGTACTCCATTCCTCTGTACCTGCATTTCCTCATTCACTGATTCAACCAACTGTGAATTGTATAGTACTGTAGTATTTACTATTGAAAAAAATCCAGGTATAAGTGGACCCCCACAGTTCAAACCTGTGTTGTTCAAGGGTCAGCTGTACTCAGAAGGCTCTTGCCTCAGTAGTGTCAAGATTAGCTGTAGATTAAATACTGCACAGGTGGTACCAACATCTTAAAAGCAAAGACCCAAAAGCACTGAACTGTTACCAGGTAACTTAACTGCCTCCCAGAACAAAGCTCAGTATATTTATAGGAATAAAAAACATTCAGCACCCATCAAGGTAAAATTCACAATGTCTCATATCCAGTAAAAAATTGCCAAGCATACAAAGAAGGAGAAAAGCTGGCCCATACTGAGAAGAGAAATCAATTAACCAAAAACAACCCAGAATTGACATAGATGTTGGAATTCACAGATTAAGTACATTAAAACAGTTATTATAGCTATATTACTTATGTTCAAAAAGGGAGAGGAAGGATTTAAAATAATAAGTAATTGAAAAAGTAAAAATAACCCAAATCAAATGTCTAGAGGTTAAGACCATGATGTCTGAGATGGGATTAACAGAAGATTAGATATTCAAGAAGAAAAGATTAGTGAACTTGAAGACATCACAGTAGAAACCAGTTTGGAAAAGAGTTTGGCTGTTTCCTACAAAGTGAAAAATACACTGGCCATCCCTCTCTTAGGTATTTACCCAAGAGAAATGAAATCATTTTGTCCACCAAAGACATGTATGTTACTGTTCATTGCAACTTATTTGTAATAGCCTCAAACTGTGGAAAAAACAGCATGTCCATAAACCAGTGGATGGATAAATAAATTGTTTTATATCCATACAATGGAATACTACTTAGTAATAAGAAAGGGATTATCATTACGTGTAACAATGTGGAAAAATCTCAAACAATGTATTTTGAGTGCAAGAAGCCAGATTTTAAAAGAACATCCTGAAATTCCTTTTATCTAAAATTCTATATAATTCAAGCTAATTCATAGTCACAAATCAATCACTGGTTCCCTGGAGATATGGTAGGGGAAGTGTGGAGGAGTTAACAAGGGGCATAAGAAAAGTTTTAGGGGGAGATGAATAAATTCATAATCTTGATTATGATGGTGGTTTCACTGGTACATTTGTCAAAACTTACAAATTGTGGATTTTAAATATGTGCAGTATTTTATATCAATCATAATAAAGCTGTTAAGAAATTTTTTTGAAAAGAGCAAATCAAACCCTAAGTAAGTGTAGAAAGAAAAAAAAATCATACACACACACACAGATATCAATAAAGCAGAAAATGGATAAACAGTAGAGAAAATGAACAAAACCTAAAGCTGTTTTTTGAGATCAATAAAATTGATAGTTCTCTTGCTAATGTGAATAAGAACAAGAGAGAAAACACAAGTTAATCATTGAAAATGAAAGGTACCTACAAACATTGAATGGATTATAAGACAACATTAAGAGCAAATTTAGGCCAGTAAATTGAAAGGTTACATGAAATATTAAAAAGGTAGAAAAACTCTTTTTAAAGGTGTATGTTACTACAGCTGACATGAGCAAAAATTTAAAATCTGAATAACTCTACATCTAATATATAAAGTTATTGATAGTTAACAATCAAAACCTTTCCCCAAGAAAACCCAAGCCCAGATGGCTTCACTGGTAAAGTTTGTCTAATATTTAAGGAAGAAATGTTAGCAGTCATTCACAAATAGAGAAAGATGAAATGTTGCCTAATTCATTTTATGAAACCAGCATTAACCCTGATACTAAAACCAGACAAAGACATTACAGGAAAAGGAAACTATTACAGACTATTTCTTACAACCATAGAGGCAGAAATCCTTTATAAGTATTTGTAAATTGAATTCATTAAATATAGTAAAATACATACATATGTATATAATATAACTCATGGTCAAGTGGGCTTTATCCAGGAATATAATAAGGCTTGTTCAACAATTTGTATATAATCCATTATTGTAGTTCACCATATATTAGTACAATGAATGAAAAAATTCATTTGATCATTTCAATAGATGGAGGAAAAAGCATTTGACAGTATTTAACAACAATATTTAAAATTTCGTGTTTTTTGTTTTTAAATAATTAAACTCGCAGCAAAGTAAGAATAGAAGGAAACATTCCCATGAGAGTTCTCTTTTCTCTGTATCCTTGCCGCCATTTATCTCTTACTTTTTGACGGTAGCCATTCTAACAGGTATGAGATGATACCTCATTATGGTTTTTGGTTTGCATTTCCCTAGTGACTAGTGATGTTGAGCATCTTTTCATGTACCTATTGGCCATTTTTTTTTTTTTTTTTTTTTTTTTTTTTTGCGGTACACGGTCCTCTCACTGTTGTGGCCTCTCCTGTTGTGGAGCACAGGCTCCGGACGCGCAGGCTCAGCAGCCATGGCTCACGGGCCCAGCCGCTCCACGGCATGCGGGATCCTCCCGGACCGGGGCACGAACCCATGTCCCCTGCATCGGCAGGCGGACTCTCAACCACTGTGCCACCAGGGAAGCCCCTATTGACCATTTTTATATCTTCTTTGGAAAGATGTCTAATCAAGTCCTTTGCCCATTTTTAATTGGAGTATTTGGGGGTTTTTGGGTTATTGAATTTTATGAGTTCTTTATATATTTTGGGTATTAAACCCTTATCATATTTATGGTTTGCAGTCAGTGGACTGTTCCTCGATGGCATCTGCATATCTTCTCAGTTTTCGAAGTAACATACAGGAGTGCCATCTTGTGTTAAGATCTTTGGAGTCAGGCAGACCTGGATATAAAAACTGGCTCTGAAACTTGCTGCATTCTAGCATTTCACTGCCCTAAAATATTTTGGATATTCTTGAAACAACAACTATTTATTGAGAACCTATACTGGCCAGATACTATGCTAGACACTTATGTGTGTATTACCTTAATTAATATGACTTAAAACTAACAACATTTTTTGAGTCCCTTTTATGTATTGGACACATAGTAATACAAAGTATTTTCCATTCCGTATGTCATTTAATACAGCAACCCAACGAAATATTGGTACTATAGTTATTATTTCTACTTTAGAGAAGAAGAAATTGAGACCAAAAGAGAAGAATTTTTTGAGTATGAGGAACTCAGTTGCTGTGATGGCTCTGGGTTTGTTTTCTATTCTTTTCTACCTGTGGAACAAAAGACTTTTTGTATTATATGTTACCCAAGCTTGCTGCAAAGACTAACTGGGACTTTAACTTAAACTCTCTTTTTGTTTTTCCTTTCTTTTAGGTTATGAATGCTAAGGGTGTCTCCAAGAGTTTAAGCAGGAAGTGTCAGGTGAAGATAAGTTTCTAAGAGGAAAGCACTGGGCAGGCTTGTAAGCGCATAAGCCCAGTTCCAGATAGGTACAGCTTTAGAAATAGCAACCTTAGTCACAAATGAAAAGGCAGTGTTTATATGTATTTGGTAAAAGAAGTATAGCTCACCTTTCTCTCATTTCCATGAACAGAACAATCCTTTGTCAGCAGTGATATTTTTGAAGGTCAAAGTTGATAAATTTTGTGCTTCTAAAATATAATGTTGAATCAGAATTCTTTTTATGATGTTTAATCGCTATCCAAAGTGCCTAGATAGGAATTTTCTTTAGGAAAGTAAAAATATGTCACTAAGGCCGTGAAGGGTTTGATTGTAGCATTGCTTGCTTAGGCAGCTGTGTAGTGTAGAACTTGTGTAGTGTAAGCTTCACCCTCCATCTTTTCCTTTATCAGCATGGAATTACTTTTAATATATAGTATAATCATTTTCTGCAGTGTTCAATCACTTAATATAAATGAAATTGAATTATGTTAATCTATAATTATAGACTAACCAACCTAATAAAAGCATATATATGAAATATTTGTACATTCTGATTTAATGATCTGTTTATTATACTGTAGTATCAGAAATTAGCTGGTTAATTTATAAGTAGACTCGATTCCTGAAAAGTAATTTGTGGAGTACTGGGAAAATAATGATTCCTCACTGTTTCTCATTAGCATCATTTTTATTTTTTCCTTTTTACCTTTTGGTCTTTGTCTTCACTGAATAGAATATCCTGGCCTTTGATTTGGCTCTCCTTCACAACCCGGCTATACTTGAAGCTTGGTTTAAATGCAGCTGTATTACAAACTGGGTTTAAGTCTCATCTGTCTCACAAAACTTTCTCTGACTATTTGATCCAACATATTTTTTTTTCTTTTCTGAAATTCTGCTGCTTTTCTCTTCAACACAGTTTAAATTGTCTTCTAGATTATATACATTGACTTTATTATTTTTTTCCAGCTACATTCATGGATGTTATCTCCTTTCACCCTTGAACCCTAGAGGTAGATAAGATAGGCAATATTATTCCCCATTTTATAGATGCAAAAAATCTTATCTTAGAGGTAGATAAGATAAGCAATATTATTCCCCATTTTATAGATGCAAAAAAAAAGGCAAGTTATTTGATTTCTTCAAGATAAGACTTCAGCCCAAGTCTTCATTCCACAATTTGCTTTCCCTATACTATAATGCCTCAAGTTTTGTACTTTACCGACTACTCCTACCATATGCTGAGCACATATAGATATGATCCGTTGGTTTAAAATAGATTATTTCTTTTCAAACCCCCAATCACTGATATCTGTTTCTTTTTAAAAAGGTACTTAAGTAATTGTGGAGTCTTTTATCATAATGGTGGAGCCTTAGTTCTTCAAAGGGACAACATGTTGTATGATCAAGATTTGAAGTTTGGACTACTGAAATTTTTCATATGCATTCATCAGACAAATGTCATTGACTGTGGACCATATGCCTAATATTAATGCTAGCTCTGGATATGAACAAATATTTATTGCATTATTTTGTTAGTAATATCTGGTCTCCTCTTTTTCGTACAGGAGAAATTAAACAGATTCTAGAAAATGAACTTCAGATACCTGTGTCTAAAATGCTGTTAAAAGGCTGGAAGACTGGAGATGTGGAAGACAGTGTGAGTTTAGTAACTGCCTAAAAATAAAAAAAAAAATAAGTTATGCTATTGACTAAATGATGTATAAAATTGTTTTTTATTAATGTTGTTACATATGACAGATGTAGGTTTGGTAATAGTAGCTGAGTTTAAGGAATCAGCAAACAATGTTTTTCAAGCTAAAACATTTTCATAGTAAACCAACAACAGTTTTAAGTGAGTTAGATATGTAAGTGGCATGATTTTCCTACTTCTAACTATTTTATAGGAGTTAATTTCACATTCTTTTTTGAGAGCTTTTACATTTTTCTCAAACCTCATATGATGTCAGTAAGTGCCTTGGAATAATAATTTTTTTCTTAACATCTTTATTAGAGTACAATTGCTTTACAATGGTGTGTTAGTATCTGCTGTATAACAAAGTGAGTCAGCTATACATATACATATATCCCCATATCTCCTCTCTCTTGAGTCTCCCTCCCACCCTCCCTATCCCACCCCTTCAGGAGTTCACAAAGCACCAGGCTGATCTCCCTGTGCCATGCAGCTGCTTCCCACTAGCTATCTATTTTACATTTGGTAATGTATATATGTCTACGCCACTCTCTCACTTTGTCCCAGCTTACCCTCCCCCCTCCCTGTATCCTCAAGTCCATTCTCTATGTCTGCGTCTTTATTCGCATCCTGCCCCTAGGTTCTTCAGAACCTTTTTTTTTTTTTAAGATTCCGTATATATGTGTTAGCATACAGTATTTGTTTTTCTCTTTCTGACTTACTTACTTCACTCTGTATGACAGACTCTAGGTCCATCCAGCTAACTCAATTTCATTTCTTTTTATGGCTGAGTAATATTCCATTGTATATATGTGCCACATATTCTTTCTTTATCCATTCACCTGTCGATGGTCACTTAGGTTGCTTCCATGTCCAGGCTGTTTTAAATAGAACTGCAGTGAACATTGTGGTACATGACTCTTTATGAATTATGGTTTTCTCAGGGTATATGCCCAGTAGTGGGATTGCTCGGTCAAATGGTAGTTCTATTTTTAGTTTTTTAAGGAGCCTCCATACTGTTCTCCATAGTGGCTGTATCAATTTACATTCCCACCAACAGTGCAAGAGGGTTCCCTTTTTTTCCACACCCTCTCCAGCATTTGCTGTTTGTAGATTTTTTGATGATGACCATTCTGACTCGTGTGAGGTGATACCTCATTGTAGTTTTGATTTGCATTTCTCTAACGATTAGTGATCCTTTCATGGGTTTGCTGGCAATCTGTATGTCTTCTTTGGAGAAATGCCTATTTAAGTCTTCTGCCCATTTTTGGATTGGGTTGTTTGTTTTTTTGATACGGAGCTGCTTGAGCTGCTTGTAAATTTTAGAGATTAATCCTTTGTCAGTTGCTTCATTTGCAAATATTTTCTCGCATTCTGAGGGTTGTCTTTTTGCCTTGTTTATGGTTTCCTTTGCTGTGCAGAAGCTTTTAAGTTTCATTAGGTCCCATTTGTTTATGTTTGTTTTTATTTCCATTGCTCTAGGAGTTGGGTCAAAAAGCATCTTGCTGTGATTTATGTCACAGAGTGTTCTGCCTATGTTTTCCTCTAAGAGTTTTATAGTGTTTGGCCTTCCGTTTAGGTCTTTAATCCATTTTCAGTTTATTTTTGTATACGGTGTTAGGGAGTGTCAAATTTCATTCTTTTACATGTAGCAGTCCAGTTTTCCCAGCACCACTTATTGAAGAGGCTGTCTTTTCTCCATTGTATATTCTTGTCTCCTTTATCAAAGATAAGGTGACCATATGTGTGTGGGTCTATCTATGGGCTTTCTATCCTGTTCCATTGATCTATATTTCTGTTTTTGTGCCAGTACCATACTGTCTGATGACTGTAGCTTTGTAGTTCGTCTGAAGGAAAGGAACCTAATTCCTCCAGCTCCATTTTTCTTTCTCAAGATTGCTTTGGCTATTAGGGGTCTTCTGTGTTTCCATACAAATTTTGAAATTTTTTGTTCTAGTTCTGTGAAAAATGCCATTGGTAGCTTGATAGGGATTGCATTGAATCTGTAGATTGCTTTGGGTAGTAGAGTCATTTTCACAATGTTGATTCTTCCAATCCAAGAACATGGTATATCTCTCCATCTGCTTGTGTCATCTTTAATTTCTTTCATCAGTGTCTTATAGTCTTCTGAATACAGGTCTTTTGTCTCCCTAGGTAGTTTTATTCCTAGGTATTTCATTCTTTTTGTTGCAATGGTATATGGGAATGTTTCCTTAATTTGTCTTTAAGAATTTTCATCATTAGTGTATAGGAATGCAAGGGATTTCTGTGCATTAATTTTGTATCCTGCTGCTTTACCAAATTCATTGATAGCTCTAGTAGTTTCTGGTAGCATCGTTAGCATTCTCAGTGTATAGTATCATGTCCTCTGCAAACAGTGACAGTTTTACTTCTTCTTTTCCGATTTGGATTCCTTTTATTTTTTTATCTTCTCTGATTGCTGCGGCTTAAACTTCCAAAACTACGTTGAATAATGGTGGTAAGAGTGGGCAATCTTGTCTTTTTCCTGATCTTAGTGGAAATGGTTTCAGTTTTTCACCATTGAGGACGATGTTGGCTGTGGGTTTTTCATATATGGCCTTTATTATGTTGACCTAAGTTCCCTCTATACCTGCTTTCTGGAGGTTTTTTACCATAACTGGGTGTTGAATTTTGTCGAAAGCTTTCTCTGCATCTATTGAGATGATCATACGGTTTTTATCCTTCAACTTGTTAATATGGTGTGTCACACTGATTGTTTTACATATATTGAAGAATACTTACATTCCTGGGATAAACCCCACTTGATCATGGTGTATGATCCTTCTAATATACTGTTCGATTCTGTTTACTAGTATTTTGTTGAGGAGTTTTGCATCTTATGTTCATCAGTGATATTGGTCTGTAGTGTTCTTTTCTTGAGACATCTTTGTCTGGTTTTGGTATCAGGGTGGTAGGGGCCTCGTAGAATGAGTTTGGGAGTGTTCCTCCCACTGCTATATTTTGGAAGAGTTTGAGAAAGATAGGTGTTAGCTCTTTTGTAAATGTTTGATAGAATTCACCTGTGAAGCCATCTGCTCCTGGGCTTTTGTTTGTTGGAAGGTTTGTAATCACAATTTCAATTTCAGTGCTTGTGATTGGTCTGTTTATATTTTCTGTTTCTTCCTGGTTCAGTCTTGGAAGGTTGTGCTTTTCTAAGAATTTGTCCATTTCTTCCAGGTTTTCCATTTTATGGGCATAGAGTTGCTTGTAGTAATCTCTCATGATCCTTTGTATTTCTACAGTGTCAGTTGTTTCTTCTCCTTTTTCATTTCTAATTCTGTTGGTTTGAGTCTTTTTCCCTTTTTTTCTTGATGAGTCTGCCTAATGGTTCATCAATTTTGTATATCTTCTCAAGGAACCAGCTCTTAGTTTTATTGATCTTTGCAGTAGTTTCCTTCATTTCTTTTTCATTTATTTCTGATCTGATCTTTATGATTTCTTTCCTTTTGCTAACTTTGGGGTTTTTTTTGTTCTTCTTTGTCTAATTGCTTTAGGTGTAAGGTTAGGTTGTTTATTTTGAGAGTTTTCTTGTTTTTGAGGTAGGATTGTATTGCTATAAACTTCCCTGTTAGAACTGCTTTTGCTGCATCCCATAGGTTTTGGGTCATCATGTTTTCATTGTCATTTGTTTCTTGGTATTTTTTGATTTCCTTTTTGATTTTTTCAGTGATCTCTTGGTTATTTAGTAGCATATTGTTTAGCCTTCACGTGTTTATATTTTTGCAGTTTTTTTCCTGTAGTTGATATCTAGTCTCATAGCGTTGTAGTTGGAAAAGATACTTGACATGATTTCAATTTTCTTAAATTTACCAAGTCTTCATCTGTGACCCAAGATATGATCTACCCTGGAAAATGTTCCATGAGCACTTGAGAAGAAAGTGTATTTTGTTGTTTTTGGATAGAATGTCCTATAAATATCAGTTAAGTCCCTCTTTTTTAAAGCTTGTGTTTCCTTATTTATTTTCATTTTGGATGATCTGTTCATTGGTGAAAGTGGGTTGTTAAATTCCCCTACTGTGATTGTGTTACTATTGATTTCCCCTTTTATGGCTATTAGCATTTACCTTATGTATTGAGGTGCTCCTATGTTGAGTGCATAAATATTTACAATTGTTATATCTTTTTCTTGGATTGAGCCCTTGATCGTTATGTAGTGTTCTTCTTTGTCTCTTGTGAGAGTCTTTATTTTAAAGTCTATTTTATCTGATATGAGTATTGCTACTCCAGCTTTCTTTTGATTTCCATTTGCGTGGAGTATCTTTTTCTATCCCCTCACTTTCAGTCTGTAAGTGTTCCTAGGTCTGAAGTGTGTCTGTTGTAGACAGCATATATACGGTATTGTTTTTGGATCCATTCAGCCAGTCTGTGTCTTTTGGTTGGAGCATTTAGTACATTTACATTTAAGGTAATTATCAGTATGCATGTTCCTGTCACCACTTTCTTAGTTGTTTTGGGTTTCTTATTGTAGGTCTTTCCCTTCTCTTGTGTTTCCTGCCTAGAGAAGTTCCTTTAGCATTTGTTGTAAAGCTGGTTTGGTGGTGTTGAATTCTCTTAGCTTTTGCTTGTCTGTAAATGTTTTAATTTCTCCATCAAATCTGAATGAGATCCTTGCTGGGTGGAGCAATCTTGGTTGCAGGTTTTTCCCTTTCATCACTTTAATTATGTCCTGCCACTCCCTTCTGGGTTGCAGAGTTTCTGCTGAAGGATCAGCTGTTAACGTTATGGGGATTGCCTTGTATGTTATTTGTTGCTTTTCCCCTGCTGCTTTTAATATTTTTTCTTTGTATTTAATTTTTGATAGTTTTATTAACATATGTCTTGGAGTGTTTCTCCTCAGATTTATCCTGTGTGGGAGTCTCTGTACTTCCTGCACTTGATTGACTATTTCCTTTCCCATATTAGGGAAGTTTTCTACTATAATCTCTTCAAATATTTTCTCAGCCCCTTTCCTTTTGTCTTCTTTTTATGGGACCCCTATAATTTGAATGTTGGTGCATTTAATGTTTTCCCAGACGTCTCTGAGAACGTCCTCAATTCTTTTCATTCTTTTTTCTTTATTCTGCTCTGTCGTAGTTATTTCCACTATTTTATCTTCCAGGTCACTTATCTGTTCTTCTGCCTCAGTTATTCTATGAATTCCTTCTAGAGAATTTTTAATTTCATTTATTGTGTTGTTCATCATTGTTTGTTTGCTCTTTAGTTCATCTAGGGCCATGTTAAACGGTTCTTGTGTTTTCTCCATTCTACGTCCAAGATTTAGGATCATCTTTACTATCATTACTCTGACTTCTATTTCAGGTAGACTGCCTATTTCCTCTTCATTTGTTTGGTCTGGTGGGTTTTTACCTTGCTCCTTCATCTACTATGTATTTCTCTGTCTTCTCTTTTTGCTTAACTGACTGTGTTTGGGGTCTCCTTTTCGCAGGCTGCAGGTTCGTAGTTCCCATTGTTTTTGGTGTCTGTCGCCAGTGGGTAAGTTTGTTCAGTGTCTTGTGTAGGCTTCCTGGGTGAGGGGACTGGTGCCTGTGTTTGGTGGATGAGGTGGGTCTTGTCTTTATGGTGGGCATGACCACTTCCGGTGGTATGTTTTGGGGTGTCTGTGAACTTATTACTATTTTTAGGCAGGCTCTCTGCTAATAGGTGGGGTTATATATCTGTCTTTCTAGTTGTTTGGCATGGGCTGTCCAGCCCTGGAGCTTTCTGGTCATTGAATGGAGCCAGGTCTTAGCGTTGAGATGGAGATCTCTGGGAGAGCTGTCACTGATTTATATTACATGGGTCAGGGAGGTCTCTGGTGATCCAGTGTCCTGAACCTGGCTCTCCCACCTCAAAGGCTCAGGCCTGACACCTGGCCGGAGCACCAAGACCCTGTCAGCCACATGGCTCAGGAAAGTTTCTAGAGGTCCAGTGGTGTGAGCATGTCAAGCTCTCCCTTTTATAGCCATGAAAAAGTTGCTGTATCTGGCCCTTCCTTTCCAGTCCTTGCAGATTGGCTCTACTAGGTCACTCTTCTGATGCTCAGCAAGGCTGCTCACCACTCCAGTCGGCAGCTCATTTCCCGCCTTAAGCAGGAAAGCCTGGAATAATAATTTACGAACAATTACTTATTGGCCTGAAAGAAGTCATACACAGTATATACATTTATGTCCAGTAGTGTTTATGGAACAAAGAAGATAATAGGAAATCTTTTTAACTCGGAAAATTTAAATGGTAAGAATATTTCTTTGTTTACTTGGATAGGGTCAGGTGCATGGAATGAGTTATATTTTAAGAATTTGTACAAAGTGTTGTAATTTTAAAGTAGTAGTTGCTATTCTCAAGGACCCAGTAGCAGCCTTAGGCATAAAATATTTCACACACTTACTCTTTTTCTGACAGAGAGAGTAAGGAGTGATGGAAGGAAATGAGTTAATCCAGAGTTTTAGGTGTTTGAGGTAGAAATAATTATCAAATCTTTTCACAGTAGTTACTGAGTTGGTACTTCAGTACCAGGCAGAAACTTAGAATCCTCATCTTTTGGTTCAATTCTTTGTCAATTGCTTCTGGTAGACACTGTGCTTATAAATACTTATATGTGAGTTCATTTGATATATGGAGATGTTCTGAGTACTTCAGTAAGTTATTTATAGAAATTTCAGGTTGGCAAGATATTTATAAATTAGGTACAAATTAGTGATGTGCTATATTAGGGGTCAGCAAACTTTTTCTGTACAGAGCCAGGTAGTTAATGTTTTAGGCTTTTTGGGTCATACAGTCTCTGTTGCAACTACTCAATTCTGCTGTCATAGCTTGAAAATAATGACAGACCATATGTGTAAGAGTGAGCATGACTGTTCCAATAAATCAATATTTGTGGACACAGAAATTTGCATTTTATAATTTCACATATCATGAAATACTCTTCTTTTGATTTGTTTTCAAACATTTAAAAATGTAAAAACCATGCTCAACTCACAGGCCATCCAAAAGCAGGCAGTAGGCTGAATTTGTCACACAGGCCATAGTTGACTGATCCCTGCTGCTTTATGGCTGCTATAATTGAAACGTGAATTAAAAAATAAAAATAAGTCTTGACTGAGTAAATCAACAACTTTGGCAGAAGTAAAACACCAAAATGTATTAGTTTACATAGCTATATCATTTATTCGTTCACTTATTGAGAGACCTGTGGATGTGAATCAGCCTTACATGGCATTTTCGGTAGTTTGTGAAGAGAAAGGCAATTATGTTGAAAATGTTCTTAGAGCTATGTGTTCTAATACAGCTGTTTCTCAGTAGCCATAGGAGATTGGTTCCAGGACCACACCCCATACCAAAATCCATGGATGCTCAAGTCTCTTACATAAAATGGCATTTTAGTTGCATATAACCTACACATCCTCTGTATACTTTGTCATCTCTTAATTACTTATAATACCTAATACAATGTAGGTGGTATGTAAATAGTTGCTGATGTGCATCAAATTCAAGTTTTGCTTTTTGGAACTTTTGGAATTTTTCTTTTTCTGAGTATTTTCCATCCTTATGTGGGGAACCCATGGATATGGAGGGCTGACTGTATTTGAACTTAGTCTTTGTTATCAATAATATTTTCAGTTACTTATTTCTATGTACTCTTCTCCCTAGGTGATTTCTGCTATTTCCATGCCATTAATTTTCTGACTGCTTCCAAATTTATATTTCTAGGTTATACTTCTATGAATTCACATGTCCAAATTGGTAGTTCACTTTAAGCTTGCATACCTTATTAGCATCTTTAACTTAACATGTTTAAAATGGAACTCTTGATTATCCTTCCCATGCCATTTCTCCACCAGTCTTCCCCTATAAATGGCAGAACTATATCACCACTGCTAAATCCAAAAATGTGGGCATTAATCTTTTCCCATTTGAAAAACACCTAATCCTCAGAAACTAACACAACATTGTAAATCAATTATACTTCAATAAAATAAATATTAATTAATTTAATATATTGGCCATGCTGTGCAGCTTGTGGGATCTTAGTTCCCCGACCAGGGATTGAACCCGGGCCATGGCAGTGAAAGAGCTGAGTCCTAACCACTGGACTGCCAGGGAATTCCCCAATAAAATAAATTTTTTAAAAATGTCAAAAGCACCTAATCCTTTTGTAAGCCCTGTAGCATCTATCTCCAAAATATATCTCAACCATGGCCACTTTTCAGTATTTTTATTGCACTACCTAATCCAGACTATTAGCATATCTTGCCTGGAACAATGTAATATTATCATTATTGTTTTTCCAGCTTTTTTTCTTGGGTTCTCCCAATGCATTCTCAGCACAGGAGCCAGAATGAGCTTTTAAAAATATAAATCAAATTATGTCACTCTCCTGGTAAAACATAACTTTTTATTGCACTTTGAATAAAATTCAAGATACTCACCATTGTTTAAAAGGTATTGTATTATTTACCCTCTATTCACGTCTACAGCCTCATCTTCAGCCTTTCATACCCTTTCTTTCCAAGCTGCGGCCATAGAAACCTCCTGTTAATTCTTCTAATAGGCTCAAGCTCTCTATAACTTTACCTGACAGATGCTGTCTAACTGCCTGGAATACTGTACCCCCAATTCTGCACATGGGTGGGTCTTTTTCATCTTTCAAGTCTCAGCTTAAAATGTTACTTTCTGTAACAGACCTCTGTATAAAAGGCTCCCATCCCAGCGTTTCCCATCAAAACACCATAAGTAGAGGGACCATGTCTGTTTCTTTCACCATTAGATATCCAATGCTTGGTATAACAGGCACCAAATAAATGTTTGTGGAATGACTGAATGACTTAAAGAAAGCATCCATTTATTTCATCATATCATATGTGGTTTGAGAAGGAATGTTTAGCGGAAAATCTTTGGATGATGGCATGGCAAACTGACAATAATGATCAAGTGGTAAGACCAAGCAGTTATCAATAATCCTCAAAGTAAAATAATGAAAGATGAAAAATGGTAAAAATAACTTTCCTGTGTGTATATGCATGTGGTTTTTTTTTGTTTGCACATGAACTCTTGAAAGGTAACATAGATCAATTTCAAAAGGACTTTCATATATTTGACAAAAAGATTTAGAACTTCAGGGCTTCCTGGATGATTGTGAAGTTATGATTAATTACCTACTACAGTGTCTTATTTTCAAACCATGGGTCACAAGCCATTAGTGAGTTTTGAAGTTAACTGAGTGGGTTATAGCCAGTATTAAAAGAAAAAGAAATAGGATAAAAGATGTCAGAGTGTATTGCAAATAATGAGTAAGTATTTCTTTTTATTTAAGAAATAACTAATATGAGTCAAGAGTAAGTCCCAAAGCCTGTGAAGGAAGACTGTGCCCTTAGTAAGATGGGCCCTCTCACGGAGGGGTCAAGAATAAGTTCATTATGTTCTATGCTTGGGTAAGATCAGCCCTTCCCAAGTGTCCCTACTTCCATCTGCAGGGTTAAAAGGGGTTCCTTGATATCTACTCCACCTTTCTTTCCAACACTTTCATCCCTGACATTATTATTTGCTTTGATTCAACCAGAACCAATTTCATTATGCCTTTTCCTCCTGTTTATGCAAGTTACTCAGATTCCCACTTCACTCCTCATTCAAACCTCCATAGTCTCTGCACAGCCCATATCTGTCTCTATTCTTTTTCCTTTACAGTGCTTGAAACCTTTTTGCTATGCCCTGTGGAACTATTCATCATTAACCAAATTCCTCTTATTGTCAACCTCTTCCCTGCACATTCTCTTCACCGTCTACCTCTGACTGAAATCTGCCTTTCTGATCACATTGTTTTCCTGTAGGCTTCTCAGTGTTAATTGCTTTTCTCCAGTAGCCGTCATACCACTGGACTAACTGGTAAAACGTGTGTTCTCATTTTTCCTCATTCCAATTTCCAGTCCTTCCTCTCTAAAAAACCTTCAGCTTTGACTTTCATGTAAAAAAAAATTGTATTACTTACTGATTGAGTCCTCATTTTCTGATGATTTTTAGTTCCTGGTTTATAATTGTTCTCTGTGTTAATTCTTAGTAATATACCCTTGTAAATGATTCTTCTAACATCTTAGCCTCTTAGTTCCTTGAACTTATTTTCTACAGTGATCTTTTTTTCCCGTCCTATGTCAGCCATACCTTCCTGTGGTCTTGTCATTTAATTAAAACAATTCTTAAATACTAATTTCAAGCTTCCATTTCCTGCTAATCATCTCTCATTTTTCTAGTCCACTTCCTTTAGTATCCTAGCCCTAACAATCCTTCAGCCTTATTCAGGCCTCCAATCCATTGTTGCTACCATCTTTTCGTGATCATTACCTCTTTCATGTCCTCTCTTTCTTCCTTAGAGTGGGCAATATCCCATGGTCATTCATTATAATCACTTTCTTGCATGTAGCCTCAATTCTTGCTTCATGGATCTTGCTTGACAAAAATCCTTACCTTGGATAAATACGACTCTGTCTATTCTGGGCCTCACAGTTAAATGTGACTAGAGACAAACAAAATCATGCTGATTGGTGTATCTTTAAATTCATGACCATAATCTTTAGAGAGCCCCCTAATGTTGCTAGGGAGTGATAGCGTATTTACCTAGTTTATCCACACTCTCCTAAATGGCCATTTTACACTTATCTTTTCCTCAGAACTTTAAAACACCTCTCCCGTATTCTCACCCTCAGCTGATGACTTCATTTCCTATTTTGTTTCACTGATTAAATGAAGGCAATCACAAGAGAATTTCCACAAGCTTCCAACTTGGTCTCTGTTTACTTACCTGCATCTTATACACATACTCTTCTTTTTCTCCTGTTACTCTAGATGGCATGTCCAATCTCCTGTCTTAACACCAAGCCTCCATGTTTGCTTCAGATTACATTCTGTATTCCCTCTGGCCTAAATCAAGGACTTCCTTCACTTTAATTCTTCCCTACATTATCAGTTTTTCCCTCTAGTAGAGTGTTACCACTAACATTCAAACGTGATGTTATTTCTTCCATTTTTCTCTTGATCCCACCTCCCCTTCCAGCAATCACTCCATTTCTCTAGTCCCTTTGATAACAAAACTTCCCCCAAAGATTTGTCTATATTTGTTGTCTCTAATTCCTTTCCTCCTGTTTCTCTTGAGCCCAGTCTAAGTAGGGACCTGCTAGTGGACTTGCCATTGTCACTGATGACCACATTACTAAATTCAGTGTCATGGCTTTTAAGTGTCGTCTGTGTGCACTGTCAATTTAATATCTCTAATTTATATTTCTACCCTAGACCTGTTCCCTGAATTCCAGATGGATATATCTGACTGCTTTCTTATCTTCTCCACTTGAATGTTTAATACACATTTCAAACTTACATGCCCAAAGTGGAGGTCTTCATTTGCAGTCTTCCCATTTCAGTTGACGGCAACTTTATCCTTCCATTTGTTGTCTAAAAGCTTTAGGATCATTATTGACTCATATCCAGTCTGTCAGGAAATCCTTTTGGTGTGATCTTCAGAATATATCCAGAATTCACCTATTTTGCATCACTTCTATTACCATCACACTGACATAAGCCATTATCATCCTTGTCTTAGTATATTTTATTACTCTCCTCTGTGCTTCTGCCCTCCTTTGTCAACCTTTTCCCATCCATTTCAACACAGCTGAGAGAGAGATCCTTTTAAAATATGAATCCGATAATGTCACTCCAATAGCTTCTGATCTCATTCAGAGAAAAAGTCAAAGCCCTTACATTAGCTTAAATGTCTCAACACATTTCATCTCACCTATCTCCTAGCATCACTGTTAACCTCTCTGACCTATTTCCTACCAGAACTCGTTTGGCTTCAGCTGCATTGGACTCCTTGTTGTTCAGTAAGCATTTTGCACTGGCTATTGCCTTTGCCAGCCATATTCTTTTTCTATATATGTTCATGGTTTCTTTCCTCACCACTTTCAAGTTTTTGCTCAAATGTCACATTCTCCAAGTGAGAACCACCCTGATAACCAAGTTTAAAATTATGTAATTCCCCAACCTCATATTCTTCACCCTCCCTTTTCTGCTTTATGTTTAGTCAAGAAAACTTTCACTTCTAGTAGTCAACTATATAGGTTACTTTATTTATTCCTACTAAAATATAAGCTCCAGAAGATCAGGGGTTTTAGACTGTCATGTTCACTGCTATATCTTCAGTGTTTAGAATACTCCTGGAACAGAATTGGTGGCTCAATAAATATCTGTTGAGTAAATATTTTTGTCCTGGGTTATGATGTAAAGATGTAAAATGTGTTTCTTAATGTGTCTTGCTGTCCAAAAAAGTTTGAATTAGCAGGTATTTACCATCAAGTTGGGAGTTTGAAAGGTATGTAGGAGTTCTCTGGCAAATAAATTTGGTGACATTTTGTGTGGTTATCAAGTTAGTAGGTCAGAGGTAGCCCAAGAGTAGTTTATTCACCCCAGACAAAGTGCTTTAACAAAAAAAAATTATCTGGCCTAACGGTTAAGTGACCTAGGTAACACTTACAAGAGATCTCATCCAAGTCATTTCACCTCTTAGGCTGCAGCTCCTCATCTATAAAGTCTTTAGGTTGAGGTACTCTCAATGATCTTTTCTAGGTCTAATGATCTCTGAACACCTACATCACTAATTTTTGCTATAATGATCCTGAATGAAGTGGATATTAGTTGCAAGGATATGCTTCTTCAATGAAGAAATTAATGATTTTCGACTGTGTTCTTATATGTTTGTATCATTTCATGAGCTAAAGAATTTGTATTTTATTTTAATATTCATATTTATGCTAACTTATGATATTTATGAGATAGAGATTTTTTGCAATTCAATTGTTCTTCTGTATTATCCTATTTAAGAAATTGTCAAAAGATGCAAAGCCAAACTACAATAGTGATAATTTTCTAAGAATTATAGGAAAAGATTAAAAATGCACAATCAATAGTTATTTTTTATTTGTTTTTATTTTTTGTTTTTCAGACGGTCTTAAAATCACTACACTTGCCAAAAAACAACAGCCTTTATGTTCTTACACCAGATTTGCCACCACCTTCATCATCTAGTCATGCTGGGTAAGGTGTTTACTTTTCCTGGGAATCTGAAACAAAAAGTTTGATTGTTAAGTTGCTTTACTGTATATAAATATCAAAATCAAAATCTTGTTGAAGCTTTAACTTAGCAACAGCTATTAACTATATAAAGTTTCAAACTATTTGGTTTGGGTAGTTTATTTGTTTGATTTTAGTGATGGAATCTTTTTACAAAGAAAAGCTTTAGCAAAACTCTATTATGTAAGAAAGAGTCAAAAATGGTACTTCTCTGTTTGAAGGGGAAGAACTGGAGTTGGAGGGAAGAGATTGAGTAACTGGAACTCCAGTGTCTCCCATGGCTAAAGAAGCAAAGCGTTGAGGAAGATTCTTGGGCTCTGCAGAATACAGCTTGAAAAACACTGATATAAAATTTTTATTAAGATTTTCTCTCTATTTGGAATAGAGGGTCTCATTCTTTTTTCAGTATTCACAGTGAAACACAGTACATTTATAGAATGATCAGATGATTTTAATGTTTAATTGTATGTTACATTATTGCCTGATGAAGCAGCCTGATCTAAAGTGAATGATTAAGGTAGTGATAGAGTAATAATTTTAATGAGTACAGTATCCTTCCAGAACTATGTTTAAGTTGTTCTTAGATTTTCACCATTTTTTGCACATTTTCTCTTTTTATTTAATGCAACTTGGTGTTCCTAAACTTCGAATATTGTCCAATTTTTCCCCACCACCTACCAAATACCTTTATTATTAATGTAGTACAAGGAAAAAAGTCCTGTTTTTCTTTGGTACCCTACCCACAGAACACCTCTGGCCACCAGATATGTGGGTCCCCCCCACCACCACCACCATGAGACAGTTCTTCATTCCCAGCTGGATGTTCTACAATTTAACTAAATTCTGATACTACCTACCTGGAGATAGCATTAGATCTCACAGGTTCAGGGCTCAGTCCCACAAGACTGCCCCCATATCAGACCCAGTTGCAAGTCTGTGTTGTTACCTGTGCTTCTGACCAACTGGCTATAGATTGGAGGTTCCCACCACTCCCTTCTGAGTTCAGTAATTTGTGAGAGAATGGCTCACAGAACTCAGAAAAATACTCTATTTGCTATTACCAATTTATTATAAAGCATATTTTAAAGGATATAAATGAACAGCCAGATGAAGAGATACATAGGATAAGATCTGAAAGGGTCTTGAGCACAGGAGTGCCTGTAATGTTTGGGGTGTGCCACCCTCCCAGGACACGAATGCATTCTTGTTTACCAACTTGGAAGCTCTCCAAAGCTCTTCAGCTAGGATTTTTTATGGAGGCTCACCACAGAGGTATGATTAATTGAGTCACTGGCTATTAGTAATTAACCCAACCTCCAGCTCCTCTCTCCTTCCTGGAGGCGGAGGTGCAGGCTAAAAGGTCCAGTCCTCTAATCATGAGCTTGGCTCCCCTGGCAACCAGCTTCTCTCTAGAGGGGTTTTCCAAACATCATCTGTTTAGCAAACCCAGGTGTGGTTGAAAGTGGCTCATTATGAATAACAAAAGAGACCTCTCTTTTTTCACCTTTATCACTCTTATCACTTAAAAAATTCCAAAGATTTTAGGAGGTCTAAGTGGGGAAGAAAACCAAATGTATATTTCTTATAGATCATACCATCACAGGTGGATAGTAGCAAAAAGAAAATTAAATTTCACTTTACCAAAGTAGAAATCACTGAACTGAAAAAAGTTAAATCTAATATAATTTTATCTGATAGTCTGTTAAAGGTTTTAGGCTAAGAATTTAAAGATTTCTTGGGTTGCTCTTTATCTTCTATGTGCAGATCATATATTAATGGGAAGTTGTATTTGCATACTACTACAAACAGCCAAACAGTACTTGTAGTCCTCGTGTTTATAGTAATGTTGATATAAATACCAGATGAGATTATAGGTATGGGTTCTGTATCTAGTCATGTAGGATATTATTTTTTAGGTTAGTTAACAGAGTGTAATCACTGTCATCCAATATATAATCCACATAATTACAAGTAGGTAAGAGACATCATTTGTTATAATCTATTGCTTTCCCGTAACATGATTAAATGGATTTATCAAAATGTCTTCCTGGGCTAATGGAAATGTTCTTCATTGCCATGTGGCTGACCTTAGTTTGATTGCCACTTCCTCAGTCCCTAGGCAGGCAGGGGCCTACAGTGCTTCTGAAATACAGTGTTTATAGGAGAATGAGTACTTTATATAGCATTAAAGTAGTCTTCCCTAGTTGGCTTTATGGATTTTTAGCAAGTTACAGTAATGCTTTTTCCTGTGTTGGAACAACAAGAAAGACATAAAAATTCAAAGCCAAATAAAAGTCACAAAGCACAGTCTATCTGGCTAGTGAGAGGAGGGGAATTAGAGCTTTCCTGCTTGAAAGCTGGAAAAAGTTATAAAGGGCACATTTGATGAAAAAGTTATATTAGGGCACATTTGATTAAAATCTAACTTAAAAGTCAAGGTGTGTTTCTTTTAGGTGTGTTAATATATCTTTCTATAAAACTACAGATTATTTTTCTTTTTTTGTGTGTGATGTATATCTTAAATTCTGATTTCATGAGAAACAATTTAAAAAAACAAAATCCATACAAAAATTTAAAAGCTAATGGTAATAATTATTTTTAACTTCTGATTTTCATTTTGTATTTATCAAATAAAAATAATTATTGACATCTTAACTATATAATAGAGTCCAAAAGTAATTTAGTATTGAGTTATAAAGCACATCATATTATCAAATATGGGAGACATAAAATTTCTCTGCACTAAACTCCATAATGAATCAAATTGATTTGTTTTTGAAAAATTTTGTTATAATTGGTATATTCATACAAATCTTATTGTAATTTGTAACCTAATTTATAATCTACAAAGGAGAAAATAAAAGGTAATTCTGATTCTTAGTGTTATATTTGAGAATTGGCAAATGAATAGAAGAGATCTGAAATTGGTAGAGAAAAATAGGAAAGATTCTTCTAACACCTTGGCCTTTTAGTTCCTTGAACTCATTTTCTACGATGATCTTTTATCCCGTCCTACATTAGCCATATCTTCCTGTGGTCTTGTCATTTAATTTAAACAATTCTTAAATACTAATTTCAAGCTTCCATTTCCTGCTAATCATCCCTCATCTTTCTAGCCCACTTCCTTTAGTATCCTAACCCTAACAATCCTTCAGGCCTCCAATCCATTGTTGGCTACCATCTTTTCGTGATCATTACCTCTTTCATGTCCTCTCTTTCTTCCTTAGAGTGGGCAATATCCCATGGTCATTCATTATAATCACTTTCTTGCATGTAGCCTCAATTCTTGCTTCATGGATCTTGCTTGACAAAAATCCTTACCTTGGATAAATACGACTCTGTCTATTCTGGGCCTCACAGTTAAATGTGACTAGAGACAAACAAAATCATGCTGATTGGTGTATCTTTAAATTCATGACCATAATCTTTAGAGAGCCCCCTAATGTTGCTAGGGAGTGATAGCATATTTACCTAGTTTATCCACACTCTCCTAAATGGCCATTTTACACTTATCTTTTCCTCAGAACTTTAAAACACCTCTCCCGTATTCTCACCCTCAGCTGATGACTTCATTTCCTATTTTGTTTCACTGATTAAATGAAGGCAATCACAAGAGAATTTCCACAAGCTTCCAACTTGGTCTCTGTTTACTTACCTGCATCTTATACACATACTCTTCTTTTTCTCCTGTTACTCTAGATGGCATGTCCAATCTCCTGTCTAACACCAAGCCTCCATGTTTGCTTCAGATTACATTCTGTATTCCCTCTGGCCTAAATCAAGGACTTCCTTCACTTTAATTCTTCCCTACATTATCAGTTTTTCCCTCTAGTAGAGTGTTACCACTAACATTCAAACGTGATGTTATTTCTTCCATTTTTCTCTTGATCCCACCTCCCCTTCCAGCAATCACTCCATTTCTCTAGTCCCTTTGATAACAAAACTTCCCCCAAAGATTTGTCTATATTTGTTGTCTCTAATTCCTTTCCTCCTGTTTCTCTTGAGCCCAGTCTAAGTAGGGACCTGCTAGTGGACTTACCATTGTCACTGATGACCACATTACTAAATTCAGTGTCATGGCTTTTAAGTGTCATCTGTGTGCACTGTCAATTTAATATCTCTAATTTATATTTCTACCCTGTTCCCTGAATTGTCTTCTCTTCACCTCAGATTTGGAATTTTTTTTAAAAGTATATTTTATTTAGGTGGTTGGTTTGATATTTAATTGGTTTTATTCTTTTATTTCTCCGACACAAGTCAGTGGATGTTGGAAGACTGAGGGGAACTGCATAAAAAACTTCCTGTTAACTGCAGTGCAGAACTATGACGAGGTCCTGTTGCTGGATTCCACCATTCCAATTCCAATGCAATGCAAATATTAGGTTCTTTCTTTATAGAGTATCAGTCTTCTCTCAATGGACTAGACAACACTGGTATTATAGACAACACTGGTATTATAGTATCACTCCTAAACAAAATTTATTATGACCAAATCAGAAAAGTAATATGATTATAATCTATCTCGTCATATAAAAGATAATAAGACCTAGAGAGAAAAATCCTGGATTACACTCCCAGCTTGGTTAGGGTCTTAGATTTTTCATATATAAAATAGGAAGCATTGATTTTAGTTGCCAGGGTGGTTGTAAAAATTCATTAAGCAGGAGAGGTACATTATATTTGAAATCACAAATTACAAAGCATGATTATTACAATTATTTATGCTAGTAAATACCAATAGTAATCTTTTTCATTCAACTCTCACTTGATTTTTATAACAACTCTACAAGATTACAGGCTGATTTTGATATCTCTAATTTATAAATTAGGAAATTAAGGTGTTTAAAAGAGTTTTGTGGATTGTTCAAGGTCATCAGTGAATACTTCTGATGCTGAAATCTCCATCTGACCCTCCATCTACTATAGCTTCCAGTTTCTTGACACAAATATATAAAGCTTTATTCCAAAGGTGCCTTCTTTTTTGGAAGCTGTTCTCTATAATGAGATTAAAAAAAAATATCTTGTAATTTGTCATTATATACTTGTTAAAGGGTATTTATATACATTACTTCACTTACTGTAGTTCTCAAGAATATTAATGAAATTTCGGTATGTGAATGAACTTTTAGTTACCGTACACTATTAATCATTTAGTAAAATGTAGATATAAAATAACATGCTTTTAAATTGTTTACTGACAAACAATATTACTCTCAAGGTTTGGTGAGAGCTATATCTTAAACCATGTTCTTATAAAATTTTTTTTTCTTAACTTGATTTTACTGCCACTAGGGGGTGCCTGTTAATTGAGTCTTATTTTGTATTTACATTTTTTTTTAAAGCTAAGAGCAGTAAAATTACCATATAAGTGTCTATAATTGAATTATATTTAGAATTATTTTAAAGTAAGTAATGTTTTTCAGAAAACAAAATTTCAGGCTTTTTGAGAATTTAAGAGCAAACTCTTTAATCGTAATCTTTATAACAGTTGAAAAGCATTTAAAAACTTTTTAAATAAATCGGATTTCACTAATTAATTCAAAGGTGATGCAGTACCCCTATGGCACAACTTCGGATTATACTGTAAATCATAGTAAAATCAGAAGGGATGGGGACTGTCAATTATACCTGTTTCATATTATTATAAGAAAGATTCAATCTGTCAAAGATTTATTGATTACCTACTAGATGAAAACAAGCTCTGTCCTGTGGGAGCTTATAACCTATTCATTAAGGTATATATAAGCTTTTATATATATATATATATATATATATATATATATATAAAATTTATTTATTTATTTATTTTTGGCTGTGTTGGGTCTTCATTCCTTTGTCTAGTTGCAGTGAGCAGGTGCTACTCTTCGTTACAGTGCACAGGCTTCTCATTGCGGTGGCTTCTCTTGTTGTGGAGCACAGGCTCTAAGCACACAGGCTCAGTAGTTGTGGCTCATGGGCTTAGTTGCTCCATGGCATGTGGGATCTTCCTGGACCAGGGCTTGAACCCATGTCCCCTGCATTGGCAGGCAGATTCTTAACCACTGTGCCACTGGGGAAGTTCCCTTAATTCATCTCTTTAAAGAAAATTTCCAACATTGTTTTGGTGTTCTGTGTGCCACTCAGGTTGATTCATCCAGTAATCACCTCTTTTCTTCATCTTTTCTAAAAGTTGGTGTTCCCCAGAGTTCTATTTTCAGCAATCCCTCTTACTGTACATTCTCCCTGACATCTCCTCTCAATACTTCAGTTTCCAAAAACATATATAGATGACAAGTCTCTATTTATAAACACCTGTTTCCTACTTGCCAATGAAGCTTTTCACTGGTGTGTGTCCCCTATGTAATTCAGTCACATGTCTAGAACTGAGACAATCCTGAAAAATATGTACTACTTACTGCCTATATATTTTGTCTCAAATGTACAATGCTACAAAATATTGCAGTGTATTCCAAGTAGGAGGATAATTATTTAAAAGATCATCCGTTTGGTATATAAGTAATTAGTGCATTTATTAAGATTATTTTTGGTAGGAAGATGAGAATAAAAACCAGGTTGTAGTAGATTTTAATGGATAAGTGAGAAATGAGGGATTAGAGTTACTGTTATTTTCAGAAAATTCAACTCTGAAGGGAGAGAAAAGTTGAGGGAAGAGTAGGGTCAAGAGACTGAAGAATTATTAGAATTATGAGGAGGAAGAGACAGCAAATAGGAAAAATTTGAAAAAATGAAACCAGAAAGGGCTGGTGGACAAAAAGGGTATGGGAGTATCTTAATTTAAGCTGCAATGACAAAATACCATAGACTGTGTGACAAACAGTAGACATTTATTTCTCACAGTTCTTGAGGCTGAAAAGCCCAATCAGGGTTCCTGTGAGATTTGGTTTCTAGTGAGAGCTCTCTTCCTGGCTTGCAGACAGCTGCCTTCTCACTGTATCCTCATATGGGGGGATGGGGATGGAGGGAAGGAGGGAGGGAAGGGAAGTAGAGGAGGAGGGAGCAAGCAAGTACTGGAGTCCTCTTAGCTCTCTTCCTCTTCTTATAAAGACACCAATCCTATTGGATTAGGGCCCCACCCTTATGACTTCATTTAATCTTAATTACTTCCTAAAGACTGTTTACAGATACAGCCATATTGGGGGTTAGGGCTTCAATATAAGATTTCTAGGGTTGGGGGATGCAGTTCAGTCTATAGCAGGGAGGCAGGGTGGAGTCCAGGGGTTAAGTGTTGAAGTTAGCTGGCAGGTTTAGAGACAGTAAAAAAGGTAGAAGGATAGAAGATTGGAGCAAATGGAGAACATTTCTGGATTCTGGATTTCAGTGCTGTTAAGTAATAGTTGTTGAAAAGTGTAAATTATAGATAATACTGCAGTAGAAGATAGGTAATAGTTACAAGAATAAGGATGTTAAATATGAAGTTAAAGTATTTGGTAAGTGATAGTGACACAACAGTTATCATTTATGAAGACAGGCTTTTTGCCAAGCCCTTTATATATATTATCTGATTAAATCCTCACAATAAATCATAGATAGGTGTTCTTTGTCACATTTTGCAGATGGGTAAACTGAATTAGGGGTAGTGGTTAGGTGATGGCAGAGAGAGGGTAGTTATTGAGAGCTTGTTTAGGTTCTTGTTTGAAGAAAGCTAGAGCTACTGATTAAATTAGACTACATTAGAAAAATATAAATCTAGGTATAAATGTTATAACTTAAGGGGATAAACACTAAAGAAAAATAACATGCATGCTTCTAGAAGAAAAAAGAATAGTCAGCTATATGTTGTTTATCAGAGAAATATCTCTTAAAGAAATGACACAGAAAAGAGTAAATAAAGGGTATAAGAAATGATATTTAAGCCAAATATTAATTTTTATAATGTAGTGTGGCAATATTAATATCACATAAAATTGAATTTAAGGCAAATAATATTGAGGGACAGTTTACCAAGAAGATATGGCAATTGTAAACTTGTGTGCACAAATCAGCAAAAATTGACAAAATTATAAGGAGAAATAGTTCAACCACAATTATATACAAATGTCTTATGGAAACTAATGAATTAAGCAGTAAATCTTTGTAGGCTATATATTATTTGAATAACCAAATTAAGCACATATAGAATACTTATGAAAATTGACCACATATTAGAACACAAAGCCAATATCAAAGAATCACTATCATGCTGACCCATTCTCTGGCCATTATGCAATAAAATTAGGAGTGAAGTAATAATAAAAAGGTATCTCTGAGATTCTCCATACATTTGGATACTACAAATAATTTACTTCAAAATAATTTATGGGTAAAAATGAGATCATGATAGCAACCACTAGCTGTTCAGAAGTGAACATAAATAAGAGTGCTATATACTAAAACTTTGAATATAGCAAAAGTGGTACTTAGAGGGAAATTTGTAATATTAAGTCCACTAATTAGAAGATAAGAAAGTTAGAAGGGCTTCCCTGGTGGTGCAGTGGTTGAGAGTCCGCCTGCCGATGCATGGGACACGGGTTAGTGCCCCAGTCCGGGAAGATCCCACATGCCGCGGAGTGGCTAGGCCCATGAGCCATGGCCGCTGAGCTGCACATCTGGAGCCTGTGCTCTGCAGCGGGAGAGGCCACAACAGTGAGAGGCCCGCGTACCGCAAAAAAAAGAAAGATAGAAAACAATTGCAATGTATGTTCAACTTAAGAAAATAGAGAAATAACAATAGAGTAAGTCTGAAGAAAATAGAAGGAAAGAAAGATTTAAAAGCAGTAATTAATGATAGAAGTAATCAACAAGTAATAACTGCTTGAAAAATCAACCCAAGAAAAAACGAGGGTAAGCACAAAAATATTAGGTATGAAAAAGGGGACTTAACTACAGATTCAGAAGAGATTATTTGATTAATAAAATAATTATTAAATAAGTTAATACAAAAATAAATTAATAAATTGTTTTAAAACAAAAATGCATGAATAATAATAAAATAAGCGTATCTTTATGACTTATTAAAATCTGAAATTTAGTTGAAATGGAGAATTTTGTATAAACTATCAAGTACTAAAATGAATACAAGAAATAGGTAACCTGAAAAAAGTGATAGCCATCAAAGAAATTGAATTTGTAGTCAAAAGTTTCACATGCCACTTCTTCCCCCTCCCCCACCCCAGAGGATTTCCATAAAGACATTTTACACAAACTCTTCCCAGTGAGACTGCTACCTATCTTATTTTATAATGTTTATGTAGGGCTTCCCTGGCGGCGCAGTGGTTGAGAATCTGCGTGCTATGCAGGGGACAGTGGTTCAAGCCCTGGTCTGGGAAGATCCCACGTGCCGCGGAGCAACTAGGCCCGTTAGCCACAACTACTGAGCCTGCACGTCTGGAGCCTGTGCTCCGCAACAAGAGAGGCCGCAATAGTGAGAGGCCCGCGTGCCGTGATGAAGAGTGGCCCCCGCTTGCCACAACTAGAGAAAGCCCTCGCACAGAAACGAAGACCCAACACAGCCAAAAATTAATTAATTAATTAATTAATTAATTAATTAAAAAAGTTAATGTTCATGTAATCTTGTTACCAAAACTAGAAAAAGATAATGTAAGAAAAAATTGTGTGTAATTCTCACTTATAACCATAGGTAATAAAAATGAGTCAGTAAACTTTTCTTTGCCTTCTCTCAGCCTTACCATTTAATGACCTCTTCTTTCCCCTGTCCTTATTGCACTACTTCAAATGGCACCTCTCCCAGCATTCAAATGGTCTAAGATGTAAATGAACCAAAAACCATAACCTGATTATGTCTCTTCCCTGCTCAAACCCCTCCATTTGCATTTTTGCACTTAGAATAAAATCCAGGTTCCTTACTAAGGTATATAAAGGACTTACATAATCTTGTTCCTGACTTTCTCTCTAACTTCATCTTTTATCATTCTCATCTCTGGCTTATATCTTGCCAGCCACACTGGCCTCCCTGCTCTTCTTTAAACATTCTAAGTGTGCTTCAACTTCAGGACATTTGCACTTTGCTATTCCCCTGCCTGAAATGATCTATCACTTATCAACTTGGCTTACTCCTTTACTTTATTCAGGCCTCTACTCGAATGTTACATCCTCAGATAGGCTTTTCTTGTTTCCCCTGACTACAAAAGCCCCTCTGTTATACATTCTCCCTTTATCTTACATTATCACAACAATGCATTATATTAGTAATATTAGTAATGTATTCATATTTGTTGTCTGTGTCCCTCATCACAATGTAAAGCTGTAAGAAATCAGCGACTTTTTTTTTTGTTCACTGTTGTATCCTCAGCAGCTAAAAGAGGGCCTGAAACATAGTAGGTACTTAGAACTATTTGTGGAATGAATACTGTGAAGTGCTACATGCCTAAGGATGTTTGCCTCCTAAGAGAGACCAAAGGTAAGAAGTAAAGTTCTAATGGAGGGATATCAAGCATCATGCGGAACAGATATAAGATACTTGGGGAGCCAAAGGTCTTACAAGTGTCCCATAAATGTAATGAACTAGGCAATCTCCACTCCTTGACCTGAGTTTAGCCTTTTTTGTCCAGTGTTCGTTTTCATTTTTCTCATCAAAGTATGGAGTGATGGAAGGAGCTCTGGCTTTATAGTGAGACGCTGTTTATCCTATAACTGTCCTACACTGGTTTTGTGGCCTCAGGCAACATCTTTCTTCTCTGAGTCTTAGTTTTCCTAGTTTTATTTCTTATATGGCTGTCCTCTCTCCAACCAGATCCTGAGCTATAAAGAGCAAGAGCATTCTTACTGAGCATCTCCCTCAGTTCAAGAGAGTGCCATCTATATAGAGGCCCTTAATAAACATTTGTTGTAATGAATATGAAAAGTTTCATGACAAATTGAGGGATTTAGTTTTTTATCCATGCATGTGTAGTCTCTCCATTGGCTGTTTTGCTATTTGTCAAACTCATCATAAAGTATTTTTCAGATAAATGGAGAGTCCATTTCATTTATTCATGCAGGATGTCAGTTATTTACTCATTTACTAGATATAGATTGAGTACCATCTTAAAATGTGTTAGGTCCTTGTTCTAGGTGTTAGGGATACAATGAGAAACAAGACAACAAGGTACCTGCTTTCATGGAGTTTACAATATAATATGTGTAGACATGGGGGTAGGGTGGAGGGACAGGCAACAAACTACAAATAAGATATACCAGAAAAATTATCAGATGATAACAAGTGCTTTGCAGAAAACTGAAATAGAGTGACATGATAAGAAGTAATTGGGTGACTACTGTAAGTTGTATGGTTAGGAAAGGCCTCTCAGAAGAGGTACTGTTTCAACTGAGACATGAATGATTGAGGAACCATTAAAGTGAAGAGCAGAATGAATAGTATTTTAGGCAAGGGAAATATAACTAGTGCCAAAGCCCACAGGCCATGTATAAATATAAATGGAGAAGGTTTAGTATTTTTGGATTTGGTATTACTAATGATCACCTTGCTAGAAAAGGACTGAATGGGTGTCTTGGTAATAAAAGACAGTCTTTTCAACTTGCTTTGGTCTTATTCTAATAAGTGCTTAAAATGTCCAGCTCCATTTTAATTATATAGATTGTCTTCATTTTTATGGCAGGGCGACAGAAAATAAGGTATCCCTTATGTGTAGCTGTCCCTTTTACAAGTAGTAATTGAGTCTTTCTTTTGAACTTTGACCTTTTTATACTGGGAGGATGGTTCCCATTAATATTTCGATGAGTTCTATGAGGGTATTGTTGAGCTCTGGTCATGCAGTCTAGCATATGGTCCTCTTGTGTGGCCTCTGAGTTGTGAAGTTGCTTTTAATTCTGACTTTGAATTAGTTGCTATTTGTGCAAGCATTAGTAAATTCAGTAAATTCAATTAGTAAATTCAAATTAGTAAATTCAATTAGTAAATTCTAATTGGGACTCCTGTGATAGTTAAGTAAACCACTGGTGTTAAAATATGTGGCCTTTTTTTTTGTCCTTGGAAAACCGTTGATGGGAAAGCAGGTGACAGTAGCCTTGAATTAGGTGAGAGTAGGGTATTATATTTTCTGATGGATACTGTGGAAGGAAATTGAGGAGTAGTGAGTCAAGATACCCGAGTCCTAGCCCCATCTGAGTTCTAGCCCCAGCTCTCCCATGGAATCACTGTTTGACTTGGGGCAGGTCACTCCTCTGCTCCAGGCCTCAGATGCTACCAGAAAATAAAGAGGCTCCATGACTGGAAAAAGAAACTGCTTTAGTAGCCAGACAAGCACCAAATGGATCATGTGGCTTAGACTTGAGTCCTAAGTGAGGTCTTCTACCTTTCACTCCAGATCTAAATCTTAGGGCCCACATGCTCAAGTGACCTATAAAAAGAGTTATGACTGGGTCTTCAGAGCCTTAAGGACTGATGCAATAGACCTGCCTCACCAACCTGGTCACAGCAGGAAACAGCTTAGAGAGCTCATGGCAAACCTTGTCCAGGGGTGTTTACCACAGAGGATAAAAAGTGGAAGGGAATTTAGTGCACTACGGCATTGGAAATGGAAGAGGAAGCTGCTGTTCTCGTCCCTGCCTTCTGTGAAACCTAACCTAGTACAGGTGACCTTGTGAATAGTTATAATAGTCTTCTTTTCTCTGGAGGAGGCAGGTTTAGAATGGGGAGAAAATGCTACAAGTGTTAAAACACTTCCTTTGTGAGGAGAAGCAGCATGGGCAGAAATAGTATTCACCGTGTAAGCAGAGGCAGAAGCTTGAAGAAAAGCAAATGAAACATTGTTCTCATGATCTTTGAGGTCTCTTCTAACCTTCTACGTTGGATATGCACTTCACTAAAGCCATTAAGCCTGGTATAATTAAGGGAAAAACAACTATTCCTCTTCTATCTCTGCTTCTTATAACTAGCTGTGGTAATAGGTATCCAGCTGTGCTTCTAGCCTCAGTCTTAGCTAAGAGGTGACACCCTCTGGGTGGTATGTGTATTGATACTCATACAAACAGTTTATTTTTTTCTTTTTTGTTTTCTTTTTCCCATCTCTCCCACCCTGTACTGAGGCCATTCAGGATACTTGTTCACCCCCCATTATCCCAACTAAAAAGATAACTGAACAGTATCATGGAACAGTTGTGGGGTTCACTTACTACAAGGACATTCTAAGGATGCTCTCAGATAGCTCTCATCCTACTTCTGTTTCCTCAACACCTCACAATCTCGGCACAGATGTTAATCCTTATAATATTTTTCACTTGTTTTTAGTCTATATCTTGCTATTTCAATTTTTGGTGTTCTCCCTTAATGCAAGAGTCATATCCATCAGAGCTCTGACTTAGAAGAAAGCTCTAGGGTATCATCTTTGGAAGGATTTAAAGCAATCATCTAATCTAGTCGCATTTTATGACTAGGGGAACTGAGGTACAGAAAGGGGAAACTTTACATATGCAAGTAAATGTTCTGAAAGGATTGGTTAATTTTTTCTTCCAAAATGCTTTACAAAACAACTTCTTTTTTGTTTGTTTTCACAAAGGATATTCATCTGTGAAAATGTTTTACCAGTGTTGTAAGTAGTACAGTATTTGATAACAATTCGCTGTATCATTCTTAAAGTAACTCATCATTTCTTAAGGATAAATTAATATAATCAGTGTTTCAAGTTCATTATGGTGATTACTGTTCAACTTTAATTCTTGTGAGCATTATTATTAGATTTTGTAAAAGTGAAATTAGGAAGTATTGGATTGGTAAGTGTTTCTTAATAAGGGGCTACTTGAAAAGTGGCTTATTTTAAGAAGAGGACATTTCCCTATAGTTATGCATTCTGGATGAAAGAAACTTGTCCCCAATTAAAGCATTGGTGGAGATCACAACACATCTAATTGGATTGATGTAGCAAACCCATTTATATAGTCTACTGCCTATTGATAGGTCAGTGATTACTAAGATTAGCTTGTTAACATCACACTTCGAAAAAGAACTGCAGGTATTCTCTATGGTTGATTTAATGGACAGTCGGAAACTTGGTCACTAATTTATGAAACAAAAATCATTGTATCTGTAAATTTTTTTTCTTTCTTCATGGTTTGTCTAGATGAATAGAATTATGTTTTGACAGTTTTGCTATGAACTACTTGATGGATCACAATATATCACTATCACTGCTAATTACCACATTGATTAATTTTATATACTTTGGTTAGTACATTTTGCTGAATCCAGTATATCTCTATATTGATAAACAGTAATTATAGACATAAGGACACCTGAACTTTGAAATCTTCATGAAAATGTTGTTAAGAATTATGTGAAACCGAATGTTTGTTTATATAGACATATTTAATTGCCAGCAAATAAAGCAATTAAAAGTAGCTGCAGAGTAAGAGGCCAACCTTTGTTAAACGTGGTTTTAAGATTGTTACAGAACTTGTGGTGATGATAACATGGTGTCTTGGAGGATGTTAACAACTGTAGCAGAGTGTTAATTAAGAATGATGTAATCTGCAGCTCAGAATTATTAGTATCATATGTTAGTTTAGCTGGACAGGAGCAAAACCTAATTTCAGTTATGATGAGGGCTCAAGTTATATTTGTAGTGGAAAGATTAACATTTTATTTTTGTGCTGTTCCTGAGACAATTTAAAAATCCTGAATGAAATACAGTCAAATGTAAACATCAAGTCCCTAGCTCATTTACATATGTGCCAGATTTTCAAACTGATTGCTGTTTGAACCTAATCTGTCATTGCTGGCTGCATTAGCTACTACAAACATTACATTTACATATTGATTTCTTATTTTGTTTTAGTGTAAATAATCCATAATTATAGTAAATTTGGTCTTTTGTTGACAAGAGCTCATATGACTCTAAGTTTAGAATGGAAATTTAAATTGCCATGTGTCATGCTTTTTAATTTAAAAGCTTGATATATCTGAAAGGATAAAAAGATCATTGTAGATAATAAAATATTCCCAAAGAGATAAAGGAGACAAAATTTTGTAGGGCCTTTTAGAAAGATATAATTTGTAAATTATTAATGAAAAATTCAATAGCACATTCTAAGACTATTATTTATATTTTTATAAGAAAAAGTCACAATAATTTGAAAAAATTACTTTTTTGGCTTCAATATCAGGTCATATTTAAAAAATAAAAGTATTGGAAATGAACCTTCTAAACATGTTATTTTACATTGATATTTGTTTAAAATATCCAGTGCAAGAAAAGAAAGCATACACACACAGCAGGAATGAAACAGGAGATTTTTTGATATCTGTATTGATGTTAATATTTTACTCATCTTCACTACATATACAACATTGATTTGAGAAATTTAATTTCACGGACAACAGCTGCATGTGTCAGTGGTCATATAGTATTATTAAGTAGCAATGGCAAAAAATCCATGGTTTCCATTTACGTTGATAAAAAGTGTGTTGTATTTTTGAAGTTAAAAATATGGGACCCATTTAATTGCCAAAATAGTAGTTATCCAATTGTTCAGGTACTTTTTACGGCTTATAATTTTTTTGTGGAGATATGATTTACATATAATAAATGGGTTCTTAAGTATTCCCCAGTTATATGAGTTTTGACAAACACTTATTGTTTTCTACAATGGATTTTAATGGGTGGAATTTTAATTTGGATGTGTATATACCATTTAACAAACAGATAGCCATTCAGTAGAAGCCTGTGCAGAATTGATGGTATCTGTTTACTTTGAGTGCTGTGAATTCAGAACTCTTAAAAGCCCTTATGTTAGCCAGCTCAGGCTGCTATAGCAAAATACCCTAGACTGGGTGGCTTAAACAACAGACATTTATTTCTCACAGTTCTTGAGGCTATGAAGTCCAAGATCAAGATGCTGACAGATTTGGTTCCTGGTGAGAGCCCTTTTCCTGGCTTGCAGATAGATGGCTGCCTTCTCACAGTGTCCTCACTTGACAGAGGGAGAGCCCAGGCTCTGTTCTCTCTTCTTCTTATAAGAACAGTAATCCCATCATGGGAGTCCCATCCTCATGACTTCATATAAACATAATCATCTTCCAAAGGCCCTACCTCCAAATACCATCACATTGAGGGTTAGGCTTTCAGCATGTGAATTTGAGGGGATACACAAACGTTCAATCCATAACAGCCCTGAAACCCAAGTCTGAATGTGTTGTTTTTCCTAGTCTAGTTGCTTAATCTTGATGGATTTATACTTTATAACAATGAATGCTTCCCCTAGAACTGTTACTGTTTTAATAGGAAGGCTCTGATTTAGCCTGGCCAAATCTTCTGCCCACTGAAGATTTAAGAGGGAATTCTTGATTCAAGGAATTGCTGAAGAAGAAATCCTTAAAATTACTGTTATTATCCTTGACGCAAGACACCCTGCCTTTTACTGTTCTACCCTATGGGCCTGCTGCTATTTGTCAGGAGGAAGCCATTCCTCTTCTTAATCAGGAATTAATGACAGTTATATAGCTACATGATGATCAAATGATCATTTCACTACCATAATGCAATCTTAAGTTAACCTTGAAAAATCACTGTGTCATACATATTAAAATATCCATGTGCTTTCTGCGTAAGTGGATCACTAAAGTGCTCTCTCAGTGTGAAATAAGCAGTCAAGACAGTAAAGTCTGTTATATATATTTTCTTAATGTTGTTGCTTTCATCAGTACTTGACATATGGAGGCCAATAATTTATGGCTTTTTATGTTCTCAGGTATAAAAAAATGTCTGTAATTTCAAGTTTATTTATTGGGGCCTGTGTTAAAATTTGCTGTACACTAATTTTCCCCATACTGTCCTTCCCCGCCCCCCCCAAAAAAAACTGGATGGCAATATAAAATGTATTAAACTAAGTCAGTGAAATAAAGTGAAGTTGTTACTCACTATAAGACATATTTTACAGATAACTTCTCTGTTCCTGATAAATGCTCATAGTTAAATTGGAATGGGATCCCCCCAGGCATAGGTGGACATTCATTAGCAGAATGAATGTCCAAGACTTGTGGACAGAAAAGAAAGTAGAGAAGGGATGTTCTGCTGAAACTGTTTCTAGAATTTTGTTGGTGGCTTAGATATTAATGCTTAGTTATACTACTGAAAATTTTAAGGAGGTAGATTATCTATCTATCTATCTATCTATCTATCTATCTTTTTGTAGTTCCCTCTCACATGCCTCCCACTGTCCCTCCCCCAACTTGAAAATTAAGAAACTGGCTAGGAGAATTATGAGATGGTATATGTGAAAATGTCTAGCACTTTGCCACTAATTGCTTTAAAATGTTAACATTCACTGTGTTGTGTTTTTTGCAAATAACCACCAGTTCAAAGCTTGGGGACAATGTATATGATTTTCATTACATTTCAAACATTAATTTCAGTTTGTATTTGAGGGTACAACAACGGTAAGTTTTAATGACTTGTCTATTTGTAGAAACAACCATCTCGTTGTTGGTAAATACAAATATTCAAACTGAAAGTAAAATCATAATAGAGAATGAAAAATTAAAAACCAGTAAGGAGAGAATAGATGTTCTATTAAATCCATTTCTTGCATTGAGTTAAAATTCAACTGCTTTTAAAAAATTTCTACATTTGCTTACACCTTTCCTTCTCCCTCTTATTGAAGAGAAAACATGCCATTAAGGGCAACAAAATACTGTTTTGTATTATTTCTCATCCACCTACTTTGGTAATTACCCTCAGCTATTCTGAAGGTCAAAGTTGAAGGAGCATGAATGACTTTGCATTTTGAAGGTAAAAGAGAGACTGCTTGAAGGTGGATTAACTGTGGCTAACTATCCTTACCAACTATTAGAAGACACTATTGTGGAGAAAATTGCTCCTAGGTGCAGCAACTAAGGGCTCAACATATTCTGCTAAGCAGCAGCTAGAATCAATTTCTATAGATAATATTTTAGCAATAAAGTCTTTGAAAATTATGCAAATCACCATAGTAAGTTCCTTTACAGCCTTTGCCTCCTCCTTAGTCTAATTTAGGTATTCTTCCTCTGTATTTCCATACCACCTTAGCAAAAGTGATATTAGAGCTCTTAGCAAATGGTACCATATATGGGTTGTAGGTTTGCTTGTCTGTGCATTCCTCAATAAACTCAATGAAGGCAGAAATAATATCTTACTGGGTCCTCTTCCCCAGTATCTGGAGGACAAATCATAAGAGTTAGACCTGGGCCTCCCTGGTGGCGCAGTGGTTGAGAGTCCGCCTGCCGATGCAGGGGATACGGGTTCGTGCCCCGGTCTGGGAGGATCCCATATGCCGCGGAGCGGCTGGGCCCGTGAGCCATGGCCGCTGGGCCTGCGCATCCGGAGCCTGTGCTCCGCAACGGGGGAGGCCACAACAGTGAGAGGCCCGCATACCGCAAAAAAAAAACAAAACAAAACATAAGAGTTAGACCTTAGAAGAGTTACTACTACTTATTTTGTGTGTGACATTAAGTGAGTAACTTAACATCAGTTTCCTCATCTGTAACAAGAAAATGATAATAATAAACTTCATAAAGTTGACCCAAAGCCCTTAATGCCTGATGCATAGTAGCACTCATTAAAGGCTAGCCATTATTATTAATGGCTAAGTGAATGAACCAGGCTGGAGTCTGAGGTTGCAGATAAAAACCATTCTCACAAGGAACATGAATGTGGTATATCAACCCCCAAAAAGATCTGTGTTAAAAAGAACCCTGTGAGCTTGGATAACATTAGGCATAATGTACAGTTATGTTCCATGCATCAGAAATGGTTTTACCTGGAGATTATCATACTAAGTGAAATAAGTCAGAGAAAGACAAATATCATATGATATTGCTTATATGTGGAAGCTAAAAAAGAATGATACAAATGAACTTATTTACAAAACAGAAACAGACTCACAGACTTAAATAACAAACTTTTGGTTGCCAGGAGGGTGAGGGGGGATAGATTGGGAGTTTGGGATTGACATGTACACACCGCTATATTTAAAATAGATAACCAACGAGGAGGACCTACTGTAACAACCTAAATGGGAAAATTTGAAAAAGAATAGATACATGTCTATGTATAACTGAATCACTTTGCTGTACACCTGAAACTAACACAACATTGCTAATCAATATACTCCAGTATAAAATAAAAAATAAATAAATAAAAAGATTTTACCCTCTATCAACTCCTACAGAGAAATGAAACTAAAACATGAAAAATAACTGCCACAAAACCACCATAGACACTTTAGTTAATGTTTTACTGTCATTGTAAGATTTTATAGTAGGGGTACCCCTCAAAAGTATTCTATTTTTAATAATAGACCACCTTAAAACTTACATGTAATAAAAATTCCCACTTGGCTTTGTAAAATTTAATATTCAGAGTTTTATCAGGTAAAGGTTATTTTCTTTTTTCTGAAGAGGAAACAATTTACAGAGTAGTTAAGTGCCTAAAATAAGGGCCTGTATATGGTAGACACAAAATAAATAGTATTGAAAGAATTATTATTGTGGGGGTGGGAGACAAAGGTCAAACAAATAGTGGGGAGTGGAGCAGGAATTCAAATCTGACTCTGTGACTCCCAAGGAGTTTAAAGCCATAAATGTTTTTTCTTGCCAAACTTACCCTTCCCCAGGGCTCCTGGGAAATTATAGAACTAGACTAAATTGGTGTTCTTCTAACGTAGTTTGGCAGTCAGTGCTGGTCCTGGCCAACCTTTCTACAAAGTTATTGCACAAGTCTGCCAGTCAACATCAAGAAACATATCTAAGGAACTGCATAAAGGCAAGCACTAAAGGTATTAAGCATTTGTATAGATTCATATGTAAAGATAAAGGAGGATCTATCTATATAATAATCAAGACTTCTGGAATTCTGAGCTCCTTAGCCCAGCATTTGAAGCCCCCATAATGTTGGTCTTTAACGTTTTTCAAGTTTCCTCTTTCAGAAACCCTTCTTTACATCCCCTTATACTTCTTCCTCATTGCTTTCTCCACCCTTCCCTGTATTCTCCAATCTCATCTCTGCTCAAACTAGTCTATGTCTGAAATCACCTCTATTACATACTTGTCAAATTACTATCCATTCTTTTTTTTTTTACATCTTTATTGGAGTATAATTGCTTTACAATGGTGTGTTAGTTTCTGCTTTATAACAAAGTGAATCAGTTATACATATACATATGTCCCCATATCTCTTCCCTCTTGCGTCTCCCTCCCTCCCACCCTCCTTTACTATCCTTTCTTCTTCATAGTACTTCAAAGTACTCTTTTTCTTCTCCACAATCCTCACATCTGTTTTAACTCTCAGAATAGTCTGTCTTGAGGTCAGTGACTATATCTTTGATTCCTGTATTACTACAAATAAGAATCAAATAATTATAGAAAGAATGAATGAATTGTGAACTCCTAGCAGGCAGGGTCTTACTCATCTTTGTATCCCTAAAGCAGCCTAGCCATTTGGGAGATAGGATGCTGAAGAACATAGAATCAAATATAGTTTAAAAACTGGCTTCCATCTTTTTATAGCTGCATAACCTTGGGAAATTACTTAACCTTTCTGAACTATAATTTTGTGAGTAAAATGGCACTTCAAAGGTAGGCTTAAAAAATGAGAATTAGTAATTCTTTATATGGAGTTCCAAATATGCAGAACTATTCCTTAAGTGTTTATAGGATTGCCTTGAATCACCTTTTAGTATGCTAAGTGTCAAGGGAAATACAGATGAGTAATAAAGATACTTACTCTCAAAAGGCTTGTAGTCTTGAATTCAGGACTTCCACATGTGAAACAAAGCAAACCATACAAAACACTATAAATAAGTATTAAATAAGGGATATGATACATGAATTCAGAGGAGAGGCAGTCTATAATAATACTAATGGTAGGACATGAGGTAGTCTGAAAGCTGTGCAGTATTTGGGAGGAGAGCACTGTTTGCCTAGGTGATTTCTTTTGGCTACAAAATCTATATACTATCTGTAGTAGTCCCCCTATCCATGGGGAATACATTTCAAGACCCCCAGTGGAAGCCTGAAATCACAGAGAGTACCATATTCTACGTGTGGTATATTTTTCCCTATACAGGCATACACCCCAGAGATATTGTGGATTCAATTCCAGACCACTGCGATAAAGCAAATATTGTAATAAAGTGAGTCACATGAATTTTTGGTTTCCCAGTGCATGTAAACTTACGTTTGCACTATACTGTAGCCTATTAAGTGTTCAATAGCGTTATGTCCAAAAAAAAACAATGTACATACCTTAATTAAAAAATAATGCTGTTGGAAAAATGATGCCAATAGTCTTGCTCGGTGCAGGGTTGCCACAAACCTTCAACTTGTAAAAAATACACAGCCTGTGAAGTGAAATAAAGCAGAGTGCAATATAATGAGGTATGCCTGTACATACATACCTATATGATAAAGTTTAATTTATAACTTAGGCACAGTAAGAGATGAACAACAATAACTAATAATAGAAGAATTATAACAATGTACTATTGTAAAAGTTATGTGAATGCAGACTTTCTCAAAATATCTTATTGTACAAATATGATGCCTTTTCCATCTTAATCACTTATCACGCTCTGTAGCCATAACTTTTGCATGTAGAGGTGAGACAGCAAAACTAGCACAGACTTCTTTTTCCTTCTTCACAGTTTCACTGGTAGAAGATTAATTCTTATTGTTGGTCTTAGCAACCTCAGCGTACAATTTTTTTTTAACTTTCACCTTTTCACTTAAAGGAAGCACTTTATGGCTCCTCTTTGGCATATAGGAATTGCCAGAATCACTACTCTTGTGCTTTGGGGCTATTATTAAGTAAAATAAGGTTTGCTTGAATACAAGCACTATGATAGTCTATCTGATAACCAAGATAACTGTTAAGTGACTAAGGGGCAGGGTATTCTGGACATAGGGATGATTCATGGCCCAGGTAGGATGGGTCAAGAGGGCATGAGATTTCATCACTCTACTCAGAACAGCCTGCAATTTAAAACTTATGAATCGTTTATTTTTGTAATTTTCCATTTAATGTTTTCAGACTGGTTAACTGCAGGTAACTGAAATTGCAGAAACGGAAACTGAAGATAAGGGGGGGGGGGCGGGCAGGCTCCTGTATGTGCTGTCGATTCTCCTCCTCCGAGCTCTCTTACTTGACCCTCAGCTCTTATACACAGCTATACATGATATCTCTTTTTGGATCTCTAATAGGCACCTTAAACTTTGATATATACATAACTTCACTCTCAAACTTTCTACCTAACCTGTTCTTAACCCAGTTTTCCTTGTTAAATGCAATTCCATCTCTCCACTTGCTCCGACCACCTTGGAGTTATGTTTTTCTCTCACATTCCATCAGTAAGTTGTCTGGCTTCTACCGCTAAAATACATCTGAACCTGACAACTCTTCACTCTCTGCCTCTATAGTTAGCGTAAGCCACCATCACTTCTTGCTGGGACTAGCCCTGCCTTGACTCTTCTCATACTGTAGCCAGAGCAACCAGAATAATGTTGTATAAATGTACATGTAAGTCAGATCTTAACCATTTCCCAGTGTAAAACCTTCCAATGGCTTTCCTTTGCAATTACTATAAATACCAAGTTCTTCACTGTGGTCTACAAGGACCTACATGATCAGATTCCTGCTATCTCTTTCTTATACTAACCTCAACTTAAATGTCATTTCCTCAGAGATGTCTTCCCCAACTATTATGTTGAAAATAATTTCCTTCCCCCCACCCTTCTGCTACCTTTTATAATACTGTTTATTTTCTTCATAGCACTTAGCATTCTCTAAAGTTACTTATTCATTTACTTGAGTATTGTTTCCTTTACTAGAATATAAGTTTCATGAAAGCAGGGACCATTTTTTTTTTTGTTCATAACTGTGTCCCTAGCAACTGGAACAGTGTCATAAACATAGGTATGTGCTCAATAAATATATGTTAACTGAGTGAATGAACATGCTGTGTTCTTCCATTTTTTATTTCCTAGTCTAAAAAGTGCCACCAATCTCCCTTCCCCAAATAAAACAAAAATTTAGTCCCTTCCAATTAATAAACTCTAAGGTCCTATTTATCCTTTATATTTCAATTTATATTCTCTGAAGCTTTCCCTTAACCCTTTCCCCCCTCTCACTGAGACAAAGTTAAGCACTTCCTTCTTGGTTTTCGTTGTATTTTTTTTCAATTTCTCAGTTGTATCTATTACATTATACTATGGCTGTCTACGTGTCTGTCTACCCTCATTAGATTGTGAAGGTTTTCATGGACAGGAACTGTGTATTATTTGGGTTGGTTTCCTTAGCATCTGGAATAATGCGAGGCATTCAGTTAATGTAGATAAATAAGTGAATCAAAATCTTAATTCCCATGGTAGTTTTCCAGAAGGCAACATTGCTGTGTAAAATACAAAGATGAGTAAGACTCTTGCCTTCTGAAAATGTACAGTTTATTCATTATTAAATAAATATTTATCTGCAGTGTGCCAGGCATTATGCTTAAGTGGTAAGGATGAAAGACAAAGGTCCCTGCCTAAAGAAACTCTATTTTAGTGGGGTATTATTTCCCTTGACTTTGATCAATAATATTTCATGCTGTATATAGGTGTTTCCTAGGTATTTTGAATCTGTAATTTACCTGTGAACTCGATGGGCGACACTGGGACACACAGATTAACTGCCTAATTCTAATCTTATGTTGCATGTATATTTATCACATAGTTACATATTGGCAAAGGAGGAGTGATGAAGGCCAGAACCGTATATTTTTTTTGCTTCTAAAACATAGCATGGAAGAGAGACTAGCACTACACTTGAGACTAGCAATACAGATTGTTTGTACATAATGGTGACAGATTTTTATTTTCATTGACGATGGTGCTTTTTAATATTGTTATAAACAAATAGAACCATGGCCTATTTTTCTTAATTGATGTGGCTAAATTCATTTATTCTTCATGTTTCTGACACATTTCTTACATTTTGGAACTTTGGCACAGAGTTTAATATTGCTCTGAATTCTCCAATTTCTGAATTCTCGGTATTTCTGACTTGTAAGTGAAAGCACAATTATTTCGAAAGAATTTCGGTATAGCAATTAAAGTTCTGTAGATTTCCATACTTTCTCAATTTTTACTGAAACTGTATTTCTATACCTATATGACACTCATGAGTATAAACAATAGTTTCAAATTTCTGTTCTTCCAGAACTGCTGTTTCATTTGGAATTGAACCAGAGTTTTTGAGTATACATTTTAGTAGCATATTTGGAATTTAATATAATTGACAAATTTGCTTCTCTTGGAGAAAATACATATGCAGACAGTAGCACATGACTTGTCGAAATTCTTATGTATGCAAAGTATTTAGAACTGAAGTTTAAAAACACCTTGGTAGAGAAGGAGTTAAGAGGTTAGCTCCCCTTGGTTGTTCTCAGCTTGCTCTTTTGCCTTTAGGAGCTGAAAAGATGATAACATTGGGCCCGGACATGCCTGTGTGGAGGTTATGGTACTCCTGGGGTTTTTGCAGCTAACCTAAAGCAAGCTAGAACTTGTTCATCTCAGAGTTCCTTGTTTCTCTTTCAGCCCTTTCAGTGCCCTGCAGGAGTCATTAAATCAAAACTTCATGCTGATCATCACCCACCGAGAAGTCCAGCGGGAGTACAATCTGAACTTCTCAGGAAGCAGTACCATTCAAGAGGTGAGTTATGTCTCACAGCTAACGAATAAAGGTAGCTCATTATAGCTAATGTTGACCCTGTTAAAGAGGGCTTATGTGTTCTGGTTGGAAACTCTCTTTATGTTTCATTATTGGGTTTTTAATTTTAATTAACTTGAGCATCAGTGATTACTGTAGATACATTAAATGACTTGACCTAGAAAGATAGATGTAGTAAATGAAAGCTCTTGATAATTCTTAAAATAGTCAACTTTTAAAACCCTGCTTTAAAAAAAACACATTGTTATATATTTCATAGTTTTATAGTAATTATTCAGAATATTAATTTGGAAATTATCGACAGCATGCATTTTCGAACATGCGTATACTTTATTTGAAAGGTTGCTCTCAAATATATTATTTATAGTGTGTATCCTGCCTATTTCCAAAAGGAATTGAGGAGGCTTTTCTTAAGCAGTTGAATTCCAGCCTTGGGCAGTATTCGTGAGATGCTGTAGGGAACCCAGTCATTTAGCTCAGAGTATCTAAGAAGAATCTATTTATAGTGTAAATATTTTCATCAATGTGACCAACCAGGGCCACTGTTTCAAAAAGAACCTCCCCCAAGAGAGAAGAGGTAACTTCTTGTTACCTCTTTAGTGGCCCCACCCACCTAAAAGCTATTAATTTATCTGCTTTGGGGGGGAAAATGTGTAAGGCTATGTGACAAGACTTGTGTTTAGAGACAGTGAAATGTTGATTATGTCACATTACCCCTTGTAAGTTATGAAGACAACAGTCATTGTCCACTCATGTTTTTATAAAGAAAATTAATCTTGTTTAATCTTAAATTATTTCATAAATTTTTTCTTGGACTACATTGCTTCAACTAATTATTAATGTCATATTGAAAGAACAAGTTGTTTTCACCCTAATCATTTTTCAGAAGTATATGAATTATTTCAGTAATGGCTGGACTGTTAATGGTTTTTCTTGTTTTATCAATAAATTTCAACTTCTGAATTTGGCATAAATAACTCATTACTTGAAGTTTATTTTCTCCGTTTATCACTTGAATAGTTCGTTGACTAGTAACTAAGATCTTTAAGATTTTTCTTGGCCCCTAATTTGAATCATAGGTTTAAATTATTTGATTTTTTTCAGGACTTTAAATACATTAATTGCCATTTCATTTTTAACCTCTATAATGGATGTTCTGTTCTCTAAATTTAAAATGTTAATTCCTTGAAGAATCATTGTCATTTTTATATTAAAAATAATGTTTAACTCTGGCCCTATCGCAGAGTTATTCTGGGAACCTCATGATTATGAAATTTAAATTATATATTGAATAAAATTAAATAAGAAATTCAGTTTCAAAATAAATAACCCCAGTTAACAGCAAAGATAATAAGAGGTAAATTTCATTCTGTCGTTTCCTTCTGTCTGTTCATTCTGATTTCCTTTTTTAAGTTGAAGACTAGTATATCGCATGAAGGGTACATATAGACTGCCTTATTTTTTTTTTCTGATTGCAATATTTATAGCCAGAATTTTACCTTTTTTTGTTTTTTTTTGCATTTTTGTTTTAACATTTCCAGTTTCTATAGTTTGAGTGTGTTTCAACTTTCTCCCACAAGAGGGCAGAGAGGACTATTAAACTGATAGTCTAAAAATGCCATTCAGTGTTTTCAAATTAGCTTCTCTTATATTAACAAAAAGGAGCATAATAGCCAAGTTATTGTTTGATTTACAGATAATTGGCATATTGCAGGGAGGAGACTTAATTTCACCCTTTTAAATTAAACAGGGAGATTTAAAAAGACATAAAATATTCATTAATGCTCGGTGATTATAAAGTAGTGGCATATATTTATTTTGCCTTTATTACTGTTTCGATGGGAAAATACTGCAAATATTTCCGAAATCGAGTTGGCCATACTGACAAGTTGAAATGTTTAAGCAGCGTTAATGCAATCTGCTCACACCTGATATCCTATGCAGAATGATTCAAAATGACTACATCAATTATTAAAAGAAATATTTAAAATTCTGTAAATGTGCCATTGTGTGCCACAGTTGGCTGAAACTGTTCTCTGCATCCTGCTATTTAGATTACCAAATATATTTTAAGCTTCAAGGACTTGAAAACACTAAATCTTTTTATACCATTTTCTAAATGAAAAGTGTCCTGAAAATATTTTTGCAGACAAATATTCTTATGTATTTCTCAACAGGAGTTTGGTTTCTTCTTTTTTTTCTTTTTTCCTTTTTTTATCTTTTAAAAGTTGATTTAAAATAATATTTGAAATGCTAGTTGCCAGGAAAAAAATAAATGCAGTTGTTTCTAGTATCTCTTGCTTTTCTGTGGGCAGACAGGTACACATAAACTCTTTTATTCTGTACAGTTTAGAAAAGGAATGTGGATTATACTCTCTAGGCCTAGGGTCACACTCTGTAGGCCTAATCCTAAGACTTTTCTCCTTCAACTTGTGGAATATCTGGAATGGGGTTCAAGGAGGACAAGATGCTCTTATGCTACAGCCATGCAACCCACAGTGACACTTAAGTACATGTATTTTTGTTGTTGCATGATTGAAAGTCAGGTTGCAACACAATAAAAATATAATCTTGAAATGATTTTGCAGTGTTATTTTATAAATGCTAGAATTTTTGCTATTAATTTGGAAGCTTAATGATACCATATATCCTAACTTGTAAATTCATTTTTGTCACCAGTTTCAGAAATCTTTTTTCAGTGTTGTTTAATAGGTTCAAGAATGAATTCCAACCAACATATAAGAGAAAAGGAAGAAATTAAAAAAAAAAAACTGATTTTATTTTCCAGTGTAGTTGTATATTATTTTTGTTGTAGGTGGGGAAAAAAATACCATTTTCTGGTATTTTTAATTTTTGAAAGCCTTGCATTTTTAAAAGAAAGCTCTTGTAATATTTTCCCCCCAGAGGGAAAGTTCTATTAAATGAAATAGGATTCACAAAGGCACTATAATTTCAACTTTTAATTAACAAAATACATTTTAAAAAATACTGACTTAGAAAATAGAACTTAGCTGCAGTTTGAATTTTAAATAACTCTTCAGTGACCATATGTTCATGCAGGTTAGTGGTGATAAACCGATAGTTGTACAAGTGTTTGTTCATTCTGTCTCTGTGGTCTCTTGCCTCACAATGCATGACTTATATCCTTTGGGTGCTCTAGACTTTAATTTAAGCTAGTTAGATATTGAGGTTATTTTTTTTAAGCTCTTTACAAATCCTTCCACTTACATTATCCTCGTACTTGAGGAAAAGGCAATGATAGTATAAAAAGGTCAGAATGGAGGGTTGCAAGTAGTCATAAGAATAAAAATCCTTTCCCTTTTTCCATTATGACAAAATAGTTTATAAAAATTATCAAATAATGTAACAATAACTTTGTGATGATCTGTCTTTCTACCTTTTTGGACCCTTAATTACCTAGTTGACACACTTTAAATTAGTGAATTTCCCTGAAAATTTAAACAAGCTTACCTTATTTTAATGAATTTTCTACATTGAGAATTTAGATTTTTAAACAGTTAATTGTACAGATTTCAGTAATTCTGATTTTTAAAGATCTGTGGCTACAAATGCACTTGGGATTGGTTAAATTAGGGGGAAAAAATTGATTTGCCTACTTCAGATCCTAAACCCAGGTGTGGAAAAGGAAATAAAGTCCCTTAAATCAAGCCAACTTTTCTTGGAAACGAATTCTTTGTTGTCCATCTTCCTATTGCAAAAGCTTCTATTAGACAAAATATCACTTTTCTTTTAGATGTCATACAAACTTAAGGAATACACACATGACCCAGAATAACACTGATAAAAAACCAAAGTATTTTTGGTACGGAATCATGGAGTATTCCTTATCTCTTACAGCGAGAAGCACTATTGGAATTATTTAAGTCCTTTTCTGAGTTTCACTTTACCCTAGAATTCTCACTGTTCTTATTAGTGTTTATTTAGTTCTCAATGGTAATTAAAGGGAAAAATCGACAACCTATAAAGATATATCTTGCATGGAATAGTAAAACATTTCACTACTAATACTAGCAGTTGTTAAGTGGGAAGCCACTACTTTTGAATTAGCAACAAGAAGTGAACTAAATAAATCATACCGGTTCTTAAAAATAATGTTGGCTAAATAATTGTCAAATCATGAGACTAATTCTGATTCTGCAAATTTGAAACTCCTGTTGGGTTTTTTGTTTCTGTATTTCTCTTGCTACTTACTCAACTTGCTTAACTAATACATATTTCAAACTATTCTCCTTTAATGCTGGACGTTGTTAACAGTACATTTGTAGTCTTTTACAGATTATACTAAAGAGCAATTTTCTAGTAGTGGGTTGACTAAAACTTCTTAACTAACATGCCCTTTCTGTATATGTTTTACGTATAGTTTGTTTGTTTATTTCTTGGTTTGTTTGTTTTCCAGTATGGAGAGGGTGGGGGCTGCTGGCACAGAACTGAAGAGTAGAGAGATAAGAATGTGCATATGCAATAGGGTAAATTAAATTGTGTGCTTATTTAATTAAAAGTTTACGTGGTTTATTTTTACTGTAAGATGAATGGCATATATAAGCTCAATTAGAATGAACCCATTTTAATTTGCGTGTATCATAGTTTGATTTTAAAAAATTTGAAATCACAAATGACATCTTAGGAAGAATGAAAGAGAGATGATTTCTTAAGCAACTGGGCAATGAATTTGAGCCTTTTTTCAGCTTTCAGAAAAGGAGACTATGAGTTTCTTTTGCATGTATATAAGTTTCAAGTTGCACTTTGTCACTGAGATCTGTTGAAGTTATACCACTTCAAATCAGTAATGATCATTTTATAAACTTTGGGGTTTTCTGTAATGCTTAATAAATTATCCCTTTAGGAAATAAATTTAAGTAATATTTACAATGCAGCTATTTGGAACTGACAAGTCTTTCTTTCCCTCTGAAAGTATTTTAGAATAATCTCTATTGGACATTTTTTTTAGCCATGTAAGTATTTCTTCACCTACATTTCAAGAAGGTAGAAACAATGAAATTTTGTTAAGAGTCGACGGTGCTTTAGACCTTTGTTACTTAAGATAAGTGTATCCTGACAGCTTCCTGGCCGACCGTATTTCATAATCTGTGATTTGTGTGTTGGTAGTTTTAAAATGCCTGGGTTAAGAGATATTATGTTCAGTTATCAGAAACTAATAAACATAAGACATTTTTATATGCAAGAAAAGGCAGAGAGTAAATAATTGCACTGGTGACCAATACTGTAATAATCCTGTTTTACAATATGCACTTGACAGGTTGTAATAGTGCTAATTGAAGAGACTAATTCACACTTGCTTCATTCTATTCAAAGGCAAAATCAGCAGCTTGTTTTGCTTTTGACCAGATGGTCCTCATGAACACCTACTGTGCACTTTAAGTGCTTTACTAGAATTACAAAGGCTGGGGGCTGCGTTCGACTCCAAATGATTTGAGGAGTGAGAGGGAGAGAGAGAGAGAGGGGGAAAAAAAACCCTCTGTGCTCAATGGATTTGGTGCAAGTAAATTAATTCTAGTGGACCCATTACACATTGAGCCCCCTTTTCAAAGCTCTGAGCCTCCTCGCTTGCTCTGTAGCAATGAGAAAGAGAAAGAGAAAGGCAGATTACTGCAAACAGAAATAAAAAAAGGGGGTATGAAAGGGAGAAAAGAGGCCTTGAAGCCTTTCATATCATTTGAGTTTTTCAAGTGCGTTATTTTTGGGGAGGGTGGATATATGAAAAGCCAATTGGAGTTTTTTTTGTTTTAAAGTGAGCTATTTAAGCACCATGAATATAGGCGCAAGAGCAACAGTTGACTGAGTTTACTGTGGTGAAGCTTTGTGTTCGAGGATGAATCAAATTCATTATATTCAACTCTTTGTGTTTTAACATGAATGTAGGGTTAGTTTCACAAGACTGTGTCTGTTTAGGATAATTATAATTTAATATTTTCCTTTCATAAAGTTATCACTGTAGATGTCTAAAATTTTAATCAAAGCAGATTTTGTACACTGACTTTGAAGCACCCTGACAGTTTAAAATTCAAAGGAAAGCTTTTTTAGTTTTCAAAAGAAAAGAAAGGCTCATTCTAATGGCATCGAAGCAGAGATTATTATAACTAATTAGAAGTCACACATCTGTTAGCTTTTGGTTTGTGACTTACTTATGTATTTTTTCAGTAAAATATATACTTTAAAAATATATTGCTGTTATTAAGTGAACCCAAAGGGATAAAATGAACTTAAAAGAGAACCACTTATTCGAGCCAACCATTTTTCCAGATCTCCACATGTTCCCATAAAAAATATGTAATGTATTAAAGTCCATTAAATGTAAATTGGAATTGCGTAATTAATAACAAGTTCAAATGCACTTCCAAACAAAATGTTTTTGCACAGTTCTTGTTAGCATAATTCTGATTATTAACCAAAGTTATTATAAAAATAACAAGAAAGTATAAGCAAATCCAGTTTGTGTAAATTTATAATTATTTCTTATCCTTAAAGCCGTTTGTATATAATTTGGAACACTGACACTGTAGAATGATCAATTTTTATTCTTAGTTTATGTGGGTTAAAATACAAGGGATCATATCTAGGAATACATGTCAGTTATTTTGTATGCTTTTATACTTTCAAGTATAATTCTCTTGTGATATATTTTTGTTCCATGGTTTACTTTTGTTTGATGACATGTATTATTGACACTGTAATTCAACTTTATTTCAATTATAACCATTAACAAAGAATACAACAAAATCATACCAATAGTATTTTATGACTTAAGGATAATTGTAAACATTTTACAAAAAATGAATGTCTAGAATTTGTATTTTTGGCATAATGCATCAATATGCTTTATATGTCAACATGTTTTAATTACATTTTTAGAAAATAAAATATAGAAATACAAAGACAACCACAAAAATATTTAAAGTTTTACTTCTCAAAGACTTTTAATGAAGAGGATAGGATAACATGCCTTCTTTGATATTTAAATTAAATTTAATTAACTTCCTATTAATGTGGTCATTACTTTGGGACTTGTTCATTGAAATATTCGTTGTGGGGTGGGGAGGAACATAAGGGGAATCCCCAGACCTTCAACTAACAAAATATCCAATGAAATTTATAAGCAATGAGGTGTTAATGAATTGATATCCTCTGGGAAAAAGGGATTTCAAGAAAAAAATCTGATTAGGAAAAACTTACTGAAAAATACTTTTTGCAGTAGACTATTTAAAATAAAGGTAAGACTACTAGATTCTCTTTCTTGTAGGTACCATAAAAAACTATCTTTAAAGCCAGAACCTCAATTAGCAGAAGTGGATTGATCATGACCATGCAGTCATTTATTTAGGTGGGGCTAGTTCTTTGGTTTCCCACACACAGTAGTTGGGGTGTTTCTCCTCATGAAGAAGAGTTTATTTCAGTATTAAAATACTAACCCCTAGATTTCTGAATGTCAGAGGCAAGGTTCTCTTCTATAGGGTAAAGGTTGGAAAAGGCTGCCGTTTCTTTATAGACCTTGATAAGTACCACATTACTTAAGCTGAGAAATGTTTTAGCATTTAACTATCCTCTAGCCATAAAATAAGAATTATATAACCTCCCCATTTTTCTCCCCACCCCACCCTCCCCCAGCAAAAACATAAGTAAAAACAAAGAAGGAAGTAAATCAAAGGCTGGGTAGGTAAATGAATATAAAATGCTCATAAATATAAGCTAGACTAAGACTAGGTATATTAAGATAAGGCCTGCATATAGAAAATATTTACATGTTTATCCTTATATACCAAAGATTATTTGTCTATAACCTGTTAAAACATGTGTATGGTAATTTTTCTTTTGTCTAATGTGTTTTGTGTATGGCCTAATACTAGTTAGTCAAGTAGTTATTCTTTTTCAAACATATTTATTTTGGCAAATATGCTTAAAATTTTTTTATTGATCAATTTAGGGCTGTATTACCCTATTATTACCCTCAATATATTCCTTTTATTATTTTCTTAGACATTTTTTTTTAAAGAAAAACGACTTTAAAAGCTCATAGTAAACATTTTCCCTAAATGACAAAATGTATTCCTTGCTTTGTGGTCATTGCGTGACCAGACAGTAGAGCACTGGATTGTTTTAAGGTTTTTACAGCTGCAAGGCAAAAGCATCTGCTCATTGCAAAGACGGCATTGTTTAATTTTGACACTGACTTTTCCATGTGTCTTGTACCAAGGACTGGATTAGATGCCACTAAGATGAAATTTGTTTTAAGTTGCTCCCAAAGTGCAGCTGTTCCCATATACAGCCTGATAGCTTTACCAAAACAGACAGACATAGGATCAATCAGAATCTTTGTACGGGGTCACCTCACTAGGCAAGAGAGGCTCAGAGGAAGAATGTTAATGATATTATTTATCATGAATAACTGCAAAATTAGTTTCCAGGCTGATTTAGTGTATGTAGAAGTAGCCCCCTGCCTGCTTTTTAGGGCAATAGAACCATTATTAAATATTTAGCTTTTAAACTGGAATATAATGGTCAGATAGCAAGGTGCCTATGTGTGCATTAGGCACTATTCTTCTGCAGTCAGTTGCAAGAAAAATGATCAGTTTATTGGTCACTAAAGTAGTAATTGACTGAAAATAAAACTCAATCTAAAATACCGCTGCTAAAATCTCGAAAAGTGGACATTTTTGTAGAATGGTAATTTTTCTTTAATGTTTCAAGTGAATGAAAAATGAAAGAGCACCTCACTTCCTGGGTTTCCTAGGATTGTGTGAATTTCTACCCAGCTGGTCCAAATTGATTGATACAGGGCCAAATATTTGTCTGCCTACATTTCAAAGTCTATAATTTGCTAATGAATTGTGGTAATAATCTTTCATCATACATGAAAGATTTAGCCAAACAATTTGCTAAGTATGTATTTTGATCATAAAAATTTTGGACTTACACCAAGCTTTACATCTATTTTACAGCTAATGCATGGGGGTGGAGGGAGAACAGGGGGAGAAATAATACTGAACATGGACACTAGATGGAAAAGGATGAAGGAAACAAGAGGGAAGAAGGTTCTTTGGAAAAGAATAATGCCGGGAAAGTCCTATGAGTGACAGTGGAAAACAAATTAGATTTGCACATAGAGTGCAAAATAGAATTTTTAAATGCCATCAGAGTTGTAGTCTTCAGTGTCTAGAGGTATGGCATCCATGAGGATGAACACGAGGAAGAAATCTTTTCCTTTTTAGCTACAGCTATTACACACATTGATTATGGAGTAATTTGCTAGAAATTTATGCTAGAAAAGTCAGATGCCCACAAATTAGAAGTAATTGAAGACATAAGAATAAAAGCCAGATGTTTGTTGGGGCTGATTTAGAGACTGTGGGGAAAAAAAAAAAAAAAACAGTGAAGAAATAAATGTGATTGGAACAATTTCAGAAGAAGGTGAGAGAGGAACCTCCTAGTTAACTCCTAGGAATGAATAGAAATGACTGTAGGCATCCAAGAGAATATTTTCTCTCACCAAGACAAAGACCATACAAAGGGAGATGAAGCTTACTTATATTTGTGAGGGGATATTTAGGATTAAATAACCTCTGTTTGAGAAAGTACAAACTTTATTTATGTATCTTGGGAGGGCAGCATAAGTTATACTCCACATGAAGTCCAAGATTAAACTATGGAGTGAGAGGACAAGAAAATATTCTAAATAAGACTCTTGTACGTGTAATTTCTCTTTCATTGTTAGATATCAAGGAACCATGACTTCCTATTTGACTGAAATAATCTGAATTGCTTTCAAGTTGTCTATGAGGAGAATATTTAATGATACTGATAAAATTTTTCTTGCTTTGTGAGCAGGGAGCTTTAAAAAAAGAAAAGCAGGTAGCTTAATAAAGAGAGAGAGAAACCATATTATAAAAGGGACTGAACATTCCATTTTGTAGATTTTTTTTTCTTTTTCTTTTTTCACCCTCCCCCATTTTGTAGATTTTAAAGATAAGCAGCTCTTGAATTTTTACATACCTGCTGTACCTCCTGAATATGTCACATTTCCAGTCTGTATCCATTTATGTAAACCTCTTCTTGTTCTCTGATAGAGATAAGCCTGTTCTAAGTGTTAGTACAGTGATGGAAACTCTTAAAGTATTTAGGAAAGTTAAAGTTCTATATGTCAAGCTTATTTCAGATGAGTTGAAATCTTGTTTTACACACTGACTTTCTTAGCCTCTTTCCCTCTGTCTTGCTGACTTTTTTTCTATTTTATTTAATACTTGTCATAATTTTTTGTAGGTTGTATTGTTATCACATTATGATAGTTACTGAGGTAAATATAGAAGAGATCCAGTAATCATTATGAAGGGAAAAAAATTCATCATTATATTTAAATAAATTGTGAGATAATTAGTAGGATTCCTGACTCTCTTGTTAATAATTTTATAAAAATTCCAGTTCAAAAACAAATATTAGAGTTATAGATTATGTATGTAAAATTCAAAATATGTGGGTTGCCATTTGTTTCTAGTCCTTTTGGTGTTCTGTTATCAAAAGCACTTTACATTTACCACCCTGCCTTTGCCTGATGAAAATGTGAAATATTTTCACCTAAGAGGTATACTTGTAATATTTAATAATAATAGAATATCAGTGAAATATCAGTTCATTTCTGTTGAATTAGGAGATGTTTCCCTTATACTTCACATTGTAAACAAGAGAATATTAATAAGGTGTTTTTAAAGGCTGCTGTTTTCTTACAGGTAAAAACTTTTGTGATGATAACAGGTATACTCATGGATCACTTTGCTTGGGATTAGAAATTTCAGAAATACAGTAAAATGTCTTAGGAGTCCTAGTTTCTACTGGTAATTGTAATTTCAAATATTGTAACCCATTTTTGTATGTAATGAATGGAGCAATGTATGAAGTATCACTCTAAAGTAAATGTGATTGATATATTGACATGCATACATGTCAAAAATTTAAATGAATGTTGCTCCTTCAAATCAGTCATTTCTGTTGTTGATATACATACCCTCTGTTGCTCAACAATTACTCTGAATTTCCAGGAACTGGCTCTAGAGACTATGATGTGGGGTTTTTTTGTTCTGTTTTGTTTTGTGGAATAACCTCACTTATGGCCTGTCTTTGTCCTGTGAAGAGGGGAAACGGATTTGTTGAAACTGCCATAAGTAATTTGAAGCCAAAAGTTGTGAGCCAGGTGGTTATTTAATCTGAGTGGTCAAATTTGTGGTTATTCAGGTTAGGTGTCTCTTTGCTGAGCTCCTCCTCTCCCTGTGAACATGTATCTGTCAGAGCATTTACCACACTCATTTGCAATTATCTGTTTACTGATTTATTTCTCCTGTTAGACTAAGAGCACCTTAAAAATAGGAAAAGTATTGAATTTATCTCTTTGTTTCTAGGCCTTTCACTGAATTTGTCACAGAGTAGGTGTGCTTAATGAATGACAACTAAAAAAGAAGAATCTATAAATCAGTGAGATTATTTGTAACTGAGAGGCATTTGTAAAAGTGAAGTTATCCAAGTATGTCTGAATATTTCAAGCATTTCAAGGATTAATGTTGACATGAATATGTACTTTCTCAAGGGGATTATTATGAGAGGATCTCTCTGATTTGGCTTCCTAAATTCTCATTTGTTAAAAATGAGGCTGAGAATAGGTAGTGTGCACAGCAGTAAAAAATAAAACTCCAAGTATTAAGGTAGATTTATGTTATCCTTAATTTCTAGTGTCTGCCAGGTAACTTCTTTGTAGTTTCCCTTCTAAATGAGATTGTAAAAATTGATTTAAAATTTTTTTAAATCAATAAAAACTGATTTTTAAAAAATGTTTTCTGAATCTAGGGATGCAGTGTTACAGATTTTAATCAAACTAACAGTACTTCTCAATTGGCAATTAGTTAGCTTGTGGTAGTGGAAAGATTATCGCACTATGGTATAGGGAATCTGAGTTCTAACCCCCTGCCACTAACAAGCTATATGATTGTCTAGCCTTGAGTGGCCTGATATTTCTTTTTCATTTGTTTGGCTTTTTCATAGTGTAGAACTGCAGAAGCTCAGTTTTTGCTAGTGAAAATACAAAGTGTCTTAGAACCTTAAAATATGCATAAACTCCCTGTGTCCCATTGAACCTATTAGGCACATCTGTTGTAGCACTTCTGTTGCAGCACTTCTGTCCTTTTATTTGCTTTGTGTTTCTTTACCTTATCATGGTAGGCTCCTTGAGGGCAGGTCTCAGTCATTTAATCTTCATATTTACAGCACTAAGCCTAGCGGCTAGCACCTTTTAAATGATTGTTGAATGAGCAAATATTTACATGAGTCAGCATCCAGTGGTTGAAAGGAAGTTTGGAAACCTAGATTCTAATATCTGATATTGTGCTTTCTACCTATATGAGTTTGGGCAGTTCATTTAACTACTCTGGGTCTGGGTCATCTATGAAAAATAGGAAATGATTTCTGAAAATTTTTCTGGTTCTAAAATTTGGTGATTACATGTGAATTTAAAAATTTCATATGTGCTTCAAGTCAATCTTGTGTGTGGGAGTGGGAGGGAGCAAAGGAGAAAACTGGTCAGTAGGCAATAACTGTGTATGTAAATATGCATATTTGTCACTGTGGAATGTAAATATCCCTTTATTCATTAAGGTGTTATTTAAGAGGTTTAAGGTTGAAATAGAGGCCTCTGTTGCCATGATGTTTGAACTTCTATAATTAAGATTTTTTTCTGAATAGTTTTATTTTTATCTTAAAGTAGACTTTTACCTTTTTAAATACATATGATGCAACAAGACTTTAAAAGTGAATTGTGCAAACATAGAAAGTCTTTCTAATATATAAGAAGAGTTTTAAAATATTGAGATACAATAAAAGTGTTATTAATTTGATGTCATTAACTTCACTTGTGGTAAGTGAATTAAAATTCTATGTGAATATCAAGGCTATGGTACTGCCATAAGGATAGACATATAGATCAGTAGAATAGAATTAGAAGTCCAGAAATAAACTCCTTACCCTCAGGGTCAATTGACTTTCAGCAGGATTGCCAAGACAACTCAACATGGAAAGAATAGTCTTTTAAAAATATGGTTCTGGGGGCTTCCCTGGTGGCGCAGTGGTTGAGAGTCCGCCTGCTGATGCAGGGGACACGGGTTTGTGCCCCGGTCTGGGAAGATCCCACGTGCCACGGAGCGGCTGGGCCTGTGAGCCATGGCAGCTGAGCCTGCGCGTCCGGAGCCTGTGCTCCGCAACGGGAGAGGCCACAACAGTGAGAGGCCCGCGTACCGCAAAAATAAATAAATAAATAAAATAAATTTAAAAAAAAATTTTAATGGTTCTGGGACAACTGGATATCTACATGCAGAAAAAGGAAATTGGCTTATTCCTTTACATCATATATAAGAATTAACTCAATTGGATCAAAGACCCCAATGTAAAAGCTAGAACTATAAAACTTTCAGAAGAAAAATATAGGAATAAATTTGTGACCTTGGGTTAGGCAGTGGTTGCTTAGAAACATAAGTAACAAATGGAAAAGTAAGTAAATTGGACTTCATCAAAATTAAAAACTTTTATGCCTCAAAGAACAACATCAATAAAGTTAAAAGACAACTCACAGAATGTAAGAAAATATTTCCAAGTCATATATTGGTAAGAGACTTGTATTTGGAATATATAAAGAATTCTTACAACTCAAAAAGAAAAATAAACTAATATTAAAATGAGGAAAATATTTGAATAGACATTTCTCAAGAGAAGATATGCAGTCAGTAAACACATGAAAAGTTGCTCAACATCTTTAGTCATTAGGGAATTGTAAACCCAAACCAAAATGAGATACCACTTCATACCACTAGGATGGCTAGAGTAAAAAAGATGACAATAACAGTGTTGGTATGGATGTTGAGAAATTGAAAGCCTCAGACAAGCGGGTATGTAAAATGATACAGTAGCTTTGGAAAACAGTTTGGCAGTTCCTCAAAAAGTTAAACATTGAGTATACTATATGACCTAGCAATTCCACTCCTAGGTAGATAGATAGATAGATACACACAGACACAGATACATACACACACCAAGAGAATTGAAAACATATGTCCACACAGAAATGTACACATGAATATTTATAGCAGTATTATTCTTTTTTTAATATCTTTATTGGAGTATAATTGCTTTACAATGTTGAGTTAGTTTCTGCTGTATAACAAAGTGAATCAGCTATATGTATACATACATCCCCATATCCCCTCCCTCTTGCATCTCCCTCCCACCCTCCCTATCCCACCCCTCTAGGTGGTCACAAAGCACTGAGCTGCTCTCCCTGTGTATAGCAGTATTATTCTTAATAGTCAAAACATGGTAACAATCCAAATATCCATCAACTGTTGGATGGGTACACAAAATATGATACATTGTAAATGGAATATTATTCAGTCATAAAACAGAATGAAGTACCAACACATGCTAAGAAATAGACGAATCTTGAGAAAATTTTGCTAAGTGAAAGAGCCAGACACAAGGAGGGCCTTGTATTGTGTGATTACATTTATATAAAATGCCCGAATAGGCAAATGTATAGAGGCAAAAAGTAGATTAGTAGGGCTGAAACTACTCTGTATAATACTGTAATGGTGGATACATGTCATTATGAATTTGTCCAAACCCATAGAATGTACAGCACCAAGAGAGAACCCTGATGTAAAATATGGTCTTTGGGTGATAATGACATGTCAGTGTAGGCTCACCAGTTGTAATAAATATACTACTCTGGTAGGGTATGTTGATAATGGGGAAGGCTATGTGGAGGCAAGGGGTATATGGGAACTCTGTACCTTCTGCTCAATTTTGTTGTGAACCTAAAGCTTCTCTAAAAAATAAAGCCTATTAAAAAATTTTTTTAAGTAGATTAATGGTTTCCAGGAGTACCTGGCTGAGTAGTAAAGGGGAATGGGTCATGACTGCTAATGAATATTTTTTTTGGTTGTTGTTTTCCTTTGTCTTATTGTTTGTTTTTGTTTTTTACACTTCATTAATAATAAACCACTAGGTATGCAACACAATGCATTAAAAATACTAGATATATTTAAATAATTGTGTATTTATTTACATGCAGCAGTTTTCATAATGAGAAATATAATGTAATTTAAATGCAGCACAGTGGTCTTCATATGGGTACCCATAGAATGTTTAATAAATTAGGAAAGTCAGTTTAAATCTTCATGTTTATTTGTGTACACATTTGTTTTTGTGTGCATGTCTCTCACTACTTAAGCAAATTTTCAAAGTTCTAAATACTTTTGGCTTTCTAAAAAATATCTGAATTTGCCATATATATGATTTTTCCATGGTTTTAGTAAAATTTACAAAACATAAAATTTACCATTTTAACCATTTTTGAGCATATAATTCAGTGGAATCAAGTACATTCACATTGTTGTGCAACCATCACCACTATCCATCTCCAGAAATTTTTTCATCTTCCCAAATTGAAATCCCATACCCATTAAAAATAACTCCCTGTACCTCTCTCCCCTGTAGCCCCTGGCAGCCGCCATTTACTTTCTGTTTCTATGAATTTGTCTACTCTAGGTACCTCATATAAATGGAATTATATACTCTTTGCCCTTTTGTGACTGGCTTATTTCACTTAGCATAATGTCTTCAAGGTTCATTTATGTTATAGCATGTGTCAGAATATCTTAAGGTTGAATAATATTCCATTATATTTTTGTACCACGTTTTGTTTTATCCATTCATCCACTGATGAGACATTTGGGTTGTTTCCACCTTTTAGCTATAATGAATAATGCTGCTGTGAACATGGGTGGACAAATATTCAAGCCCCGGCTTTCAGTTCTCTTGGATATTTACCCACAAGTGAAATTTTTGGATCATATGGTAATTCTATGTTAAATTTTTAAGGAACTATCATACTGTTTTCCACAGTGGCTGCACTATTTTACATTCCTACCAGCAATGCACAAGGTTATTCCAGGATCCTCACCAACACTTGTTATTTCCTGTCTTTTTAATAATAGCCATCCTAGTAAATGTGAAGTGGTATTTTATTTTGGTTTTGGTTTTCATTTTACTAATGGCTAGTGATACTGAGCAGGCATCATTTCATGCACTTATCGGCTATTGTGTATCTTTTTTGGAGAAATATCCATGTAAATCCTTTATCCATTTGGGGAGAGTTTCCTTTGCAATGATGAAAATATTCTGGAATTCATTAGTGATGATGGTTGTACAAGTTTGTGAACATATTGAAAATCACTGAATTGTACACTTAAAAGTAGTAAAAATGTAAGCTAAACAAACAAACAAAAAAATGGATATGGAGAACTGAGAGCTAATGAGAGCGCTACACCTACAAATAGAAAAATTGTACCAAAAAGGAAGGTTAAAGAACTGGGGATGATGCCACTAGGATAAAGTATATAAGAACACCAAGTTTCAATTTACCAATGTTCGCCAAGAATTTAAAGAACTCTTTTTGAGACAGTAACTAGATTTCCCCCCTTTCTATTGAAGTTAAACCAAGAGAAAACAGACTTGGTAATGTTGGAGAGAATTTTTCTTGAGTTTGATATTATTAAGCATTGGAGAGTTTTATGGAATCACATTTCATAAGCATTTCTGTTAAATATTTAAAAGAGGACAGATTATTTGTTTCTACTTGATGGCAAGTCTATTGCATGACTAGAATAATATCCCAAGTGGATTAATACCTTTTTTTTTTTTTTTGGTGGTAACATGGACAGAGGTACTATTAAACGGTACTGATGACATCATCATACGAGTTTCTGTGATTTAATTTTGCATAGTGCTTCTTCATCAGTATTGTTGTTGAAGCATATTTGAGCATGGAATGAATACTTTGTATGAAGAATAAAGATATTAATTATTAGTCTGTTAAAAAACATATTCTCTGTGGGAAATTATCTATCATCTATAATCTAGTAGAGGCTCATTAAAAACTGGAATGGGGGCTTCCCTGGTGGCACAGTGGTTGAGAGTCCACCTGCCGATGCAGGGGACACGGGTTCGTGCTGCGGTCCGGGAAGATCCCACATGCCGCGGAGTGGCTAGGCCCATAAGCCATGGCTGCTGAGCCTGCGCGTCCAGAGCCTGTGCTCCGCAACGGGAGAGGCCACAACAGTGAGAGGCCCGTGTACCAAAAAAAAAAAAAAAACTGGAATGGTTTTTATTTCACAGTAATTTGAATGAACTTCTTTTTTTTTTTTCAATTCAGATTTCCCTAGTTTTATTTGGACTTATTTGTGTGTTTCTTTTCTTTTTTTCAGTAGTGGATTAGTTCTAATTTTTATTTTAGATTGGAGAGTTGATTAACTCTTAGTAGAGTTGATTAACAATGTTCTGTTAGTTTCAGGTGTACAGCAAAGTGATTCAGTTATACATATTCATGTATCTGTTCTTTTTCAAATTCTTGGATGAATTTCTATGGAGACTTTTCTAGTCAGTGATATTCTGGCTATTAACCTTAAAGTTGTTGGTAGCTTCATTGAGGGGAAAGAGGAGGAAGCTTCACATTGGGTTAGTGTTTTATACTTTTCAATTCCCCTCCCCCTGCCTTAGTTCGTTTGATTCTTATAGGCTCTACTAGAGTCAGGCCTGCTGCATATGGCTATGCAGGTTGAAAATGGCACCTCCTGAAAGCTGTGGTCTTGATGAGCATGTGAATGTGGGACTTGATGGTAACTCTTCCTGCTATATAAATAGAGATACTGATGCAGATTGTAGGTAAGTGGTCTCCAAGAGTCCCCAATAAAATCACTGCTTTTTCCCATTGTATGATTTGTAGTGCCTTCAGTGATTCCATTTCCTAAATCTTTAATCCATTAACGAGGTTTATATTGAGGAGTAACCTACTTCACCCTCCTTTTGTCACTACATAGACTCTTTCCTCATCTTTAAAGTTAGCATAGTGGTAATATTACTTGCCTGACAGGTATTTAATTGTGAGAATGAAAGTGAGACAAATAAGTGAATATAACTATTAGCTCTAAAATATTTTTATAGGAGTTATTCTCACTTCTTTCCATATACCTTAGATTTTTACTAAATGATATTACTTACTTGTGTCTGAACACACCCCACCATTTTTAAAAAGGTTCCTTTAACTCTCTTCCTTCTGCTTGACCCTTTCTCTTCACACCGTTCAAAAACCCCTATATGTTTCAGGAAGACCATACTTAGCTGATACATCCTCCAGGAAACCTAAAATCCTCTGTCCTATTATAAATGTAACCTATCCTTATCTCTTGATTTTGTCCTCATATGCCAGAAAGTGTTATATGTGCTTCATACACTCTACATGTAGTTGTCTTAGCCCATTGTCCAGCCTATATGCTCTTTGAGAAGAGAGGGATTATACTACATCTTCTGATCTTTATATTCTCTCTATATAGAACAGAACAGAATGCTTTTAGAATAGAAGAAGAAAAGGCGTTTGTTGAAATTAACTGAGATATTCAGGAATTTTGTGAACCTGATGAACTGTTGCTAGCTTGAAATCGGCCACAGTGAGAGTATTTACACCATGGAAATAAGCAAACTTTTCAAATCACAGCTTTTTGTTTGGAGAGCCGATTTATTAGCACACTACTGGTTGTATGTCTCTACCCCCAGTAGATGGTGAACTCTTCAGATTCATCTTTGCCTCAGTGCCTGGCCTGTGATAGGAAACCTCTTTGCTGAATTAATGAATAAATAAATGATTGAATATATCAACTGCCTTATTCCTCTACTGTCTGACTTCTGCTAGCAGAAACTAAATTTTAGAATCTAATGTATTTTTTGAGACCAAGTTCTGAAATGACCCATTGTCATGGACTGCAGTTTTCTTTCTGCTTAATAGTTTGAACCAAAAAAAGTGTCTGTTGGAAAATAAGGCTATTAAACACACATGTTTCAATAGCACAGTAAGGATGGCATTTCTGTCCATTATCACCTTGTTAAGCTACTCCTGCTATGACTTTGCTGCCTACTAAGTTTTTGGCATCTATTGCTTAACTGACTGACTTACCTTTTAATTTCCAAGTTGGAAACCAATAGTGTGAACCATCTCAAATTAGCTGAAAGATTTTCTTTCCCATTATAAGAGGTAACTAACCAATTAATTCTCTCTTGTCATGGATGTTAAAAATACCAACAAATGAAAATATAATGTCTTAGGACTTTAAAATATTACTTTAAAAATTACTATATTAAAACAACTTGTACTGTTCTTTCTATTAATTTTCCTGTTGATTTTATCAACATAACATATAAAATGAAATTTAAAGATGTTAACAGTCATTTGACTTTGTAATTTTTTCTAAAACATCCTCCATAACGATGATGCATATACGTTTTTTAAAAATAATGCTAGCTTTCTGACCATTCCATGTGCTATCTATTACCATCTAAACTTGAAACCATTTCTAATTTATTTTAAAATTTGAAGAAAACACTATGTTCAGATCTCAACACTAATTATTAAAAGAATGAAATATACCAACTTACTCTCTGAGGACCTCAGTAAGTGTGATGTTCTATACACCATATTTTATGTGACTTATAGTACTTCAATTTGCTTTTAAAAGGGCTGATGAGAATACCACTATGTATTAAATATGTAACAGACTCACTTGTAATCAAGGAGGTAAATAGGCTAATCACTTACTAACATAATTTTTTATTTTTCAAGTTCTGCTCTCACTTTACACAATAGGTTAAATATTTTGTTGGTTAAAATCGAGACGGACAGAAAATGACATTAGACAACAGGCATATTTGTTGGTTTTATTGAAAGTGTGAAAAATTTCAAACAGTTCTAATTAGGTGCAAGTGCACTCAATCTCTGGAGGTACATCTTTCAGCATCAGCTACTCAGTTGCACATTGAAATTTTGTGCTGTATAGAATTAATGTACCACAGATACTAAAGATGTTTGATTCAAGGATAATAATAGAGTGATGACATTTTAATAAAACCTTACCTATTTTTATGGAATAGTTAAAAGAAGCTATTCAGAAAAATAGGAGATTCTTGTTTGGGTTAAAAATTTATAGTGTGTTAGAATTTCTTTTCAAGTGAGAGAATATGAGAATATTATTGAAACATCCAGAGACTAATAAACATTTAAAATTTATAATAAATCAAAACATAAAAAATTAACTACTTTCTTTCTGACAAAGTCAAGGTCATCACAAATTAAGCATATGACTAAGAGTTTTCTTTTTAAAGGCATTTTGTTAAAATAATTAGAATTCTTAATGTATCTGTGATCTGTAATATATGGTCAATTTATATCTGTAGAAGCAACTGTTCAGATTACAGAATAGCTTTCTGTAGACTCTGCATATAATTAGTTTGCTTAAATTCTGTGCTTAAGTGTTCTAACTATAAGAATGGGAAAATTACAAGTATTTTATTTTTTTAACATATTTATTGGGATATAATTGCTTTACAATGGTGTGTTAGTTTCTGCTGTATAACAAAGTGAATAAGCTATACATAAACATATATCCTCCCTCTTGCATCTCCCTCCCACCCTCCCTATCCCACCCATCTAGGTGGACACAGAGCACCGAGTTGATCTCCCTGTGCTATGCGGCTGCTTCCCACTAGCTATTTGTTTTACATTTGGTAGTGTATATATGTCCATGCCACTCTCTCACTTCGTCCCAGCTTACCCTTCCCCCTCCCCATGTCCTCAGGTCCATTCTCTATGTCTGGGGCTTTATTCGTGTCCTGCCCCTAGGTTCATCAGAACCATTTTTTTTTTTAGATTCCATACATATGTGTTAGCATACGGTATTTGTTTTTCTCTTTCTGACTTACTTCACTCTGTATGACAGTCTGTAGGTCCATCCACCTCACTACAAATAACTCAATTTCATTTCTTTTTATGGCTGAGTAATATTCCATTGTATATATGCGCCACATCTTCTCTATCCATTCATCTGTCAGTGGACACTTAGATTGCTTCCATGTCCTGGCTATTGTAAATAGTGCTGCAATGAACATTTTGGTACATGACTATGAATTATGGTTTTCTCAGGGTATATGCCCAGTAGTGGGATTGCTGGGTTGTATGGTAGTTCTATTTTTAGTTTTTTAAGGAACCTCCATACTGTTCTCCATAGTGGCTGTATCATTTACATTCCCACCAACAGTGCAAAAGGGTTTCCTTTTCTCCACACCCTCTCCAGCATTTATTGTTTGTAGATATTTTCATGATGGCAATTCAGACTGGTGTGAGATGATATCTCATTGTAGTTTTGATTTGCATTTCTCTAATGATTAGTGATGTTGAGCATCCTTTCATGTGTTTGTTGGGAATCTATATATGTTCTTTGGAGAAATGTCTATTCAGGTCTTCTGCCCATTTTTGGATTGGATTGTTTGTTTTTTTGATACTGTATGAGCTGCCTGTATATTTTGGATATTAATCCTTTGTCAGTTGCTTCGTTTGCGAAGAGGGAAAATTAGAAGTATTTTAAGTTGATCTGAGTATCTTGGAGAGGGATAGAAATTCTCTCAAAATTCTAATCACTTGTGAGATAATTTTGTTATGGAGACCACTGCACTGAGTAGTTGTCTTGACTAGATGATCCCATAGGTCACTTTTAGCTTTAAAGTTCTTAGAATCTGTGTTGGATTTTCAAAGTGTTTCCTTAATAATATGATAGAGCATTATAACTTCTGTTTCAAAGGTATCTTTTTGATAAAATGCATCTTATCTAAATAATGTATAGCAGGGAACAAACTAAAAAATTATAATTAAAATGGTAAAGCTAACTGTCAGTAACACTTGAACACTAGTTCTACAAACATTAATTAGATATTCCTGTTACCAGTCTGTCATACACTATCAGAGCTTAAGATTTCTTCAACTTGGAAAACATTATTTAATCTTTTAAGACCCCCTAATTCTGTAACATAATTAATTCAGTATGAAACAAAACTGATTTCTTGGGCACCTACTAAGTGTGCTAGATATATCACAGTGAAAATGTTTTTCCTTTTTTTAGCTAGATATTATCTCAAGGCAAAATATTACTTATTTGGAAGCAAAGGTATAAGTTCCAGGCTCTAGAACTTATTCCTGTTTAGGTCATTTATCAGAAATTGAATATATTTGTTGGTCTGTGTGATATTGTTATTAGTTGTATTAACTGCCAAGATGTGTGGTTCAGACTCTACATAAATGCATAGACAAAAATGGTTTGCATTTAGAATATCTGTGACATGCAAATGAAGGTGGAAAGATATTTTTATTTTCTGTTTACCTACTATGTGCTTTACACTTTAATTGCATAGAGTTATTATTTTATTAATCAGTAAAAATGTGTTTTCAGCAATACTAAATTGAAATACAACTGATAGAAATAAAATATTATTTACTGAGAATTATCACATTGCCTCCTTTACTTAAACACATAAGGCTTGGGCTTCCCTGGTGGCGCAGTGGTTGAGAGTCCGCCTGCCGATGCAGGGGACACGGGTTCGTGCCCCGGTCTGGGAGGATCCCACATGCTGCGGAGCGGCTGGGCCCGTGAGCCATGGCTGCTGGGCCTCCGCGTCTGGAGCCTGTGCTCCGCAATGGGAGAGGCCACAACAGTGAGAGGCCTGCATACCGCAAAAAAAAAAAAAAAAAAAAAAAAAAAACCACATAAGGCTCTTTCCTGCCTCTTACCCTTCTGTCTCTTTGCATGATTGGCTTTTCATTCTTCAGGTCTTGGTTTAAATATCGTCTGACCTTCTCTGCCACCATCCCCCCAGTTTAAGTAGGTCTCCACTCCTTTGTTAGTTTCCATTATTAAACCTAGTTTACTTCTCTCATAGTACTGATCATAAGTTGTAATTATATATTTGCTTATTTGTTTTTTCTCTTAGACTGTAGGCTTCATGGGAGTAAAACCATGTTGTTTCATTCCCTGGCATAACCCAAGCACCTAGTTCAATATCTACAGCACAATTTTACTGCCTTTAAGAAACATTCCCAGTCAAAGTCACTCTCTTCCTCTCCTATACTGATATAGAACATTGTACTAGATCCTCCACTTACAAACTCTCTGACCTTGAGAGTTATTTAACCTCTTCCTGCCTCAGTTTCCTCATCTCTGAGATGACATATCTCGGGGGGTTGTTACAAAGATATTAGTGTATCTAAATCTCTTAACAATACTAAAACATAATAAGCCTCAATACATGCTTTTACATTATTTTAAGGTGTATTATTGCCTGGATTATATGAAATTCTTTTATTGTTGTGTCCATTACTCTCTTTTCATTGTAAGCTTCAGGAGGATAGTGGGTATATGTTACTTATTTGTCTATACTACTGTTATCTAGTACAATGTTCTGTAGCAAGTTGAAGTCTAATTCAACACCAATTTGATGCTTGATTCTATCCCCTAAATATCTACAGTGTAATAATAATTGCTCTCTTCATGTCTGAGTGTTCGTGTGAGCTAAAAACAATTTCACCTTTATTCTCCCTTGTTCACCAGAAGCTCTAACCACCACTTAGGGATGCTCTGCATTCTTCAGAAACACACTCCTGCAACTTCTTGTACCTTTGTTTATTCATACTATTTCGGCTCTGACTGCTTTTACATTCCATGTCCATATCCAGAAAGTTTTTAAGATCCATGCTCAAAAGTGCCACCTCCATAAAACTTTTGCTAATCTTTCATAGGGATAGAATGACTTTCTTTTGATACTTAATAATGTAGTATCTTAAATTTGGGATATTTGTATAAAGATGTGCCTGTGTAAAAGAAATATATATATACACATATACACATACACACACACATATATATACACATATGTATGTGTATATATATATATGTACTCTTTTTTATTACCCATTGATTTTATTTTTTAAACATTTTTTTAAATTAATTAATTAATATATTTATTTAGGTTACACCAGGTCTTAGTTGCGGCACACGGGATCTTTTTACTTGCGGCACACAACCTTCTTAGTTGTGGCATGTGGACTCTTACTTAAGGCATGCAGATTCTTAGTTGTGGCATGCATGTGGGATCTAGTTCCCTAACCAAGGATCGAAGCCAGGCCCCCTGCATTGGGAGCATGGGGTCTTACCCACTGGACCACCAGGGAAGTCCCTATATATACTCGTATATTCAACAAATATCCCTGGTGCTCCAATCACGTGCTAAGCACCATTCTAACAGCCTGTAACACAAGGATAATTTCCATGTGGACTTTTCTATCCAAGGTAAACCCATACATATTAAAGATGATTTAATAAGTGCTGTAACAGAAGTCTGTTGAAGGACTGTAGAGACTGGGATTAGCTTTACCTACAGGGTTGAAGAAAGCCTTTTCAGGAAGCAGTATCTGAGGTGGACTTTTCAAAATGAGTAAGATATAACAATTGTAAAATTTATGCACCCAACATAGGAGCACCTCAATACAAAGGCAAATACTAACAGCCATAAAAGGGAAAATCGACAGTAACACACTCATAGTAGGGGACTTCAACACCCCACTTTCACCAATGGACAGATCATGCAAAATGAAAATAAATAAGGAAACACAAGCTTTAAATGATACATTAAACAAGATGGACTTAATTGATATTTATAGGACATTCCATCCAAAAACAACAGAATACACATTTTTCTCAAGTGCTCATGGAACATTCTCCAGGATAGATCATATCTTGGGTCACAAATCAAGCCTTGGTAAATTTAAGAAAATTGAAATCATATCAAGTATCTTTTCTGACCACAACACTATGAGACTAGATATCAATTACAGGAAGAAATCTGTAAAAAATACAAACACGTGGAGGCTAAACAATAGACTACTTAATAACAAAGACATCACTGAAGAAATCAAAGAGGAAATCAAAAAATACCTAGAAACAAATGACAATGAAAACATGACGACCCAAAACCTATGGGATGCAGCAAAAGCAGTTCTAAGAGGGAAGTGTATAGCACTGCAATCCTACCTTAAGAAAAAAGAAATATCTCAAATAAACAACCTAATCGTACACCTAAAGCAATTAGAGAGAGAAGAAGAAAAAAACCCCAAAGCTAGCAGAAGGAAAGAAATCATAAAGATCAGATCAGAAATAAATGAAAAAGAAATGAAGGAAACGATAGCAAAAATCAATAAAACTAAAAGCTGGTTCTTTGAGAAGATAAACAAAATTGATAAACCATTAGCCAGACTCATCAAGAAAAAAAGGGAGAAGACTCAAATCAATAGAATTCGAAATGAAAAAGAAGTAACAACTGACACTGCAGAAATACAAAGGATCATGAGAGATTACTACAAGCAACTCTATGCCAATAAAATGGATAACCTGGAAGAACTGGACAAATTCTTAGAAATGCACAACCTTCCGAGGCTGAACCAGGAAGAAATAGAAAATATGAACAGACCTATCACAAGCACTGAAATTGAAACTGTGATTAAAAATCTTCCAACAAACAAAAGCCCAGGACCAGATGGCTTCACAGGTGAATTCTATCAAACATTTAGAGAAGAGCTAACACCTATCCTTCTCAAACTCTTCCAAAATATAGCAGACAGAGGAACACTCCCAAGCTCATTCTACGAGGCCATCATCACCCTGATACCAAAACCAGACAAAGATGTCACAAAGAAAGAAAACTACAGGCCAATATCACTGATGAACATAGATGCAAAAATCCTCAACAAAATACTAGCAAGCAGAATCCAACAGCACATTAAAAGGATCATACACCATGATCAAGTGGGGTTTATCCCAAGGATGCAAGGATTCTTCAATATATGCAAATCAATCAATGTGATACACCATATTAATACATTGAAGGAGAAAAACCATATGATCATCTCAATAGATGCAGAGAAAGCTTTCAACAAAATTCAACACCCATTTATGATAAAAACCCTGCAGAAAGTAGGCATAGAGGGAATTTACCTCAACATAATAAAGGCCATATATGACAAACCCACAGCCAACATCATCCTCAGTGGTGAAAAACTGAAACCATTTCCACTAAGATCAGGAACAAGACAAGGTTGCCCACTCTCACCACTAGTATTCAACATAGTTTTGGAACTTTTAGGCACAACAATCAGAGAAGAAAAAGAAAAAAAAGGAATCCAAATTGGAAAAGAAGAAGTAAAGCTGTCACTGTTTGCAGATGACATGGTACTATACATAGAGAATCCTAAAGATGCTACCAGAAAACTACTAGAGCTAATCAATGAATTTGGTAAAGTAGCAGGATACAAAATTAATGCACAGAAATCTCTGGCATTCCTATACACTAATGGTGAAAAATCTGAAAGTGAAATCAAGAAAACACTCTCATTTACCATTGCAACAAAAAGAATAAAACATCTAGGAATAAACCTACCAAAGGAGACAAAAGACCTGTATGCAGAAAATTATAAGACACTGGTGAAAGAAATTAAAGATGATACAAACAGATGGAGAGATATACCATTTCTTGGATTGGAAGAATCAACATTGTGAAAATGACTATACTACCCAAAGCGATCTACAGATTCAGTACAATCCCTATCAAACTACCACTGGCATTTTTCACTGAACTAGAACAAAAAAATTCAAAATTTGTATGGAAACACAAAAGACCCGAATACCCAAAGCAATCTTGAGAAGGAAAAATGGAGCTTGAGGAATCAGGCTCCCTGACTTCAAACTGTACTGCAAAGCTACAGTAATCAAGACAGTATGGTACTGGCACAAAAACGAAAATGTAGATCAGTGGAACAGGATAGAAAGCCCAGAGATAAATGCACGCACATATGGTCACCTTATCTTTGATAAAGGAGGCAAGAATATACAGTGGAGAAAAGACAACCTCTTCAATAAGTTGTGCTTGGAAAACTGGACAGCCACATATAAAAGAATGAAATTAGAACACTCCCTAACACCATTCACAAAAATAAACTCATAATGGATTAAAGACCTAAATGTAAGGCCAGACACTATCAAACTCTTAGAGGAAAACATAGGCAGAATGCTCTGTGACATAAATCACAGCAAGATCCTTTTTGACCCACCTCCTAGAGGAATGGAAATAAAAACAAAAATAAACAAATGAGACCTAAGGAAACTTAAAAGCTTTTGCACAACAAAGGAAACTATAAACAAGATGAAAAGACAACCCTTAGAATGGGAGAAAATATTTGCAAGTGAAGCAACTGACAAAGGATTAATCTCCAAAATTTACAGGTAGCTCATGCAGCTCAATATCAAAAAAACAATCCAATCCAAAAATGGGCAGAAGACCTAAATAGACATTTCTCCAAAGAACATATACAGATTCCCAACAAACACATGACAGGATGCTCAACTTCACTAATCACTAGAGAAATGCAAGTCAAAACTACAGTGAGATATCATCTCACACTAGTCAGAATTGCCATCATGAAAATACCTACAAACAATAAGTGCTGGAGAGGGTGTGGAGAAAAGGAAACCCTTTTGCACTGTTGGTGGGAATGTAAATTGATACAGCCATTATGGAGAATATTAGGGAGGTTCCTTAAAAAACTAAAAATAGAACTACCATACAACCCAGCAATCCCACTACTGGGCATATACCCTGAGAAAACCATAATTCATAAAGAGTCATGTACCACAATGTTCATTGCAGCACTATTTACAGTAGCCCGGAGATGGAAGCAATCTATGTGTCCACTGACAGATGAATGGATAGAGAAGATGTGGCACATATATACAATGGAATATTAATTAGCCTTAAAAAGAAATGAAGTTGGTTTATTTGTAGTGAGGTGGATGGACCTACAGACTGTCATACAGAGTGAAGTAAGTCAGAAAGAGAAAAACAAATACCGTATGCTAACACATATGTATGGAATCTAAAAAGAAAAATGGTTCTGATGAACCTAGGCGCAGGACACGAATAAAGCCCCAGACATAGAGAATGGACCTGAGGACATGGGGAGGGGGAAGGGTAAGCTGGGACGAAGTGAGAGAGTGGCATGGACATATATACACTACCAAATGTAAAACAGATAGCTAGTGGGAAGCAGCCGCATAGCACAGGGAGATCAGCTGGGTGCTTTGTGACCACCTAGAGGGTTGGGATAGGCAGGGTGAGAGGGAGGGAGACACAAGAGGGTAGAGATATGGGGACACATGTATGTGTATAACTGATTCACTTTGTTATGAGGCAGAAACTAACACACCATTGTAAAGCAATTATACTCCAATAAAGATGTTAAAAGGAAAAAATGAGTAAGAATTTTCCAAGGGGCAAGAGGAGAAAGCATGGAGGCATGAAAATTATTTTTCCTTTAAAATAACGTTTTAGGGAAACGTTTTTTTTTTTTTGATATACATAGAAAAAAAGTTTTCTTTTATCTTCAAATTCTGTCAGGGTCTACCCAGCATAGTGCTTGACACATAGAAAGTTATTAATGTTTGAATAATAAACGAAGTGATTTGAGTCTAGTACAAGTCCGCATAAGCTGTTCTCTATGTCCATCTCTTGCTTCTACTTTCTTCTGAAGTATGTTTATTCTTAGTAACTTCCCAAGTAGTGATATAGTGGCTAGTACATAAAACTCTGAGTTTATTCTGCCAGTTTAGTAACTTTAGTGAAATTTGCCTTTCTCATGGTTACAGCAGAATTCTTGCTGCTGATTTAAGTGACTCAGCTTGGGTCACATATTCATCTTTAAACAAATAACTTGGTGGGTGATAGGATCATAGTAAATTATTAATTTGGAGAAGTAGGTGGGGGCCAAATCATTCTAAGAACAGTGGGATGCCTTTAGAGGTTTTAAATAGAGAAATTATATGACCTAGTTTTTTATTTTTAAAAATGCTCTTTTTGCTCTGTGTGTAGAGTGGATTGCAGAAGGCCAAAGTGAAAGCACCTAGACTAGTAAGGTCTTTCTTATTATAGTCCAGCTGAGAGATTATGATAGTCTTGTTTTGGTTTTGGATTAAAAGGGAATGGATGGTGAGATTAAGGGGAAAATGAAAAATGATTCCTGAAATCTTGACTTGAGTAACTGAGTGAATGGTAGTGTCATTTATTAAAATAGGGAGGACTGAACGTGATGATAATTTAGTTTTGGCTGTTACATTTTCATTGTCTATTAAATGTCTGTGTGGAGAAGCAGGTGTATAAGTTGGGCAAGTCCTTTTCTCATCTTTAAAGTGGAAATAATGCCATATATTTAATAAGGATACTGAGGGATGTGGTAATGTATAAAGCATGTGGCATTTAATAGTTGAATGAATAAAGGAATAAATGAATGAAGTTGATATTTAAAAACCTAATAACTACACCCTTTAAAAAATTGGAACTGGCTTACTTTCCCTATGTAATTTTGTTGCCACATTTAGCAACTACAAAACAATGTACCGTGTGTTCATTTATCATATTTGGTAGATAAAGATTCTGGCATAGGAAAATGTTTTTTAAAGAGCAACTAATTTTACTTTATCAGGTTGTCTAGTTCTTGCCCTCTTCCTTCTGTTTTACTCATAAAAATCGGTGAGTTTTGTGAAATGTGTAGGCTAGAGTTGAAAAGGTTTCCCTTTAGTACCCTGGTCAAACACTAATGAACTTGCCCTTAGATATATGCTTGACATTGCCTGACCCATGAGTTAAATAAAAATGACATTGCGGTTTTAATAGTATACAGTTGCCTGGTTACTCAGTCCCTATACACTTGTCTATGAGGCTAATGCTATTTGGATTTATGAGAGATTGGAGAAATTCCATTTTTGTGCAGTTTTTAGATTCTGTATTTTGAGATATCTTAAAGGGTGAGGTGGGGGGTTAGGGGTTGGTTAAAGCTGCTTATAACAGGGGAAGGGCCTGATGCCAAGTGTTAATTTTGAATGGATAGTGGCTATCTCAAATAGTCTTAAGTTATCCAAAAAATACAAATTGATTATTTTTCTTTTGTAGTTTACACATGTGGCCTAGATTTGCTTCACAATTCATACTTTTTAAAATGTATTAATGTAAAATAAAGTGAGGAAAGTATCCCATACACTCAGGTTGACATTGAAAAGTATAACAACAATTTTTCCATCATAGTTTTTTTTTATTACTCAAAAAATACATGAATAATACTTTCATGGTAAACGACTCAGGAACTCAGGAGTCTAAAAAATAAAACATGACCGTCCTACTTTGTGAATTGGGTGGGTTTCTCTGAGATAGCTACTTAGAAATGAAATGTCTGGGTTAAAGGTTACATTCACTTTATTTTGATAGATATTGCCAAATCCCCCCCTCAAAAATCTTTACCTACTTCTTCACCCACCAGCAGTATTAAGCATGCATGTTACATTGTATTCTTACCAAACAATGGATTATGTCAATATTTTTAGTTGTTTCCTAATTGAAAGATATAAATGATATTTTGTTTTAATATGCATTTCCTTAATTACCTGAAATTAAACACTTTTCTTTCTGTATCATTAGCTTAGTGATATTATAGTAGTTTCCAAACCAGATTATTTTAGCATTTATTGAATTAAAAAGTGATTAGTTAACATGCATATAGTAACAGTTATAATGACACTGACACACTTGATTCACATTGTTAATTTTACTGTAGACCAACTATATGTTGTAGTGTATAATTTATTGCTCTTTTTGCTATATCATAATTGGAATAAAATATAGGGAGGCAGAATAGCACAGTGGTTAAAAGTATGGACTACTGAGCCAGAATGCCTGGATCAGAATACTACTTCTAGAACTTATTGTTATTTGATGGTGGTTAAGTTACATATCCTCTCTGTGCCTCAGATGCCTTAGCTCTGGATGAATGGATAAAGAAAATATGATTTATAAATATAATGGAATATTATTCATCCTTAAAAAAGGAAATCCTGCCATTTGCAGCAACATGGATGAACCTGGAAGACATTGTGCTAAGTGAAATAGACAGACCAGAAGGACAATACTCCATGATACCACTTATATGAGGAATCTAAATAATCAAATTTATAGAAGCAGAAAGTAGGATGGTGGTTGCCAGATGTTGGGGGAAGAAGGAAATGGGAAGTTATTCGTGGAAGGGCACAAAGTTTTAGTTATACAAGATGAATAATTCCTAGAGATCTACTGTAAAACACATTGTCTATAGTTAACAGTACTGTATTGTGTACTTAAAAATTTGCTAAGAGGGTGGATCTTATGTTAAGTGTTCTTATCACAAAATAAAAGTAATAGTAATGATAATAAATGAAGAGGATAGGAGGAAACTTTTGGAGGTGAGGGATGGATTTATGGCATAAATTGGGTTGATAGTTTCGTGGGTTCAACTCATCAAATTGTACACATTAAATTTGTATAGCTTTTTGTATTTTAATCATACCTCAATAAAGTAGTTTAAAAATGAAAAATTATGGGGACTTCCCTGGTGGTCCAGTGGTAAAGAGTCCGCCTTGCAATACAGGGGACGCGGGTTCCTGCCCCAGTCCGGGAGGATCCCACATGCTGTGGAGCGGCTGGGCCCGTGAGCCATGGCCGCTGAGCCTGCGCGTCCGGAGCCTGTGCTCCACAACGGGAGAGGCCACGACAGTGAGAGGCCCGCGTACCACAAAAAACAAACAAACAAACAAACAGACAAACAAACAACTAAGGCTGAATGCCGTTTGCCCATCACATTTCACTCGTTTATGTTTCCTCTCTGGCTACTCTAGACACTTGCATATGAGAAAGCTTGCTCTAGTGACAGGGTTTGGAACTTAGGAAGTGCTCAACAAATGTTTGTTGACTGAATGAATGAATGAAAGAACCATAAACATGCACGTATAGAAGGTTTACCAGATTTACTTTAAAGTGTCGAAGGTGATAGGGGTCTAGCTGTACTTTAGCAACAGCTGTTCCCATCATCTTTTTCAATATACAGCATGAGGAAGGAATGGTTATGTTGGGGGGCGGTCAGAGAATGATGCTCTGAAATAACTGGCTTTCATTGGATGTGATTACTAGGCTGCCACATTTTCAAGAATAGACACCCTCAAATTTATTCACTACTAGTATAATGCAGTGAAACATAACAAAAAGTAAAATATGGGGACTTCCCTGTTGTCACAGTGGGTAAGAATCCTCCTGCCAATACAGGGGACACAGTTTCGAGCCCAGGTCCAGGAAGATCCCACATGCTGCAGAGCAACTAAGCCCGTGCGCCACACTACTAGAGCTAGAGCCTGCGCTCTATAGAGCCCGTGAGCCACACTACTGAGCCCACGTGCCACAGCTACTGAAGCCCATGCGCCTAGAGCCCGTGCTCTGCAACAAGAGACGCCACTGCAATGGGAAGCCCGCGCACCACAACAAAGAACAGCCCCCGCTCACCACAACTAGAGAAAGCCCGTGTGCAGCAACGAAGACCCAACACAGCCAAAAATAAAAAGATAAATAAATTTATTTTAACAAAATAAAATATGATCAAATGCACTTGCCATTTATTTTGGAGTGCATGACAATATCTTTTCACTTAAGCAAAACATACAAACAACACCCAACTGTGTTTGAAGACAAGGTATCTTTGATCAGAACTCTGAAATATTCCTTTGAGTTAGCTCTTAGTATAATACACTTTATTAATTTGTACCTGACAGTAATTTGGTATTTATGATTATTTAGTCTAGTTGAACTGATGCATGTCTGTGACGGAGGGGTTAGCCAAGTAAGTGAAAAGTATGGGTAACATTTCTTTGGTAAGGATTGGTGGGGGGGTAATGGTCTACTGGAAAACTAGTTTTAGTTTTGGGGGGAAATATCATAAACAGTGAAAAAGAGAAAGTGCCTCAGGGTCCCATAGGTTTCTTTTCGAATCCTGCTTCTGCTACATACTTGGAGAATTTGGACCCTCAGTTGCATTTTCTATAAAGAATAAAAACTGCATTGACGTTGATAATAAGAATTAGAGAATATATACATGTATGTAAAGCATCTGACAGAACCTTTGCATTTCATGTTTTCTTTGCCTGGAACACTCTTTCTGGGATTTGTACCTTCTCATTCAAGATTCAACCCATCCAAAGTAGAGAATGACTGGGAGGAGTAGAACTTAACCTAATTCTGAAATTATCTTGTTTATATATTCATATTTCTTTTTTGTCTCTTTTCGCACCCCTCCCCCCACCATACACCTACTAGGTAGAATGAACATAAGCTCCATGAAGACAGAGACTTTGTCTTTTTAGTCATGTCTTTTTAGTCACTACTACCAAATAGTGCCTTCCTCTAGTAGACACACTCAATAAATGTTTGTTGACTGGCTGGACAGCTGAATGAATGCTCATGAATTATTAGCACTCAGTGAATGTACTTGTTAAACTTAGACCAGGTTTATTAGTTGCTTATATTGATAAGTCCAGTGAGAAATTCTCCTAGCAATTTGTTAGCAAGCAGTACATTACGTATTTCTTTAAAAATATATTTTACTGTCACCCTAATTTTTAGCACTAATAAAGAGATGAAATGGCTTTTGTAAGGAGGCAAAAGTTTTATATTTAATTCTTAACTCAGTCCTATCTGCAATTTTTTCATTCATTTATTCAGTCATTTTACGTTTACAATAAAAATTTTACATTACCTTTAAAATAAAAGTCCTATAACAAGTGTATGTGTGTTGTAAATAACAATTCATACATTTTCTTCCCAACTAGGTTTGGTTCCTTAAGGGAGTGTAGAAATCTGTATCTTGTCTACTCACCACTTTCTTTGCTGTATTGTAGTCACTTAATTAATAGATGCTCAGTAAGAACTTATTGAATCAATAAAGGACTGCGTATGAGACTGGTAGTGGCTGTAGCATCCCTTACACCTGTCTTTCCAGCTCTGCTTTTATTGAATGTTTTAGGTATCTTGGCCCAAAAGAAGGAATTAATTTTGAATCATCACTCACTTAAATAAAAAAAAAAACCTGCCAGGTGTACAGGAAACATGATTTATTATAGTGACATCTAAATCATTGTAGTCATTCCCAGGTAACCATTTTATATATAATGCATGAATTGATGAATAATTAGACCCATATAATGTGGCAGCTATGTAAGTTATAAGCTTACATTTTTAACCAAAGAATATTCTACTGTCTTGGATATTTAATTACTATAATATGTTATAGTTCATTATTGCTCTTTTTCTTTTTTTTCAAGTAAGGTATCATTACGTGTATTCTATCATTATTCCTTTAATTATGTGGAATTAGTGCATATAGTTCCTATTAAAAACAATGAAAGAATAAGTATGAAAAATTAATTTAGCACAATATTTCTTCTTTGTGTCTCAAGGACTATAAAGAAATAAGAATGAGTTAAAGCATGTTTAAGTATATAGTATGTATATATAGTATACATAGTATATATAGCATGTATATATAGTATAGTAAACATCAGTGGTATATTTTTGTGTTGCTCTATGTTCTCTACTTTCTTCATTTTAATCCACTATCCAGTAGGGTAGTTACTAGCCACATGTGGCAATTTAAATTTAAATTAATTAAAGTGAAATAAAGTTTGAAAACATTTTTCTTAGTCACACTAGCTGTGTTTTAATTACTCAGTAGCCACATGGGACTAGTGGCCACCCTATTGGACAGCACAGATATAGAACATTTCTGTCACCACAGAAAGTTCTTTTAGCAGCTGGTAGGCCATCATATACACAATTCCCTATCCCTTATTTTGCCACATTTACATTAGATTTTTTTTGTTTGTAATTTGAAAATGAAGTTTAATATGTCTTAGAAATACTACCTTGCTTAACTTCTTGAAATCTCTTTTCCCCAAAATGGTTGTTTTATCAACTATATATTTAAAACAATGTTTCTATTTTCCATATATTAAGATAGTCAACACGTGCCATTTTCATTATTATTTAAGACTCTAAATTCTGTGATGAATACAGTTGAAGTAATGCCTTTAGTTATTATTCACTTTTAAGACAACACAACATATGATAATGTCTCCATGTGCCTTTTTTACCATATACAATGAAAAAAATACTTATTAAATGGTGATTTTCCCCCTTTATCTTATTAAGTAAATTATATGGACCTTTTTTATGGAAGCCTTCATAGTTAGAGATGTAAAACAGCAAATTTCTTGGTTCTATAGCATGACATAGTTCAGAGCTGAGATTAGAGAAACCCCATAGAGTTGTTAATACTTGAGGGCATCCCCAACTAGAAAAGTATGTGAATTTAGGCATGGGAGGAAGGAAGGATCTGCTTTAAATTTAGTGTAGGGTCACTGAATCTTAATGATAGATTAAACAAGGGAGGTAGAATAATGAATAGGGGTATGCAGTGTGTAGCACTAATACCAGAAGTCCATGGTTTGTGGCGGTTTTTTAATGTCCTTTCCCATATGGTTTTGAATAGAGTAGGTTATGGCAGGGATGAGCTAAGGAATAGCTTTGTTAATGAATAAATAGGAGTAATTTTTTTTAACAGGAGACTTCAGGCTGTTTATTTAGAATGCCTGCTTATTTGATAAATCATGTGATTAAAATTTTTTCTGATCTTAATAATACATTAAGAGGTGATACTAAGGTATTCCTGTTATTTTCTTTATAAACCAGCTGTATTTTCATTTCAGAGCCAGTCCTAACAGTAAAACCTTTGGGGTGCGATTTTAACTGCCTCAATTAAAAGCCAGTTGTGTGGAGCTTCTGAGCACTGGCATCATCAGTCCTTAGTTAGGGTTTAGTGTACAGTATTAGACTTTCGTTCATGGTGTCAATTCACTTTGAAAGGTTTAATTAACTTGTCATTTGGAACCAGTCTCCAACTCTACCTCCTTCACCTAAAATTAACTAGGTATGTAATTTTGGTGGTTATCCTCTTATTATAACTTTGCTCTTGCCGAAGGCAGCTACTTTTCTTAAGATATCCTTTCTGCCCTTCCACCCACATTTATCTCAGAGAGAGTAATGCTAAAATTAAGCTGATCTTGGAAAGTAGCAAGTTAAAAGCAGAAAACCTGACCAGACACACTTTTAAATATCTCTCAGGGCTCTTCTTTGGAGACTACTTAATATTTCCAAAAGGAGAGGTTAAGTAGGTTGTCTTTGGTGCCTTGGTTAAGCAGAGGGAAGGGAAATGTAACTCTCCTGACTCCAGGGCCCCAAATGCAAACACTGGCCTAGTTGTTCCCAAACTTTCTCCTTGATGTGGGTGACTTGAATGGTTTATTTTCACTTGATGAGCCACACCCCCAGGCACTTTAGTATTCATGGCAGACCCCCACACTAAGTCCCTTTGTTGTCTTTGTTTTTTGCATTTTTTTGTTAACAAGAAAAGATAAAATTATTAGAGACCTGATTATAGACTGAGGTTCCATTGCTGATGGTTCCCACCACTTTTTTCAACATCTCAGAGAAAGGCAAAAGCCTGGATGGGCAACAGACAGCAGCAAAGCAAACATAAACATTATGTCTGAGCATCATTGTGGTGCTACCAGAGTGGGGAAGGATACACACAGTCTTCATCAAAATATAAATATGGGTCTTCACCAAAAACAGTAAGACTGCCAGCATCTGAAAAAATTTGAAGTTTCTATAGAAGCAGTGGTCCTTTAAGGGAAAGAAAAAAATTCTTACGAGGAAAGAAGAAATGGCTTAAGAATTTTTAAAATCCGCATTATCATCCTGACTTAGGCATTAACTAAGTGAATGACATTTGCAAGGCAAGTGGTTTAATTTGTCTGTGTGTGTGTGTGTAAAATTTAAAAGAAAATACAGTTCTGTGAAAAACAAATTAGCGGAGTAGATTAATGGCATTGCCCTACATCGTCTTCCTTATAGATGCAATTTTATTTTAGAACTTAAAGAGGTTTCAAATAAGACATATCTGATCAGAGTTTCACTTGCTCAAATCAAAAGCACAGAAGAGGGGTTGGCAACAGTGCCCAACCGTTGAGAGAGGGAAAACTGGAATAACAAGATGGGGCAAATTGATTTACTGTATATTGGCAAAGTAGAAGCAGCAGGCCCATAGTGTGAATGTCTTCCTATATTTTTATTCCAGACGAAACTCTTATCATTAGTGTTGGGTAGAGACTCAGACGGCACTGGGCAAAAGTTTATACAAGGAAGAGCCTTTGCTAACCCTCACACGTTAAAGTTTATTTACTGTTTTAACTGTTCTTCTCCTTTTACCTTGATTTATTTTCCTTGAAAAATTTTTATCTTGCTATTTCTTTCCCAGCTGTGTGTGACACCAGGAACCCTCTTACTGTGAAGGCAGCATTCAGTCATTGAAACACTAACAAGTTGCTATTTATTCTTGCAGTTGTCCTTCCTCTAACTTAAAGTACAAAACTGACAGCCTGTAACTGCTCTTCATTGCCTGTTACAGCACAACAGGTATGAAGAGGCTCAGTTACTCTCTTGACAGAGGGTTCTCCCATAGTTGGTCTCTCGTACTCTTACTTGTTACCAGTTAATATCACCGTTCAGAGTAAGGGTAATGAGTCTTATGGAAAATTCTTACCTGTTACAATTATAAAAGTGTCAGGTGAAAAAAAATTTTTAAGATAATAACCCTTTATTTTATAGAAGAGGAAATTCAGGCTCAGAGAAGATATGTCATAGTCATAAAAGAATCTAGACTTTAGAGTCTTGTAGAACTCAATTAAATCCAAATTTCACCATTTACTAACTGGAGTAACCTTTGGCAAATTATTTATTGTCTCTGAGCCTCAGTTTCCTTATTTGTAAAACGAAGATAATAATACATGTAAAAGTTTACTGTGAGGATATGTTAACATAAAACCTAGTTCCTGGTGTATAGAAGATGCTCAATAAATGTTCAGTTGCCTTTCTCTTTCCTTTCCCTTTCCTTTACTCAGGGTCACTCAGATAGTTAGTGGCACAGCTGAAGTGAACACCAGGTTGTTCTGACTCCAAGTACATGTCTTTACTTTGAATGAAAACAAATTTTTTTTTTAATTTTCTTATAGCAGAAGTAATAGACACTTAGAAAAGATAGATACACAGAAAATAAAAGTGAGTCATAATCCCATGATGCAGAGGGAACAAATTTTAACATTTGTTCTATATCTTTTTTCTGTGCATATATATAGTGTACATACATATATGCATATGTATAACTTAATAAACAGAAATGGGCATAATTTTGTAACTTGTTTTTCTTTAATATTTAACAACTTTTTACGTTATTAAATATTCTTCTCCATTGGGGTCAGCAAACTTTTTCTGCAAAGGGCTAGATGATAAATATTTTAGGTATTGCAGGACATGTGATCTCTGTTGCATCTACTCAAGTGTGCCCTCATGGTAGTACAAAAGCATCCACAGACAGTATGTAAACAAATGGAGATAGTGGTGTTCCAATACAACTTCATTTACAGAAACAGACAGCAGACTGGATTTAGCCTATTACTGGATATTAAATTTGTGCCAGTTGTGTGTGTGTGTGTGTGAGAGAGAGAGAGAGATAATAAAAAGACTGCAGTGAATATCTTTGTAGCTAAATATTTGGCTTACATGTACTATTATGTCCTTAAGATTAACTTGTATACCGCTTCTGACATTATAACAAATGGTTTGTCTACTAAAATTGAGACTTAAAAATCAAAGTACTTCTGGTATACAAGTATCTCTTGGTTTATGTGACCAATTTTTAAAGTTGTACATAAAATTGAACTTTATAAAATGGTTTAAGGTTAAAGTAAAACTCCGTAAAAAATGTTCTTATAATTGTTCCAGTTATTTCTAGGATTTACTTTTTTAAAAATTATTTATTTATTTATTTGGTTGCTCCAGGTCTTAGTTGCAGCAGGCGAGCTCCTTAGTTGTGGCACGTGGGCTTCTTAGTTGTGGCTCACGGGCTCCTTAGTTGTGGCATGCAGACTCTTAGTTGTGGCATGCCTGTAGGATCTGGTTCCCTGACCAGGGATTGAACCCAGGCCCCCTGCATTGGGAGCACAGAGTCCTAACCACTGTACCACCAGGGAAGTCCCTAGGATCAACTTTTGACTTAATTAGTGTTCTCCTTTGTGGAAGGACTTATAAATTAATTTACCTAATTCTAAAAGGGGAAGTTTTAAGAGCATTTAATGAGTGACTGATGTTTGATTCATTGTGGACAATAAAAAACATTCTCTTCTATGGTATCTATTAGGCCATTGTTAGAAAAACTTTGCTCTTACACTGTTTCCATAAAGTATAGAGAGGAAATACTGCCTTCTAGGATAAGGTCTTGACTGATTGATATGAGGTTAACCTCCCACTGTTTTTCCTTTGGGTCTTGTTTCAGGTAGCCTATGAGAGAGACCAAAAAAACAAACCAAAAACTGTTTAGTCTTTCCTTTGCTTCAAACAGTTCTCTGGTCTTTAGGGACATTTCCTGAATTCAGCTGATAGGTACAGGTGTCTTCCAAGTTTATTTAGTGTGACAATAGATCATTTATTGTGGATTTGCAGTTTTACTGCAATACCAAATATATATTATAGCCAGAAAGCAATCACACTTAAACTTAAGGCAGAAAAACTGAAGATTAACACAGATTTTCAATGATGAAGATTACTATTTATCAATTATTTCAGTGCTATGGAGTCTGTAGTGAAGTAGTGCTATCTTTCATTACTTTCTTAGACTAAAAATAATTACTTTATCATCGAAAAAATTACAGCACTTCTAGAACTTCCCTAACAAATCATTATTAATCATGTTCATTCTCAAAAGGACTAGCTACCTTAGGCAAGAGTTCAAAGAACTTTTGAATCAGTAAATTAGAAAGACATGGCTATCTGGGAGAGCCTATAACTCACACAATGCTTCTTAAACTTTGGCTTGGTAAGAATTACCTAGAGAGCTTGTTAGAACACATATTGTGGGGTCCCAGCATTTCCAGTGCACTAGGCCTGGGACGGGTCCCCTGAATTTTCATTTCTAATAGTTCCCAGGTGATACTAATACTGCTTGTCCAGGTACCACACTTTGAGAACCACAGATGCAGAAAAATAATTGTTCCCATTTGTGAAACATACTCAACCTTGCTCATTTATAAACGTTTTCTTCACTCTTTAAGAGTTCTCTTTTAAAATCCAGGCTTAACCTTTAACTAAAGCTATGAATTAATTTTAATAAATTTATGGCCATTAGTTCAGTTACTTTATGATCTAACATTGCAATTTTTATATCATTTTCACCCACACCAAACTTTTAGGATAGGAAATTCTGAATATAACCATGTTTCTAATGAAAGTGTCAAATTTTATCCTTGATAGTTTTTCAAGATGGCTAAAATCCATTTCTAACTATATGCATTCAAACTAGTTTCCGTATTTGCTTAGCTTTATTGTCATCATTCCCAGTAATCTCTTAAGATGCCGGTTGTCAGATTTCTTTGCAGACAAGTAAGAGGTGAAATAAGTTTTTAAAGTATGGTACAAAGCAAAACTTAGTTACAGTTGTTGGAATGAAGAATTCAGTTAGAGCCAAAAAATGCTTTAATAGAACAGAACGCAGCCTAAAGCCTGGTTGAAAGCAACTTCAATTTTACAGTTTTCTTCAAACAACATCCTCATTGTTTTCTGGAAAGATGGTATTTGAGAAAAAGAAATGTCTCGAGTTACTGTTTTTATGAGGAGAGAATTGCTGAGTCTCTTAAATGGTTAATGAGAAGAAGTAATAGTTAAACACTTGGAGCATTGATTTCTGATTTGAATTCTCCAACACAGGCCAGCCCTGAGGGAAAGGGGGAAAAAAAGCTTGCTAATTAACATTTGATTACTGATGCCACCTTCTCATTCCCCTTGCACCATCCGGTTTCAAGTGTTTTTGTTCAGGAAGGATTTTTAGGAGGGTTTTAACTTGCATCATAGTAAAACAAATCCATGTGCAATTGCAACGAGTATACAATATGTTAAAAAAAAAAGAAAAAGTCCTTAGATATGAAGTATGTGTTCAAACCCAGTCTGTATCAGAAGTGATTGGTTTCTTAACTATTATAAGCCTTTCAGAGCACCAGTGATTGCTAAGAAACTGGAACTAAGCCTAGTCTGTATGTCTTATTTAAAACACACACACACACACAAATACTTATTTATTCAGTGCAGTTATTATTTAGCAAACTCTTAACTGGAGCATCATTTGATGGTGTGAATTACTTGGAGTTCAAATTTTGATACTCTAAAATTTGGATAAGCTCGCGTTCTAATATGACCAAAGGCCTCTTTCTTCTAAGACTGATAAGAAAATGAGATACATATATGTAGTTTCAGCGTGCTTTTTCGTAAGGGTTGTAATCTGTCATCGTATTCTTAATTCAGAAAATCTAGAAACTAGAGTGCTAACAAATTGATAACTGTTCTAAGCCCACGGCAATGAAATATTTGGTTTCTATTTTTTGCCATATTAAAATATTTGATATGTGAAAAGTCATAGGCCAGATTTCAAAATTTTAAAGATGTTGAAATAAATTAATAGAACTTTACAACTGTATCACTTAGCTTGTAGTATTCTGGCAAAACCATAACCTGTTTGGTTGATGAAATAGTTATTTGGAAAACCAGTATGATAGGTTTTATTTTTAAATGAGATCTCCTGGGAGAAGAGTATTATTTAGTCTTTTCTTAAAAAAAAAAAATAATCTAGACTTTTCAGTGTAATTAAAAGCAAAAACTAAGACTTTTCTTTATCCAAGAAAAAAATTCACTTAAAATGTTTATTATATCTGTATTTCTTAACTGAAATTATTTGCAATTTTCCTTTTTGATGTGTTATATTAATCACTCTTTACTATTTTTCTTTCATTTTCTAGTCTTATGGTTTTAAACTTTCCCTCTTTATTTGTTTATCTTAAATATATTTAGCTCTTCTTTTCCTGTATCTGGGATTAACTCCAGTATTTTCAAAAAATCATAGAACTTTAGAGCTTTGAAAATCAGTAGTGATCTTGTTTTATTCTTTTCGAATATTGAATAAACTAGGTCTCAGTTTCCACCAACTTGCACCACAGTAACAGCAGAATTAGGACTAGAAATCTAGTTCTCTGCCTCTCATTATGCCACAATACCTCAAACTTTGTGGCTTTTCTATAATCAGAATCTGCTTTCACTTGGATAATACCTGAATGAAATTTAAAATTCCCTAAAATGTTTTTCAGTAGTGTGACCAACATTTAGCTCACATTTAGCTATAAAATATAGCTGACAAAGTTATCTACCAAGTTTTATATTTTTCAGTTTGAATAGCTACAGACAGCTCATTTAAGGCTAATCTGAGCCTCAAAATTCGGCCTTTAGCAGAGTAACTTCCTAAGAATGTTTTTTCTAAGAAATTCTGATAAAATTTAACTGAAATATAAAACTATTTGAAAATTTATGGAACTCAAAATTTTGTGGGAGATGAATGTCTTGTATAATTTTATTTTGAGCAGGTCATAAAAAAATGATCTTTTTCCCAGTGCTGTGTTTAACATTGAAATTTCCACAATGAGGAAATATGAAGTTTGAAGTGGAGATCATTGCTTACATTGTTTTATTAACAATGAAAACAAATATAAGGAAATAAATCAATACTGCATTAATTCTGTACTATTTCAAGGTAATCTGATTCAAATATTTTTTTCTTAGTCACAAACAACTGTCTCATATGAAGCAATGGGGGAGAAGTGAAACTGTCCTTTTAGAAAATCTGGAAAATAAGCTCTGGAAAATCTATTGTCAATCTAGAACAGTTAATCCAAATACAGTATAGTTTGTAACATAATTTTAATGTTCAGCTGGTAATCAAAGCATTTATTAAATTTTTTCAGAACTAATTGAAACATTTGCATAGTTTAGCAGCCTAAAATCTCATAGATTTAGAGCTTAATGCATAACAAGAATTGAAAAGATTATGAAGATTCAGCATAATCTTGAGCCAATGCTGATCAAAGAAAGTATGTAAGACAAAAAGGCCCTTAGGAAATGTTACCCTGTGAAGTGCCACTTGTCCTTAACTGGAATTTAACACAAATCTCTAAAGATGAAACTCCATCAGAAGTAGCACAGTAATTGCAGCTGGGCATGCCAGCTACAGCATCCTAGCCTGTATGTGTGTTCTTTCTGCCTCTCTCAAGTGCTCTTAAATCTCTCAAATCAATCAGTCTCTCAACCTTCCCCCTCGCCTGGCCCCCCTTTTCTCCCCTTCCCTTTAGTCCTTCCTCTCTCCCTCCTCTGTTCCTCCATCCTTCTCTCTCTGAGAAAACTGTGTCCTTCATTTGATTCATGAGGACCATAAATTCATCTGCATCATTTTATACTTAGCTATATTTTGTCATTCAGCTTTCCTAGAATACTAATTTTTTAAAAGAATCATTTTTACTTTTGCTTTGTGTACATTTCTGATTTTTTTCTTCCCTACAGAATTGTCACTTAAAATTTTAATTAAATAAGACCATCAATAAAGACAGTAGAATTTTTTAATCCCTATTAATAAGACCATCATTCATTATGTACTTTTGCTGTCTTATCACTTGTCTTTCTTCCATATAATGGTAAAATCTGCCTATGGTTTCAGCACTGATAAACATGGAATTATTTTTGAAAAACTAACTTGTTTTCACTTATGTTGTTGTTTAGTGATTATGGTTTAACGCAAGGTTCTTTTGGCTTACTTTCAGAAACGCTGTGAATTTAGCTTTTCCATTGGAACAATCAAACATTAGCCAAATATGGTTTACGTTGTACCCTCTCAGCCAAGTTCTTTCTGCATTAACCAGTTTATTCTATGACAAGTTGCTTAACAGATGTCATTCTGGGGAGAACAATGAAGCCAAATACTTGTGCAATGGCTAACATTACTCTAACTTTGATCACTTTTGTTCAGCACATCAGTCTGGCGTTGTGCTTTATACCAACATAACACTATAGCCAGAACATGCTTTTCAGGCTTAGAATAGCAAAGGAATGTTATTCATTCAGCGCAGTTACAGATGAGTTAATGAAAGAAGAAAAATACTGTTTATTTCATAATACCGTGTTGTTGTGTTTGGGAATTAAGGTGGAATTTAAAGAATCCCACTCCAGAGTTATTTGTTTATATACTCAACTCATAGTATTTGTGTATATTCTCCAGTGCAAGGGTAGCCTTGCCACCTTTCCAACAGATGTAAATATTTGTCCTGCCTTCCCCTCCACCTTCAAAATAGCTGCTGACCCTTGGCTTATCTAGACAACATAATTAAAACTAACTTTAAGAAAGGAATTTTTTGCCTTGAGGCCTAAAATTTCCTCATACTCCCTTCTTCTGTCCTCTCACTTTCTTTTATTAATAAACAATAGTAATAATATTTCGTGACCTTTCCCCCAAGAGCACCAATGTTTAAGAGTGACAGAATAGTCCTAGCTAGTGGAAGTGGTAAGAGGTTAGATTGCATTTGGTTAAATTGTTGGGTTGATAATGACTAATGAAAATTTCCAAACTTGATGTGACTGACCATAAACAAAATACTGCATGGTAGACTGGCCATTGCTAAGAATCTGTGAAAAAAAGCTGTGTGTTTGAATTGAGTGGGGATCAAGCCATGCCCCCAAACGCCTCAGTTCTCATTTACTAAGTCTTTTTTCACAGGTGTACATTAGAGATAAAAATAGATTAAGTTCTGGGTTTTGTTTTGTTTCTTTCTTTCCCCAGTGAATATATTTCTCTCTTTCACTGGAAAGGTAACTTAGATGTGTTTATGTATAGCAAACAGTAATGTGATACAAAATGCTGTAATTGGACAGCATGATACTTCAGGCTTCTGCATTTTAAAAACATGAATGAATGCTGCTTGTTTTCCACATTGAAGTCATTATAGAACTTATTATGTGCAGCATTTCAAAATTAGCTTCATTGTTACAGCAGGGTAACCCCAGAACTAACCTGAAGAGTTAGCTAAGGTGGATGATCTCTTCATTCTTACAATTTGATAATTTATTTTATTCGTAAATATGGAATGAAAGAGAATTTTTGTAATCTATTTAGAAAAAAAACTAAAGAAAGATATGATAATTACTGGGTAAAAGAGTTTAACCTTCCAACACTTTATTCTGATAAATTACTTACCTCTTCTCCTTTTAAAGTTAAAAGGTATTTGGAATTCCCTGGCAGTCCAGTGGTTAAGACTGCACTTTCATTGCTGTGGGCGCAGGCTCGATCCCTGGTTGGGGAACTAAGATCCCACCAGCCACGTGGGTGTGGCCAAAAATAAACAAACAAACAAAGTTAAAAGGTATAATGTTACTTTTGAGAGAAACAGTTTTTTAACTTTACCAGTATTTAAAATAAAAACTATCATTACTATACTTTCTTTTGGGGAAAGGCCTAAATAGCATATTAATGGATGGCTCTCAGCTAATAAATATTCTGTTGAAATAGTTTCTAATTTGGAATGATTTGAAAGAAATAACCCTGTGCTGCTTTATTAATAAGTTGTTATATCCTTGAAACGTACATAAAACAATGAAGGAAACTTCAGGTTTTTCCTTCCACCCCCTTGGAAAAAAAACTGAAAAAAAAACTAACACCCTTTTCTGTCCCACTTAGAAACTAGAAACGTATCTTTTATTTGAACCATTGCATATCTTGAGTCATTGTTAAAATTAAATAGATTATAAAAATGTATAATTATAAATTAGGTCATGTAGTCTGTCCTACGTGAACTGTGTACCTGAAGTTTCTTGACTGAAAAGAAACTTGAAGCCATCCAGGAACATAAAAATAATCAGCGGGGTGGGGTGGGGGGTTGTGGCTTAAACTATTATTTCATCTAACCTTGGTTTAAATTTGGTTTAGATTTTTTAATAAAATTTTTATGATTTGTGTTTTTCTAGTTTCAAATTCTTGTTTTGAATCTCGAAAACAGAGGAAACACAGTGTATCACATAAATTGACTGGCAACTAACATAAGTCACGTGGAAACCCTATTTTAATTGTTCTCTTTCTTTTTATAGGTAAAGAGAAATGTGTATGACCTTACGAGTATCCCTGTTCGCCATCAGTTGTGGGAGGGCTGGCCAACTTCTGCCACAGATGACTCTGTAAGTGACAGTTGAGTTGGCAGTTTTATATCCTCCTCTCTCTTTTGCCACTTTCAGTCTAATTGGCAGTGATATTAAGCAGAATCAAATGCTTTGAATCCATTGGAAGAATTTTATAAATCAAATAATGTTGAGGATAAGACGAATTGTAATAATTTGAGTTCACTTGCAGAACTGGTGTCATAAGCCAAGTATATCAGCATTCTCTTGGTAATGTTACAACATCAGTATCAGGAACTTGATGCTGCTTGATTTGACTTAAATTTTTCCTTGATTAAAAAAATGCAGATATTCAGATATTACTGATGAAATGTCCCAAACACAAAAATTTTTCCCTAAATTACAGATACTTCAAAATCAATCTAATCATTTTATTTAATTTTAAAACTGCATCTCTTGTAGTTAGACCTGTACTTTAAAAAGTTACTTTTTATAGTTAATATTAATAGCACTCTATTCTTAAACACACTCATAATTTTCACTACCATAAAAAACTGGAAGAAAAGACCTAGTCTGTAATTTTTAACTATTATTACGTCTACTTGTAATAAATTTCCTGTTGTAAATTTGGAAATGTTTCCTATCTCCGTCCTGTTTCCAGTGATTATTATTTTCCAAGAGAGTGAATTTTATCATCTGAGGAGGCCATTTTGGCTACTTTTATCATAATCTTGGTTGTTCTAACCAGATACCCATTTTTCTTTTAAAGTAAAAAATTAGAATGTTTCAAGAATTTTGAAGTAAGTCTTATTTTTAAAGTAAATAGGGCTAAAAAGATGTTAAGACTTTGTAAACATCTTCTAACAATAAATACCCAATAATGATTATGGCTAAGAGTTTAATTACCTTTCCTTATTTTCTAGTAAATATTACATTTCTATCTGGATAATAATTACTACTCCTCTCTTAGCACTACCATCATATACTTTAATCTAAAGGAATTCTTTGTGGAAGACAGAAACATTGTTGAACTATCTGTTTATGTAGATGCCACTTGAGTCTAATTATTCCACAATCTAAACACTGTGCCTTTGGAAAATGTTTTATGGATTATGCAACTTTGAAAATAATCAGAAGATAGTAAAATTTGTTTTTTAAATGAACCCTTCAGAAAAAAATTATTTGTGTATAGGCAGTTACATTTATTTATAAACAACTGATTTTAATACTGACATTATAGTATATCATTAGAGTTACTGGTTGGTTGTCCATGGCTAAGTAGTAAGGATGTGGTTGTTGTTTTTAGTTTGTTTTTTCGCCATTAGACTGATAGAAGATGTGATACATTTATTTTTATAAAATTAAGAGAGTAACGTACATAAATGATAGCTTTCTGTTTACCTGAGAAGACTGAGGAAACCAGAAATGTTCTTAGCATTGTCTAATAACCTGCTACAATAAATAATAACTTTAATAGAAGAAAATAATTAAGATTGAGCATGTCACTTAAATTCTCTGAGTTTCAGTTACCTCACTGATCTGAAGAATTGTAATGAGGATTAGCGATAATATATATATACAGTACTTTCCTCCTAGTAGACACTCAGTAAATGAGAGTCAGTATTATAATTAAAATTAACATAACTCAGAAAGAGATCGCAGGCAGCAATTGGCTGGTTTATGTAAATGAAATGGTACCTGAGATTTGCTTCAAAATAACCTCTGGGGTTGGGGGAGTGAGTGGGGATATAGATAAATCCAAATTAGCTGTCTATTGATCATTATTGAAGGTGAGTAATGTGTATATTTGATTTTTTTATACTGTTCTCTCAAGTTTTATGTATGTTTCAAATTTTCTGTAATAAAAAGTTTGAAGCAAAAATAATTGTCTGGTTTAAGGTAATAAGGTCCAGAGATGTGGGTCTTAATAGGGTTGGAAATGGCAGCTGCTCTTGGGCTCCACACCTGTAGAAACCAGGCTGAAATAGGCTTATCAGAAGCAAGTTCCAAGAGGGATAGGCAAAATCAGTGAAATACAATAAATTCTTCTGTAACATAGTACCTTATACATTTTAGTTGTAAAGCTTTGACTTGAGTTGGCACTGTCTCACAGTTTAATGATCTCACATTTTAATGATCTTTATTTAATTTTTTACCAAAGAGTTCTATGCAATTCCATTACCATGGGAAAATATGGAAAGCATCTAAAACTTACCATATTGAAGTCTGTGGCTCTACCTGGTACTATAAGTCACAGCAGACACAAGAGGAAATCTCCATTAAGAAGCTTGATTCTTACTGCCTCATTTTTCATATTTCCACCTTGTCCCAGAACCTGTCAAGTGATGCCTGCCTATACCTCCCCAGAGCATATGTTGCCACATTGGCAGGATGTTGCCTTGAGCTTCATGATTGATACAACAAAGATGTTTAGGGCCAAGCTGCTTTTAATCAGTGCCATAGCAGCTCCACTAACTCCAGTGCTTGCGTTTTGGCAAAAATTGCTTATAACTGTAGTCTTTTAAGGAGTTTCTACCTAAAGAAATGTCATGAAACCTTTCTTTCATTAGGACTATAAAAACTCATAAAGCTGGTGCTTGTAATCTATATTGTTGCAGGCAATGATGGTGTTTTTATACTTATTTAAATCACTCAAGTGGAGGCATCTGCTACAAAATAAGATCATCCTCACAGCTTAGGGTATGAATTGGGTACAGCTGAGAAATGTCAGCTGTGTAAACAGCCTGCAATGTGTTACCAACAAAAATATAATTAATTTCTTTCCAAGACTATGTGCCATAACTGAATATTTAGGATGGTTTAACTTTCAGAGAAAGCACCTGAACATTTTCTTCCCAGTGCCAGCATAGAGGATTGGTTATAAAGGTCATTAAAAGTGAGGTTAGTTTGTACTTTTCCTGCTCAGTTGCAGAAATTTGTGTGGCTTTGAATATATAGTAGCTTTAGATACCAGTGGCTTCCATGAATTGATAGAAATATCTTAGATCAAGAAGTTACAATAAGTGGTGCTGGGAAAACTGGACAGCTACATGTAAAAGAATGAAATTAGAACATTGCCTAACACCATACACAAAAATAAACTCAAGTTGAATTAAAGACCTAAATGTAAGGCCAGACACTATAAAACTCTTAGAGGAAAACATACGCAGAACACTCTGACATAAATCATAGCAAGATCCTTTTTGACCCACCTCCTAGAGAAATGGAAATAAAAACAAACATAAACAAATGGGACCTAATGAAACTTAAAAGCTTTTGCACAGCAAAGGAAACCATAAACAAGACGAAAAGACAGCCCTCAGAATGGGAGAATATTTGCAAACGAAGCAACTGACGAAGGATTAATCTCCAAAATATACAAGCAGCTCATGCAGCTCAATATCAAAAAAACAAACAACCTAATCCAAAAATGGGCAGAAGACCTAAATAGGCATTTCTCCAAAGAGGTTGTACAGATTGCCAACAGACACATGAAAGGATGCTCAACATCACTAATCGTTAGAGAAATGCAAATCAAAACTACAAGGAGGTATCACCTCACACCGGTCAGAATTGCCATCATCAAAAAATCTGCAAGCATTGAATGCTGGAGAGGGTGTGAAGAAAAGGGAACCCTCTTGTACTGTTGGTGGGAATGTAAATTGATACAGCCACTGTGGAGAACAGTATGGAGGTTCCTTGAAAAACTAAAAATAGAACTACCATACGACCCAGCAATCCCACTACTGGGCATATACCCTGAGAAAACCATAATTCAAAAAGAGTCATGTACCACAATGTTCATTGCAGCACTATTTACAATAGCCAGGACGTGGAAGCAACCTAAGTGTCCATCGACAGATGAATGGATGAAGACGTGGCACATATATACAATGGAATATTACTCAGCCATAAAAAGAAACAAAACTGAGTTATTTGTAGTGAGGTGGATGGACCTAGAGTCTGTCATACAGAGTGAAGTAAGTCAGAAAGAGAAAAACAAATACCGTATGCTAACACATATATATGCAATCTAATTAAAAAAAAAAAGGTTCTGAAGAACCTAGGGGCAGTACAGGAATAAAGATGCAGATGTAGAGAATGGACTTGAGGACACGGGGGTGGGGGGAAGGGTAAGCTGGGACGAAGTGAGAGAGTGGCATTGACATATATACATTACCAAATGTAAAATAGATAGCTCGTGGGAAGCAGCCATAGCACAAGGAGATCAGCTCGATGCTCTGTGACCACCTAGAGGGGTGGGATAGGGAGGGTGAGAGGGAGACACAAGAGGGAGGGGATATGGGGATATAGGTATACATACAGCTGATTCACTTTGTTATACAGCAGAAACTAACCCAACATTGTAAAGCAATTATATTCCAATAAAGATGTTAAAAAATAAGAAGAGCAAGCAAAAAAAAAAAAAAAGTTAATAGTTTAGGATGGTGGAAATGTTCTAAAATTAGATTGTGGTGATGGTTGCACAACTCTGTAAATTTGCTAAAAATCATTGAATTGAATACACACAAAAAAGAGTAAATTTTATGGCATGTAAATTATACATCAATAAAGCTGTTTTTTAAAGGAAGTTAGTGAAGAACTAGATTAAAATACTTTTTCATTTACGTTTTTATGTTGCATGAGAAATACTTTGCAGTAACACAGAAGGTGTTTTCTTCAATGTACTTCTCGTTAACCTTTTACTTAGCAAACAGGACAAAGAAATAGACTTCTTATAAGTAGATTCTTGTATAATCTTGAGTCTCCTTCAGACCTGATAGACTACAATCTTGACATTTTCAGTACTACTCAGTGAAGTTAACAATCATTTAAAACATTGTTGCCCGATCTGTCTTCAGAGTTAAAATATTTTCTTTGCTTGTAGTTGTACTCTAATAGGATATGGGATAGTGTATGAATTGTCAATAACTTTCAGTTCCTTTTGCACTCTTTGACCAGGGAAATAGGTATCTAAAGCTTCACCAATAGGGGAATGTTTTCATGCTGTGACAGTTCAGCTGTGAGAACAGGGAGTTGCGAGTAGATGAAATCTTTTTACACTTTAACAAGGACGCTCTTGGTTTCCAGAGAGTAGAAATAATTTTAACACTGTGAATTATGTCAAGGCACCTTATTATAATGCAGACAATTTGAATATATGTAGTTTTTAAAACTCGAGGTTTTAATAATACTTATACAATGGAAGAAAAATCCTTCAGTTTTTAATACTTTTTTGTTGTGCCCCACCCCCTTTTTTTCTTTTGGGATTACTAATGGTCTTCTGTGGTTCCATCATTGGCTAAGGAATGTTCATTCAGAATTTGAGAAATTAGGGATTTTAGGACCAGATATCTTTAGACATGTGTTAGGAGTCAGAAAGCTACTTACTAAATACTAAATATTTTCACATTGAAAATATGATCATTTATAAACAGAATCATTATACAGTGGCTTTTCTATGAAATAAAAAATCATACACATGACTTACTCCTTTTTTTTAATTAAAAAGAATTCATGAATGAGGGAATGTCATCTACTTTGATCCTTCTGATGGAGACCATTTTCTCCTGTAACTTCTCCCTGATGATTTGTGTTTGGCAGGTGTCGAATTATAAACATTCCCCTGATACTAGATCCCCAGCCTCCACTTTATAGGAGCTGCTGTCCCAGTACAGACTCTCCCTGTTACCACATACCTACCAAGCTATAGTTACCTACCAACTAAGTAAACTCATAACCTCTACTATAGTCATTTCATCCATTGCTGCAGGGTTAATATTTCTGAAGCACAGAACAAGTCACATTCAGCCTTACTTATCTTCAATGGCAACCCAATACGTGCTTATGTCTGTATAGATTTTTATGCTGTCATTTAAAACCTTCATTCTGTAGTCTGAAACTTCCCTTCTAGGTTTATTTTCCCATACAGGCCCAGAGTAATTGCTCAATAAATATTTCTTGAATAAATGATTGAGTATGATACCACATGTATCTCCACTTTAGCTAAATATTCCTTTTGCTGTTCTTCAGACATATTTAGTGCTCCACTCTGTTATTTAATCATACTGTTCCTTCTACCTAGAATACCTATAACAATTATTTCTTTTCTTCAAGACCTTTCCTTAAGAAACTTAGCCTATATCCCTCTTCCCATGCCACCTTCTTCAACCATCTTAGAAATTAGTTTCTATTTGTTTTTCTATTTAAATTATTTTTATTTTCCCTTATTTTTGTTCTTTCCTTCCTTATTCCTCTCACCTGGCTCCATTACTTACCTGACTAACCACAAATAACTTGATTAAACCCTTTGGGTCTCAGTCTCTATAACCATAAAACACAAATAATACTCCCAGAGTTTCGTGAAAACTAAGTCAGTAGTTACAAATATAGTTACTCCTACATTTATTTTGAAGATTGAAGTAGTCTGTACTAGGTAATGTCTAATATATGGCTGACCTTTGGCTATTACTCTTTCTTTCATCCATCTATTCATTCACTTGACATTTGTGTAACAACTCTTATAGGCCAGTAACCACACTGGCCCTTAAAGTTGCAAGCATAGGGTCCTATTCCTCAGGTTTTTTGCAAAGTATAGTGTGAGACAGATATATAAACAGTGGCAATTGAAGTTCATGTAAATGCAGTGGGATCATAGAAGAGGAAACAACCAATTTCTCTAACAGATGGGCTGGAGAAAAAATGGCTTCCCAGAGAAAGGAACCAAATGTCCCTTAAGTTAAACAAATTAAACAAACCTAATTATATTTTAATTTGTATACATGTGTTCCTCCCTTTTGTAAATTCTAAATATTGGGAGTAAGAAGTCTCTTCCTCGTTTTTGTATGCTCTGCAGGATCAAATGTAGTATATATTTTTTAAACATAGTGTTTTATACATTCGCTCATCTGAGCTGTTCAGAGCTCCATTAAGTTGACATCTATGACAATAAACAACTGATGAATTGGTATGATTATAGTGACTTGATAAAGAAGAAAGTGACTCGTGTGAGAATCAGGTTTATTTTCTTTCTAATAAAAATTATCAAAACTCGACATTTCTTTATTGGTAAGTAGAATAACAAATTTAGGAGTGGGGGAGCCACTACACTGAGCGAATTTGTATCAGCATATGTTTAATTGTGTGTGTGTGTGTGAGAGAAACAAGCAAGCAGACAATCCAAGTTCATCAAATCCCAGTATTGCTCTCATTTGGATAAGTTACTTATCATATGAATTTCATTTTCCTCATCTGCAAAATGAAGATGATGTTAATACACTTGAAAGTCTATTTTGAAGATTAAATGAATTAACATAATAGCTTGAACCATATGAAATTTCTATTTTTAAAGGATAAAATGGTTGAATATTAGCATTTCCACATGGTTTTACCTAATATGTAAAGCACATAACATAGTGCAGGGTTTGGCAATTCATCCCAAACCCTACTCCATCTGTTTTTGTAAATTTTTTTTTTTTTTGCGGTATGTGGGCCTCTCACTGTTGTGGCCTCTCCCGTTGCGGAGCACAGGCTCCGGACACGCAGGCCCAACGGCCATGGCTCACGGGCCCAGCCGCTCCGCGGCATGTGGGATTTTCCCAGACCGGGCCACGAACCCGTGTCTCCTGCATCGGCAGGCGGACTCTCAACCACTGCGCCACCAGGGAAGCCCTAAATATTTTTTAAAATATTTTTTTTATTTATTATTTATTTATTTGTCCACATTGGGTCTTTAGTTGCAGTACGCAGGCTCTTCGTTGCAGCACGTGGGCTTCTCTCTAGTTGTGGCGTGCAGGCTCAGTAGATGCAGCACCCAGGATCTCTAGTTGTGGCGCTTGGACTCCAGAGTGCGCGGGCTCAGTAGTTGTGGCGTGCGGGCTCTATAGTTGTGATGCGCGGGCTCTAGAGTGTGCAGGCTTAGTTGCCCCGCGGCATGTGGGATCTTAGTTCCCTGAGCAGAGCTTGAACTCACATCCCCTGCATTGGAAGGCAGATTCTTAACCACTGGACCATCAGGGAAGTCCTGTAAAAATTTTTTTAATAGAGATAAAATCTGTATATAACATTATATTAGTTCAGGTGTACAACATAATGATTTGATATTTGTATACAGTGCAAAGTGATCACCACAATAAGTCTAGTTACCATCCATTATCATACAGTTGACCCCCTTCACCCATTTCACCCACCCTCCAAACTCCTTTTCCTCAGGTAACCACCAGTCTGTTCTCTGTAACTATGCATTTTGTTTCGCTTGTTCACTTGCTTTTTTAGATTCCGCATATAACTGAAATCATACAGTATTTGTCTTTCTCTGTCTGATTTATTTCACTTAGCGTGATACCCTTAAGGTCCATTCCTATTGTCACAAATGGCAAGATTTCCTTCTTTTTTATGGCTTAGTAGTATTAGACACACACACACACACACACACACACACACACCCCACATCTTCTTTATCCAGTCATCCATCTATGGGCAGTTAGGTTGTTTCCATATTTTGGCTATTGTAAATAATGCCGCAATGAATGTACGGGTGCTTATGTCTTTTTTGAATAGTGTTTTTGTTTCCTTTGGATAAATACCCAGATGTGGAATAGCTGGATCATATGGTAGTTCTGTTTTTAATTTTTTGCAGAACCTCCATACTGTTTTCTGTAGTGGCTGTACCAATGTACATCCCCATCAACAGTGCACAAGGGTTCCCTTTTCTCCACATCCTTACCAACACTTGTTATTTCTTGCCTTTTTGATAATCTCCATTGTAACAGGATCTAAGGTGATATCTCATTGTGGTTTTGAATTGCATTTCCCTGATGATTAATGATGTTGAACAGCTTTTCATGTGCCTGTTGGCCATCTGTAGGTCTTCTTTAGAAAAATGTCTATTTGGATCCTCTGCCCATATTTTAGTCAGATTGTTTTTTTGCTGTTGAGTTGTTTGAGTTCTTACTATATTTTTGATGTTAAGTCCTTATAGGATATATGATTTGCAAATATTTTCTCTCATTCAGTAGGTTGCCTTTTCATTTTGTTGATGGTTTCCTTTGTTATGCAGAAGCTTTTTAGTTTGATATAGTCCGACATGTTTATTTTTGCTTTTAGAGTCAAATCCAAAAATTCAGCACCAAGACGGTTGTAAATAATGTTTTATTGGAGCACAGTCACACCATCTGCTTATGTATTGTATACAGCTGCTTTTACACTATAACTGTAATGGCAGGGATGTTTAGTTGCAACAAAACCACATGGCCCACAAAGCCTAAAATATCTACTATTTGGCCCTTAACAGAAAAAGTTTGCTAACCCCTGGTGTAATATCTGGCATTTAGTAGGCATTCAACAAACATTGGCTCCTTTTCCCTTGAGTAAGCACCTTCTTTATATCACCTACACATGCAGAATCAGAAGCATTCTTTGAGTAGCTTCAGGGTCATCTTATGCTATTTAAATTACTTTCTTAGCCTGTCCTAGGTCAGACAGATTCAGGCAATCTTTGGACATTTTCACTGGCTTTTTCTTTATTTGGCAAGGTCATGGATAATGTTGCTTCTAACGGTGGTGAGACTCAGTAGCTTCAGAGGGTTCACTACCCTTGTCAACATATAGAGTCTTTTACAAATAACACAGGCAAAGACTAAACAGACAGAAAGAACAGCTTTGAATGCAGTAGAAGAAAGTTTAAGTTTAAAAGGAATGGAAAGTTTTGAAATGGGCTATACCCTGAACAGTGAGAATGAGAAGTTCGAGAGGGTGGATGAAGCAGTCAAGGGACATATTTACTCAGTAAATATGAGGGAGAACACGTGAAAGTGAGCCCTCAGCAGGACATTTGCAAGCATTAAGATCTGATGTTGTTAATCTTGATTTCAGTTTATTAAAATCCGAAACGTGAAGACTATTGCTTCTGCCCATGAAGGGGTAACTGCTATGGGAATTTTCTTCCCTCTGTAAACAACTAGAAGACTGGATAAAATATGTGAAACAACTGTTTTCAGATATTAGACAACAGGTAGTTCAGGACTGTGAAGAAGGAAGCAAATGAGCCCTGCCTGGAGGCAGTTTCTGGGTCCCAGGACAGGGAGAGGAAACCAAAACAATCTGGTGATTTTATTGTGTTTGAAGAGACAGAGAGTAGAGTTTAGGGAGGTCAAGGCAGCTAGACTTTGCAAGGCAGAGTACTAGCAGAGAAAAAGCTCCAGAAGTCTATATAGGGTTCTCCTGGTCTTTATCTGAATACCAATCTGTGCATTCATAAAGGAAATTCCAGGAGATTGGGCAAAGAACTACTGCCAGGAAAAAGAACAATTAACTGGGAGCTGTAAGGCAAACAATTCTCAGAGCTCACACAGAACTGGGAATAGTTTGAGTTCCCACAAGCCATAGTAGAGACACCTCAGTGAATACATGGAGCATTCAGGAGATACCCACAGGAGAGTCACACCTTAGTGGAGTGGATAAAAAAGACTTAGAGTGAAGGCTACTCTAGGACTGCCCTTCCACAAGCTTAAAAACAACTTTCCAAAGGAATAAGCTGATTAATAGGTAACCGCCTCTAAGAACAGAATCCAGCATCCAGTTAAAAGTTACTTTATATACAAACAAGCAGGGAAATCTAACCCCTAACCAGGAGAGAAATCAGTCAAAAGAAATAGACATAGAAGTTACATAAATAATGAAATTGACAGATAAGGATTTCAGCTATTGTAAATGCTATGAATAGACTCAAGAATTTAAAGGAAAACATGAACTTAATGAGAGAGTAGGATGTATAAAAGAAGATAGATAGATAAACAATATAATATCTGAAGTGATAATTTTACTGATGAGCTTAACAACAGATTAGAAACTGCAAAAAAAAACCAAAAACAAAACGATGAGCTTAAAGATATAGCAATAGAAACTATCAAAACTGAAGCACAGAGGAAAAAAAAAAGAACAAATTAACAAAATATCTGTGACCTCTGGGACAAAATCAAGCCATCTAACATGCAATTGGAGTCTTAGAAGGAGAGAAAGGATGGGGGGAAGGAGGTCAAAGAAAGACCAAAAAAATTGAAAAAATGATTTCTGAAATTTGTCCATATATGATGAAAACTATAAAACTTATAGATCCAGGAAGCTCAATGAATGCCATGAAGGGGAAGCACAAAGAAAAATTCCACACTAAGGAGTATCATAATTGCTGAAAACAAGTGATAAAAAGAAAAATTTCAAAGCAGAGAGTGTAAAAAAATATACATTACACAAGGGAAGTAACATAAACTCTTTAGATTTCTCATCAGAAATAATGCAAGCCAAAAAAACAGTGGAATGACATTTTAAAACTACTGAAAGTGTTTTAAAACTGACAACTTAGACTTCTATATCAGGTGAAAATAATCTTTCAAGACTGAAGGAAAAATAAAGACTTTCTCAGACAAACAAAAACTGAGAGAATTTGGGCCCAGCAAATATGCACTACAAGAAATATTGATGTTCTTTAGGCAAAGGGAAGATGATATCAGAATAAACTTGGCTCTATACAGAAGAATGAAGAGTGCCAGTTATGGTAAAAATGTGGTTAAATATAAAAGACATTTTTCCTTATGTTTTTAATTTCTATACAAGATAGCTGTTGAAACATAAAATAACAAGTAATCTGGAGTTTTGAACATATATAGAAGTAAAATACATGACAATAGCACAAAAGACAGAATGGAATTTTATGGTTGTAGGGTTCTTATCCTATACCTGAAATGGTATAATATTAATTTAAGGTAGTCTATTATATTAAAAATGTAAACTGTAAACCTTAGAGAAACCACTAAAAAAAACCAGGCAAAAATGTATAGATAATAAGCCATTAAAAGAGATGTAATGGAATACTAAAAAAACATTCAAAAATCAGGCAGGGAAAAAAGGAGCAAAGAAAAGGTGAAATATGTACAAAACAAATAGCAAGGTGGTAGGTTTAAATCCAACCATTTTGATAATTACAGTAAATATAAATGGTCTACACATTAAAGGGCAGAGACTATCAAAATGAGTTTTAAACAGCAGGACTCAATTATATGCTGCCTATAAGAAATATACTTTAAATTTAATGACAATAGTAAGTTAGACATAATGAGTGGGAAAAATTTACCAGGTAAACACTAAATGTAAGAAAGCTCTAACAACTATATTAACATCAGACAAAATACAGAACAAGGAATATTACCAGGACTAAAGAGAAACATTTCATGACAATTAAATTTAGGAGAGGGGCTTCCCTGGTGGTGCAGTGGTTAAGAATCCACCTGCCAATGCAGCGGACACGGGTTCAAGCCCTAGTTCAGGAAGATCCCACATGCTGCAAAGCAACTAAGCCCTTGTGCCACAACTACTGAGCCTGTGCTCTAGAGCCTGCAAGCCACAACTACTGAGTCCACATGCCACAACTCCTGAAACCCGCGCGCCTAGAGCCCATGCACCACAAGAGAAGCCACCGCAGTGCGAAGCCCATGCACCACAAGGAAGAGTAGCGTCCGCTCACTGCAACTAGAGAAAACCCGCACGCAGCAACGAAGACCCAACACAACCAAAATTAATTAATTAATTAATTAATTAAATTATAAAAAAAGAATTTTAGGACAGCTCGTCAAGAAGACATAACAATCTTAAATGTGTATATACCTAATAACAGTTTCAAAATATGTGAAGTAAACCTGACAGGACCAAAAGAATAAACAAATCCACAATTATAGAGGTTTCACATTTCTGTCTCAGCAATTTACAGGAAAATGACAGATAAGTATATAGATGTGAGCAACACTCTTAACCAACTTGACCTATTTGAAGTTTATAGACACTTCATTAACAATGGCAGAATACGCATTCTGTTCAAGTGCATATGGTACATTCCCCAAGATAGACCATAGCCCGGACCATAAAGTCTCAGTGAATTTTAAGAGGATTGAAATGAAGAGTATTCTCTCTGACCAAAACAAAATTAAATTACATATTTTATAATTTTGATAATTTACATAAGTTACCTTTATTTTTATAAAAAATGTTTAGTAGTTTGTTTCTTTGGATATCCAATGTAATCAACAAAAAGCTACTAAAAGTGACAAGTGAAGTTACCAAGGTCACAGGTTACAAGATAGCCATACAAAAAAAGGGGGGGGGGTGTTACTATATAGCACCAAAGAACATTTGAAAATGGAATGTTTAAAAATTGTACCATTCATGATTCCATCCAAAAACATGAAATATTTAAGGATAAATCTAACAAAATATGTGTAAAATCTGTACACTGAAAACTTTTTTTTTTTAACGGAAAGTGATTTTATTTTATTTTTAAATTTTTTATTGGAATATAGTTGATTTACAATGTTGTATTAGTTTCTGCTGTACAGCAAAGTGCAACAGGTATACATATACATATATATATATATATATATATATATATATATATATATATACATATACTCTTTTTTAGATTATTTTCCCATATAGGTCATTACAGAGTATTGAGAAGAGTTACCTGTGCTAATACAGTAAGTCCTTATTAGTTATCTATTTTATATATAGTAGTGTGTGTATGTCAATCCCCATTTCCCAATTTATCCCTCCCCCCTTCTTTTCCCCCTTGGTAACCGTAAGTTTGTTTTCTACATCTGCCTCTATTTCTGTTCTGTCAATAAGTTCATTTGTATCATTTTTTTTTAGATTCCACATATAAGCGATAGCATATGATATTTGTCTTTCTCTGTCTGGCTTACTTCACTCAATATGACTATCTCTAGGTCCGTCCATGTTGCTGCAAATGGCATTATTTCGTTCTTTTTTATGGCTGAGTTGTATATATGTACCACATCTTCTTTATCCATTCTTCTGTCGATGGACAGTTAGGTTGCTTCCACGTCCTGGCTATTGTAAATAGTGCTGCAATGAACATTGGGGTGCATGTTTCATTTTGAATTATGGTTTTCTCTGAATATATGCCTAGGAGTGGGATTGCAGGATCATATGGGAGCTCTATTTTTAGCTTTTTAAGGATCCTCTGTACAATTCTCCATAGTGACTGTACCGATTTACATTCCTACCAACAGTGTAGGAGGGTTCCCTTTTCTCCATACCCTCTCCAGCATTTATTGTTGTAGATTTTTTTTAAAAAAGAGAATTATTTTTATTTTATTGAACCAAGATGGAATGTCATCTTTTAGAAATGTCCATCCCATGTTTTGTTTGTTTCATGTATAAAATGAATTCAGTTGTGTGCCTTGAACAAAGCAAGAGATACATGTAGTTACCTTGAGAAATACACTGAGTTGAAAGATGTACAAACAGAAAGCAACCCAAGGAAAAATAAATTGTTGATTATGTTTCAGAAAAGCTGGGTCAAGAAAGTGGGGATAAAAGAAAAAGATATACATTTATAGTAGAAGACAAAAAAAGAAAAATCCCCATCTTGAAAGTCACCCCTATAATATAGAGAAATTGATAACAGTCTACTTGCAGTAATCCACATTTCTTTGGCAATATTTTAGTATATTCCAGAAAAATCACTACGATGTGCTAGGCATACAATTCTACTTCAGCTCCTTCCCAACTGGCCAAATTTCTCCTTTTATTTTTTTTTATTTATTTTTTATTAGTTTCTGCTTTATAACAAAGTGAATCAGTCATACATATACATCTGTTCCCACATCCCTTCCCTCATGCATCTCCCTCCCTCCCACCCTCCCCATCCCACCCCTCCAGGCGGTCACAAAGCACCGAGCTGATCTCCCTGTGCTCTGCGGCTGCTTCCCACTATCTATCTACCTTACGTTTGGTAGTGTATATATGTCCATGCCACTCTTTCACTTTGTCACAGCTTACCCTTCCCCCTCCCCATATCCTCAGGTCCATTCTCAAGTAGGTCTGTGTCTTTATTCCCGTTTTACCCCTAGGTTCTTCATGACATTTTTTTTTAATTCCGTGTATACGTGTTAGCATACGGTATTTGTCTTTCTCTTTCTGACTTACTTCACTCTGTATGAGAGACTCTAGGTCTATCCACCTCATTACAAATAGCTCAGTTTCGTTTCTTTTTATGGCTCAGTAATATTCCATTGTATATATGGGCCACATCTTCTTTATCCATTCATCCGATGATGGACATTTAGGTTGTTTCCAGCTCCGGGCTATTGTGAATAGAGCTGCAATGAACATTTTGGTACATGTCTCTTTTTGAATTATGGTTTTCTCAGGGTATATGCCTAGTAGTGGGATTGCTGGGTCATATGGTAGTTCTATTTTTAGTTTTTTAAGGAACCTCCATACTGTTCTCCATAGTGGCTGTACCAATTCACATTCCCACCAGCAGTGCAAGAGTGTTCCCTTTTCTCCATACCCTCTCCAGCATTTATTGTTGTAGATTTTTTGATGGTGGCCATTCTGACCAATGTGAGGTGATACCTCGTTGTAGTTTTGATTTGCATTTCTCTAATAATTAGTGATGTTGAACATCTTTTCATGTGCTTTTTGGACATCCATATGTCTTCTTTGGAGAAATGTCTATTTAGATCTTCCACCCATTGGATTGTTTGATTGGGTTGTTTGTTTTTTTGATATTGAGCTGCATGAGCTGTTTGTATATTAATCTCTTGTTGGTTGCTTCATTTGCAAGTATTTTCTCCCATTCTGTGGGTTGGCTTTTCATTTTGGAAAACTACTAATAATTGATGAAAAAATAAAGTCCTTAAACATGGATAAATAGATCATGGTCATGGATTGGAACACAGTATTTTTAAGGTGGTAGTTCTTCTCACACTGCAATCCCAATAAAAAATTCGTAAGCCCTTTTGGGGTAGAAATTGACAGGTTAATTCTAAAATTTATATGGAAGTGTAAGGGACCTAGAATTCCCAAAACAATTTTGAAAAAGAACAAAGTTGGAAGACTTACACTGCCTGATTTCAAAATATAATGCATTATTCATGGTAGTGTGGTATTTGTGCAAAGATAGACATATAGATCAATGGATAAAACAAAGCGTTCAAATATAGATTTATATGCATGTTGTCAATTGATTTTGTGCAAAGATACCAAAGTAATGCAACAGAGAGAGAGAATGGTCTTTTTTTTTTTTAACAAATGGTGATGAATCAACTGGATATCAATAAGGACAACTTCAACCTTTACCTTATGCCACACACAAAAATTATCTCAAAATGGATCATAGACCTAAGTGCAAAAGCTACAGCTGTAAAACTGGTAGAAGAAAATACAGGAGAAAATCACAACCTTAGAGTATGGAAAATTTCTTAGAGAGGATACTAAAAGCCCTCGCCATAAAAGGAAAAAAAAAAACCTGATAAATTAGACTGACTTCATCACAATTTGCGACTTTTGCTCTTCAGAAGACTCCATTTAGAAAAAAAGGGAGGGAGCAAGCCATAGACTAGGAGAAAATATCTGCAAAACATATATTTGACAAAGGGCCTCTATCCAGGTTATATAAAGAAGTCTTACAACTAAATAATAACACAAGGGAATTTGGGGGAGTGATAGAACTTTTTGAAATTTTGATTGTGGTGGTGGTAGTTAAAAGAGTGTGTGTGTGTGTGTGTGTGTGTGTGTGTGTGTGTGTATGCCAAAACTCCTTGAACTGCACACTTAAAATGGGTGTGTTTTATTGTAGGTAACTGGACCTCAATTAATTTTAACTAGCGGTTTAGGATGAATATGTTGATCTGAAACCATAACTGGTAAATGAGAAGGTGAAATGCAGAACCAGTATTCAACTCTCAATCTGCCCCCATCCCTGATGCCAATGTCTTTCTCTCGTGCCATGCTAGTCCTTATGTATTCCATGTTGTTTAAAGTAGTTCCAGTTTTAAAATACCCAGTCTAATTTTTTCCAGAATGGTACTCATACTGGTTTGAAGTTTTACAGTTGTTCAGTAAGAGGCAGAAACAGAGAAACAAACCTTGCCTTTATTTTCCTTTATTAAGTTGGCACTTAGGAGTCTTTGAATATAAATGAATTTAAAATTTTCACTGGAGCACTTTTGCTTATATGCGTGTGTGTTTTGAATAGTAGCCATATTATTAAGGTGGCAGGGAATGAGCAGCAATACTCTATTTTGGTACCCATAGTTACTTAACATAGTGGTAGGTGAGTCTATTAAGAGACATGTATATAGTGATTTGTAGTTTACAAAGCATATTTCATATACATGATCTCATTTGAGCCAAGTAGTAGATTACAAATAAATAATTTTTGATAGAAATAGTATACAGTGGAATACAGTTACTATCTGTTATTGTAAATTTTCCTCAGAGTTTCTTCAAACCACATTTTTCTAATAGCTACCTCTTAGAAAGAGTACTTGTGGTAACTTGTTTACATACACTTTCCTCTATGAGACTATGAGCTCCTTGAGGGCAGTAAGCATGTCTTACTCGTTTTTATGTCTCAAGTGCCTAGCATAGCCCCGGCACAAAATAAACACTCAGTATATGTTTCTTGCATTTATATTAAATTTAACACTGAAAAGTCAAGTGATTGGCACTAAATTGCTATAAAAACTGCTGGCCTAGTATTCCAATACCTATCATTGCTTTCTTCAGAGACACCCCTGCTCTTTTTCAAGAAACCAAGCTCTTTTCCTCTGTTAACTGAGAAAAGTCTCATTGGAACTCTTGTACCCAACCCTATTCTATAACTGAGAAATGGAAGGTTGTTTATAATACATATGTGCAGTGCTTAACCTCTGGCATTTGTGTTTTCAAGTTAACATGCTGTCTTTTGCATTTGAACAGCTGTAACATATGTGATAAGATCTCTTAATAAGTCATTTTCTTGAGCAACTGAAATATGAAGAGTAGTATTCCCAGCTTGTTAAGTTGTGCTTTAGATCTTTGGGTTTTGATATAATCAATTGCCCATAATTCTGTATTTGAGAAAGGTAGTAAAGATAGCATGGTAGCCTGTTTTGGCTAACAAAAATTCCATGGCATTTTTTGATGTGCAAATAAAAGAGATGTTTGCAGCTGTGTCTAATTGGCTAAATTCTTATGAATTTTCTAACCCAAAGAGAAGGCTTCAAATGAAAACATATGTATGATAAGTAGCCTTTTGAGCTCCAGGTGACTTAATCAATAGTCAAATCAATTGCTGCCCCCACATCATGACTTTGTTTAATATTCTACATGTAGAATATATAAGGGTGTTTTTTTGATAATCATCCACAAGAGATTGTTGGTACTGATTGTTCCCACAGCCAAAGAAAGTCTTTTTTGTTCTTTCATTGTATGTTTGTTGACAGTTGTGATCAACATGGAATGAACTGCTTTACAGTTTATTACTTTCAAAGTACAAATTTGAATGCTGTGGATTCAGATGTATAAAAGAGATAAAATTACAGACAACTTTGAGTGGCAGTTACATATCAAACCTCATGGGGGTTTGACAGGCAACGAATATCGTTATTAGATGCTTTTTCCATAATTGCTGACATTTATCCAGTGTTTCACAGTATTTGCTAATGTATTAATGCAGTCAATCTCTGAGAGGCTGCACATGCCTTTTTAGCCCTGGCTTTTATGGGATTCTGAAATTCATAGACCCACAGATACTTATTCCCTGCTGGTTGCCGTAGTGACAGAGCTCAGAGATAAGCCAAGACAGAGCCCTTTTGTGATTGCTTTTCAGGTGACATTCAGCCGCAGCTTGAGTAGAGTGTCCTTTTATAGTTCCTGTAATTCAGAAAATGATAACAGCTTTTTGCTGCTTAGAAGAGAAGTCTGTGGACTGCTCCCAGTGGGATTTCGGTTTGCTGTGCCACTTCATACCAACACCAGCCTGATAAAGTTCTTATTATTGTGGAGATTTCAAAGTGCAAGGGGAGTGAATTAATTATGACGGGTTAGAAAATACAGGACTGATACTACAAATAAAACTTTAAAGAGCCAATGCATGTTTCATAACCATACGTAACAAATTAATTTGGACATTTTAAGCTATTGTGATGATGTAGTTAGTCACTTGCTCAATAAGTAAATGCACCTGACTTCTAAATTGCTTGGTGAACCATGCTAGCTGTTCCATCTCAAAGTTTAGAAGTTATCTTTCATTTCTATATATCATTTTCTCATTTGAAACTATTGCTTTAACATTTTGTTGTTTAGAGGCAGGTAGCTTTATTAGGAAGCATTCTTAGTCAGGGTTATTACAATTTCTTTTTAGTATTCTCAGCAGTGGAATAATTAAAAATGAGTATTTTATAAATAGCTTGTATAAAGTACCTCCAATTCTGAAGAAAACACTATGATGGAGCATGGTGGATGGTGGGGGTACATTTCAAGAAACAACTGGAGAAAATGGAATCTTACCTGGAAAAAATATAGATGTCTTAAGAAGCCATGTTTTTCCCATAGACTCTTAAAGCTAGGAGAGTTAATAGTCGTTATTCTGCAAGAAGGAGAACTCCAGTGACAATGGATAATTATAGGAAACTTTGAGAGCAAGAAACCACTGTCTGCGTAGTTGATGTTATTGAAAAGACACCAAAAAAAGAACGGGAAGCAGCCGCATAGCACAGGGAGATCAGCTCGCTGCTTTGTGACCGCCTGGAGGGGTGGGATAGGGAGGTTGGGAGGGAGATGCAAAAGGGAGGGGATATGGAAACATATGTATATGTATAACTGATTAAATTTGTTATAAAGCAACAAAAAAAAATAACCATTCATGGTGAAAAAAGAACACCACGAAGAAGAGGAACACTAACCCAAATTAAACCATGCAAATCTGAAGGGAGTTATAAAGCACTTAAATATCTTACCCCTAAAATTTAAATGTAATTTGCAGTTAAACAAGAAGCAAGTAGAACTAGCTGAATAGAGAAGTAACTTGAGAATCTGAAGAGATGAAAAAGAATAGATATGTTCCCTTGTTTCAAAATTGCTGGTGAACCCATGCTAGATGAACAAGCATACGGATAGCACATGAATGAGGGCTCAGAAGAGAAATTTGGCCTAAAAATCTAATTGGTTATCTTGGATTAACTGTGCAATTGAAAAGCGGGAGATCTACTTTTTGTTACTTTCTAACCTTTTAGGCTCATTTCAAGCAGATATAAACTCACTCTCACAAAATTCAAATATTTGTAGTCAGACAAACCTTCAGACTAGTGACAAACAAATATGACATTTTCAAATGATATTTAGTAGACCTTTGTTAACACTGTGTTACCCTGTGATGTTCATTGCATTCCTTACTTCTTATGGTTTAACTTAATCATCAATCATTTGTTTTGATATAGAGAAATTTGTAAGAGTTGTATTATTATATCGTGTGCTTTTCTGTGCTGTGGTTATACACTTAGGAGTCTGTCTCAAAATTTAGTCATCCACTGAAAAGGTCTTTAAGACCATATCATTCCCACAAAATTTTAGAACTCATAAATATCAGTTTATAAATTTTACTAAAACAAAACACAAAACAAGCAAGCAAGCAAACAAACCAAAGTAATGAAACCTATAGGATAGAGGAAAAGGGCATGTAGTCTCTCAAAAACTGTGGTGACACCATGCTATAAAATGGTTATTATATTAAGGGGATTGTTCCTTTTTACTAACACAACAACCTATCCCCTGAATTCAGAAACTCAAAAATTTCATCATAGTTTTTGCCTTTGATGTTTATCTATTTTCAGATAACTGTAAAGTCAAAATAATTTAATGAAAGTTAGCCTTTTGCAATGTGACATCACAATATGAAATACTTCTGTGACTTGACCCTATGAAGTAAAAAAAAAAAGTCTAGATGAAATGTAACCATTTCTCTTTACTTCTATAATTATTATTTTGGTTGTTTTAATAACAACAGGAATAACAGGAATAATATCTGTTTATCTACTTTCTTTTAGGCACTCTGCTGGACCTTTATATGTTTTATCTCTAGTCTTCCCATTAATCAATCCTGAAAGGTAGATGTTTTTATCCCCATATTTGCACATGAAGGAACTCAGGCTTAGGGTGGTTTAGTAACTTGCCCAACAACACGCAGTTAAGAAGTGTGGGAAGGGGATCCTGTCCCAGGTTTTACTTTAAAGGCTACCTCTTTGCACTGTACCATAGGGATTTCCTTATGGACCTTAAACTCCAGGTTCTTATTTTTTCTTCCCTAGCATAGTTCCCCAGTTTTACCTATTATGAACATTCAGATATTTTCCTTAATCTGTCTTATCCCCATAAGATTGGTCCCTTTGCCTTAAGCTCATCTTAGACCTGTGTCTCTGCAAATAATGATAAAATAAGATAGTGCTTAAAAAATACTTATCATATACAAGGCACTAGTCTTAGCAATATATGTTTAATAGTATAACTCACTTAATCTGCCTAACAACCCCATGAGGTAAAGGTTTTTGTTTGCTCATTTTACACATGAGCAACCTGAGGCATATTTATATGACCTCATAATCAGTGGCAATGGTATTTGAACCCAAGTAGAATAGAGTTCATGGCCTTACCCTGTGCCTCTCATAATAACAGAGGAAGATCAGTGACAGGACATCTGTGAAAGCCTATCCATCATCTTTGTTCTTCACCATGCTGTAATGTTCACTGTGGAGCAACTCAAGGATGAACATGCCACATTCATTGTGGCCATAATTCTACTTTCATGAAGCATGAAATGGAAACTGGATCTTTCTACAATTTACTGTGAAGTATAACCACAGTAGGCACCATGTCTGCCAATTCTCTTTATTTTTCTTTTAGTTTCATTGGTCTGGAGACAGTTGTTTAATTACTCATAAGCTTTTAACATCCATGAAGAAGAAGGTATCATCATTCCAGTCTTTTTCATCTCTAAAGCAATATTAGCTGACAGTTTACTAATTGATCATAAAACTCCAGAAGTGATATGAAATGTTATCCTCATTTTAAACGTGGAAAATAGTGTGACTAGTTATTTAAAACCTTGTCCAAGGCCACAGAGACAGGACTAAAAATTAGAAACTCCTTTACACTGAACATTAGGATATTGCCACTAGCCCCAACCCACACTTCCAAATCAGATAACTGTGTGTAGAAAAAGAACACTGGATTTGAGGGTCAGAAAACCTTGTTTCTAGTCTAAGCTGAGTAAGATCATTCCTCTACCTGTGCTCTGTACCCCATCCCCTTCTGTATTCTCAGAACTATCAATAATTATCAATTATCATTATCAATAATCTCTTCTTTAATATTTTTACTAATCTCAAAGTAACTAGATATTCTATCCACATTTAAACATGAAAAGCCTCTTACCTTAAAAGAAACACACACATACATGCAATAAAAACAAAGACAAAAATCTTCTCTGACTTTAGCTGCTACTTTCTCTTCCTCTTTGCAGCCAAAATTTTAAAAGAGTTATCTATAGTTACTATCTTAATTTTTTGTCTTCCACTAATTCCTCAGCTCACACCACTCTGGCCTTCAATCCATTTCTCCGCCAGAATAGCTTTTCTTCAGTTACCAATGACTGCTAAACCTCATTGTACTTGGCCTCTTAGCAGCATTAAAAAAAAAAAACCTTTCTATCGAAATACATTTATTCATAAAAGTGTACAAATCATAAACGTACTACTTGATGAATTCTCATAAAGTAAATACCCTTAGGTAACCAGCATCCAGACTAAGAAAGAGAACATTTCCAGCATCTAGAAACCCTCTCATGTCCTCTTTATCTAGGAGATAAGACCAAAGATTAGTTTTGCCTTGTTTTAAACATATGGAACCATAAGTAGAACATATAGTATGTTCCAGACATAAAGTGAACCATATAGTATATATTCTTTGTCTAGTTCTTTCCTTATTTCCTTTCTTCCCTCCTTCCTTCCTTTTTTTTCAACCTTATGTTTATGTGATTGATCCATATTCTTATATGTAGTTATAGTTCATTCATTCTCATTTTTTTATGTGGATATTCCACATTATTCATCTCTTCTACTGTTGATGGGGCCTTTGGGTAGTCTCTACTGCTGGGCTATTTTAAATACGTTTCAGCAGCATTTGACCCTGTTGAAAACTCCTCCCTGAAATGCTCTTCCCTTGGCTCCCAGGATACCACACTGTCCTGGTTTTTCCCCTTCCCTTGTGGTGCTCCTTCCTTTTCTGTCTCCTTTAGAAGCTCATCCTTCTCTACCCCGTCACTAAATATTGGAGTTCCTTAGGGCTCAACCCCATTTACTCATTTTGTCTTACTTCGTATATTCTTCCTTGGCATTCTCATCACACCTGTAGTTTAAATTATCACCCATGTGATGGTGACTAACAAATTTGTATTTCTAGCCCAGTCATGACATGTCAGCTCCAGAAGAGCCTTATCTTCTCCACTTAGAGGTCCCAAAGGACCTTAAATTCAACATATCCAAAGTTGAATTCATGTTCTTCCCTGGCCATACCTTTGCTTCTGAAGTTCCCTAATTCCATGAGTGGCATCATCACTTATCCAGTCCACAAGCGAAGATAGGAGCTACTCTTGATACCTCTCTCTCCCTTGCTGACTGTATCCAAATCATCAATTCCTGTCAATATTAGCTCTTATATATCTCTCATTCATTCTCTGCTATCCATCCCCACTGCCATCACCCTAATACAAGCTACCAACTTTTTGAATCTGGACTGTTGCAAGAGACCCCAAACTGGGCTCCCATATCCACTCTCACTCCCCTTCAATCCACTCTTCATACTACATCAGGATAATCCTTTTTTAAAAAGATATATATTTACTTAAGTAATGTCCCTGTTTAAATCTTCCAAATAAGGACCAAGATTCTTAACATAACCTACCAGGCACTGTATAGTCTGATTCCTTCTTACTTCTTTAGTGTTTGTTTATATTACACTGCCTGTTTTTCTTTAGCTACACTGGTCTTCTGTCAGTTCTCCTAATTACCATCATTGGGCCTTTGCAAATGCTGTTGTCGCTACCTGGAACAGTCGTCTTCCCTCCAGTCTCTTCTGTATATTTCTTACTCATTCTTCCAACTCGGTCACTGCTCCATGGAAGCCATTTTTTCATTGTGTTTAACACAGTTGTGATTTTGTATTTTATTTAAGTAATTATTTACCACATAAACTTAAGTTCCATAAGGGCAGATGTCTATTTTTGTTCACCTTTGCATAACTAATGCTTTCTGATAGAAGGTGCTCAGTAAATATTCGTTGAATGAATAAACCTTTCTGAGCATTGGTTTCCAATTCTTACAGCTTTTCAACATTGTTGTAAGGTTCAAATAAGATAATATATGTGGAAATATGTGGAAATACACCCTAAAATACAGCACACTAAAGAAATGTAAGGAACTGGTATTATTATACCCAAGCAGATAGATTCTTGCTACTAAAGATTAAAATTATTAAATTTTGCTGTGATACTAAGATTATGCAAACAAATGGCAAAAGTTATTGTGGTTTCAGTTCTCATTCTTTTGGTTTGTTGATCTGGTTCCAGTCATTCCATCATTCCTGCCATAGTTCAGACTCTCATCTTTTCTCCTGGTTTCCCTGTTCCAGATCTTCCTCTCTTGCTTCCCTTAGTCCATCCTCCCTTCTTCAGTATAGTTATCTTTATTAAATGCATTTGCATCATATTACTCCCTTAGTTCAAATCACTCTATGTTTTCCCATTGCTTACAGGATGATATCTAAGCTCGTTAATGGGGCATATTTGACTCTGCATGATCTGACATATGCTTTCCCTTCTACCTGTCTCCCTCACCCTTTTCCACCTTACCTGCCCTCCAGCAACACTAAACTACTTGTTTGTTAGATGTGTTACCTTCTTTCTTGCCACTTTGCCATTGCTGATATCATATTCCTTCTCTTCTAAGGTGCTTGTACTCCTCTTGGTCTACTCCTTAATCATATCATCCTTTTAAGATTCAGCTGGTACTCCTTTGTGACATTTTCTCTTGAAGTCCTCAGGCAAAGTTAGACATTTCTTCCCAAAGCACATATTAAGGGACTTAACCACATTGGTAAAATTAGTTATTTACACTTCTTATGTACAAGTACATTTCACTACTTACTGTGAACCCTTCAAAGGCAGGGATACTATTCTTTTTAATCTCTCTATCCATAGACATATAGCAGATACTTGAGATTTACTGACAGGCTGATTAGAGGAGAAGAGTGACCAAGAGGAATGAGGAATCAGCAGATTTTAAAGTATGGGAAGATGCGTAGGGTCAAATTCATGTTGTATAGTGGATTCCGTCTATTATTATTATTAAGACTGAGGTCAGCTGCAGGATCCTGGTGCTATATAGAGGGGGGAGTTACAATGCATTTGACTTTAGCTCGTTAGGGTTCTTATTGTGTCATCAAGATCAACTTAACAGTTCGATGTTTTTATTGCATATCTGTTTACTATATGACATTTGAGTTTTACTTTGAGGTCTTATAAGGTAACCAAGGTGAACATATACAAAAAGTTAAAGCTATGCTCATGTTATATAGTACATAGGATGAGCCTAGCAAATGTTGAAGGAATAAAATCAATCACCTGTTTTTCAGTTTTTAAAGTCATTTCACATGAACTAACTCATTGTTCTTTCATAATCTTTTTAATCAGGCAGAAGGGTTATTGTTTTCTCTTACAAGTAAAGAAACTGAGGGTCAGAGAGGTAAAGGACTTTGGCAAGAACACTAGAAAGTCACGGAGTCTGGACTAGACTGACTTGTCTACCAGAATGCCTGCCATGGAGCCACCTGGCCTTTCTGGTTGGCTATACCAGTGCAATGCCATTTGTGCTTTGATCTGTAAGAAATTTTTTAACCTGAGCCAAAAATTCTGAAAGTTTCCAAATTACATTCAAAGTGGAACATTGTCCCTCAAATGACACAGTTAAAATGAATGAATATAAATCTAGCCAAGTCTTCAAGTGCTCTTTACTTGATATGGGCTGGTTCAGGCTTGGTGCCTCTGTTGAGTTAGTTGATACTTGAGGCACTGAGGAGATGAAACTCAACACAGATAAGATTCAGTACAGTTGGGAGATGGTAAGAGCAGCAGGGTCATGGTATAGGAGAAGATAATATTAATGAGCCTAGGGTACAGTATGGAGTTACCAAGTCGAGGATGATGAAGGAGAGAACCAGATCCTAGAAGAGGATTTGGGGAATAGGGATAGAGTGTAGAAGAAGCTCTAGGCTACCTCCCAGTTTTGCCCAATTGTGACTACCGCTGCTCCCAGACATACACAGCGATACTATCAAAGGCTCCCCAGGGGAGCCAAATTCCCCTCTCCTCATGGTATCCCCAAAGATATCCAACTCTAGTAGAGAGTTGATCACTGCCACTTGTTCCTTAGCTTCCTGTATGTGTCCAAAGTGGCAGCCTACTCATTATTAAGCTCCAAGAAACCAACCTTGGTGAATGCCTCCTGAGTTAGCAAAGCAAGGAGATACTTTCATTAGCCTTCTTTCCTAGCAGACTTCACCAAAGACTGGCTACAGCATGGTATTATTTTCTCCCAGGCCATAACTGGGTAAAGGTTTTAGTGTTAGGAAGTTGGAGAAGGTCAAGTTTGGGTAACATTATTTTGGTCTTGTCACATAGCTTTGAATGTCTTTTTTGCTGGAGAAGAGTTTATATGACATCATTTAGGAGGCTCTTGGATTAAGTTTTGGTGAAATGTGTATCTTGAATGACAAAGAATGGAAAAAGTATGGTGTATAGAGACCGGTAGACCTCCCTCATAGTCTTCCCTCTGTAACTTGCCACCTTTTTGATTTTGGAAAAGTCATATAAGTCCTCTGAATGTTGGTTTTCTTAGCAGACAAATGAGTTATATTAGAAAATATGCATATGACCATGTATAATAGATCTTAAAGTAGCTTTAGATATATTTACTAATTTTGCTAAGCCTGTGTTTTCAACTGTCATGTGGCAGTATTAACAGTTTTAGGATTAAATGAGTTCATGAATATGGATTGCTTTGCTGAATAAAAGTTTCTTTCATATGAGTGAACAGATATAGATTCTAGAATCAGAACATCTTTAATTAAAATTAAATCTCAACCCTATCAGGAGCATATAGCCTCTTAGGACTTCTGTTTCCTGAAACGGGGCTAATAATACCTACCTCATAGAGCCCTTATGTTAATGGGGAGTGGGGAGATGAATTTAAAGTGTCTAGTGCATAGTAGTTGCTCAATAAATATTGGAGTCCTTTCCCTTTCCATCATCTTCCCTACCCTCAACTCCAAGGTTTCCCTTAACTCTAAACTTTTCCAATACTATATACAATTCTAATACATAAATCTTCAGCAGATGAAATGGATCAACTAAAAGTAGGTAAATTTCAAATAATAAAAAACTCCTGAATGACAACCTTACTAGTGTTCTTTAAAAAATAAAACTTTCCTTAATTCTCAGATCATTTCTTGCTTTCATTTTGCTGAGCAATCTCTAGAGATTTTGTTTTGTTTGGTTTTTCAGGGATTATTTCTAACATTTTCACTATATGTTGCTCAAAATAATTTTGTATAAAATGATTTATTCCTAGCCTCTGGAGAAAAATTTTTACTTTTTAGTTTTGTTATACTCACATTAAAGGTTCTTTTTTCTTTTCTTTTTTTTTAACTATAGTGCTTTTCAGTAAATTTATTTAGCTCAAAGTTACATGTTGATTAGTTTTTTGAAAATTAGGACTTATAATTAGCACACAAAAATGATTACTGCATGTTTTGGAGAATTAACACTTTAGCACAGTTTCATTTTACAATAATTTTTTTGGCATTGACATAAATAAGTGCTACAGGTATGAATCTGCGACAGAAGACATGCTTGACTCAGGAAAGAAGCATTATTTTATCATGTGTCAAATATTTTTTTAAAGATTATTGAATTTGAGGATTTTCCTATTTTTTTAATATAAAATATTATTCTTGGTGTGTGTGTGTGTGTGTGTGTCAGCTTGTTTGTGTACAAGAACCAGTGAACCAGTAAGTAAACATATATACATGTATAATAGAGGGATTACTTATTGGTTCTTGTATTTATCTGAGTGTGAGTCCTAAAAAATATAACAGTAAAATAATGCTGGTATACTATTATTTTTATATGAGACATTATTTAAAATGTGTTAGAGTATTTTGATGTATAGTATACATTACTGGATAGTTTCTCTACCAATCTGAAAACATTTTTACTAGCTATATTATGCATCCTCATAAATTTGAGAGCCATCATGTCTTACAAAGTAGAGTTTAAATGACATTTGAATTACCCTAATTCTTGTGTAGTACACAGAGATGAAATATATTAGAATGGAAAGATAATTATAGAGAAACATTAAATATGAAATGAAACTAATGTGCCTTTCAAAAAATGAAAATGTATAAGTTCAAATTATATTGATGTTGAATTTGAGTGGTCTGTATTTTACTTATTTTGACTAGTTTCAAGTCATCAGTGACTACTGAATTAAATTTAACCTATCTTATGTCAGAATCCTTTTGAGCCTTATACTTTTCACTCAAACCCAGAGGTCAATAAAATAGTACTCTGATGATAGTTTTTACTATTTCTTACCTCACTTTGGAATAATTTCCAAGCACAACGTCCTCCCCAGGTAGATTATGTATTCCTCTAGAAAATTACAAGTATCTTTTGCATTTTATTTTGTCTAGGAAAGTACCCATTTAAATTAAAGCAGTAAACATTTATTATGTGGCTGGCCCATCAAAGCAACCTACTAAGCCCTATGGGGGCTGAAAATGAGAATATAAGATCCATGCTGTGTCCTCAAGGACTTTAGGACCTAAACACAGACATAAGCGAAGTGAAAAGGACCACAAACCAAGAATTCTAGAGGTTCACAGTAAGGGTATATGAGTTGAACAGAAGGAGAAAAATCACTTGGCTTGGATGGGCCAGGCATGGATTAACTAGAAAGGTGAAGTTCTTTCTAGTTTCTAGATAGCACCCACTTATGCTGCTGTGCCTAACTTTGTGTAGTTAATTCCGACTCCATTTTTCCCGGGAGGAAAACCCATGCCAAGATGCCCAGCAGCATTATGTCCATGTGCCGAGACCAAAGCTGTTAGCATAACTGCCTGAGTTTGCCAAGGAATTAGATGCTGCTGGAAAAATATTCAGAGCTCCTATGTTTGCTGTCCAAAGAGTTCCACAGTGTTGTGGGGTAAATGGCATCCCACTATTGACTAGATATGTGCCAAATGGCTGGTTGGTACTCTTTACACATACAAAACAGGCTTGAGATGTACCCTTGTAGATTTGAAGGTTATGTGATTATGATGAGCTGAAGCCACCATTGATTAATACAGTAGCTCTCTGAAATAATGAGGTTTTTCCACTAACGGTACCTCTTCATCAGACTTAAAATGAGGACCCAGCTTGAGGTAAAAAACACCTTTCTAACCTAAGATTTTGTCTTAATTCTCTGTGAATATGTTGTGATTATAGAATAAGGCAAAGGGCTTGTTTTGATAAGATCTTGGGTTCTTATGATCAATATTTCCTATGTTGACTTCATATGCTTTTGTTAATAAATGACTTTCCAAATGTTAGAAAAATGAAGAAAAATATGAGGAGTTTTTTTTTTTTTCTGCATAAGATACCCCTTCTGTATTTCGGATTGAGAAAAATTCTGTATTTCTACTGCATCATTCATGTATATGATGGTTTTTAAATTTCTGGAACTGTTAAGATATTGAAATTATGCTGCCATACCAAAATTACTATGGATTCACCAATCGATGTGATTTGCTAAAAATTAGCAACTGATTTCTTCTGTTGAATTCCTGCTCAGCATCATTATTTTGTCCTTTGCTTTTCATGAATGTTTAATGCTTCCAGATTCTTTTTCAAAGAAGTCTCCATGAGCTTTGGCTTGCATTCTCCAACCAGGTTGTTGATGTTTATATGCGTGCGTGCACGCGTGTGTGGGTGCATGTATGTGTGTGCGAAGCAACACTGAATCCCTTTTAACTCTGCCCAGGTAACAGACACTGGGCATTTGTGAATCAAATCGTGCACGCGCTGTGGCAAGTACAGAGCCATTCGTTGTTGTTTTGTTAGAACACGTTAGCATTGATTATGATGTGTACATACTTATTTCCCAGACTTGCTTCATCTAAATAACAGCAACAAATAATGAAGTGTCCAGAGCTTAGCCATCATCGTGTGGCGTTTCCTTAAGTCCAAATTGAAGTAAAAACTGAGTAAATGACCATTTTATTTATTTTTAAAATCCCCTGTCAGGAGAGAGTAATTAACTCAGGATCCACAATTAGCCTCACAGCAGTCTGTGTTAACCACCTCCAGCCATCCCAGGTCTTTCAGAGGTGGCCTAATTCTGAGATTATTTTGCACTCGAAACAGAGAGACTTATAATAACCAGCTTGAAACACATTTAAGAAGTGTGAGGTTTTTCCTTTTTCCTTTTGAGTTAACGTCTGCCCTCTCTAATGATAATTTTCTGGTTTGCAAGTGGAAAAAAAAACACAAATATTTGGAGTGTTCTGTCCTGCCAAGTTCTAGAGCTTTGTCTTTCCTTTGGTAAATCTAGAAGTAGCTGCTTTGCTTTAGCTGGAAATTTCATTATTGATTTAGTTACGTGACACAAAAGAATTAGCAAAATGAAAAAAATATTCAAGCTTGGGAGAGAAACATGAAGAAAACTTAGAGAGGCCCACTCATCACCATTGCTTGCTGTTAAAGTATAACTGCTGGCTTTTCCTTGTTTACCTTTTTGGTTTTGTTTTGTTTTAAAGGAAGTGTTCAGTTGCAGAGCATTCCTGCATAATTCAGATATAGCCCAAAGCTCGACCCTGGGAACCTTTGCTGCTGCTCTCTGAACGTTTTTTATGCAACCTGCTTTTACAGGTTTAAATTACATTCTGTGACACTGTTTTTGTGGTTGAATTAGAAACTTTTTTTTTTTTTTTTTTTTTAGTTAAACCTGTGATAAGTAATTGTCACAGTTAGCGCCCTGGTACAATGCTAATTTGAAGTGACATGTCCATACTGGCCCTCCGTAACATGAAGAAGCCTAACAGGTGTGAGGGGTGTGGCTTCCCATGGGCTCTGTTGAACTTCTAACCAGAGAAAAATAGCAGAAAAAGTGAAATGAACCTTGAATAAAGCTGTCAGCAGTAATTATCTCAGCAACACTTTGTGGGGAGATGAAATAAGCACTGGTGCTTTTATAACCTGAACACACTGGACCCAAGATAGATTTTTTACCCATTTAACATAAACTGCTGAATACCTTTCAAGAGGTATTTTCATGGAGCCTAATTAAACCATAACAATAATTATTATCATGAAGTATAAATTTCTGGAAGACATGCATTTGTTTTTTAGGTTAACACATGGTTTCTTTTTGGTTTTTTTTTTTTTAGTGGTAGTTTTGGTAACAACCTTTTTTTTTCATGCTTCTTGTTTTGGTAAGCCATTATGGTGTGAAATCTCAAATCGTCTATAGAAAATTATCTTCTGGGAAAGGATACTTTCACAGTTAGCACAAAAAAAGCTAGAAAGTTTGGTTTTCAGATACTTTGAGAGGTGTTCAGTATATTGGACTTGCCCATATAAAACAGAATAATATATATGAATGAGCTGAATGAAATGCAAGTCATCATATCAACACTGCTGCCTATGCTTCCTTGGAGAGGTATAACAGCACTATACTTCTTGAGTGGAGTAGGACCCAGGGAAGATTTGATAAATCTTTTTCCATCTGTTTTTCAAGCACCATCCATTGTCATTTTCTTTGACAGTGGTATTTTTAAAGTAGATTTTAGTTTACTTAAAAAATAATTCAAATGGCATAATGATTGTGTTTACCTAATGTAAGAAGTATAGAAAAGTTATAGTATGATTTTTCTTTATAAATTTCCAGTCTGTAGAAGCTAACTGTGCAAAGAAACAGATGAGACTTTGCAACAGAAGTTGGAAAATTATGCTGGATAATTTTCTTTGTCATAACTATTATTTGATTGCATTCATATCTTCCTTTCTTATTTTTTTAAACCATGATTGTGGGCTTCCCTGGTGGCGCAGTGGTTAAGAGTCCGCCTGCCAGTGCAGGGGACTCGGGTTCGTGCCCCGGTCCGGGAAGATCCCACATGCCGCGGAGTGGCTGGGCCCGTGAGCCATGGCCACTGAACCTGCGCGTCCGGAGCCTGTGCTCCACAACGGGAGAGGCCACAACAGTGAGAGGTCTGCGTACTGCAAAAAAAAAAAAAAAAAAAAAACCATGATTGTTTTAAGCTTTCCTACTGCCAGTTTGATTCCCGGTCCTGTTTAGTCTTTCTTGTTTTTAACTTACATATTCCATAATGATGTTTCTTTGGATTTCAATTAATGATTTTCTCTGTAGGCTTTATTGACATCTAAAATTTGTTGGACTGAAAAATGAAAGAGAAGTGTATAAAAGTTACTATATATAAAATATAATGTAATACTTGACGGTGACAGAATAATGGGTTTCTAAGAACTTTTGCACAGAGGGTTTTATTAAGAAAGTGTCTCTTGAAATTTGTGAGGTTGGTTTGAAAGAACTTCTTCCAGAAAACAGAGATGGTTAATCTGTGGCACATATATTACCACTCCTGTACCCCATGATGGATGTGCTGATAATCACAATGTCCTTAAAAAAAAAAAGTATAGGAAAGTTATAGTATGATTTTTCTTTATAAATTTCCAGTCTCTAGAAGCTAACCGTGCAAAGAAACAGATGAGATTTTGCAGCATAAGTTGCTATCTTTCTTTCATTGCCTTTCTAGAGTTATGATTTCAGGTGATCTAATGACATCTAGAGACTTTTAAATTTTTTTCATAATTCATCTTTACCATTATCCTCCACCCAATGTATCAGAGGCTTAACAAGATCGCCAGGTTGGCTCACATTTAAAGTGGAGGTGATGTCATTTTTTAAAATGACAACATATGTTAGTCCTGACTGCTGTGTTTATTAGCTCTGAGATCTTGTGTGAAAATATGAGCTTCATTTTTCTTTCCTGTAGAATGGGACTGTAGCAAACTAGGCCAAGTGCATTCTCATTTAGGGGATAACAAGGATTAGGTATAGCAGAATAAAATAGAGCTAACATGGTCTTCAGTTCATTCACAAACCTGTAGCCTAGAAAGCTATTAACTTACCAAAGTAGAAACTCTGTTCACTATTGGCAGTGTCCTTGGCGCTCAGCTGAGTTCTTGACACATAGTAGATGCTCAGAAACGATTATTTAAGTGAATGAATAGTATATTTTGCACTTTACTTAAAACAAATTTAGTACCATCTGTTTGTCTTTTCCTCAGAATTATATACCAAAATCCTTACCATCGACCATATATCTATATATATCTTTACCTATACCTATCTACATTTATATAATATATACATATAAACGATAATCCTCACAACTTTTTAAAATGTTTTTATTTTTTAATTTTTATACAATTTGTTATGGTTGCTTTCTGTTTACAGTTATTACAAAACATTGGTTTTATTCCCCATGTTGTACAGTACATTCTTGAGCCCATCTCACACCTGATAGTTTGTTCCTCCCCCTGCCCCCCACAACGAGTGACCACTGGTTCTCTATCTGTGAGTCTACTTCTTTTTTTGTTATATTCACTAGTTTGTCTCACAACAGTATTTTGACTTAGAAACTTTACAGAGGAGGGAATTGAGGCACTGAGAAGATAGGAGTTATCCAGAGTCATACAGAGCTAGGATTTCAAACACTGACAGTGTAGCTTTGGAGTCAAGTTCATAATCACTCTGCTTATATACCTCTCCAAGCAAGTATAGTGGCACCTGATTACCAAAGAATTCGCCTTACAGTGACACACTTTTTTCTAGAAATTTCCTTGTCACCTGTACAAATGAATCAGGAGACATAGGGTACATTTTGGGGATGAGATTCCTTCCTTATTCAGTAGGATATTCCCTTACTCCCTCACCTTCTAGAACAGCAGGTTCCCTGATCTATTTTACCCACTGAAGTAGTGTCACTGCCTTTCTTGGGACCACCTCTTCCCCAGTGACAGAAATATCACACAGGGCTATGTTCTGGGCAGACTTCCACCAATGTAGAGTGGCAGAGTTTTGATCCCTAGGTATTTGGCTTTTCCACTCGGTTGAGTCCAGTTCCTGAACCAGGCTTCAGTGCCTTCAACCCAGCCCCTGACCTACCCATGTAAGACCTCTGTCTCTAAAGTCTCCACTGTCTCCTTTTACCCAGCTCCCACTGTGATTCTGGTACGCCCCTCAAGTAACAAGCTGACTGAAAGATGTTTGTCTGTGGAATATTTGTCAAAGTGTCACTAGGTATGACTGACTGCCAAAAGACACCGGGTGTTTTAGAGAACAGAAACTGTTTTGAGGTTGGGGAGGTTATAGAAGGTTTTCATGAGGAGATTGAGCTGAGTTTTAAAGAAGTACTTTTACTTACTTTTCTCCAATAATCCTAACAAACCTATGAGGTGGACAGGTGGAGAAGAATGGGGAGAGGAGCCCAGGAGAGAGTAGTGGCATGAGCAAAAGCCTGGGATTAGACAAGTGCAAGGCATATTTTTGGATCAATGAGCAAACAAACCTGTATACAGTATAAAAATTAGTGAAGCATAACAGCTGGAAAGATAGGCCATGTTACAGCCTTGAAAAGTTGGTTCAGAGTGTGAGAAAAGAATTTGGAGATCACTTTATTTTTTTTAATTTACTTATTTTTGGCTACATTGGGTCTTCGTTGCTATGCGCGAGTTTTCTCTAGTTGTGGTGAGCAGGGGCTACTTTTCGTTGTGGTGCGCGGGCTTCTCATTGCAGTGGCTTCTCTTGTCACGGATCACAGGATCTAGGCACACGGGCTTCAGTAGTTGTGGTGTGCGGGCTCTGTAGTTGTGGCTTGTGGACTCTAGAGTGCAGTCTCAGTAGTTGTGGTGCATGGGCTTAGTTGCTCCGCGGCATGTGGGATCTTCCCAGACCAGGGATCGAACCCATGTCCCCTACATTGGCAGGCGGATTCTTAACCACTGTGTCACCAGGGAAGTCCAGAAATCACTTTAGTAAGAGGCAGATTTAGGATTTTTACCCAGGTCCTTTTATCTATGTACAGTGCTCTTTCCATATATTAGCCACAAATATTTTTAAACACGTGGAATCATATCACAGGCAGCATTGATGGGAGAAAGTCATAAAAAGGCACCATGCAGCCTTAAGACGTAAAAGAACAATACTTGCTTTGCTCTAATGGTGGTGACAGAAGAGAAGTAGCTTATAGGCTCGTTAAGTGTATTTAAGCTGAAAGTTCTCAGTAGGCTTAGCTGGTCTCCTAAAATCACTACAGCAGTGACTTTTCTGTACCCCCAACAATCTATTTTCCTATCTCTCAGTCTCAGTTAATTTCACTTCATTGGAGTTAAATGGCAAACTTGTAGAAAGTTCCACTTTTGGACATCACTTATAAGATATACTTTTAAAAATCCCAGTCGTAAGCAGAGAGTGAATGTCAGGGATGAGCTCTTAGACAAACTGAGAGCCAAAATATATCTAAATAAACATACTCTCCACTGGGTGGCACTTATAAGAATGTCATATAAGCTCTTGAGAAGAGATGAGAAACATCTAAATAAACTTTGTTCACCTAGGAAAAAACTATTTTACTAAGTATTGGTCAACATCTGGATGTCTTTGGTATGGAAAAGATTAAGTAATGTATTTGGTTGCTCTGTGTATGTTTCAGAATACATATTAACTAAGTTAAATGTAGTTGACGTAAGGTGTAAAACACTTAACTTATACCAATAAGGTATAAAACACTTAACTTATACCAACAAACACTTAACCAATACCAATTATTGGCATCTAGGCTTAAATTCTTTAAAGAAAAATTTTTTTAATTTTTATACAATTTTAAAGGTTACTTTCCATTCACAATTATTACAAAACAAAATAGTGGCTATATTCCATGCATTGCACAGTACCTCCTTGAACCTATCTTACACCCAATAGTTTGTATCTCTCGCTCCCCCACCCCTAAATCACCCCTCCCCCTCCCCATTGGTAACCACTAGCTTGTTCCCTATATCTGTGAGTAGGCTTAAATTTCTTAAAAGACAAATAATTGTGCATTGCATCTGGAAACACCTATATGATAGTCCTTCCTTCTGTCAAAGAGCCAAAGATTAAGTTGTGTGTGTGTGTGTGTGTTTCAAATTGCAAAATTAACTAAGTCCACTATTCTAGGCACCTTTTTATTTATCATCTTTTAATGTTGTCAACCAAGATATTATTCTTATTTCTCATATGACAAAACTGAAATCTTACGAGGTCAAGTGACTTACCTGGGAAATGACATTAAATATCAAAACTAGGATCCTAAGCCAGGTTACCTGGCATATAATAGGAACTTAATAAATGTTTATTGAATGACTAAGTTATAGACTCTGAGTAATGATATGGTTAGTATAGCTTATTCAGCAAATAGCTCTAAATTATGAAGTAATTATAGGGAAGAAGGGCAAAGTCAAGAGAAATCTGCACATGTTTCAGATTACTTTCTCCCCCTCACCAGTCTTGTGGGTTAGAAGCAATATATTTAATATCTTATTTTCTCTCTTCTGCCCTCCACCAGAGGGTGCTCATAAGCAATTAAATAACAAAGCAGTAGAGACAGAAATTGAGAAACCAGTACCATTTTAATTCGCAACATGGATAATTGGCCTCTGTTCAAAATGGTTGACTTTAAAACAGAACTCTTGACTCAGTTGAAATAGCTTCTTCGGTTTAAAGTTGCCTTGCAAATAACAACTTGTCTGCTTGTCTGTGCTACTATCTTTATGCAAGTAAACCTGATCATTTTTGCTAAATAGGTGTGGGAAAGACTATGCCACTAGGCAGCATCAGGATGGTCTAATAGGGCAGTATTTCTTGCATAATTTAATGCTCTTCAGTAGTATTCTAGTATTCTGAAGTATTTCAGATACTCTTCTAAGTGTACTCATTAGAATCAATAAATAGTAGGATTCAAGGATGCTGTTATTATCTATATATTTAGTTTATAAAAATACATCTGTTTATAAAAATACATCTAATTCTGTTGCATTGGGCAACTTTTTATCTCCCTATGGTGTAATCTGGTTTTAGGGGCTAGGATGCAATAGAAGATTTTTTTAAAAAACTTTTGTGTTGAGCATCCTTTTTTTTTGATAGAAAGAACTCAAGGTAATGTTGGACCAAGTGCAGAGAAGCATGAAGGTGGGCAATCATAATGTGGAAGAGTAGCATCAGGTGATTCTCCTTGTTCTGAAGCTTCCCAGCAGATTAAAAGAAACAAAGAACAAGTCAGAAGCATTTTTGATTATTTTCATATATATTTCCTAAAAGTTTTTAGAAGTTTGAGGTAATTAAATCAAGATAGTTATTATTTTACAACTAACTATAACATCTGAAGAACACAGATGTTATAATGTGTTATCTGTTATATATGTTATATATGTTATAACATAACATAATAATGTTATGTTAACATTATTTAGTAGAAAGATGTAGGATACGAGTCAAGAGAATATGTTTATGCTATCATTAAGCAGATATGTGACTTGAGGCAAACAGTTTTACCTCTCTACATCTCAGTTTCTCTCCCTGTTAAATGCGAGGATTAGACTAGATCTTGTGAGAAGAAACTGCCTTTCATTTGGAATCTGTTGAGGATGATGGGACTCCTGATAGAATAAGTTTAAGAATAGGCTGCTGATACATTTCCCTCTGGAGATTCTCAATGCTAGCTTGGAATGGAGCTGGGGATGCTTGACAGGGAGGGTATGGCAGCAACGCTTAACTCAGTTAAGGCCTCAAGATCTGTGGTCTCCTGCCTGGGATGCCAACAATTGATGAATTCTAAGGACGCTTCTGACTCTAGTATCTTATGAGTCTAAAATGAAGCCATCTGTAGGAAGCCATCCTTGTTTCTTCCAACTCTGCTTTCTTATATGATAACATTCATGTTTATGTACATAACAAAAAAACCTCAGAATTTGTTACTGTTGGTTTATTTCATTAAACCTTACCAACTTGCCAAATCAATTGGGCACTATAACACAGCAAGGCCAGACAGAGGACACAGTTTTTTAGCTATTTACACAGGAGTTTTGTAAATAATTGATCTTGACTTATACATCTCTTATGATATTCTGTTGGTTCCAGATTATTATTAGTCACTTCCTTTTTAACAGTGTGTTTTTTTATGAGGTGACTAAACTGCTATTTAACCCTGCTACAAGAATGTGACAGTGGGCTAGTCCAGACAAGTGGAGGTGCACTTGGTAACTAACATTCTTAATAAGCTTGCTTCAACCTGCCACAAATTAAAAGCTCTGTGACTTTTCTAGCACATAAGTGATTTAAAAAAAAAAAAAAAAAAGCTTGGATTGTGAATAAATAAGCTTTTTTGATTTGCACTCTGGTTGGCAGTAAATGAAACTTCAGCCTCATGATTCAGTTTTGCTTAAAACTACCTTAATAATCTGTCTAGCTAAGCAGTGAGCTTCTGTAAATTTTAAAGGGTTGATCCAGCAGTCATCTTCGGGGCTCCGTAAAAAGGCTTCGTGTTGCTCGGAAACATGATGTAGTTGAAAACTCCATGGCCTTTGGAGTAAAATCTGCTTTGCCACTTAGTGGTTGATTGATCTTACATAAATTATTCTACCTCTCTAAGGCTGTTTTATGATTCATACAGTCATGATTGTCTTTAATTTGTAGGATCATCATGTAGAGTAGACATATGTTAAGCACTTAATATATAGTACCTGGCAAATTGATGGTATCTAGGAGTAGCTGTTTTAATTAAGCCAAAGAAAGTAATTATTGTTTATCAGACCATACGACAACATATAGTAGGGCCTTAATAGTTGTTTGATAGAATTCTTTTTAAATGGCTCTGAGATAAGACTGCCTGAGTTTAATTTTGGTTTGCTACTCAGTACCTGTATGACCTTGGGCAAGCTTCTTAATCTATGTAAGGCTTAGTATCGTCATCTTTAAAAAGGGGATTATAATAATACCTATCTGGCAGGTTAAGTGGAGTAATGCATATAAAGCAATTTGCACAATACCAATACACACTAAACTCTCAATAATAGCAGTTAGTTAAAAAATATTTTTAAAACTACTGAGTGGTTTCATGGGTAAATATACATATTTCAAAACTTATCAAATGATACTCTTCAAAATATGTGTAGTTATTGTGGATCAATTATACCTCAATAAAGAAGTACTTAGTGATTGTGTGTGTATATGTGGTATGTATATATGTATCCTTTTTTAAAACATTATTTCTTTTTAATTATTTATTTATTTATTTATTTATTTATTGGCTGTGTTGGATCTTTGTTGCTGTGCACAGGCTTTCTCTAGTTGTGGCGAGCGGGGGCTGCTCTTCCTTGCAGTGCAGGAGCTTTTCATTGCAGTGTCTTCTCTTGTTGTGGAGCACAAGACTCTAAGTGCACGGGCTTCAGTAGTTGTGGCACACAGGCTTAGTTGCTCCACGGCATGTGGAATCTTCCCAGACCAGGGATCGAACCCATGTCCCCTGCACTGGCAGGCAGATTCTTAACCACTGCGCCACCAGGGAAGCCCCTATATATTCTTCATATTGTGTTGATTGTATTCAATGCTGGTGCCCAGTAGCATTCCCAAACCTGGATGGAATTAATTATGCTGGTGTCAAGATGATGACAAGCTTGAAAACATGGTTGTAAAAAAACTTTCTTTTATTAATGTTGTTTTTGAAACACAAGGGAATTGTATTTTACAAACTGATTTTTTAAAGATACATATAGTAAAGCTATACTTTCAGAACTGTTAGTGTGTGTTACTAAGTGTGTCACATGCAGGGTGAGGATCCTGCAGGTGACTGAACTGAGTTTTCTTAGTGACGTATTAAGATCACAGTCCATTAGAGTTGGAAGGGATCTCAGAGGTCATTCATGTGGGTTGCTCCCATATTTTGCAAAAGAGAATGTTAATTCTCCTGATGACTGGCTCAAGGTCCCATAACCTGGTTTCCTAAATTCTTGTTCAGTACTTTTTAAATGTCTTAACGTGTCATTAACAGTGAGGAATAAAGACAGGCTACAAGTGTGTATTTGGGAAAAGGCTAAAATTTGGCTACAAAATAAAAATACTTTTAAGAGCTAATCCATATGTTTAGAGAAAGCATTACTTAGAAGGGCCTAAAATAATAATAATACTTGTCAGAGATAGCCAGTGATCAATTATGATGATTTACAGGAGTTGTCTTTTGCACATTGTTTTGGTATTTCATTTTAATTTGTTTATAAGGAAATTATGTAAGAGGAAACATTGAGAAGATTCTCAAACTTCATAGAAGAATGTGCTTTGGAGGCTTCTCAATTGTTTCAAATAATTGCCATTATTATTTATGAAAATTGGTTTCATCTGTGCACATTGCATACTCCAGCAGTTCACAACTTTTTGGTCTCAGGATCCTTTTGTACTCTTAAAAAGTACTCAAGGGGCTTCCCTGGTGGCGCAGTGGTTGAGAGTCCGCCTGCCGATGCAGGGGACACGGGCTCGTGCCTCAGTCTGGGAAGATCCCACGTGCCGCAGAGCGGCTGGGCCCGTGAGCCATGGCCGCTGAGCCTGCGCATCCGGAGCTTGTGCTCCGCAATGGGAGAGGCCACAACAGTGAGAGGCCTGCTTACCGCAAAAAAAAAAAAAAAAAAAGTCATCAAGATGCCAAAGAGCTTTGGTTTATGTGGATTATATCTACTGACATTTGTCATATTCAAAATTAATATTGAGAAAAATTAAATGTTTAAGATAACAATAATAAATTGATTATATGTTAATATAAGTAGTATTTTTTTAATGGAAAGTAATTGTATTTTCCAAAAAATAAAATTAGTGAGTAGAGTGATGTCTTACAGTTTTACATATCTCCTTAACGTCCGGCTTAATTAAAGACAATTGTATTCTCATATCTTCTGAATTCAGCCTGTTCTGATGTGTTGTTTTTGTTGACGTATATGAAGAAACTCTGTCCTCACACTGATCTGTAGTTGGGAAAGGGAGGAGTATTTTAATAGTCTTTTCAGATAATTGTGAATATTCTTCTTTGATACTAAACTGACAAGTGATAGTTTTCTAAAGGCTGGTTTCAATGTGGAATCTGGAGCCATATCAATGTACTTTTTGAACTTTGTTACAGCAATATCCCTTGGTCTGTCTTGCACTTTGAGTAGATCCTTTATCCATGCCTGATTTTACAACGTCATGAATTCATTGTTATTTGGAGAGTATTGGTCCTCTGAGTTATACAGATTTTCTAATGTTGAAAGATTTCATTATATAATATCAAAAAATTACTTCTGCTAGTATCACCACTGATCTCATTAGAAAAGTCTTTAAGCATTAGGGAGCTATTGAGTCCATGGTGGCTGATGGTTTTCCAAAACTTTAATTTTTAATTTTGAAAACTCAAATTTTGTCATTGGCAATTAATACTTCCAGACTTGTGCCTTGAAATAACAAGCTTGCCTCATTCATTTTGGAGGAGAATCCTGTCAAATACCTAAATCTGAATAACCATAGTTCGTCTGCCAGTCATTTAAGTAATAATAGTGTTCCATGGAAAAAGTAGCTGGTTCAGAACACAACTCAATTATACAAGTGCTTTTCCCTCAGCACAACCTTAATGCTCTGCTGTGCAGTGTGAGTGCTTTATGCATACTTCCCAGTTGTCACATAGAATATTAAAAGGCATGTGCTCAAGAGTCAAGTTTAATTAAAAGTAATAATTTTTGCCCATTCAACAGTGGCATTCTTAAGTGAAATTGGCATTTTTACAGTGAGTACATGGTACTGGAGACTTTAACACAATATGGTGTCACTACTTTGGTTTGTGCTAAGGCACCAGCAGTTTTGCCCACCATTGCTTCTTTTTTTTTTTTTTGTGGTACGCGGGCATCTCACTGTTGTGGCCTCTCCTGTTGCGGAGCACAGGCTCCGGACGCACAGGCTCAGCAGCCATGGCTCATGGGCCCAGCCATTCCATGGCATGTGGGATCTTCCCGGACCGGGGCACGAACCCGTGTCCCCTACATTGGCAGGCGGACTCTCAACCACTGCGCCACCAGGGAAGCCCAACACCATTGCTTTTTTACCATCAGTGTAAAAAACATAGTGAAAAAGTCAAATACTATATAAGTATTTATTTAGAAAATTATTTTGACTTTGTGGAACCCCTAAAGAGTTCTTAAGAACCTTGTGTTTATAGACCACACTTTGAGAATCATTGGCATAATGTCTTCCTAAGAAAATACTAAATACTTTCTATAAGAAGAAAAGAAAAGAACTTCAGTAGATTTTAAGAGTATTCAATATTCTTCTTTAAGCCATTCTCACAGAAAGCCTGTTAGGAGAGGTAATATTATCCATTTTTATAGATGAAGAAGCTGAGCTTTGAGATATAAAATATTGATTGGAGTAAATAGTAGAACAGTGACTAGCAGAAGTGAATTTGAACTCAGGACACTCTGACTTTAAAAGTCCTTGCTTTCAAGAGAATGAGAAGACAAGCCACAAACTGGGGGAAAACATCTACAAAAGATATATTTGATAAGGGACTGTTATCCAAAATATACAAAGGACTCTTAAAACTCAACAAGAAAACAAACAACTCAGTTAAAAAAAATGGGCCAGGGCTTCCCTGGTGGCACAGTGGTTGAGAACCTGCCTGCTAATGCAGGGGACACAGGTTCGAGCCCTGGTCTGGGGGCAACATGCCACGGGGCAACTAGGCCCATGAGCCACAACTACTGAGCCTGCACATCTGGAGCCTGTGCTCCGCAACAAGAGAGGCCACGATAGTGAGAGGCCCGTGCACCACGATGAAGAGTGGCCCCAGCTCGCCACACCTAGAGAAAGCCCTCGCACAGAAATGAAGACCCAACACAGCAAAAATAAATAAATAAATCAATAAAACTCCAACCCCCAACATTAAAAAAAAAAAAAAAAATGGGCCAAAGACCTTAGGAGACACCTCACCAGAGAATATACACAAATGACAAAAAACCATAGGAAAAGATGCTACATCACATGTCATCAGGAAATGCAAATTAAAATAACAGTGATATACCACTATACACTTATTAGAATGGCCAAAATCCAGCACACTGGCAACACCAAATGCTGGTGAGGTTGTAGAGCAACAGGAATTCTCATTTGTTGCTGGTGGGAATGCAAAATGGTACAGCCACTTAGAAGACAGTTTGGCCGTTTCTTACAAAAATAAATATACTCTTACCATATGATCTAGTAATTGTGCTCCTTGGTATTTACCCAAGGGAGTCGAAAACTTATGTCCACACAAAAACCTATACACAGATGTTTATAGAAGCTTTATTCATAATTGCCATAACCTGGAAGCAACCTAGATGTCCTTCAGTAGGTGAATGTAGAAATAAACTGGTACATCCAGACAATGGGATATTATTCCCCACTAAAAAGAAATGAGCTCTCAATTCATGAAAAGACATAGATGAACTTTAAATACATATTATTAATTCAAAAGGTCCATGCTACATTCACCTGTCTCCTGTTATTAAATAGAAAGAGTTGCTTTTAACAATCCACAAGAATTTTTTAAGTGCCTGCATTTTCCTTAGATTATTTATTAACACTGCAGATTTACTTGATTTTGGTCATTTTTCTTCAAGTCTAATTTTTTTTAAATAAATTTATCTATTTATTTATTTATTTTTGTCTGCGTTGGGTCTTTGTTGCTGCGCGTGGGCTTTCTCTAGTTGCAGCAAGCGGAGGCTACTCTTTGTTGCAGTGCGTGGGCTTCTTACTGCAGTGGTTTCTCTTGTTGCGGAGCACGGGCTCTAGGCATGCAGGCTTCAGTAGTTGTGGCACGTGGGCTCAGTAGTTGTGGCTTGCGGGCTCTAGAGCTCAGGCTCAGTAGTTGTGGCTCACAGGCTTAGTTGCTCCACGGCATGTGGGATCTTCCCAGGCCAGGGCTCGAACCCATGTCCCCTGAATTGGCAGGCGGATTCTTAACCACTGCACCACCAGGGAAGCCCTCTTCAAGTCTAATTTAAAAACAAATTTGACATCCTTATGGTACTGAGTCCAAGCTCATACTGCTCACCACATGACAGGCCAATAAATCGAGTTGTTGAGGCAAGGAATAGTGACTTTATTTGGAAAGCCAGCAGACCGAGAAGATGGTGTACTAGTGTCCCAAAGAACCATCTTACCTGAGTTAGAATTCAGACTTCTTTTATACTAAAAGGGGAGGGGTGTTGTTGGTTGTTGCAAACTTCTTAGTCCTGGAATCCTTTGTTCTTGCAGCTGTCCACATAGATAGGTCCAGTCACAGTGTTCCTGTAAACCTCCAACAAGACAAATGTTATTTTCTGTTCTGCAGCTTTTTATCTGTATATGAATGGAAACGTTTTATACCTTTGAAGATCAGAGCCTTGAGAATGGGCTATCATGTATATTTTCAGGCTATAGGCAACATTCCAAACTTGTAGAAAAAGCAGTTAGAATACAGAGGTTAAAGTAAAAGAAACAGATCCAATATGGGGTCACATTTGTTCTTCCCTGTTACACTTTCAGTCATCAGCTGACAAGAAGAATCAGCTTGAATTCTTGCCTACAGTGGCTATCATGCTTAAAAATGTGGTCTTATTTTTAAAATGTAAATACCGTAAAATTGCTTATTTTTGTAAAGAGGAGTTTGTTGAACAGTTTAAAATATATAAGCTTTTTGTGTTAATGTAGTAGAATATATACTTGTCAAATTAATTCATTAATTTAGCATTATTTTGAATCAGTGTTATTTTCTTACTGGTCATTTTATCCCAAGCCACAAGTACTCATTCACAGAATAACAAAAAGAGTGTTTGTTGAGCATCTACTGTGGGCTAGGCATTGTTCTTAATGCTTTACACATATTAGCTCAGGCTTATCCCAACCCTGTGAGAAAGTACTAGTCTAATACTATCTCTATTATGTATCATTAGGGCAGCTATGGTTTTTTTGTTTTTTATTTGTTTAGTTTCATCTGTCTTATAGGTGTATATTCATCATCTCCCCAAGACATTTTCCAGAATATCTTTTAAAGGCTTGTTTATAAGGACTTCCAACACTTGCAGTTGTGAGATTATACCTCTAAGAATAATCATGAAATTGGTGTTAAATATCCTTGTCTCTTTTATTAACCAATTCTGACAGATGAGCTCTGTAAGCACCTGAAGCATCATTGACAGGAGAGGGGAAGGGTTATTTCAGGCTAATTTGTTTTTCCCAAACAGTCTATTGTAGTTAAAATTAAAGTATTTGAGGGAGCACTCTGTAATATGAGAACCTTTGTAAACACAAATATAAGGCAGCCTTTTCGGAGGAAGAATTTTAGATACGACCTAAACTTATATTTTGGTATTTTAGGTATATAAGTGTCTTATGGAATTTCTTTGATTCTGTGTCTCTCCTACAATTTATATTTTTTAGGTTTCATAATACTCATATCTGATTTCCATGTACATTAGAGCCATTTATTTTAATCTCAGAGATATTTTTCTTTTTTCACTCAACTGTAGGGATTGTTAACAATTTTCTTAATGATAAGCTTAGGAGAGAACTAGACAGGCCCTGTTCTTGCCCTCATTAGAACCTTCTACAGTGTTAAGCTAGACTTACAGGTTTTTTTGTCCTCTCCACTTTTCAGTTACAAATATTATCTGTATTCTTATTCATTACATAGCAAAGGTCTGTGTTTATTTCCAGTATAATTTCAAGCTTAAATTTATGGTATTCGCTCAAATGGGGATCATTGTTCTTTATATAGAAGGCCTTTATTGAGTATTTCTGTTCCTAGAGATTACCAGTTTACAAATTTTTCCACCCCACCAATGTGTTTAAATATGCAAGTTCAAGTAGGTAACGAAAGAGTATAACTCACAATGTTACTTTCTGGGGAAAAACTGCTTTAACCTAGTACAGTGAAGGACTGTGACTCACTTCAAAATCTATTTCAACTCTTTATTCAGTTTTTTTCTGACAATATTAGACTTAATTCTTTGACTTCCCATCATGGCAGATGCAGAGATTCAAAATGGGTTCAAAAATTCAATATAGGATAAAGTCAAGATTCCTTTATTTTACTGTTTAATTCTACATACTTGCCGCACACCTGGGGGTATAATCTTCTGGATACTTAAGGATTGGGAGAGGTTGGTGAAAAAGTAGGTTAAAGCAATCTTGTGATTGAAAGATTACCATTATGTAGAGGTTAATTAACTAATATGATGTATGTAAATCTAAATGTAAATTTTCAACTATAAAGTCAAACAAACCTGCAAATTTCTAGTCAAACCTAGAAATTTCTTTTTGTAATTTCTTGCAAAATAAATACTCCAATGATAATAATATTGGTTATTTACAATTACATAACCATTTGATTTCACATACATTATCTTATTGGATCTTCATACCAACTCTGTGAGAGAAATAGAACAATTGTAATACACCATTTTCTAAGTAAGAAAACTGAAGTACAGAAATTCTAAGTGATTTTGCCCATTGTCGTTGAGTGCTTTAGACAGCCTGGACCCTCCACCTTCTGACTTCACATCTGTTATAGCTTTGGTCATGAGTCCCAGCAAACCTTTACTGTAGCCCTAACTTCTTGAAATCACTCTCTAAGTAACTATTGTCCCTTCCAAGGGGTCCCCAGCTCTACTGAGACTGTGATATAATTCCAGCTTGACTCATTTGTATTCCTTTTTCTGTCTCTGTTCCTATGTGTATCTCTTGTCTCCCTGACTGGTATATCTGTTCCCTTAAAACAGACACTATACCTTATATTTAATCAATGCCGGGCACATAGAAATTCTTGACCCTTTAATTTCCTCAGTGTAGAGTGAGGCCTGCTTGTTCAGCTATAGACTAAGGAGAAAGTGCTGGCCACTGTCCTCTTATCTTCAGGAATTTTAGTAGCTATGGGGAAGGTTAATATTGATAACTGTGGAGACAAGCCCATTAAAGAGCCAGCCCATTTGTAGTACCATGTACTTTTAGTGAGCGCCTTCCTCCAGCTCCTCCCAAAATATGTCCTCTTTTAATTTACGATTGCTCTGTATGCAAAGGTAGTGACAGTGGAAGTTAATCACCATTCCTCTTCGCCAGGTCCTAAAAATAATGACCATTGGAGTGATAACAGCTCTTCTGCCTATTTCAGTATAGTTTCAAAGCCATCTTTTCTTATCTTATTCTTTTTAACCCTTTCAAAAGTCCATTGAGGTAGTTAGGGCAGGGATTACTCACCTCAGTTAATAGAAGAGGGAACTCTAGCTTAGAACAGAGAAATGACTTTTCCAAGATCAGGAAGCTACGTGGTACTTAAATTGAGATTTTTCTGGCTCTTCCAGTTCTCTTTCCATTACTCTACACTGCTTCTGATTGTCAGTGACATTTACCATCATTACTATTTCATTACCAGAGGATTTCAGAGTGAAGGAGGAGAACTCTTTTCAAATGAAAAAATGAAGGCAGCGTGTCTTGAAATTTTGCCTGTGCTTCTTATCCAGCTTAGCTTTGCTTTTATTTGTACTGAAATGAAATAAATTGAGCTAATAGTGACAATTATTTTGATGGATATGATTGAATAGAAATGACAGTCATTGCAGTTTTGCTTTTATTTATTTATTTTATTAATCAGGCCTTCTAGCATTTGTAAAGTACAATGCCAAAATATCTAGGTGCAAAAGCAAACAAACAAAAACCTCTAATGAGACTAAAGGAAAGATAACAATAAAAAAACACATGATTTTTATCTGTGTAATCTATATGACAGTGCACACCATACATGATTGAAAATACCTGGATATTTAGGTGACATCTGCATTTTCCATTCCAGTATTTGTCTTCAGATAATTAGCCTAATTATGACACGTTTGAATTATAGTTAGGACTGACCCACTATCGTGTCTGGTCCCTATGAATTTACAGATATTTGGGTTTCCTCATATATCAGTTTAATTCACACCTCCCCCAAAGTTACAATGAATGCTTTCAGTGTGCTAGTGGATACCCTATTTTATTTCTAATGATAATAAAAGGAACTTCACTGTATATCATCATTACATTAAATGTGTGTCATTTTACTAACACCAAAGAAAAATACCGTCTTTTGGCTATTTAATATTGTTTTAATATTTTTATGCAGACAAAAGTGATATGCATTCATATTTTCCTAAATTTAATTTAAATCTCAAAATAGTTATTTAATATCAGACCCAAAATAAAATTCGATAGAAATAAATATATATTACTTTCATTGTTTTGGCTAAATTTAGTTAGCGTTTTAGATCATAATGGTAATAAAACTGAATGTCTGTGTGCCAGCTACTGTGCTAGGTGCTTTACATATATTATAGACTCATCAGCTATAATGATCTGAAATTGTGGATTAATATTGATTAGAGCATAAATGACATTGTTACCATGTATAGAAATGTGTTTTTGTTTTTTTTTTTAATGCCTTCGGCAAACACTCTTCAAGTACCGTTCAAAATAGATTTATAAAGTACTGCCCTGGGAATTGGGAAATGGAGGTGTTATTCTACTAATCAGAAAAGTAACAGACATGCTGGGGTGGGGAGGTGTATATGATTAGCTTTACTTTAGGCTTGTTACAGTTTCCTGGAGCTCCAGTCTATTGTCTAATGAAAAATAGCCTTGCTGTTGTAACATCTGTATATGGAAAAATTTTCAAATTTTCAAAGCCTTCCTTTGAATGTAATGCCTAAGCTACTAGAGTGAACTTTCTAATCTTGCTTCAGAAATAATAGAAAATACCTGAAAAGTAAAATTTTTTTGTGAAATATGACTTCATTTTGTTTACAAATGGTGTATTCTACTTTTTGCAGATGTGTCTTGCTGAATCAGGGCTCTCTTATCCGTGCCATCGACTTACAGTGGGAAGAAGATCTTCACCTGCACAGACCCGGGAGCAATCCGAAGAGGTAAGCCTGTTTGCTTGCTTTTCATTGAACAGAAGGCCTATCCTCCACTCACATGCCCACTTCCTATTCTTTTTTATCTGCCACAGCAGTGAATAGATAAAGTTAATGTAGCGTGAATAAAGTCTCAGTAAATTCTTAAAGGCAGAAACTTTCCATGCGAGATTATTGCTAATGTGCTCCTTCTTGTTCCGTAAGTTTCATGTTTCAAACAGACAGAATTTGGGTGGATTGGTTGAAATAATTTTTACTTAGAACTGTCAGGTTAACAAAGGAATTTTCTTTGCTGCTGACCATATAGTTCAGTACATTTATTAGGATTCATCCTGAAGGTCTTTTAACTCATTGAGTTGGAGCACCTTCTATGAGCCAGACATTGTCCTCAATACTAGGTAACAAAGATGAATAACAATGTACCTATACCAAGGTGCTCAGTCAAAGGTGATAAATTAGTAAACCAATAATAATGACATAATGTAATAAATGCAGTGATGGCAGTGCATACAGGGTGCTGTAGAAACAAAGAGGAGCAAGGACATTGAACATGTTTATGTATGTGATATGCCTGCATGTGTCTTTGTGGGTCTGAACTATATTAAAAGACAGTATCTTTTCCTTGGCTACAATAGCATTGTGTCCAACCATGACTTTGGTTATAAGGGAATGGGAAAGAGAGCCTGGACATTACAGTTTATCTGTTTTAAAAGTATTTATTAAGCTGCTACTCTGTACTAGGAAAAATCATCACCATGACTTAAAAAGTGCATGCAACAGAGGTCATAAATAAATAGTACAAAAAACTTTATTTATACCAGTGTTTTTTAGGCTAGTACCTGATCCAAGTATTCAAAAGCTTGAGCTCGTCCAGTAAAACCTTTTCCCACTTACATTCTATGCAAAATATGGTTGCAAAATATTTATTTAAACTTATGTATTTTAGACATTCATTATGGAAGCTGCCACAGGACTTCTGCAGCCATCCTCTGAATAAGTACTTATATCGTTTAAATATGTGAAAGAGAAAAGGGACTGCATAAGTGAAGTTCTAGTCTATGATCATCCTGTGAAAATGATAATTTGCTACTCGGTTTTTGGAAATCCACAAAGAACGGAGGTTTTCTTCCTACTACAAATACTACTGTACTGTTTCCTTGAGACTCTAAAAATGTTAATTTCCTTTAAAGAGCCCACACCGTTTTCTCCAGCACTTTATCTCACTAATTCCTCATGAAAGGAAAAATGATAGGGTTTCATTGCTTGGCAGAAGTTGCCAGAAATAATTTATTGAAATATTTCCTTCTAGTGCTTGAGTATATTCTTAATGACTAAAGTACGTTATGCGTCAACTCTTTAATGGATAAATCTGCTAACATTAAAAGGGAGCCAACTAGCTCCACCCAAAATTCTTAATTATTCTATGCTCTGAGATATGACAGTTAACTGTTTCACTTCACTTTATTTCCTTTTTTCACCCTCACCATTATATGTGTTATATGGGCAATCCCTTCAGTGGAAAGAAGTCAATGCCATATATTGAGGACTAGCGTTTTTGAGGCTGGCATACACTTTAGATTAATTATGGAAGAAGGTAGAATAGGGTTAGGAGCTTTGCAAAACTAAAACAGCCACCCTTGGGAATATCTTTAAATCTGATTATCTGGGATGAGTCCATTATTTTTCCTTCCCTGGCTAACTGTAAATACCACTTCCTCCAGGGGACTGGTGAGAAACAGGAAAGAAGCTGTGACTTGGTTTTTATGTTGTCATAGAATTATAAAACTGGAAGGGATTTTTAAAATTTGATTTACACTCCTCCCATCCATTCATCCCTCATTCATTTAAACATTTTTTTAATGTCTTCTTCATGCCAAACATTAGGATCACAGTCTGTGTGCTAAAGGAGCTCACTCAAAATATATCTGTGTTTTATCTCCAATGGCAGGTTTCTGTCCTCATGAGGCAACCAGTTCCATTGTTGAGCATCTCTGTCTGTTGATGTCAACCTTATATTAAATTGGAAACTGTGACCTTGTAGCTTCCACCCAGTGGTTCGGCTTCTTTCTTCTGGTTTTAACCCTTCTCTTATATGACTTCATGTATTTCAAGATAATTACCATTTTGCTATTGACTGTCTTCAGTCTTGAGTTAGGAAGAAGATAATTGAGACCAGCAGTTAAATTCAGGCTTTGAATTTTATGCATTGTGGTTATGTGTTCTTTAACTGGGAGAATTTTGTTTCTTACATCCTCCTTCTAGCCCTGCAAATACATTTTCCTTATGATAATTTAATATTCTCTCTTTTCTTCCCATCCTCCCCTTGCTCCTGAGCCCCCTTTCAATGACCTTCCCATATTTCTGGGTACCTAGATAGGTACCTATCTCTCCTCATCATGGATGCTTGGGTGGGACAGTATAGGGACCCCCTGGACCCAGGTTCCTTAGGAGTTGTCCAATCCTCAGTTGATAGTGGAGGAGCAGGAGGGGTATTCCAAGAATAACAAAAAAAGAAATTTAAAATATAGTTGATGTTAAAACTATTGATTTATATTTTCAGTTACAGAGGTGTCTATTGAATACTTACTATGTGCTAGTCAAATGAATATAAACTGAAAATTTCATATTATATAACTAATGAGAAAAGTGAGATAAGCATAAGATACTAGGGGAGCACATGTATGGGGGGAAGGGTTTTATAACCTTCAGGAATGTTTTTAGGCAAAAGGCTTGTCTGCCTCATCTATCTCTGTAGCCCTAACACCTAGTAAAATGCCTGAGGGGCTTCCCTGGTGGCACAGTGTTTAAGAATCCGTCTGCCAATGCAGGGGACACAGGTTCGAGCCCTGGCCCGGGAAGATCCCACATTCCGCGGAGCAACTAAGCCCATGCACCACAACTACTGAGCCTGCGCTCTAGAGCCTGCGAGCCACAACTACTGGGCCCGCGTGCCACAATTACTGAAGCCCATGTGCCTAGAGCCCATGCTCTACAGCAAAAGAAGCCACCACAATGAGAAGCCCATGCACTGCAACGAAGAGTCGCCCCCACTCGCCACGACTAGAGAAGGTCCTTGTGCAGCAACGAAGACCCAATGTAGCCAAAAATAAAATAAATGAAATAAATAAATTTATAAAAAGCAAAATAAAATAAAATAAAGTACCTGGTATATACCAGCCACAGAATAAATATCTGTGAATGAATATTTTTTAAAAAGAAGAAGGAGCGGAGGGAGGAGGGTACTACAGCAGTTGACATCCAAATCGAATTAAAAGAATGAGTCACAGTCAGACAAATGAAGAAACATGGAAATAGTATTCCATTCCGAGGAAATAGCATGATATAATGTAGTATATGGGGTGACATGAGTGCAGTTTGTTCATGCAAAATAAAGTGGGAGGGGACTTCCCTGGCGGTCCAGTGGTTAAGACTTCGCCTTCCAATGCAGGGGGTGCATGTTCAGTCCCTGGTCAGGGAGTTAAGATCCCACATGCCCTGGGCCAAAAAACCAAAACATAAAAAAAAAAAAAAAAAAGAAGCAATATTGCAACAAATTCAATAAAGACTTTAAAAAAAAGAAGAACTTTGTAAAAAAAAATAAAACTAAAGTGCGAGACAAAGAAAGATAAAAGATGAGACAATGTTGAATAGGTCTTGTATGTCAAGTTGGAAACTTGAACTCTGAGCAGGCACAGAAGGCTTTTAAGTGGGGAATGATTTTTTTTATTTTCCCAAATGGACATTTTAGAGAAAAGCACTTTGCTATGCAGAGGCTAGATGTAAAGGAAGCAAGACTGGAGACAGAGAAATCAGATATGAATCTATTGTGCTAGTACAGGCAGAAGATAATGAGACCCTCAACTAGAACATCACTAGTTTAAAAAAGATAGAAGGAAATGGATTCAGGATATATTTTGAAGGGAAAATCAGTAGGATTGGTAACTGATAGGATCTGTGGGAGAAGGAAGAGGGAGGAGATATGGATATGTAGGTTATGGCTTAAATGACAGAAAAGATTCAATCAGTAGTCATTCGATAAATTCTGATTACATACCTACTCTACACCTGACACTGGCATAAGTGCTGGGAATATGGCTGTGGAAAAAGCACAGTCTTTCTGTAAAGGAGCTTGTACCTATCAAAATGAAATTGAATGCAGATAGTTGCCAAAAATCTGTGTTTCAGTTTTTAAAACTTGTTGAGACAAGTATTTAACTTGTTTGCCTATGGGTACAATGCCACATACTCACCACAGGCAGACAAGCTAAATAATAACTCAGTTCCTCCTGAGCATCTCCATCTGAATGTCCACTACAGATTCACTCTGTATAAAACTGAACTTACCATGTCTCCCCCAAAACCCATCTCCTCACCCTTATTAATGCTCATTGTCAACCCAAGACAAAAATTGTTTATTCCAGTCATAGAGGGACCTGCTATTCTTTGAAACTGTCCCAACTGATCTGATATATCAAGATTTTTATGATCCTTTCCTTTTTGACTGTTCAAATTAGGATATTTTTATGACAGCATCAAATTTTTTACCCTAATTTGTTAGTTGAGGTGTTTGCTATTAGAGTTTATGTTCTGCCCATTATCTTGATCCTACCCCCACTAGCCTCTCCCACAATATGAGAGGGCTAAGGGCTCTCTCTTGCATTTTTATCCTCTCCCTCTCTACTGGTTCCTTCTCTTCATCTTAAGAATATGTTCAGATCTTCTCATCCTAAAAATATATATATATTCCTTCAAACTTAGCTCCCCTTCATGCGTTAGCTCATCTGTTCTTTTTTTTCACAGTCAAGCTTCTTAGAGTAATCTGTACCGGCTGACTCTATTTCTTCATTGTCTATTTACTTAACTCACTACAACGTGGCTTCTTTCTACGGAGTAACTAAAATTGAATTTAACTTTTAGAGACAGATAATAGTTTTTGGGAGATCGGCTAAGATGGCGGAGTAGAAAGACCCTGAGCTCACATCCTCTCACAAGCACACCAGAATCACAACTATTTGCAGAATAACCATTGATGAAGAAGACTGGAACCTACCAGAAAAGATCTCCTCCAACTAAAGACCTAAAGAAGAAACTACAATGAGATGGGTAGGAGGGGCAGACTCATGATATAGTCAAGTCCCATAGTCCCAGGTGGGCGACTCACAAACTGGAGAATAATTACATTGCAGAAGTTCTCCCACAGGAGTAAGTTCTGAGCCCCACGATGAGCTCTCCAGCCCAGGGGTCCTGGTGTGTGCGTGTGTGTATACACACACACACAATGGAATACTACTCAGCCATAAAAAGGAATGAAATTCTACCATTTGCAGTAGCATGGATGGCCTTGGAAGGTATTATGCTAAATGGAATAAGACAGAGAAAGACAAATACTGTATGATATCACTTATGTGTGGAATCTAAAAAATACAACAAACTAGTGAATATAACAAAAAAGAAGCAGACTCACAGATATAGAGAACAAGCTAGGGGTTACCAGTGGGGAGAGGGAAGGGAGGGCCAAGGCAGAGGTAGGGGATTAAGAGGTACAAACTACTACATATAAAATAAGCTACAAGGATATATTATACAACACAGGGAATATAGGTGATATTTTATAATAACTATAAATAGAATATAACCTTTAAAAGTTGTGAACCACTATGTTGTACACCTGTAACATATAATATTGTACATCAACTATACTTCAGTAAAAAGAAGTATGGGACAGGAAAAAATAGTTTTTATAAAATACCATGCTATGCCACCTTTTTTCACTTTCACAGCCAACTCTGTGGGTCACCTTCTACAGTGGTGATGCAATGGTGCTTGCCCAAAGCCATACAGAAAATGGCAAAGTATTCAACACTAGGTCTTTTTTTTTTTTTTTTAACACTAGGTCTTTTGATTATAAATCCAGGTTTCTTTGTTGTGCTGTGTTTTTTTTTTTTTTTGTCATAGTGCCATAACTGTCTCTTTCTTAATTCTCATCCTACTGAATCTGTTTACATTGCTTGTCTCCATTGAGATTTTCTCATACCTTACTTCTCATATTCTTTCTCTTAATTGCCTTTCTAATCTTTGACAGTTAACTTTCCATCTCTTTTACTGTTTCTCTTTCTTCACCAATTGAAATATATATTCTGTAAACTTTTATCCTTATCACTGTCCTTCCTTTATTTTTTAACTGAATGATCTTATTCATTTCTGTAGCCTCTACTATTATTTATCTGCTGATTATTTCAAAATCTAAATCTTTTCTGGGTCTCTTTCTTGAGCTCCTAAAAAGATTTTTTTTTCCAGTTGCCTACTAGATGTTTTTACCTGGATGCCCTACAGCTTCCTCAAATGTATTCTATCTGAGAACTGGCCACAATATGCTTCCTCACCAAACCTGACCTTCCCTACCACTCAGTCACCCAAACTAGAAATTTTGTTTCATATGCCTCTTTCATTTTTTTCATCCTCAAATCTAATTGGTCGACAATTCCTATCAGTTCTACTGAAGTATATTTTAAGCCTGTCCCCTTCATTGAATTCCCACTACTACTAAAGTATAGGCTCTCAAATCCTTTCACTTGGAACATTGAAATAAGTATCTCTTCTCATGTCTTCAAGTCTAATCTGCCATATGCTGCCAAACCACCACAAACACACGTGCATGCGTGCACATGCACATGCAGACACACACACACCCATCAGAATTGTTCCCTTGAACAGTCCTCCGCCTAAAAACCTTTAATGATTTCCCTATTGCCATGAGAGTAAAGTCCAAATACCTTAGTGTACCAATTTAAGGACTACTACAATCTAGTTTCATGAAAACTGTCTGGCCTTATAGCCAGTCCACATTCCTCTTCCATACATAGAGCTGATAATTCAGTTTGTTTTTTGGAATTCTTTATTGATTTTTAAAATATCCAGTTTCTTGCTTGTGTTTTTTCTCTGCCTATAGTACAACTCCCTCCCCACCAATCTTCCATTACATACACTCCACAACACTGATATCTTTTTTAAAGTTATGGGTTAAATATTAGCACTTGCGTCAGGCCTTGCACAGTCTTCTAAAGTAATTAATCACTCTTTCCTTTATTCTCCAATAGTCTTTGCTTATACTTTTATTGTATCTCTTAACACACTGGAAAAGACATATTTGCAACTAAATATAGCTTCCTTTAAAATGGGAACTTCTTGAAATTTGGAACCATGTTTTCTCTCTGTACCCCAAGCTTTTAACCTGGTTCTTTGACATAGTAAGTAGTTGGTGAAAGAAATATCAGCTTCAATTATAAGCTTGTCTTATGCATGTATGAGTTCTAAATTTTTGTCTCAAGCAGTTTGGTTATCATCTTTTCTAAGAAGTTTGCCCTGATTCCTCCCACTCCCAATAATTTAGGTGCTCTCCTCTGAACTTACCTGTCATAACACTTATTGTTAGGTATTATAATTATCTATCTATATCTATATCTATATATATATATTGTATTCCTTGAGAGAACATACACTGTATATCTTTCACTCAAGTCCAGGCAGTGTAGCATTTAGTAGGGTTTATGAATGTATGGTAAATGATAAAGGGAATAAATGAATGCAATAGAGAGCCAAAATAGAATCACTAATTTTTTTTTTTTTTTTTTTTTCGGTACGCGGGCCTCTCACTGTTGTGGTCTCTCCCGTTGCGGAGCACAGGCTCCGGACGCGCAGGCTCAGCGGCCATGGCTCACAGGCCCAGCCACTCCGCGGCATGTGGGATCTTCCCAGACCGGGGCACGAACTCGTGTCCCCTGCATCGGCAGGCGGACTCTCAACCACTGCACCACCAGGGAAGCCCAGAATCACTAATTTTTTTCCCTTTTAAAAATTTTTGAATAAATAGCTTCTCTGGTTTTAAAGAATTTTAGAGCAACCATGACTGAACCAAGAGATTATCTATTCTCATCAGCAAACATTAATGAAAAAAGATTGTTTATCTCATTTTTTAGAAAAAGATTTTCCTAACCTGTTAGATGGCTGATAAGAAAGAGATTGGGAGTTCCTTATACATAATTAAGTAGCTCATTCTTGCAGATACTTCAATAATTCATATTCAAAATATACTTTTTTTCAACAAAATCGGCTTTTTAGATACCTCCCTTTGAAGATGTTGTTGTAGGATTTTGTTTTCTGGGATCTTAAGACAGTTGGGAATTCTGTACTTTGTGAAGACTAAATAATGTGTTACATAGGCACAAAATTAAAATCACTGTCCTAGTCCTCTTATTATGGAAAGGGGCTATTATTTGACTGAAAGCTGGATTAGAAGAAAGAGGATAGATGTGGGGGAGTAAGGTAAAAGCAGTGAGAAAAAAAAAGATGATATATAGAACAGTTCCTTTCTTTTTCATCCCTGTGTCTTCCAAACCTTAATCTAATGCCTCTTTAAGGGAGGGTGAGTACTAGGCAAGACTAAGTGAAGGCTGAGATGATAGCCTAGCTGACAAAAGATGTGAGAAAGTTTGTCATACTGGACTTTTGTTTCTTTCCACTTGCCTGCAAACCTGGCTAAGTATCCTAAAGGAATGTGTAGTGTACCTTTTAGATCCTGAGCCTTTACCCATTTAAGAATTCAAAGGAAGTTCATGCTCCAGATATTTGCCTACCTGAAACAGATGGAATTCAAGTACAGTTATAGTCCTAGTAAATGTGTTATTTTGAAGGGGAGGCTCCTTCACTGTTTTGAAATGAGAAAGGGTTTTGAATTTTTATGCTGTTGAATTGCTGAAATCAAGAGGAGGTCTTGGCTCTACAAAGCAAAACACTAAAGTAGCATTAGGAGTACAAGTAGAACCAAGGCTTCTGTGAGAAATAGTGGTATAGTCAGAATAGCAGATAGGTGCTTAGGGCAAGGACCATTCATTTTTATTCATCCAGTAAGTATATGTACATTTCCTTCTCTATTCAAACCATTGGGAAAACTGTCTTTAAGGTAAGAGGGAAAATGTTAACAATTATGGGCATTAATGCTTGGTTATGCCCAAGGAGGAAGTGCTAAGCCTGCTGAGTTATATGGAGTAAATATCTTGCCTTCCTTATTGGGAGCTGTTAGACTCACTAGATTAATAGTTTTAAAAATTGTTCCGTAATATCCTGAGAGCCTTCAGAGGTACCCCAGCTATCAAAGGGATGTGAGGAAGAAAAGGCCAAGGCCAGGAGCATTAGGCTACTTGTTGCCCTCTCCCTGCATCAACCAGAGTGGCCTTACTTTTATTGTATGCACTATAATTTTACATAATATTTTGCTTGGGGCTAGGGGAGGGAGGTAACTCTGTGAAAAGAAATTTGAAAACTGTTAGTGAGAGATCTTTAAAATCCCTTCCAGCTTTAAAATCTATGACTCTATGACTGACTGAACTCTAACATCCCCTCTAACCAAGTTTCATGAGTGTTTGATTCTGAGTTTCTTTTAATGCATTTTCATAATTTAGGTACATAGCAACATATTTTGAAAGATAGAAATTTCATTTATTCAGTGGTCTTTGTAGACTTTATTTATTAAACATGGTATAGATAGGCACTTAGCCAGATACCTTGCTGGGACCCCCTTCTTATCCAAGACATTAATATTTGTCAGTATTCACAACTCAGTTCAAATGTTTGAAATCTCAGTATTTTTGAAATCCCATTCTAACTTAGAGATCAGGAGCCAAGTTCATATTTTGAAACTGATGTTTTTCATTGTACTACCTTATATCTCAATGGACGTTGCTGAAAACAAAATAAACAGAGCATATTTATTAGTGCCCAGCATGTAGTAAATTCTCAGTAAATGTTTATTGAATTGAAGCATCATTATTACATCTCATATTTAATGGCCTTCGGTTTACAAAGAGCTTTCGTATATAGTGTATTTCATGTTATCTTCCAATAACACGTGGGGATAGTGTACCATATTTCACTAATGAGAAATTTGAAAACCATTGCAGTAGGGAAGAGGCAAATTTTTAAATGCTACCATTACTTCTGCCCAAAAGTTTAGACTACCATGAGCTTTTTGAAAGACTCGTATAGCTTATTTATCTCTGACCTCTTAATTGTACCCATTTCTTCATTTATTGAGCGAATATTTCTTGAGCACCTAATTGTATACCATAGGCTGGGGGTAAAACAGATAAAAATCCCAGTCTTCATTGAGCTTGTAAGCATTCTTCTTTTTCACTCAGGCTCCAGCCTTTAGTCTAGGGGTATCACAGCAAGATTAGAAATATATGTAAGCCTTAAAATGAGAAATATTAAGCTTCACTCTAGCAAATAGCTTCTTATTTAATAAAACTTTTATAATGCTAATGTCCTATTGTAATTACATAATTTATATTTTGGAATTTGATTTCCTAAAGTCAGTATGAAACTAATCATAGGACTTTCCTTAAATAGCAAAGCACCGATGTTCATATGGTTAGTGATAGTGATGGAGATGACTTTGAAGATGCTTCCGAATTTGGGGTGGATGATGGAGAAGTATTCGGCATGGCGTCATCTGCCTTGAGGAAATCTCCAATGAGTGAGTATTAATAGCTCTTTGGGTCCAGCATTATAATTCTCCCTCCTAGTGCAGAAACTTATGAGGAACAATGAACTTAAAAATCTCTTACTGACTTTCAGGTTTGGAGAGAGAAAATATAGGAAGTAGACATTATTCATAGGAACTAGAGCCTCTTGAATTTTGATCTTAAGCCCAACCATTCCCAGTACTTTAGTAAAATTCATTAAAAACTCAAGGGAATGTAACTTTTGTTTCACACGTATAATTAGCTATGAGTTTATCTCTTTACTTTAAACCCAGAAATTGATAAACAAAATAGCTGTACTTTTTGTGACTGTACTTGTCACCACACATCTTATTGGAGATATCAGTTTTATCAGTAGTTATATTACTTTTCCATTCACTGGTACCCATCTTTGGAAGGAAAGAAGTAAACTAAATGTGCCATCTCCCTCACCTGCACCTGACAAGATGCATAGTATAGGATCGTAAGTGGTGCTACATAATAGTCATACAAAATGACTATTAAAATAAGTCCATAAATGGCTCATTTACTCTGTGAAATTAGGGGACATTCACGGGCAGAAATAGATGTGATATTTACATAAAATGACTATTTTCCTGATTAATAAAGTCTTTAGAATAATTTGAGAACTTTTTATATAATTTAATCATAAGATGTCATTTCAAGCATAATTGATGACTGGCACATATTTTCAACATCTAGCAGGATTGTATCAGCTGGTTTTCAAAAATTTATGAGCTTGAAAATTTTTTGAGGTTCTTTTTTAAGGTTTGATGAAATCTTCTAATGTATGTCGAGTTAAAATGTCTCCTCAGATGTATCACAGAAACTAAAATTTAATTCCTCTTTATTGATTAAATATATTTCTTATATGTGGGATTAGATGTTATGTGGTTTGTTTTTTGTGTCTATTTGTTTTGGTTTTTTGTTTTTGTTTTTTCTTTTGTTTGTTTTTTAGTGCCAGAAAACGCAGAAAATGAAGGAGATGCCTTATTACAATTTACAGCAGAGTTTTCTTCAAGGTAGGGTTAGGACATTAACTATATAAAATTGATGTTCTTTTAATGCTACTGTGATTTTTCTGGAGCAACTTTAATCCTAGATTGTTTTCAGTTTCTTCTTAAAGTATTCAAAGGATACATTTATCAATATATATAGTCCTAATAGTGAATACAGAGTATTCAAGTCAGATAACTAGTAAACTGTGCCGCTTCAGAGATGTATTTATCTTCTCTCTATATCTTTATAGAAGCATAATAAATGGATTACTAATTTAATATCTTGACTATATTTCCAAAAGGACTAGGTTATAGGATACTAAGTTTTAGTATATCCTGGGACAAACAAAATTTTTTTTTTTTTTTTTTTTTTTTTTTTTTTGCGGTACGCGGGCCTCTCACTGTTTTGGCCTCCCTTTGCGGAGCACAGGCTCCAGACGCGCAGGCTCAGCAGCCATGGCTCACGGGCCCAGCCACTCCGCGGCATGTGGGATCTTCCTGGACCGGGCACGAACCCGTGTCCCCTTCATCAGCAGGCGGACTCTCAACCACTGCGCCACCAGGGAAGCCCCAAACAAAATATTTAAAAGGAATATTGAATAAAAAAATAATTTAAAAATGATATAAGTGAATTTTTTCTTTTAATTTTTGTTTTGGAATCATTTAGCATTTCTTCTTTTAATAGTGTAATATAAAATTTTCTATGCATTTGAGATTCACCTAGAGATGTTTAAAAAGATTTAAATATTTAAACCTAAATTTTCATGTAAACAATATTTCTCTTTAGTTCTATTTTCTGATATAATGTAATTTGGAAACTTAGCAAGGAACCATTTTTTCCCTCTGTGTTAGAGAATAAATGAACTAAAATGGAAAGTTAAGGCTACTGTAACTAGGAAAATCTTAGGGAAGTGGGTAACCAGGAATTGCTACTTGTAAATGGCATGGTTTCATAGCACTCATTAAGTCCATTTGCTAGATGTACTTAAAATTCCAGTGTTCTGATATATCGGTATAGGCCAAGAAGAGTTCAAAAAGCTAATGAAGCCCATTCCTAACCCTTTAAAGAAATGTTTTAATGTTTTGTCTATACTTAAGAGACATTAGCCCCAACATTTACTTAAAACTCATTGGTTAGACTTGTGAAATTTGAAGTAAATTTGAAATGTATTTTAATTAATAGACACAATTTTTCCTATAGATATGGTGACTGCCATCCTGTATTTTTTATTGGCTCATTAGAAGCAACTTTTCAAGAGGCCTTCTATGTGAAAGCCCGAGATGTAAGTGGAATCTTACCTTTTCTGATTAAAAAGTATATCCCATAGGTTTACCACCAGGCCTGAGGCAATGCTTGATGTTTTCTGTTTTTTTCAGATTGAAGACTTGATTTTGTTTCTGGTTCATCTACTAACCTAATCATCACCAAGCTGCCCATTTCAGAGGGGCAGTAGTATGATAGGGTACTGCTAGCTTTTACAAAAGTCTTTGTCAAGCTCTGAAACGGGGTTTTTTTTTTAGGGGGTGAAAGGAGTGGACATGCTTAGAAGGGACCAGGCTACGTGTTCGTATTCTTTTCAGTTATGTGATTGACAGTTTCTTGCTAAATGATTTGTCCTTCAGTCTTTTCCCCAAATGATTATTCCATCTAATAGTATATATCTTATAACTGTAGTATTTTTTCCTAAAAGTCATTTTAGACAAGAAAAAGATTTTTCCTTAAATATAGAAATGGGTCGTGTGATCTTGAAATCAAGTAGATCCAAGTATGTAACAAGAAATCAGAAGTTGCATTTTGAGCGTGAAGATTCTGTGTGGTTGCTCTATTTATATGTTGACACTGTAGTCGAGACCCCAGTTATCTGGCTCCTGCCTATCTTTACAGCTTCAGCTCTTCCCATTTCCTGCCTTACACTTAATAAATCTTGCAGTAGTGTGCCATTTGTACTTCCCCATAATCTAACTCTTTTTTCATGCTGCCCCATTGTCAGGAATACCTTTCATCCTGCTCGTTACCTGGTTGACTCCTGCTCTTCCACACCCACCCTTTAGTACTTTGCAATGATAACACATTGCTTTTAATTATCCATTCTCTCTCTTTTATATATATGTCTTCTCAAGAGATTTGATTTTCTTTTTGGCAGTGACGATGTACCTTACATCCCTACACATAGTAAATACTCTGTATGTTTAATGAATGAAGGAAAAAAGAGAGAGGAAGGAAGGAATAAGGTGTAGGTAGAGTTAGAGGGAAAGTTATTGGAATTAAAGAGGACAAAGGATTTTGAGAATAGAGTGCAAGGATGCCTCTGCAATTTCTAGTTTCTACTTATGTTAAGCTCTGACCTAAACTCTGACTTAAAGAAAGAAAAATTCATTTTAAACAGATTTTAAAAATTGAATTCCAAGACAATAATTAGTGATCAAGCTTAGATCTATCATTGATAGTTCAATGAAGTAGATTAAGAAACATAAACTGTTCTCTACCCTAAGAATAGTGGAATATCCCATTGTAAAGGCAATTTTAAACATCTATTTTTTAACTATTAAATCTATATTAAATGGATTTTATTTTTGAAGAAATACATATTTATGGTAATACAGGTTTATAGTTTCCATAAATACAGGTTTATGGAAGATACTGAAAAGCTAAAAGAATATATTCTAACACAGATTAACTTTATATGTTCTTTCCATATATTTATTATTTATTTCATTGAGCGCACATGCATATTTAATATAAAATTGGTCATGTTAAAATCCTGTTAAAACAGCTTATCTTCACCTTTTAATATTATATAATCATTTACTTAATTATATTTTATAATATTTTAACTTTTATTAAAACAATTTTTAATACAGAAAAAGTAAAGGAGTAGTACAATAAGCACTAAATCCCTTATACCTAGATTTAACAATTACTAAAATTTTTCCATATTTGCTTCTTCTATATACAGGGCATCCCGAAGTTTTAATGGAGCTTTAGCAATTAAACTTTTGAAGTTATTAAAACTTAAACTGCATAAAACATTTAGGATACTCTTATATATTCATTATTTTTTGCTAAGCCATTTCAAAGTGAATCACAGACATCATATTTTACCCCTAAAAACATCTGCATGCACTTTCCAAAAATAATGACATTCCCCTACAGAATCACAATACCATTGTCACATGTAACATACTAACAATAATTTCCTAATGTCATCTAGTATCCAGTGCATATTCAAAGTTCCCCAGTTGGCTCTTTTTTTGAAAACCGTGATCCACTCAAGGATCACAAATTACATTTGGTTGTTAGATTTCTTAAATCCTTTTAAGCAGACACCTGCTTTTTTCCCCCACCCACCCCTTTTTATGACATTTGCTTTGTGAAGGAATCATGCTGGATGACTTACAGATTGTTCCAGATTCTGGATTTGTGTGATTGTTTCCTTGTGATATGATTTAACTTGTTCCTTTATCTCTGTATTTCCTGAGAAATGGCTATTAAGTCTAAAAGCTTTGTTAGATTCAGGTCAATTTTTTTGTTGTTGTTGCAAGAATGCTTTGTAAGTAATGCTGAATACTTTATTATAACAGGATTTCTAATGGTTATTAAGTCTCTCATTGTACAGCAATGTTATTATATTTAAACAATCACTTATTGTTGCACATAAATATGTTTGAAAGAGTAATTATAGCTTTAAAATAATCTATTTTTCAATTCATTCCTGGATAAGAATGTATTTGGGATTAATTCGTCTCTGCTTTTCCAGTAAGATTGCTAAGCAGTTGAAGTAACCAGAAGATGTGAGGGCCTTTTATAACCTAAATATAGCTCCCAAATAAGCATAGACATCTTTTAAATTCCATTTAAAAAGCTACTGTAAACATTATAACTTTGTGACAATACATTGTTTAAATATACAGTATATAATAGACGAAAGAACTTTTTATTGAGTGTCTTTGTATAGTAAATTGGCATTTGGATTTATTCAGACTGATGATTCCCAGAGGAGCGTAAACTCTTATTAACTTCTGGGTATTTCTAATGAAACAATTGATTGTTTGCTTTTGATGAGTGTGTTGGTATTTTAACAACTGGAAATCATTGGTTCATGTGTTTTGTTTCATATTAGATTGATACCCAAATCCACTGACCTATTTGGACTCCTAAACTGTCTTTATATTTTTCCCCTTGTCCAGGGCTTTTTTCTTTCCTTTTTTCTCTTTCCCAAGTTAAAGATCAATAACAGTTTATGTATCATTTATTACATTGCCCTAAACTTAAGTAAAATTCATCCACAGAATGGGTAAATTATTCAAAATTAGATCTAAGCAGGGACATTTATTATAGTCATCAACCAAATTATATACATCTCCTTTCAAAAATAGAGAGGACTGTATAGAAAGTATAGAAATAGCACTGCTACTTTAGATTTATATTGTGCTCTGTGGTTTATGAAGCTTCTTCCTATGCATATCTCATTTGAACCCCACAGCAAACCAGTGAGATGGGGATATATAATATCAATATTCTCATTGTAGAGATGAGGAAACTCAGAAAAGCTACATGACTTAACCAAAGACAAATCAAGGGTAAGTAGTGGAGGCCAAATGAAAGTGCAGGTGTTCCAACACATGTAAGTGTGTTTTACACTATACCACCTTACTTCCAGAAGCTTTTCAGTGCTAACTGCTATACTACAGGATTCGATCCTCAAACTTCATCTCTCCTTTTCAGACTGTACATTTGAGAGTGAAAACAAATCGTTTTCAATATTTTTTTTAAAACTTCTGAATGAATCATTTTTAAGAAAACAGTTTGCTGATGTTCAAATATTTTAAGGCAAGAATGACCGATACTCTGCCATTGTTACTAAATTTCTTTCGTCTTAAACATCGCATGTTTAATTTAAACTGTGGGAGGCACATTAATTTTACCAGGGCAACAGATGAGCCTTGAGTACCAGCATTCTTCACTTGAAGTGAGAAATTGAGTTCCAAGAGTAAATAAAAACAAGATTGAAGGTTTAAATCCTCTGCTAGGCTTTTTGAACTTATATACTCATTAAATGTTTATTGGAGTGGTGGGATTACAAAGGATTTGGGGAGCTTCATCAACTGGTATATAGTTAATCACTAAGTAAAACACTACATTTGATAAAGTGTTTCTCACGATGCCACATTCAATCCATCTTAATGAAAACTGCTTCAGACTGATTTCATTTGAGAGCACTTGGTGAGAGCACTCATAGTTTTTTCTGCCTTTTTCATGAGGAATTTACAATACTGTTCAAAGCAGAGCTCCAACTTCAGTGAAACAGGTATTCTAAGTTCTTGTGTTTAAGTATATTGTGACAAAGTTTCGACTTCTGGCAGTGGGTTGATCAGTTTTATGATCTTCTCCCTTGCCCTTAACTATTAGGGATGTTCATTGAGTTGAAGGCCATGAATATGTATCATATGCCTATTAAGGACCTAGGATGTAGAGGTTTCCTGCCCTTGACATGTTCACAGTCTAGTAGGGATGATAAGACAATATAAATAGTTCCATATAGTGTAACATGCTATGGAAGCAAAGAGGAGAGGTACTTCATCTGCCTTAGAATTCAGGGAGATTTCTTGAGGAGGTATCTCTGACCTGAATCTTAGAAGATAAATGAAACTTAGGCAAATAACAGAATTCTAAACAGAAGGAAGGTCAAAAGCAAAGTCCAGAAGATTACAATTGAGGGAATTAAAACCAAAAAAATTAAGACAGAGAGCAAAAAAATGCAAGACAGAGAGTTGGATTGCATGGTATGATGAGGCTGGGAACATCAACAGGAGCATGGAGGGGACTGTGATGCCCTGGCATTACCTGGCATTTAAAAATATTTGTTGAATGAACCTTATATTTTATCTTTAGGTAAGTAAGAGCCAGTGGTTAGCTTCCTTAATTATGTGCAGAAGAGTTACCACTGGCCACACCATGATTCCCTGGGACTTTCTTAAAGAGGTTTTCTTTTTTCTCCTTAGAGTCTCCGCACCTCTCAGTTCTGCTGTCCCTGAGTTCTCTTCACAACAAAAAGTACTCTAGAGAATGATTAGACATTTGTAGTAACTGAAAATCAACAGCAATAAAAATCCCAGTGCCAGGGTTTATGTCCCATGGGAAGGATTGTTCCTATCCCAGCAGCCCTTTGGAAGACTGGGCTTTGATATCAGTAATCCTGTTACACCTCCTTAGATTTTCACTTCACACCCAGTGCTGTTTCCAAATATTATACATAAATTAAGGAAACTAGTGCTTTACATCTTGATTTCCCACTTAGTAACTCTGTTCCCAAACAAGTAATGAGCCTGTTTCTAATCTAGGGGGAAAAAAAGATGATAATACATATCTACTTTATGTGGTTGTTTTGAGGATTAAATGAGATCTATTCATAAATGCACCCAGCATCATGGCTAAGGTGCTTTTTAAACAGTTTTGGACAAATTTGAGAAATGTTTATAAAGTAACAAAATTGATTGTTCATGAACTAGCTCTAAGAACAGTTCCACAGAGGGATTTTGAGAACCCATTTGAGCATTTATGGCACTGAGATGAATGCTTTGCTTTTAACAGTGCTTGTTCATTATCAAGTTTTATTACATTCATTTTTAAAAATCAACCCATTTTAAAGTAGTGCTATTTCTACTTCCTCAGGTTAAAAGAAACCTAAATAACCATCACTGGTCAATATTTGTTAGGCAAAATAAGCTCTATACAAATCGGAAGCCACAACTGCAGTTGGTGAGTTTCTAGCACTCCATCATCCAGAAAAATCAGGCAAACAAACCTATTTGTGCTTTGGAAAATATGCCCAGTCTGTTCATCTTGTCTTTGTTGTCTTTTCAATTTAAATTCCTTAAAGGCAGACAGTGTCTTTAGAGTAATTTTTTATGACAGCTAGGACGGCATCCTGCACATGTGTGAGATAAGAACTATGACGCTAATATAATGTTTTGAAATGTGTTTTCATTATACAAATAAAATATTTTTTGAAAAGAAAAGAATACAGATGCATTTAAAGTCGAAAAATGCATCGCGTCATAATCCCAAACCTGAAAATAACCACTATTAAATGTTTTTACTTTTAAATGTGATTTTTTGAAAAAGTCTCCAAACATATATATCAGTAAAAAAGTTAAGTTTTATATAAGTGCAACCATACCAAATATACTGTTCTGTAATTAGATATTTCCACTAAACAGTATATTGTTAGCATCATATTTAGAATTTGCCTCTAATTCTCCAACTGAGTAATCAGATCTACCTAATTAAAATTGTAAAAATCTTTAATGTTTATAATACAATTATTTTTTAGTTAATAATTAAGTTAGTTTTAAGATATGCTGCTGTGTAAAACATTCTCAATTTACTGCTATTCACCATTTTTTTGAGGACCATATAACCATATTTGAAAAACAATATAGGTAAAATTTATTAAAATATCAAAAACAAGGCTGATTTTTTTTAGTAGACTTTATTCATATTTGTATTATTTCTCTCAAAGAGCCCTCCCTGTCCCTAGAAAGTATTTGTTATTCATATTACCTGTTTTTAAAGGATAAAAAGCTAAATTGGATCCCTTAAGTATTCCATCTGTAAATTCAAGAAGTTTGTTCCATATCTAATCTTAAACATTTTCACTTAAAGATAAAAGGCATGGTAGAAAGAGAAATAATCGGAATTCCTATATTTGAATTCTGAGTCCCCATTTACTTGCTGTGTGCTATTAAAACTAGGTTACTTAATCTCTCTGAGCATCAATTTAAAAATTTGTATTGTAGTACATACCTCACAGGGTTAACAAGCAATTAATATAAGTAAAATGTCTTCAATATGTATGTGAAACAGCTTTAAGATTGTTTGCTTATAGTAGATGGACATTGAATAAATCAGGCAGATTTGGATTTGAACTGGACCCTGATACTGACTAGCTATATAAGCCTCCATTTTATTTTCTCTGAAATGGAGATTAAAATATCTTGGCAATTAACCCACCTTGGAATAATGACCCTTACCTTAACAGTAACCAAGTTATTCAGATGCACATGTTAGAGAAGATGAGTGGGCCTGCATAATTGTTACATGTAAAGGAGCAGCAGGAAATAGGACTAAAATAGAGAAATAGATTGGAATTTCATCATGGAAATCCCTGAATGCCAGGTAAAGACTTTTGTTATTGTTAGGTAATGGTTAGCTTTTGAAAGTTCTGAAGAAGAGGGTGACACTGTCAGAGGAATAAGTAATGTGGTGGCAGTTTGTAGGATGGTTAGGAGGGGAGAAATTCGTGGCAGAGACTGAGCAACTGTGTGCGTTTGTATATGTGTAATTGTGGAGTGTCAGGCGATGATTAGAAAATCATAGTATGATAATAGCACAGTGTAGTTTACAAACTTTTTGCCTCCTACATTTCACAGCCTGTTAGCTTTTGTATACCTTTTTATACATGTGTATCTTCTAGTATCCTGTTTCTCCCACACCCTTCTTGGAGTACCTAACAAAACAGAGAATAATACTGTTTTTGTCATAGACCTACAGTAATGTGTTTTGACCTTTCTTTCCTCTGTGAAGCATTTCAGTAGAATCTGTTGGTTTTATATTTGCTTTGTCATTTACAATCGTTTATAAATAACTGTATTAAGAAAATCAGAATATTTCTGATGTTAAGTAGTGCCTAGTATCTTTATTAAAGATATTGGAAACTTAATTTCTCTAGCATATACATTTATGAAGAACTCTAAAAATCAATAAAAAGAAGACAACAACCCAATATGGGCAAGCAATATAAGTAAATATTTCACAGAAAAGGAAAGTAAAAACAGTTTGCTATAACAGCCAATCACTTGAGCTTCCAATTTCCTTATTCATAGAAACTTTAGACACATGTTTATCTTCCTCAAAGGTATTTTATAACCTGAGTATTACCATTTGAACAATGAAAACTGATAAAGCTCTGTACCCAGTGAACATGTGTCAACTTATTTTATGAAGAGAGTTTGATTTTGCTTTAGGCTTTTCAGTTTGTTTGCTTGTTTAACCTGTGACTTTCATATGAGAGTTCTCCCTTTGTGAGACTCAAGTACATCTGTGTCCTCAAGAGTGCCATTCCAACATCTGCTTCAGGAAGTGAGAGGAAGAAGGTACCATCCTGGCGTCTCCTCATCTTCAGTAGCTGGCTGTTTCCTTTTGGAACCTCTCTAGTTGGTTGCTACCTGTTGGTCCCTAAACTCAGCTTTGGGAGACAAAAAAGGCAAAGTGTCACAATTCTTTCCAAAATCCATCTGCACTCTGGTTCTTCACTCTTCAAAAATTACTAGCTTGGAGTTCTTTGAACACATCAGGCCATTGACAGCACAGGGCCTTTCCCAACCTTTTCTCTTTGCTTTTCCTCTTTTTCACTCTTCTTTTCCTCACTATCACCTAAATTTAGAATTCAGCTCAAGTATCACCTTCATAAAGAAGCAGCCAATCTGTTGTTCATGCCTAGACCCTAGGACCACCTCTATTATAGCAGTCATGTCATCACTGCCATCTAGACAGAGTGTTGGACTTCCAGAACTGGGTCACCCAAGGCACAGAAAAGAGAAGTAGCTTTCCCAAGGTTGCACAGGTGGGTGGTGGCAAAGCAGGAATTTGAATCCAGACAATGTAGCTTCATGCTGCCCTGCCTCTATTCTTACAGTGTGCTTATCTTGAGTCATGGTTGGGTGCTGGGCTGGACCTATGAATATCCATATACAGGAACAGGATTGTGGAAATGGGCAGTGTACTAGGATGATCCTATTTAGAGCCTGGATTTAAAACAATAAATAAAACAGCTACAAAGGACATTTTGAGGTACTGGGGAAATTTGAATATGGACTCTGTATTAGATGATTATAGCAATATTAAATTTTAAATATTGTAAACAATATTAAATGTCTTAGGTGTGATTAAAGAAATTATGGTTATGTAAGGGAATGTCCTTATTTCTTAGGAGACAGACACTAAAGTAGGGTGGAGGTGTCATGATATGTGCAACTTTAAATGTTTCAGGGAAAGAAGCATAAAAAGAATGATAGAGCAAATATGGCAAACTGTTAATAATTGATAAATCTAGGTAAAATGTAAAAGAGTGTTTATTGTTGTATCAGTGTATCTGTTGTTTGTGTCAGTAAACCACCCCCAAGCTTAAAAGAAAAGAACAGCGATAATTCTGATTATTATGGTGATGATAATGATGATAGAAAAGGAGAAGGGAAACTGAAAGAGGAGAAATAAAATCAGCTCCCAATTTATACAAAGGAAATTATTTTTAATTTATTTTAATTCTTATACTGAAAAAACTATGATATACCATTTCTAGAAATCATTGGTCATATCAACTTCAAAATCATTGAACACACAGATTATAGATGTTCTCGTACTTAAAATGAAACTAGACAACTTCCTTTTCAGTCCATCAGCAAATATTTTCTAAGCGTCTGCTCTGTGCCTGGCTTATTTTGAGACATAGCCAGCTCATTTCTTCCAGCTCTAATGTTCTGTGGTTCTGTGATGCTAAGTGTCTAAATACAATAGCTACTGTAGCTCAAGGCCAAGTCACACTGGTTGCTGTCAGCTTGGCACTTCCTAAGCATCAACTCGGTACCTTAGCTCCTGGGTTTGAATGTGAAGATTAGTGAGGCCCTGAAGGCACAGACACAATGAAGCATCCCAAACACTATGGCCAGCAGGAGAAATGAAGGAGCTGTATAATCTTTCATACATTTTCATGGCTATCATTTCTCTTGAAATGGCTTTCAAATCCTTTATTTTGCATGGATAGTTCCAGAATCTTGATCCTAACAGCTGCATTTTACTTGGCACCTACTATGGGCCAGGCATTGTAAATAAGCACTTTACCTACTTTATCCACAATTGTTACAACACCCATCTAACCCCCACAGTCACACAGCTGGTGAGTGGCAAAACCGGGTTTAGCACAGAGCTTTCTGTTATTTTAATGCTTGGAGACTTTCCTTTAACTGTTAACCAAAACCTAGATCACAAAGAGGGAGTCTGAGGAGAGTATAGCTGGGCTGCTTGCCTTTGTCGTCAGCCAGACTTACACCTCTCTGCCAAATTAGGAAGGACAAATAAAATGTAGGGTTTTTTAATGCCCCAATCTTATTGCTTCTCATATGATACTGCAATTAACTCTTTGCTTTCTCCATACACCACCCCCTCCCCACCCCCAACTCTTAGAGAGCAAGGGAACTTTGTTTTATTCATCTTTGTATTCTCAATGCCTAACACATAGGCACTCTGTAAATGTTATTGAACTAAATTATTAATGGGCCAAAGGGAAAAATGGTTATAGTAATGGAAAACAAAACATTTTCCTATGCTTTTTCTATGTACTAGATGCGCTTTCTTCACAAAAGCAGTTTTCTGATATGCTGAACCCAGTTCTCACTGTTTTGGACTATGTTTAGTTGAGCTCAATAAAGTAATCAGAAATCTGAGTCTGGGGTTCATTTAGGTGTGCCTATAATTTAATCAGAGATTTATGTAGCCCAAATTTAGTATCATTTGCGTATTATTGAGCCTTTATATTTTGCTTATTTTTACTGTCATAATAGCAGAAGAAAAATTTTTGTTGAAAGCTTACTGTGTTTGAGAGAAAAGATTATTTTAAGATTATTCAGTTTCTCTTTTGAAAGCTACTGTGGGAGTACCCCTAACCTGAAGATCCTTTTCTGATACTCTTTGTATCATCTCCTTTCTCACAGTTTAGAGCTTAAAGTGAGAATTTTTTTTTAAGTGTGTTTTCCTGGCATCTCATGTTTAACAGTGTCAGGGGTTTGTGTCCCTAGAACGAAAACTGTTTCTCCAGAGCCTTTTTTCTCTCAGCTTCTAGTGAAAAGAGGGGTGAGGCGAGCCAGTCGCTTACCACAAAGCAATGCCACCACAAAGGAAAGATTAAGGGTTTAGAGAGAGGTCAATGTGGGTTTTTCTCTAACTAAACACTTTCCTAAAGTTTCCTTGTGGAAAAATAATGAAGTCATCTCAGAGTTTTTAAAGAATTTTTATTTCTTTTTCACCGTCTGCATTCGCTTGTCTTCTCAGCATGGATGTTTAATCTTCCTAGGCTTTGTGAATTGGCCCAAATGAATAAGTGGTGAGCTGTCTCTCTAGGAGCTAGAGGCTTATTCTAAGGGCCTAATCACTGAGTAAACACATCTTTGCCCTCCCTCTCACAACTGCGATATAATAGTCAGATTCTAGCACAGTAACCTGGATATTGCAGGGACCAATGCTTTGAAATGCAGAACGGTTGATCCTCCAAAACAGTGCCTGATCTTCGCCTACCTCTTTCTTCTTTTTTAAATTAAATATTGCCAAAGAGATGCTGTTTTATTGCTTGATATTGTGCATTAGTGCCCTGGATTTCCAAGTTTAGTTTCAGTCAACACTGTCAGCTGCACGTATAGGGAACTCTCCATGTTGGGTTTCCTAGTAGCCTCTTCAGCACATGTGTGTTTGGTTTGGAAGAGCATTTAAATTAAATCAGTGAGATAGCAATGTAAATCGCTAATCTCTTTCCCAAAGTCTAAATATTCCATTGCAGTGTTCTTGAGAGAAATAGGCATTTTAAAGATTTAGCCATTGCTATTCTTTGGTTAGAAATATGCTGATTCAAAAGTGGACAGCTCTCTTGTTCCCAGTGTCTCATTAAAGGTAGTTGCTGAGATACGATCAAGCAGAATTAAAGGTTGATATCCCCCTGTCTATTGGGCCAGAGAGCTTCTAAGAAGAGGAGCTCTGAATTTGTTAGTGCTGCCAGGTTCACGTTCCTTTCCCTAAAGCAGCAGATTTCTAGATTTGTTTACTAAGAGTGATTTGGCATTGCTGCTACCATTTGGTGTCTTTTTTGCCAGAGTGCTATGGTTGATATCAGCATTCATGTTTCTTTCCTCAAACATGCTGAGACCTGTGCTAACTTAGGGATACAAAGAAGACTGAAAGAGACCTGGTTCTCACCCTTGAGAAACTTTGTCTAGAGGGGAAACTGGTAAACAATTGTAATACTAAAATAGAAGAGATAGAGGCCCAGTAATGGAAGCTCTTAACGCTGCCTGAAGGAATCAGGGAAGGCTTCCCAGAGGCATTTGCTTTAAGCCTTAATGGATGAGTAGGAGTTTTCTAGATAAGTATCTCTCCAACAATGTATCTGATTACAAACTTCCTAGATACCAGCTACTGGTATCTGCATATATCAACACAGATGAAAAAACCCTAAATCTTTCTTGTTTAGCATTTAATCACCACTGCTTCCTGCTGGGCCTGACACGAAGAATATTTTAACCAATACTTGTTGAATGAATGAATGAATGAATGGACACATGGAAGCATTTTGTCCTTATTCCCATTACATGCTGTCTCTGAGGCCCCGGAAGCACTGATGTATGAGCATCTCGTGCCTTAATATTCTACAAGCTCCCCAAGTCTTGACTATAGTGCAGTTAGGTTCCCTGCTACAGTATCCAAAGAAAGAACACTAGGCTTGGAGTCAGTCAATCTGGGTTCCAATCCCAGATGTACCACTTACTTACTAGTCGTAGAATTTAGGATAAGTCAGGTTTCTAAAGCTCAATTTCCGCCTAGGCTAATGAAGTTAAGAATACTATTTTACAGGTTTATTCTGGGGATTAAAGTACCTCTGGCTACCCTCATCTAGTACAAAATTTCTCTTTGAAGAAAATATTTTAATTATTATTATTAGGATTAGGATTATTAGGATTATTATTTGGATTATTTATCAGGATAATTCCAAGCATCAGACTTTCATCAACACGAGCCCTTTTTCTGTAAATGTCCTCCTTCTGTTTAGAATCCCACACAGCAGATTTCTTCTTCATCACATTCTTACAACTTCCTTGAAATTTTCCTTCACCAGAATTTCACAGATTAGATGTGTATATTGTCCTTACCATAAAATTTTATCTTTCCATGTCCTGGTAACTGACTGTTCTTTAACTCAGCTCTTCTACAAGGTAGCACCAAAAAGTTGAGGACAGTTAGGTTCTTTTTTTTTTTTTTTTTTTTTTTGCTGTACGCGGGCCTCTCACTGTTGTGGCCCCTCCCGTTGCGGAGCACAGGCTCCGGACGCACAGGCTCAGCGGCCATGGCTCACGGGCCCAGCCGCTCCGCGGCACATGGGATCCTCCCAGACCGGAGCACGAACCCGCATCCCCTGCATCGGCAGGCGGACTCTCAACCACTGCGCCACCAGGGAGGCCCGACAGTTAGGTCCTTTAATCATCATTGTTGTGATTAAAGCTGACATTTGCAAATTATGTTGCTCAATTTCAGTTTTTAGTTTCAGTTATTTTATTGATTATCCAACTATTACAGAGGATACTTTTAAGAGAGCAAATGTCATTTCTTGAAAGCAAGTTTTATCAGGCAAAAGGGAAAGAATAATTTTCCATATGAAAAACTTCACTGGACATTTTCTGAAATATAAACTAGAAAGAATTCATGTGAAGTGAACATTTTTCTATCATCCTTTCAAATGGCAATTAGATGTCACATGCTCTTAAGTAAGGACTTTGACATGGGAACACATTAAGGGCTTTGAAATTACCTGTGGAACTAAAACAAGTTTATTTCAGACCTTTTTCTTTCGAGTAGAAGAGACTAGTGCTCAGATTAAAAACAAAAAATATGTAAGAGAGATTTTGGCAGCCAATCTTAATCAGTATTTTTTTCTCTGTATAGTTGAATAGTTCAGAATTAATTTTCCCTTTACATATAAAGTATGTGTTAAATACAAAGAATGGTAATTCCATTTTATTTAAAGAAAATGCCATTCTGTTACAATTTATGCTTGAGATAGGCTTGCACATGTTAACAGGAATCTGCGACAGCAGTCTGTAAAACAATACAATCATCCTAGGCTTTTCAGAGTGTAAGGAAGCAAAATGTATTCACATTAGTAGATGCTTTAGGAGCTCCAGGTGTCAGGTACTCTTTTAGGGAATAGCATTTAATTTTTACTGTTGTTTATATTGACTGACTGTGCCTTTCCAGAATTCAAGAAATATTACATTAGTGCATATTTTAATTCATCAGTCTTTCCCCCTCTTTTCAGAGAAAGCTTCTTGCTGTCTACCTCCACCACGATGAAAGTGTATTAACCAACGTGTTCTGCTCACAAATGCTTTGTGCTGAATCTATCGTCTCTTATCTGAGTCAAAATTTTATAACCTGGGCTTGGGACCTGACAAAGGACGCCAATAGAGCAAGGTAATACTGTTGTTCACAAGTTATAAGTTGGGCTTTTTTATTGTTAAAAGTCATCATTGTATTTGGTTTCTTATCATCATAAACATTTTCATCCTCAGCATTAAATTTTCTATTATTACATTTAATTAGATAAAAGCTATTTGTTGTAGTTAACATGCAGTTATTTTCAATTGTGAAAAAATACCTTAACTAATAAAAGATTTCTTAAATTCAAGAATAACCTGAAAACCAAAACCAAAATACATTGTTCTTGTCTTTTTGCAATAATAATAATATAGTACCTTCCTATGTACTGTATGTCCTTATGTTCTAATATGTTGTTGAATATTAAAATCTGTTTCTAATAATATTCAGAAAAGACAAGGAAAATCTAATATATAATCCTACTAGTAAGTTTAGTTTTTAATAATTCCAGTGATGAAGGCAGGACATTCTGGACCAGTCCATTGGAGTTGGTAATAGCTTAACTCTAGCATATGCTAATTGATGTAATCGCTTTATTGCACACATTCTTTTGCACACAGCCAGCATTACGTCCATATTCTCAATGGGGAAAAAAAAAAAGTCCCTTCCTAGCTGTCAGGATAAATTTACTTAGTTTGTTAATCATAATATTTGTAAGTGATGAATAATTATTCATATTTTGCCTATTTGAGTTTGCCATCTGAAATATATTTCATCGTGTTTAATTACACATGTGGCCATAACATCCTGTGATGCTACTTTGGGTGTGTTAACACAATCATCATCACAGACTGCCGGTTTATGAACAGGGCGATTAAATTCATTCATTTCAAGGCAATCCTATTGTAGTTACCTAATTTAAATGACTGTAGAACAATTAGAAATCATCTGATTTGTCTTTTTATTATTTTATGGTTCGCTGAATTTTTGCTCATCATTCAGACTTTGTTTTATGTAATCTGAATCTGAAAAAAAAGATGATTCTTCTCCTAAATGTGAAGCAAAAGAATGTTGAAGCAATTTCTTCATCTAATACTTCATTTCTTTAAGTAAATGGTTAGGAAATTTCATAGGATGACTTCGTTCTGCCTTGGAAATGTTCCCTGTTATACATAAAGAACCTTTAGCACCTGTATTTGTTTAAATTAAATCAGGTTATTATTCACACTCAGTTAAAGGTGATGAAAAGCAGTGCCAAAAACAGATAAAAATGCAGCATCGAAGGGCTTTCATGAGGCAAAATACATAGACTGGAGACTTGGCTAAATCTTTTGCCATTCACTGGCAGTAAGGAATCTCCTCCTTTCCTTTTATCCACAACTTGATGGAGAAGGAAACACTATTTCTAAACCATCTGTAGTGGCTAAGTTCAGCGGGCTACCTGCTGTTATTTTGTTCTATCCTCCATTTAATTCCTTAGTTCCTTTTATTTTACAATGACAAAAAATTGCAGTGTAGTTTCTTTTGAAAAGTAGTGTTTGAGGGGTTTTTTTTTATGACTGGCAATCAACAGCCATGTAATTGCTTTGTTATGTTTTACTAAAGAAGTCTGTTAAGTAGCACAACTTTGATACACTAGTAATAAGAGTTTGCAGGTTACAGAGACACCTGTGGTGACCAAAGCGACAGAAGCTGCTTATTAGAAAGAACCAGTACAGCTGTGTCCTATTAACTCCTTATGACACTTTTTTAAAACACAAAATAAAGGCCTTGTTTAAGGCTTTAGAGCTATTTCCCAGTGAATTGCAAGACCAACTGTGAAGTATGATAGGATATTTCAATCTACATTTTAAAAAATGTGGCATCCCATTATTAGGTTACTGTTATGAAAACAAAAAGAAATGATATTAAAAACTAAATAGAAACATCTAGGAATTTAATAAACATTTATAGCAACAAAAAACAGGGCAGTGGGGAGAAAGAGAACATAATTTCTAGGATTTAAGATACTTGACGTCCTTATTCAAAGTCAAGTTCTATTCATATTACAAGTTAAAAACTATTGATATTTAAAGTTAAGGTATTACATTTCTCTCTATAAAGTAATAAATAAAATTATGTAGCTACTGTTCATGTACATCTCCTCGTTATTACAGTTAAGGCCTATGGTAAAATTCACATTTTACAAACACAAGATGAAAATTCACTGGAATGGCATATTCCTAAGAGAGAGTAAAAGTCGATTACCTTTTGATATACGAAGTTATAAGTTAGGCTGATTTCTTGCCCCCCAAAAAGAGTTTAGCTTTAGCCGCAATTTTCTCACCATCTACCATAGATTAATCTAAATACAATTATTTGAGTTTCCATCTCTATGATGTTTCTTGGATCTTTATCACATTTATTCAAAAGTGTTTGTCATGAAAATTGATTGCATCATCCATTTGATGCGATTAACAATGAGTAACAAAACCTAAAACTCTCCCTCTCTCAGTTCAGTAGAAGTCTTCTGTACTAATGTTTATTGGTCAGTGGTCTATATAACAAAAGTTTTTGTGCCATCATTTGCTATTACCAGGTAGTTAAAATGGGACAAATTAATATGTGGAAATACAGAAGAGATGTCTAGACATCACAAATAAGATTGTTGCTGTGGGTTTCCTTTCAACTGTGATCTCTTTATGACAAATGTTAAAGTTTAGAAATAAATTCCTGGTGTATTTCTTGTCTGGTCCCATATCTAGTTATCCTAGTTCAGGCTAATCCTACAAGTTTCAAGAGTCCTAAGCCTATAAGCTCTTTAGCCTGGATGCTTCCTTAGTGGTTTTCTGAGACTATCCTCTGGTATGATAGCTGGAGACATTGATGCCCAAGACAGGAAGGGACTTGCCAAGCAAATTTATTTTTGCTTAAGAAATACTTGGATTAAGCCTCCAGAAACATTAGTCCTCCATAATTTACTGTGAATCTCTCCTGTTTCTAGAAGACAAGTGAAAGATATTGAACTAAGTGAATGCTTTGGTAAAGTTACCAGAATATGAATGTGAATTGCTGTTATAAGTCAAATTTCCTGATTTTGCTAACAAACCAGAATACCTGATTTTGCTAACAAACTAGAATAAAAAAGAACTATAGAATGTCACTGGTATACACCCCTGTAGTGTTGATGATTTGTATTTCCCACTTTCAAAATGAGTCTAGTAACTTTCTAAGTTGAATACTTAAGTTAACCAACCTATATCTGTATAATGGATTAGAATAACTTCTAGATTGATCTTGGAACATTCCAAATGTGAACTGAGAGATCACACTTCAGCAGTAGTGATTACTTGCCTGTTTTCTCCCTCACTAAATCATGATCTTCTGGAAGGACTTATTTTGTCTCATTAAACAAGGAACTTTACAAAATTCTCGGAGAAAGAAACAATAAAAATTTGGCAAATGAATGTATTCTTCTAATTCCACTTAAGAATGTTGCTTATAATTTCAGTATTGTATATCTAAATAAGATTTCTTTCTTGGAAAACTCTCTATAGTCTTACTGGCTGCCATGTGTAGTTGCATTTCAGAGCCATTCTTTCTTAAAGCAGCAGGCAGAAAGCCCTTGTTAGTCTTGAGAGGTGCTGGAGGGTATAATTTCCCAAATATCCAGTTGAACAATGGTCCTGATAGAAACAGTAGGATATGCCGGTAAAGAAAAAGCTAAAAACAGATAGATTATGGTAAACAAAGAGATCTTGCATATCGCTTCTAGAAGTGGCTAAAATATCTTAAGAAAGGTATATATTCCTCCATGTTTTTCATTGAATAAACATTTACTGAATGTTTAATATGAACCAGGATTGGTGCTATGCACTGAGGATGAAAAGTTGAAAAAGACACAGTGCTAATGCTTAAAACACTCATGGTCTAGTAAGCAAGACAGACATAAGAGCTAATATGTAACATGAAATATGTACAAGGTGCTTTGGGGGTATAGATGAACTTCATACTGAGTCACTCTACCTGAGTGAGCCAGGGAAGGACTTGAAAGAGATGACACAAGAAGGTGATAATAGAATTTCACTCTTTCTATTCAGAGATTTTTAATATTAGCCACATTCCTAGTTTGTTGGGTTGCAGGTATTTGCTATTCTTATAAAAGGATATTGGTATTTTAAACCTCATAATTAGCTATCAGAATTGTGGAAGAGAGAAAAAAATAGAGAAAAAATGTAATCCTGTGTGGTCTGAACCAAACTGAGGATTTAAGGCCAACCAACCAGGATGGACAGATTCCAAAAAGTTGTTTTGTTAATGATTCATCCTGGTACTGGCATATGCTTATAGGCAGACAGTGGAGCAGAAGAGTATTTTTAGCGCAATGTAGTGAATGAATGCTTGGTCTATGAAAGAATAATTTCTTAAAATTCAGAACACATATCACTTCTAGGAAGCCTTGCATCTTCCCATTCTTCCCTTGCCTCAGTCTGGGTAAAAATGCACATTCTATATGCTCCCATGGTATCACTCACTGTACTAACTTGTATTGATAGCACTCATTATACTGAATGTTTATTGTCTATCTCCCTGCTAGGTTGTCAGCTCCCCAAGGGAGCTATGTCTATAATCTCAATGCATTAAAGTGCCTTTTAAAAAATAAGTGTTATATTGGTAAATAACTCAATAATCTCTCATAGGCTTATTGAAACATAATGGATAAGAGAGACCAGCTTGGGTAGTAGAAAAAGCATTGGAAATGCTACCATATCCCTCTAATTATGCGACCCCCCCCCACAGCCATTAATAGGAATAATAAAGCAAAAGCCTTCAAAAGCCTTCTCCTTGCAGAATGAACTAAAAATGTCCCGACTGGGTACCTCGTCTTCTGCTGACACTATAGCACCCCAGGCTATTGTGGCCTATGCTCATGTGCCCCAGGCACCCACCATCTGGAAAGAGGATTGAATTCCAACCAAGATGAGTTTGTCCATTGGTCCCAAAGTTTCTTCCCCAGACTCACCAAGTCTCTATGATATCTCTAAAGTAATTGGCCTCTCAAATGGGGCCATTTGGGATGGTACTCTGAGCCTTCTGCACTGGTGATGACATGGATTAAAGTAAATATGCCCATAGGATATATAGGAATACTGGACTGGCTTCATGATGAGCTGTGCCAAGAAGGTAGGCAAAGGTCCATTTGGGCACCATCAGAATTAAATATAGAGAGAACTATATAAAACACTAGCACAATAAGTATTGATTTGCTTACCTCTATTAGAGCTGTTTGGGACTGGGTAGTGGGAACATTGGCACATGAGTGCCCTTGGTGCTGAACTGCAGGTTCTTGACTGAAGTTGCTTCATGAAGGAAAGCCATATAACATATGTGGCACAATAAACCACCAATATTAACCAGTAATAAGTGGGTTAATGGGTATCTCTTGTTCTGAACAGGCCCACATGGCAAATGTCTTACTTAGTACATCCAATATAGGTATTGTTTTAGATTATCTAATTCTAGAAAATTTAAACATTGAGTTTAACTAATTGCCAACTGGGCAATTAGCCGGCTACGAGTGCTGAAAAATGAGTTGCTTATATGTAAGTTCCTGAGTTGAAAGTGTGTGGCATATCAGTGTACATGCTACACAGTGTTAAATCAGGCATTGCACACTATTTCTAAGCAGTGTTCCCTAGGAATTGCTGACAGTGCCTGAGTTACACAGCTTGCATGTAACATACATAGCTTTGATTAAATTTTTCATACACAGTTAGTACCAATGTTCACAGACAGAATTCTATTACCTATCAGTATTAGCTTTTGAATTTAATGCACTTGGGTGCAGTATATCAGGTCACTGTAGACTTCTGCTTCTATGCTGACAGGTACTTGTTAGCCTTAATAATCAAGTGATAGTTTTCCACATTACTTAATCTTTGGCAAGAGTTAATTGGCTTAAATCTCTTATTATCAGTAGGTTGTCTTTGCCTGCACTTTCCATCATAGTGGCTTACCCTTAATTCCAAACTACTCACTGGTTCATGCCTGGCTGAAGCTAGCTGACCATGTTACCCTAGCCCTACACTTCCATTTGATCCAGCAAATATAGCCCAGGTGTGGGGTCTGCATGGGAGACACAAGGAGTGTTAATATCCAGCTGCTACCCTAGGAGAGATATGGATTCTGCAAAAGTAGCTGATAAAACAGATGGACATGTTGTGGTCAGAGTACTAAGACTTCCAGAGAGCCTTCGTGCCAGATTTCCATATAATTTTGCCCAAACTTCTTTATTTCCTTTGTGACACGTTTTCCTTCCCATACTTGTAAAGGAAGTGTATTGCCATCCTAAACATCCCAGGTCAAGGCTTAATTAATGCTTTAAAATAGAGGTTCTAAAACACTAGGAGAGTTTGTCATTTTCTCCCTGGTTTGTTTTGTGAAGAGGGAGGAGAGAAGGTGAGGAGGAACCCCTCCTGTTCCATGATTACATCCTACCCACTCATTTTCTCCTTTTCTCCTCTGCTTTTGATTTTTAGTGGCGGTCTTAACAGAATGTCAAGATCAATTTGCAGCATGGTTTAACTCAAGGTTTGCGTTCTGCCAGCAGCAATTGTCCCTGCAAACAATGCCGTGTGTTCTTGTAACTTCAGAAGCTTTTAGAAGGATCATGGCAAGGGCAGCATCTAATGACTTTATTAGTGTAGGGTTTCAAAATGGGCTCAGTAATTGTTCATATCTCTTTGTCAGCAAGTCATAATTACTGCTCAGCATTGTCCAAGGGTGCACTTGTGAATAGTTTCCTAATAGTACTGAAAGGAAGGAAAAGCGGGAAAGGATAAAAGGTGATGGCCTCTTACAATTGAGAAGAAGCCAGCCTGTATATAGATGATGGCTAAACTGTTTATAATACATTCTTTACTCTTTTTAAAATAGACAATTATCCTTTTAAAAGTGTTCTTTGAGATAACTTTAAATTACCAGTTTACAAGCTTTTTTAACTCTGATTTGGATACTTCCCACACTATTACCTAATACGACAATCATAACTGCCTGGTGGTGCATGCATTGTATCTGAATCAAGCATTTGTGTTAAAAAAGTTTATTTCCTTGACATTAATCAAATTAATGCTATTTGGGAAATATATATTTAACTCAGATACAGTTGTTTGTTTTCACAGTCTACATGAAAACTGTTGTTAGGAAAGAACAATACAAGGTGATACTGTTGACAAGATAGTCCAAAAGAACATTTAAGTTTTTATCAAATCCGATTTTCCTCATGCACTAGACTTTTCTTGTTACTCTCTTGGCGTTCTTCTTGGTCTTTCTCCTGAACACTCTGTGCTTTGAGTATTCTAGGGATCTTGATTTTGAGAGTGATAGAATTGAAAGAATCGTGGCCTTTTCAAGATATATCAAGTTCGAGCTTCACACCAAGACTTCTCCCCTTTGTGCTATGTTGCCAAACCCTTACCTGTTCTGTGACTCCCTGCAGTGTACTCATGTATAGTTACGTGCAAATATTCACTTCCAGTAGCTAGTTATTCTCGTATTTTAGGGTATACAGATTCAAATGAATATGACTGCCAGAGGTACTCGATCCAGTTTATATATATAGATTACAAAACATGAGTTATCTAATGAAACAAATTCTAAAAATAAGACATTTCCAAAATAAAATATTTTTAAAGTAATATATCCCATCATGTCTTTTGCTTTCCTTCTTATCTGAAATTGATAAGATCTAAAGAGATTTATTTGTTTTCTTAATTGCTTTGTCAGTGTTGATAATTTTTAGATTCATGGTTGTTTCTGAAGAATTTTTACTAATCATGTCAACTCTGCCATTTAAATTGGTAGCACATTTCTCTCTTTCATAAATACTGGTAGTAAAACACTGAGAAAAACTGTAAAAGAAACATGTTAGTTCAGTCATGTAAAACCACCTATGGAAACTGGTTCCTCCGACATTTTTCCAGTATTTGCCTGTCAGTCTGCATAGATGCGCAAAAAGGTTTTAGTGCCCAATAATCTTAATGATCGAATCTGCCAAATATACCACCAAAAATTGAAAGAGGAAATAACTGTTAGTCTGGATTGGAGAGTGAGGTAAAATCCTATTTCTTACATGTCTGGGTAATTTGTTAGGGAATAGGTTTGGTATCCTTCAGCATATGTTTGTATCTTTGTATTTGATTGCATTCTAGTAATAAAGTGACAGTTTTATATTATTTATAAATAAAGAATTAACTATAGGGATTTTTAAACAGCCATCCGTTAATTTATCTGCTGTTGTCTGACTCAGTCTGTAGCCACAGCAACAATTTTTTAAATGCTCCTAAATTGTTGCCTTCTGTGTATCTTTCCTTTCCTTAATATGTGATCAGCACCAAGAAAGTCCTCTTTAACATACTTCTCTACAGATCTCAACCAGGGAAGGGATGAGGCAAGTTTATATGAACAATAAAGATGCTATGACTATTATATCTCAATATGAGAAATTATATTTCCCAGTCCCAGTTTCAAATAAGGTATTGGAGGTTCTGAGCTGCTCCCAAATAAGTTACTTAATTAACAGCCACAGCAACAAAAATTTATTATTTGGACATTACAAAAGCTATGTAAGTATTATTTATTAGTTCCTAAAGCAAAACCTATTCACATTTAAACACGTCAGTTGCTGTTCTTAAAAGACTGTGATTTTCAGTACAACTGTTTCTTCACTGTTTATATGCGGACAGTCACATGTCAGTCATAAAATGTAGGGCAGTTAAGAGGTAAGAGTCAGTCTGGGATTATGAAGAACAAGGGGTTATTAGGCAAGTGGTATAACATCTAGATTTTTTTTCTTCTATGAAAATGGGGGAGGGGTGACCCTATTTGAACTTTTATCTCTAAAATTCTGTGACTCTCTGATGACTTGAACACATAGTTTTCAATATAAGCAAGATTAAAAATGAATGTTAGTAAAGCTTGTAAGTAGATTGTAGCATACTGCCCTTACCAGCTTATGATCTAGTCAGAGTGACCTTAATGGGCTATAGCTAAGGAAGCCATAGTCATTTTCCACCTCTTTCACCAATAAAGGCATCTTCCTTACCCTTAGGACTGTCCTTCAAGCTCTAGCTATTTGTGATGGGAGCTTCTAGAGTGTCAGTAGCTAAGATCAAGATTACCACTACTGCTTTAAAAAAACACACACATAGCTGCAATCATTAATTAAGCCCCAGCTATGTGTCAGACACTATATATATATGAGCTCATTTAATCCTCACTCTATATACATTACTCCATTTAACCACAATTCTGCAAGGTAAATGGCAAAGTCCAATTTCACATGTGAGGAAACTATTTTTGGCTCAGAAATTCTGTAACTTACCCAAGGTCATGCAAATGATTGTACCAGATATAAATCCCAGATCTACCTGTGCTTTTCTGCTACATAATGCTTCTTGTCCCATGACCTTGTCAAGCTGGATTATTACCAACAAAGTTGTACTAAATAACTGTGCATAGCCCTGTGGGAGATACAAGAGAAGTATAAGACATGGATCTTTTGCTCAGGTAACAAGTAAACATGGAATTCACCAAATCTTAGAGTTGTGGGCTAGAAGCATTCTTAGTTAACATCCAATTTGCAACTATGCAGGCATTTTTCCCTGTATTATGTCTAACTGATATTACTACAGTCTCTACCTGAATACTGGTAGGGACAGAGAAATGAAAGCTTCAAAAGCTAGTGTATTTTTGAGCTGCTCTTGAAGCTGGGAAAGGTTTTTGCTATAGTACTTCTTCCCATAGAGAGTTTCTGCAACTTTCTCCCTTTTGGTTCTAGTTTTGGCCTTGGAATTACCTGGCATAAGCCTAACTTCTCTGCTTCATTATAGTCCTTTATCAGTTTAACCACAGCTATCTTGTCTGCCTTAATTTTCTTGCCTTTCCAACCAAGATATATTTATTTCTTCCATTGTTCCTCGTGTGATAGGGTGTCTAGACCTAGTCCATTCTAAAGGGGCCCAGAATCGAGCATAATGCTTCAGAGGAAATTTGTCTGACGCTATGCTCAATTCTAGTCTGTAATTTTATTATTGGCTCCTATTGAACTGAAGGAGTCAACTAAAATCCCCTAGCAGTATTTCAGGTATGGGGTGGTCCAGAATGGGCTGGGTCTGAGTTGTTATTAAACCAGATCTCTGCCATTCTCTACTAATGCAGTTGATTGACAAGATTTTTTGAAGTTTGGACTCTCTCTATTAACTCTCCCAAATTTTATCACTCATAAACAATAACTGAACTTCTTATCATCTCTACTCCTGTTATCATTCTTGATACTTCTCTCAGTTCCCAGACCTGTCCAACTCCAGAGAAACTTTTTTCTTCTCTTTATTCACCACACTTAGATGTGGTCATAAATAGAAACTGTATCACCTTATATATTTGGATTTCAAACATCTGGCTCTGACCAGCACTTCCTTTTCCACTCACTTGCTCAAGGGTCACCAGTGCTAAAAATTTTTTTGTCTTATCATGCCCTTCAGTCTATTGACCCCTACCACTTCACTCCATCCACCCTTTCCTGTGTCCAATCTTCATTTCCTTCCTTGTCCTAATTAAATTTCAAGTTCCATCATTATCACTTCCTTGTAATACTTTAAACTCCCTCATCTCTGTCCTCCTCCACTGCACTCAATTTGTTAAACCCAACTATTCACCTTCCTTATGCCTGTGCCTGGCAGTTGAACATTGCTGGAGATGATCACTCCACCTGATTTTTAAGAAAAATAAACAGAAGCTAAGTTTTGTATATAAACACTGAATTCAACTCTAATTCTGGCAGCTAAAGGAGAAAAAGGAAATGTGATAGGCATATCCTCATTCATTCATCTATCAATACAATGTTTATTTATTGAGTTTCTATTATGCACCAGGTGCTATGCCTTAGAGTTTACAGATTACCATTTAAAATTCTCATTGTCTGATAAAAGGAAGCCTAATAGTTTATCTCAAAATTTCCTGGCACTGAATTCAAGGAAGAATTTTATTGCATGATTTTTTATTTGACAATCATTAGGAAATATAATAAACAGTTATTTTTCTACTGTTGTTTTGTGTAAAATAGATCACTTTAAGTAGACATTTCTTATGTCACTCCCCTGTAAAAACAGAGAGCTCCGTGTTAACTCGTTTTTCAGTAAAGGTAGTTCTTTAGGTGATATGGCCCTTAGATATTCCTTTTTTTCATGATCTAACTCATAACAGGTATAGAGCTTAGAGAAAAAGCCTACATAGTAAACTTGTTCATTCAGCTCTTTCTGTCAGACATCAGCTGTCTCAAATGGCCTTTCTCAAGAGCTGGGTTGTAATCGATTCTTGCTTGAAAGCTTTGATGAGTGACTGAAGTGCTAATACTCTGTGCTGTTGGTCATTTATGTTTTAAAGACTTCTCCTATGTATAAGATTTCTACTAATGCTCTCCCACATTTTTTTATCCATTAGAATAATAGTTCTTTTCAAATACATAAGGAAATTGTGTATAAATGTCAGGGTTTCAAGAGAAACCAACCAACTCTGAAAAATTTTTGTGTAATAATGCTGAACAATTTGTATATAATAGTAAAATCACAAAGTCTCCAAATTTTGCAGGAGGAAAACAATCAGAGAACATAGCATGAAAATACACGTATGTATCTTCAGTCTCTACCTTAGAGTAGGGAATAATCTTATGATGATTCTGTAGAAGTTTTACAGCAATATAATATATTTGTTCAGTGATAAGAGTCTGAGATTTGCTGTTAACACTTATTTTAGGAAACATTTTGCCATATCCATAATTTGGGGGGAAGGGGAGAGAAAGGAAAAGCCAATTTTGACTTTGAAGCATATAAAAGGAAGGAAGAAGAGGTATTGATTAACCCACAGACCAATTCCAAAAGTAGGTATCATTACCTTCACTTTATATGTGAGAAAACTAAGGCTCAGAAAGATTAAGTTATCCAAAGAAACAGCTAGTGGGCTTCCCTGGTGGCGCAGTGGTTAAGAGTCTGCCTGCCGATGCAGGGGACACGGGTTCGTGCCCCGGTCCAAGAAGATCCCACATGCCGCGGAGCGGCTGGGCCCGTGAGCCATAGCCGCTGAGCCTGCGCGTCCGGAGCCTGTGCTCCGCAACGGGAGAGGCCACAACAGTGAGAGGCCCACGTACCACAAAAAAAAAAAAGAAAAAAAAAAAAAAGAAACAACTAGTAAGTGACAAAATCAGGTTTATTTGACTCCAAAGTCTTTGTTCTTCCCATAATATTATGCTGCTTGCAGTAATTCCTACTTTCTCTATTATGTTAATATTTGGAAACTTTACACCTCTTCTAAGTCACATTTTCAGTGAGTGGTGGCAAGATGAAATTATGTAAAAACTGCAGTATGCTAAAAGTCATGAGGGAAGCTTAGAGTATGAACTTGTGGACAATACCTGCTATTTTGAAATGGGACCAAGTGACCTATCAAGGTAGAAGCATAGTGAAAGAGGCCTGGGAGACCATGATAATTCACACCAACTGTCCAAGTTAAACTGATTTCAGCAAAGTAGTTGGAAGAGGAAAAGGAAGGTTGTATAGTCAACATTGTCATGGTGGAGATAAAGGTTACTAAAGCATGAACTGGCCCATTCATGTAACAAATACATACTGTTTGGCAGTAGGTGCTAGGAATGCAGAGGTGAATAAGAGATAATTCTCCTAACAGCAGTCCAGGAGCACTATCTTGGAACAGAAAGTTCTCCCTGATTTCTAAACTCCCATTCCGTTCTCTGATTTTTTCCAGCACTTCATCTGAACTAATAAATCTAGCCCCCAGTTATATATCAGACTGTGTTTCCTGTTTGAGGCTATAACCCTAAATATTCTTAGTGTCTTAAGGACACAAACCATGTCTTACCTTGTTGTGTATTTCATAGGCCCTCATAAATACCGATCAATTGGTAAAAGGCAGAACACAGAAGAAATATTATCTGGCATTTAACATAAATTTGCTCTCTTGTATAGCCCCTGGAAAATGAATCTTCTCTTTACATTGCTAGAGAAGGAATTTCTGCATTTGATAAGACATTGGGTTCAATGTTCTCTGTATCTCTCCCAACTTAAAATAAAATGGGGTACTTCCATAAGTTTATGTTCTTACTCTTGGTGAGAAGGCAGCCAATTATCTATTTATTTATGATTATTGTCCCTCCAAAAAAATTAGTATAAATCAGTCCCTATAGATTAGTTACAGCCCTGTCATTAAACTGTCAGTGCCTCAGAGCCTTTCCACTTGAGTGATTTATAGATGACAACAAGGAGATATTTGTGTTTTCTTTTTAACTCTGACTACTAGTCTATTAAGACAATTTAGCAGTTTACTGTTACTGGGTAGTCTTAAATCACAGACAGGTGAGAGATGCTTTTCAGATTAAATCTTCCCAAAGTCTCATCCTGTGTTTTCTTAAATTTGCCTTTACATGGATACAGTATTTGCATTTGCACGGAGAGGCATTATACTATCCTTTTAGAAAACAATTTGGCAATATGAACCACTAATCATTAAATGATTCTATACCTTTTTACCCTATAATTCCACTTCACAGACAGGCTTTTTTCCCTAAGGAAATACTTTAAGAATTTATCTAAGTATTATTTATAATGATAAAAAAAAAACTAGAAAGAAAAATCTAGCTGTAGGTGAATAGGTAAGAATATAACAGCGTATACATCTACACAATGGAATATTATTCAACCGTTTAACATGCTGGTTCATTACTATGGTATAGAAGGCTAAAAAACTGTATCCAACCAAACACTGATTACCACAAAAAGGAAAAGATATATTTGAGCAAAAGACTGATAAGAAATAGACAAATGTGAATAACATTGTGTTAAAAGTTTGGAATTGCATGCAATTTTTCTTTATTTTTATAAGTTACTTACTTTCAAATTATTTATTGATTGGGCAATACATTCACTTTAATCAAAACTCAAAAGTTGTAGAAAGGTATGTAATGAAAAGTCTCCTACTTATCCTTGTTTCTAAGTTACCTTTTCTAGAGGTAATGTTTTAAGTTTCTTATTTGTCCATCCAGAGATTATTTTATATGTAAGCAAACAAATACATAATTATTTTTCCCCAGTTTTACACAAATGGTAAACACTATTTAACACCCTGCTTTTCCCACTAACATTATATCTTAAAAGATAGTTCATATCAGTTCATAAAGAACCCTTTCTATTTTATGGCTACATAATATTCCTTTGAATTCTATAAGGTACTATAATTTATTTAACTAGATCCTAGTGGTTGACATTTGGGTTATGCCCAATATTCTGCTATTACAAGCTTACAGTAAATAACTATGTACATATGTTTCCATCTGAAAATATATCTGTAGACTAATTTCCCAGTTATAAGAGTGCTAGATTAAGAGTGTGTGCATATTTAATTTTAATAGACACTGGCAAATTGCCCACAAAGGAGTTGGTACCAATTTCACTCCTACTAACAGTGTACAGTAGTGCCTGTTTCCCTGTAACCTTGCCAATGCAAGGTGTTACCAAAATTTTTTTGTCTTTACTAATCTGAGAGATGAAAAATGGTTTCTTAGTGTACCTTTAATTAGGACTTACTCATTATGAGCTATTTTGAATATTTTTTCACATGTTTATGAGCCATTACTGTTTCCATTTCTTGAAGCTGTCTTTATATATTATTTGTGGATCTTTTCCTAATTGTTTGTTAAGAGTTCTTTATATATTAAGGAAATTAGCCCTTTTTCTGTGGTTTGAAATTCAGAATTTTTTCCCCTGTTCATCATTTATCTTTTGGCCTAGTTATGGTGTTTGTTACCATGTGAAAATAGTCGAAATTATCAATTTTGTCTTTTATGCTTTACTCTGCTTCAGCTATACTAACCTTCTTGTCACCTTTCAAATATGCTAGATACTCTCCAACTTTAAGGTCTTTGTGTTTGCTGTTCTCTCTACCTGGAATTCTCTTCCTAGAGATATGTTTTCCACTTCCTCCTTCACCTCTTTTGAATCCTTGATCAAATATCAACTTCTCAGTGAGACCTAACTTCTCTATTTAATATTGCAAACCGCCCCCCCCCGCCTTGTTTTTCCTCCATCACCTGGAGCTCACAGACTGTAATTCTGTCTCACATCGAATTGCAGCTCACCTATACAAATGAAGCAAGTGAGAATTATCATCTTCAATGTGGTCATCACCTCAGGAGACTAGACACTTGGTCCAGTGAATATGCCATTGCCCAAAACATTTAGGGGACAACTTCTTTAAAAGCTACCTTCAGAGAGAGCTTAAAGCCTTTCAAGGAAAGCAGTCCTGCGTCCTAAAAGCAGTATTTCTCAAAGTGTGTTCCATTAACCACTTATATCAGAATCACCTTGGATGGGGTTGGGAGCTTATTAAAAAGGCAGTTTCCTGGGCCTTACCCCACATCTGTTGAATCAGAATCTCTGGGGGATGGGGCTGAGGAACTTGCCTTTTGAATAAACTTCATAGGTGATTCCTAGGCCATGAAAGCTTGCAAATAACTGCCTTTATAGTCAGTGTCTTCCAGCTTGTTTACCTAACTCATTTTGAACCAAAGACTTAGGACTATTTCAAAAAATCAAAGCCACCCTTAAAGGACAAAGGCACATATGCCAGTGGTGCTGAAGATCATCTCAGGGAATGAGCTGAACAATGGATAGGCATGCAGACTTGTGGAAATGATGTTGTGTAAGGAGACAAAAGTCTTTGGCTGGTTTTGGTATCCTTGACAATGCTAGCACCTTGATAAGACTTACTTCACATGTTAAAGGGCCTTGGCTTTAACTTCCCTATTAAAAGGAAAAGAAGAAGAAAGGAGAATTGTGTGTTGGCTAGATAGGTGTGATCTCTAAGGTCCTTTCTCTATTTTGTGTTCTGGTTATTCTACTGTTGTACATAAATGTTCTTTAACCAACCCTGAACACATGAATGAATATGTATAAATAATGAGGCTTATTACTATAGCAAAAACTGCAAGCTTGGTTTGCTTTAAAGAGAAGAGCCTCCTTAAATCAAAGTGACTTCAAAAGAAGTAGTATAAAAAACAAACAACAACAACCAAAAAACACTTGGCAACCCATATTGAAAAAGTCCTATAGTACTGTTGAATGTGAATTTCTTCTGCTCAATGACCTTTCATTTTGGAGAAATGGTTCACACATTATCAGAAAGACATTTAATGTGTTTAATGATTCAAGGGTAAGCAGCCAGGAATTGTGATACTGATTCTTGGTTTTAAATTAGTTAACATTACTAAACATAAATTACAGCATTTATAATTGTACTTATTTATTTCCCAAATATCAACACCTACCCTTTCATTCTCTGAATGAAAATAAAACCAATGACTATATTTGTGTAGTCAACAGTTCTTTCATGCTGTGTCTTACTATGCAAAAAAATCTTTCAGTGTTGGCCCATAGGTATAAGCTACCATTTTAATCCTGAAAGTAATTATGATAAAAAATGTTAAATATCATTATGCATTTAATAATGATTAAATAGCTACCAATTTTAAGGGCCTACCATATTCTAAGCACAATTCTGAGTACTTGCTGTAACTTACAAGAATATACGTATTTTAAAGATGTGCTATTTCCAGTTTATATATGAGGCTCCTTTAAACTTATGGAAGTCACATTGAAATGCATAATCAGGAAGCCTCACACAGAGGCTTAGCAGTTTTGTAGCCTCCATTCTTTATCAAACGTGCCTCTTTACATTACCTGGTATACAGTAGGTAGGCAGTAAGTGTTTGTGGAATTTCATCACCCTCCCCCTAAATTGCTGTGTTTCTTTTAGTATGTATTTTATGTTGAAGTACAGTTTAGTAAAATGAGATTACTTTTTCGTATATCTGATTTATTAGTAATCCTGGTTTCCATTAGCAAGATAGAAGTGATCTCTGCTTCAGAGACTGAAAATTTTACTAATGATTAATATACGCTAGCCATCAGATGTTCTGTTTATTTTTCTCCCCAAACTTTAGATTAAAACCACTTTATCTTATCTTTCCAATTTTAGCCTTCTAATAGCAAGAATTGGTGAATATAAGCTACTAATTATGTTTTTTCTTTTCTTTCCTTTTGGGCACGCCGCACGGCATGCAGAATCTTAGTTCCCCTACCAGGGATTGGACCCACACCCCCTTCAGGGGCAACACAGCGTCCTAACCATTGTACCTCCAGGGAATTCCCTATATCTTGTTTCTTTACCGAGGCCAGAGTGTGAGGCTTCCCGCTCCCTCTCCCCACCACCTCCACCACGACCTACCCACCCACCCCTCCAGGGACCAGTGAGTTGCAGGAATGCAATTGCTGTAGAAATCATTTCTCCCTTCATGACATCTGACTCTGATGAACACCATATGCAGTTAGATTGACAAGTTTGTTGTTGCCACTAAATGCACTGGCACACTTTTATATCTTCAAAAGGAAGAAATACCACAAATATAAGAACCACATTTGTTCTCTTAAAACAACTTGTTTTTCCCATGTTTGATTGCTCTAATGTTTTGAACTGGATTTTTGCCGCTGGTAGTGTGCTGCAAATGGTAACTTTGTGTTGTGAATGATCTTGAGAGGAAGAAGCAGAACCTCCCAGCCATGAGAAAGATTTGATATTTGTGTTGTGAAGTTCTTGTAAATTATAATGGAAGGAACTGACAAGTAGGAATTTTTTAATTTGGGGATGTCCATTGGCCCTACAGGATGTCAATGATTGCAATTTGAAAATCTCAAAGTAAACATGATCATAGGATATTAATCAGATTAATTAAACTTTTAACAAAGTCTCTCTTCATTAGAACAGATTGTTAGTTAAGGCCACTAGAAAACATCAGCTGGCTGTGTGATCCCTTTATATTTCTCAACTGCTTCTAAAATATTAGAATGATTTGCTAATACCTGGTAGAAAACTGATCACTGTGTTTTTTATAGTAATTGAATGGCTTAATGGTTAATGTGATGTTGAAAGCTGTACCTCCCTTGAATATGTTTTGTGTAGTTTTGAAATTTATGTTATATATTAATTTAAACCAAATAAGGTACCTACATTTTCATAATTATTTTCTCTTCTAGCTCATTTTCACAGAAAGAGGATTTGGGATGTACACAGTTGCCAGACAGAATTGTCTTGAAGTCAAATTCTTAAAACCACTAAGCCAACCTGCCTGCTTGCCTCCCTTCTTTTCTTCCTTCCTTCCTGACTTCTTTCCTTCCTTCCTTTTTTGGGGGTCTCCTGTTTGGCTAGTACTTAATATCACTTGTGAGGCTAGTGCTGTGATGGCCATCTACTGTATGATATCCACTTAATCCATTGATATGAAAGCAACAAGGACTTATTTTCTCCCTTTTGTAGGAAATGGTATTCCAACTGTTTTTTGACATCTTTAATTTTAGAGGTTGCCAATGATCAGATCAGCGTCAAGATTGACTTCAAATATTTTAGTAAGAAGCAGAAAGAAAAATGAGATCCTAACTTTCTAGTCTCCTGATCTACACGTCTCCACTGATGAATTAAAGCTATATGGGTGTGAAATTTGGTATGGAGACTTAGGCTGCTTGAGCACCTTTTATCCCATAATAGTTGTGGAATGTGAAGATCTGAATTTTCATGGGGGCACTGATATTTCATGGCCAACAGTTGGTTTTTTAAAGGCCTTGTCATTTCAGATTGCCATGGGGTCCGGTTATTGCTGCTCTAAATGTGCATATGAACCTGCCTCCCAGTGAACTTATTGCAGTGGTGCTAACTTGTCTTGACACTCTTGCCAACAGTTCTAGTGGCCCTGTGTGTAGTCACCGCACAGGTTTTGTGGGGGATTCAGCCTAAACTTCTGGGATGAATTTCTATGGACAAGAAATATACTGGCTTTAAAAATTAAGAGGTTTGATTCTGTTTTGAATATGGATATCAAATGAATCTGAGCACATGACATTTTAATGCCGTTTGTCTTTTCAAATAGATTTACCTTCTAATGCATGTGATGACAAGACTTTGCTTATCAGCTAGAACATACATTTCAGAGGAGTTGTTACCTAAAATATTATCATAAGGCATAAGAAAATACACGATTTAAGTTGCCTTTCATGAACATAATTAAGAATTAATAAGCCAGTACCAGTGGCTAGTCCCCAGAATTTCCACTGTTTTGCCTTTTGTGACCTGTGTTATTAAAAGTCCATTATTTTTACAGACTTTATTAAATTGGATCTTATTAAAGCATTCTATATTTGCATTTGGTCTTTCATAATTCATTATTATTATGACATTTACTTTTTACCATCAGATCTGAAAACATATCATAAGCTACCCTTTTCTCTTGAAAGAAATGCTAATTTCAAACAGTCCTCTAATAGAAGAGAAAAGCTTTATCAGTTTTTTCATTTATTCCAGATCGTGTTAAGAATACTAATGCTAGACTTCAGTATGCTAATATCTCTGAGCTTTTTTTGGTCAAAAGCTTAGAATTATTATTTTTATCCCATACCAAGTATGAAACTAGAAGACCTCCTACTACTGGAGAAAACACAATTCTAAAGTACAATTCTTGATTCTAAGGACTTGTGAAAATGTTGCTAGATCCTGTTTAGACTAGATCCTGATGCCGGTTAATTTAACTTTTACCACCCGGTATTTGTCCTCTTTAAGAAATTCTTTCCTCTTAAAATTCATTTTGTTTGTTTTTCTCATAGTTTAGGGTAATATAGGGTGTGTGGCCTGCTTTTCTGTAGGATAATCATTTCTATAGCATTTATGATGTAGTTGAAAACTTAATACATTATAATTTTACATATTGATATCAGACTAATTTTAATATAGCTAATAAAACACTTAATGAATTTTTTCTTAGCGTAGTGATAAATTTATTAAACTCTGAAATGAAACTAACTTTGGATTTTGTCTCATTTTAGATTTCTGACAATGTGCAATAGACACTTTGGCAGCGTTGTTGCACAAACCATTCGGACTCAAAAAACAGATCAGTTTCCACTTTTTCTGATTATTATGGGAAAGCGATCATCTAATGAAGTGTTAAATGTGATACAAGGTAAAGTACATATCACAAGGGGAGTAGAGTGTCTCCTTATGTATGTGATAACCTTATAATATTTACCATCAAAGCTGAAAGTAATTCTCTGGATTGGTGAATATCTTTGCATTTTAAAATATAAAACACCCAGAAGAAGAATATCTTCAAAAAGTATAGGTGCTATGAAATATGAAATATGCTGCATGAAAATCCAACAGAAACATCTTAATAAAACTGCACAGCCCTTGGGACATAGGATAATCATGTTAAATATTCAGAATCGCTAAATTTTCTAAACTAGAAATTAAGCCATAATCAGTCATCAAATATGATATTTCATTCATACACACACACACACACACACACACACACACACATATACATATATATTTCTTGCTGTAATGTCGATTGGTTGAAGGAAATCCTTATATTTAGTTATCTGGAAAAACCAGTGACTGGATATTGTGAATTGAATAGTTCACAGTGGCAGTCGTTTCTCCTCATTTGTGTGAATCCATGTCTAGAATGCTTCAACCCTGAGGTGTGAAGCTATAGGATGCCTGTCAATTTAATCACAGTGCACACATTCTTTACCAAAATAATGAGTGATATTTTTTATGTTACTAATGTATCCTAAGGATCAGTATAAAAAATTCCTTTATACATGGCAAAGCTTAAATTGAAAACAGTATCTTTTCTATGCCACAGGGAAAAGGATGTTTCAAATGCTCCAAGCTAAAGCTTGTGTCTGAGATACTTAATTTCTGCCCCTATTTAAGTCACAAGTTCTATAGCAGATAATGTAATGGAGGAAGGGGTATAAATTCAAGTGCCTTTAAAACTCAAATAAAACAAAACCTCTGGTATTTTATTTTTTCTCTATAGCTAGAGCATTCACTTTCACAAACAATGTTAAAGAAGACCTACTGCGGGAACAAAATGCATAGAGTAAATAGATAATGAAGATAATATCTCATTCCTGTTTTCATATTAATTAAGATAATATTTCATTCCTGTTTGCTGTAATATTTCCAGCAATATTACAGTCAGTAGTGGTTCTCAAAGCATGGTCCACGGACCTTAGAGGTCCCCTAGATCCTTTCAGGGAATCTACAAGGTCTATTTTTTTTTTTTTTTTTTTTTTGGTACGCGGGTCTCTTACTGTTGTGGCCTCTCCCGCTGCGGAGCACAGGCTCCGGATGCGCAGGCTCAGCGGCCATGGCTCACGGGCCCAGCCACTCCGCGGCATGTGGGATCTTCCCGGACCGGGGCACGAACCCGTGTCCCCTGCATCGGCAGGCGGACTCTCAACCACTGCGCCACCAGGGAAGCCCCAAGGTCTATTTTTGATAGACTCTTTTTTTGCTTTTTTTTTTTTTTTACTGTGTTGACATTTGTACTAAGTGGCACAAAATCAGTGCTGTGTAAAACTGCTGGCATCTTAGCACAAATCAAGGCCATGACACAGAACTGTACTGGTAGTCATATTTTTCACCTCCATGTATGTGCATTTTTAAAATTATTATTTTATTAATTTTTAACCATCTTTATAGTTTGTATGATGCAATGTGCAGATATTTCTCCAAGATGAACAAAGTGAGTCTGTTACTTCAAGAAAAAGAACTGACAACATTTGTTGCCAATGATAAAATTTGAGTTTTTAAGCAAAAAGTTATATCCTCCATTTAAGATTGACAGCTTAAATACTTTTCTGGTGACGTCAATGGTGATGACAATAAATGTGATTTTTTTGATATCATAAAATTAGGTGTGTCAACATTCAGAAGAAATGCATGACTCCGTGAACCAATATTTTCCAAATGACCAATGCATAATGTTATAAACTCATGCATGAGTAAAAGATCCATTCAAAGGGCAAAATAGACCAGTGGATTTTAATGTAACAAAGTACAATAAGTTCATTGATAACGGTTTCAAATTCCTCACATACCTAACCTTGAAAAAAAATCCACTTGTCAGTTTGGGTGTATTAAAGAAAAATAATCTACAATTATCTATTAAAATGCTCCTCCTTTTTCTAACTATATATCTGTGTGAGTCCATAATGGCTTCATAAATTTCAACCAAGACAACACATTATAGCTGGTTTAATGTAGATACAGATATGAGAATCCAGTTGTATTCTATTAAACCAGACATTAAAGAAATTTGCAAAAATGTTTTAAAAATTACATTCTTCTCACTGAACTTTTTCTTTTGGAACATATAGTCGTTTTTCATAAATGTGATATTTATATTAACAAATTGTGGGTTATTTTTGTTACTTTTAAATGAATTATTAAATATGTTTTAGAAATTTCAGTTTTAATTTCTAACACAGTAAATGTTGGTAACCATAACCCACATAAAAATTCTTCAGGGATCTCAATAGTTTTTAAGAGTATAAAGAGGTTCTGTTGCAATAAGCTATAAAAAATAAATTTTCCCTGAACTGCATTAACTGGAACCTTTCTCCATCTTGGATCATTAAGGGCTTAGGTATAAAATACCTTCAAGTACAGTTTGGCAATGAGCCCATATAGTTAGGGCTGAAGCATAGTTGATAAGCAGTGGCTTTAAGCCTGAAAATTAATGACCAGTGTGTAGTCACCTGTGAAATTATAGTATTTCCCCATTGATGATTCTAGTACCCTCCACAAAGTATTCATGCCCCATACTCGTTGTTAGTCACTACAGTTTACAAATAAGAAATGGGGGCTTCCCTGGTGGCGCCGTGGTTGAGAGTCCGCCTGCCGATGCAGGGGATGAGGGTTCGTGCCCTGGTCCGGGAAGATTCCACATGCCGCGGAGCGGCTGGGCCCATGGGCCTGTGGGCCATGGCCGCTGAGCCTGCACGTCCGGAGCCTGTGCTCTGCAATGGGAGAGGCTACAACAGTGAGAGGCCCGCGTATCGCCAAAAAAAAAAAAAAAGAGAGAAATGGAAACCCAAAGATTTTCCTGGTAACAAAATCTACATTGAAGATTCTCTTATTAAACTTTTTGCCATTTGTTATATCTGTTAATAATAACTATCAGTGATTGTGTGTGTGCTATGTACCAGGCACTTTACATTATCTCTGATCCTTCTAAGAACCCTACAGAGGTAGTGTTATCTTCATTTTGCAGATAAGGAAATTGATCATTAGAGAGCTAAAGTCACTCCCTCTTCTCTTATTCATTTGTTTACTAAGTGAATATTTATTAAGCCCTTGTCATGTGCTAGGCAACTTCTAGGTACCAGATCATGTAGTTATAAGTAGCAGAACTAGGGTTAGAACTCTGACTACAAAACCAGTTCTGCTTTCTTGGTAACATGATATCACACCAAGATAATACTTGTTCTCTAGCTCATTTATTGAGAGAGTAGTGCTGATGTGACCAAATTAGATTATTTCTTTGGCTAAGGACCACAGCTGCTCCCTAACCGCATGTTGCCAGGGGTCATAAGGGAAACTGGGAAAGGACCATTGAAAGATTATGTTAGTCAAACCCTACTCTGGAAGAATACAAGCAAGGATGCTTACTATTTGTTGTCTCGTTGGTGGCCATTCCATTAACGGGACAAGAAGACACCTTCTCAGGCCCTGGAGAAGACTGGCTCTTTTGCCTGTAGGTTTGAAAGAAGAGAAAAATTGCTATATCTTTATGTATCTTCATGAGTTTCCTTCTCTCTTGTAGATGCATCCAAAGCAAATAACAGAACTTAATGCATGCAAGAAATGGCATATATGTGCTATATGTTTGTTACAAACTTGGACAGGGAATAAAATAGCATTCAAGAAAATCAAACATTACAATACCTTCTCCATAAAGATTATAGCATAGTCATTTGAAAGCAGCTGAAAGAGAAAAATATCAATTGGGAAAAAAATTTTTTTTTTTCAGAAATTGAATTACTGCTTGTTTCACCAAAGAATTTTTAGTGATAGGAGATAATTCTAAGTAAACAGTATACTAAGATGGCAAAGGAGACAGGCTTCTGAGTCAGACTCATATGGTTTCAAATCCTGGCCCTATAACTTAACCAATTTGACGTTGGTTAGTCAGGTTACTTGAGCTCTCTAAGCCTCATTTTCCTTCTCTTTACAGTCAAAATCATAATAACACCTTCATAGAATTGTTGTACAGATTAAATGAGATTTTATATCTATAAACCTAATCACTTAATGTAATTTGTTTGGCATATAAACAAATGGTAGTTGTTGCTAGCATTATTAAGTAGATATGTTTTCCTAACTTGAAAGATACTTTGATCCTCATGACTTGGATATTCTTCTTGTAGTGCTGAAAGTCCTTCTTATTAAGTAAGAGACTGTTCCCTCAAATCTAAGTATTCTGAAATTTCAATTGCCAGTATACTGCTTTGTTTTCTTTCTGAAAATATGAAACTTTTCAGTGAAAACATGAAAGTTTTTATTAGCATGCCAGTCTGTAATTTTTTTAGACTGTAGTTATTCCTTACGGATTAATTCTAGAATGACTTTCCATTTTATAATGATCTTAATGTTAAATTTGGCTATCTCCGTGTGTTGCTAGGTAACACAACAGTGGATGAATTAATGATGAGACTCATGGCTGCAATGGAGATCTTCACGGCCCAACAACAGGAAGATATAAAGGATGAGGTAAGGTGAAAGGTTAAGTAGACCTTTAATAGGATTTTGTTGAGATAATTTGTCAAATGGTGATGCTTGCCTATGTCATGATGGATAAATAAGGCATTGATGAAGATGTGTTTCCACATGAACGAAGGGTTTTTATGCCACTGAATTTACCTTTCAGTCCATTCTTTTCATGACCCAAGACCCAACAATTTGTTTAACTTTATGGACATTTATACTTTGCTAGATTTGATGGCAGGAGGTCAATTTACAGGAAACGAATTTTGAAGCATGTTTACAGAAGAAACTACAGTTCAGGAAATCCTATCTATTATATGGGTTTTTCACTCACTTTTAAGGTCCTCTTACTCTTTTTTAAGTATTGAGATTGTTTAGCAATAAACACATTTTACACTTGAACATATTTTTGAAGCACTGTGAGAATTAGTAAAAAGATCACCAGAATTCTGAATTTAGCAGTCTCCCGAACATATTTAGATGGTATAGATGAGATGAGCATGGAACCTCAAATAGAATAATAATAACAGCAATATTCATAATGACAATAGTAGTCAACACTTACTGAATATCTGTAATGTACTAGGCACTATGCAAAGTACTTTACATTTATCATCTCATGTGATCCTCAAAACAATCCCTTGAGGCTGCATGTGAGTCAGAGTTCTGGCTGGAAACAGATGACACTTTCAAACTGGGTTATTTGAGAAGAGTTTAATAAGGGAACTATTTATAAAGATATGGGCAGAGTTTATGGGAGTCAACAATGGATAGTACACTCTAGGGTTAAAGGAAGCCATTACTACCCTTAGGCCTAAAGGCCTAGGAGAGGGTGGTATATGAAGAGGATTGCTTCTTTTAGAGAGATATAGCCAACCCTTGGTGACCTGGTAAGGAGGAAACTAAGGAATAGCTTCCCTTTCCTTTTACACTCTGATCTCCTGCTAGTACCTCCTATTGACCTAACCCAACTAGAAACTGAAAGGCAAGTGAACCTCCCTGGGCAAAAAGCTAGGTAGAGCATGGATACTGAGGGGCAAATGGAATATAATCCAACACAGATTGGTATTGTCATCTCTACTTTTCAGATGAGAAAACTGAGGGTCAAAAAGTTTAAGTTAATTTACCCAAGGGTCACACAGCTAGTAGGATCTATAATAATCTCAAGTATTATTAGTGCTTTATTAGTCAAGAAATTTCTGGATTTGGAAAACAGTCTCAAGATAAAATATGAAACAGATCTTATCATTTGTTAATTTGAGATGCTAAGTTCGTATATCCATCAAATTATTCTTTTTAATTTTCTCTGTTTTTAATTTTTAAAGAAAGATTTATGTAGAACAAAATAAAGGAGAGTTTGACTTCTGAGCAATGATGAAAAGTTTCCGCATATAATGAGTGTTTTCAATGCAATACTCTTTAGCTATTACAAATGGGAAACACGTAAACAGTTTCCATTTAACCTTGTACTGTTGTATTTAACTTTATTTACTTGCCTCTGTCTTCTACTAGACTGTGAGTTTAAGAGCAAGGGTTGTATCATATTCATGTTTGTAACTCTGTCTTCTAACAGTGTACCTAGGACACATAGGCACTCAAAAAATATTTGTAAGTGATTGAATAAATGAATAGTTGAAAGAATTTACATGAAATGTGACTTGAAAAAATAATACTTGATTACAATGATATAAAACCTGATGTATCCACATTAACAAATATGAAAATTCTGAGCACTATACCTAGAGTTTTAATACTCAGTAGGTTCCTTTTATTGCTGTAAAAGTGTTGTTTGTAATTCTTCTTAGTAGTGTTTCATTTACTCTGAGGGAAAGGTAATCGGGTATATGGTAGAAGGTTTATCTGTTACTTTATAAATTGACACTAACATTTTGAAATAATGAAGTACTGTACTTAGTTAGGAATTTGTAATAATAGGTGTGTTGCCATTCAAGATTACATTTATCCTGGAATAGAGGCATTGATTGACAATAATTCACTAAACACATTCTTCAGCCATTTAAATCTTGAGTCTCATTAGTACTCGATTTACAGAGTATGCTGTATAATAATATGAATGCACAATATTTGCATGCATATTCCCAGTTCATTCTTTCATTTTAATTTGTGTTCCTCATAATTCATTGGTAAGGAAATTGACTTTAATTCATTTAATACTGAGCACAAAGCTTAATATGAGGGTTGCAGGAAAAATCTAAGACTCCGTATAATTGAAATTTTTTATTGAAATTTAACTGCAAGAGATAAAAGATTTGTTTTTGTTTTTAGAGTGTCTTATGAAAGTTATCTTTTCAGGTCATAAGTAGAGTTCCTAAGAGAAGCTTTTCTAAGTTTAAAAACTTCTTTTAGACTATGCATAGATCATGATTTGGTATCTGCTGAGTAAGTGATAAGAAACACTGTCCCTTGTAATTGTGAATTTGGCTTTACTTTTTAAAAAATTTCAAATAAGACTTAAGCATACAGTTAAAATTAAATTGTGAACACGTTTGAAGGATGGCTTCCTAAGCCTGAATTTATTTAAACTTATCTTTGGTTCAGTTACGTCCGTCACTTCAATGATACCATCGTATTAGTGCAACCAGAGATGCCTATATTACATAAAGCTTTTATTAAATAAAACCAAGCCCAAAGCATATTCATACTCTGAGTCATTCTTCAATGGCTCAGAATGGACTAACCTTTATATCGCTAATTGTTCTGTCTCTAACCAGGAATTATAAATTATGTATGAGCCTCTGTTTTGACAGAACTATCTCCATATGGATATATTCATAAACATTTTTATTAATGGTATTAGTTTGGTTTTATAAGTGTTTACTGAGCATCTACGAAGAATATAGCACTGGGCTAGGTCCTGGGGACAGAGAGGTGCTTTGCTCTAGTGAGGGGCTATTGGCAAAGAAGGGATGAGGAGAAAAGCAAATATCACTATATGACAGTGGCCACATTTTAGCATCTGTTTTTGATTACAGCTTGGTTCCAAACAATAGATGCTTTCTAACATGTAAATGGAGTCAGTTTTTTTCATATGCACAGTTTTTTTAGCCGTGAATAATTTCAAAACCTCTGATTATCAAGAGTTTATTATACTTAGCTCTTGATCTATTTGTTGCTTCATTCATTTATTCGTTCATCCATTCAACACTAATTTACTTAGAATCCTCTATCGTAGGTGCAAGGATTACCCCTTTCCAGCCTAACCACTCTGATTAATTTGTATCTAAGCAATATCTCTGTAATTGTCAAAACCCAAATGTTGTAGATCAGGGCAGATTTCAAGGTCAGGAACAGCATTCTCATTTCTTTGGTAATTGTAAGAATATACTAGTGGAACATGGGCAACATATGCCAGAGGGGCCTTTTTAGGCTTACCCTTTAAGGATTCTGATTTGAGACTTAAAAACGGTATGCCACAGCACGGGGAGGGTAGGTTTATTGGCTCAAGGCAGCTTTTTGTGTTGCCAAAGGAAATTGTTGGCTTTGTGTTTGCCCCATGGAATGTGTAACTTTTTTGTCCTAAGTTTTGTCTTTATCTTACTGTTTGAAGCACTGCACTCCTTTTCCTTTCATCTGTTTAAAATCTCACCATTGTCATACCCATTCTCTTTCCAGAACTAACAGTGATAAACAGGATACAGATTCTGGCTTCTGTTGATGTTTTCTTTAAAACAGGAGTAAGTCATCACAAGATAGAGAATAAAAACAGTATCTTTGTGCAAAAACTAAAGCAAAACATATACAACAGACCAACCTTTAAAAGGATCTTTCACTATTAGGCTTCTTTAAAAATATATCTGGGGCTTCCCTGGTGGCGCAGTGGTTGAGAGTCCGCCTGCCAATGCAGGGGACACGGGTTCGTGCCCCGGTCCGGGAGGATCCCACATGCCGTGGAGTGGCTGGGCCCATAAACCATGGCCGCTGAGCCTGCGCGTCCGGAGCCTGTGCTCCGCAACGGGAGAGACCACAGCAGTGAGAGGCCCGCGTACAGCAAAAAAATAAATATATATATCTGGACTACTTCCTGAAGCTAGCAAGAATAGTATCAATAGTTTTGTTAGGAGATTTTTCCCTGATATAGCTATATGTAAATCTATATGTGAGATTAAAAACAAAAACAAAAGTCAGTATTTTTAAACATCAGAATTTCACTGAAAGTGTAAAAGTCAGAGAAGATCTAATACTCAGAAGTAACTTTAAGGGAGAAGAGCTAATTGAGTTAGCTGTTAATGATTCGAGCACTAAATAGATAGCTGAGTATACCATAGACGTCTTTCTGTAGGTGGTTGCTTTCTGCTCATAAAAGGGTGGTTGTTTGTTTGTTTGTTTTGAGATATCATTGACATATAACATTGTATTAGTTCCAGGTGTACAACGTTAATGATCTGATATTTGTATATATTACAAAATGATCACCACAATAAGTCTGGTTAACATCCATTACCACACATAGTTATAATTTTTTCATGTGAAGAGAATTTTTAAGATCTACTTTTAGCAACTTTCAAATATAAAAAACAGTATTATTAATTGCAGTCACCGTGCTGTCCATTACACCCCCATGACTTAATTATTTTATAACAGGAAGTCTGTACCTTTCAACTAACTTCATCCATTTTACCCGCCTCTCAACCAGCCACTCCAGCCCGCTCACTCTGATCTCTGCCAACCATCAATCTTTTCTCTGTATCTATGAGCTTGATTTTTTTTTTTAGATTCCATATATAAGTAAGATTATATGGTATTTTTCTCTGACTTATTTCACTTAGCATAGTGTTCTCAACGGTCCATCATGTTGTCAGAAATGGCAAGACTTTCTTCTTTTCTATGAATGAATAAGATTCCATTACACACACACACACACACACACACACACACACCCCACATTTTCTTTATCCGTTTATTCATTGATGGACATTTAGGTTGCTTATATGTCTGAGATGTTATAAATCATACTGCAGTGAACATGGAGGTGCATATATCTTTTCAAGTTAGTGTTTTTTTTTTCCTTCAGATAAGTACCCAGAAATGGAATTTCTGGATCATATGGTAGTTCTATTTTTAATTTTTCTGCGGAAACTCTATACTGTTTTCCATAGTGGCTGCACCAATTTACATTTCTACCAACAGTGCAGAAAGGTTCCCTTTTCTCCACATCCTCTTCAACACTTGTTATTTTTTGTCTTCTTGATAATAGCCATTCTAACAGGTGTGAGGTGATATCTCATGGTTTTAATTTGCATTTTCCTGATAATTAGTAATGTTGAGTAGCTTTCCATGTACCTGTTGGCCACCTGTATGTGTTCTTTGGGAAAATCTCTATTCAGAACCCCTGCCCATTTTTTAATCAGATTGTTTGTTTCTTTTGCTATTGAGTTGTATGAGTTATTCATATATTAAATATTAATCCCTTATCAGGTACATGATTTGCAAATATTTTCCCCCATTCTGTAGCTTGCCTTTTCATTTTGTTGATGGTTCCTTTGCTGTGCAACAGCCTTTTAATTTGATGTACTCTTCTGTGTGTATATTTTTGCTTTTTCTGCCTTTGCTTTTGGTGTCAGATCCAAAAAAATCATTGCCAAGACTGATTATAAGGAGCTTACTACCTATGTTTTCTTCTAGGAGTTTCATGCTTTCAGATCTTAATTCAAGTCTTGAATCCAATATTAGCTAATTTTTGTGTATGGTGTAATATAGTGGCCAAGTTTCTTTCTTTTGCATGTGGCTGTACAGTTTTTCCAACACCATTTTTGGAAGAGACTGTTCTTTCCCCCTTGTATATTCTTGGCTCCTTTGTTGTAAAATAATTGACAGTATATACATGGGTTTATTTCTGGCCTTTCTATTCTGTTCCATTGATCTATGTGTCTGTTTTTATGCCAGTACCATACTGTTTTGACTACTATAGCCTTGTAATATAGTTTGAAATCAAGGAAGCATGATGCCTCCATCTTTGTTGTTGGCTTTTTTTTTTTCTTCTTAAGATTGCTTGGCTATTCAGAATCTTTTATGGTTTTATACAAATTTTAGGATTCTTTGTTCTATTTTTGTGAAAAATGTCCTCAGAATTTTGATAGAGATTGCATTGGATCTGTAGATTACTTTGGGTAGTATGAACATTTTTATTCCTAGGTATTTTATTCTTTTTGATGCAGTCGTACATTGGATTGTTTTCTTAATTTCTCTTTCTGATAGTTTGTTGTTAGCATGTAGAAACATAACAGATTTTTGTATGTTGATTTTGTATCCTGCAACTTTACTGAATTTATTTATTAGTTCAAAAATGGTTTTTTGGTGGTGCCTTTAGGGTTTTCTATATATAATATCATGACATCTGCAAATAGTGACAGTTTTACTTCCTCCTTTCTAATTTTGATGGCTTTTTTTTTTCTTGCCTGATTGCTCTGGCTAGGACTTCTGATACTACATTGAATAAAAATGAAAAGAAAAGAACATCCTTGTCTTGTTCCTTATCTTAGAGGAAAAGCTTTTAGCTTTTCACAGTTGAGTATGATGTTAACTATGGGCTTGTCATAAATGGCCTTTAATTTGTTGAGGTACATTCCCTCAATATCCACTGTGTTGAGAGTTTTTATCACAAATTGATGTTGAGTTTTGTCAAGTGCTTTTTCTGCATCTATTGAGATGATCATATGTTTTTTATCCTTTGTTTTGTTAATGTGGTATATATCACATTGAGTTATTTGCATATGTTAATCCATTCTTGCATCCCTGGAATAAATCCCACTTGATCATGATGTAATATCCTTTTAATGTGTCATTGAATTCAGTTTGGAAATATTTTGTTGAGGATTTTTGCATCTATGTTCATCAGGAATATTGGCGTGTAATTTTCCTATCCTGTGGTGCCCTTGTCCAGTTTTGGTATCAGAGTAATGCTGGCCTTATAAAATGCGTTTGGCAGTGTTTCCTACTCTTCTATATTTTGGAGGAGTTTGAGAAGGATTGGAATTAATAATTCTTTAAATGTTGGTAGAATTCACCTGTGAAGGCATCTGGTCCTGGACTTTTGTTTGTTGAGAGATTTTTTGATTACTGATTTAATCTCTTTAAATCGATCTGTTCAGATTTCCTGTTTCTTCATGATTCAGTCTATACATTATGTATGTGTCTAGACATTTATCCATTTCTTCTAGGTGATCTAATATGTTGGTGTATAATTGTTCATAGTAGTCTCTTATGATCCTTTGTATTTCAGTGGTATCAGTTGTAATGTATACTCTTTCTGATTTTGACTCCTCTCTTTTTTTCTTAGTGAGTCTAGCTAAAGGTTTGTCAATTTTGTTTATCTTTTAAAAAAAAACCAGTTCTTACTTCATTGATCTTTTCTGTGGTCTTTTTATTCTCTTTCACTTCTTTCCACTCTGATTTTTGTTATTTTTCTTCCCTCTACTAACTTGAGGTCTTGTTTGTTCTTCTTTTTCTAGTTCCCTGAGATACAGTTAGGTTGTTCTCCAACAACCTTTCTTGTTTCTTGATGTAGGCATTTGTTGCTATGAAATTCCCTCTTAGAACTGCTTTTGCTGCATCCCATAAGTTTTGTTATGTTGTATTTCTTTTCATTTGTCTCAAGGTATTTTTTTGATTCCTCTTTCAATTTCTTCTTTGACCCATTTGTTGTTCATTAGCATGTTGTTTAATCTTTGCATATTTGTGAATTTTCCAGTTTTCTCCTTGTAATTGATTTCTAGTTTCATTACTTTAGTTGGAAAAAATGCTTGATATGATTTAACTCTTCTTAAATTTGTTAAGACTTGTTTTGTGGCCTAATATATAATCCATCCTGGAGAACATTTCATGTGCACTTGGGAAGAATGTGTATTCTGTTGCTTGTGGATGGAGTGTTCTATATATGTCTGTTAACTCCATCTTCTCTAACATGTTGTTTAACTCCAGTGTTTCCTTACTGGTTTCTTGTCCAGATGATCCATCCATTATGAAACGGGTGTATTAAAGTCCTCACTATTATTGTGTTGCTATCTATTTCTTCCTTTAGGTCTGTTAATATTCATTTTATATATTTAGGTGCTCCTATGTTGGGTGCATAAATTTTTTTTTAATTTCTAAAAAATATTTATTCATTCATTCATTTATTTATTTTGGCTGCTCTGGGTCTTACTTGTGGCACGTGGGCTCTTCATTGTGGCATATTTAGTTGTGGGATGTGGACTCTTAGTTGTGGCATGCATGTGGGATCTAGCTCCCCAACCAGGGATCAAACCTGGGCCCCCTGCATTGGGAGCGTGGAGTCTTACCCACTGGACCATCAGGGAAGTCCCTAAATATTTTAAAAGGGTTCTTCATCCAATGATTTTTCTCCATAGTTAGGCCCAGATCACAGAAGATGATGTTTTCGCTCATCTTGCTTGTATATATTCATTTCATAAATATTTATTGGTCTTTTTCTATGCACCAGATGTAGGGCACCAGTAACATAGCTGTGAGCAAGACAGACAGGGTCCTTGGACTTACAGCCCAGCAGTTCCAAGTTGATGCAGCCCCAGGAGCACGCAGCTAGGGTGAGCTAGACATGCTATATAAGCAATTTAACATGGAACACAGAAGGGCTCTTGCATTCTGCCAGTGCAAGCTATGAGGCAGGTAGTACAGGTAAGAAATAAGATAATAATTGTAGTCATTCTTCAAGTTCCTCCTATATATCAGGTATAGTTCTAATCTCTAAGGCAGTGTTTTTCAGTATGTTTCCTAGACTATTGGTGTACTCAGCTATCTATCAAGGATTCCAGGCAGTTAGGTATGAACAAGCAACATAATCAGTTTTGTTCACGCTTATTTCACATTTTGAAATGTAAAATAAATTATGGTATCCCTCCAAATCCTGTTTCATTCACCATATCTTTTACGATTTATTAGACTCCTCATGTACAACAAGGATTGCATTGGTTGTTTAGTCTTGACAAATACTCATTTAACTGGGGCAGTTGATTTTGGCTTCTGAACTTTCATGACATTCATGTGTTATTCTTAAGTTTACATTCATTTTTCCTTGCTAAATTAGTTATATTATATTCTTAGCTCACCAGAATTGATCGTGGCTTACATGTGGTTCATTGAAGCATAAAAACTGATGAAAATACTATAATAAATACTGTAATAATAATACTATAATAAATACTGTAAATCAGTACAGATAGTTGGAACTACTTCAACATCAGTGTAAACATAATTCAGAGAACTATAGTGCTAGTGTAGGAAATGCCAAGGCAGCTGACTCTGATGATTTCACACTAGCTTCTATAAAAGAAAATTTTGACTGAGAAGTAAATATATGAAAATTGATTATATAGGAAAAGCAATCTATTTACCCTTAATGCCACTGTTATAAAATTTTTCATAAAAGCATGAGGTCTTCAAAGTTTTTGTTTCATTTGTAAGTAAAGCCCAATGACCTACCTCTCTGTTAAATCAATAGATTTTTTCAGAGCAAGAGAAAAAAGAATACTTACCACTATAATAAATTTTTTAATTTTATTGCTTAAGTCAGAGAAGCAACCAAACCAGGAGAAATTGCTTACAAATTCGACTCTTGGAGGTAAAAATGGATTCAGATATTACTCCTGACAAGAAACTTGTAAATCCAGTTACTACAAAGTTAACAATAGGAAAAAAAAATGCTCAAACAAGACAGGAGAATTAGTTCTTAGGGAAGTACTTCATCAAATGGCACTGTTGGATGGCATGCAATGGCAATAGGATGGTCTGTGGAAGAGCAGTGACCACACGGTGCTCACTATCTTGCTTTTCGGTTAGATAAAACCACTATTGTGTGCGAAGTGAGAATCGGTTCTTAGCATATTGTTATACATATATATATATATATATGAGGTAGAATCATCTCTTCATTCTGTTCATCAATTAGAAATGCATATTACCAGAGAAGTTTTAACTTAGTGATTATTTTGCAAGTTCTGAGTTAGATTTTAAAAGATAAAGTAGAATCAGTATTGATGACAAAATTACTTCAAAGAACACCATCCAGAAAGTGAAAAAACAACCCACAGATTGGGAGAAAATCTTTTCAAATCATATATTTGATAAGGGACTTGTATCTAGAATATATAAAGACCACTTACAACTCAATAATTAAAAGGTAAATTACTCCCATTAAAAATTGTGCAAAGGATCTGAATAGACATTTCTCCAAGGAAAATAAGCAAATGACCAATAAGCACATGAAAAGATGTTCCATATCATTGGTAATCAGGCAAATGCAAATCAAAACCACAGTGAGATACCACTTCACACCAACTACAGTGGCTAGAATCAAAAAGTTAGATAACGAGTGTTGGTGAGGATATGGAGAAAGTTGAACCCTCATAGACTGCTGGTGGGAATATAAGATGGTGAAAATGCTTTGGAAAATAGTCTGGCACTTCCTCAATTGATTAAACATAGTTACCATATGATCCAGCAGTTTCACTTCTAGTTATATACCTAAGAGGAGTGTAAAGATATGTCCATACAAAAATTTGTACATGAATGTTTATAGCAACATTACTGTAGCCAAAAGATAGAGGCAACCCAAATATTCATCAAGGGATGAATGAGTTAGAAAAATGTGGTATATACATACAATGGAATATTATTCAGCCATAAAAAGGAATGAAATTCTGATACATGCTACAATATCAGATACATTTTGAAAACATTATGCTAAGTGAACGAGCTCATCACAGAAGACCACATGTTATATGGTTCTGGACTCATATAATAAGTCCAGAATAGGAAACTCTATAGAAACAGAAAGTAGAATTGTGCTTGCTTACAGTTGGGTGTGGGGAGTAAGTGGTTTTGGAAGATAGGAGGGTGATAGCCAGAGGTTTGTTTTTTGTGTGTGTGTGTGGTACGCGGGCCTCTCACTGCTGTGGCCTCTCCCGTTGTGGAGCACAGGCTCCGGACGCGCAGGCTCAGTGGCCATGGCTCACGGGCCCAGCCGCTCCACGGCATGTGGGATCTTCCCAGACCGGGGCACGAACCCACGTCCCCTGCATCAGCAGGTGGACTCTCAACCACTGCACCACCAGAGAAGCCCTGTGTGGTTCCTTTTTGAGGTGATGAATATGTTCTAAATTTGACTATGGTGATGGTTGCATATATCTATGACATGTACACTTTAAACCATTGATTGACTTGTACACCTTAAACGTGTGAATTGTGTGATATGAATGTATTATATCTCAATCAAGCTGGTTTAAAAAAAAAAAACAAACTATAAGTTCAGCAAGAAAGATTATGACTATTCAGATGACAAGGATTGCACCTGAATGTCAATCTAAACACTGCTTTACTGAAATGAATAGCTAGTAATTAATAATATTCCCCTCAAGTCTTGATATGGTATTGAAGAAAATAATGAAAATTGCTAGTATCTTAGGCAGCTTCAAGTAGACATCTTTCTGGTAAACCATTTAAATAATGCAAAAGGAGTCTAAGACGTTCCTTCTCAAACAAGTATGCTGGTTATCTAAGTCAGATCTCAGAGTGTCACCTGGGAACTTGTTAAAAATGCAATTTTTCAGGCCCCAGCGCCAGACCTGCTGAATCAGAATTATGAGGGTGGGACCCAGTAATCTGTTTTAACAAGCCCCCCAGTTGATTCTGCTGCACAATAAAGTTTGCAATCCTCTTCCCTAAGGGAAAGGTTTGAGCATAAGTTTTTGTAATGAGGCATGTGATAAAAACTTTTTATGACTCTAATAATAAAGGTAAAAAATGCAAGGGCCTTGTTCAAATTTTATATCTCAGTAATATACACTTGAGCATCCTAAACCTGTTTCTCGGGGCTAAAAATACCATAGTTTTTAATTTTGAGAATAAAATTTCAAGATTTCTTAGGAAAAAATGAACTGTGGTGCACATGGCTTTAATTATCAAGAGCTTGATTCTTTCCAAAAACTTGATAATCTTCTTCATTCTTCAGTAAAAGAAATTGATTATATATAATAGAGGATGTTTCCAATCCCTTAAGGCTTCAAGAAGAACTACTTTTTAGAGCAAGAGCACCCAAAAAAATGAATTAGGAATCTACTTACCACTATCTCCCAAGGTTAAACGGTCAACTCTTTGTCTCTTGAGTGGGATAAACTCATTGACTTAAGTCTGACATAGCTTAAAGTAGCCCTGTATGAGGACTTTCTTGGTGGTCCAGTGGTTAAGACTCTGCACTTGCACTGCAGGGAGCATGGGTTTGATCTCTGGTTGAGGAACTAAGACCCCACATGTCTCTCTGTGTGGCCAAAAAAAAAAAAAAAAAAGGTAGCCCTGTATGAGAAGTGTCTTTATAATTTGAGTCCTTATTTGATCCAAATATTCAGATGCAACTGAAAAAGCCAACAAGCATTAGATTATATTCTTAATAATCTCTAATTGGAATTTCCTAAGTTATTAGAAATAAAGAAAAGAAATGGGATATGAAAGCTACCCTACAGCTGAAACTAGGAGTCATCAAACTGAATACAAATAACTTTGGTGAAATATTGCAAACAATATCAATTACCTTTTAGTTAAAAGGTAAAGATAATAAACTATTACTAGTATTACTTAAATATTATGGCTGGGCTTCCCTGGTGGCGCAGTGGTTGAGAGTCTGCCTGCCGATGTGGGGGACGCGGGTTTGTGCCCCGGTCCGGGAGGATCCTGCATGCCGCGGAGCGGCTGGGCCCATGGGCCATGGCTGCTGGGCCTGTGCGTCCGGAGCCTGTGCTCCACAGCGGGAGGGGCCACAGCAGTGAGGCGCCCGTGTATCGCAAAAAAAAAAAAAAAATTATGGCTTATTTTTGTTATCTAAAAATTATGATCTTAGAAATTTTCCTAAAATTGATGGTTTACACATGGGCCAGTATCATTAAGTTCACTATTTTAAAGGAATTAAAGTCTGTTTCTTTGCCAGTGAATTATGAGGTACACAAATTAACATGAAGACTGAACTGGGAATATGCCCACAAATATTGTGTGTTCATACTATTATACAACATAATCTGTAAATCTGGTATTAATGAGACTCATTTGATGAGGAAAAAGTACTTGACAAAATCAAACACCATTTCATGATAAAAACAAACAAAACAATAGTTACAGAAAGGAACTTCCTCAACATAATAAAGGCCATATTTGAGAAACCACAGCTGACATTCATACTCAGTTGTTAAACACTGGAAAGCTTTTCCCCTAAGATCAGGAACAAGACAACTATGTTTACTTTCACCACTGCTATTCAGTAGTGGAAGTTCTATATAGAGCAGTTAGGCAAGAAAAGTAAATAGGAGGCATTCAAATTGGAAAGAAGTAAAATTATCTCTGTTCACAGATGACATGATCTAATATGTAGAAAACCCTAAAGATTACACACACACACTGTTAGAGCTAATAAACAAATCTGACAAAGTTGCAGGGTATAAAATTAAAAATCAGTTGTATTTATACTAACAATGAAGAATCTGAAAAGGAAATTTAGAAAAGAATTCCATTTACAATAACATTAAGAATAATGAAATACTTAGAAATAAACTTAACCAAGGAGGCCCATGCCCTGTATTCGGAAAACTAAAAATATTGCTGGAAAAAATTAAGAAGGCCTAGATAAATGGAAATACCTCCCCTGATAATGGAATTGGAAGACTTAATGTTGTTTAGATAACAACACTTTCCAAAGTGATCTACAGATACAGTGCAATCCTTATCAAAATCCCAAAGGTGATTTTTGCAGAAACAGAAAAACCCATTCTAAAATTCATACAGAATTTCCGGAAACCCCAAATCACTGAAACAATCTTGATTTCAAAACTCACTACAAACCTACAGTATCAGAACAGTGTGGCACTAGCATCAGGATAGATATATGGACCAACAGAATAGAAAAGAGAACCCAGAAATAAATATTCCCTCATATGTATGGTCAAATGTTTTTTACCAAGGGCACCAAGACCATTGAATAGGGAAGGAACAGTCTCTTCAACAAATGGTTCTGGGAAAACTGGATACCTAAATGCAAAAGAATGAAGTTGAACCCTTACCTAACAGCATATACAAAAATTAGCTCAAAATGGATCAAAGACCTAAATTTAAGAGCTAAAACTATAAAACTCTTAGAATAAAACATAGGGGGAAATCACCATGACTTTGGATTTGGTAATGGTTTCTTGAATATGACATGAAAAGCACAGAAAACAAAAGAAAAAATAGATAAGTTTGGAGTTCATAAAAATTTAAAACTTTTGTGCATCAAAGAACACTATCAAGAGAGTGAAAAGACAACCTACAGAATAGAAGAAAATACTTATAAATCATATATAATAGGGTTTAATATCCAGAATATATAAAGAATTCCCACAACTCAACAACAAAAAAGCCAAACAGCACAATTCAAAATGGGCAAAGGACTTGAATAGACATTTCTCCAAAGACAATACACAAATGGCCAACAAGCACAGGAAAAGATGCTCAACATCATTAGTCATTAGAGAAATGCAAATCAAAACCACAATAAGATACCATCTCACATCCACTAGGATGGCTGTAATCTAAAAGAATGGAAAATAACATGTGTTGACAAGGATGTGGAGAAATTAGAATCCTTGTACATTGCTGGTTAGAATGTAAAATGGTACATGGAAAACAGTTTGGCAGTTCTTCAGAAAGTTAAACAGAATTATCACATTACCCAGAAATCCATTTCTAGGAATCAAAAACAGGGACTCAGAACTTGTACACGAATGTTCATGCAGCATTATTCACAATAGCCTAAATGTGGAAACAATCCAAATGTCTAATAACAGATGAATGGATAAACAAAAGGTGGTATATGCATGCAATGGATTATTATTCAGTCATAATAAAGATTTAATATATGCTGCAACATGGATGAACCTTGTAAACCTTGAAATGAAAACTGCCAGACACAAAAGACCAAACTGTATGATTCCACTAATATGTCTTGGATAGGCAAATTCATAAGAACAGAAAATAGATTAGAGCCCAGGAACTGGAGGTATGGGGTGGGTTGGGGAGTTATTGCTTAATGGGTATAGAGTTTCTGTTTAGGGTGATGAGAAAGTTATGGAAATAGATAGTGGTGATGGTTTGCACAACATTGTGACTGTAATTAATGCCACTAAGTTGTATAGTTAAAATAGTAAATTGTATACTACACATATCTTACTATAATAATTTTTTTTTAAAGGACAACACAATACACATGGATGTTTGGTACTTTTGAGTGCAGGGAATGGAGAGATTGCTGTGGGCTGGCAATCTTGTTTATTCTTGAGCTCAGAATTTGCTGGACACTACTGGGGACTGACGTAGAGTGGGAAAGATTCCAGCTCTGCCTTCGTGAGCTTTAATCCTGAGCAGTTTATTACTCTGTATTACATTCCAAACTTCTCCCTCTTAGGGAAGCAAGGATGTCACTTGAAGTACCTTAAAGAATGGAACAAGCATGTGTTTGATTGTCTGCTAGTGCCAAGCACTATGCTAGTTACTTTCTCTAAATACTGTCTTTTAGCTTTCATGGTAATCTTATGGGATACTTATTATCCCCGTTTTATTGAGGAGGAAAGTGAGGCTTATAGAAGTTAAATAATTTGCCCAGAGTCACACAGCTGTGTCAAAACCAGAATACATACTTATGTGCTTTTCATACATTATCATCCCTTGTAAAGCTGAGTTACATTTACATTAAAGATTCATGGGATAGGGCTTCCCTGGTGGCGCAGTGGTTGGGAGTCCGCCCGCCGATTCAGGGGACACAGGTTCGTGCCCCGGTCCGGGAAGATCCCACATGCCGTGGAGCGGCTGGGCCCGTGAGCCATGGCTGCTGAGCCTGCACATCCGGAGCCTGTGCTCCGCAGCGGGAGAGACCACAGCAGTGAGAGGCCCGCGTACTGGTGGGGGGGGGGGAGATTCATGGGGTAAACTGAAGTAGTACTCTTATCAAGATTAGGTAGAGTCAGTGGACTGACCTGAAGAGTAGGTCAGACACTCACAGATTCCCAAATATCATATTCACTTGAGTAGAGTAAAAAAGTTTGTCATAACTGTCTACTCTTGAGCATGGAATAATGCTCACTGTTAAAAAATTATATCCACACCCTGTTTATTTACATTTGTTGCTCTTAAAGTGCCTGCTGATGGATCTGTTCATTCATGCTTGACACCTCAGAGTAGAAGTTAATTGTCATTTGTGAAGCTAATGTAAAGAGATTTATGACTCAACATTGGCATTACAATTCAACACACCTGTTCAGAGCCAGCCCTTCACATTTTTCCTTCCTTTGCCTGAGGTGGAGATTTCTTCATGGATTACAGTAACACTTTTTGACAAGCTTAGACTGGGTGGAGCTGCCTTGTACTGACAGCCCACAGTTGATGATATCTCAGTAATGCATTCTTTTTTTATTTGGGCTGTCAACATTTATTACTGTAAAGGCACTCATTTTTAAACAGCTGGCCCAACCTGTCCACTTTTTGTTTTTAGTAGCAGTAGAGTCTAACAAAGTATGTTTATTTTTCTAGTTATACAGTCTTAGCTAGCTTTGGGGGAAGTATATCTAGTTGTATTTTCTTTTATGTACCATTGTTTTAAAAGTAGCTATCTTAGTGTTCTCCAAATAAAAATTAAAGCCTTCTACTACTTCTAAAGTCTTCTTAAGTGGCTATTGAGACTTTCCCAATGTCATAAACCTGACAGGCACCTAAAGAAAATGTTAACTGAAACTCTCTTAAGGCAAATCCTTTAAAAAGATTCAGAGCAAACTGTTCATGTCTTAAATGCTACCTAAATCCCTGTCTTTGGAGACAGTCATGTCCTTGATGATTTTTTCTTTCCCACTGGGAAATATATGGCTATCTTAGAAGGAATTTGGGAGCTGGAAGTACATGTGCATTCTACCTTTACCTTGAACTTTTATGCTACCAGATTGAGGGCCTACCTCTGGTTGTTTTTGGAGAGGTTTAAAAAAAAAGAAGTGTGAGGGACAATATTTTTCTTTAAGGAACTTAATCTATAGTTTGAAAGTTAAAGCACATCCTTACAAAAATAGATGTTTGTTACATGACTTAGAAGAATACAGGAGTGCATTTTGTATAGTCAGAAGAGACTTTTCTGAAGAGGTAAGATTGGATCTGGTACTGCAAAGGACAGAAGAGTTTGCATGTGCAGAGGTAAGAGGAGAGAGCATTACAATGTGGAGAACGTATGACCAAAGGAATAGTGTAAAAAAGTTGAAGTCATGTTGGTCCAGTTTAGATAAAACAGAGAGTTTGTATAGAAAGAATAGAAGGAAGCGAAATTAAATTGCCTATCATTCGTATTTTTAACAAGTCACCTTTGCCTTCTGAAGTTACTTTTCTCTTATTTTTGTGCCTCTCATGAGGGATCGTGAGAATCCCTTGGCACCATTCTTACAGCTACAAATTTACCTTAATTCCAGTTAACCCTATTCAGTTACTTATCATACCAGCAAACAGTAATTGCAATATAGTATGAAAACACAGCAATGGCAATAAGTACAAAGTACAGAGGTGACACAAAGAATTCTTAGAGGTGAAAACATTTGAATATTAAAACATGATATGTAGATGTTCACCAAGTAAACCACCATTAATTCATTTCTTTGGCCCCTAACTCAACACATTTTTATTAAGGACCTGCTATATGCCCTCATTTCTGCTAAGCACTAGTAGGTAGAAGGATGACACAGTCCTTTAGATGTTCAGTGACATGCAGACGAAAGGATCTCAGTATAATGATATAATTCCAAGATGGAGATAGATGTAGGGTGTTAAATCTGCCTATCAGGGAAATTTCTTTTAAGTTGAAGCTTCTCTAAAAAGCAACATTGTAGCAGGTAGACTTGTAGGGAAGTGTCTTCCAGAAGAAAAAAAAGGTACTTTCTAATAGATGGCTAGTTTGGAAGACTACATCATCAGCCAGAAGAGACACACATTATAATTAAATGAGGACTACTTGGTTAAATGGGCAGAAAGATTCTAATTTCAGATTAGATATTTCACTTCAATGATAGCCATATATACCCTCCGCATCCTATTATACTCATCTATCTCTTTGCAGACCATTTTTACCATAAAGCACACTAAACCCGCATACCGCAAAAAAAAAAAAAAAGCACACTAAAGGTAGTCAAGGCGAAGAAGAAATGATTCTCCACACTCCACACTTCTAAATTTTTGTTGTTGTTAGAGGTTGTGTGTGTGTGTGTGTGTGTGTGTGTGAGTTTTGAATTTTATTTTTTTATACAACAGGTTCCTATTAGTTATCCATTTTATACACATCAGTGTATACATGTCAATCCCAATCGCCCAATTCACCACAGCACCACCACCACCCCCCTGCCACTTTCCCCCCTTGGTGTCAATACATTTGTTCTCTACATCTGTGTCTCAGTTTCTGCCCTGCAAACCGGTTCATCTGTACCATTTTTCTAGGTTCCACATATATGTGTTAATATACGATATTTGTTTTTCTCTTTCTGACTTACTTCACTCTATGACAGACTCTAGACTCATCCACATCTCTACAAATGACCCAATTTCGTTCCTTTTTATGGCTGAGTAATATTCCATTGTATATACGTGCCACATCTTCTTTATCCATTCATTTGTCGATGGGGATTTAGGTTGCTTCCATGACCTGGCTATTGTAAATAGTGCTGCAGTGAACACTGAGCTGCATGTGTCTTTTTGAATTATGGTTTTCTCTGGGTATATGCCCAGTAGTGGGATTGCTGGGTCATATGGTAATTCTATTTTTTGATTTTTAAGGATGCTCCATACTGTTCTCCATAGTGGCTGTATCAATTTACATTCCCACCAAGAGTGCAAGAGGGTTCCCTTTTTTCCACATCCTCTCCAGCATTTGTTGTTTATAGATTTTTCTGATGATGCCCATTCTAACTGGTGTGAGGTGATACCTCATTGTAGTTTTGACTTGCATTTCTCTAATAATTAGTGATGTTGAGCAGCTTCTCATGTGCTTCTTGGCCATCTTATGTCTTCTTTGGAGAAATGTCTACTGAGGTCTTCTGCCCATTTTTGGATTCGGTTTTTTGTTTTTTTGATATTGAGCTTCATGAGCTGTTTATATATTTTGGAGATTAATCCTTTGTCTGTTGATTCATTTGCAAATATTTTCTCCCATCCTGAGGGTTGTCTTTTCGTCTTGTTTGTAGTTTTCTTGGCTTTGCCAAAGATTTTAAGCTTCATTAGGTCCCATTTGTTTATTTTTGTTTTTATTTCCATTACTCCAGGAGGTGGATCAAAAAAGATCTTGCTATGATTTATGTCAAAGAAGGTTCTTCCTATGTTTTCCTCTAAGAGTTTTATAGTGTCTGGTCTTACATTTAGGTCTCTAATCCATTTTGACTTTACTTTTGTGTATGGTGTTAGGGAGTGTTCTAATTTCATTCTTTTACATGTAGTTGTCCAGTTTTCCCAGCACCACTTATTGAAGAGACTGTCTTTTCTCCATTATATATCCTTGCCTCCTTTGTCATAGATTAGTTGACCATAGGTACATGGGTTTATCTCTGGGCTTTCTATCCTGCTCAATTGATCTATATCTCTGTTTTTGTGCCAGTACCATATTGTCTTGATTACTGTAGCTTTGTAGTATAGTCTCAAGTTAGGGAGTCTGATTCCTCCAGCTCCATTTTTTTCCCTCAAGACTGCTTTGGCTAGTCAGAGTCTTTTGTGTCTCCATACAAATTTCAAGATTTTTGTTCTAGTTCTGTAAAAATTGCCATTTGTAATTTGATAGGGATTGCATTGAATCTGTAGATTGCTTGAGGTAGTATGGTCATTTTCACAATGTTGATTCTTCCAGTCCAAGAACATGGTATATCTCTCCATCTGTTGGTATCATCTTTAATTTCTTTCATCAGTGTCTTATAGTTTTCTGCATACAGGTCTTTTGTCTCCCTAGGTAGGTATATTCCTATGTATTTTATTCTTTTTGTTGCAGTGGTAAATGGGAGTGTTTCCTTAATTTCTCTTTCAGATTTTTCATCGTTAGTGTATAGGAATGTAAGACAGTTCTGTGCATTAATTTTGTATCCTGCAACTTTACGAAATGCATTGATTAGCTCTAGTAGTCTTCTGGTGGCACCTTTAGGACTCTCTATGTATAGTATCATGTCATCTGCAAACAGTGACAGTTTTACTTCTTCTTTTACAATTTGTATTCCTTTCATTTCTTTTTCTTCTCTGATTGCTGGGGCTAGGACTTCCAAAGCTATGTTGAATAATAGTGATGAGAGTGCACATCCTTGTCTTGTTCCTGATCTTAGAGGCAATGCTTTCAGTTTTTCAACATTGAGAATGATGTTTCCTGTGGGTTTGTCATATATGGCCTTTATTATGTTGAGGTAGGTTCCCTCTATGCCCACTTTCTGGAGAGTTTTTATCAAAAATAGGTGTTGAATTTTATCAAAAAGTGTTTCTGCATCTATTGAGATGATCATACGGTATTATTTCTTCAGTTTGTTAATATAGTTTATCACCTTGATTGATTTGCGTATATTGAAGAATCCTTGCGTCCCTGGGATAAATCCCACTTGATCATGGTGTATGATCCTTTTAATGTGTTGCTGGATTCTGTTTGCTAGTATTTTGTTGAGGATTTTTGCATCTATATTCATCAGTGATACTGGTCTGTAATTTTCCTTTTTTGTAGTATCTTTGTCTACTTTTGGTATCAGGGTGATGGTGGCCTCATAGAATGGGTTTGGGAGTGTTCCTTCCCTTGCAATTTTTTGGAAGAGTTTGAGAAGGATGGGTGTTAGCTCTTCTCTAAATGTTTGATAGAATTCACCTGTGAAGCCATCTGGTCCTGGACTTTTGTTTGTTGGAAGATTTTGAATCACAGTTTCAATTTCAGTGCTTGTGATTGGTCTGTTCATATTTTCTGTTTCTTCCTGGTTCAGTCTTGGAAGGTTGTACTTTTCTAAGAATTTGTCCATTTCTTCCAGGTTGTCCATTTTATTGGCATAGAGTTGCTTGTAGTAGTCTCTTAGGATGCTTTGTATTTCTGCAGTGTCTGTTGTAACTTCTCCTTTTTCATTTCTAATTTTATTGATTTGAGTCCTCTCCCTCTTTTTCTTGATGAGTCTGGCTAATGGATTATCAATTTTGTTTATCTTCTCAAAGAACCAGCTTTTAGTTTTATTGATCTTTGCTATTGTTTTCTTTGTTTCTATTTCATTTATTTCTACTCTGATCTTTATGATTTCTTTGCTTCTACTAACTTTGGGTTTTGTTTGTTCTTCTTTCTCTAGTTCCTTTAGGTGTAAGGTTAGATTGTTTATTTGAGATTTTTCTTGTTTCTTGAGGTAGGCTTGTATTGCTATAAACTTCCCTCTTAGAACTGCTTTTGCTGCATCCCGTAGGTTTTGGATCGTCATGTCTTCATTGTCATTTGTCTCTAGGTATTTTTTGATTTCCTCTTTGATTTCTTCAGTGATCTCTTGGTTATGTAGTAACGTATTGTTTAGCCTCCATGTGTTCGTCTTTTTTATGATATTTTCCCTATAATTGATTTCTAATTTCATAGCGTTGTGGTCAGAAAAGATGCTTGACGTGCTTTCAGTTTTCTTAAATTTACTGAGGCTTGATTTGTGACCTAAGATGCAATCTATCCTGGAGAATGTTCCGTGCGCACTTGAGAAGAAAGTGTAATCTGCTGTTTTTGGATGGAATGTCCTATAAATATCAATTAAATCTATCTGGTCTATTGTGTTTTTAAAGCTTGTGTTTCCTTAGTAATTTTCTGTTTGGATGTTCTGTCCATTGGTCTAAGTGAGGTGTTAAAGTCCCCCACTATTACTGTGTTACTGTTGATTTCATCTTTTATAGCTGTTAGCAGTTGCCATATGTATTGAGGTACTCCTATGTTGCGAGCATATATATTTAAAATTGTTATATCTTTTACGTGAATTGATCCCTTGATCATTATGTAGTGTCCTTCCTTGTCTCTCGTAACATTCTTTATTTTAAAGTCTATTTTATCGGATATGAGTATTGCTACTCCAGCTTTTTTTTGATTTCCATTTGCATGGAATATCTTTTTCCATCCCCTCACTTTCACTCTCTTTGTGTTGCTAGGTCTGAAGTGGGTCTCTTGTAGACAGCATATATATGGGTCTTGTTTTTGTATCCATTCAGCAAGCCTGTGTCTTTTGGTTGGAGCATTTAATCCATTCACGTTTAAGGTAATTATCGATATGTATGTTCCTATTACCATTTTCTTAATTGTTTTGGGTTTGTTTTTGTAGGTCCTTTTCTTCTCTTGTGTTTCCCACTTAGAGAAGTTCCTTTAGCATTTGTTGTAGAGCTGGTTTGTTGGTGCTGAATTCTCTTAGCTTTTGCTTGTCTGTAAAGCTTTTAATTTCTCCATCGAATCTGAATGACATCCTTGCTGGGTAGAGTAATCTTGGTTGTAGGTTCTTCCCTTTCATCACTTTAAATATATCATGCCTCTCCCTTCTGGCTTGTAGAGTTTCTGCTGAGAAATCAGCTGTTAACCTTATGGGAGTTCCCTTGTATGTTATTTGTTGTTTTTCCCTTGTTGCTTTCAATAATTTTTCTTTGTCTTTAATTATTGCCAATTTGATTACTATGTGTCTCTGCATGTTTCTCCTTGGATTTATCCTGTATGGGACTCTCTGTGCTTCCTCGACTTGGGTGGCTCTTTCCTTTCCCATGTTAGGGAAGTTTTCGACTATAATCTCTTCAAATATTTTCTCGGGTCCTTTCTCTCTCTCTTCTCCTTCTGGGACCCCTATAATGCGAATGTTGTTACATTTAATGTTGTCCCAGAGGTCTCTTAGGCTGTCTTCATTTCTTTTCATTCTTTTTTCTTTACTGTGTTCCGTAGCAGTGAATTCCACCATTCTGTCTTCCAGGTCACTTATCCGTTCTTCTGCCTCAGTTATTCTGCTATTGATTCCTTCTAGTGTCCTTTTCATTTCAGTTATTGTATTGTTCATCTCTGTTTGTTTTTGTTTAACTCTTCTAGGTCTTTGTTAAACATTTCTTGCATCTTCTCAATCTTTACCTGCATTCTTTTTCCAAGTTACTGGATCATCTTTACTATCATTATTCTGAATTCTTTTTCTGGAAGGTTGCCTATCTCCACTTCATTTGATTGTTTTTCTGGGGTTTTATCTTGTTTCTTCATTTGGTACATAGCCCTCTGCCTTTTCATCTTGTCCATCTTTCTGTGAATGTGGTTTTTGTTCCACAGGCTGCAGGATTGTAGTTCTTCTTGCTTCTGCTGTCTGCCCTCTGGTGGATGAGGCTATCTGTGTGTGTGTTTTAATGTCTGGACAGATACAGGAAAATATCCTTAAAAAAAATTTTTGGCGGAAACTATTTTTTTAAATTTATTTATTTTTGGCTGCATTGGGTCTTTGTTGCTGTGCAGGGGCTACTCTTCATTGTGGTACTTGGGCTTCTCATTACGGTGGCTTCTCTGTTGCAGAGCGCGGGCTGTAGGCATGGGAGCTTCAGTAGTTGTGGCACTCTGGCTCAGTAGTTGTGATTTGCAGGCTTAGTTGCTCCGCAGCATGTGGGATCTTCCTGGACCGGGGCTCGAACCCATGTCCCCTGCATTGGCAAGTGGAATTTTAACTACTGCGCCACCAAGGAAGTCCCGTGAAAACTATTTTAATAGAGGATTTGCTTTTGGAGTTCTCACCTGTGCACATTGTTTTATTGAAGCAATTTACTGCTTGTGTGCTAAAATACTCACCACAGCTTTGCATAGCTTTGGGGACTTGGACTAGGGATGCTCATTACCCGTGAGTTAGAAGGGAGAACGCTAAGGTGTCTGACGAAGAACAACTGTAACTCTCATTCTTTGCTCCTGGGAATACAAAATGGTTCAGCCATTCAGAAAAATAGTTTGACAGTTCCTCAGGAAGTTAAACATACACTTAACACATGACCCAGCAATCTTTTTCCTAGGTATTTATTAAATCTAGAAAAATGAAATTTTATGTTAACACCAAAACTGTACATGAATGTTCCTAAGAACTTTATTCATAATTGCCAAAGCTGGAACAAAAATATCCTTCATTGTTCTCCAATTCACCTTCAGTGGGTGAATAAATAAATATACTATGTTACATCCTCAGAAATCAAAAAGTAAGAAATTATTGATATGTACAGCAACTTTGATAAATTACAAAGGCATTATGCTTGGTTTAAAAAAAAAGTCAGTTTCTAAAGGTTATGTACTATACAGTTCTATTTTATATTTTTGCAAAGATAAAACTAGGGACAGGGAAACAGTCAGTTTTTGCTGAGAGTTAGGATTCAGGAGAGGATGACAACAAAGTGATAGCACCAGCGATATTTTGGAGATGATGAAACTGTTCTGTATCCTATGTTGGTGGTGGTTACATGAATCTATACATGTGTTAAAGATATAGAAATGTACATCAAAAATAATCCATTTTACTTTATATTCACATTAAAAAATAAGATTAGAAGCTAGGAAAATCAACAGTCCATAGAATTGACTTTAAAATGGGCTTTATTAACACAACATTGTAAATCAACTATATTTCAATTAAAAAAATTTTTTTTAATTTAAAAAAAATAAAATGGGCTTTAATGAAATTTTATTGCTCTTTTAGTTGTATTAACTTTTTTTGGATGCCTGTGATAGTAGCTACCATGTATTGAATCCCTACTCTTAGGCATAGGACTGGGCCATTTACATGTCTAGTATAAATTCTTCAAGACAGGTGTTATACCCATTTTACGGGCGAGGGCAGAGAATTAAATGACTTTCCCAAGTCAGATACTAATTGGGGGAAACAAAATCTTATTTTATACATAGCAGTTGGGATTGCACTAACTTTACCAATATGGAATGCAACCTTTGGAGTTATCAGTACTCAAAAATGTGATGCATTGGCTATTTGCATCACAATCACCTGGGTAGCTTGTTTAAAATGCATGTTCCAGGGCCTCTGATGTATTGAGACAGTTTCCAGTTTACTCTTATATACAATGGGGGTAATAATAGTACCTACTTGATATGCATGTTTTTGTTGTTGGTGGTTTTGTTTGTTTTTGGCCATGCCATGTGGCCTGCAGGATCTTAGTTCCCTGACCGGGGTTCAAACCCGTGTCCCCTGCAGTAGAAGCTCGGAGTCTTAACCACTGGACCACCAGGGAATTCCCTTGATATGCATGTTTTGAAGGTTAAGTAAGATAATACATATAAAGCACGCACTAGTGCCCAGTATTCAGTAAGCAGTATATAGATAAATATCATCTATTGCTATCTTCACTCTAGGCTGAGCTGAAAGGAATTTTGGAGATCATTTAATCTTAACTTCATTCTGCAGTTGAGGAAACTGAGAGCTATATAAGTTATTTGCCCAAGATTACTTATTGAGTCAGACCTTTTGTTGTTGTTGTTGTTTCCCCTTTTAGTGTTATTTTCTCTTAATTGAAACTAAGTATTTCCCTTGTAATGGCACCTCCAGTAGGTGTGGGGGAGTTGGGAGGAAATATTTTCAAATGATTGTGAATTCTCGCTTTTTGTTTTTAAATAACATTTTCCTTTTTATTTTTTTCATTGAGGTGTAATTGACATACAACATTATATTAGTTTCGGGTATACAATATAATGATTCAGTATTTGTATATATTACAGAATGATCCCCACAATAAGTCTGGTTAACGTCCATCATTATATATAGTTGAAGAATTTGTTTTCTTCTGATGAGAACGTTTAAGATTTACTCTCTTAGCAAGTTTCACAGATGTACTACAGTGTTAGTTGCCATCCTGTACATTGTATCTCCATGACCTATTTATTTTACAACTGGAAGTTTATGTCTTTTGACTCTCCTCACTCAGTTTGCACACTCACCACCCCCTGCCTCTAGCAACTAACAGTCTGTTCTCTGTATCTGTGAACTTGGAGTTTGTTTGTTTGTTTTTTTAAATTCTGCATATAAGTGAGATCATACAGTATTTGTCTTTCTCTTTCTGACTTATTTCATTAGCATAATGCCCTCAAGTTCCATTCATGTTGTTGCAAATGATGGGATTTTCTTATTTTTAATGGCTAAATAATATTCTGTTGTGTGTGTGTGTATAGTGAAAGAATACAACCTATGGAATCTATTCACAGCATATATTTCAGGTGTGACTAAGACAAAGAAGATACACTTTATAGTCCTGAACTAGTTTATTCATGCAAAGCAGTAGAAAGATTCAGCTTTGCAACCAACCCAAAGTATTTGTGAACATCTCTTATCTGGGAAGGAAGTGATAGCTTCTATAAGGCTTTTAAATCCAAATAACAATTTGAATGCATAGCTATAGCTATCTAACTACTATTTACTAGGAGTCCAAACTCCAGAATTTCACTTAGAAAGTCAGGACCAGCCAGCCATGGATAACAATCCCTTATATGCTTAAGAGCCCTTTTATACTTGCTTCTCAAAATGACAGCCTTCTGTCAAGAAAGGAACTAAGAAATAGCTGCCCACTCACTCCCTCATTCCACTTTGGAGGAATTCCCCATTCCCCATTCACGTGCTTTCTCTTTAACCAGTGACCATAGTTTAGCTGGTAAAATGCTTGCTCTGCTTTTCAGTCCAACAATAATTCTTTCAGTGCCTGACATGTGCCAAGCTACACTGGGTGACAGTTTCTGCCCTCAGAGAGCTTGCCACTTAATCTCTAAAAATGAAACCTCAGTATGTGAAGCAGTTAGAGAATCATTAGGTTCAAACCAGGGAGAGATAGTTCACACAAGTGGAATGGAAGGAAGTTAGTTCAGAAGATTAAGAGGTAAGAGTGGGCTAGAGGAACATGAAGAGAAATATAGTTTGAGTTAGGCCCTGGTTATCTGGAAGAGAGTCCTTGCTTGAGAATAGCTCACTGTCTCATAAGAGGCAACTGTAAGTTAGTGGTTAAGAGCTCAAGTTGCCATATAGCCTGAATTCAAACCCTACCTCTGCCACTTAGCAGCTCTATAACCTTGAGAAAACTATCTTAATTTCTTTGTGCCTCAGTTTCCTCAATTAGTAGTTACTTGATAGGATTAAATCAGTTGATACATGTGAAGTGCTTAGATTGGTACTTGGCATCTAGTAAGTACTTTCGAAATATTTTCTATAATAATAACATATAAACTGAGTTTGGAAGAATGAGTAGGAAATAATCATTTGGATTAAGGAAGAAGTTCATTGAAAAAATGTGGAAGTGTGATAAGCTTGGAGACGTGAAATGGCTTGGGACATGTGGGAAATGAGAAGTAATTCAGCAAGGCAAGAAAGAGGTATTGGTAGAAGAAAGGGAGGAGAGAAAAGGCTAAAAATGTGCATTAGGGTCACACCGTACTTTTATGCTATGCTATAGAATTTGAACTTTAGACTGTGGGCAGTGAGTATTCACATCTTTTAAGTAAGAAGTTGACATAATTAGATTTGTAATTTAGGAAACTAATTATGATGGTTATGCTATTTGCTCATCACTTTGTTCGTATCTTTATGATAGTACTTATTTTGGTGTTATAATCTTCTGTTATTTTTTCTTTTTGAGGTACAGTGCTTTTCAAAGTGTGGTCCATTGAGCACATATTTGTTAAAAGTACAGACTTTTGGGGCTTCCCTGGTGGTGCAGTGGTTGAGAGTCCGTCTGCTGATGCAGGGGACACGGGTTCATGCCCCGGTCCAGGAAGATCCCACATGCCGCGGAGCGGCTGGGCCCATGAGCCATGGCCGCAGAGCCTGCGCGTCCGGAGCCTGTGCTCCGCAACGGGAGAGGCCACAACAGTGAGAGGCCCACGTACCGCAAAAAAAAAAAAAAAAAAAGTACAGACTTTTGAGCTTCCATTGCTAGACCTACTGAATCAGAATCTCTGCAGTTGAGCCAGAGAATCTGTGTCTTCACAAGTCTCCTATCTAACAAGTGACTCCTTTGTATCTTAAAATCTGAGAACCGCTGGTTTAGTGGAAAGAACACAGGCTTTAGAAACAGATAGACCTAAGTATAAAAGCTGATTCAGTCCCATACAAGCTACACACTATGGACAAATTATGTAGCCAGTCCGAGTCTCAGTTTCCCCGTAGTGAAGTGGAAGTAATAATTACAGTTTGTGAGAATGAAAAGAAACAGCATCTTGTAAAATAACTAACCCATAATAGGCCCTCATACATATTGCCTTCCTTTCCAATTTTATACATCTATCTCCTGAAACTAGTGAGAGAAGGAAACCACATCTTATCTTTTTTTTTAACATCTTTATTGGAGTATAATTGCTTTACAATGTTGTGTTAGTTTCTGTTGTATAACAAAGTGAATCAGCTATATGTATACATATATCCCCATATCCCTTCCCTCTTTCATCTCCCTCCCACTTTCCCTGTCCCACCCCTCCAGGTGGTCACAAAGCACTGAGCTGATCTCCCTGTGCTATGTAGCTGCTTCCCACCAGCCATCCATTTTACATTTGGTAGTGTATATATGTCATTGCTACTCTCTCACTTCGTCCCAGCTTACCCTTCCCCCTCCCTGTGTCCTCAAGTCCATTCTCTACGTCTGCGTCTTTATTCCTGTCCTGCCCCTAGGTTCATCAGAACCTTTTTTTTTTTTTAGATTCCATATATATGTGTTAACATACAGTATTTGTTTTTCTCTTTCTGACCTACTTCACTCTGTATGACCGACTCTGGGTCCGTCCACCTCACTACAAATAACCCAATTTCTTTTCTTTTTATGGCTGAGTAATATTGCATTGTATATATGTACCACATCTTCTTTATCTATTCATCTGTTGATGGACACTTAGGTTGCTTCTGTGTCCTGGCTATTGTAAATAGTGCTGCAATGAACATTGTAGTCCATGTATCTTTTTTTTTTTTTTTTTTTGCGGTATGCGGGCCTCTCACTGTTGTGGCCTCTCCCATTGCGGAGCACAGGCTCTGGACGCGCAGGCCCAGCAGCCATGGCTCACGGGCCCAGCCGCTCCGCGGCATATGGGATCCTCCCAGACCGGGGCACGAACCCGTATCCCCTGCATCGGCAGGCGGACTCTCAACCACTGCGCCACCAGGGAGGCCCCATGTATCTTTTTGAATTATGGTTTTCTCAGGATATATGACCAGTAGTGGGATTGCTGGGTCATATGGTAGTTCTAATTTTAGTTTTTTAAGGAACCTCCATACTGTTCTCCATAGTGGCTGTATCAGTTTACATTCCCACCAATAGTGCAAGAGGGTTCCCTTTTGTCCACACCCTCTCCAGCATTTGTTGTGGAAAACATAGGCAGAATACTCTATGACATAAATCACAGCAAGATCCTTTTTGACCCCCCTCTTAGAGAAATGGAAATAAAAACAAAAATAAACAAATGAGACCTAATGAAACTTAAAAGCTTTTGCACAGCAAAGGAAACCATAAACAAGACCAAAAGACAACCCTCAGAATGGGAGAAAATATTTGCAGATGAAGCAACTGACAAAGGATTAATCTCCAAAATATACAAACAGCTCACACAGCTCTATATGAAAAAAACAAACAACCCAATCCAAAAATGGGCAGAAGACCTAAATAGACATTTCTCCAAAGAAGATACACAGATTGCCAACAAACAAATGAAAGGATGCTCAACATCACTAATCATTAGAGAGATGCAAATCAAAACCACAGTGAGGTGTCACCTCACACCAATCAGAATGGCCATCATCAAAACCTCTTAATCATTGTTTCCATTCCCTAACATAAAGCTTAACATATATAGTAGGTGAGCATAAATGTTTTATAAATGTGTAAGTGAATGAACGGATGAATGAATTTTATAGGAAGGGACTGGAAGTTAGGAAACCTACTAAGAGGCCAATGCCATAGTCTAAGCAAGAGATGACCAGGGTCTGAACTGAGATATCATGCTTGAAAAACGTTCACATTTCATCCTACGTTACCAGGCAGATAGGTAGATTCTCTCTGGATAGGTTTAGCTTAACATAAACTCTCTCTCACAAGTTGGCCCACTCCCTCTAAAGCAGACACTGAGAGGACAGTTCATCATTTGAAACCCTGCCAATAAAGAAATTAGCAAACCAGTCTTAAATCCAGCTTTTCAACTCACTCCCGCATACCACTTCTATCCAGATGAAAAAGAATCTTTTCTAAACATCTGCACCGGAAATTCCAGAGACTTACATTCTAGCAAAGCAAGACAGTCTTAGTTAGGACTTGGAAGTTACTTGCTACATGTGAATTCATCTCTCTGTTTTCATAGTCCTGCAGTAGGACTGTGATAGATAACAAGATACAAATATCTTGAAATTTCTCTGTTTAAAACTTTTGATAACTAGATTTTTAAAAATAACCAGGTAGTCTAACATTTAGCCTCTGTCCTTGATGTAACAGGTATCAAACCTATTCTTTCAGGTATATAACCTGAAAGAATATCAAGTGTCTGGTTTGCCATAATCCTTATTTCACCATTTTTGAACACTAGCAGGTCATTAATGATTTTACAGGCAAATCAGTTTAACAAATATAAACTTATAATGCAGATATCTGGTGGAGCCAGAATGCTCATTCATTGTTCCGTTTTTAAGGATCTAGGAAGTAGTACCAGGCACTGCTTGGGATTGGAACTAGGGATACAGAGATAAACAAGGAAAAGTCTCTTCAATTTGCTTAGAGTCTAAAAAGAGAAATAGACATGTAAATAGATGATGACAACTCTACAGGATAATACAAAGCTGGAGGTACCTATCCATTCTATACCATCTTGCTCTTCTAGGTGGAGAGTCCGTTGGTAATGAAATAAACTAAACCTGTATCTATTTTTCCTATTCAGATCATTCAGCAAGTGAAAACAGTTTAGTCCCAAGAAAATCATTCCATAACTATTCCTTACACTGATTTAAGGACTATATTTGCAGTGTTTGGAAGGAAGAAAATTTAGAGAGGGAAAAACACAATAAGTGTATAGGTTGAAGAAAGGTGAAATGGCAGAAAGAGCTCTAAATGAGGTAACAGATGACCTACATTTTAACAAGCTGAGTGACCCTGGAAAAATCACTTGAAGTTTCTCAGTTGCAATTTCCTCATCTCTAAATGGGAATCAAAGTCTCTTCCTGGCCAACCTCATTATTGTGAGTATCACATGTGAAAGTGCTTTGTAAACTTTGAAATATAAGACTTTAATGGATTAAAAGTCTTAGATAAAGATATAGGCAGGAGGATATTCAGTACTACTTACTACATTTTTCTTGCAAATACTTGGTTAATGGTAGCTTTTTAAAAAATTTATTTTTCTTTTCTTTATTTTTTCTTTATTTTTGGCTACATTGGGTCTTCGTTGATAAACATGAGCTTTCTCTAGTTGCAGCGAGCGGGGGTTACTCTTCGTTGCGGTCCGCGGGCTTCTCATTGCGGTGGCTTCTCTTGTTGTGGCGCACAGGCTCTAGGGCACAGGCTCAGTAGTTGTGGCACACAGGCTTAGTTGCTCTGTGGCATGTGGGATCTTCCTGGACTGGGGCTGGAACCCATGTCCCCTGCATTGGCAGGCAGATTCTTAACCACTGCGCCACCAGGGAAGCCCTCACTTCCTTGTTAATCAAAGCTACCACTGGGCTTCCCTGGTGGCGCAGTGGTTAAGAATCTGCCTGCCAATGCAGGGGACATGGCTTTGAGCCCCGGTCCGGGAAGATCCCACATGCCGCAGAGCGGCTGGGCCTGTGAGCCATGGCCTCTGAGCCTGCGCATCCGGAACCTGTGCTCCACAACGGGAGAGGCCACAGCAGTGAGAGGCCCACATACCACAAAAAAAAAAAAAAAAAAAAAAAAATAGAACAAGGAAGTGAGAACTTTTAACGCCATGGAAACCACAGTGATAAATTAGGCCTAGGGCCAAGGAATTCGCTCTTACCCCAGAGTAGATGAGGCCTTCTAAGTCATTCCTGATTCTATTAACAAAATGATCATTCCTTTCAGTCTGGAACCTTAGTACATTTCAGAGCACTATCCCACCGTGTGTTCTTCTATTTAATTCTTACAGCTCAGGTCACTCGAAAATAGAGCAAACTTAAGAGTTTGTCCTGGGCCCTCATACTAAAAAGTATCCCTCCTCTGCAACTTAGAATGTGATTACGTAAAGGCAGACCAAACATTTATAGAATAAGCAAAGTAGGTTCACCAAATAAATAGACAGGAAAAATATATGTAGACAGAGAGATACCTTTATGAAATTTAATATTTCAGAAAAATCAAAGTAGTCTTAAGAAAAATTAGAATTTTGTCAGACTTCTGAATACACTTTAATATTGCTTTTCTTCTAAATTACATATGGTGCATAATCTCTGCTTAGGACCTCTAATGTTCTTTTTGGGCCCTGGGACATCTGTCAGAACCCTGGTACATAGACTTGATAGGGTACAGCAGTCAGCTACAGAACAATGGGAAGATGCTTCAGAGACCTGAGACTCGTGTCCATATAATTGTTCGCGAACCTTCCCCTGTTTACCCTCCTCTACCACTGCCAATTTACCTATGAAAAAATGATGCTATTAATGAGGGATAATTTGCCCCAGGGCCTCCGCAGGCAGTCCTTGGAAGAAATTCAGAGAAGTTAAACTGTTTGGCCTGAGGTTACACATCTAGTTATTACAAGGAAGAGGATTAACATTACTAGGATGATGATGATGATGGTGATGATTATTAGGGTAACATTTATCAAATGCCCATTGTGCTAGGTGATATGTATTCATCATTTCATTTCATCCTTCCAGTAATCCAACTAGGAGGTAGTTTTCCTGTTTTGGAGATAAAATTGTTCAGTGTTGAAAGAGTTCAAAGAAGTTGCCCAAGGGCACAGAAATTAAGCCGCAGACCTCAAATTCAGACCAAGTTGAGTTGTTTGTGTTTGAAGCTGTACTTTTTTCCTGAACTGTTTTGCCATCAGGATGGAACAAGGACTAGAATCCAAGCCGTTTGGCTGGAAGATGAATGTCCTGGCCACAGTACACCATGGAGGCAATGCTACCAGGCAGTACTTCTTTTGAAGGCCAATTTAACACATTTTTTCAAGCAGTGCCCTCATCATTTATACTTCAAGTATAAATATTCTTCTCCTTTTTACACGGTAGAGTGCTTTGTTTTTATTTAGTTCTTGGCTCTGTAATTTGATACTTGGTTTATTTTTAGGCGAAATCCAGGTAACATAAAATGAACCATTTTACAATTCCGTGGTGTTTTTTACATTCACGGTGTTGTGCAACTACTACCTCTATCTAGTTCCAAAATATTTTTATCACCCCCAAACCGATTAAGCAGTCACTCCCCCAACCCCCTCTGCCCCCCACCAACCTCTAGCAACCACTGTGCTTTCTGTCTGTGGATTTGCCTATTCTCGATATTTCATACAAATGAAGTCATACAATATGTGACTTTTGTGACTGGTTTTTTCACTTAGGTTCCTCCACATTGTAGCATATATCATTACCTCATTCTTTTTATGACTGAAATATATTCTATTGTATGGATAGATCACATTTTGTTTATCCATTTGTTAATGGGCATTTGGACTGTTTCCACTTTTTGGCTGTTGTGAATAATGATAGAATGAACATTTGTATACAGGTATCTGTTTGAGTCCCTGTTTTCAGTTCTTTTGGGTATATAACTAGAAGTGGATCACTGGGTCATGTGGCAATTCTGTTTAACTTTCTGAGGAACCACCGAACAGTTTTCACACCGTCTGTACCATTTACATTCCAACCTGCAGGTTACAAGGATTCTCCACATCCTCACCAACACTCATTTTTTCTCTTTTTAAAAATGATAGCCATCGTAGTGGATAAGGTGGTATTTCCTTGTGGTTTTGATTTACATTTCCCTAATAATGACTAATGTTGTTGAGCATCTTTTCATGTGCTTGTTGGCCATTTGTATATCTTCTTTGGAGAAATGTCTAATTCTGATACGTTAAAATATGAGATACTATTTAAATGTTCTGTAAACAAGATTATCAGAACATCCTGTGGCCTGAGAATTTTCAAAAATAAGATCTTAAATATCTGAACTCCAATTCTGTCCCAGTTAGACCATAAGGTGGAGATTTAAAAAAGGGGGGGGGGGCTTTTTACCACCCAAATACTAAAGAATAAATTGAGGCAGTCTTACATCTTTTTGGTGCCTAATGAATTAGCCCCTTAAGAATAATTTAATAGCTGAAATCTCTGCTTCCTCTGTTCTCACACCAACCAGGTATTTACTTAGAAAATAAAATGATCAATTTAGCTTTAGAGGCAGGCTTTGAAAACTTGGCTTTAAATGATCAAATATTTGAATTATTTTACTTTTTTCTTTTTGACATCACTGAATCTACAAAATTGCTAGGGATTGGTATATCTGTTTTAGTGACTCAGAAGGAGTCAGTTAATTGTCCTCCCAGTTCAATTCAGTCCACATTTGTAGAATACCTACTATGTGCCAGGCACTGTGCCCAGTCATCACATGAAGAGTCCCCTGAAAAGAAATTTGTCACCCTTGCAGATTATGTTACAGAAAGACGATAGTCCTGGAATAATCTAGCACCCTACACAAGAGGATAATTTTCCTCAGTAGAGCTATTTTCTTATTCCCGTCCTGCCTATTATTATTTCTCTCAAGGCTTCTAGCTGTGTTATAAATCTTAGAACCCAAATTAGGGTAATGGTAGCAAGAGGGAAGTAAAACAAGAGCATTTAGCTTGCAAAGGCTTTTGGCCTTTTTTGAGGTCCATGACAGTTCCTGGAACAGATACCTTAGCTCCCTTTCCCTTTCTTTCTTCTTTTTTTTTTTTTTTTTTAATTTTTTGCCTTATAACAAATTTAATCAGTTATACATATACATATGTTTCCATATCCCCTCCCTTTTGCGTCTCCCTCCCACCCTCCCAATCCCACCCCTCCAGGCGGTCACAAGGCACCAAACTGATCTCCCTGTGCTATGCGGCTGCTTCCCACTAGCTATCTACTTTTATGTATAGTCACCTCTTTTCTTTCCTCCTTCCCTCAATATATCTGAGGATTATATATGATAATAATGTAGTTAGAAGAATGCCTGGCATATAGGAAACATTCACTGAATGTTAACTGCTCTTATCTATCAAGTGCCAACTTGGTAGTGTTAACTTATGCTGGAAATTCAGAAATTAATAAAACAGTATTCCTGCCCTCAGTGCTCAGTCTACTCTGAGAGAGAAATATGTAAATATATGATTAAATAAACAGTGTGAATTGAACACAGAAGTGAAGCCATTCAACCCAGGGTGAGGTACTTGTGAATGCCTAGACACTTAAGTTGAGCCTGAAAGTTGAGTGTGATTTTGCCGAAGGAGGAGTGATGAAGAATTTTCCAGGCAAAGGATAAAGTATATGCAAAGGCAGAGAAGCATGCAAAGCCTGGTCTGTTCAGGGAGCTGTGAGAGGGCTTGTAACGCTAGAGCATAGCGTATAGGGAAGGGGGAAGTGGGTAATGAAGCTGATAAAGTAATTGAGGGCACCTGTGCTAGGAAATTTAGACTTCATCCTGAAGATATGGGGAAATCATTGAAGGCTAAGAAAGAGGAGTGTTATGATGTGATTTTCATTTTAGAAAGGTAATAAGTCTGACACTATGCTTTTAACAACAGAAATTTGATAACAGTAGGATATAACTACAAAATCTCCATAAAAATAGCCCCACCCAAATCATTTGTCCGTTTCTTTTAGATGAAGTTTAAAGCACTTTTTAAAGTAGGACTAGTTTAACATATGTCTTTCCTACAATACCTGGCCCAGTGATTACTCATAGTAGATGTTCAACAGAGTCATTGCCTAAAACTAAGCCAAGGTACCAAGTGGTGCAGAACAATAAGTTCTATACCTAAGACAGATGATTTGTTCACATGTGTCTAGAGTTAGAAATCATTCCTCCACATTTCCTAGATACCTGGAAACCTGTCCAAGTATGTAATTCTCTTGCATTCTTACATTTAATGAAATTATTTTTATCTATGATATGAACTCCCTTTCCCATGTAAAATTTGAAATATGCTGCCATGAGACCTTTGACTTTAAACCTTTCATACTGATGTCAGAGCTAGTTTATGGCTTCTGATTTTTTTTGTATGTAATAAACAAATCAGTTACTCTTTCCTTCTGACCTTTTACTGAAGCTCCCCTTAGACTTATGAACTTTAAAATCTCATTAGGGTTTTATTCTCTACTTACTAAAAGTTAAAAATTAAAAAGGCTGAAACCAACATTTATAATGATTTTAAAGGGTCAGCAGACATTTTCTGTGAAGTGTCAGATAGTAAATACTTTCGACTTTGGAAGCCATATACTCTCTGTCACAACTATTCAACTATATCATTGTAGCACATAAGTAGCCATAGATAATTCATGAACAAATAGGCATGGCTATATTCCAGTAAAACTTTATTTACAAAAATAGGCTACAGGCCAGCTTTGGCCCAAAGAGCACAGTTTGCTGACCTGTGATTGAAAGTAAGCTTCCTCCTCCTGTCTTATCTGTCTATCTTCAGGAAGGAATCCTGACTGGAGAAGTGGCCCCAGAATGTAGTATCTAGATTTTATCAAAGACCATTACATCATCTCTGTTGCATGCGTGTACACACACACACATACACACACAAACACACATACCCACACACACACCAAAAAAATCTCCAGAGCATTTAGCTTGACTTTCCATGTAAAAAAGATAGGTCCTGGTCCTAGTACTTAACTATTTTTCTGCACCAGAGTAGATGAACTTTCCCCATTTATGGCTTTCCTGCAGGCAAAAATAACATCCCAACCACTTGTCACTTAAGCAGTATACATTACTTTTAAGCAAAGCTTCTTAAGCAGTGCTTTTCTAAATTAAATGTGCATAGGAATCACCTGGAGAATTTATTAAAATTCACATTCTGATTCAGTCAGTCTCGGGTGGAGCCTAAGATTCTACATTTCTGACAAGCTTCCAGTTGATTTCAGTGCTGCTTGTTCTTGGACCACACTTTTGTTAGCAAGGTTCTAAGTACTATTTCTGTTATTACAACCCAGTCATCCAAGGTCTTACCACTGGATCCACAGAATCAAGAGCTGGTCTTCTTCAGGTGAGCTGGCATTCAAAGCTGTGTTTGACTATGATGACTTCAGTCAATTTATTTGTTTATTCAGTTTGGTAGTTTCTATAGACCTAGAGGTTACCATTTGAAATGGTCCTTGGCCACTTATTCTTATCTTTCATCCATACTGGAAAATTCGAAAACATTATTTCTTTGAGTATTGCTCCATTCTTTATATTCCCTTCCAGTGTTCCTAGCAGATGCATATTAGGCACTCTGATTATATCCTCCATGTCCACTTAACTTCTCTATCATATCTTATTTCTCTGTGTCTCTCCATGTTGCAATTTAAGTAATTTCTTCAGGTTTCTACCGCTTTATTAATTCTCTCTTCACCTGTGTCCAAGCTGCTGTTTAATCCATACATTAATTTTTTCAGTATTATTAATCACTTATTTTCTAAAGCTATATTGAAGTATAATTGTATAAACTGTACCTATATAAACTGTCCAATTTTAAAAAGTTTTAACATATGTATACACTAATAAAATCTTTACCACAATCAAAATAGTGAACATATCCATCACTCTCAAAAGTTTCCTCATGAACCTTGTAATCCCTTCCTTCTGCCTCTACCTCCCAACCATTCAAGTCCCATGCACCCACTGATCTTTCTGTCACTATAGATTTATTTGCATTTTCTCAAGTTTTATGAAAAATTGAATCATACAGTATATACTCTTTAGTCTGACTTCTTTCACTCAGCATAATTATTTTGAGGTTAATCCATACTGTTGCATGTATCAATAATTCATTCCTTTTAATTGCTGAGTAGTACTCTGTTGTGTGGACATACAGCAATTTTACAAATTTTTTTTGATTCTAGTAATATTTTTTAATAGAAGCAGAATTCACATAGCATACAGTTAATTATTATAATGTGCATTATTCGGTGACATTCTGTGTATTCACAATGTTGTGCAGCCATCATCTAGCAATATTAACAATGCTACATTTAAGAATAATTTAACATTTGCATTACAACTTTTTGCATAAGTGCCTTTTTAAAAACAAGTTAAAGAAAATACAGCAAATAGCTCAGATTACACAATATTGTTCTTTCAGATTAGCTCATCTCTCTCTCTCTCTCTCTCTCTCTCTCTCTCTCACACACACACACACACACACACACAAGAATGCTTGAATATTCCACTATACTGAAATGCAATATTCCAACTGACCCCAATGCTTCATTCTTGTTAGCTATCCTGCATCCTAAAACAGGCTGCCAACATATAGAACAAGTCTAGTCTCCAACAGCCATTGTGCAATATGATGACTATAAAATTTGTGCATGCAAGGGAACTGCCTGAGCTTAGTACTCATCAGTCACTGAAACAAACACTGCAGATTTTACTTGATTCATTCTAAATACTGATGTGCCCCCTAGTCCTCAGTGGAAAGATTGTCAGTCTGCACTTTGATGCAGCCCTGTATGTGACCACCACCATCATCATCATTTTCATTTAGTAAAATGAAGCAGATAAAGCTAAGAATGGGTAGTTTCAGTTCTCACCAAATTGTATCTTCTCTTTATCTCCTCTGTCTTCACTGTTTTGAGAGTGAAGCTGGGTGGTCTCATTTAACCCTCAATTTATTTCAGTGCTGTCTTGGGTCTTGAGAGGAGCCCACTTTGTATTGGTTACCTTCAGTAACTGAACCTAAATCACTCACTTCTGAGCATACCTCTTCTTTTGAGTCTCTGAGATTTGGTCTTCATTAGAGAACTCAGGTCTGCAAACCTACTAATCATTACCTTAAAATTTACATAAAAGTCCCTGGTAAATGGCTTACTACTCTCATTCTCTGAAATCCTATGAAGGGGAATTGCTATGAACAAGGAATGGTTTGACAAAGCCCCTACTGCTGCTTTCAATAGTGTTTGTATTTTTTCACGTTTTGAAAAATCTGTTCACTTATTCATGAACATAATTGGAATATTTCCTAGTTTGGGGCTATTACAAATAAAGCTTCTATGAGCATTCATATACAAGTTTTTATATAGGCATATGCTTTCATTTGTCTTGGGTAACTACCTAGGACTAGAATGACTGGATCATATGGTAGGTATATGCTTAATTTTTTAAGAAACTGCCAAAATGTTTTCCAAAGTGGTTGTACCATTTTACTTTTCCACCAGCAGTGTGTAAGACTGCCAGTGGCTCCACTTTGTATGTCAACACTTGGTATGGTTAGTCTTTTTTAATTTTAGACATTCTAATAGGTTTATAGTGGTGCCTCATTGTGGGTTTAGTTTGTATTTTCCAAATAACTAATGAGATAAAGCATCTTTTCATGTGCTTACTATCCATATCTTTTATTTTAAATATTTATTTATTTATTTATTTATTATTCATTTATTTTGGCTGCGCGGGGTCTTAGTTGCGGCATGTGGACTCTTAGTTGCAGCATGCAGGCTTCTTGGTTCCGGCATGCAGACTTCTTAGTTGCGCCATGCATGTGGGATCTAGTTCCCCCACCAGGGCTCAAACCCAGGCCTCCTGTATTGGGAGTGCAGAGTCTTACCCACTGGACCACCAGGGAAGTCCCACCATATCTTTTTTGATGAAGTATTTTCAAATCTTTTGCCCAGTTTTAAAATTGTGTTCTATATCATTTTTATATCTAAGAATTTTTTAATATGTTCTAGATACAAGTCCTTCATTTGATAAGTAACTTGCAAAGATTTTCCTTCCAGTTTTTGGCTTAATTTTCATTATCATTTTCACCTGTCTTTAGTAGTGCAGAAGATTTTAATTTTGATAAAGTCCAAGTTAGATTTTTTTCTTTTATTATGTTTTTGCATCATATCTAAGAAATATTGACCTAACCCAAGGTCGCTGTTTTCTCCTATGTTTCTTCTAAAAGCATTATACCTTTAGATATTATGCTTAGGTCTATGATCCATTTGAGTTAAATTTTATGTATAGTATAAAGTAGGATTGAAGGTGTTTTTGTTTTGTTTTGTTTTGTTTTGTTTTTTTCCGGGAGGTAAAGGGAGATAATAGATATTCAGTAGTTCCAGCACAATTTGCTGAATTGCTTTTGCATCTTTGTCAAAAATCAGCTGATTGTATATGTGTAGGTATATATCTAGACTTCATTCTATTCCATTGTTCTTTTCTGTCTTACACTAATACCACATACAATTACTTTAGCTTTATAATGAATCTTGAGATCAAGTAGTGTAAGTCCTCTGAAGTTCTTCTTTTCATAGTTGTTTTGGCTATTCTAGGTCCTGTCCATTTCCATATGAATTTTATAATCAGTTTGTGAATTTCTAAAAAAAAATAATACTGCTGGTATTTTTATTAGAATTGCATTGAATCTAATTTAGAGAAAATTGACATATAAAAATTGACTCTTTTAATCTATGAAAAGGATATATGTCATGTTTATTTAGGTCTTCTTTAATTTCTCTCAGTAATGTTTTAGAAATTTTCAGTGTACATCTTTTTTCAAATTTATTCCTGAGTATTTCATATATTTTATGCTATATTATAACTGGCATCTTAAAAATTATAAGTTCTGGGACTTCCCTGGTGGTCCAGTGGTAAAAAATCCGCCTTCCAATGCAGGGAACTCAGGTTCAATCCCTGGTCAGGGACCTAAGATCCCACATGCTGCGGGGCAACTAAGCCCACACACCACAACTACAGAGCTCATGCACCTTAACTAGAGAGCCTGCGTGCCACAAACTACAGAGCCCACGTGCTCTGGAACCCACACATCACAACTACAGAGCCCACGTGCCCTGGAGCCTGCATGCCACAGCTAGAGAAGAGAAAACACACACCACAACTAGAGAGAAGCCCGCGCACCACAATGAAGAGCCCGTGCTGCAATGAAAGATCCCACATGCCTCAACAAAGATCCCGCGTGCCACAACCAATAAATAAATAAGCAAACAAACAAATAAATCATAGCTTTTAAAAATAATTATAAGTTCTGATTATTTGTTAGTGTATAGAAATACAGTTGCTTATTGTATATCAATTTTATATCCTGCAACCTTACCAAAATCACCTATTAGTTCTAATAGTTTTTTGGTAGAATCCATACGATTTTCCAGATCCCTAATCATTTTATCTGCGTAAAGAGAGTTTTTCTTCTTTCCTTTCATTCTTGATGTCTTTTATTTCTTTTTCTTGCCTTAGATTTGAAAATCAGTCATTGTGATTTACCATTCAGTCATCTCAATGGATGCAGAAAAATCATTAAACAAAAGTTAATCCATTCCTGATAGAAACTTTCAGTAAAATAGGAATAGAGTACAACATGATAAAGGGTATCTATTTAAAAACCTAAAAGCTAATATTTTGCTTACTGGTGAAAGACTGAATGTTTTCCTACTAAGATCAGGAAAGAGGCAGGGATGCCTGTTCACATCACTTCTATTCCAGATAATGTGAAATTCTTTCAATATAAATACTTAGAGATAGTACATAAAATATAGCAAAAATGTTAAAAGTATTACTCAGCATGTGAGAAAGAAAGAACAAAGAAGAATTCTTAGGTACCACAAATAAAGAGGAAATTAAAAATCAGCCCTGTAAATGGTGAAGTAATATGGAACCTGACTGGAGATTCTAGCCAGCCTAATAAGCAATAAGTCTCCATTCCCCCTCCCCTCTAATGTTCTCACTGAATCTGCCTATTCTGGCTACCTCATGTAAGTGGAAACATATAATATTTGTCTTTTTGTGTCTGGCTTCTTTACTTAGCATAATGTCTTTTAAGGCTTACCTGTGTTATAGTGTGTATCAGAACTTTGTTCCTTCTTATGGCTGAATTCCATTGTATGTATATACCACATTTTGTTTATCTGTTCGTCCATTGATGAGTATTTGGCTTGTTTCCACCTTGTGGCTATTGTGATTAATGCTGCTGTGAACATGTATTTGTGGCTATTGTGATGAATGCTGCTATGAACATGTATTTATTGACCATTTATATATCTTCTTTAGAGAAGCATCTATTCAAGGCCTTTTCTCATTTTTGGATTGGATTGTTTTTTCTTTATGTTGTTGTTGAGTTCTAGGAATTCTGGATATTAAACTCTTACCAGGTGTATGATTTTGCAAATATTTTCCATTCTGTGGATTGTCTTTTCACTCTCTTGATAATGTCCTTTAATACACAGAATTTTTTAATTTTTTTTTATTTTTTATTTTTTTATTTTTTTATTAGTTTCTGCTTTATAACAAAGTGAATCAGTAGAATTTTTTAATTTTGATGAAACCTAACTTATCTATTTTTACTTTTTAATGCCTGTGCTTTGTATCATACTAAAGAAATCATTGCCTAATCCAAAGTCTTGAAGATTTTTACCTATGTTTTCTTCTAAGAGTTTTATAGTTTTAACTCTTTAATTTTAGATCTTTTATTCATTTTCAGTTGCTGTTTTTGTATATGGTGTAAAGTGAGGATCCAACCTCGTTCTTTTCCATCTGGCTATCCAGCTTTCCCAGCACCATTTGTTGAAAAAACTCCCCTTTCTCCATTGAATGGTCTTGGCACCCTTGTTGAAAATAAATTTACTGTATATATGAGAGTTTATTTCTGGGCTCTCTGTTCTATGCCACTGGTTTAGGTATATATCCTTATGCCAGTACCACAACGTTTTGATTACTGTAACTTTGTAGTAAGTTTTGAAAATGTGAGTCCTCCAACTTTGTTCTCCTTTTTCAAGATTTTTTTTTACTATTTATGGTCCCTGAGTTTCCATGAATTTAGAATGGTTTTTTTATTTCTATAAAAAATGCCATTGAGATACACTCAATTGTTTCTTAAAGAGATTTAAATAGTAAGGGAAAAAATGTCTATTAATTTACCCATGAAGCTCCCATTTTCAGTTCTCCTCATTCCTTTGGGTAGGTCCAGGTTCTGATTGGTATTATCTTCCTTCTCCTTAAAGGACTTCCTTTAACTTTTACTGTCGTACACATGCTGGTAGTTAATTCAGTTTTGTATATTTGAAAAAGTCTTTATTTCACCTTCAATTTTGAAGATATTTTTACTGGGTATAGAAAGAATTCTAAGTTAACAAGTTTTTTTTTTTGTTTTGGCTTTTTCTTTCAGTGCTTTAAAGAGGTTGCTCCACTGTCTTTCTCATTTGCACTGTTTTGGATGAGAAGTCTGATTGCATTCTCATTTTGTTTCCCTGTACATATTATGTCTTTTCTTTTGTCTGATTGATTTTAACATTTTTCATTTTAATATTAATTTTATGCAATTTGGTTATGATGTGCCTTGGTGTAGCTTTCTTCATGTGTATTTTGCCTGATGTTCATTTACATTCTTGGATCTGTGGCTTTATAGCTTTCATCAAATTCAAAAAATTGTTGTCTATTATTTCTTAAAATAATTTTTCTCCCACTCTTCCCTGCACTCTATTTCCAGACTCCAATTACACTTACATTAGGTTGCCAAAAGTTATCCCACAGATAACTTTTCCAACTTCCTACCTTACTTGGGTCCAAAATGAAATCTTCTGGTTCCAGCTGGGCTTTCAGATTACCAAGATGGATAATCTGCCTGTCAGGTTCCATATTACCTCACCATTTACAGTGCTGATTTTTAATTTCCTCTTTATTTCTGGTACCTAGGAATTTTTCTTTGTTCTTTCTTTCTCACATGCTGAGTAATACTTTTTAACATTTTTGCTATATTTTATCTAGAAATATCTAAGTATTTAAATTGAAAGAATTTCACATTATCTTGGTCCATATCTCCTTAGAGACAGACCAGGACCATTTCCCTGTTTTCAAGGTCCTACTTATTAAGGCAAAGAACAGTGTGTGCATTCTAACCCAGGCATTCAGAAGAACAAAAAATACCATACGTATATATGTATGTGTATATTTGTGTATGCAATTGGTTATTATTTGAAACAAGCCTAACCACTATAGCTTGCTTCAATTTGATAATGTGAAACTTTGCATTAGCCCTTTGAGAATTAATTGATGATTACTAATTTTAAACACTACTGAGGAGTAACAAGTTACACTTAAATCTCATTTCTGGTTAAATTCCTCATTTAGGAACCATTTGATAGCTCATAAGATGTTTTCATTATTTTTAATAGACATTATTTTTAATGGGTTGTAGAGAAATCTAATTCAATGGCCATTGTTTCAGAGATGTAAAACTATACTGAGGGCTTCCCTAGTGGCGCAGTGGTTGAGAGTCCGCCTGCCAATGCAGGGGACACAGGTTCATGCCCCAGTCTGGGAAGATCCCACATGCCACGGAGCGGCTGGGCCCGTGAGCCATGGCCGCTGAACCTGCATGTCCGGAGCCTGTGCTCCGCAACGGGAGAGGCCACAGCAGTGAGAGGCCCACGTACCGCAAAAAAAAAAAAAAAAAAAAAAAAAACTATACTGAGCAACCCAGAATGCCACAGTGGAAAAAAAGCACAGGGTTTCAGGAGAGAAAGACTAGGTTTGAATACTAATTCCAGCACTTCTTAACAAGTTATTATACTACTCAGAATAGGAAAAATGCACTTAAATAAAAAATTATTAGTCTGAAGGATACTTAGGGGTTCCAGAACTTCAGGTATAAAACTGTTGAGCACTGATAATTCCACTTATTCATTTACCAAATAGGTATTGAGTGCTTGCCATATGTAAGATAGTGGCCTGGATGCTATAAGAAATACAGAGTCCTTTCCCTTTGGGAACTTACAGCTCTGGTAGGAGTAGTGAGACAAGTATACAGATGACTGTAGCATAAAGCAGCATGGGAGCAGTGACAAGTATGCTACAGATGAAAGGCTCCAGTGGAGGTTATCACTTAGTTCTGAGCAATCCAGCTTCTCACTTTACTATAACAAGGAGTGTTTTCATACCAAGTAGCCCAAGCCATAACCCAGGTAGCACCTGAAAACTATTCCTGAACCTGATCATCCAGCTGTTCTACCTCCACACAATCAACAAAGTATTTCTAATCACTTTGATGTGTCCTCTAAGATGCAGCAGGGGGAACCTCTGCAAGGACAGTATTTGTAGGACACAGGAGAAGTTCCAAGAGGCACATTTACAGTTTATGAGAACAAATTTATACATGAACTGTTAACCACAGCATCTGGAATTTTCTTAAAAGTCTAATTATACAGAATAATATGAGGGAAAGGCTAAGCAATGTTCTCTAAATCCCCAAATTAGAAATGACTGTGAATAGGACAGTTGGAGAGGCAAATATAAAAACTACAAGACAGAAAAGAAGAAATAATAGCCATTCACAAGCAACTACCAAACACGCAAGAAGCTATGACCATGATGAGTTTAGGAAAATTCATCATTTCCCTTATCCACAGCTCTCCCTGAGCCACACTTCTATCTGTGACGGTCAGAGAGAGCTGTGGATAAGGGAAAGAGCAATTAGATTGCCAGGAGAGAGGAGAGGAAAATGTCGGAGATCTGGATTCACATCTCAGTTCTGCCACTGACTTAATGGTCTTTTGTAAATTATTTACCCTCATATGATTTCAGTTTCTCCATTTGTGTACTGGCTTTGTTGGACATGTTGATATCTTATATTTCTAAAAGTATATGAAAAGCTGGTAGGATTTTGAGTGATGGAGCCAATGAAACAAGAAGTTTTCCAGGTGGAGAGTGACATTATTTAAGGAACAAAAGGAAAGTAACGCAAAACTTGAATACTGAACTCTTCACAATAAAATCAGTAGACTCCATAAAATAATGATGAAGGTGGTCCAAGCATGATTATCTATGTCTTACTCTATTAAACTGTGGCCTGCCTCTATAATCCCACTACTAGTGTGATGCCTAAAGTAAAATTGGTGCTTAATGAATATTTGTGAGAAGGAAAGGAGGGAAGAGAAATAGAAGAGAGAGAAGTGGGGAGGGAAGGAAGGAAGTTAGCTGGTTCAAGAAGTCCTCTCACAACAGGTGCCACATTTTGTGGCAGGGATCCCTGTATTTAATGGCCTTTCGTATCTGCAACAGTCTGTTTTAAAACAGAGCTGTTTACTTAGAATGCTTTTATAACAAACTGTATTTGTGCTCAGAGAGGGCTTCCAGCTGTGGTAGCTTTTAGAAGGTCCCTTTGTGTGTGTACATAGTGTCATAACGGGTCATTTCTGCCTAGCCAGTCAATTTCATTGACTCAGATAGGGCCAATTTATGAATGAGCTATATCATTTTCCTCCTTAGTTTTTACTCTAGACAATAAATGTTTTATGCCTGGAAAGACGGTTCATTTATTCAACAGATGCTTATTAAATACCTCCCAAAAGCTAGGCATTGTGTGAAACACTTGAAATACAGAGGTATGTAATATAGACAAGATCCCTGCCTTTATGGTGCTTACAGTGTCATGGGGGACTCTCACATTAAATAAATAATCATATGATAATTGATACAATTGTGATAAATGTTTTAAAGGGAAAGAACAGAATGTTACAAGAGAAATCTAAACTAATTTGAAAAGGTGGAGTCAGGAAAGTATGTTACAATTAAAATCCTAAACATCTTAGATATTTCCCTATTTGAAATGTAAAAAGATAAGATTACTCCCATAGGTTGTTGATAATATTAGGAATATCTAAAGTTGGAAAGACAGAGTTGTTCAGAGAGGCACAGATGCCTTAAAAATTCAATTCTTTATTTTAATAAATGACTGAAAAGGGAGACAGTGTTTACCCAAGAACACACAGCTTGCTACTAGCAGGGCTAGGAGTTGAACACAGGTCTTCGAATCTCCTCATTACCTCTCCTTGGTGACATTAAAAAATGAAGACATTATACATCAACTATAGATCAGCCATGGCCAAATGAACTATTAAGTGTCCAGTCTGTACAAGCTTGTATATTGAGCAGGCGAAGGTGTTTACAGAGTAAATATAAATGCAAATATAAACACAAACATACAGAATAAGTCCTATCAGGCTGATTGTATCTGGTCATAGTAAAACTGTAGTATATAGATCAAAGTAGGAAATACCCAGTTGGAATCAGTGAAAATGTCTTTAAAGGAATATGCTTCTGTTTCTTTAAAATAAAAATACTAATGGCTAAGTACGTCTCCAAGTAGGAGTTTTTAAAACCTGTTTTTATTCATGTGTCATATTACATGACACGTAAATTATCTTGACTACTTTGCAGCCTAAGTGGTCTCTCAGGTTAAACATTGTTCCTGATATTTTGCCCCAACATATAATTTCTCTGGCATACTCTTTTATCACAGATGGTATAGCAATTAGCTTCAGGCCAACAACATCTAATTTTTCCTAATCTTTTATTTGAAAGATTAGGAATCAATGAAATACTACTATTTATACCAGAGACTGTGGACTTAATGGAATCATTGAAACCAAAAGGAGTATGAGGCTTCAGGGAGAAGGCCAGTCTTGAATAGATATCAGAGGGAGTACCTAAGACAGTGCTGAGCATACAGTCAGCCTGAGCAAGCATATATTGAACTGAGGAGACAAAAAGAAAGAATTAAGTTAAACCATATGAAATTTCCATTTTTATAGGTCAAAACCAGTCAAATATCAGTAACTTATGTATGATTCAGCCTGTTGTGCAAAATGACCAGAAAGGGGGCTTCCCTGGTGGCACAGTGGTTGAGAGTCCGCCTGCCGATGCAGGGGACACGGGTTCGTGCCCCAGTCCAGGAAGATCCCACATGCCACAGAGTGGCTGGGCCCGTGAGCCATGGCTGCTGAGCCTGCGCGTCCGGAGCCTGTGCTCCACAACGGGAGAGGCCACAACAGTGAGAGGCCCGCGTACCGCCAAAAAAAAAAAAAAAAAATGACCAGAAAGGGAACCTATATTCTAATGTCAACAGGTGTGGGTATTTATTAAATTTAAGGACATGTATATTGGCTATACTCCAGAATGTAACAAATAAGAAATTCTGGTAGTTGAATTAACTTTTAATTTTATATGAAATCACAATTAAAATGTAGGCAGATGACATAATCACTTGACACTAAAAATATTCTAAAAGATCTTCAACTTAGATAACTTACATTATCCACACTTCATGAGTGTGAATGTTGTCAGGAAATACTCATTTGATAACCAAGCTTTAGTGGTGTGATGTGGACTAAAGTTAAGCAGGGTATTTTGCTTTCAGCCTCTTTCTGTGCTGACCAGATTACTTCCTAGTTCTTTACTCTCTCCCAGCCCTTAGTCCCAATGCTGATAATCTCCAAGTTTATCTTAGAAAAATCAGGAGTAAAGGAGAAGGGAACTAATCAATGAAAATGAACTAAATGTCAGGTACTTTGCTAGACAGTTTATATATCATTGCATTGAATTCTCACAACCCCATGAGACAAATGTTATTTCTTTTTTACAGTTGAGGAAACTGAGACCTAAAGAGATTAAATAACTTGCCCAAGGTCACACAATTTGTCAGTGGTAGACTAGGCTTCAAACATTCTTATTTTCACTATCTACTGTGCTACTCACCTTATTATTTGTTAGCTTATTTATATTGTACACTTTAAAAGTGTCTTGTTTAATTATAATACATTTACACAGGAGTAAGACAAGGGGATTATTATTGTTTTTTTCTTTAAAAACCAGTAATGTGGTAAAATGCATTGGAATATTTTCCTTTCTTTTAAGGACGAACGAGAAGCCAGAGAAAATGTGAAGAGAGAACAAGACGAGGCCTATCGCCTTTCACTTGAGGCTGACAGAGCAAAGGTAGGTTTGGTCAGGGGACTTCTGGGATAAAGAACTCAATCCTAAATAGTCTTTCATTATTTAAATGCCAGCCCTTTAATCATTTTGAAACCTAAGAGAGTTGGGTTTGCAGTGGAGAAAGCTAGTTTCAATTAACAGAAAGAATATAATTCTACCTCAGGTTCTTAAAGCATGGTTCATTTTGACAAGATACATTTTTTCAAGAATCATGAGAAGTGAAAACAAAAATGAGCCTAGTGTTTACTTCATTTGTTTTTAATCAGTCTGTGGTAAAATCTAGCAATGTTTAAAAAGCTCTTCAGGTGATTTTAATGTGCAGTCAGTGTCGAGAACCACTGACTTATTTAATGCTTCTTGAGCACCTGCTTCTGTACTGGGCGTTGAAGGAGAGGAAAATGAATGTCACTCTTTCTGCCTTCAAAAGAAGGCTCACATTGTGCTGTAGAGTAGATTCAGTCAAGGGCACAGATAGCTGGAACACTTAGGCAAGGATCCTAAATGTTGTAAGGGAAGCACTGAGTTCTGTGAGAGTTCAATGAACAGGATTTTCAGTGGAAAGTTTTTTCCAGCTTTTTTGGAGAGCCAAGAAATGGGAATGTACTAGGGAGGGTTTCATAGAAGAGATTGTGTATTTGAACTGGATAGAGAAAGGAGGGTAGGAGAGGAAGTAATGTATGCTAGCAGCAAGGGGCCAGAAAGCATGGGTTCAAGATAGAGGCTGATGTGAATAGAGTTTGATATTTGGGTACAGGGGAGGTGGCAGAAAAGACCAGAAAGGAAGACCAGAGAAAGGTCTGAAGGATCTTGAATGCTACACTACCCAGAGCTACCTAAATGTTTGAATAGGAACCCACCATGATCATAGAGGTATGCTTTGTTGTCGCTTTTATTTCCATCCTTGTTCCAGAGAGAAACACTTTCATTACCACAGTGTACCTCTGGGCCATGCTGAAAATGAACTTTTTTTCTTTTCTTTTTCTTTCTCTTTTTATTTCTTTTCTTTTTTTATAAAAGTAGGCCAGTGTTTATTAAGTGTTGGATTCCTTTCTCTTTTATCAACAGAGGGAAGCTCATGAGAGAGAGATGGCAGAACAGTTTCGTTTGGAACAGATTCGCAAAGAACAAGAAGAGGAACGTGAGGTAGAGCATAATTTTGAGAAAAGCTATTCAAATGCTAGGTCTACTTCCATTGCTAAGGATGTTAATATTTCCTACAACTTACTTCTTTCTACTTTTCCCAGATTCATTTTGATATGGAAGACTAATTTTCTTTAGAAGAATCATTCCCAAACTGTTGTGTTGAACTCTTAGAAAACTTGAACTTGTACTAGATTCATGGTTTTCTATTCTTTTCAATTCCTCTCCCCTTTCTTGCCTGACAAATACTCCCATCCTTCCTAAATATTGTCTCACCCAAAAAGCACAAAGACTGTATTTTCTCCCCTTTTCCCAGGCTTTACTTTACCCACCAAAAGACACTGGGAGTTACTTCTGCAACATCTTTCACTGGGCCCCTATATGTGAGAAATCCATTTAGCTTGGCTGATTTTTTTCCGCCCTAAGTTCAGGTCATGTCTGTGACAATATAGAGAATTTTTTCATTCACTCATTTGGCAAATATTTTTTTGACTACTTAGTGTGTGCCCAAAATCTTTTAGGAAGTAGGGATACAGATGTGGGCCTTCTGCTCCAGGAGTTGTAGTCTTGTAAAAATAGAATTACATACTATATGTAAAAGTTATTATAGAGATTTACCTAAAGTGCAGTGGGAAAAAGAGAAGGGGTGTCAAATGACTTCCTAGGATGACTCACAAAAAACGGCTCTTAGAACTTTTTTCTAGACATGGGATTAATGACAAGATTCACTTATAAATAGAGGAAGCCATCTAACAAGTGATAGAAAGACCTGGAGGGCCCTAACTTGGGCTGATGAAAACTCCATTAGTCATCACTCTTGGTCAGAGAATGCCACCTCGTAACTTATTCAACAAATTTTTTTAATTAAAGTATAGTTGGTTTACAATGTTGTGCTAGTTTCAGGTGTACAGCAAAGTGATTCAGATATATATATATATAATATATATATTATATATATATATTATATATATATGCTATACAGTAAATCCTTGTTGTTTATTTTATACATAGTAGGGTATATCTGTTAATCCCATACTCCTAATTTATCCCTCCCCACCTCTAACCCCCTATGGTAACCATAATGTTTGTCTTTCTTGGTCTGACTTACTTCACTTAGTATGATCATCTTTAGGTCTATCCATGTTGCTGCAAATGGCAATATTTCATTCTTTTTTATGGCTGAGTAATATTCCATTGTATATATGTAGCACATATTTTTTATCCATTCATCTGTTGATGGACACTTAAGTTGCTTCCATGACTTGGCTGTTGTAAATAGTGCTGCTATGAGCATTGGGGTGCATGTATCTTCTCAAATTAGAGTTTTCGTCTTTTCCAGATATATGCCCAGGAGTAGGATTGCTAAATCATATGGTAGTTATAGTTTTAGTTTCTTAAGAAACCTCCATACTGTTCTCCATAATGGCTGCACCAATTTACATTCCCACTCTCCCAGTGTAGGAGAGTTCCCTTTTCTTTACACCCTCTCCAGCATCAGCAAATGGTTTTTGAGCAAGAATTATTCTAGGCACTCTAAGAGAAACAAAGGATAGTAAGACATTCTCTGCCTGCAAGGAGAGATTACATCTTGTAGGGAAGATACAACATGTCTACAAGTAACAGCAAATCAAGGAAAAACGTGCTAAATAACATAAGAGAAATAAAAGCAAAATACTTAGAGTTCAGGGGCAAAGTAAAAATCTTTCACAGCTTTTGGAATCAGTCAACACTACAGAAGAACTGATATTTGAGCCAGGTCTTGAGAGATGTGTAAGATTTCACTGTTTGGAAATCAGAGTTTATTCATGTTCAAACACTTATCAGGTGCCTATCACACAAGTACGAAATACTATGCCTGACAAACTCTAGTATCTGTCCATGCTGAGGACTCTCAGTAATGGAAGGTAGAAAATATTTTGTTGAACATCTTCTGTGTATCAACTACTCTGCTACCTGCTTTACCTATGCTTACTCATTGACCATTAAAACAAGCTACAAGGGAAGAGATTTCTCTTTTTTTAAAATTTTTATTTATTTATTTTTGGCTGTGTTGGGTCTTCGTTGCTGTGCATGGGCTTTCTCTAGTTGCAGCAGGCAGGGGCTACTCTTCGTTGCAGTGCGCAGGCTTCTCATTGCTGTGGCTTCTCTTGTTGTGGAGCACAAGCTCTAGGTGCACGGGCTTCAGTAGTTGTGGCACATGGGCTCAGTAGTTGTGGCTCGGGCTTTAGAGCACAGGCTCACTAGTTGTGGCGCAGGGGCTTAGTTGCTCCGCGGCATGTGGGATCTTCCTGGACCAGGGCTCAAACCCATGTCCTCTGCATTGGCAGGTGGATTCTTAACCACTGTGCCACCAGGGAAGACCCAGTTAACTTATTTTTATTCTTCCCTTTTGAATGATATAAGAATTTTAAGGCTATGAATTTCCTCTGAGCACTGCTTTAAATGAATCCCAGAGATTCCAATATGAATATGAAATTTCAACAGTTGTTTTCTAGATATTCTGTAGTTTTCATTATATTTCCCCTTTTACCTAAGAGTTGCTTAATAGGGTTTTTTGTTGTTGTTGTTTTTTCTCCAAAGGGAGTGACACCAACTTTGAAAATTGTGTTGAGATTTTAGAGAACATATATCCCAATTTCTCTCACTCATGTTAATTGGGGGAAATTTTTGTTTTCCCTATTGATGAAAATTGGGAACATGGAAATGTGAAAGTAACCAGGAACACAATATAACTGTGAAGCTGAGCATGCTAATACCAGGCTTACTTGTCTAAGGAACCTGCCACAGTTCTAGGAACAAAAAGGTTTTAGTGAATTTCTGCCACAGGCAGGGACATCAGAGATCTTTAAACTCCTTCCACTGGAATATCTTGAATGTGAAACAACGTAATACTAGATTGAGAACTAGAGCCCAACTCTAGCCATGAGATCTCCCAACAGTTTACCACACCTGTTTGAGTCTGTGCCACATGTAGGTCCAGAAATGTGGACTTGGACAAATCTCACAGCAGTTTAGTGGCAAACCTGGAACTAGGACCATAGTCTCCTGCCCCCAATAAGCCTGATATTTTAATTTCTTTCCATTCCATTTTTTTATTGTAACAAAATACATGTAACAAAAATTTGCCTTTTTAACCCTTCTTAAGTACAGTTAAGTGGCATGAATTACATTCAGTCTTGCAACCACGACCATTATTTCCAAACATTTTCATCACCCCAAACAGAGTCTTTCCTCCATTTTGTCGTTAATATATTAT